>NC_088841.1:21245548-22729110 GCF_904066995.2 Poecilia reticulata
CCTGAAATTTGGTTTGTTTTGATCCTCTAAGCATGACTCAACAATACGTTGTAGAGCAAATAGTCCAAATAGTCCCAGGATACCACTCGATTGTTTTCTCTATACCTTTGAACTATTTTTTCCATCTTCAACCCTTAATGTTATGATATTTTCTCACAAAACGCCCCACCATTCTAACTCCTGAAGGGCCCTTATGGCGAAATGAAATTTAGAGAGGTATTATTCTATTGTGTTTTTTTTTTATCCTGTCTCTTCTTCTCTGTAGCCCCTCTGTGCCCTCCCTCTATGCTTATAAACCTCACTGACTTGCTCAGTTGAGTGACATGCCTCTCAATCTCTGATAGATTTTCTTTTCCATCTGTCTCCTTCCTTCACCTCTCTCCTCCCACACACACACACAAATTTTGTGTTCGGAAAGCGGCAATTGTACATCTCACCACAGCCAGGAAATTCCTTCTGCTCTGTCGCCCATCCGTTCCATCTACGGCAAACACAGGACACGCACGAAGCCCGGCAAATTAATTGTCCAATTCCTGTGTGGTTTAGTTCATGCAGATTTACAGCTCAAAATGAGAACTCTCAGGTCTGCATTTACGCAGACAAGCAATTTCCGCAGCGTTGCGTGACACTACAGCAGCATGTTCAACGACCTGTCCTTTTGCGCCTTCACAAAATCCTACACTCTCAAAGCTGAGCTAATTCTATGTAAGCCCCATCGATAGATCCTTCTCAAGACGCATGCGTCATCTGTGGGTTCATCCATAGATTGCTGGCATTAAGTGTTCCCCGTCAGTGAGAAGCTTGTTCATATGCAAATATGCCTCCTCAAATCCTTTTTTTGAAAATTCCGTGTTTGTGGGATGTTGAGAAAATTCCCTCTGTCTCCCCCGTCCACCTGGCTCTCATCATATAAAACAAAGGTATTTACAAGATTCGGAGCAGCAACTGAGGCAAGATATTCCTGCAGAAATGCAAATGAGTCGCCAGTAAACTTCTGTCGCCGCTAATCCATTTTCCATGCACATTCACACGGTGCCATCTTCTCCATGAGTCACACTCAAATGTCAACACTTGATCAGGTTTCACCACGCTTGCAGGCTCCCGGAAGAAAAAAATGTTATGAAAACGATTAAATGTGAGAGTTTGCGAGGCTCAAAATGAAAAATATTTAGTTATTAGATTTAGGTATGTCACTGGAGATTTTACCAACTGGCATTGCACCACAAATGTAAATATTTTAATTAGGATTTTAGAATTTTCCCTTGACAGTATTATTGGCCTCCAGAATCTTGGTCAGATACTATATTTGCTTCTTTTTTTTTTATCTGAAAAATATAGTATTACAAACAAAAGATATCTCCAAGGAGTTTTTCCAGTTACTGCACATTAATGTAAATTTGCTCCTAAATTATTTCTCTATTCCACCGGCATCATTTACATTTTTATAATGCATGCAGTGTCTTTTATTGTTGTATATTGAGCTCCCATCCTCAAGAACAGTTGTTTCTTTCCCCTTCTTTTTCTCTCGCTGAAATAATGGCATGGACTCTCAGAAGTGATTCAGTTTTAGACCAATAGAAATTTGTTGCTAAAGAAAAAAAAAAGAAGAAAAGTCTGTAGCTGTTGCTATTCTCCTCATATCATCTTGCTTTGCCTTCAGAGCTACAGCTTCCCTCAGACAGTTGAAAGAAAAGATTTTGACGGGGAGAAAATATTCACCCTGCCGATTTGTCATCATTCTTGTTTCCCCTCATCTGCCTGGAATGTGGGGAAGAATCTGCAGCAAGTGGTGTAACTCAGAAAAAAAAAAAAAAAAAAGAAGATGTTCGACATCCTAATTGGGAATGACAAGCAGAGTAGTGCAGGCAGCCCAGCTGGGACTTTTGGTCCAGGAGCTCTTTGAAGCATGGTGGTATGGATCGGGACCAAGCTGATCCCCTCGCGCCTCGACTAATTAACACCTGGCTGGCTTTTAATTGGCTGTAACTGCAGACATCCTGCAAGATTCTACCCCCACTCAAACAACAACCAACACTGTACAAGATTAACAACTTTGTGTTGGACCTTATCTGCATCCCTGGAGTTCCTGCCTGTCTGGAGGAGCACATGCTGGAACAGGTGTTCTCGTCCTGCCTCTCCACCTGAGCAGCAGTTCATTCGAGTTAGACGTGGATTTTTTCGTCTTGTGTTTGCACTTTACAGGAGGTGCTACAGTGGTTATGTGCATCAGAGCCATACTGAAAACTTCACTAGCCATGCAATCTGAAAACAGCTGGTTAATCCTGAATGTTGCAGTTGAAAACCCGGTACTGTGTCAAACATGGACTGAACCAGTCACTGGCTGGAGAAGTTTTAAAGCTGTCAAAGTGTAGGTTAAAAATCTGCATTAATAAGCAAGCAATATTTTGTTAAATGAATGATTTTGGTTGTTGTTTTGTCTTTATACAGACGTATAATTCAACTTGCATGTCTACATTTATGTGTCATTTACAGTAAAATGAAAAGCATTTGGTTCCTCTCACAATTCTCTTTTTTTCTGCTTGGTTTTAGGATTGAAATGTTTCAGAACAACACATTTTAATATCAGAGCAAAATAAGCTGAGTGAACACAAAAAGTGGTTTTCCAGTGATGATCTTCTTCATTACGGAGAACAAGCTGTTCAAAACAACCTGTGTCTATATTTAACTACCCTCTTTTCTAAAACATTAATTTGTGGCTAACTGCATATTTTGCTTTATTTTAATAAATCATTTGATATACTCAAATCTGTATCACAATGAAACACACATTATATCAGAGCAAAGTAACATTAAATCACTTAAGAGTGATGGGAGCCTTAAGGTCTCCTCTCTAACCTGTTGTTAAACAACTTACTTGTTTGTGTGTGGTATCTGAAGTAGTTGGATACCACAGATAATCCTCAAATACCTAAAATCTGCAAATATTTGAGGCTCCTCTAAAAATGTTTTTAAGCGCCTATTAAAATCGTTCAAACACCAAATATACCTTAACATGCATTAATTAATAGCAAAAGCCAATACCTACAGTCTTATGGCCACTCTTTGCATTGCATCCAATCAGTGCCAAGGAAAATGACCGATGGTTCTGGATTGGTTGGTTTCAAAGACCAGCCAAGTAGCATTGGGCCTTGGTATTTCATCTTCACAAGGCTGCATTTTGCTTTAAATGCTCTTAATAAGACAGCAGTCAGTCTTTTCAATAATAATTCCACAGAAAAATTTGTAAATAGGTGAATCTGCAAATACTGAACCAATGTATATGAGTATGTTGGTATCGTATTCCGAGACCAATATTTACAATTGTCTTTAAAATTGCTGTTAGGATGCTTTCCTATAAATCACAACCAAAACATGCACATAAATATTTAAATATTGCTCATTATGCTTGTTGGTTTCAGTGTCTGCAGGTATTTCATTTCAGAGTGAGTTTGAATTGACAACCATACTAGTTTCAATAAGGACATTTAAAAACACCATAGAAGATAATACAATATAAAGTAATGATTATTATAATAAATGACCTGTCATATCTTAGAAATTAGTCATGTGTTTAAATGCAAGAAGAAATCAAAAATTGCTTCAAGGACAAGCAAAACGATTAATAAAAGAGCGACACTTTGTCCTGCTAGAACTTAACGCAAGTAAAAAAAAAACAAACTCAAACCTACTGGCTCTGTCTCACCCTGAGAAGAAACAGATGTTACCCTGCAACAAAAAAACCCCTCATATTAAATCTTGTAACAGCAAATTAATTCTGTCAGATTTCACTTTGCCAGCCATTCCCTCTCGCCGGATCCCTCTTGCTTACAAGTGCTTGTTTAAAGTCTGAGCCAATGTTTACGCAAGGGAGAGAAATTTGTCTTAGCTTTCATTTTAGATTAGCGCAGAGTTTGGTGCTGTGAAAAAGTCTATTATAGCACTGGCGTTTCAGGTAATGAGCAAAAGGACAGTAATTCTGTTGTCTTATTACAGTCAGTAATTAAGACACTGATTTTGCAATTAAGTTGTGGCAGGTGTAATGTGCCTGGAATTCATCATCTTTCTTCTATCCAATAGGCGCACTCTTTCCTTAAGAAGATATAGTTTAACTGGAAAATGCCGTGTTGCCGTCTCAACTCATAGTGTTTCTGTGTTTCTCTGGTCAATCTGTTGATGTTTGTTTGTCCGTCTTTGTCTCGTCTACCTCATCCTCCTTCTAATCCTGCTCTTTCTGCATTTTCTCTCTCTCTCTCTTTTTCTTTCTCTCTCCGTTTACTCTCCTCTCTGCTCTGTCCAAAACAGCTTTGTTTGGCTTCGGGGGTTGAACGCAGACGCTCTCCTTCCGCTGCAGCTTTGCGGTTCAGGGAGGGAATCATTTTCGCCCCGTCAAATGCTTCAAATATCGTCCCCTACCAATACTGCTGGGGCAGAACTTCATGCGAGATCAGATGGCTAGGATTAGCTAGGGTGCGTAGCATCGTGTGATTAGGAGAAATGTTGCTCTCAGCCCTGCTCTCATTGGTAGTAGGGCATTCATTCTCCTGGGTTTGGAAAAAACATTGCTATTCTAAATATTTTAAAACCTAAAAAAAAACAAACAAAAAAAAAGAAAGCAAAGAGGATCTTTGTCGCTATCAGGTGTAAATAATTAATACAGGAGCATCCTGGAAAATTTGAGAATATTAGTTCTGAAAGGGGAACTTGAATGTAGATCCTCTCTGCATACAGTGCACAGCCCACACAATGCTGAGGAAAACTCAGTTTGAAAGATTTACAGCAGACACTCATCAACACCCAACACAAAGATGGTAATGATGTCAAAACATCATTGAGATTGTGGCTGGCTAATCCATACATAAAAGGGCAAAGTTAAGTGCAAGGAAAAAACACTGTGGTTGGAAAGAGGCAAAAGCAACAGGGGCTGCACTTCATACATCCTCTTCGCTGAGAGGCATCATGGAGATGTTGATGTCGTTTTCCAGGAGGACGTGACACTTTTCCTACACTGTGAAAACGATCACGCCCTGTTTTAATGTCAAAACTATGGCTGAGCTGCTGGACTGGCCAGCAAACTGCCATGAACATTAACTCACAGATAATATGTGGAGTAACTTCAAGAGGAAAATAAGAGAAACCAGCTGAAAGTCAATATTACAGCAATCTAGGCTTCCTTCATGCTGCAGTCAACAAGGTGACTTCTTCCATGCTGCATCACTGCTCTCAGATTCCTGTTTAACTTTGGGTTTTACTTTGCTTGCTGTAATTAGTCTGTATTTCTACTATAAAAAAGGACAATCAAAAGCCATAACACATAAAAAAAAAAAAAAGTTAATAATTGTTCTTTTAAATTCCCAAATATTTCTTTACACCACATCAGGCCCATTATTGTTTATAGTTTCCATTATCTTGATGCCTCATAACTCCAACAATTTTATCTTGTTTACTTTTAATTCATGTAGTGAACAGAATGTGAGTCTCTGCTCGAGTCAGTTCCTCACTTTGATTATAAAAGCTAAAACACTCAAGATTAAGCTTTTCACCTTCTCCTTTATCATTTTTTAAAAATGCATTTTCCAAAATAATGCTCATTTGCCATGTTCTTGGTATTACCACAATAAGATAGCGAAGCTGGAAATAAAATAGTTGATTTTACTTTATTTTTCTATTGCGTTTATATATTCTTCTGAAAATAGTTGCTGATTAAATTACTTTCTTCCAGGTAAAGAACCAAGCTGCTCTAAATGTTGCTTGTTAGGAATGTCTCCCTCTTTCTCATCTTATTTGTGCTTGCAGGATGTTGAGGATGGTGCAGTTTTGGTTTTGTTCTATCTTGAAGGTCTAATTCTCTTAGGGTAGCTTAATTCCAAGAAAGTAAAGTTGGCTAATAATGCCACTGTAGATGTTGTAACTACTCTGAAACTATATAACTGTGACCAGCGCAAACTTTATTTTCTAAAGCAGAATATTCAAAATCTCAGCAAACTATTTTGATATGTTTAACTCATTAGTTTTATCCATCTGCTACAAGTCACAGTTTCTAAATCTAAACTACATCTGTCCAGCATAGTTTCTCTAAGGAATTTTTGTCACATGTGTTTGGAGATTTTGGTCTTTTTTTCCTGTTAAAATAAACCCTTCATTTTTTTCTCATGAAAATGAGACAAAATAGTATTTTCAGTTTTTCTTTTGTTTTACTCTTCAGATATATGTTATCATAAAGACTATTTTAAGAAGCGGGCTGCACAGCACAGCTGGTAGAGCTGTTGCCTTGCAGCAAGCAGGTTCTGGGTTCAATTCCCAGCCCCAGTCTTTCTGCATGGAGTTTGCATGTTCTCCCTGTGCATGCGTGGGTTTTCTCCGGGTACTCCAGTTCCCTCCCACAGTCCAAAAACATGAATGACAGGTTAATTGGCCTCTCCAAATTGCCCCTAGGTGTGTGTGTGTGTGTGTGTACATGGTTGTTTGTCCTGTGTGTCTCTATGTTGCCCTGCAACAGACTGGCGACCTGTCCAGGGTGACCCCGCCCAGAACGTTGGAGATAGGCACCAGCACCTTTCCTAAAGAAAATGGATGGATGGACTATTTTAGAAAATTAACAGTAACCATAATTAAAATAACTCTTGTAAAAGCTGTTACATTAGGTGACATTTATAGCTATAAAACTTAAAATTTGCTTGATGGTAAACATATTCTACATACATGCCTTCTACAGAACATCTTACAGTTTGAATAGTTAGCCTGCATAATTAAACATTTAACACATCAAGCTGTTGTAGTTTGGCGGCGACAAACCATAATCTCGCCTACAAGACCAAAATGACTACAGCCGCCTCTGTATGTAGTGTCCTAATTTAGACGTTACTCAAACAACCAAAATATTTCCTCACTTGTTTTTCTTCCCATTCCTCACCTTGTATGGGTCAGCTTGTGACGGTGGAGGACCTCCAGCAGAACCAAAGTCAGGAAAGCATCATCTGATCTGCCAAAACTGACTAGTGGAAGAAAACACAGCAAAGGGAGATAAATACAGATTTAATTATAGAGACGTGAAGGGAACAAACACAGTTAATGACCGGGGTGGTATATACATGTACACAGACCAAAGAGAGTCGAAGTAGACAGTAAGCAACATGACTGGCTTTTACCTCTAGCTGTTTGCAAGCAAAACTATAGTGAAAGCCTAAACACAAGCCTCTTCTTGAAATTACTTGCATGAAGCTACTATATCAATTATCAATAGCTTAAGCATCCTTGAAGTTGACTGGTTTGCTTTTACCATTGGAACAAAGGGTTTTTATTCTTATCACTGAGAAATTACATTTTCTCAGCTCAATAGGCCGCTTGTCAAAGACTTTGCAAAAGGCCACATGGACATCCATGCAGAACAATGAGGGTACCTGGTGATGCTAGCTCCTCCATCTGCATTCTGCTTTTTCTGCCAGCAGTTTACGCCTCTTTGCTTCTATCTTTCTTTCTGCCCTCACATTTGCAGTTTCCCCAACGCTGCCAGATTCCCAGTGAAGCACTCTGATTCTGATATTCTGTTTCCATTTCACTTAAACTACACATTTAGACCTGGCCATTATGCTTACATGGCAGCGCTGTAATAAAGCGCAACATTTTTATTTTATTTTTTTACAGTTAAGCCCAAACATACCTACTATATAACCCAGGAGGATTTATTATTACCAACATATGTCTTCTGACTGGAAGTTTGCAATGATTAGCTGGAGTCTGGGCTTGAATCAGTTGAAGAAAAGTAAATATTAACTTAATAGCAAGAAGGCCTTCCAGGTTCAAAGGCTTGGAGCTCATCCAGATAAACTGTCAAATTATTCAACATGCAATTCTGAGAAGGGTTTGAGTGTAGTAGTAACAAATGCACACATGTGCACATTTTGTAATTTCTTAAATTAACCTACTTGGTTAGGTGCATCTTCCTTTGGACCAGGGAATGCAATTTTTAATGATACACGGCGTGCATCTTGAAATTTTGCCCTTACTGCATAGTATTTTATATTTTCTTTCTGCTTTATATTTAGTTTTATATTCTCTTTATGTGAACCTTCTTGCTTTGATTGCCTGTCACTTTGCTGTTGCTGAACCCAAATTCCCCCATTGTGGAACTATTAAGCAATTTCTACTTTATTCAATTCTAAAAAATTGTTCAATAATTTGTAAAAATGGTTAATCTGGAAAAGTTAGTAAAAACTGTTTTTTTTTTCCTAACCAACAATATTTTTAAATGGTCTTTCACCTTCAGCATGTCTAATTTAAACTCCT
The DNA here is from genome assembly GCF_904066995.2 of Poecilia reticulata. NCBI lineage: Eukaryota > Metazoa > Chordata > Actinopteri > Cyprinodontiformes > Poeciliidae > Poecilia > Poecilia reticulata. The sequence continues at coordinate 21,253,832 of NC_088841.1, forward strand.
AGGTTGAACGAAAATAATTATAAATCTAAATGTCTCTGGGATATGAATATGTTGTGTTAGCTAAAATGAGAACATATGCTTTGATTCTGATGATAATGTGATTGGCCAGGGTGAAAAGAGGTGGCTGAAAGTGTTAGATATTCTTATTATGCTGCTGCACAGTAAGTGTTGGATAGAATGAAGCAACTTTATGTGGATTTCATGCAGGTTGTAGCACTGATGTATATCTGCCTTGCATTTCAATGGCAAATGAAGACAGACAGCTTTGGTAAAAAAAACAAAACTTTCCACATCTCTGATGATGTAGCAAACATTATGGAATCTCTGCCTAAGACAGGCTGCAGAGGAGGGTTTTTAGATGTGAAAAGAAAAAATATGTGCCATGAGTACTGCAACTTTGAGATGCCATTTATCAAAGACCTGATAAAATACTTTGGTATGTGTTATTTTCAGAGCATTTTAATTACCAAAAATATTGGCTAAATTACTGATTTAGAATAGAGCATTTCAGTCCTTGATGGTTAATGAGTCATGAAATGTGAGAAAAAGACAAACAAAGACAGTTGCACCAGAAAAAGTTGGTAAACTTCAATACATATTATTTTGCAGTTTTTGGAAGAACTATAAGGTTGAATATAAACTCATACATCATATGGCATCGCATGCCAACCAAAGACCCATTTGTTCTTTCCTTGGGGACTTTATAACTTCTTGAATACCAGTGATTTAAAGTCCACTCGACTGTAAAGAAATATTATGTGACTGGAAACAGTATCCCAATTTAAGTTGCGACTGAAGCAGTTTAAAATTAGCTATTCTATTCTATGGAATTAACTAATGTGCAATGGTTTAAGTGCATGGGTACAAAACAACAGCTGATATTCTGCAAAGTGCATGTTAATAGTGCGACAACAGCTTTAACATGCTGGAAACATGCAGCTTAAGAGAATGGAAAGCTGGGTTGAGAATCACTAGCCAATCTCACCACCAACTAAGTTTCCTTTTTTGCGGGAAAGGAAACTTTCACAAGCCTATTTATACAAATGTAATGGTGGATTAGCAGCACATGAAATCTTTAGCCACTCAATAGAAGTTTATGTTTACCAGAAGCTCTGAGCACAGTCAAGCAGATTTAAAAATCTTGTATATTTAGAGTTCAGTCACAAAAGTTCTTATTAATCAGCTCAGTGTCTCTCGAGCACATGATATGAAAAGACAGTGTTTTTCTTGAGATCTGAAAACTCATCCACAAAGCCTATGTGCATTTTTAATACATCACAAATATCTTTGTGAGACAGGCTGTCCCAAAAAGAGACTTGATTTTTGATTGCAGTGTTCATTTTGAGCTTTGCAACTCTTTAAATGGAAAAGTGATGACTTCTACTTGTTACTCTCCAGAGGCAAGGTTCAGTTCTTCAGAAGACATCAGCCTTGAAGGAAACAAAAGCTTAACCAAAAATAATATGCCACAAGCATTCAAAGTCTGTGTGTTTTTCAGCTGATGTTCAGATCTATTTCCTGCACCGAGCTCATACGTTTTTCGGGAACAGAAATGTTTGATGGTGAAAGAGAAGAGAGATGAGTTGGCAGAGACAGATTTAGGGCGACATGGGATTTGAAGCGCTTGTGGTGAAACATTTTAGGATGACCATAAGTGAACAAAACATTAATATATATATGTATAGCCCTAAAGGGGAGATCCAAGGAACCTACTTCAAATGAGTTTTATTTACAAAATGTTTCTTTAAAAGATACATTTCCTTGCAACTTCTCCAGATTTTACTACGTAGCAAATACAAACTTTAACCAACACAAAGTGGTGGAGAGGAAAGAAAGTATGCATGATTTTCAAATGGTTTTACAAAAGAAAATCTGTTAGGTATGTAATGAATATGGAATATATTTCTAAATAGAATCCAACCTTGATGTTCTGTTCTGTCTCCAGCACCCAGGTTATTCTCTCACATAGACTGTACTTTAAACTTGCTGAATTTAAAGTACATTCTTCATAAAATACAGTCTTCAGATTCAGTTTGTATTGTATATGTAGTTTCATCAATATAAGATTCACTTTTGGCAGAAAAATGGTAAATTTACAATTTCCATGCTGGTAACCCTGTTTGTACCTGTAGTGACTTAACTTTCTTACAATCAGGTCATTGCAGATTTGATTTGCCAGAAATACTTTTCCCCAGTTAGAGGCAGCAAAAATCTTGAGACTGAGTCGCTTAGGTTTATCTGACAGCGGAAAAATGGCTTTAGACGTACACGCAGAGATATGGTGAAAATCAAAGCATTTCCCTTTGTTAGGATGGTCCAGTCCAAGTTTAAACCTTAACGACTTAAGAATACGAGGCATAACCTAATCACATGTATTTGTATTCCATTCTTAATGAGGCATTTTGCAAAAAAAGAATTCACAAAATAAATAAGTTTCCAAATAAGCATTGGTCATAAACACATACCCTCATAGACTTTGAACCGTATGAACCAAAGTTGGCACATGTAAAAAGGGTCTGATTACTTATGCCAGTCTACAAAGAGGCTATACTGTGTCAGTTATATGCATAATATGTACATCTCCTTGGGAACATAAATGTGTCTTTAACTCAGTTGGCAGCTCAACTTTTATATCCAGAAGTTCTCCCTATAAGGAATATGAAACTCTACTCTCAGAGCTCTGCAAAGGTTCAGGGGTCAGGCACTGTGCTGCTTTCTTGTGGTCGTCTTTGACAATTTTCTCCCATCTGGCCATTAAATCCCTGCCAGTGCAGTCCCTACCCTGCAGAGCCCAATGTGCTTTGATAAATTCTGCCTATTATGCAGATAAATTAGTGAGCTGTTACAGCCTTGCACTCCACTATTTGGCTGGTGCCTGAGAGCAAGATGTCTGTCATTAGCCTGCCTAAATGCCATTTTATAAGCCTATCTTCTCTTAACTCACACATCCAAAAAAAAAAAAAAAAAAAGGGAAATGGAAAACAAGTGCGGATGAAAATGGAAGAAGTACCAAGTAAATTAGTTTGACCCATGCAGCAGAACAAGACTTTGGTCTTGACGACATGCTCAGAAGAAAATGAGTCTGATAAGATTCTGGGATATAGGACATGTTCATTATCAGGCTCACTCACACTGTTGGAGCTCAGTGTTTCTGCCTGATTACTATTCAGGACTGCTGCACTCTTTGCAAGATTTGGTCATTCATCTTTATACTTGGCATTTGCCCAAAACATCTATCTTTATTGTGCCTTGGAAAAAAAACAAAACTGTGTCATAATTCTTAAAGAAAATTAAACACAAACACACGTGATATTCCTTCCAATAAAAATAAAAACTGTCATTAACATGTAAACATGATGATCTTTAGGAGATCACTACATCCACAATTCCATTTAGTCAGTTTCAACAGCTCTGTTTTCCTCCTTTGCATGTTGGATAATTTTCTGGCTGCAAATCAAACAGCAAGTGTGTGTGAGAGTGCAGGGCCAGAGCTCAGGTTGTGTTTATGCAGATCAGTGGAGCTCTGGGATTCGTTCTGGCTCAATACTGCAAACACAACCGAGTGAAACGGGTTATGAGGCTAAACCCGACTTCTGGATCACACCGGTGACTCATTAGAACGGCTGTAAAATGACAATGTCCAGAGCAAAGAATGTCCCAAACATCTCAGATCTCAAACTGAAATAATGCAGTTTTCATGTAGTGAAAGGTCGGTGCTGCAAAGAAGGATATTCTGGCATGTTTCTAAAGAACAGCTTCATCTATCTAGAGAAGATGACATGGTGGAGTGATACGTCAATATATCAATGCAATTTAAAACATGAGTTATGTGTTTACACCCACACCTAACCTCAAACCAAGAGAGCATGTTGATTGCAATAGTGGCAAAAAGATGGTCTCTTAGTAAGAGTGACTGATGAAGTCATTTCAAGAACTCAAAATGCAGTCTAATGTTCTTATCAAAATAGTACAGCTCCCCTAGCACTCACAGTGACACAAGAGACAGAGACTATTCCTGTGCAGCGAAAATCATAGTGGGAGACTTTGTCAACAAAATAATTATTAGTCATCCAATCCAAAATAATGGCACAAAAAGGCCATTTAGATGTAATTTTGACAGCGATTTAGGAGAGACAGCAAGCATATGAAAGAAGAAGGAGCTCTGGTCAGATGAGAGTGAGAAATTTTTGTTGCACAATTTTTAACACACAACATGTTATGAGCTACTTAGGAATTTTTATCTCTTATATGTAAAGCACAGAGTAAAATGTGCAAAATTCAGAGAACACTACACTCCCAACCATTATATAGATACAAATCTGCAGCATGTGAAGTACATTAGCCTACATAGTTCAAAAAGACACTGTGCTGTGCTGGTTTGGCACATGTGGCACTTTTGGCTCAAACATTTTTGCAAACACTACCTTCAGTGATTCTTAACATTTTGTGTTAATATAATGTGAGACCAGCGTTCCCAGTAGTCATTCTGCAAGGTTTATGTGTGTGTGTGTGTGTGTGTGTGTGTGTGCGTGTGTGTGCGTGTGTGTGCGTGTGTGTGTGTGTGTGTGTGTAGGTGTGTGTGCGTGTGTGTGTGTGTGTCAATTAGACCATTTTACTATTCTTCCAAGTGTATTTGTGAGATCAGACACTGATTTTGGATGAGAAGGCCTGGCTTACAGTCGCTTCTGCAATTCTTACCAAATGTATTCTATAGGTTTGAGGCTTTATAAAGATCGTCCATATTTCTAGATCTTGCTTTGTATGCTGGTCTGGTTTTAAAGGAGGACTGAGGTGAACAGGTGAGTACTGTGTGGAGCCTGAAACAGACAGCCCCGCAGGTCACAAGCACAAAGAACTCCACAGAAAACCACATGCATATGCTGATGAAGTGCTCAAGATTGACAAGCATATTTTGGCAGCTGTGCATTTGGGATGATGAACCATAGATTCCCAAAATCAATCATCACTGCAGCCTTTCCAGCAGCAAATCAAGATGCCTGAAGTAGAAACCATCACGGAAAAGGGAACAGAGGCACAACAAAAAAGAGACCCCGACCAAGTATCTAACTTTTAGACATCCATTCTTCATTTTTTTCTTGGCATTCAAGAAATTTTGCTTTACATCGACTTTGTCCATTTATCAAAAAGCCATGTCTAATCCTTTGATGCTGAGTTTATCCACCCTATCCTTTTTCTTTTTGTGCTTTCAAGAAGCCTTTTACCAAACAGATTGATTTTGCTTTAAGTGCTTTAAAGCAATAAGCAATAAACAAGGGGAGCTCACAGTGACTAGAGTCACATAGGCACACAAACATTTCAAATGGCTCAAAGCATTTTTACCATCTTTTTTTTTCTGTTTCAATATCTTCTTATTTTCTCCTGTCAAGCACTCTGTCCTGTTCTTTGACCAGAACAGTCTGCCTGACCACACTAAGCTGAACGATCAGATGGATATGTGATGTGGCTATAACTACAGCTCTAAGAATTTAATTAAATGATATTTGCACAAAGTGGGCACACATTACCCTTCTACTCAGCTAAATGTGTCATTTGCATTCAGTCTTAGAGAATTGAACAAAGGAACAAAGTGTTAGATTCCAATATTCAGATTTTATTACGACATTGTGTTATCTAAACAGCAAAACTCCCCTGACAGTCCCCACATCCTCATATTACACTCTAACTCTCTTACAGTTTAGTGACTTATTAAGATAGTTTTAAGGAAATACCCTTAAAACTATCTAAAGGCTGCTCAAATAAAGGCAGTGCTGAGGAAACGTTAAACTCTTCTGACAAATAACTTATGTGTTTTATTGGATTTTTTTGATCACTATTATTTCAGATCATCGTTTTTTTGTTTGTTTTTTTTATCGGACAAAGAAAACCTAAATATAAATATATGGTAGTTTTCAAATGATGATTTAATTCATTAAGGGAAAAAAAAAATCGTCCCTTAAACCTAAGCAATGTTTTGTCACTCATAGCAACAACTGACTACTAGAGTATAACTGACAATGCATACTAGACATCAACGCTCAGGATTTTTTTTCCCCTCTCTTTTACAGGAATGCTTCATGTCTAATGTGGCGTGTAACACCCTTATCAGAAGTTTTGAATATTTGCTTTGCCTACCTCTTGCGTCTTCTCATCTTCATTCCCACTTTACATAATGTGATATAGAAAGCTGATATGTGTTTAACATAATAATAAACTGTCAACCTCTCACTAAAGATCTTGAAGGATAAAATATTACAATGGCACAGTCAGCCTCAGTTGCTGTCATCATGTGACTTAAATTTTTGATGTCTGATTTAGCTACTACTGTAAGACTGAAGATGCAATTCGAAGCATTATCTTGACAACCTCTTTATATGTTTGAATGTCTTATTTTGAAGTCAGGAAGTGGTTCTGTTGTGTTTATTACTTTGACCATTTAGGGCTGTCCCACTGGACATTTGAATTGTGGGTGGCAGCTTCTTGGACGTCTCACTTTTAGGTGGTGAAGATGCTGAAATATCTGAAGCACAATTCGAGCAGAACCAAGTATAAGAGTTATTGTAAAGTTTCTCTTAAAGGAATTTGGCCTAAATTAAATGATCTCTTGTTCAAAGTTTAAAATAATTGGACAGTTCAAAGCCAAATTTGATACCACACTCAGAAGAAAGATCCTCTAAGACGTAGTCTAAGTTACTTGAAGCATGTCTTCTATTTATTATCTTACAAAAATCTATATTTATTTGACATGCTACCAAACAAAGTATTTGTGCAGCATGTCCTAATCTCATGTTTGGCTGTACCAGGTACCTCAACCCAGTGACATTGTCTTTCTTTCCTGAGTTTTGCCTCAACCTGTCATCACAAAATATTATCTCCTTGGTTTCATGCTAATTTTCTGAATGAAGCATGACCTACAGCCATTCATTGCAATATTTCAATTAATCCCCACAAGAAAGTGTGCATCCTCTGTGTTTATACATAATTACTGGTTGACCGTGTTTGCTTGATACAGAGGCTGAGATTCGAGATCCATGTTTCCAAGATACTTTCCAAATTACTGCAACAGACTGGCGACCGGTCCAGGGTGACCCCGCCTCTCGCCCGGTACGCTAGCTGGAGATAGGCACCAGCAACCCTCCCAACCCCACTGAGGGACAAGGGTGTTAGAAAATGAATGGATGGATGGATGTTTCCAAGATTCTTTTTATTTGTCATTATACAAACACGTAGTGTATTGTAATTGAACTTTCTTAAAGCTGAATATTTGAGGCTGGAAAGCTTCCCGGCCATGGTAAAATGCCAGTATTATGATTTATCAACTCTGAGGACTCCAAAGCACTTTACACTACAATCAGTGATTCCCTCACTCATATACACATTCACACACTGATGGTGGTAAGCTAAATTGTAGCCACAGGTGCCAACAGGAGGCAAGGTGGGGGAAGTGTCTTCCCCAAGGAAACAACAATTGAGATGGACAGAACAGAATTCGAACTGACAACCAACCAGTGCAAAGACGGGACAAACACCCACCTCCTCAGTCATTGTCACCCTAAAGCTTTGTTCCCTCCACAGATTTTCTAGCAGGTTTTAGTGGGAATTCAGCTGCTCCCTCAAAATCCTTGACATTATGTTCTTCAAGAGGAAACATGTTAGTAACATTAAAATATAACTATAAATCTAAATCTGCAAGGAATGTGAATACTTTGAGGCTAACCATACATGAAAACATGATTAAAACACTCCAAAGTTTTCAATTATCTGCACTTCTGACTGCATGACAGCTTAACGTGGGCTTTTAAAAAGTTGTTGTTTTGTCCATTTAGCCTTTATTTCATCAGGGAAATCCCACAGAGATCAAAATTGCAGAAGCAAACAATATGAGATTAATCATACACAAGCTGATGGGAAGTATTCTTCAGAACGGCCTGCGCTGTCTCTTCAGCTATTTGCCAGCTTCTAAATTTTCTTGGACCACCAGCATCATAGCTCACACTCTGCAGCAGAGCCAAAAAATGGTGCTTTGTGCCTACAGCAGTTTTATGAGTTTCTGCTTTGTCAAAGGCATCAATACAGCAAATGAACTGAGATGCAGCTTCCTACAAGCCATCATGTTTTCAAACTTATTAAAATCCTACAAACACATAAACAGACACTATCTTATTTGCTCCTGCACAGTTGTCTGAATGCTGTATGCATTGTTCAGACTGCAGAGTCATTTGTTCCAAACATTCTGTAATGAACAATGTTTGTTATTATTATTCTGTGTGGATAATCAAAAGTATCAATGTATAATAATTATGAAACACAGATTCAGTCATTTTGAAAATGTGTTGTGAAGAAACTAGCTTGTCAAATTAAAAGTATGTTTTGGAATCAACAACCTTAAAACAAGTATTAAACATAATTTCCATTAAGCCCTTATCCCTACGTTAAAATGTTTTTTATTTATTTGTATTATTGGTTTGATGCAATATCCTGAACTTCGATGTTGTCTTGATTAGATGTAATAGAAAAATCATTATAATTAACAACAATAAACGCTTGAAAGAAGTCAGTTTGTTTTATTAATCTGTATAATGTGCTTCTCTTACTGAAAATAAATTAGTTTTTCAGTAATATTCAAATTCATATAGCAAGATTGCATATAATGTAATGCTCATAATTACATTTATGCTGAAGATTTAGGGCTTTAAATTCAGTCTGCATTAACACTACCTGTGTACTTAAAGTAATATGTGATTAATTTGTACACATATTACTTAAAATACACTAATAAAATAAAATACACAATTTATGTTGCTTTGTTCTTCATGTTTTTTGAAAACAGTTCAGCTCAAAAGAGACATTTCTCATTAGCCATGCATCAGTCCATACCTGGAACACAAGTACAATACAAAAATGTACTTCAGAAAAGCACAAAACACACAGTGAATTATTCATTTGTATTTTTCTTGAGCTGGAAAAAATTGGACAATCTACCCCTGTTGGGGTGTCTTGGTGGTTTGTTTGTGAGATATTAAAAGTAAGTAGATTAGGATGAAACGGCACCAAAACAGGGCTACTGAATCAGGAGCAGATGAACCCAAAACTATGGAATCACAATTCTAATTTTTCAAGAAAATTACCAGAATTTGACTAAATTTATTACTAAATAAATAAAAAACTACAGATAATATTTAATCATTGGAAAAATGTGATCAAAAACATGTAGAACAAATTAAACTAATCATATGAGGCAACATTAAGGTAACAGTCTATGCAGCTGCTGTGCTGGTTGTTGATGTTTTTTAAATCACTTTTATTTACCTTTTATTTCTCACAAGAGGGGGCCAATGTTCCCAAATCGGAAACAACACAAACTTTTGTGGAATCACATCACAGACTTTAAAGCTCAATGACAAGGACCATATTCTCTTCACCCATAGTATTGAGAATAACACAAATCCACCAAGTGTGACCCTGTGAGGTAATCTTTGACTTCTGCATCATTATATTTTCACACTTTTCCAAGCACATCAGGACATCACCGAATAACATCTATTCAGTGACATTTTTTTTAAGCCTGAAGGCCATCCACCACCACGATGCGTTGAGGTGATGCACTCCGGCATATTTTAATTCAGGTGCTAACACAACTTTGAAATGAGTCATGCTCATTCCTACCCACAGGGGGCTCCCTCATCTCTCTTACTGTCTATTTCATACTCCTCTCTATGATGTTATTATGTAACATGCACATGTAAGGCACAAAGTTGACAGCCAATCTGCAGTGAGCTTAAATTTGGATATTCATGTCTGTCTGTATTTTAAGTGGGTATGTAAGTGCATAAGTACTGTTTCTTTTATATAACAAAACAATTTTCAAACACTCCCAGTTTGTGCATAATGTGCTTTCAAAGAGCTGCACTTTGCTGTAATCTTTAATGTGGTGTTGACCAATTGTTCTCTAGGCTTTTTGAAGATTTTGAAGTCTTGTTTTTTAGAATGTGACTGCTTTAACCTTTATTTCCTGTCCTGACAGTGGAGTTTTCTGTAATTAGCAAAGTGAAAAATATTATTTAAAAAAACCAAAACAGAATCCAATATTAAAACGGCAAAATATTCCTTGTCAGAGTGAACTCTGTCTCAAGTAGTGCTTTCTGGTTGCTTGTCTGGTGATGCGAGTTTGAACTATTTTATGATTCCTGGATTTGAAGACGTGTGCGGTAAGCTTGACAGCCTGCTGTAGCTATATCTCAGACTCTTGTTTTGAAATAAATGTTAAAGATAACAATTGCTTTAGAGTTTCCTGTTGCCACTATAGAATGAGTCCACAAGTAAGGCCCTCATGTGGGATAGACATCAGAGGAGCTCCTGTTTGAAACAGCAGTTTCCAAGAATGAAAGACAGGACATGCCCTGCTTGGATAGGCTACAGTAAAGTATTTGACTGTAATACGTTTCTTTTGTGTCCCATTACATCTGGTCTAAATGATCATGCTCAAAAACCCTCCAGTGTGGCTGAATTAAAACAATTGTGCAAAGATAAGCGGGTCAAAATTTCTCCGCATGCTGTGAACAACAATCCTCCACTGGGACGAGACTTGCCGAGCCAAATGGCTCAGCTAGTTTCTTTACAGAGCAGGCAGTTTTTCCTTGAGCGGATTTTAGTTTGTAATAAGTGTACCTGGTCCTAAAAGCTATCTGATCTTTTTTAGATGTCTAACAAATCTTTATTTTTGCCGCTTGCTTGGTTATTCTTTTTTCCGGGTCAGTGTGTTATTTAAGGAAAAAGACACATTTTATAAAGACTATTTCTTAGAACACCAAGATAATGTGTGTCTATACAGGGAAGCACTGGAGGGAAGACTTGATAAAAGGACAAAACCAAAAAAGAGCAACTAGAGCAGAACGTAAATTGTGTTTTTTTAATGCTGATTGCTCATTCCAGGTCAAAGGGAAGACCTAGTGCAGTGAGTTAAAAGAAAACGCCAAGGGGAGCAGGAAAGCCTCCATTTAGACCCCCGGTCTTGGATACATTTAAACAACAGCTGGATCCAAATGGAGAGGGACACAGAAATGCAAGTACAGGTTGTGAAAGTCGAGACGTTTTTCATCCCCCTGAGAGTTACATTTCTTACATTGTATGTGAGTGTGAGAAAGCTGCAGAAATCACGGATACAATCATGGATACAAACCCCACTGAACCAACCTCAGAGACGTAAACCAATGAATTCTCAGCTCCACTCCGGAATAGCGAGTTACCAGCACCATACCACTATCACACAGTTTTAAAGGTCACTGAGAATCAGACACTGCATCCTTACCAGGCCCTCTGACCTGGCTAATCAAACAGGAGCTACATGCTTTTTCACACACACGGAGAAGAGGATGACCGTGTGCAATCAGCTGAAAGAGGCTGACCCTTCAGCGATGATGGACCTTTTTTAACCTCCAGTTATGGTTTGCCTTTGCTGAGGAAAACCTGGTACCTCCAAAGCATAGTAAACTGGTGGAGCTCTGACAACACACTTGTGAAAGATTTTGTATCCTAGATTAGCCTTCAGTCTATGCATAAGTTCTATGTTGGTTTGCTCCTTCGAAGCAGTTGGCTTTTTTAGATGTGACTTGAAGCATCTTCAAATACCAATAAAATAATTCTAGAGCATTGATGCACATACTTTGGATTATCTGAATGGATTTTATCCCCAGTTTCCAGGCAGAAAAAGTCCATGTCAGTCTGAGTTGGCCTAAAAAATGGTTTATGTGAGAGGCGGTAAAGACCAAATTTGCCAGTTTGTGACAATATCTGACCCCTCACCACCTGAAATGACCTTAAGGTGATAGCATACCAGTGGTGTCAAACAAAATTGCACTCCAGATTTTGCTTTTATTTTATTTTTTTGTACTAGTGGCCTTTGTAGGTGGAGAGGGACAGAGGCAAGAGAAAACATACAATAAATAACTCAGGGTTGAGATTCGAATCCATGACAGCTTTGTTGAAGACAAATGCTCCCATATATAGTGCATCTGCTTTATAGTGAAGTAAAATGAACAAGACACATTAAAGATATTTTAAACTGAAATTTGAGATTTCTGAATCATATTTTCATATTTATGCATTCAGTGCGTTTGCATTGGCAGCATGACATGGAGGTGATCAGACTGTGACATTGCTAATGTGTAAAGCAAGCACACAAGTTGCTTCGTTAGGTTATCTACATTTGTTTTGTAGTGGGTGTCTCATTTACAGTATTTCAATTTTTCATAATATTGAAATTTTCTAACAGAAAAATTTGAGCCTTTATTTCCTGTAACCCATAATCAACCAACGGGCAAGTAATAAAGACATGAAATACTTACTCTGTGCAATTATTCTGTGTATAATTTCACTTTTCACAGTGTGACAGAATAGTTTACCTTATTTATCCAAATTTTAGCGTCTGAACTGGACGGTTTGTACAAGGTGCCTTTTCACCGCATGTGTTTTGAACTAACGTAATATAAATGACCTCAGCTGAATTGGTAACAGTTTAAGGTATGACTGAAATATGCTTTTGTATTATGTCCTTTTCTTGTTACAGGAACTGTATGTTAAGTCATGGACTGCCAGTAACTAATACTCTAAATGTTAACATTTTGCCAAAGTGCATCTATTAGCTCAGTTTAAAAAATAGTTCATGTAAAAAATACTGAACAACCTCCTGACATTTGTCCTGATGGTCCTCCTTGGGGTGCGTGATCAATGGAGACGAATTGTAAAAGATAGTAGGACCTCATGTCCTGAAAGCTGCTGTGGACTGGACTGTGAGCGGCCCTGTCTTGTTCCTCCAAGGCAGTGATGGCATGACATGTGCATCTAAAGTGACAGCAGGCTGCAGCAAACAGATCAGCTGTCTCTGCAGTGCTCTTCCCATGCTGTTGGTGTTTTTTTACACTCATAACAAATCCCTCATATTTACCAAGATTACTCCTTTTGATGCCTGTCTCTGTCTTTTCAATGTGAGTAAAATAATCAGAAACTCTGCGATGGTAGTCGGTGCTGCAATGTATAAGTTGAATAAAACTGGGGGAAAGCACTTGGAAAAAAAAAAACTGTCTTGCAAACATTTTAAATTGAATCAGTTATGCCACAGATTGTTTACTGATTGGTGAAAAATGGAACAAGAAAAAAAAAAAAAAAACACCAAGTGTGCTGGCAGACTTAGAAAAGCAATTGAATATAGGGCTTTATAACAATAACTGGTTTCTCCATAAAGAAATAGTTAAAAAAAAAAACAACAAAGTTGTAAAGTTCAGTAAAATATTATATGTGCTTGCTACCATAATGTGTTAAGCTTGATGAGAAAAAAAAAATTAAATGAGCATTAAAAAAAACAAACTTACTGAACTTAACTGATAGACTTGAAGTTTGCTTCAAAAATAGAATATTGCAAATAAGAGCAATATTTATAGACCTGAGAATTGAATAGATATACTTTACACATAAAGTGAAATATTTCAACTTTGTTTTTTACAATTTTAATTACTGTAATTTTCTGTCGGTATGCTTGGATACAAAACTCTGTAAACAACCAGCTTCTCCCAACAATGACAGTTTGAGGATTCCTTTACACGACTGTTTTCTGGACACCTGTCAAGTCAGCAGTTCAGAAAAGAATAATACAGGTAAAATTTTGAAGTAAAATTTTAAGTGTTTTTGACTTTTTTTTAATTGTTATTTGCTGTCTGAACCTGTGTTTTGTGACATTTAACTTGATATAAAAACAAAACACACAAATAATTAATTCATAGGGGGAAAAAAATCATTTTCTGTCTTGTCTTCTTAAAAGGTAGTTCAGTTCAACACTGTGTAAAAGATTAGATTAGTTAGGAGTTTTAGAAAGAACAAACACAACACTTTCCCACCTTTATAATTTTATTTCTTATATCATCATCAAAATTTTTACAAAACATTTTCTGACAATAATATACTCAAAGAAGAGCCATATTTTTGCGCTTGGACCAGGTCTTCACAGAAAAAGAAAAATGCCTTAGTTTTTGATACAATAATAATTAAAAAACTAAATAAAAGTTTTAAAAAAGTAACAACGAACCAACTAGTAAAGAAAACAGTAAAGCGCATATTTACAACTTACATAAAAAAGAAACAACGCTCTGTGCGGGAAATGGATGAAACGGAGTCGGTGGGGATTCTGTGGCTGGATGGAAAGCATTCAGAAAGGAGCAAACATTCAAAAATAAATTATGAAAAACAAATTAAAACAGAAAAGTGTTTAACCCCACATGTAACAATGACTAATTCTGATATTGCTCTCTGTCAGGATCCTGCTACTTGCTCTCACACGGCACTCTCAGTCCAACTGTAAGAGAACAATTGAGCCCATTTAAATAAAAGAAAGAAAAAAAACAGCTTCCTCTCTTAAGTGCTTACATTAAATCCAATTAGGGCTTTGTCAGACAAACGAAAATGTGTGTCTTCCCGACAGAGGTTAATGATCATGCCTTTCTTTTTCTTTGCCACCTCTGACATGAGCAATGGCAGAAAAACAAAGCTGGAACAACGAGGGTCGAAGGTTAAAGACTTCCTGCTAATGTGAAACAGCGTGGAACAATAACAATCAATGGGGGCCGCGAGTTGGCAAGAACATCAGTAATGGTGATGTTCGCTCAGAGGAGGTAGAGCAGTAGGTGCTGCTGTACAGTAGACGCAGACACACGCACACACATACGCACACAAACAGGCCGTCTGCAGGGTGCATGCAGGGAGCTCAATCAGTGGCAATGCTTCAAGACTCATTGTCTTTAAAAAGTTTCAATGTTTGTAGGACCAAAATACATCTGGCAAATTCAAGAAAACCCAACTGGAAATTGGCACGTCGTAAGGATTAGCATATGTTCTCCTAGTACACATGCTAGCTTGACTCTGAAGACCCATGAATGTGTGCTGTATGGGCATACTCCAGTACTGCCTGCTGCTAAGACTCGGATGTATGGCATAGAAGAACAAGCCGCAAACCCACGTCTGGCTCAAAATTAATTTTTCAACTCTGTTTATCAGGTAATGTATTACTTCCTAGTGAACCGTCACAGATGGCCTTGGGTGAACTGGAATGGATAGCTGTGTCAAGTCCTGCAGTAGTTTGTTATCGTTTATCAAGATATATGCAATGTCCGTTTTGCTATTACTTTGCTTCTTGTGTGTACATATGCGTTTATGCATGACTGTGTTTGAACTAGACAGGCAAGTTAATGGTGACGTGTCGGTATTATTGTAAATTATGTGTTTTTTTTTGTATGAGAGTATGGATAATACAACACAGCTTGGAATGTCTTTTGATTTAACTGTGTGTTGAAAATGAACACTGGTAACTATTACCTGTGTGGCTTTAAAGCCAGAGTTTGGCTGAGGTTGTTTCATGTCTTACAGAAAAAAACATAAAGTTAGATTGCTCAGAAATCCGTAACAGTAACGAAGTAAAAAATCTTACATTTTTCTACCTTTGTCTCCATATTCTTATTTATATAACATAAATCCTTTGGGCCAATTTCTGGCTTTCAGGTTTTGAAAAGCTACATTTTGAGATGCAATAGTCAGAATTTTATGGACGACATCTAATCTACAGGTTTTATATTGTGTGTCTGATATTGACTGGTTCGAGATTTTCTTTCAAAACTGCAATATAGAAATACAATTTTTAGAAATTGGTTTTTCCACCTTTCTGCCAGGATAATTAAATAAATGAGGAAAAGTGATGTCACACACTGAGAGAAGTTTATGGAAAATAGGGTTTTTACTATTTGAAAGCAAATATAAAAAGATCAGGGAGTTTTAAATTTAAGCCATCATTTAATTGCAATTAGCATTGTTAGTAAAGATAGCATTAAACAAACAAAGTCATCCCAGTGTTAATTGTAGAGACACTAAATGCCTGGATTAAAAATATGTCTTATTCTAGGTGAAGACAAATCCTCGTTGCATTTCTAATTAGTTTCAAAACGGTGACATTTTTCCTTCCTAACTTTTTTTGCTGTTTAACCTTCTTTTTACTTTACTCTGGAGTTTTCTATGATTATATAGAACACATTATTCCCATGCAAAAGAAGCTTTTTGGCTTTGAAATATTTCTGGTTGTAAAACATACAGGTAGCCATGATGTAAAGTACCACTTACCCCCTGCTATTAATGTAAAACTATCTGAAAACAGCAGTTTCTAAGCTACTAGCAGGATGCCAGTTAATCAGCCAATTAGAGGATTGATACCTGAGCAGATAGCCCATTTAATTTGCCAGCTAAAACAATAGTTTTGTTTTAATTAAATAAATGTGCTCATATAATACAATTTTTGTTAAAATGCTTTGTCTAAATATCATGATACTACTAAACTATAAGTTTATTTCTGCGGGGTTGTTCTATTGTGAGAACCTCATACCAGCCCACGCCAAGTCTTCACCTTTATATCTTCTCTGCCATAACGTTCCCATAAGAGAGACATATTTATTTCTCTGAGAGTAAACTCTCAAGTACATAAGTTTTCATAGCTGTTCCTTAGACTTTTACTATTATCTTCTGAAGCAAGAAGAAAAAAGGGAAACACTTAATCCCTGTGAAGACTTGACCCCAAACTCAAGAGAGTGGAGGGGATGAATGGACCGTTTGGTGCATAAAACTATTAACAAAGCGGATAGAACATAAAAGGTGTTGGCACTGGGTGGGTCTCACAGACTATCCAGGAATTTAGCTCATGCATGCATCAGTAGCATGCAGCACTTGTGCTTCCAGCTCTCTGAAGGCAAAAGAAATGGACAAAAGACTGGATAAATACTGGCAGAAGGATTCAAAGTTTCCGCTGAATAAATCAGATTTTTTTTTCAGGGATGTAGTCATGATTAATCCAACATTGGTTTGTAACTTTAAATACACATTTCATTACAATTTTCTAATTACAACGTGAAGGACAAAGTAGCTTTAATCTTTTGCTGCCAACAAAACTGACCCAATATTAACGTTTGGAACCTAACATGAATACGACATATGTGAGGGAATATAAAATAAGAATTTCTCACATGATTTTGAGTGCATGACAAAAAGCGGTTTTCTCCTTTGTAGCTTCAAATGTCAGGGAATTTCATATCAGACAAGACAGGAGCGTGAACGGACGGGTCGGCAAATGAAATGCGTTCGAAACAGAGATGTGGTTCGAGACACGTGCTGCTGGTTCTAGGCCATATCTGTCTCGCGGTTTGTCTCCTTCCCCAGCTGGACAAAGTTTCCCAATATATAAACATGCGGACAGAAATAGAACTAAGCTTAACAGGTTCACCTGAGTCACCAAGCAGCAGACATGAAATTCAGGCCAGGGAGTTAATAGGAGTGATATAGAGCAAGGCAAGACGATAATACATGGGTAGAACTGAGAGCTCCCGTTATAAAGACATTGGCACAGCTGTAATTACAAAGTAAACTCCACCAGCACTAAAAAGCAACCGTATCGAGTGACTCAACTGTATTTTTATTTTATTTTATTTTTTTTATGTGATGACCTGTACATAAACGGGAATGAACCCTTTTCGAGGTTGCAATGCGGTGATAACATTTGAGTCACTTGTGTCTGGGACCTGGTTTTTGGTAGAACGCATACAAAAAAAATATATAATGGCACATCAAAACAAGAACACCGTTTCTCACAAGTTAGCACACGTCTTCTCCACACAGGAAATCTTTGAATGGCAAGATAGCATGGGAATTCTAGAACCCGATGAACAGACTGTGTTACAAATAACAAACCGTGTGACCACGACCTGAAGGTTTACCTCTCTAACATGTACAAGTGTGAGAACAGAGAATACAGAGGCCATTCAGAGAACTTCACAAATAATACCGGTTTCAATCCTTCCTTCGAAACGTGATTAGGTAAAATGAACTGGGCTTAAGAAAGAATCTCCATATCATTTGAATTAAATGGCAATATCATGAAGGGAGCAGATAGAAAAATATTTATCATTGAAACAACAAGAGCATTACAATAGGAACCTCCTCACCGACTCGTCCTGGTAATATATTCCCACTGGAACGTCAATAAGGCTCCTCTTCTGTTCACAGTTTGTGTTTCAGAAGAAGTGAAGTTTGTACCTTTTTTTTTTTCTTCTTAAAGACTTTTTTATTTACACAATGATTGAGTTCTGTTTTATTTAGTCCCTCGGTGAGTCTTATGGAATTTCTTGACATCATCTTTAAACACCTTAGAAACTTTCGATTTATCTCAAAAAGAGAAAAGGAAAAAAAAAAAAAACAGTAATTTGCTTCGTATATTCCCATCGTAAGGATGCATCGATCTGTTTGAACTGTGTGTCACCCCGGCTTGTTGTGGTCAGCTTCCACAACACTCTGGCCCGAGCCAGAGACTATACTTGACAGCCTGTCGCTGCTGTATGTTAAGTCCCCGACGGCTCCATAAGAAGTGCTCAACACAGCGGCCACAGGGTTATCGAGTGCATAAAACTCCATTGCACGCTTTTTAGGACAAAAAAATAAAATAAAATAAACATGTCTGGTAATATTCCCAATACAGTCCATGGGTTCATAAGCAGGTCAAAGAGAAGTCAGCTTGCTGGTTTAACATGCCTCCAGTCAGCAGGGTTGTTCTCTGTGGCGGCAGGGAAAGAGGAGCGTGGCGCTCCTTCTGCAGTCCGTTCTGATGAAAGTCAATCATTGATTTGTTTCAAGTGACAATTTTGGGGCAGTGAGAGTGGTTTCTTTTTCGACTGGCTCAACCTTTTGAATAATATGTACACATGTTCATCTAAATGTACTTATTTTCTCATGAATATCCACATGAAAGGTTTCCTAAAGAAAAGCGAGTCGTTCAGTTGGGGGTATATTCACCTACAGTGATTAGCCATTTACTGCCTCAAGGGGGCACCTGTATGTTTTCTGTTATTATTATTATTATTTTTTTAATTTATTTATTTTTTTATTGAACATACGGCTTTGGAAGCTGTTGTTCATGGTTTACCTTATACATTTCATAATGTATAATAAATCTGCCCAACATCTCAGCTCAGCTACCTGACCTGACTCATGCTTGAGTGCTTTGCTCATCTGCAAAGTTCGTCATAAACAGCAGGGGGGCTTTGGCGGTTAAGTGCGAACTGGCGGGGGCTTGTTGTGTAACACAACTGATATTTTATGTATGTGCCTTAAAGAAAGTCCGTAATAAACTCTTTGGTTTAACATGCACAGAAATTGAATCAAGTTCTAAGTACAACATCCAACAAAACAGAACAAAAGAAAGTCTGAATGTGATTACTTCCGGAACGATAATGCAGGTCTCACTCTGTCACCAGCTTGTGAGATGAATTTTCTAATTACAGTAAGAAGCCTCCTGTGCTTCGCAAAACCTCAGAGATCTGTCGCGTTACTGCTATGCTCTACGATTGAGACATTGTGTTTATTGCACGTCCCCTTTCACTCCTGACATTGCAGAAGCTGACTGCTGCCACTGTGAACACGTAAGCCATTGGGCTGACATCAGATATGATGAGGACCAGATTAGGCCACAAAGCAACTCTTTTCATCATCCGCTAAATTACTTTTCATGAGTAGGTAGTAAGGGCTTTCAGGAGTTTTTCTATGAGCTGCTTTTAAAAGAAATTCAGAATGATGAATGTCCCACCATATTATATTACTGTAAAACTGTGTATTTCCAGTGCCGTGCCCCTCTGGGCATATTTTGAAAATGTAGTCCGTTCGTCCATGTGGTAAAAACAAGGCCCCGTTGAACCACCTCACCTGCTCCCTTCCTTTCAAACATAATGGTGAATCACAGGCTTTTCTCCCACCTCGAACAGCCAGACTCTTTAGCGTCCGAATTTAAGAGTTCCGGTGCGTTCTGGGGGAGGATAAGGGCCGCCGCTGGGGCCTTCAGTTTGTTGCATGAGGGGCGGGGGAGGCGACCGGGCCCCTGGCACAGGGCCACCTATGCTGGCAACAGAGGGCACTGCAGGCAAGGCCACCGTCTGTATTGTGCCCCTGTCACATGGCCCCAGGTCTTCAAGTCCTTCCAGTCCCTGAGGTGGGCCTTCGTATCCCATGTTGAGCCGCAGGGGTTGATGGGCCTGGCAGTAGTCTACAATGGGCTGTTCATAGCGGTAAAAGGTTAGGGCACCCATCTGGTGGGGGACCTGAGCATTGGAAAAGAGGAGGATGCAAAATGTTGTTGGGATAAGGACGAGTGGAAGGTTGATGGTGAAGAGAGGAGAGAGGAGAAAGAGGGAGATGGGGAAAGAGAAAAATGAGATTAATGATCCAGCTTCACAAGCAGAAAATCTGACCGAATCAGTTTATTAAATATAGAGTTTTCATTCATTCTGAATGGGTATGGACTTGGGAAAAGGTAGCAACATGCTGACTTGTTTTGCTTCTTTTATGACACTGAAGAACACAGCACAATATTGCTAAACCAATATTATAATAAAAATAAAACAAACAAACAAAAAACATTCAACTGTTTCTGTAGGTGTTACAGAAATTACTCAGGACTTGTTTGTCCCCTTTGCCAATTAAAACCTCAGTCGTTGAGAGATAAACTGGGACGTCGACGTGAATCAGCTGGTTTTGATGTAGTACAGCAAAAATGCTCTTTTGTTCATTTTTCTGAATTGTATACATGTATACGCCTACTGTACACGTTTTCTCCAGATTTCATATTCCACTGTATTTCTGTTGCCATTAATCTCCATTTGTACCATGTCATTTTTATAATGACATGGTACATGTGTGATATTTCATAATGTGTGAAATATCACACATTATGATGTTAGATCAAACAAACACAAATCAATTTTTGATAACAAATAATTTAAAACAAAAACAGAAAAAAAAGAACGTTTAAAACTTCAATTGCTACAGCACGTTGCTGAATTTCCCAAACTTTTGAATAATAATTTTGCCATCCTTTAAATGGTTCATTAAGACTCTGGGAGCTCCTGTTCCCAGTCCGTTTGGCAGCTCACTGTAAATACCCTCACATGGTGACCAGCTGAGTCTCAGCACCGGCCTAGATACCATTTTGAAAATTCATGCATTCACGACAGCTGCACCTTGCAGATTGAAGAAATACTATTTAGAGTTTTCGGGGTCCTGTTTTCTAATACGCAATCTCACTATATCTTGCGTTGGTAAAAAAAAAAAAAAGTACACAATCCACGCTGAAGGATTGCAAAAGCACAGATGGTTTTGTGCTCAAACTTTGGTAGCAAAGCTGGAACACATAAGCCCGTGCCATCTCCAGTGCTGTGCTACTTGTATCACAGCCAGGAGCACTCATCACATCTGTCCATGTGTTTGGACTTGCGTTCCCTCTGCACTTCTTTTACGCAGTCCAAAACAAGCAGATGAGTCTCTTGCGACACTCTGTCTTCCTAACTTTAAATCACACACATATTTGCCAATTAGAACATTTTCTAACAGTCCGTAAAAACAGCGGGGTGAGATGGCAGCTGACCTGAAAAAAAACATAAATAAATAAATAAATAAATAAATAAATAAATAAATAAATAAATAAATAAATAAGGCTGGCGGAGAGAGAACTCATCCGGTTTGTACTTGCATATGACAAAACAAGCACACGACGACTGCGGGAACAACAGATATGGTCCCAACACATAAGACACAAATAATATTCCACTCTCTTGGCTTGAGAGGAAGCGTCACAACCATGCCACCTTTCCAGCACAACTTTCTTATTTTGTTTCTAATGCAACCAATTGCATGAGCTAATTTATTATCTCTAATTTATGAACTATGAATATTTTTTTTCTATCTCACTTGGTGTCTCAAAAGTTGTGTTTTAGGAATGTTCAAACCAATCACAGACATGCTTTCATATGCAGGGTGTGTTACAGTGACAGTAGACGGAAAATGTCAACAAAGGTCTGGAATCTTTAACCAAGTCACTCAGAACTAAAGGCAGCTATATGGTTCATAAATGAAACAAACAAACAAAAAAATAACAATTTAGCAACAGACCAAAGCTGCAGTCGCTGACCTGCTTTACAGCCTTTGTTTGTCTGATGATTATTCATTTAGAAAACTCAAATGTTCAGCCACCTTTGATCCTTCCAGTTTAGCCTTTTCTCTCAGCAACACCTGAGCACCTCCAGGAACACCACCCTGCATACTTTTTTCTAACTCCTTCCCCCCTCAAATGGACTCCATTAAGCAAGGCTGACTCATTACATTATGGGCACTCAGTGGATTACTCCCCCTCCATTCCCCGTTCGGTTTTTAAACCTTTCACAAGCCCTGCTCCTCTCGCTGCCACACCATCATATCCCCCTCTCATCAGAGACCTCGGTGCTGCTTCCCTCACTCCCAGGCCACATCCAATCAATTAATGAACCTATATTCGCTCACTAACCATTTCAGCAGATTCTGACGAATTATCCGAATATAAATCTGCCCTTGTGCAAGTAATGTCTGGGAGCGAACAATTGTAAAGGTTTAATTGAAGAGGGGCTAAGAGACAAGATTACTGAAAGAGAACGACAGCAAATATGTTTTTAGAAATTATCTTTAGTGGGGGGTTTTTTACATTAAGAGTTGCCATGTTATGAGAAAAAAAAAAGAAAATAAAACGTGTTAAGACTCTTTTTAAATGAAACACGGACTCCCTTCTGTTGGACAAAACCGGCCCAAAATGTCTTTCACGTCATTTTCTGTGAACAAAATGTGCCATTTCCATTCAGAGTCTATTGTAGCAAGGTCTAGCTGGCTCATTAGGAATGCTGTCAGCCTTTTTGCCTCTCAGCATCAGGACATTAGTAATTCCCTGCACCCTGCAGTCTGTTGACAGTCAAATATGCAAATGTTTCACATCTGGTCACCGTACATAAAGCATATCTTTTTTGCTTCCAAATGTCTTTAAAGTTGGAGGGAAAATAAACAGCAGTGAATATTTTCTGTTTGGAAAATGTGATGCATTTTATTCATATGGTTTGCTTTTTATCCATGTCATTTTGAAACTTTCTTTATGATTGACTTAATTTTTGATTACCTAATTTTTTTTCGAATTGTATGCAATAAAAGGTTATGTTTAGTCCCAACAACCAAACGTGGTGCAAGTGATGTTATTATTCTGTGGACTCTCTTGCCAATGCAATGCCTTCTGGGTGGTCTGAACATTTCCAAATGTTTACAAATTTTGCAGGCATCAGGATCTATAAACATGTACAGTATAAGGGGCTGTAAAGAAAATGTACATAAAAATTGCACTAATGTATAGGCCCTGTGGATGAATTTTCTGTAGCGCTATCAACATTTGAACATATACTAAACCCTACAGTGCAGACAAAAAAGTATCTTGGGAAAAAAAAAAAAAAACAATAAAAGTGTACACAAAATAAAATTCTCACACTGTTCTTTATCGGTGTGGACACATGCAGTTGTAGAGACATTGCTGACTTGGAAATCAAACCTTCTCTGTTTGTAAAGTTAAAGTTCATTGAAATCATCAGGATCAGAAAAGCACTAAATGATTTTATTATGTATTGCTCAGTATATTATTGTATGAAGCTGGAATAATGCACACATCCTGTTCCACAAGCAGGTATTTATAAATAACTCACACTGACCTCTGGCCATTTTCTCAATAAGAGTGCTGCCCCAAATGACGGACATATTTTAATATATATGAATTGACAAACAGATAACTCGCTTCTTGTCACTGCAGCTGCTGTAATGGATGCATTGCTGGCCTTGAGATGTTGTTTTCACACCTGATTACTGGTATGGCTGCTTGTACATGCATTTGAATGGTTTTGTCTGACATATGCTTCTGTAACCTGGCAACTGCATTGTCACAGTATTCACAAGATCATATTCACGAGAAAATCAATCTTGGCAGGCTTACAGCTTTCAGTTTGTAGCCAAAACACACACACACACACGCACCCCCACACACAAACACACACACACACACACTCCCCCCCCACACACACACGCACATCAACAATTAGTGTCCTTGTCGAGTGACTTCAGCATTTTTTTCTTGAAGAGCTTCTTAATTTGATTGATAGAAATGGGAAAAATATATTTGCTACATATTTTTCATAACCACCATGCTGACTGTTCTGGTAAAATCCACAAAAAAGGATTTTGAAAGAGAGATTAAAAACAGTATCCACTTGAGGATAAAACTTTAACCTAGTTATGAAGGGTATTTAAACTTCCTTATGAGCAGATCAGGGTTACTACTCATAACACTACCTTAATGTCATATGAAATATTTTGTCACTCAATTAGGATTTTATGGAATCATGTTAAAATTTTATATCTACAGCAAAAAGTGTAAAATCAAAAGCTGAAAACAGGTCTCAATTTAGGTCTCAATTTCCTAATTGAAATTGTATCTGACCTCCTCAGAAAGATTTTGACTCGTTCTCGCTGAAGAATGGCTTCAGCAGATTTACTGGTGCCAAGAACACCTTGTGCCTTTTTTAAGAGTCCTGATACAATGTAGCCATCTCCGAAGCCAAAAATGAGAACAGATTGGTGCAGAATGGAAAAACAAGCCTTTTCTCTTCAGACTTTGGTTTCTTCTCTCTATTTCTCTCCTTCATTTTTAGTAATTTCTCTCTTTTTGTTACCTCTTTGTTGGCATGTCAACTTATCAAATATGGAACCTGCCTCTTACTGTATGGCAGCAAAGATAGAGCTATTAAAGAAACTGAAGAGATGGATGGATGGATGGATGGATGGATGGATGGATGGATGGATGGATGGATGGATGGATGGATGGATGGATGGATGGATGGATGGATGGATGGATGGATGGATGGATGGATGGATGGATGGACGGGTGGATGAGCAGCCTGCCATTAAAATGCAAAACAAGCTGCCAAATATTTATCAATTACATATTTCAGAAGAATATAGAACGTGCCACATTTAGGTTACTGCACTGCAGAAATAGAAAGTCAGATTTCAAGTCTCTAATGACTCCAGTGAGCATTCTCACATCAAATGTTTGCCATATCCTCTGCACGGTTTGACCATGTACATTGTTTTGAACTTTTATTAAACTTTTATTAGTTTCATATTAAAAAAAGAAGAAATGGATCACTACACAGAACATCTAAATGAATCAGTCACAACTACTTTGATGACATTAGCGGCGACAAAATAAGATGCCAAACAAAAGCTAAGTTTACTTCATTCAGAAACGACTCGATCATTTAATACTGAGCTCAGAATACGAGCTGATTGGTTTGGTCTTTATGGTCTTTATTGTGATGCTACAGCAAACATGAGCAGCTTTAATAGCCAACAGTTCACGAACACCCCAGGCTAATAAAAAAGCTTTTTAAATCTTTTAATAAGAAATTAAGGACATCTCTGTCTGAGCTATAGTATGAGTCTTATAGATTGTAAAAGCTTGCCTCATAATAGCAAAAACAAGCAAACCTAAAAGGTGTTTACTGCTTTACTAGTAGTGCTCTAGTAAAACAGAGAACTACTAGTAAGTTCTTTGCTTTACTACATATGTATGTGTGATAGCAAATCACATACATATGTACTGTGTAATGCTACCATAACAGCCAGTTGCTTACATAGTCCTCATGGACTTACAAACAACTATGTAAATCTATTACACTATCTAAAGCCAACTGTGTTGCTGAAACTGATTAAAAGAGACATAAATATTGTTTCAGAGACTGACGTCTGAGGCCTCGAGTACAAGTTAAGTCCTTGTTGTTAAGATAGACGACAAGGACTTTAAAATATTTCGAAGCCTTATTTTAAAGGCTTCAAAAATAAATCTTTATTTTGTAATTTGATTGTACCTAAAGTGTAAGTCATAGCTCCCTGTCAAAAGAGTAAATCACATTGAAAACTGATTTAAAGCTGATCTGAAATTGCCAACTCCTCGCTTTCCATTGGTGCAGAGAGCTTTGTTTTTACAGAGCAATTTGGTGCAGATGCACCTGTGTGTATTGTATAACTTGGCCTCGGCTGTCAGACGGTATTAGCATAAAGAGAGGAAAGAAAAGCTGCATCTCTGTGTTAAACAACTGGACTGCTTTCTGCTTCTTTGGATCTCTGCCAACGTTTATCTCTATGTGTTTCAGTAACACGGTGATTGGCATGCTTCCCCGGGGGGGACCGGAAATGTTTTAGTGCACCTTAAAACGCTTAAGCTGCTTTTCATGCATGGTTTTATTTCGACAGTCGTGGGTCTTGTATAAACAGTATTTAAGTTGCTGTCAAAGTCAATGTCAGTTTATCGTTATTGACTGGAGAACCTCCGAATGTGTGTTTTAAAACTAAATAATGTGGAAAAACCTGAGTCAACTGTTTTTTTGTTTTGTTTTTTTACATGGTGATACTGCAAACAGTCTCACAGCAGCTCTAATTTAAGTCATGCCATCTCTTAAAAAGCCCCAAATCCCATAACTTATTTTTTTACAGCTTTCCAGTGGCCTTTAGAAGTTTTCTTTTCTTTTTTTTTTTTTTTTTTTGCATTCATGCTTTTATGAGCAGCTAAGGAAGAAGCAACAGTGCCACAGGCATACAATGCTAATGTCTCCCTAGGCTTTAGCAGCATTACGGTTCAGAAGTCTGCCGCTTTCCCTGCCAAACACTTTGATCCTCTCATGTCACTGCATTGTGTCTCGTGGAAGCATAAAAAAAGTGAAGAGGAGTTGCAAACAGCTCCCGCTGAACTGCTACTATGGATTAGTTTTTTCATATTTTAAGCCTTATTTTTGTAAATACTTCAAACATGTTTAAAATTTGTAATTAATATGTATTTCATGGTAAGAAAAAAAAAACATTTTCCCACGAAAAATTGCATTACTCCTAAAAATACATGAATCTTTAGTATTTTTGTTGAAAAGGTACTATCTTGTAGTTCTTTTGCAAGGAGCTGCAAAATAACATTACAGGGAATTACTAGAGCATAACATAAATGTGTTAAAATTGAAATTGCTTAAATGCTCACTAAACTATACTTTTCTATATAAAGTACTGTTGACTACATCCTTCTATGTTTAGCTGTGTTTCTTTTTTAATGGAGACATTGAGGAAGCTATTACCAGTTACTGTGTGTGATGTCTTTTTTTTTCTCCAAAGTGTTTTTTCTGCCAGTTGAAGTTATTGACACCGATATTACTGTCATAACTGTTTGTGTTATCTTTGTTTTTCTTTTCCATACAAAGTACTTTTGGTCCAGGGTTTCTATGTTTAGGTATGTCTCAATCCTGAGTAGCTAATTTCACAAAGCTCTTGTTATTAATTGCTCTATGTCACTGGTTCTTAACCTGGGTTCGTTTGGACCCCAGGGGTTCGGTGAGTCGGTCTCAGGGGTTCGGCGGAGCCTCTGCCGTGGAGGTAAAGACACACTTGTGTAAAGTCGTGATGACGCCCCGCTTTGCCATCACTTGCTGCAGAGGATCACGTTACATTGCTTAGCCAATCAGTGCTGAGGAGGAGCACTGATTGAAGGAGCTCCACTCTCAGCATGGATTTGAACTTTTGTCTTTAATTACTTCAGCAAAACCCACAGTTTTTACCAAATTCTGTAGCTTTTGGTGTACTTCTAAATATGCTCCTTAGTTGCATCTTTTCAGGGTTGCTACTGCCTCCAGTGGTGTGTGGGTGGTAACAAAACTAATATAATTACATTCCTAAATCAGAATACCGCAAAGTCTTCATTATTTTTCATTCTCTTAAGAATGTAGAGCTAATAAAATGATCTAAACAAGACCTTAAAGTGGTTCCAGTTTCTCTCGATGGCCAACCTGTTGAAACTGTGGCAAATTTTAAATACTTTGGGTCGTTCCTGGACAGTCAGCTCAACTTTGCTGAAAACACTGACTATATTTTGAAGAACTGTTCTCAGAGACTCTACTGTTTAAGAAGACTTAGTGATCTTGGGGTGACCCAACTAGACTCTTGTCGGGTCACCCCTATGTCTTGAATTTGGGGGAAAAAAATCATATTTTATTTATCACTACAGAAGGGTTCAGTGAATGCGCATATGAAACTGGTGGGTTTGGTACCTCAAAAAAGATTAAGAACCACTGATCTATGTTCTCAGTTTGTGAATATTTTGCTAATCTGAATTTGTTCTCTGGATGAAACTCCTGATAAAGCTTTAACTTTGTATTCACAGTTTCTTGTTTTTTTTCCTCTTTCTGGAAGTATTCCCGTTGAAGGTTTCTTCCATATTAAAATAAACAATTCCTCACACCCATACTCACATTGAGGGATTGCTGCAAAGTCTTGGTCCCTTGAGTTGGATTCCTTTAATATCGTTTTTTTTATTACTACCTGACATGAAACGATGAATTGAATTTATTTATCTGGGCTGAATCAGAATTTATGTAACTGATAAAACTGTTATTTGGACTGAGTTGAAAGAAATATAATAAATCTCTAAGTAAGTGAGATTAGGCTGTTGTGCGATGCTTCTTAAAATCATAATTCCTGCATTTGAATTGAGCTGTTATCTTGCTTATGTGCCTTTTCTTCTCTTCTGATCTGTTCAGATGTCTTCAGCAAAGCCACAATGCAGTCGACTTGCATTTAGTACAGGCAGAAATTTACATCTATTGTTAATGTTCAGTACTTACACCCAAAACCTTTCAGTAAGATAATGTTCTGCAGGGCGGTACTGCTGTACAAAGTGCTTACTGGAGCTGAGGACAATAATACATTCCTTGGAGCAAACTGAATATGTGATCAGTGACTAACACTGCAAGTGGTTAATTTAATAGAAATGAAGTTAATGAGTGAGAACAGTCGTTATGTTTTTGTTTCCTTCACCGCATATTGTTCAATTGGAATCTTATTGTTACAGTTTGTTTTGGATATGAAAGCTTGCATCTTAATAACCTGCTAAGTCTAAGAGCAAACCGTGTTCTATACTAGTAGATATGGGCAATAAACAACAGCTCGTGTCTTGTTCTAAATACATGTAACTTAGTGAAACACAACTGTGGCTCAGGACAATCCAATGTCATTCACATGTTGTATATCATAACTCACTGTTCACTATTCTCTAAACAGTCCACAGTTTTCAAATATGACTCAACAAACATCTATAGTCTGATTCCGGTGAGTATTCCATAATCACGATAATCTGCCGCCAGTGTAAATCTTATAAGACCATGAGTGCGTGAGTTCGTCTCTCTTTTTTTTTTTGTGCATGTTTGTATTTGACTGTTTGTCTCCATGTGGGAGAATATTCTCTTTCAAATGTTTGTTTCTGCAGCATGCGGGGGTTGTCAGCCTAACTCAGATGTTGCTAGGCGGGCCTCAATGACACGAAGCCCACCAGTCAGCTTTTCACCAGAGCAGAGTGTCTGAGGAGGTGTGAAGATAAACATCGTCAGTTTGTTTCCAGACAGCCCATCTGGATGTGTAAAGGAATGTGTGTGCATCAACAAATTGTTCGGTAACCTGCCGGGTTTTTTTGTTTTTTATTGTTTTGTTTATTTCTCTGTTTGACCATTGCTGTTTCTAATGAATGAATACAAGAATAAAAGAGTTACAATTAATGCTGATCCTGTAACACGATTCAATACTGCAGGGTCTGTGGTTTTGGTGTCAAATCTGTTTAAATTTATCTAAGTCAAATATTTCCATGTTCAGTTTAGATCATTTTATTTATGTACTGTAGTGTTGGTTTGTTACAATATGTCTATGCTCCCTACAAGACAAATGTGTCCAGTTCATACTGAGAAATCTGTCTCTAAATCAAGCTGAGCTTTAGCAACCACTAAGACCGATTCAAGTTCATCTATATGTTTATTTCAATTTTAATCTGGTAACAATATAATTCACTATAAATAACTGCATGATAGGTTTATTCAGACTTCCCAAATACATTTCTGGTGCATTTCAGTAGTTTTTTTTTTTTTTTTTTTCTGGCTTGAAGGTTGGACATTCTAATTGATTCAGAATTTTAAGATTAGATTTGTTCAATCGTTGAGGTAAAGCTTACACTTTACCTGTGCTTTTCCACATAAAATATTTTAATAAAATATTCAACCTTAAGGCTTTAATTCAATCTTGAAATAATATTCTTAGTGTATTTCCATTCCATTTCTGAAAAACAAATCACATACCTGAAGCTATTCTAAATTCTGTCTTCAACTTAAATGTGCTTTTTGGGAAAATAAACAGCACGTATTTTATTTATTTAAGGTCCTTTTCTGACTAAAGTAGCTCTGAATTCAGAAACGTTCAGTTAGCTACATATGCACATTGTAACACCATGACTTGCTTGCTTTTATAACTGCGCAAGGAAATGAGCCCACCTGTCCAGATGTTAAACTAATTGATTCTCTAAACAGGATTTAGCCTCCCACTAACTTCTTAATGACTGAAGGTCCCTTTATGTGCAGTGACTCCTGGCTACAGGTCTCAGGCACCACACAATGACAGTTAAAATCGCAAATGCAAATGCAGGTCTGCACAGTAAGCCATTTTAAGGGAAACAAAAAGAAAAGTGAGGGGAAAAAATACAGTGAAAGACAGGGAAGGAGAAAGCAGGATTGAGGGCCCCTTCATGCACCAGTGAGTGCCCAGTGTATGCTCATCGTAACCGCCTCCCGTTCTACGATACATACAGTAAAGGAGCTTTTGCAGGCCGCAGCAAATGGGCCATGAAATGTTACTCAATGCTCAACACGTTTGTCAGCCTGGTTTGCTTTCGCACACACCTACAAATGTTCACAATCACAACAACTAATGAGACGGGGGTGGGGGGCTGAGAATCTGTGGGAACATGGAAATGAGAAACCGAGAAGTGGTAAAGTTTCAGGTTTGTGTCGTATCTTCACACTTGCTGGGACATTTGCTATAATTATTACACTATATATTTTAATTTATTATTTATCTTGTAAAGATGACTAAATGAAGTTATGGCAATATTACTAATGATAGGAATATCATTAGTAATACTGATATTAGTAATCATTTATGAATGAGTAATTGCAGACACATATCTACATTAAATATATTTTTTCAGCAATTTTTATTTAACTTATTTAACTTGTTCATTTTTTCTGCCTGTAGTGTCTTCAAAAAAACTGTTTATGCTGCTCAACCACAACTTTATACAGATCATTTTGTGACACCCTAACTGTGAAATGTGAGGAAAATTATACATAGTTTTCAAATATTTTGCAAATAAAAGTGTGGTGTTACATACGTGCTGGTTTTCAGCCTGAGAATGAGTTTCACTCTCAGATATTTTCCAAGCCTATCCTTTGGTCATATCCCTTGGCTGGCATTGAGTGTTTATTACAGCCGCTGCACAATATCCACACAGCAACAAACCTTCCATGCACTCTGCTCCATTCCCACTAACATTTACGCATGAGTCAGTCTGCATTTCTTCAAAACTGCAAAACAAAGCGTTGGCGTAACAAGAAAATGTTGAAAATTGAAAGGGAACTTGTGTGCCTTGGCTCATCTACTCATTTAATGATAAATAAATTTGTTTGTGCCAAAACCTTCTTGCACAGCAATTCTTTAAAGAAGGCTACCATAGCATTCAATGAGTCTCTGCTTCAAATAAGTATTTTTTTTCTTTCTTTTTTGCATGCCTGGTTCATGTGAAGCTCTTGCGTTGTCAGCAGTCTTGCATTTTCCGCACTTAGAAATTTTGGGCTGCAGGTGGAAATGTCTGCACTGAACCAGGTAGACTGGAGGAGAGGAAGACATTTACCCCACAGGAGCCACGAACTGAGCCTTGAAATCGGGAGAGATTAAGCATCATTATGACTGGTAATAATCATAGTGATTCGGTAAAGTAACTTTAATTCAAGGTCCACATAAACTGAAATATATTTATATAACCTCTGGCAGAGAGGGTGACTCTGGGTGGTGTAATAGCGTAACCTTATAGCAGGAGGCCTGTGAAGCTAAACCCATCTGTGGCGTTTTATTATCTATATACATGCAAATGATCAAAGTCAGGGCACGCTGATGTTATTTCATGGCCTAACAAACAACCCTCAATTGCTTCCAGCACCATTTACACTGTAAATCTTCCACACTCATCGAAGGGAGCCCAAATGCATATTAAGAGCGCAAAATGACAGGCTGAGAACAATTTGTAGTTTCATTTCTACTGTCTCATTATGGATTCAAAGTTCTCAAATCTCTCAGTTGGTGATGCTTTGCATTATGTTCTGTTTCCAGTCGTGGAAGCACAAGGCGGCGTGTCTGAGTAATGAGCATGACCCAACATAAACGCTGTGTGGCCAAGTTGGCTCTGCACTGGGAGCATCAGTCGCACTTTAATCAGGGATATTGGGGAGGAGTGTGCCTGGGAAGGCATGCAGAGGCTTTTAAAGACCTGACTAATAAGAAATGTCAAAGGGACTTGGGTGCAGCCAGAACTGATACCTAGACCAGGCCCATCGGCTTCCTATTTCAGCTCACTGCACCCTGTAGAAGCAGCGCTTAGGCACAGTTTTTCAAGGAAGCAACATATTAACAAACAACAACAAAAACAAAGCCTAATTATTTTGTTCATATATATATATATTACTCCTTTTCTCAGTTCTTCTTAGGTAACTCATTCATCTTGCGGTTTTGAAATGACATTTTTATTCCCCTCTTGGAAACTATTGCAACATAATTTTCAAATAATTAGTTTTACCATAATTCTTGCTTGTGCAAAATTCACCACAAACTTACATTATTTGTGACAGATCAACATAAACTATGGCATAAGGAAAAATAACAATTAGCTATTATTTCCATTGTCATAAATTCATCAAGGCACAGTTGCACTGCACAATTTTAAATCACTGAAGTATCAACAAACTATGAAAACGATCCCTGACGGCTGCTTGTTTTCACCCATAATCTACAAAGCAGCGTCTCACAGTGTCTCACAGTGTTCATTTGTTCACCGGCCCGCACTGAAGTTAGTCAGAATCAAAGTCGCTAACTACAAAATTAAACTGATAACAATAACTTGTTTGCCAGTAATTATGATAGATTATGTAGTGTTGAATTAATGAGGAGGCGTATGTTTTCATCTGCAAAGGTAATTAGCCACAGGCCTCGAGTAATCGCAGGAAAATTCAGGTCGTCCCAAGCAATCCCTGCGGGGACTGTTTTGCATACACTCGCGGCAGAGCAAATCCCTCCAGGGAAAACCTTTCCGCGGAGAAACTCTGACCTGACAGTTTCTTTGAGGCTATAACATATCTTGTCTGAATTTTAATGAGCAGTGATGCAAATGGGATCGAGATGTAGCCCACTGGAATCTTGGAATTTGTGATAAACAAGGTCTTTGATCAACCTGGGCACTCTGATGTCTGTTTCGCCTCTTCTCTGTGCGATTTTGTGTCTAGATCTAGCAAAAAAAAAAAAAAAAAAGATAATCAAAATAAAAACATTCTGTCTAAGTTTGAGACCAGACATAAATAACACTGCAGGCAAAATCAATCGTTTTCCATCACACACTGAATCACGACAAGATCTTTAGTTTTATCATCAGTTTATCATTGTTATCAACCTCGTTTTTTTGTTCTACAGTCGTTAAATATCATAATCATGGCTTTCTGCTCTCTTTGGTACTTCATCCCAGTTTTATGTTTCCTCTTTTCCCTTTCTGAATCAAACATTCAAGAAAAAAAATGCCATTTGAGAGCAGACAGAGCTTCTTCAAACAGCCATCACAAATACAGTCATGGTGCACTGCATTTATTTTATCATTTTTACATATTTTGTTTCATTACAGTTATACACTTTATTGGTGTCAAAAAAAGGGCAATCAACTTCAATTACAGTGACCAAGTGAGACACAACAAAGGTCAGACATTACGCAGAAACTACGCAGGAAACAGAAAACATGACACCAAACTCATTTTGCAGCTAAAATCCTTAGAGATCCTCAGGTCAGAGGAGAGAACTTGTTAAAAATAAAACTATTGGCTATGAACAACATCATTGTTGAAACAAAACCAAAAGAGGTCAAGCATCAATTTCTGAAATTCAAATTCAGCATTTGTAGCAATGCTTGAGCGCATTTGTGTTCACAGACTCTCCATCCACTGTGACCAAATTTCAGCTACATTCCTGACAGGAAGTAGCATAGTTTTCAATCCCTAGACGTGCAAAGCTGAGATCCAGATTAAACTCTAGTCTAGATAATGAGCAGTGCTGAAAAACCTGCTTTGATGATTTATGGATGACAGATTCTCCCCACCACCCATAAAACAGCAACATCTCCCTGTTATTTAACCAGATTTCTTTAGACTTGGGAAAAGTAGAACGCATGTACCGTAGGAAAAAAAATTAAACTAAACTGTGATCGCTGACTAGCGCTGCTCACAATTGCCCCACAGCAAACACTTGTGTTTAGCAAATGGTAATTAAAATTGGCTGAATCCCCAAACCCCAGATAAATGTTTCATTAGATGGCTATTTGATATTACTTCTGCAATGGAGCAACAATATTCAAATTGTTTATAGAGAAATTAATGCATCAGTCCCATCGGCGCCCCCACGTTATTATGACACTCTCACTCGCTCCCCTTGCCCCTCGCTGCACCAGGATTTGCACATGCAACACATAAAAAATCCCGGTACATTAACGTAAACCCACATATGGTGGAATAACACTTGAACAAATAAAATTTTAAAGCCCATCCCGGGGGCAAAATGCAGCAGGGACACATGAGAGAAAGATGAGAGATTCATTTAAAAGTAAGAAAAAGACATACTTTGCTTTGATGTGGGCTTGACAGAGGTTGCACATAAGATGAACAAATGTTCACGAGAGTTTAAAATAAAGCAAATAGAGATCAGTTACATTTCTGCAAATCCTCTTAAGCCCTCATCACTTTTTCATATCAAAACTAACCTCTTCGTCTGAGAACATAAAAATGACTCTGTTACCACCTGCTGGGTTTTAGACAGGGGCTTTGCAGGATTTTTCAGCACTTCTGTTAACAGATGAGGTTATATAACCAAAACCAGCAAATCAGAATGGCAGTCAAAGCTTGACAGGTTTCTTTTAAAAGCATAAAACCACCAGTCTGTCCAAGTTTTCCATGACATGTTGTCATGCAATGTTCATTGTGCTTAATTTCATGTGTTTTACCTGTTTCTCACTTTTGGGCTTATTGCTGCTTTAGCTCACGATCCAAATGTTACATGTCAGAGAATAAATACATTCAATGGAGAGGGCATCTACATTTTGAATCACTTAATCTTTTTGTGGTGCCTTGCAGAAGAATTCACAACTCTTGAACTTCTTCAGGTTTTGCTATATTACAACCATAAATATTAGGAGGTTTTTAAGGATTTTTATATACAATCTGTAGTGTAAGGTGAAGGAAAATGATAGACAATTAAATATTTGACATGTAACATTTGAGAAGTGATGTGTCCTTTCAGCCTTCTTTAACTCACCATCTTTAATTGAACTGAAGGCAACAAATGGCTTCCAATGCAAACTAAATGGTTAATAAATGTATAAATAAAGCTGTTTTGTGAGATGTACCGATTCCAGCAGTAGATGTAAGTCACACTTTTGACATTTATAACTATAAACTTTTAAAAGCTTGTCCATTATTTTTTTCTCTTTCACGATTATACATATCATTGTGTTGGTCTATCACATAAAATCCCCCCCTGAAATATAATGAAAATATCGGTTTGTATCGTCACAAAACACAAAGCTCCAGCTTACAGGACAAGTTTTCCAAGTCCCTGTAAGTGCAAACTATTTCCTGAAGCAATTTTAAGTGACCAGTTGGACTTGCGCACCTAAATTTCCAACCTGAAACACAAACATAATAAAAAACCTGTTTCAATTTGACAACATTGTCAGTACTTTGTCTTGAGTTAAGCTGTTGTCATGATTCAATTTTCTCAACTCAAAGAAATGCAAGATGAACCTGACAAGCCTATCCTCCAGTGACTAGCTGACTAATGAGATGCCAGATTGCAAACACAACTGACATATTGTCGAGAAACATCAGAAAAAGTAAACGGCCTTCTGAGGAAATATTTCCATCTACTTTGTGGCTATAAATAAACAAATATATTAGGCATACCTTGAAGGAGTTTGTCACTAGTCTCTGAGCCTCTATTGTTCTTTCTGATGCACTTTTAAATCTTGCTAATAAGTAAAAAAAATCTTTTGTTGTCATTTTTACATATACACACAGCATTAGTTCCTTACGTCTTCCTGTAATAAATCCAACAAGGTGCCAAAAACTTTCCTTTAGAGACTTTGACAAAGTAATATCTTACATTAGCTGCAGATTGATCAGCTACAGATCTATAATGTGAATATTATTTCTCCTACATCCTAAATCTGATGAGCAAGGGGGCGTCTGGAGTCCTATGAATAGATTCTCATTTTAGAAAACCAGTTTAAGATGCTTGTTTCCTATTATTCTGCTAAAAGTAGTCATCAGATAAAGGGCACACTCTGGTAATAAAGGAGTCTACATGGTCAGGAAGAAGTGGCGTGTTAAGGAAGCTCAGTTGGTGCTAACAGGTCATTCTGTCCTTAGATAGCCAGCAAACATTTACACCAGCAGCGGCAAGAAACATTGAGAAAATGCAGGATGGATCTTCATGTCAGATGGAATGGTGAAGAACATAAGCGTCACTGAACCAGACTCAATTTTTATTTTCTAAATTTCTCGTCTGTTTTCTGATGTTAGCTGACATTCGTAACACAGGGTGCTCCACATGCCTCTCCTCTGATCTCATACGCCACCTTTACAGATTTTTACACAAAAAAAATGTCACAACTTACATTCAATAGATGTTTTCTCTTTTGTAGGTGAAATATGTTGTTTTGTGTGGAAAAACCCAGTAAACCAGCAGATTCTGAAATTCTTAGATCAGATTTGTAACATCAATCCAAATTCTTAAACTCGTCTAGATTCTTAAATGCATTGAGTTGCTGCCATGTGATGGACTGGTTCACATTTTGTTGGATACAACTCTTCATATGTCTGTTAACATGCGATGGCCTGAGATTGTGCATAGATAAAATAAACATATGTTTACTTCTTATTTCCAAAACGTAATGTTGAAATTGTGCTGTCCTTTAGATATCAATGAGTCAATCTTAACATAGGAGGGGAGAAAAATTGGCATGTCCAAGAAATCAGTGAAACTCATTGGTCACCAAGGTTACTGCATTCAGTGTTTTGCCTGCATAATAACCAGCTGTTGTAGTCCCCAACACTCACATTACTCCTTCAGGTTTTCAATAAGATATTCTCCACATCTGATCAACATTTTCTTGAAAAAGCAGAAATAACCTCCATCTTTTGTATGCACCCTCACTCTGCCAGGTTGTTCAGTTGGCTACCTTGTCATGTAATTTAGTATGAACCCTTAACTGTCATCATCAAAAAAAATGCATCTGCAAGGAAACAGGAAAACAAACATCGTTTCCTTACAGCAAGAGGAGTGACATGCATTTGATTGCAGCTATTTGCAAACATTGCGTAGTCTGGTAAATACTAATACTCTTACTCATTTAACTAAACTACGTAAGTTTCCTAACTTTCGTCTTTGTATTTTCACTACTACGACATACATTTTCTGTGCCATATGAGTCACTACATATTGTCTTCCTGCAGCTTTTAATATAGAGTTAAGCATTTTTACCTATTTCTATTCAAACCCACTCAGTGGTATTCAGTTTCCGCTGAACATGAAGACCAATAGAGCAGAGAATGTTGATTTCTAGTCAAGCAAAAGATAATTTAAAGCTAAAACATGTAGAAGATCTGACCTTGTCTGTCCTGACCGGTAAACCAAATATTCACTTCTCATTTCAGCACTTTGCAAGGCAGAGCATATGAGAAAAACAGCCAACAGAAGTGACCTGGAGTAATGCAGTTAACAACCTAGAAAACTCAGCCAAGTTAAATATGCTTTCAACATGGCTTTAGAGACAAATTCATTCTTTATCCATATGGGTTTTAAAACAGAGACACCCCCTTGAGGCTACAACATTTAATAGAGCAATGCCTTTCCCAAGGTTGACAGTTTTTATAAGCATCTTGCGCGGTTGCTAGGCCGCCATTTGTTTACGAGTGGGACATTTTCAAGTAGCTTCATTTCAGTTTTGACTCATTCTTTGACCTAATTTCAATGTAATTATAAGATAACATTATTAACTTTCCCATGAGTGAATACAAGGTGTATGAATGTGCTCTGAAAAAAAAAATCATTATCATTGTCAATGGAACCCTTTTTCTTCTTCTTTTGTTAACTCATGTCAGTACATCTGCATGGCTTACTGTAAGATCTTTTTTTTTTCATTCAATACATGTTGACAATTACTGTAACCTAAAAGCAAATAGTGAAGAATAGGTGTTTTCTGAATATTCTAACCAATTTCCTTTCTCCTGAGAGGGACAGTTTGGCTCTTCTCCCAACGACGGGCAAATAGATGACACCTTGAGTAACCTGTATTTCAGTGGAGTTGTTTGAAACTGAATTTCCTTTGGCTTTGTAAAAACTGAATGTGTTTAGAAATGGAAACTATCCTTGAGCTCCTTGGACTTTCTAATTGTTCTGGTGTTGGTGAATTCAAAATGTCAACTTGCTACCAAAGAATAAGTATCAAAAGTAAATGGACGTCATAGTTGTATAACATGTAAAAGAAAAAAATTCGTAGTTATGATCACTGTATGTATATTTATATGTAGATTACTAAACCAATGCCTTAATTTCTTGTATATATTTTTTGTTGTTGCTTTTAGAACATTTGTGTTGTTAAAAACACAAATCATTAGATTTTCAGGGATGGGTATATGATATACGTACTGTATTCTCCTACTTCATCGGGGAACTGGAACAACTGCTTTTAAAATGTATTCATCATTCTGTTGCCCAGAAACAAAACAGTATTAGGTCAAGGTATCTGAAACTTCCCAAAATGAATTAGACTAAATTAATGAAATATAGTCTGAAGTGAAACTCTAAAGATCTCCTGAATGAAGAAAGCACTTCAAAGACAAACCTGCTAAAATAAATTATCAACTGGACAAAACGCATTCGATTTCTGTTGGAGAGATATCTGTCTATTTGAACTAATTGCTGATTGAATCCGAGATACTGACTGTATTTGATGTGGAGCACACTGGGAAAACACGACTTGTTGTCTTCTGGTGATGTTAAAAGGAGCCTTATCATGTCTAAAACCTCAAAAATACAGTACATTATGACATGCAGAAAAAACAACACACAAAAACAAAGGCAAGACTGAACTGATGTCCTTCAGCCTCATGTTAGATTAGACATGAAAGTCGCTTGATGGATTTTGCTTTTTGTTTGTATTTTCCCAGAAAAAAAAAAACAAACACAAAAAAACAAAAAACCCAACATATCTCTTTTTTACATTTAAAGCTCGGCCAAATGACAGCACAGTGGTAAGTGAATTACAGGGTGCAGGGGGAGCCAAGAATCACCTTTCCCTGACTTTCTGCTAAGTGGTCAGAACGTGTTCTCATGTCCTGGACATTAAAATATCCGTTTCTTTTGTGATTTCTCACAGCACGACTCAAAAAGTGTTTAACGCAATCTCAACTGCATTCCTTTTCAGAATTTTACTTTCCTGTCACAGAACCCTCATCCCACAAAAAAAGACGAGAAATTTACAGATTTAAAGAAAATACCAGTGGAAAAACGAT
The DNA here is from genome assembly GCF_904066995.2 of Poecilia reticulata. Lineage (NCBI taxonomy): Eukaryota > Metazoa > Chordata > Actinopteri > Cyprinodontiformes > Poeciliidae > Poecilia > Poecilia reticulata. The sequence goes on from NC_088841.1 coordinate 21,293,515, forward strand.
AATGCTATTTTCTTCAAAGTGCCTATAGGATATTTGAAGAAATTAACATGTTTCTGCCATCTTCTAGGTTGGGTGTCTGACCACTATTCTTGGGAGAACTGGTAGTTACTCTTCCACCAAATGATTTGGTGGAAGAGACCTACCAAAAATGTAGTTATTTTTGTTCACAAAAACAATTATATCTGTTTTTTACCTAACCATTAACAATTCTAAACATTCTCCTCTATTTAGTTTGTCCATGTGGACATCGGTAGCTCTTTAAATTTTAGTGTTGGCGTCTTTCTTGGGAGACACAATCTCAATCTTTGACTTTGTAAAAACAACTTTACTGTAGACACCGATAGGGGCTCCAGCAGGTTACACTTTATGACAGCCTTGTGTTTTAACCTTTAGTAAGTGGTTGCTTATCTAAGATCTCATAACTGCATTCAATTGCTTTAAGAGATAATGGCAGAAACTGCAGCCTAATAACATTTCTGGAAATGTTCAGATAAAACGGAAATTCCTGAGAATATAGTTATTATTTCCTCAAGCGTGATGGTGGCAGTCAGGATGTGAAAACACATAAAATGTGAAATAAATCACATTAAAATATTCAAAATGAATGACAAAATCTTTATGTGCACATCCAAATGTCTCAGGAAGAAAGGCTTAATGCTAATGGGGATTTGTAATGTCATCCTATTGTGGTGATTTATGTCATCGGTAGCTTCTGATATTCTTTTTGAAATCACAAAATGCGGCACTGCAGAGGAGCTTTTATTATTACATTGTGTAAGCACTGGATGTCATGTAAGCATTTAAAATGTAGAGTGTTGTGTTGCTGGAGTCAAGCTTAGACAGTGGGGTCTTCAAAGCACTGTTATCTTTGTTGAGACTCTAAGTATTAATGGTTTTAAAACACACTGCTCAGGTTTCAGGTTTACGTTCAGTCACCATCAGGATGAACGTCATAATACGTGTCGTAACAAGAATTATTCATACGGGTGGCAAATGTAGGCTGAAAGTAATCCTTTAGTTTTACCAGCATCTTTCCTCTGACATTTCTCTTCATTGTTTTACGAGTTAATATTAGGTTTCATTTTAAACTTCTTGTTTTAACTTTTAGGGTCCTGAATGTTCAGGCCCCCAATCTCTCTGACATCCTTCAGTCTTCTTCCAGATCTGTGAGGTCTGCTGATCAGTCTACTGTTAGACGAACGTCCTAGGTTTAAAACACACAGGGTTGCACCCCCATTGTCAATTAAATATATTTATTTGTTTCTTCTTTTTGTTTGATGTGCTTTTCTTATGATGTATTGTGATGCACGCTGTGATTTAATCTATGAAAGATGCTACATAACAAAATTGTACGTACTTACTAAGACTTGAAAAGCAAATTATTATTTTGCCAAACACCAATATTTCATGAATAACTATTCAAACCCTGAGTTGGATGAGTATTAAGAAGGAAGAAATTTGTAAGTGGTTAAAAGATAAGAAGTTATGTTATGTAATTTATTTTAAAACAGAGGTGGGGCATTTTTCTCAAGTATTTTCCTCTTCTGTCTAGTATGAATAATGATCTCAGACTAGGTGCGAAGGCTATTTGTGATGAAGTAAATGAAGTGTTTAGAAAAACAAAGAGCAACATCGGTATCTCAGAAAGATAAACAAACAAGGTATGGCTAGACTAAAAAAGCGGAAATATACTTATGTTGTTGTGCACATGCATACAAAATAAATGAAGGAATTTGACACCGACTACCATGACAAAAGACCCTACACACTGAGGTTTAGATTTTCTGCATTGTGATGCCAATATGTCAGGATCATTTACTGAGCATTTTGTGGAAAACAAGTTGGACTGGAGAACCGACGCCTCAGCAAGTTTCTTATAGGCTTGAGAAATTAAAGCAAAACTATATTACTAATCTAAGAAAATTGCAGATTAGATGGTCTTGCCAAAAGCAACCGAGTTTAAATTCAAACAAAAGCGGATCATTTCCATTATGACTTTGGGGTATTGTTGTTAATTTTCTCCACTTTGTATGAGTTTTTCCTCTTACAGAATGTTTTCATAGCTGCATATAAACATGGGTTAATAAGCACAAACTGTGGGAGCTTTATTGTTTATGCCCTAAACTATCCCAATATTTACTAAACATGCAAATGCAAGTCTCTCGGAAAAGCTGTTAAATCCGTGTTTTGAGACAAAGCTGATCTGTTTTTCTCTTTTTCCTATTTATTCATCGTATCAGGATGGATACGACAGAAATCATGGAGAGCATTTTTTTGCAGAAGCAGATATACTCGGAGCAAGAGGGGAAGAGCAAAAACACAGACAAATCACAATAAAATTGGGCAGGTAGAAAATGTGGTAAAAAGCAGGTTTAAAACAAATGAAGAGAGGGGAATTACATGGAAAGGGGGAGAGCAGGAAGAGCGAGAGGACATGCGAGAATACAGTTATGAGCCCACTGAGCCGTGGCGCTCATGGCTCGGCTGTGGTGCTCATTATTGATGTAGTAGAAAATTTGCGCTGACAGAAAACGAAGCTGCCAGCTGTCTCCACCCCCCACTACCCCCCACTGTTCCCCATTATGACATTATCTCAGGAGGGATGGCCAACAGTGGCAGTGTATCCCATCACCCGAGGTGCCCCCGGCATGTCCACAGCTGACCCCGACTCCTGCCGTGGAAATGTGCACTTACGCAGGTATACACAAACAGAGGGCATGGCCGCGGACGCTCACTTAGGCGTGGACATTCAGTCATACATTTCAAAACCATATAAACAACTCAGTGTATTCCATTATTATTTCTTGGCCCCCCAACACAAAAAAAGGCTCAAATTCAGTCCATTTTAAAAAAAAATCAGAACAAACTGCTGTGTGATGCAGGATGTGACATGAAGCTGTGGTACTGATATAAAAATAGTGAGCTGAAGAAAGCAGAACTGCACATGCTGCATGTAGCATATTTGCCACACCTAATGTGTTTAGTCTATACTGTTCCTCCCGTTTTCAATGATATCGACAGCAAATTTCATGTTTGCTACAATGTGCAGATATAGAAGAAAACAAGTGATGGGGAAAATATTTTCCAGCATAATATTGCTGCCCAAAAAGCACAATTCAAGATAGTGTGCCTGTAACAAAATGACTTGTTTCTGTTATAAAATAACAATTATCTGGTACATGAAGTGTTTTTGGTGTGAGCACAGTTACCTAAATACAGTAAAAATGTATCTTAGATTCATAAGTAAGTAGAAATTAAGCCTGTGACAGTCAGTACTTGTAATTTTGTCATGTTACAACCGTAGTGTATTTTATTTGGATTTGAAGTATACAACTAACAATGCATACAGTATCATCCTGTAAACATCAGCTCCAGAGTAAAACTTTGTGGGTTCAGCAGGCAAAGCCTGGAAGAGATTGTGAGTCTGCACAGGCAACGAGAATAAGGGGGGCATTCAACTACCAGCAGGAGAAAAACATTCTTACAGAGCTAAAATTAGGTGGTTTATATCTGGCCAAGTCAAAGTCCAGACCTAAATCCAATTGAGAGTCTGTAGTAAGGCTTGCATAGTAATCTTCAAAGTTGCTCCCTATTTAATCTTTGGGAGTTTGAGCTATTTAGCAAAGAGTAAGACATTTCCAAATAGAGTAGAAACCTACACACAGTGATTTGTAGCTGTAATTTCAGCTAAAGGTCCTTCTACAAAGTAAGTCAGGAGGACTGAATGCAAATGCACATATTGGAAATTTACCATGGTAATTATTAAAAAATATAATCTCAGATTGTTGATTTGAAGTCAAAGAAAAATGTTTCAAGGACTTCAGTTTTTGTTAGAAATATGCATTTGTATTGTACAATGATGTGTTAAATTACATTTTGCACAGTAGAACAGGTGCATTCATACTGAGAGTAAATTTGACAGATTTACTCCATATGCTAAATATGTGACTTATAAAAGCTACAGGAAGTACTGCATTTTACCCAAGCATATCAGAGAAAATGGTGCCAAATACAACATTTAGTACCCATTCAAAGAAATCATCTATCAATTTCACATCACCAATTTATAATCCATAGTATTCATTTATCACATGAAATCACAATATGGAGATTTGTGTTTTAAAAATATGCATGAATAATTTAGCAGGAAGCTTCAAATGAACTGGAAGAGAATCTACTAGATGACCAATTTAGTTTGATCTGGTCCATTTAAATCTTCTGTCTTGCAACTAAATGTTAGTTCTTTGAATCTAACATCCCAGTATTGTTCAAAAGGGATTTTTCACATGGGGATAAGAACTAGAAAAAACAGTTGTGTGAAAGCATAGGCACTCCATGTAGACATACTGAACTGTAAAACCAGCTTCAAAGCATTCAGAAAAGATTTTGCCCACTAGAAATAAGAAGCCACAATGTTCATTGGACAAAGCATAAACCTACACCCAATTTATCAGGGATAATAGAATGGGAAGACTTGCAAAAAGTGAAATCACATTCATTTTCTGAGAGTACATTGAATAAATTGGAAGAGCAAATGTTATGCACATACTAATGCCACCTTGAATCGAGGGACAGCATATTATTTGTACATCTCCATGCCACCTTATGTATTATGCACATACTAATGTGGCTCCCCATGCCAAGATAGTGGAGGTGATGTGCCTGTTCATGGACCAGTCTCATTAAAACAGAAAGGATGGCCTTTCCTTGCATATTTTGGAAGGTTTTCTTTCTTGTATTTATAGCGGAAAACCCAAATTTGTCCCACATGACTGCAGATTCCTGAGTGCACTGTCACAATAGTCAGCAAACTCCCATGAAGCCAGAAGACATAACCAAACAGCAGAAAGAGAGCATCACAAATATGAGTAAGACATTGACTACAACACTGCATCCGTGCAAACACTCACTTGAATTCTGACAACAAAGAAGATAAAGTTCTCATTTACGACTAAAAGACTTCGACCGCTCTCAGACGTTGCCTCAAGAGACGAGGAACTATTTCTTTCATTAAAATTTCTCACTGCATCTACATGTAAGGGACTTGTGAAAATAGCCTCAGTGAGACCTGAGAGAGATACCCTTAAGTGCAGAATCTCGTCGTCACTGAACAAGCAAAAGTACTTGCTGACCTCTGTAGCGAGACTCCCTTGGATAAAATACAAGGTTCACTCCACGAGGAACACATCAATGGACACTGAAACAGCTCTATGTACAAGCATCCACAAACACAGGCTTTCTATAAAGGCTTCAGAGGGTTAGATGAAGGTTTAGATCAAAATAGTTTTTGTTGTTGTTTGCGTTGTGCTTTGCTTATCCAGTTAAAGACTGAGACAAAACTTGTTATTAGTATCCGGTGGTAGTAGTAAGCAATACAGTTGTATCAGTTTAGCCAACAGAACATTTTTACATCACATTTCATTCTGAATGATACAATGTGTATTTACCATTTTAATAATAGATGTCTGGCAGGTAAGGTTTAGTTTTGATTAGATGATTCATGAATCTAATCACCCACTCATCTAACTGTCTTCTGCTAAAAGGGAAAGATGGGAAAACCAACCTCTTACCCACTGACAATCTGCAACCCTTTCTGAGGGGTCCAAAGGTGTTTCCAAACCTGACAGGAGACACAGTCTATCCACTCCGTTCTCAGTGTGTCCTTGGCTCTGATTCCAGTGGGACATGCCCAGAAAACCTCAAAATGGAGAGGTCTCCTTATCAGATTGCCTTGATAGCCAGAGCTGGCTGCTTTCAGTGGTGAAAGTGCTCTTCTCTGAGCTCCCTCCAGATCACTGAACTTCTCACCCTATCATTAAGGTTGAGCCCAGCTTCCTCTGTACTTTTGGCCGTGGTTCATATCCCATGACAATAGATGAGTACAAAGACAGACTGGAGCAACACCTACATTACTGCAGATGAGCGTCCAGTCTGTCCGGTCATTTCCCATTCCAGCTAATCGTGGTGTGTCACGGACAAGACGCCAAGATACTCAACTTCTCCAGAGGAGGGAGGAAGCATTCTCTATTTTTTTCTGGTTCAGAAAATACCGCTGTTAGTTACTAAGCTCCAATTTTTCATCTTGAATCATTGAATAAATCTTTTGGAGTTGTGTCTGTGGCTGATTATTGCTTTCCAAAATCTACAGTCAATGCTTTTTCATCTCTTACTCTGCATTTTATTCCAGTAGATTCTTTGCGCTGTAGTCTTCGTTCTTTCCCAACTTCTTTTGTCTTCTGTATTTGACATGACATGATCATCTATATGCTGCTGCATGTTGAACTGTGAACGCTTTTCTCTAGTAATACACTGTGTTGTTAGGATGTAGACTTGACTGTGACCATTATAGCTGTATAAACCACTAAATATGCCCTTAAACTCGAAAACAAAATTAGCTTCATGTTAAAATTTTCCAATTTCCTCGGTTGTCAAGGTTGACGGCTGCATGCTGTTGGTTTTCATGTACCTGTCTTGACGTAAATGTCACATTATGTGTGCAACAGATGTGTGGAGTGTGGGGCTTTCATGTTTATTCAGCAAACCGGTAATGAAAAGCGCTCTTTCAGTTTCCTGGAAAAGTATTTACAGCTTGACCATAATGGTGTCAAACCTTCAGAAATGGATAGGGAGCCGACTGTTCAGCAGGGCTTTAAGCTAGAAGGATTTCTCACTTTTTTACCACCCTGCAGCCGTGGGAGTTTCACATGGGCTGTTTTTGACTCTCTTTCACCCGTACGTTGCACAAGAGTGCATTCCAGAGGCCCGGTGAATAAAAATGCCATGTCAACGAGCAAGGAAGAAAGAAAATCTCCACTCTGAGCTGTCAGTGGTCTTCCTTTTTGGTTTTGCTATGAAAAGCAGGCAAAAAAAAAAAAAAAAAGTTAACCTTCTGCACATAAATTGGCTGAGAGATTTATTTCTCCCATGACATTCTCTCTGGAGATGCCACTGGGAGCCTGGGCCATGCTCTTGGAGAGCGTTGACAGGGCTATTGTTAGTACTAGCAGTAGTCAAAACCTATTCTCTGGCCTCATCGTCCCTGGCTGTTTTTCATTCCTTTTTACTACTTGTTCTCTTTCTTTCTCCTTATGATACCTGTCAAATAGCAGTGACGGACATTTAAAAGCCACAGGCCAAGGCTCACATCTGTCCATTTTAACTTATTAATTTCAAACTCATTCCGCTTTGTCAAATTCAAAGACCTCTGAGATAAGCCAGACAAATCAATCATGTCAGGTAAGAAATGTGCTTCGTGACAGGTGGCAAATGAGAGACTCGTTTTAAGTTGTACATTTCTTCCAGCAGGTCATTTTTTTAAAACACCTTTTTCATAAAATGAGTACATATGGATTCTTTTGAGTATCTAACAGGTAAGCAGAATCAATTGATTTTGCACGTGGCCAACCACGATGCCAATTGGGTACGCAATGTTTCAGTATTACTTTGGTGTTTCAAAAAAAAGTTATCGCAGAAGCTGTGAGAGACATATGGAAATGTAATTGTATTTTCTATGGAGGCATGCTGTATCATTCTTATCAAAATCTCCACTACATGCGTCGACCTACTCTACACAAAATTGAGAAAGAAAAAAATATTTTCATGGCATTTGTAGTTCTTTAAAAGAAACTGGTATTAGCAGTCCAGGGATTAAAAAACTGATCATCTGAAACCAGCAACAAAATTTCCAGACAGATTAAGTTCTATTACGGGAATGGACTGATTAAAATCTGGCAAATTGTGACAGATTTTTTTCCTCGAGTACAATGACGACCTCTGGGGAGACTTAGGTACCGATGTAACTGGGATTTACACTCAGTAGTCTCTAGTGCAAGATAAGGCAATTATAACAGGGAAGACCCCTAAATCCGTCTTGTGAGAGATTGCCAGAACATGACACATCACACCACCCGATCTCTTTAATCAACACAATGTTCCATTCTCAGCCAATAATGCTCTTGGTGGAACAATCGAGGCTCAGGGGAGGGAAGCTGTCACTAACATTGTCTCCTGAGGCATTGCTAACTTGCCTCATGTCACTCACAAGCAGCTTAAACTTCACTAATATGGAAGACCAAGTCTGGATGGAGCCAAGTCAATTAAGGCAGGCCAGTGTTTCTATAAGGGACTGTTAAGGAGGCAGAGGGTATAGGGATGAGCAGCCGATGCTCGTCTTTGATGTCCCGTGAGCTCCTACAAATCCCTCTGTTGCAGAAAGGGCAATTAGTCTGATGAAGCGGATGTGTCATCTGAGACAGACTTATTACACCCAGAGAAAACAGACTGTCTCAATCATTTTCGTTCTAGAAGGGAAATGTGCTAGTGTTACTGTAAAGTAGAGAAACACTGCATAAAGCATAAAGCATCCCCAAACTCTCAAGCATGACTAAGATGATATCAACATAATAAGTGTATAGCATTTATAAGATCCTGGTTTGGGTGAAACGTTCTGACTTTCAGATTCTTGTATTTTTAGGATTAGTGGTCAGAACCACTTTATTGTATTTAGATTTAAGGAAGAGAAATTATACTGTATGTCTTCACTAGGAAGTTGGATTTTTTTATTTCTGCCAACAAAAAGGAATATTTGATTTTAATAGGTTCGAGTTCCTCCTGCTGTGGGAAAAGTGGCTCAGCCGCGCAGTATGGCAGCCTTCCTGACAAATGATGAATTGCAAAAGAGAAAGAATTTAACATAATTTGTTATTTAAATAGTTTTTTTGTCAAATTGTTTTAGTTATAAGGTTCTGTACACGTAAGATCAGAATAATGCTTCTCAATCTTAGACTTCAAGCATTCTTCCCTGGAAGCCTGGGCTCATTGGTTCTCAAAATTATTTTACCATTGCACCAAAACAGTAATTTAGCACAAAATTATTGAATTTCTTCAGTTTGCATTGTTAAGTCAGAACAGAAAGAGAATCCATTGGTATTACATGATTGGTTTTAGGGTGTGGCAGTAAAGACTTGATGTTGGATAATTTACCTTAAAGCTCCTGAATTCAGAATTCAGATTCGGTATGTTGAAGATTTCCCAACAACATTTCAGATCCAAATTTAACATTGATGTGTTCTGTACAATTTTTTATCCATGCTAAGATAAAATATAAAGGAAATGAAGGGTTCTGCTCCTTGACCCCCAGACTGTGTAACTTTCTCACGATGGACTTGAGATCAGTGAACAATGTGGTCTATTTTAAAAGCCAGTGATATTGGTGCCAAAATAAAGGGGATCAAAATCTGGTGCTATCTATACATGTTTTAATTAAATTTTTTTTAAATCAATCTTGACTTTCCTCACATTCTGTTGATGTGAGGAATATACAATCATATACAATTGTAATAAATACATTGATCTTTGTAGAAACAAGAAGTTAAAATGTCAAAGGCAATATTTAGTTTTCTTAACTACATTTAAAGATAAAAAGTTAGAGTCATAAACAGCTGGTTTTGCATTTATAAAGATGATATTTAAAGCTTTATTTTGACTTTTAGGCTCAATTTCACAAGTCATACATTTCACTTTAGGACAAAAACTTGAAATTTGATATGCTCTTTAGCCCAAATAGCAGCCACTGTGTATCCGTGGTGATGATGTGACATCTCTTCATGGTTTCTATAAATATAAATGGCAAGGCTGCACGATCCAATAGGAGCGCACTTATCCTGGTAGCCATGTGCGCAATTGGAGTGCACTGGCGGCGCCTGCAGTAATGACTTAATATAAGTCCTCCTGTGGTGGAACAGATGAGAGCACAGGTGTGCAGAGTTTTCCCTGTCATATGGTACCGGAGAGCCAACGCGCAGTATTATCTATTGGTTAACCTACCATCAGCTCATTAATATACACAAACTCACATATATGTGAACAGAGTTAGAAAGATATATGTCCTTACACAAGAGAAAGAAAAACACATCTGCTGCTTTTCTCTACTTCCCCCCTTGCTCTCTCAATCTCTGTCTCACATGCTCACGCTCCGAAGTGTCTGCACGACCACATTGTTTTGCAACACACGCAAGACAATGTACATTTGTGTGTCAGACAGGCGAGGCAAATGGTGATGAGTAGCGATCCGAGCATGGTTTGGCTTGAAACCCTTCCAGAGCCATCTCTGCCGCCTCAAGCGACGTGGACGCACCCAGCTGCCATCGCAGCCGCACATGCGTGGCTCTGTCAACAGGTCGGGGGGAATCACTGCCATCGACTTTGTTCTTCCTCGCTAACTGTGGCAACATTTGCGTTCCGAGGCCGGGCCAAAATCATTCTCATAGCACATCTGCTGTGTTCCAGTTAGCTCAACCAGAAATCTGACTTAATAAAATTGTGTTTGGCTTCTGACATTGCATCAAATTGAAGCAAAAAAAAGAAAAAAAAGGAAAATACCCTTTCAAACAATTTCTCAGTGGGTGCTTCATAACATCAAGACACATGTTTTTTTAATAGTGATAATACTTTTGCACAGCAGTGTAGGTACCACTCTTCAGTGGAAAACTCTTGTAGTTTTTTTTTTTTTTGGTTTGTTTGTTTCTGTTGGCTTTATTCACTCAGATAATCAAAATAACTTTATCAGAGAAGAATAACCTGATGTAAATAGAAATAATAAAGAAAAAAATCTGCCTCCATATGATTAACCGCAACATGTAAATATTTGAATATAACTTATCTAACCTCATAAAGTAGTTTGAAATATCTCAGCAGCAGCACATCATGTTCCAATCAAATAAAGGTCATAAAAAATTGAGAAATTCTTCTAAGACTGTTGGGACATCAGTGAATCACATCTCAACTCAACTCATCAGGAGGTCAAAACATAAACAAGAAAAACATCTAAAGCACTGCAGGCCATATTTGCCTGAGTGAAGATCAGTTTTCAAGATACAACAAGACTGAGAGGGAGACTTGACAACCTAGTAACCCTCGGATGTTTTCTAGGTCAAAATCGGAGATATATATAAAAAAGCCCTCTCTACTTTTTGACAAAAATATCTCGATGACCATGGCTTTCTGGAAAATCCTCTGTGGACTAACAAGTAAAAAGTGGAACGTTTTGGAGGCGTGTACCCCATGTGTGGTAGTGCTATGGTTTTTGTGGCCTTTATGACCAGGGTGACGTTGCATAATTGATAGAACCTTGAATTCTGCTGGAAGTAATGAGTATGGGCAGTTACTTTTTTAACATGGAGCCAGGTTTATTGAACAAATCTTCTTACCTTTACGAATTGATTACATCCATTTAGGCTTGACAGGAGTAACATTTTAGAATCTCAAATATTTGTCTAATTTTGATGCAGTGTCATCCATGTACAATAAGGACTCAAGTTCATATCTTCAATTGTGGTCAAGCTTCAGGAAACAAAGCTACTTAACAAAATCACCCAATAGAAGAACTTCTAAATGATTAAAAACTCCTGCAAGGTTTTTTTATGGGAGTATCACATTTGTCAGTTTAAATATCGTAACTGGTTTTCAGCAGCTAAGTAAAGTCGAGAGTGCAGAGCAGCATTGTTCTTTGAATCTCGCTGTGTGACATGCACATAAAAAAGCTGTATTTTCCAGTGACAAGGTTTTTTTTTTTTCTGCCCTCGATTCTTTTAAACATCTCAATTAAAGACTTGTGCAGGGTTGATGAATTCTTAGAGTGATTTGTCAGTAATTTGCTCATTACAAACATTGACTCAGCCAATGACTCAAGCATGAACTGTTTTCACATTGACACGGTCAACAAAAGATGCAAAATTTGTTAACCACACCCACTATGAACTGTGTTGGTGAGGTTTTTTTCTCTTCCTCAAACAGATTATAGAATAAATCTATTTTAAACCACTCACTGAGCAGGATCAACATCTTTGGATTATTCAAAGTGTCTCTTATTGTAATTACATGTGTTCTTACATACCAGGCCCTTTGAACTCTCTTTTTCATGCACTGTTTACAGACTGAGAAGACAGCACTATTTCATGCCCCTGATCCACTGCTCGTAAAAAACTTTTTACCTAAGAATGCATTTACAAACTATTGCGACTGATGAAATTAGAGCCAGAACATTTTGAAAGGAGTTTGATGTGAAGCCAAACAAAAGTACTGCATGATCTATAAACAGAAGTCCATTTTTGTTTGTGGTAGGAAAAACATGTGATATATAGTACGCAGGAATTTCCAGCACATTGTGTGTCTGATTCAAAAAGAAAACACTGTACAAACAGGTAGCAAAAACACTGACATTATGAAGATCCTAGCCATGGCTAGAATTGTTGGTGGCAGAAATGCTTTGTTGTTTTTCTCTGTGTTCGTGATCTTAGGGGTTTGCTTTCAGATTTGGGGAGATGCCCTTCTCCCCTTAGAGGGTATTTCTACAGCATAGCGACAGACTTGTTCTGCTTCCACTTCTGTGACCACTTGCATACAAACACACGCACACACACACGCATACAGACAATGGGCAGAAGCAGGCACAATCACACAACATGGCAGGGGATGAAGTGGACACATTAAGTCTTTTGTGTCTTCTGATTGTATCATTACCATCACTAACTTCTGCTTTCTGCTGGTTTGTTTTGCTTTCTCTTCTCCTTACAACTGGCAAAGCTCGACCAGCATTGCTTGAAACAAATACAAGCCAAATCTCTTGTGCCATTTATTTAATAAAGTCAGCGGTGAAACTGAGGGATTTACTTTTTTCAACCTTTTAGAGATCTAATGTTCTTCTTATACTGCAAAACAACCATACCTATAAATGGGGATAAAAAAAAAAGAAATAAATCCTCATCATGCTAATGACATATGCACCGCAGTGTTGTGAGGGGCTGCATATGACTTATAATAGTTTAGCGGTTCAGCAGAATTTAGTTTATATTAGTGGTACCTGAGTTCTAAAAAAAAGATCATATACAAAAACATACAAATCAATAGCTGCCAAAACATCCTTTAAGAAGGACTTGAATTTTACTTTGGATAAAAATATGAGAACATACAAGTGAAACCAAACTGATGTTCCGTTGGTGACTTTTAAGAGTCCAAGTTTATTCCTCAAATCACTGACACTGCATCTTTATTAAAGCCTGAAGATCAAAATAAGTGTCTCTATCAGAACAGTGGAATAATAACTTCATATTTACAGCCCAAATTCCTTCCACCAAATCTGTGCAAGTATGAATATTCAAACAGTAGCTGTACTTTTTGGTAACCTCATGGCATGTTCAGAGCCTCGCAGCTTCACAGATTCATGAGTCACTCCATTCGTGGCAGAGCTAAGTGGTTTGTGGGCGTAGAATTGGATATGGGCTCCAAATCTGAACAGTTATGGCTTAAGTTTTATTATTTATCAGGTTGCACATGGAGAAGTAGCTCTAAAATCTATGAAGGAATTGCATTAACACCTCGGGTCATTTTAACACGTACACTGGAACAAATAAATAAACTGAATATATACTAAATACAATTTAGTATATAATCATTGCTGTGTGATTGTGAATATTGACAAAGGGAAGATGGTAGGTATACCAACACCTTAGACTTCTTATCTTGACAGGCTGATCCATATGATCACATATAGATGTGATCCACGACATAACAACCTATTTTCCATATGGTTTTAACTGAATATGAAATATAGAGGAAATCTTATGAGCATAAAGGGCAATATTTCTTGTTGATACAAATAGCAACCAAGCCAATAACATTTCTATACATCAATGCTTTTATGTGACTTTAGTTTAAACCCAGCATGCTGATCTTAGGATTTGAATCTACTGAAAATCGTATATGCAACCATCTCCTGGATTAACAAAGAGAAAACATATGGTGAGAGAAGAATACACAGAAGTGATAGAGAGGTAACAATAGATCAAATTTGAGCCAAAGTATTTGGAGTATAACAAGGCAAACCTTTAACCAGGTTCAAGGTTTGCCCTCTCAAGGTGGCACTCCCACCATATAGAAATGGGAAACTTGTGCTACAGTTTACACAGGGTTAGCACAATTGGATAACAACAGATTTCTATCCACAACATGTACATACAAGTCAGAATTTGGAATAAACAACAGTTCAGATTGACAGTGGTTTCATAATGGTATGGGTAATATACTTGTATTTATTTCAGTTTTAGTCAGTTATTAACAGTGTCTAGTCATCTAAGTGTTATTTCCAGCTGAATATGCAGCATGTTACAAAGCTGAAATCATCTCAAACTGGTTTCTTGTACATAACAAGTTCAATGTACCAATATGACCTCCACAATCAGCAGACGTCAACCCAACAGAGCTCCTTTGGTAAGTGATAGAATAGGAAATCCTCATCATTCTCTAAGTCCTTTTGACATGGGCTTTTCCTTTTGCAAGGCAATCCAAGCCTTTTTGACTTGCAGCAGTTTAAATATATCTAGATGTTACTTTTAGGGAAGTAAAGTAGGATGAATAAACACCGACAACAAGGTTCTCTCTTGAATGAACGTGGCAATAGTCGAGAACCATGAAAAAGATGGGCCGTTTTTCAAAAATATCCTCATAATGTCTCAAGAATCAAACTGCCAGCAGCTTCACAATCACTTGATTTTGACTCACTCACCTTACAACCAGATGCAATCAGCCCTGAGTACTTACAGGAGTAGTATTACTCACTGAACTCGAAAACCGGGACATGTCATCCGGCACAGTGGTTAAAGCAATACCACCTACTTGGCGTGAAAGGAAGAAAAAGAAAATGCCACTCTGCAGAAATGTATTGTATGTTTACGGCACAAACCGCTACACTGGAGGGCACACTCCACTGCCGCCAAAAACTCAGCAAGTATTATGTGCTGCCCTCAGGCAAAGGATTTCGAGGCTTATGACACTATGATGGCATGCTTCTTTTGTCACAGACTGATAAAACCATTACCGTCTCCAGAACAATCACTTTAGGGATTCCTCCCTATACCTTCTGCAACACTGAAATGAATTGAAAGAAAACAGTACGGCAGGTTTGTGAGGCATTCGAAGGAACAGGGAAGAATAATCTAATAATAATAGAATGCTTATACTTTTTTTTTTTCTTTAAAGGTGTACCTTGGGTTTACAATAATTGCTGATCCTGTTTCTAAGACTCAACCCTCCGGCCATTTCATTGGTTAATTCATGAGTTGGACGGGGGATAGGAGAAGAAATGAAAGGAAGAATGTAAGACATGAGACACAGGAGGAATTTCAAACAGATTATCATTTCTTAAAACGTAAACAAAATCATCTGCAATTTGACTATCAATCAGGCCCTCATGTCTCTGGATGAGGTGGACTAATTAAGGCCTAAATTACCATCGACTGTTTTTAATGGAATAATTCTGATCGCCTTTGTTTGTATGTGGCAGTTTCTTACTTGGTTTTCTCGTTAATTAAGACAGCACACTTTGGTGGTCTTTTGCAAATGATAATTTTCTTTCAGTTCAGTTAGGAAACCAGATAATCCTTCAACACACCCACACACTCCCCCACAACTCCCCCGTTATCTCCCAGTTCTCTCGGTGGCTTGGCAGCAGCGACAATCATTATCAGCAGCCTGAAGAGTTAGGCAGAGGATCATGTCTCTGCGGCCGGCAGCTAACCATGCATAAAAAAGGAAGGGAAAAAAAAAAAAAAAAACGGGTGGAAAATGTTTCTAGGATGAGTGGGTTTTTGTGGCTCTGCACATTAGTAAGCTAAAACAGCTAAGGGTAATGTAGGACTTGTTACTACAGTGAAGGAGGACTCGGATTTGGAAGACGGGGTTTAAAAAATGGCACAGAGCCAGAGATGGAGATGTGTTGGTGGAAGAGAGTGAAAACTGAAGTAAGGACTATAATTTCTGACAACAAGCAAAAGGATGGGAGCAGGAGCTGCAGTAAGCAGGTTTCTGTCAACATCACTGTTCCTTGTCCTGAGAACCAACCTTAGTGCAGAGAAACGGTGAAAATAGAGAGATGTCATGTTGCGGATGGAAACCGCCCGGTTAGCTGTATTGAAGAATGTCAGGCTTTTAAACGGCTTGTTTAACAACTGCTGAAGAATTTTGTGCAGTTTTAATGACATGACAGAAAAAAAGGCTAGGGTGACCGTTGTTTTATTTCGGCTGTATGCGTACAGACATGCAGCTCTGCCCCTCTTCCATGTACTGCTGCACAGTGCTGGCTAACTGACTGAAAGCCGGCACCAACATTTTGTTTATTCTAATTTACAAAAAAGAAAAAAAGATGGATGGCTAACCGCTAAAGAAACGGTTAGCCATTTCTTTAGTTTTAAAGCAGTTACCATCTGCTTTAAAACTAAGATAGATAGAAAGGAAGCAAAAAAAATAAAAACAATATAGATAAATAGATAATTTGTTTTTATTAAACACCATTGTGTCTTTTATGTAATTACTGATTTTCAGCATTATACAATGAAAATCTATGTCAGGCCCATGCCTAGTAGTAGATATGCATATGCTAACGAAAGATAAGTAAGGTAATGTTTAAGGCCTTGGTTATGCATTTAAACTGATTGGGCTATTCTGTCCACCGAGCTGCACATACAGAAACCTTCCTCTACAAAACGACCTCCATTCGAGTTATTCCAGGTGCAGCTCTATGGCCCATGGTTGCTCGAGGCCATCCTCCAGTAAGTCTTTCAGGGACCTGCTCTTCCAGTTTTAGCTCCTGGGGAAGCGGACTGCAAGCGGTACAGCATCCATGTCTGGAGCTGACAGCGGCTTTGTGGTGCCTGATGAAAGTCATCATTAAAGTTGTATAATGCCTCTTGACTGCTAGCGACAATAACTTACGACATCTGTCACATTGTTTCATGTTGGCTGTCAAAAGCAGTTAAGAGGCAGTTCTTGTGCTAATCACACGGAGAAGGATTGGTGGAGATTTTGGAAGACACTTTGACACAGTTTGCTGTCAAATGGTGTAAGACATCAATACTATCATGAAGGATAATGCAGTTGATGGCAGAGCTGGCTAGTGCTGTTTTAATATATTCTCAGTTGATGCACACACGTTTTTGTCATGATTTTATAATCTTGGTTGAAGATGAAACTGCTAAACTTTGAAAATGAAATCCGCACAGGAATAAAGTCAAAAGAAAAATTGTCAACATACTCAAACTTACTGGCAATGTCTACATCATAATTTTAATCTGTCTGCCTCCCCATTTAAGTATCGAGTTAAGGAGTGAAAGGCACATAGTCAGGGATGAAAGCCTTGTTTGCAGAGTAAAATACTACATATGAAGATAGAGGTTTGCTATGGGGAAAGGTATATCTATTTACAGCTAGAGCGTCTAGGGAAATAATGGTGAGGATATACAGAAAGAGACAAAAGAGCCTCAGGAACAATTTTACAAATGTGCAAAGCAAATAAACAGAAATAAAAACATGGAATGGGGCTAAGAGCAGAGCTTCAAGGCCTGCAGGTAGGTTTCAAAACAGGATTTTATTAGCATATTGTAGACTATGGGACATCAGAAGAAAAACATTGGATCACAAGAAAGAAAAAAAATAGAAATAACAAGCTATTTAAAGCAGTAGTTATGCTACAACTTCTATTAGTGTCTTTTTATTACATTACAATCACAAACTTGTTTTTGTTGGAATTTTATGCCATCGATTAATAAGTTAAGTGAAAGGAACGAGGATACATTATTTTCAAGAGTTTTTTTTTTTTCTTTTTACAAATAAGATTATAAAAACTTTTGTGTGAATTTTTATTCAGTCCTTTTCAATCCGATACACAGAAATAAAATCAAGTGCAACGACTTGGCTTCAGAAATCATCTAATTAGCGAAACTTACAATTTAGCACAAGCCAGGCCCGGAACACAGCATACGCATGAGGCGATGTATTCAGACGAGACATGAGACAGTGAAACACGTTGGCGACACCATCCTGCTGTGGGGATGGATTTTTAAAGACACTGTTGCTCACCTTTCAATTGTAATGATAATAAAAATGAAGTACGGGATCCATAAAAATCTGTTGCCTTTAAAATGTGTGTTACAAAATTCATATTGCAGATAAAGCAGATGAGAGGCACTTAGTGAAATCATTGACACTCGATGAAGAAAAAGGCCTACAGCCCATTGACTAAAACACAAATCATTCAACCTCCCCTGGAAATAATTAAGGACCGTCACATCTATGAAGACAAATGGTGGATGGTGATGCTGACAGCTTTTGGCTTGTGATTATAGCTTTACGTGTTTTTTCCCCCTCACAAAATCGTCAGTCTCTCAGTTCCCTTCCACTCCTTGCAGCTGCCTTGCAGACCCTTATGTTATATTTTACGACGTGTCGGATGTACCGGCGTGAGCTCTGTATATTAAACATTGTTGTCCAGTTGGTCACATCTTTCCCTTGACCCTCTTTGCTTTGTAAATTAGTGTGTAGGATGGGTAAAAAAAGGGTGAGTGTGACACCTGCCCTTATGCGATTTCACTACGTTGCACAGATAACAACCGGAACAATTGCAACTTCTGAAATCGCCAATCTCGGAATAAAGTGGTGTCAGCTCTTCTGTGGAGCACCTATGCGAAAAGTGACTCTCCAGATACAGTGGCGAGGAGTATTTTGGCAGATGTCTCATTCAGAATCTATCAGGGAGTAATATCCCAGAGCAACTACTGTATATCTGATAACTGATGGAGCACAACCCCTCACTTCCTCCTCCATTTCCTGAGAGGAAACCTTCACATGGAGCACTGCAGTGCTGATAAAACTTACACAGTCCTTTATTTTCCCTGTAAAAGATTGCCAGAGCAAAGAAGCGTTGTATAAACCTGATAGATTCTGGCTTACTGCAAAAGATGCACAATTTCCCTGCTCACCTGAGCTGCTGACCAGCTTCTCTTTTCTTTCTTTTTTTTTTTTTACCATGGATGAATAGAACATGATCAGTTCTGTCCCACTGCAAGACCCTCACTTTTTTCACACCATAATGCCACATACAAATGCAACTACATAAAGGTTTGTAAAAATATAATAATTCAGACAGATTGCCATCAGTAACACCCAGTTCAGCTGTCAAATGGTGAGTTGATATCTAATATTGCATGACTTAAAAAGTAAACATCCGCTGCATAAAGTGTTATTAATAACTTTCTGTAAAGGTGAGTTCAGTTTCAGTGGTCACAAATACAGGTATGGCTTGTTTTAAATAGGACCTGTCTGACAAGAGAAAGCAGGAAATAAGATCTCAAAATGCAACATACCATTCCACAAATGAAAGAAACCTCAAGAACACATGAGAAACAAAGTCAAATACCAGTCTCGGTTGGTTGTGCAGCCCTATTTAACCTAGACCACCCAAATTTGGTGGCAATATTAGTGGTTATAAGAGACTCTTGGGATCGAAGGGTTTGGGATACAAATCAAATGACTATGAAAGCTGCAAAGTGGAGAAAAAACAGAATAAAATTGAACATTTCTTTAAATAGCTGGGCTTATTATAGCTAATTCAAGATTGTATGAATGAGTCATCAAGGTGAACTAATAGGCACTTTAACAAAATCAAAAGCACTGTAGGACTGTCTTGCATCAGTTGTCAAAATTTATGATACAATAGTAAAACATTTTAAAACAAAACAAAACAAACAAAACAAAAACAAACAAATTCCCTGAAACCATCTTGATCATTCTAAATTTTGATACAATATTCAGTGGAGTCCTGTTGCACTGAGGTTAAAAACTGCCAACACAAGTAGTGTTAGTGTGAAGATCTAGAGCTGCTTTGCTGCTTCAGGACCTGAAAAACCTTCAGTAATTGATGGGACATTTAATTCTGAGGTGCCAAAGTTCATGTAGGAGAACATCTGCATCACCCAAGTGGGCTTGACCTCAAGCTCAAGGCCTTTTAAGGTTATGCAGGTCAGTGATCCGAAGCAGACCAATATGCAAACTTCAAAGCAATAAAAAACAAAATGAAGGTTTGGAGTGGCCTAGTTAAAATCCAAGATTTAAATCCAGTGAGGTGCTGGGGAATTACCTTACCCAGTCTACTCATGACATGGATGAGTAAATGTACTGGGCAAACATGATGTAAGTTATGTCTCCCTTTCAATTGAGTGTCCTTAACCTATCTTAAACATGTTTGATTCCGCCCCCCATTTGTAATGCACTCAGACTGACTATTATTATTCACTGTTGCTGCTAGCCATCCATCCATCCATCCATTTTCTCTACACCCTTGTCCCTCGGTGGGGTCGGGAGGGTTGCTGGTGCTGATCTCCAGCTAACGTTTTGGGCGAGAGGCGGGGTCACCCAGTCTGTCGCAGGGCAACACAGAAACACACAGGGCAAACAACCATGCACACACACGCTCACACCTAGGGGCAATTTGGAGAGGCCTCATGCAGAAAGACTGGGGCCGGGAATTGAACCCAGATCCTTCTTGCTGCAAGGCAACAGCTCTACCAACTGCGCCACTGTGCAGCCCTGCTGCTAACCAGTTTTTGGCAAAAAAAAAAAAAGAAAGAAAAAAACGATGTGGCCAAATATGGTTTCCACAAGAAAACCTCACAGGAAACCCTTTTGAATGAATTCCATGCAGGCCCAAGACATTTATTTCACTGTGGACTACTTTTCCTTTTGACAACTTAAAAGCCATTAGTTCAGCACCACACACCAATGCTTCACACAACTGAACTCAAAATGCTTTTAAGCATTATATGGAGAGAAAAAAATGAAAAGAAAAAAAGTCAGTAAAACACTAAATCAGAACAAGGCTGGCAAGGCAAAGTGGAGAAAGGAGAAAATTGTTGAAAAAGAGAAACTTTAGAAACACAAAAGCTTCCAAAGATCTGAACCAACCTAATCAATTGACTTTTCATGAAAGGAGTATTGCTTGAACCATAAATATCTTGGAGTCTGTAAACCTTTACACGGCTTGCTTTTGTGTTTTGTGTGGTTTAATAAAGCAGATTTAACTAGCTTTTAAAATGTTTTTAAACTGAACTTTAATATAGTTCTCATTTATTCAAAAGGTTGAGACTTGGTATAAACTGTGGAAAGAAGTCATTAACATTCTAACACTTTTATTCCACTTATTATATCTGAAAAGGAACCGTTCACTTTAACATTTTGACATTGAATAAATTCCAATATGTGAAAGGACAGCCTAGAAACGTTTATTTTTATATTAAGTAATAAAAACAAACTGTCCACTTAAAATTCTCACTCAGTGTGTTTTTCTTGTAATTTAAGAAGTGCCCACCCAGCAGGAAAAACAAGCTGGTAGAGAATGAAACTGATCACTTTTTACAAGTTTATGTATGCCTGAATATAGGCACAGAAGGAATATTTATTGCAAAGAATAAAATGAAAACTGTCTAAAATTGAATTTAGTTTAATTTTAAGGGGAGAGAGTAATGCAATTCCCAGACACATAGTGCCATTTTATAGCACAATCAAGTAACTATATTACCTTCAGTCGTCATAAAAATGCTGCTAAATATATATAAAACATAACTTAAAAGAAAATTCACTTTGAATTTGGCCTCTGCCTTTTCTTACAATCTGAATGAGAACAAGACTGTTTGATCTGTAATGTTCATTTGAGTAAAAAAGATTAACAAAAACATAATGATCAATAATTGCTGTAAATATAATTTCTGTTATCTTTGTCAACACATTAGGAGGAACTGCAAAAAAAGTGAAAGAGACAAGGCTGAGGCTGCCATCTGATGGTTATTTTGCTGTTCAAATTGAACTATTTTTATTTTTTACTTTGTAGTTCAAAATTTAAAAGGTTTAAACTGGTTAAACCTGGAAATTTGTAAATCCCTAGGATTGTATGTGTGATTAAATTAAAAACAGTTTTTTTGTGCAGTGCCTCCAGATGACATTTGTTATGAAATAAATAAACTGAATTGAATTGAAATGAAATGGCATTTAATTAGATACTTTCTGAAAAACACAATATGTGGTTTTTGAAACACAGTTTTCTGTTTGTGAAAACAGTGTTTTTCACTGCCTAGTTATCCAGGACAGTTGTAACGTGTAAGTTATATTAATCGCCAACACCCTTCAAAATGTATTTTCCTTTAGACCCACTTGTTGTAAAGAGGCAGATTTTTCGATTATGTAAGCAACATAATATAATGTGAAATAAAGTTGCAGTCGGTGTTGTGAATTGAAAAGGTTCAGAACTTTCTCAATAGGCCTCATTATTTAAAATGTTTTAAACGACTTCACATATTCAGTTAAGCTTCATAAAATGTTCACCTCGACATCTTCAATACTTAAATCTAACAAATTGCTCATTTGTCATCCACCCAGGCAACAATTACGTTTCAGGCAAGGTCATGCATATTTTAACAATGACAAACCAAATTAAGAATGTTTCTAAGCAGTATATATATATATATATATATATATATATATATATATATATATATATATATATATATATATATATATATATATAAAGAGTCACTAAACTTGCCTTCATAAAATAAAACTCTGTTAGCAGTAAAAAAAAAGACAAAGACTACTACCAGCTTTGCCTTCTTATGTTCTTCATAAAAGGACTTTACAAAAGTATTAGTTTTTAGTGAGAACACAGTAATTGTAAAAGTACAGGTCATTTACCATTTACAATGAACTAAATTAATCAATTAAGTTATAACACTAAATTACTGTTACAAGAAACTTTTTTTTATTTCAGTGAATTGTCACAGTGTAAACATAACAAGAAAACAGGGACATGCTGTACTAATAGCACTAAGACTGAAACAAAACAATCTGAACTTCATTGTTTTTTCATCTCTGGTTTAAAACTTTAATTGTGAAAATACATAATATCTGGTCAATCACATTATTTTCCTTGAACAAATATTATTTTCTAAATAGTTTGCAAAGTGTATAATTGTTTGTGAAAACAGAACCAAAACATATTACGAAAAGAAGAAGAAGAAAAAAAGCTGAAACTGGTAAATAAAGAATGGTTTGAAATCAAGGAATGCATAGTTCAGCATTCAGCAATGTTTACCAGGACTGACCTGCCAGCAGCCTTTGATCAGCATTTAATGACACTTAACACAATCGCTTCAAGACAGCCCTGCTTATTAAGAGGGGAACAGATGTTGTACCAAAGCGATCTTGCCGATTTAATTAGCCTCTGATATTAAATGCATTAGCACTTGAAAACAGTGCAGTTAGAAATATAACCACGTGCCATGAAAGATAAACCCTGTGGATAATCTAAGCGAGAGGCACAGGAGCCGGGGAGTCGAGGAGTAAAGGAGAACCATTACGGGCTGTTATGAGAGCAGGAAATTGCATAATGCTGTCAAAAAACAGTGATCTGACCCGAAATCCGTTTTCTGTCATCTGTTGGCTGCAGTTAGAAAAATTTATAGGCAAATCTGTGGCCCTAAAACACCTAGCGGTTTTCCTGCAGAGTGAGCCTCATGCTGTGGTGGTGGAGAACATCTCCAGGAACAAAGCAATCACTATTTCTTTCCTCATATGGCGCCTCCTAATAGCACAGTGTTGTGAGCGGCTTTAATTCAGTCAAACAGGTACACTCATGAGCCCAGTCTGAAGCTTGCAGCAGAAGTGCATATAGCTGCAGCTGCAGGAATAAAATGCAAGTAATATTAACTTCAGGATTGGATACCCATCACTCAGCAAAAAACAATTTCAGGGGCCTGTGACACCAAGATAGGCAATACACTCAAAACTATCAATTTACAGTTGAGAATTATTGACTGGTCTTATGCTTGACACCGAGACTTTATTCGAACCACAACGAATTTTGAAGGGATTTTCCAATAGAAGTTTGCCGCAGCTATAATGCCAGTCCATCTAAAGCAGCACGCTCCTGCTCCCATGAAAGCAATTCTCGACGCCTTATGAAAATTCCATTCTCTGACTGATCCCCCTTTTACTGGCAAAGGAATGTGTGCAACTCTCACACACACACACACACACACAAACAAGAGGGGCACGAGGCTGATTGCCTTTTGTCCACCTCTGAAAACCTGGCCACCTGGATCCAGCTAACCTTCAACAGGGTTCATTATGGCCGGCTCTGCGTCCACCCAGCCACTGCTTAACACTGCAGACATGGATCTGGCTTTTTTGCCCCCACTGCTGCCTCTGCTGCACACTTACAGTCCAAAACCCTTCACCTTGTTTTTGCCTGCTATGCCTATAAAGGCACAACTGCTCTCTCCCAGCTCTAAGCACCCCGTCTCTATTCTTCATTTCTGCCCCTGAGGCCATATCCTCGAGTAACATCACAACAAAAATCCATCCCTCTTTTTCTAGGCATCTTGAGCTTGGCCTGTGGAGGTAGTGAGCAGCCGCCTCTCTAGCAATGACAGGAATAAAATTGTTGTTAGAGATCGCTGTGGCATGTAACTGAAGGGTTTTGCAGGGCTGAATGAGTGCGCTGGGGTGGTTAGGAAATGAGAATTAGTCTAATTAACTGATTGGATCCACTAAGCTATTTGGATAAACATAACTCAGGATCATCAGCATAACATCAGAAATGTTTTCTCTGCTGTCGAGTAATTTTTACCATGTGGAAGCAAAGCCAGAGTACAGAGAATCAGCCAATAACACCAAACCCTGTGTTACTACTTCATTAACTCTGATCTGAATCTCTGTAGGTTTATTTCTTTGCAGCATGTTAAAGATTGTAAAAGAAACTTTCAAAACTGCACACAGTCATAATAAAATGGAAGGTATGTGTGGAAAACAAAGTGATCATAGAGTCTTCCTCTCAGATTTAGATGTCCACTCTGGTTTAGGCCATTCTGAAAATTTTATTTTCTTCTGGTGAAGTCTTCATCTAGTTAATTTGAAAGTATGCACGGACTCACTCTTCCTCATACCTAGTACATGAACCCCCGTTCTAACTGAAAAAAAGACAAACAAACAAACAAACACAACATTATATATCCAGGATATATGTTGATGCTATATAAAGATACATGCTGCAAGAATACAGATATGTAAAATACAAAAAGAGAGAGAGAAAATACTGAACCTCGAGGTAGTCTATGCAGATTTCTGATGAGTATTTATCAGTTATTACTGATATGTACAAACTACTGTAGATGTATCCACCCATTCTGTTGCTCAACACTGCAGATATGAAAGAGCTTTTCTTGCATCCCCACTTCTGAATCTACTCCACAATTCCAGTCCAAAACCTTTTACACTCTTTTGGCCTGCTACACCACAATAGCCCTCACTGTTCTTTCCCATCTCTCACTCCTCTCTCTCTCTCTCTCTCTCTCTCTCTCTTTCTCTCTAGTCTTTATTTCTGCCCGTAAGGCCCTATCCGTGAGTAACATCTCAACAAAAAACCATTTCTCTTTCTCTAAACATCTTGAGCTTGGTGTCTGTAAATTATACTGCCTATGGCGGATGTGAACAGCTCCCTCTTTAACAGCGACAGAAATGAATCCCCTGTTAGAGATTACTGTGGCATGTAACGGCCCATGAGCGGCCCAGTTTAAGGGGTTTAACAAGGTTAAATGAGTGCGCTGGGATGGTTAGAAAATGAGGGGCTTGATGTTGGGGAGCAAGAGAGAGAGAGCGGCAGGCGGTCTATGTTTTCATTTTGAATTTATAAAGGCATGATGATGCATCATGAGGCTTTATAAACTCATAAACACCCCCACTAACGTCATAGGCAGTAAAGTCAAAGCGGAGAGGGAACGACAGTAAATGTGGCACACTCCAGACGGGTGGCCACCTCCGTTTGAAAAGCAGACATAATAGGAAGCTTTTTAATGGAAAATGTCCCCACTTAAACTTTAATCTACCCAAGCATCATACTCACCAAGCCATGGTAATGACACACACAGAGTAATGCACATGCTGAAATCCTACCACAAACCATACAATGGCTGCAAATCCCCTCCCGTGGCTGATGCTTTGGTCATCATCACTTATTATTATTATTTTTTTCTTTTTTAAACCAGCTTAGAGGGATTAGAAGTGACTGACAGCAAAGGGAATGTGGATTTGAATTTGCATTTTCTTATGCAGAGTAAATAGACAACATAACTTGGCTCTAGAGGATGGAATCGCTCTTTTATTTTCCTGGGCCGTGAAAAAAAATTAAATAAAACAGACATGTAACGTTTTATGGTCGTTACTTTAAGCAAATCCCTGAAACAGTGTGAAATAATAAATATATGTGTTTTAGTTATTTCAAAGCAAAGCACTTTTTTCCTTCAGTAGGATAAAAATGAAATTAATTTAGTCCCTATTTAAAGATGGGGACAAAATAAAATAAACACAATGAGTGGCTTTCAAATGTGTCCGGATTGGAAAACAAATATCTATTGTGGCTCCTTAAAAAGTCACACTTCACTGTTTTACATCGGCTTGTTAAAAATCACACACTTAAATCTATTTTATCTGCATTTGAATATGTGTAGTGCATGAATACAGACAAGTATGGATAATTATTCAAATAAAAATACAAATATGAAAAGTGTGGCTTGAAAATGTCTCCCCCCCACACACTTGAGTTGATACTTTGTAGAACCTCCTTCTATAGCAGCTACAACTGGAAATGTTTTTGGCCATGTCTACACAAGCTTGACGGTTTCCAATATGGGGTCCAAAACGAGACCACTGGTGTTGAATTTTAACTCCCTCCATTGCAGCAGTGTTGACTGAGCTGTTTCTCGGGAGCTGAGAGTGGGACAGAACTACTCCGAGGCATGAGTTTGTTTTTTTTTTTGCTTTTTTCAGCAATAACACTACGAACAAGAATTATGTCACAGCAGCTACAGTTTATAACACAAAGTCACTACAAACTCTATCGAAAGGTGAGACTGTAGCAAATTTAAAATATATTTTGTTGCTGCATACTTCTGTGGTCCAACATATCTGCTCTGGCAAGGATTAAGCAGAAATTTGTAATCATATAAAGATTTTTGCAATATGTAACAGTATTATAATCACTCCAAAGTCAGAGAAGGTTGATAATATTTACATTAAATTAAGCCTGAGAAAATGCACAAGAAGATCTTCAGTCTTGGTCAATGTTATGAACGTTTAAAGTTAAAACTGATAGAACATTTTTACTTTAGACTGTTTCAAACTAAAATGACCAATTAATAATGTAAAAAAGAAAAAAAAAATCTAACAATTTGAAATATTTACCAATCTCCCTCCACGATACTTGTTTCAAAGTTTCATGGCAAATTGAAAAGTACTCTCTTTATACTAGAGCTTTTTCTGGTAAAATGTTTTTACTTGGGAAATGCAGCGGAAATAGAGATGGGTCCAATGGAGGAAATGCAGCTCCAGACATTTTTCCCCAATTCTCCTTTGGAAAATAGCTCAATCTCAACCGGATGGATGAAGCAATTTTTCAAGTTTTTCCGCACATTCACATTTGAATTTAGGACTGTTTTTGTTTGTTTGTTTTTTATTATTATTATTATCTGGTCTTCTTATAAACCATTCCCTCATCTGGATGTCCGCCGATCTAAATTATCTTTTGTTTCGTGTCATAATTCTAAACCTCTGTCAATTTCTTAAGTATTTTGCAGCCTCTTGCAGGTTTTCTTGCAAAATTGTTCTGTTTTTCTGTTTCCCATCAGCTACAGCCAGGTGTCCCTTAACTGTTGAAAAAATAAAAATAAAAACACATCTCTGGAGAATGATGTTGCTGCAACAACTTACAGTGTCAAATTCAGCTGACTTCACATTATTTAGGGATATCAGCATATTGGGGGTTAATACATATGTCCTCTCAGCTTTATTCAAGCTTTATTTAAAAAACGCCCCTTGAAAATGTTCAGGGGTGTAAATACTTTAGTGAGCCTTTGTATACCTAGACTTTTTACACCTGGCCTGTTTTGATAAGAAAACTAAAACACGCCGGGTTTCATTCATCTTCACATTAACACAACTGGAGGTGGATTTAATGTGGGGATCAAATACAAGCTGGCATAATAGTTGATAAAAACACAGCTGTAGCCAAGCTGTGTGTGGGCATGTATACCTTCGAAATGGAGACTGCAAATAACATGCGTCAGTGTGTGTGTGTGTGTGTGTGTGTCGTGGGGGTGGAGGGAGGTGGGAGGTTGATGGGGAATGTGATTGTATTTTTCTTTCTCCTGTCCCCTCAGGAGGTGACATGGTTGGTATTGTAATTCCACTCTCATTTCCTACGTTGCACGGGCGACTGCAGACTTGTCACTCAGGAGGAGCAGAGAATAGGCCTGCCAATCAGTCAAGGACCCATTACCAGAGCAGTACCTGGAAAGGCTGCATTTGCCCTGTTCCTTGTTAGCATAAATAAATTCTAACACTTGGTCCATCCAAGCGCACGATGATTAGCAGGATTGGATAATGCATGAAAGTACTCTATAAAAGAAAGGACAAAGAGGCTAATGGAATTAAAAGGTAAAGGAAAAAAAAAAAAGTTTCCCCGAATCACATTGAGTGTGCTGGATCTTCTCAATTAGCAGTAAAATAAAATGTTCAAATGCTTTCAGGAACCAAAAGACAGATGTTAATGAACACATGCAAGGAAAGGCAAGGGCATACAAAAGATTAAAACACACAATAACAAGCAGCAAAACAGCAGCCCTCAAATTAAACGAATACAGACTTTAGAACCTTCAACCGTCGCTGCACGCTGCAAGTCAAGCTGGCTGAAGGACTCCCTCTGCATACAGGTGGGACAGATTCAGCTACTGCTCTAAACCAAGCCAACAGCCCTACAAAACACCAGCTGATGCCAGTCTGCCATACATGTGTTGCTCCATAAAACACAGACTGGCAAAGTAATCAACTTTATCATGTAGTCCTCATAAGAGACGACTTGTAATTATCAAAAATGTTACCCATTTTGTGTTTACGTCAATATATTAACATTATATTTTGGTAGTGGTAGGGATGGTTTCTTTGTAATAAATAAATACAACATTTGACCATTTGAGCAAACTAACTAGAAAATGGACTTTTTCAAATACAATCTCTTGCATGTGCAGCATTTTTTTTTCTCTGCTTGCTGCCGATTGCTCATTTCTCACCATCCTTTGCACTGCTACTTAAACTCTTCAAGATTATCGTTGAGTATTAGGCTTTATTACGTCTTTGGAGATGTGATCCCCATCTACAGTTTACATAATTCTGTGTAAATTGTAAAAAAAAAAAACAAAAAAAAAAAAAAAAACAATATCAAGTTGAAAGAAGTTTAAAAACAATAATGGATAATAGTAATAAACCGACAGTTGCACCAGCAAGAAGCTAATGAATGAAGGCGAAAGTTGGAGCCAGGCTGCTGTGAAAGAACAGCGAAAGTGAAGTGAAGATCCTGGTAATAAGGGGTGACGTGAGCAGGGCGCGGGGTGTGACAGGTAATGTGGGAGGTGGCAGGGTGCTTCTGCCCCACTGCGTGCCTTAAACAGAGCCGAGCTCTAACCAGAATACCATCCATCACGCAGTCAGTCACAAGTGTGACATGACAGGTGAAACTGTTCCCTGTCGCAGCAGAAAAAATATGAGAAGAGAGTTGGGGGTCCGGGGGAAACGCAGGGGGAAAATAAACTAATGCAAGAAAGTTAACAGTATGAGGAAAGGAAAAAGTCGTATTTGTTTTTCAAACTTCAAAATATTTAAGCACAAATTTTACAGCTGGTGCTATACTATTTATCCCTACAGAACAGAACAACAGATTGTATTGTGAAATGGTCTTGAATAAAACCTTCTGTTCAAAGAAGCACATTAAGTAGGAAATAAGCACAAGTGATGGAAAGAAGCTTTCCCCTGCTATTGTACAGTACATAAACTATATTTACCTTGTGTTCCTCCAGAAACATTGTCCTACTGAGCTGCATTTAAAATATGCAACACGTTTCATCTAAACCCTCATTAAGACTGCCACTGTGCTCTGAATCTGTGACATACATCTCATATAACATGCTAAATCCATTTCATAGCGGGGGATTAGCATCGCAGACATAAAGCAGCACGCTCTCATCCTTGTAAGACGGGTTACGTTTTATCTTATACAATCCTTTTCCAGGTCAAAACGTGTTCAATTTATTTCTCAAGCAAAACAAAAATTGTCCGTTCCTTTTGTCTTGTTCAGCTCAGACCACCTGTTGGAACAAAGCACACCGGCTTCAAGTGTTTAATGCTCAAAAGACCTTGGTAGTTGTGACTCCAGCACTGCAACAAAGCGCAAGACGAATGTTGCTTCCATGTCTGCTGGACTGAATGAGGCCACATGTGTGATAAAGTCCCAGTTTGTTTGTTGAGCAGTAGCACAAACATGCTGTTGTTGGGATGTGAAAAAGATATATATACATAAAAAAAGAGATAAATCAAGCGCATATCTCAAAGGATCTTAAAAGATATAATACAAACCACCCCTCCTGAGGAAAAGCCTCAGGAGCCATTAATGTGATGCAGGGAACTGCATAACATTTAACCCTTTCATCGGTTTTTGTTCAGCATCTCCATCCATTTTTGCATTCAGCTCCATCCCCAGCTCTTTGCCTTCACATCACGTCTCTTGAGGGTTCGTCCCTCCTCTTTTTCTCCTTTGTGTGCTCTTTTTCACTCTCTCTTTTATTTTCCTCCCTTGCTCTCTTTGTGACACCGTCTCCGTCTTTCCAGCCCACCTTCCTGGCTGTCTCTAGAGTTCAGAGCGTAGGGCTCCACTGGGGACCTGTTATCGATTGAACTGAGTCAGCTGCGTTCACTTTAATTCATTAAACTCCTGCTGTCAATGCCCATTGGGCAATTCCAATAATGTAAGGAGAACTAGCTAGGGCGTATATGTGTTGGGGTTGTGCATAGATGTACAAGTAATCTGTGCCTATCTCCAGCGGTCATTGAGCAGCAGACAGGGTTCACCCTGGACAGGTTGCCGATCCATCGCAGGGAATGTAGTAGATACTATTGCATGGATAAATACTTTATATATTTTTCTTGAATGAAGCATATGAGAAAGGTACACAACCATGACTTTTTAACCCAAAGACATCTCGATGCCCATCTTGTCACAGGTGTGGCTTTAACCGGTTCCTCCGTACTCAGGTTGGGCCAGATTTGTCTCCATTAGCAGACAGAGACTCGTTTTTCAAAACCACCTCAGAGTTAGCACAAGCCAAACCAAGCTGTGTATTGTGTGCAAGTGATTTGACTGACAGCAGACTGCATTTGTTGATTGGTCAGTGATTTATGTCACTACAGAGCTGCTCAGTGTAATTATGAGTAGCGCCAGGAGGACATGCGTCAACGTTTGGAGTGGCGTTACCGTTTTCACCGCCTGGCGAGCGGCGCGTGTCTCTGAAGAACAGACACGCGTGGAAGGAGTGAGAAACGGTGCAGTCTGGTCAACGTTGCACTAGCTAAAAAAGAAAACACAGTTCAGCAAAATAGATTTGTGCATATAGCAAACTAATCAGCTAATCGGATATTTCGTTCTTTATGTTTGAGCCAACAACGTAGTTTTTAAGACTAAATTAAATCATTTGAATCAGCCATGATCACGGGCCGACGGAGGATAAGATGCAACATCCTTTTGGGTTTTTGATCTTGACTACTTGACAGTTTTGTCTGTTTGTCTTTAAGACCAAATTAAATATCTGGGTTTATTTGAGTCCATCAGAACAAAAACCACGAGGTTCTCCATTGCTGAATGTTGCTAAATATGACATCATCTGAGTGCTGACCACAGCTCCTTCGCACTCGCAGCCAGCCCATGTTTTTCACGTTTCTGCCCATTTTCTCGCTCAGATTGCAATGAAGACAAACCCAACTTGGCTGCAGCCAAACAGCACACTGACTGGGTAGAGACTCTAAGGAAGGTCTGAAGATACTTAAATTCTGCCATTTGATGAAGAGACATCTTCATCAAATGGTAGAGGGAACATTATTTGTTGAGAACCTTGCCTAAGACCTACAGGAGCTTTCTTTCCCTACTGTGAACTGAACCAGTGAACTCTGAAGGTCATATAGCCTGAGGAACAGGATCAAATCACAAGCAAAAAGCAAAGATAAGATCCTCATTTTTTTTTCTCTTGTATGGAGATTTGGTTTAACCTTTCTTGAACAATCAAAAATTAGAGAGAATACCCAGAAGAAATGACGGCAAAAAGATAAAAGCAAAGCTAATCCCAGTGGATTTAATCTTCAGTGGGGACTTGATGTGTTTTTTTTTTTATTTTTTCCTCTGTTGCTTAAAAGGCCGAGTGGTATCACAACCATTCTGATCTCTCTCACAAGTTTCTCTTCCTGCTGCGTAAAAATGAATCTCAAGGAAATCGAAACACAGTCATTTGAACACAATCACATTACACACTTGTCATCTTAAAAGGTCAACCTATTAGCTCAAAACTGCATTTTCAAGTTGCTCCTGTCAAATCATTGTGTATCCAGCTTCCTGCTCATGTTTTCAAAGCCATTAAAAAAAAAAAAAGAAAAAAGAATGTGCTGTATAAAAATGTTAAGCATTTTTCTGGAAGTGGCTGATGACAAGTACATGTTTCAGAGGGAAGAGGAGAGGAGTATGTTACAACTGTCTTACCTTCCACACGGAGAGGCTTTACACAAGTTTTGACACAGGATGTTGCGCGGGGTAAGGGAGTGTGAAAGCAGAAATCCAATGAGGACGTCACGGCGAGCCAGCATCCTCTCCTCTTTCACCGTTTCCGATCGATATCAGAAGCAGGCGTGCTATGTGTGAACATTATGTATGACTCTGATTTCATCTGCTCCGGTCAATATGAGCCAACATTCATATATCCACGTTAGACTCCACAGAAGTGAATCTGCATGGGGAATTATAACATAGCAGGCACAAATATAAGCTGTGGGCTGCGTTTATTTTCCACTGCAATCTCGTCTTATCCCAATTCCCACTGACAGTTGTTTCCATGCCTGACATGTCAGAGTTTGAAAGGTTGCTTTTTTTTTCACATTTCATGTCCGCAGAGTATTTTCTTCAGACAATAGTGATATAACACCAGTGAGCGAGGATTTCATTAGTGGCCCTCACTGCCATTTTTATTGGGTAATGAGATGGGCATATTAAAATTGTTAGTTTCATTTTTTAAAATTAAATGTAGAAAGGAAACAGATAAACCAGTTACAGTTAAAACCCTTGTTTTACACTGTGATCTTGTCTTGAGAAATGCTTAGCTTAAGCTAGCAACATAGCTTAAGCTCAGTCTGATTGGCTGGAACGTATCTGTGAGGAGCAATCTTCACATCTTTTTGCAGATTCTAAATCGGATTTTGGTCTCGACTTGAATTTGGCCATCCTAAAACATGAATTTCCCCTCTCTAAAGTCTTTTGCGGCCCCTGACATTTTGCCATCAATTCTGACCACTTTACTTGTCCTTGCTGAAAAGAAGATTCCCCGAACCACGGCATCTCAAAAAACATGTTCACAGTTGGGTTAGACTGTTCAGAACAATCTTACTGCCTGATTTTATGTAAAATTATATAAATTATATAACATTTATGAGTGATTTTGCAAAGAAGTGAAATCTAAAAAATGGTATTAAAAAAAAGGAAATTACTAACTTGAATATTGCACATATAGTGAGCATAAATGTAGGCATGAAAATGAGGCGCACACACCTACCTACGAATGATGTGTGGCTCTACCTTGCTCTGGATAATTTGTACGCATGTGGCATAAGTCGTGTGGATGTGTGTGTTTAGCTTCCCTGGGGGATGAAGCAGTGGTATTCACCAGCCCTTATTAAAATGCCAGTCTGGCCTAACAGAGTTAGGGAAGGCACAGGCGGCTGTCCTTGATTTTTCCCATCAACCCCCGAGTCCCAGCGCACACACAAACATGCACTCATTCAAATGCATCTAACCTTCACACACACATACACTGCCTGATCCAGTATCCACTGCAGGCCAAGACCCGGCGAACTCTGTTTTCTCCGTTCACCTCCTTCCATCTATTCCCTGCTCTCTTCCTCATTGTCTCCACTGCAGCAAAGTAAGAAGGTAAAATGCTTTTAAGATGGAATTAATAGCAGAACTGAAGCCAGCCTTACTTTCTCTGGCAAGGAATCAAGAACATATCATTCGGAACAGGACACCTTTGTAAGCTCCAGTCTCATCTCCTGATAGCATGTATGGGTCTATTTCTGGTCTCTTTTTGGTTTTGGTATTGTGACACTGT
The DNA here is from genome assembly GCF_904066995.2 of Poecilia reticulata. Taxonomy (NCBI): domain Eukaryota; kingdom Metazoa; phylum Chordata; class Actinopteri; order Cyprinodontiformes; family Poeciliidae; genus Poecilia; species Poecilia reticulata. The sequence continues at coordinate 21,327,633 of NC_088841.1, forward strand.
TACATGATTCTTAAGGGATAATTCTTAAAAGTTAAGCGGGTGTGACATTTTGATCCCCCACCAGAACTTCTAAAGAAGTCGCTGTGAAAAGCGCATTGTTTTAAGCATGTTTTCCAAAACCAAAAGCCAAAACAGAATATCAGCAGTTTTATTACGCTGTCGTGACTGGAGGTGGTAGGAATGAGGGATGAACATTCAAAAGTTGCATATTATGAACATAACAAGGTAGACATAAGAGAACGCAAAGCCACAACACAAATTAATTAGCTAACAGTTTAAATGTCAAATAAATTAATCACAAAGGCATGTCCTATTTTCACTTTAAGTCTCATCCCTAAACATTATTATGAGTATAAGACTGACACAATTATCAGTAGCCCACAATTTCTTCTGGAGGCACCTGTGCCAACAATGTGAGGCAGCTTCACCTGTCGGGACCTGCTGGCTGTCAAAAGTGACAGAACACTACCAGCCTGTCTACAAATGTCTAGAGTTTGAAAAAAAATGTTTATTTCTTATGGCTATTAAACAAAATTTTGAAAATAAACTGAGTTTCCACTAGAGCTGTAATTGGAAATATATTTTGCTGTGACATGTGGGAATTTAAAAACATTTGTGGTGACACACACACAAACACACCCACACACCTATACATGTTGCATGACTATTCCAAGACACATTTCTCCAAATTAGCATTTTATGAGATGGCAGTTTAATAGAAATGTAATCAAAATAATGAGTATATTTAGATGAGAATGAACTGGACTATCTTATGCTGGCGTGTGGAACAAAAGCAATGCAAGCGTTTTATAAGGAATGTAAATATACCATATAAACTCAAAAACTTTATGCCCTTCAGGAGTATTAATAGTTTTTAATCACAGTAGTTTACCACAACAATCCCATTCATCTGTAATAACATTTACTAAATACACAAATTAATGACTGAGACATGCGTTCCCAAATAATAAGCCATTTTTATATAACAGCTTAGTTCATACTGTGATTGAGTCCTCGAGTTTATTTAAAATACAATGGCCATGGCTGAAAGTACGTTTGTTTGGACATCAGAAAAATACATCTGCATGACACTGACTGTTAAGAGTAGGCTGCTTAAAAAAACAACAACACCCATTAGTTATTTGTTCATGCAAAGAATCATTATCTATAATAAGGGTAATTTAGGAGTAGCCTCTAACAACGGGAATGTTTGTATAATGTATTATCACCCTTTGATGGTTCATTTCCATATGTTAACTAATTTGCTATTTTTCACCCTGAACTATTATGTTTTTTTTTTTGTTTTTTTAATTTAAGCAAATCACAATCACAATATTCTATACTTAATATTTATTATAATAATAATATAATTAGAATAATTATATTTATTTCTATTCTTCAAAAATTAAATTGCACTCCAAAACGATTGTGTGATTGTGTTTAATGCACAAACATAAAGCTGGGTCACTGCCCTGTCCTGACTATCAGAGAACTTTGTAACAAAAAAATGAGCTTTATTATAATTTTATATGACAGACCAACACAAGGTAGTGTGTAATTGTGAACTGGAGGGAAAGTGCAGCTTTAACATGTAATACCTCCTGCTACCTGCGATAGCAGTGGTGTAAAGGAGCACACCGGTCCTTTAGGGTGGGGGACTTATTGGGATGTCTGTTTGGTACGTATTTGAAATATCTAAATGGAATCTACATATAAACACGCTGGTGAATTACTGTAAGTCTATTCGTTTTTTACAGGGTAAATTAATTATTTTGCAATTAAAACACTGCCACCAGTTCTTCGCCTCGTGCTCCGCTTTCTATTTGTCATTCATTTTATACAGAGAGAGAAGTACCTTTAAAGCACTGCATCCTCCCACACAAAGCTCACCTTCATAGCCTAATGAACATGTTGAAATCCAATGAATTTTAATTTGCCTTTAAATTAGGACAAGGGATAAAAGCGGGAGAATTTATTAGGAGCGAAAGTAAAAAGGAAGGTTTCCACTTCTCCGCTCCCTGCGTGTACTTCATGAAAAGAAGAAGAAGGACAGCAAAGAATGGGAAAGAAAAAAACAATTAGCTTTGAAGTTATATTCTCTATCTCAGTGGATGAAGTACTTATACAAGGAGTCTTAGCTTATCTTTCGTTCTCAGGTTTCGTTGTGCCTTCTAATAATTGATGGTTTGCCAGCGAATGTAGTTCACATGTAACAGAGAGACAAAACAATTGAAAAGTAGACAAGGTTTTGATGTTCATATCCCCCACACCCCCATTCCCTTCCCCTGCCTTCAGGGTTATCATCTTGAACGAATGTTTTCTGGGAAAAACAAGGTCATGGGATATACAATACAAGGAATTTTACAACATAGACTTGCTCGTTACCTCCTTTAATTTTTTAGCAGATTGCGCTCTGTTCCTTTTGCTCACAATCCAAAAATCCAGTAAAGGGTGAGGAGCTATTACTGTATGTTGTGTGTGTGTGTGTGTGTGTGTGTGTGTGTGTGTGTGTGTGTGTGTGTGTGCGCGCGAGACACAGTCTTAATGTACATACACTAGCCTGCACACGCAATCACATAACCCAACTTTACACACACCCACACACACGCAGGTTCACAGCACTGCTCAGTAGTTATAATTAACAACTGGCCCAGTAATTCTATCTTTACTAATTACTACCTCTGGCCACAAGGCACACAGATTGGATCAAATCAGAGCCGGGATGCGGGATATTTTTACATAGTCTCCACTTTATCTTTACAGGCTAGGACTTCTCAACAGTGTCCCTGTGAGGAATTCCTGACATGTGGCTCAAGTGATTTTCACTATGCAGCAGATATCAAGCTTCTTCTGTGGAGAGGCCGGGCTGCAGGTAGTCTGTCGGTCACTATAAAGCACGACTTTGTCACCGAATGTGTCAGAATGAATTGTCACCTGTGGACTACATCCATCACATGGAACCATCATGCGGTGAGAAGCTATCCTGTGCTGCCTCACTGCTTAAAAAGACAACGGAGTGCAGGAGAAATTAGCTTTTTTTTTCTTTGTAGAAGGGAGCAGGTATCATTTATGTCGCGTTATTTATTTATTTTTTTATCAATGAAATGGCATAGTGGGAAAATAATCAAAGGAATACTCGGATTGTATCATGTCACAATGTCTCATATTGTGACACACTAAATGTGTGTCAACTGGTGTCCATCTAGTTCTGAATCTACGCACAGACGCTGATTGGATCCATTTCAATGGGATGTTGTGAATATATTTAAAGGAAAGAGTCCATATTTAAGATTTTCACAGCTGGAAAAAAAAAAACATTAAACACAAGAGCTGTTTGCACACATGTTTGTTTCAATTCTCAAATTGTGTTTTAGGTCAATAACTGTTAAAGTCTTCACTGCAAAAACTCAAAATCTTGCCATGTAGTTATAGTCTAATTTCTAGTGCAAATATCTTGGTACAGTGGAATAAAGACAATCCTAACTGACAAGTAACTTTTCAGAAAGATTTATGCGTTTGTTTTATTTCTTAGTATTGATGAGAAAATACTTCTACTTATTATTGGCATATAATTTCACTTATAACAAGACATTTCCCCATGTTACAAGTGAAATAATTTGCCATGGAACAAGTACTTTTTCATCAATATTAACGAATAATTGACTTAAAATATGCTCCTCTTGCTGAAAAGTTATGTATAAACTAGTTTTAGTTTAGTTCCTATTTCAAGTGTACTAAGATATTTGCACTGGAAACTAGACCAAATGTACTTGGTAAGATTTTGTGTTTTTGCAGTGTTATAGAGTCTGTCTTAATATTAATTATTCTTGATTTTCTGCAGTGTATTATAAAATATGTATATGTGTATTATAAATTGAAACAGTAATTCATCAAACGCACCTAAACGCTTCATTGGTTAACCTGGACAACAAGTCTCCTTTAGACCAGTTCCAATGATTAAAGTTCTCTTTGCTTCAGTAATTGACTTTGATGGAAGCTAAGTTAATAATGCAATATGTTACATTGAATGAAGTGATGTCAAATTATTTCATATGCTTGTGTCAATTAAATTATATGTACAATTGATTATATATATATATATATATATATATATATATATATATATATATATATATATATATTTGTTTTTTTATATAAGTCACACTTCTTTTTATTTCCATCTTTAAATAATCACTTGCACCTTTGGTTTCTTAAATTTCAAGTGAAATCACGTGTCAAAAAAGCAGCAAGGATCGCTCTGATTCTACTGCATATCTGTGCTGACACCTCAATCACAAGCCAGAGTTACTCATTTAAAACAAGGATAATCTACATGAGTTCCCGTTACTGTCATTGCTCCATGACGAACCTAAATTCTCACCAAGCAGCACAAATAATTAATGGTTTACATTTAAATAGGTCAGCGGAATTAATCACAAGGTTAAGAACAATTGCAGCGGCTTCTGCCTTAAAATTGTTCTCTTTCTTTGTTCTTGTCATTTATTTTTTCTTTCTTACAGTAGTTTCTTGCAGGAGACATCTCACAGTGTTTCTGTGGCAACTCGATTTCAAAGCATCAGCGCAGAATGCCAGACATCACTGGATAAACGAAGGTTATGTAAATCTAATGCCTGGAAATGATTCTAAATTGAAGACTGGTGGGAAGAAAACATCATTTGAAAAAAAAAAAAAGGGTTAAAAGATGGAAAAGAAGCAATCTAGTTCAATGTCACAGAAAAACAAAGAACAAAGCGAGTCTTAATGTGTGGGAGTAAACATGTCTGACAACACATGCTCTTCTTCTGAACCCTAGATGCATATCTGATTTGGCTCAGTGGCGGTGGGGTTGTGCCTTGACATCAAAGGCCACCTATGTCCCATTGTCCTCTGACTATATTCATCTTCAGGTAATCCAACCTCACATAACACATCTCTGTCCTGGTTTGCGCATCAAAAACCAGCACACACTCTTTCACAGGAGCTGGGAATCCCTGTCCTTAACGCTGCGGATGATGTAGCAATAATTCAACGGCAAAATCTGAATATATCAGGGACAAAAAGTATATTATTAGTTTTTTTTTTGTTTTGTTTTTTTTTTGCAAGGCTTTGAAAAAAAAAAAAAAGTAACACTGGGTGTTCCCTGGAGCAGAAAGAGGAAAAAGAGTTGGTGGAAGTGAAGAAAAGAGAGGAAAGGAGACGCTGTGGTTTTCTTGTTGCCTGGAAACAGCCAAACAGATCCCAGTGCCATCTTACTTTTAGCTACTGTATCTAATGCCTAAAATCTGCAGATGCATTTCACAGCAGAATCTCCTCCTCACACCAGATAGCCGTCTCAGGAACAAAACAGTCGTGCTGCATATGGCTCAAGTTTTTCCCTAGCAGTTTTCTTGAGGTGTCAAAAAATGAATGCGAGATCCTTGCATGGATTAACACAACTTCCCCAAACAAACAATCCAATTTTCCCCCAAGTCTCTCAGTGGTATATTTAGAGTGGGAGTCTTCTCGCATGGCGCTCTCACTCGTGTGTGAAGTGCAGATTTCTTGCTGCTGAGCCCAGAGGAGTAAGAAGCTCATTACAAACTCTGAAAGATTTACGAGCTATTACACAACGAACCCAACTGTTCATTTACTTAGATGTGCTTTTATTTGTTTACTTCTGTATTAAAGCTAAGATTGAGTGATTAAACCGAACATGATGAAGGTTGTTCTTCCTCACAGCGGGGTAGGAATACTGGGCCGTACCTCTGGAGCATGACTTGTATGAACATGGCATGTGAAGCCGCTGTGGCAGGTTTATGACAGAAGCGAAGCTTTACTGACACAGGGGGGTCTGGGGGGAGGTGGGGGGGGAGTGCTAAGCTGTAGAATTAGCAACCAGAATGACTGGTTCTAATTTCTTACTCGCTGATGGAAATGTCAACATTGACGAGGCAGGTGAAACGCATCTTGTCTCGCTCGTTCTAAACTGCGCATCACTCGTTTAAATTCTTGATGAGCTCTTCTGGTTCTGCTTTACAAGCATCTGTCTTTTGAGCAGGCACGCAATTACATTGTCATTTACTGGGATAAAAGAGGAGTTGGAGTAAATTGCTTTCGAAGTGGCAAGAGGAATGTTACTTTTGATTTAATGCAGTTAGAGAGAAACCAGCTGGTCTTGAGGGGGAAACCTAATCATGTCCCTGAGCTAATTTGCTGCATATGGTTTTATACTTGGTAAAAAAGCACACAAAAAAGTAACAATGGGAAAATTCATAATTATTTGGACTTTAAACATCAGAACAGTTTTTTTTACATCATCTAATATTTCACAAATTATTTAAATAATTAGGTAATAGTGATATTAGTGCTACTTCCACTATGACTAGTACTTTGTAGTGCTGATAAGGATAATTTAAATAATACACCATTATGCCATATTTTCTGCCAGTAGGTGGTTTAAAATGTAAGCAATTTATTGTAATAAATGACTTCCAAAATCATTTTGAGAATTATCAATATTTGTTTCTTCACTTTCTACTTGCATAGTGCCATGTCAATCTGGAAAGACTCAGACAAGAAAAGGGAACAATTAAAATATTTAATGACAGGAATGAATAACAGTTCTTTGGCGCTCGGACCCCGGCAGCTGATTTGAGCTGAGATTTGATGTGAACTCGATGAGCATCCCGATAACCGATTAGGGATGCTCTCTCTCCCCCGGGGCCCGGCACTGGTGGTGGTGGTCAGGAAAGGGTGCCATCATAGAGCTGAAGGATGTGGGAGGAGAAGGGGAGGTGGAGGGTTGGACGCAGCTGGGAGGCGGCTGGCGGCTTGGGTGTGGATCCTTTTATGCAGAGCCTGATTGCTGATTGGACGCGTCGGGTGAGGTCCAGCGCTGAGGTTGGAGAATGACCTTGACGCCGATGGGCGAATGGAGGGGGCGGAGTCTTCCAGCCTGAACTTCCGCTATCAGCTACATTTTATCACTAATTATGTAAATCCCATACTTATAAGCAACTATTTTACACCAATGTATGGTGCATCAAATTCCTTTTCAATGTAGTTAAGTTTTTTTAATAATTAGGAAAATAAATAACATTAAAGCTGAAATCTTGCACAGATTTCATTCATTTAAAGCATTCAAATGCCAAAGGTGTGGTGCAACGATTAAACAGAAGCTACCATCAGTGCATGATCCAAGCAATCGGGCAAAAAAGGTAAGATGATTTTGAAAGTAAAAGCAAAGAGCAGAGAAAAATGGGTAGAGGATTAAAAGAGAGAATAGAGAAGAAGAATGAGTCAAGAGAAACGTTATAACTCAGAGCTGCTCTCTGGGGCAAAGTCCTTAAATTACAGAGAGATGTGGACAGCTTGTCAATGCGAGGTAGAACTAGAAGAGTGGAGCCAACACCACTTCTTTCTATCTATCTATCTATCTATCTATCTATCTATCTATCTATCTATCTATCTATCTATCTATCTATCTTTTTCCCCTAGAAGCAGAAAATCAGACAGCCTGCTCAAATTTACCAGTGAACACCTTCTTTATTTTTATTTATTTTGTTGTTACTGTTAAGTGTCCTTACTGCATAACCACAGGAGCTTCTTTCTCCTCAGATTTGTACCTCCAGCTGCAGGTGGCTGGACTGAGAGTTGACTGTGATATTTTCACGGTTCATCAAGTCCTCATCCCGACATTTGATCTTTCATGGTCATAGTTGAATCAAAAGTAATAATTGGCTTGAAAGATTCCAGCGTTAGGCCATGCTGAAAAAAAACTATCTTTTTGCAAAATCAATTCCAAATGCAGCCCTCTCTGAATGGACTCAATGGACGCCATATTTTCCCTCATTCAGGCAGCTTACATTAAATCAATATGACGACTTTGATGCACACATTGTGTGTGTATCTGCTTCAAATTGAAATGGGTATTAGGTTTGTATCAGATTTTGTTTATCAGCAATACTCAAGAGACCATTTAAATTGTAGAAAATGTGTGCTGTTTCTTCAATACCCAAATTCAATACGTTTGGTTTAAAATTCAGACTGAAAAAAAAAACAAACAAACAAACAAAAAAACCCCACTAGAAATAATAGTCAAAATAGGACAGAGTTTTATTTTTAGATAAACAACAATATTACTACTGTAGTGCATTTTGTTTCTCCAATGCTCCATGCCTGCATTAATTGATTCATTTTGCCTCAAGCAAAATATTTTAATTTGGGCATAGTTGACCATGTCTGCAATCATATATATATACATACATACATGGAGACACTAATTATCTCCATGTATGTATATACATTATCCAACCTTTGTAAGCAATCTGCATTCCAAGTGATTTATTGAGAGGAATGCAGTTTAGCTCCTACTATCACAAACATAAATATGGTGCTTTGCTTTTCTCTGCCGCGACTGGAACTGGAACTGTGTCATATCAGTGCGTCATATTGTACACCAGGTTGGTCCGGTGTACAACAGAGGATAAGCACTTTAATTACAGAAGACGGTTTGTGATACAACAGACTCTTCTGTAGTTCTCCTAAAGAGAAGAGACGGCATAAGAGAGGTCCCAGGTCTCTGGAGTTTTGGTGTCCAATGTGACTCCTCATGGGCCACTGTCCTGTATCTCTTGATATATTCTTATTTTTTTTTACTCAGTTAACTCAAGTAAGTCAAATGAGTTGCTTCTTGCCTGGCCTCTGCAGAACTTGATGACATGCTAAGAAGCTTATTCACTCAAATAGATCAGCTGTCTTGGAGCAGGGACACGTCTTAAATATGTAGGACAGCAGCCCTTGAGGGGCCCAAGAGGGCGCTAAATGGGGTTTGGAAGGATCTCTTTGTTTCACTCTGAGCTGGAGAACTTTTAACAATAATGGAAAATTTTTTTCTAAATCCACATTTAAAACCTTTGTTTTCAATTCGGTAAAGATGGTATAATCTGGGTTAAAAATAACAGCATATATAAGTCACATGACAGTAAAATAATAAAATAATGCATAACTTCTGGATAAACACAACCAGAAGTTTTTTTATATTTCCAGCCGGACGAGCCCTGGTAACGACTCAGGAAGAACATGTCAGAGGTAACTGACATTTATCTTTTTCTAAAGTGATCCAATGTCATTTAATACAGCGTTCATTTGGAAAGACATTCATGTGGTCATGATTGTGAAGCTGCACAAAAATGGGCAGAATCTTGTGAGACATTAATAGCTCACAATCCATGAATGTCATTGGCTAATGATTAAATACGTCCTTTCACAGTAAAACATGTGTATGAGCTGCAGTCTGTGGCTCACATGTCATCTTGGATTCACTCCTTAACTTAAACTTAGATTATGAGTCAACAGCAAGGATCAAATCTATAGGGCATGAGTCTAAGTTAAGTCTAAAACCTTTTTTTTTTTTTTGCTTTTGTAATGAGTGTGACTCAAGACTTTGTATTGGCTCTACAATTATCCCAGATTGCTTCCTTTCTTCTTTTCCTTGGGATAGCCTATTAAACATAAACCATAAATGCATCTCGTCCTGAAATGCTGGTGATCAATCAATCAATCAATCAATCAATCAATCAATCAATCAATCAATCAATCAATCAATCAATCAATCAATCAATCAATCAATCAAATTTTATTTGTATAGCCCATTTCAGCAGCAAGGCATTTCAAAGCGCGTTGCATCATTAAACACAAAAACACAGTCATGCAACATTGAATAAACAATCAAAAACATAAATTTTCCTTCTGAGTCAAAGTCAAATTAGAGAGCTTTCTATGTAACTAATTTTTAAACTATCAAAATGTGTCAACATTTAACAAATGTTTGCGGCTATGAGAATAGTTTATTGGTTTAACATTAACCAATAGGTTTTTTGGAAAGAACTTGGTTAGCTGCATTCTTTTTGTTTTATTTTTTATTTGTCTCCATGGATAATTGGTCCAAAGTTTCTTGGATGTATATGCTTTTGCAGTATCTACAAAAACGGGGGGAAAAAAGCAACAAACAAGAAAACAAAGAAGTCCATGTGCAATGTTGTGGGTCAGAGCAAATAATTGGAACACATAATTTAATCCATGGCTGATTCAACCGCTGTGGAAAGACTGTGAGGTCCTGCTGTTTTGCTGCAGGTATACATCTTTATTTGTTCAGTAATTCACCCTCTGAAATGCTTTATTTACTGGACCCCCCTCAGCTCCATCTAATTTTCTGCATTTGGAGGGTGGAGACAGTTTTCATAATAGAAACAACAGCAACAACAACAAAAAAATCTCAACAACGAGGCTGGTAGTGATAGTGAACACATCCACTGTTATATTTTTATGTAGAAGACAAAGAGAGAATTGGCCGGCAGAGTTCAGAAATATCAACCAAAATATTTCACTGCTCATAACTTCCAGGTTGTGAAAAAAAAAATAAAAATGTTGGTGAGCTGGTAGCCTCAAATGTCTTCCGCAGCCAGCCATCAACCAGCTGGAAGACAGTCAATTAGCCTGGCACCCCCCCTTCGATCGCTGCAGTCTTCTACTACCCTGGGTGTCAGTAAATGTAGATAGCTGTCAGTCTCAGAGCGACTCAATGAGGAAAAAAAAAAAAATCCCGATGGAGCCTATAATACTGCTGCTGTGGCTCAAGGCAGTGTGAATGATTGGAGATGTTGAATCAGAGCGTCTGGTTTGAGGCCTGTTGGCTTCCTTCCCTACCCTGGCCCCGCCACTCTGCGCCTGCCTGTCTACTCCTGTGCTCATTTGCAGTCAGATTGTGCTGTTTTTATGCGATTCATTTTCTCCAGCCATGCCACGGGTTTCTGCGTTTATGTCTGCCTGGCACCCAGCACCATCGATACCTGCTGAGCTGAGCAAAGCTGCAGCATCACGGGCCTGATGCACCATAAAGGACCGCAAAGGACGCCCAGACCCCATGGCAGTCCCTCTGAGATCAGACTCTTGTTTTGACTAACAACAAAGGACAGGGTAGAACATTTCAAAGTCTAAAAAGTTGGAAAACACTTTTGCCTTGCAAGACTTTGAAGAAGTTTTCAGCTTCAGGAGAGGGGATGAAGCACAAAATATGTTTGATTCTGCATGAAGAACAACGGTTCAGTAAGACAGCAGACTAATAAGTAAGTAGTAAACATGTTTTTGTTTCTTTATAGAAATTCACAAAAAAATTTTTTTTAAAAACATGATTATTTTACGGACTCTTAATAACATTGTTTTCCCTCCTATACACGTCCAAGCAATATTTGAAAGCAAAAGTGCAAAAGGCACAGCAATAGTATATATAAGAACTAAAATCTGAAAGTAAGGTCTATTTTTGAGCAATATAGACGGTTATGGGCGAAAAAGACTACAGTAAACAAACATTTACTTAATCAAGTTTCAATTAAAATTCATTTAAATTGAACTTTGACATAGAAATCAAACAGCCTGACAGACACTCAAAACGTCTGTTGCTTGTGGAAGTTGTTATTGGAGGAAGACGACTCACGGTATCAATGAGATATTTAGATACAGGAATCACAAATGATGTAAGAATGTATTTGCTTGTAAACATAATGGATGGTTTCAAACAGGAAGTGAGGGGAATGCTGTTCACGTTATTATGAAAACTTACACTAAGACTAATGATTTAACGTAACATGATAAATTCCAGTTACTGAACAGGAATGTAAAGAAAAACCTTAAAAACTGATTGTATCTTGAGAATGGTAATTTTGACTATCATTGTTGGTTTCATGAGTGTGCTGGTAAATGTCAATTCGAAAATATGAGTTTAGTGAGAAAACCGCCACTTTTTGAAACATTTTTTGTCTGTGGGACTTTTTACAGCAGCTACATGCAGCCACAGCCACATTTACCTAAAAAAAGACTTAAAATAAGAGTTAGAAAGTGCAAACAATAATGATGTTTGAGTATGGTAATAAACCAGCACGATAAGCACAGTTTTGTCTTTGTGTTTTTAATGAGGGTGCTGCTGTTTGTGCTAAGGATTAGTCTTAATGATCAAACCTCTTTATTGATTTGTTAATTACAGCTCTGTAGCAGTATTCTGTTTTTTTAACTACATTTTTCTATTTCTTTCAGTCCTACTTTTATTTAAATGATTAGAAAACCCACAACAGAATTTTTGCCTTCAGGTAGTTGCTTTTAGAAAACAGCACTTAGGACTACCAGGCTGCCCCTCTTTGATATATTGCTGTGCACTGCGAGTCAGCAGACTGAAAGTAGGTTGTTATTGTTGCCACAAGAAAACCTGCTTACCAAAAAACCTTAAATTTGATTAGAAAATGATAAAAGAGTACAAAAGCTGATTAAGGGGAACAACCTATGCTTTTTCTACAATCTGCTGGAATTGTAACATTTCACTTTCTGGCCAGATCGTTCACAGACCTATTAATAATTCATAGATGCACATAGTATTTGGCAGGAAACAGAGTGGTGTTCACAGTTTTAGGTTGTATTCCAATGTGTGTGTGAGTTATGGTCTCACTGAGGTCATGTGACCCAAGCAGACAGAAAGTGCCAATTATGCTTACGGTTGTTGACATGGTGGCAGCAGATACCAGCAGGGAGACGGGAGATGATTAGTACTGTCACACAGCAACTGCAACAAGTCTACAACTCTTCTACCCAATATTCTCAGCTGTGTTTCTCCAGAAAAACAGCAAAACGGAAAAGAAAAAGTATCTATAAATGAGTGAGTTGAGATTAAGAGACACGTTGAAAACAGCAGAGGTACCGTCTACCTTAAAACTTAACCACTCCTCTGGTGGATTAAGATTTAGAGCTAGCTGTAGTTGTGCTCTTTTCTCCCAGGGGATAAAAGCCCCACTGAGACCATAAGAAATCTGAAAAAGCATTGAAACAGTCTCCTTGTACAAGGTGATATTTAAAAAAAGACTAGGAAGAAGTGGAGGAGGAGGAGGGGTGCGGGGTGTTGGGTTTGGTTGATAGTGGCCTGAGAAGGAAGGTCATTAAAAATGTTAAATCATAACAAGAGAAAATTGCTAAAGGCAAAGTCATATGCTTTTGTTCTGCTCTTTCCTCAAACCAGAACTTCCATTACTTTGCTCCCTGCAGAACTCAGAGTTACTTAAACACTTATGGTTTGCCCAGATTCCCGTTTAACTTGTTCAATAAAAATTCAACCATTACTTGTATTCTTTATACTCTAGGTTAAACTATTTCAAAACATACCATTATATTTAATTTTATTTGTGGAAATGGATGCAATTGTGTCTGTTCACGAGGAACTATACATGTGTTGACATGATTGGAGGTATGAGCTCAAGGTCAAGATATGTGTTGGATAAGTTTGTCTAGTGCCTGGTTTTGTCAGTGGCGCCCTGAGAGAGCCATGTGGTCACTTAATTTTTCATGAAGTGTTTCAGTGTGCAGGCCCTGCAAAACAAAGAAACCAATACATATCCAAAATCATGAATATTACATGTGGTGTTCCTCACGGGTCAGTTCTAGGGCCAAAATGGTTTATTATTTATAAAAATGACATATGCATCTAACCAAATCACTGGTTATTCTATACCAGTTGTCCTTTCTGGTGCTATGAGATAGTCCCAAAAGAAATGAATGCATTTACTAGTGTTTAAATCTAATTTTGAACAAAATAAATGTTTTTTCTTTAAGTTAGCAAGTCGTTAGAGAAATAAATTATATATTGATCATTTCAATACAAAAAAGCCAATACAATCAAATACATTTGTACAATTGCAGCCAATGAAATCTATTGTAAACCACAAAAAAAATATGTTTAAGTAAAGTTTGCATGGAGGATTGCTGTCTTAGAAATAAGTCATTGTAAATACAACAAAAAATACATAAAAATTAAACTGTGAGTTGTGTGAAAACACGAAGATAAGCAAGAAACTATGCATACAATACAGAAGGGCCATCAGATTAATAGCTATTTTGAGATTTATGCTAAGTGATATATTTTTGCAATCGTTTATTTCCTTATCATTGGGATATGATTTTAGAATGACAATTTAAAATGCCATGTTTCAGGAAAACATTGGAAAGGATTTATGTTTCAATTTCAGAACTACAATAATGTAATAGTGAAGCAGATAATGGAAGGAAAAACAAAAATAAACATATTTTTAAAAATCTAAATGAATAACAGTTGCTCTATCCACAATAGCAATGAAACTGAAAATACGGAAACCTTGTTGTGTTGCTGTTTTTCAATTAGAATACTAAATGTTACTATGAATTATCATAAATAAATTAAATAGAAGGCAATAAAGGTGTTACAGTGCGTCACACAGAGAGAATACATACATTGATCACGGAAATCAACAATTCCCAGCATTTTGCAAATGCAAATTCTTAATGATTATTATGATTTTACTGCATACTTTCTGTCAAGTTGGTAAGAAACAGTAGGTTTTAGTGACTGATAACTCCCACCTGCAGGTGGCAGTATTTCTTACTTCTACCACACTGCTGCCTAAGAATTACTGATGTGAATTTGTAGTCCGTGATTGATACTGTGACTAAAATAAAAATCAAGATTTTTAAGTTCTTAAAAGAATAAAAATGTTTTTGTGTCCAATCTGTGTGGTTTTTATTTTTATTTATTTATTTATTTTTCTGTGTAGTTCTTGGAAGCGATTCAATGAAAAAAAAAAATACTGTAAACTTTCTAAAGTAGCATAACAAAATAATTGACTTCAACTGCAAAAAAAGACATATATATTTTTATAAATATATATTTTAGATATATTGAAATATTTATTTATTTTTAACATTTTCTTGTCCAAACCATCACCATGTTTTCTGTGTAATTTATTTACGCCTGGAAACATTTACAGACTCCCACACAAAAGCCACTACTTCAAACACGAGCTACTGGTACCTTTCTTGATAATAATCTTTCAAAGCCTGCTGCTCAGGCAGAGATGAGCCTCTGCACAGCTGAGATTTCCGAGTACTTCACTCAATGGGTCCCTCAACACATAAAGAAAAAAAAAATGAAAAGAGCTTCAGTGACTGCAAGCTCCAGTTCTTGCAGTTGAGTTAATCTATCTGCAACCACAGATAAATTGAAAGAAGTTGAAGGTTGTCATCTTAGTTCACTCTGACCAATAAGACGGGCAACACGATGCTGCTGCATATTGTAGATGTATGCAGCCAAAGTAACACCTCAAACTGGTTCAAAAGGACTTAAGAAGTGCTTTATGTTATATCAGTTTGCCTAAGTCAAGGACAGAGATTAAACTTAATTTGAACCCTATGGAAATTCTTAATAATCTTTCAAAACAAACTAGCCTCATGTGGACATTTGTCAAAGTCACATTTTAATTAAAATACATAAAGACAAAGCCGACACGTAGGCAATTAAATCTGAGAAATCAGATTGAAAGACAAATGTTTATTTTGGGTGTGCTAAAGTAAAATTAGTGCGCCACTTGTAACCCAATGTTAGACTTGCCTCCAGCAGGTACAGAGGGGATACGCTTCTCTTACAAGCGCAATTTACCAGGGGGCTCGTTAGATCCATATCAAGTTTGAGCCTGTCATAACTGAGCAGTGAGCACCTCCACCACACTGGGGGCCTGGGGCCTTCCCTGTTTACCTCACACCTTGCTAATGGCCATCTGTGGTCATTATAGCCCACCTATGAGTCATACCCACATGCCTTCATGAAGCCTCTGTGCCGGCTGCTCCTCGGTAGTGAGTTTATCCGAACAACAACGCAGCTACTGCAGCCGCTTGTGTTGCTGCTTCTTTTATTTGTTGCTGATGTTTATTCTGTCTACTCACTCCCTCAAGCATGCCATATTGACCCTTCAGTGAGCCTACAATCATGCAAGATAATGTGCACAATATCTGTCAGCAAGATGGGTGAGATACAGACACACATGCCAAAAATGGATTCTCTAATAGAAGATCCTCTAACTCTGTTTCTCCTCAGAGAGTAACTCCTATTCATTCCAGCTCAATCCCTTGCTTTTACTCTACACCTCTCCTATTCAAACCCTTCAATCTCTTGGTCTTTCTGCTTGCACACCAGTATATCAGGCAATGCCTGGGCCCAGCTGGATTAGATCATTGCGGCCAAGGCCACAGTAATGTTCCATCAGGACTTAGAATGCCAGGACGTTTCATCAAAAAACTAATTTCTCATGTGAGAACCGATGCACTGTGGACGAAGACCTGAATGTGCCAGGGCCAGGATATGTGGATGCAGCCACTGCTGCCCCCAGATAAAACCCCAGCAGCAAAATAAAAAAGCGCAACCCATAAAGGAATGCTGGGGGAAATTTATCGGCCTGCAGCTCGCTGCAATGGCAACTTTATCTGTTTGTGTGCAGGGGCGGACAGCTACATTTCCACAATGTGTGTCCACACGCCTCGCTGTGTGAGGTTCCATTTATGCGAGTGTTTTTCAGCGTGTGTGTGTGTGGGCGTGTGTGTGTGCGTGTGTGTTTATAATTTTTCAACATCAGTGTTTGTACAATAAAATTTTGTCCATTAAAGTTTGTTTCTTATCGGGTGTTTTCCTCCAGTTGATGAGGTTAGCAAGCGGCGGCGTATATTTCAGTTCTGCCCCCCACTAGTGGGCAGTTTCCTGCTGGCTTTATACAAACTTTGAAAATCCATCTGACTCCCTGGGGCTTCAATAATTACACCACCCGTCAAGACAATGACTGAAGACGGAAAACAATGAGCGAAAGAAGGGAGGACAACAAAGGTTTGGCAACAGCATGGATTCTCGTATTTGCATGTGCGAGCAAATATTTCAAGTTCAAACAGCTCAAAATCATGAAACCAGTCAGAGAGAACCAAGTGAAAAGCAAATTTATATGAATAAAATTACATGCTATTTACCTGCAAGGAAAAAATACTAAATACTCCCAAAAACTATCCATCAGTCATCTCCTGCTTAATGCTCTTTGGGCCAACAGTCCCTCTCCAGCTAACTTTAGGGTAACCCATGGCATTCCAAGATCATACAGTAGATATATCCATCCAGCAACGTCTGGACCAACCCGGAATTTACTTCCCAAATGGATTATGCATTTAAAACCTCCAATTTAGATGCTCAGCTTGGTCTAACTAAGGCCTCACTTTTCCAAGCTGTTCCTCCTCAGAGACTCAGTTTCCAAGTCGACTATGTGCCTGGAAAACAAATAGTATTGCCCCATTAAATAAATAAATAAATCATTCCATTCATTGCCTTTTGAGGACTTGACATATGGCTCTGGAAGTAAAATGTCCATAAGAGAAAGGTAGACATTTCCCTCCCTAGATAAGTTATCCAAATGGTACTGCAGATGAGATCTAACGTCCATCTATCACCATCCCTTCTGAAAAAGAAGGCAAGATACTAGAACTACTCCATTAAGAGCACTGACCTCCAACCTGAAGGAAGCAGGTCATATTTTTTTTCCATATGAAAAGGGTGAACTGTACTGTAATAGCTTGTAATCACAAAATGGACGTAATGTTTTCAATAATATTTGGCACGAATAATAAATTTCCTTCCAAAAACATTTGCTTAGTGTAGGTTTCTCACCTGACATTCTGGAAAAACCAAACATTGTGGCGTGTGGACATATTTTGACAGTTAAAGAAACAAACAGCATTTTGCAGAGAAACTCTGAGGATGTATCTTGTCATTCTTTTTAGTTCAGAGAGGAACTATTATTTGTTTCACAGGGGGGAAGCAGAGGAAACCAGAGGAGAATGATGAGCCAGCAATCACAGAAAATCTAGTTCTGCCAACTTCAAGCACCAAAGCCTTTTGGGAAAGTGAAGGATTCAGCTGAAGTCTTCTCAGATAGGCCATTATCGTGACCAGATTCTCTAATGTTCAGAGCAGCACATGCAGCGATAGATCAATCCCAAAGGGGAGATTGGAAAGCAGACAGAAAGTGAGACTTATAAAAGTGAGAGAGAAATGAGAAATCTACATCACTTTTTGGCAAAGGTTATAATACAGAACAAGTCCTCTGTTTTCATTGATAAATGGCTGCAGAAAGAGTGAGTGGGCATTGTGCCTTACTCTATCATCCAAACAACAGTATCTCTCTCAGGGAGTCCTTCCGTTTCCAAGCCACCCCTACTGGCTGTGGTTTTGCACTGATATGCCAAGCCTTCCTTCCTTTAGCAGCCAAACACAGAATTAGCCATTGCCGGCCTGCTTTTTCCTCATTTCCCCCTCTTCTTTTCCCCGTTTTCCTATGTCTTTGCTTCAGTGGAAAGAAGCCACTGATAGGCAGATGGGCAAATGGGGATTGACAGTGTTCCACGGGCCGAAACCTAATTGGGAGAGACTGGGAAAGGATTTGGAACAACTGAATGGTCTTGACATGATGAGAAAATCAATGCACACTTCCAGTCTATTTGCATCTTGCTGAACTGAGAGGCCACAGTCTAATGCTGTCTCTACTGCACGTCGTTAAGAGTTGTGTTTCAGTTATGACCCCTAAATGTGACAACCGAGCTCCAGACTGACTTCATCGACCTCGGTTAGCTGTGTTGTAGACAGAGGAGTAAAATAGACTCTGCTCTTCTGCATGTCTTGTGACAGGCTAGTGCGAAGCAGAACACAAGAAACGCTTTAATGAGTCATTTTAGATATAGCATGACAAAAACATGGATGTGACTTCACATCTGAGCAAGTTTTACTTGCTGATTGCTATGTTTAGTGACTGTTTAAAATCATTTCTTATTTAATATAGGGACTGTAAGAAAATGCTTTGATGTACAGTATGTTCACTTAACCAACGGTATACTAAACACTCACATCGATGTGTATTTTTTTTTTTTACCAACTTAATTCATGCAGCTGATGTTTTGCTGCAAATGCTGCATTTTGTTTTATTTAATCTGATATCTGTTAGCTCCTATTAAGGGGCAATATCAACAAGAGACATGGAGTCATTTTACTTGTGAAAGAAACTTAAGTCATTTGACGAATCTTTGATCCTCAAACAACAGCACTACAAAGAAACAGACACTGCTTTGCCATATGCATCTTTATGAAATTTTCTATGTAATTGATTGAGTCAACAAACCCTGTATGCATGCAATTGTTTTTATTTATTTTTCCTCAATAACTCATATCAAAATCTCAGATGTGCTCTCACAATATAAAAAAAAATATTGCTTTGTAAGATGTAATGCAATCAATTCTGACAATTCCAATGGATCTGATTAATAACTTGTTAGTGGTAACATTATAGTGAGATTCACAAGCCGTTCCTATATTTCTTTTTGCATAATGAACATGAATTAAGGGTTGTTTTATATTCCTTTTCCCCTTATTTCTAGAGTTTGTTATAGTATTATGAACAAAAATTACAAAATAAACTTACTTAAAATAGCTCATTTCATGTAATATTGCAACAGACCGAGACATTTATTATGGTTCACAGCTCAATTTCTCATCATTTTTGAGCCACCACAAAATATATATATTTTTATAAATAAATAAATAAGAATTTCATTTAGATATAAACAATTACATTTTTCTTACTTTTTAGATAACTGGACACATATTCATAAGGCATGTTTTAAAATTTTGACACATTTCTGTCTGAAATTGTTCAATTAGAGATTATGTCACTATGAGTTTATGTGAGAGGTTTATGCACATCCTTATCATTGCATAAATTTTACAATGGCACCAAAACAAAAACAAACAAAAAAAACAAAACCGGCATCTTCAGTCCAAGCACAAATCTCCACATCTATTGATTAAAATAACTGTGATAACAGTGCCTGAAAAACTGAATGGCACTGATAATTAATAGTACTACAAGTTTATGTTAGCTCAAGCTTGTCACATGTGGAAAATCTCTAACATTTACAGATTGCTGGTAAAGCACACAAGCACATTCTGCCAATAATGCATTGTGCACTCTTACTAACAAAGGTTGTACTACTACTCAGTCGAGTATTCTTGTGTTACTCTATGTCACTGGTTCTTAACCTGGGTTTGATCGAACCCCAGGGGTTCAATGAGTCAGTCTCAGGGGTTCGGCGGAGCCTCTGCCGCGGAAGTAAAGATGCACTTGTGTAAAGTTGTGATGACGCCCCGCTTTGTCATCGCTTGCTGCAGAGGATCACGTTACATTGCTTAACCAATCAGTGCTGCGGAGGAGCCCTGATTGAAGGAGCTCCACTCTCAGCATGGATTTGAACTTGTGTCTTTAATTACTTCAGCAAAGCTCAAAGTTTTTACCAAATTCTGTAGTTTTCGGTGTACTTCTAAATCTGCTCCTTAGTCGCATCTTTTCGGGGTTGCTACTGCCTCTAGTGGCGTGGGGGTGGTAACACAACTAATATAATTACATTACTAAATCAAAATGCCGCAAAGTCTTTATCATTTATTATTAATTTTTCATTCTCTTAAGAATGTAGAGCTAATTAAATGATCTAAACAAGACCTTAAAGTGGTTCCAGTTTCTCTGGATGGCCAACCTGTTGAAACTGGCAAATTTTAAATACCTTGGGTATTTAAAATTATGTATGTCCAGTTGAGCTCACTGGACAGTCAGCTCAACTTTGCTGAAAACACTGACTATATTTTGAAGAACTGTTCTCAGTGACTCTACCTTTTAAGAAAACCTAGTGATCATGGGGTGACCCAACTAGACTCTAATTGGGTCACCCCTATGTTTTGAATTTAGGGGGAAAAAAAATATTTTTATTTATCACTACAGAAGGGTTCAGTGAATGTGCACATGAAATTGGTGGGTTCGGTACCCCAAAAAAGGTTAAGAACCACTGTTCTAGATGTACAGCCACAATTTACTTCATGTGACTTGTGGTAGCAATAATGATTGAGTGGGGAAGTTATCATCATCTTATTAGTTATACTGTTGGTTCTCATTCACATCTGACTGGCTCACTGACCTTTAACCACTGTTGGAAACAAATATATGTATTTCCTAGAGGTGGCTCCAAAGCAAGAGGTAATACGTTGATGTAGCACATCATAATGTGCTTTGGAGAAGGTGAAGTGAACCTCTGTAATAATAATAGTTCGAGCCCAATGTAAGTACGGCTTGAAAACAATGTATTCTGCTGCAGGTCTGGCCATACCTTTTAAAGGAGAGCCAGGGGAGAACATGAATCTACGCTCTAGAAAAAAAGCCCACCTGCAGCTTCCAAAATGAGAGATGAAAGAACATAACATAAATGTACTGCTGCAGACTCCGTGAGCCTACAGGGGCCTGTCTATCCCTGCATGGAACAGATTGGCCTCATCATTTTCCAACTGTGTGACAATAGAAAAGTGGCCCCTGATTTTGCTTGGACTCCATTCTTCTTCCTGCATCGACTTGATTGTGTGCCGGCAAACACATTTACAATACAACCCACAGAAAGATTGGACGTGGAATCTCAAAAAACTATCGTCATCAATACTAATCTTCAACAAAAGTGAGTATCATTATGTACACCTTGCTTACAAAAGCAACAGTTTTTGTGTAGAAACTAAACCAAAACAAACCAAACCAACTTCATTAATAAAGCACTTTAAAACAACCACAGCTGATACAAAGTGCTGTACATTAAAACACAACATAACAATACAAAAATAAAAACTTACAGTTTAAAAACAAAAACATACAATTTAAAACTAGATCCCGCTGGAGTGGAAAGCCAAGTAAAATAGATGGGTTTAAAGACGAACTTTAAAACTAAACTAAAACTAGAACACAATTGGTAATTTTATTGTGTGCATATTTTTACATTGATGTAAGGTGGTAGGTTCAATAAAATAAATTAATTAACAAATCAATATATCACATTTTCTGACAAATCTATTGGTGGTTGACCAGCCAATCAAAAATCTCACGTGAAAGTTGTCTGATTCACGTATATGGTTGATTGATTGGTGCATTTTTCAACAGTCATAACAGATCATTAAGTGAAATAGATTAACTATTTATTCTTCCTCCTTTAACTGTTGCTGGCCTTGCCAGTCGGCTGGCTGAAGGACGGCTACTACGCTATTTAGTTGATTGGCAAAGAAACTCCAACGGGAGAATGACAAGTTCATCGCTCCATTATTAGACAGGATGTTGAACGGAGAGGACATTAGACTTCAGATGGACCAAGAGACTGTAAATGTACTCTAGCTGCCATGAATTTCATGGAACATGCACAGTTAATGATCAAAATATCCAAGCTGTAGCATAGAAACATTGATACTGGTTGCTGGTTGTGGACAGAACAAGGTAGAATTGCTCTCATATGTGTCCTCTGTAGGACAAGCACAAACTTGCTTAGGGATATAATTTCTTGCAGCAACACAACACAACTCAGAAAACTGGGTATCTCTGTTGTCATGGAAACATGCACTGTCCTGGCGACATCACCCTCGTTGTGACAGACACTTCCTTTACAAACACAGGTGAAATGGTGGAATGAAAAACAGCTAGTTCTCATCTTCCACCAGTCAGCCATTACATATGAATCCTGGTCTTTTCTTTCTGTTTCTGTCACCTATTTCTAGCTTTTATTTGCTGCTCCTGTCTCAGAAAGCCACGTCTATCTTCTATTCACTTAAAAAAAAAAAAACATACAACACAAACTCAGAGAGGTTGTGTATAGTGCATAGACGGCTTCCTCCTGGGAATCGGGTGTCCCAGAAAGCCTCGTAAAAGCAGAGAGATTAGCTTTCTGAGATCTATTTTCCTCAATGGCTTCTCTAAATTCTGAGATGCATGCAGATGTGCAGATGATGTGCAGTGAAGTGCTGCATTTCTGTTACATTACAGTTTTAAGGAGAAGCACCACAGATTTATAAAGGTACGTTATATAGATAACGGCGCTGTTTGTAAGGTTTGGCTAAACGTGTCTGTGTGTGGGGACCTCTTTCTGCCTCGATATTTTTAACACCAGCATTACAAAAAAGGGGAAGGCTCACTAAACACTGAATCTAATATGCAAGTAAGGTGAACCTAGAGAGTCTGTGTAATGGACTGAATCTTTGCATATGTTTTCAGCTATTCTAACTTCACAATAAGCATGATTGAAAAAAAAAAGAAAAGACATTTGAAGCAGGAATGCAGGATTCTCCCAAGTAGAAGAGTCATGAGTGGCCCATGCTTGACAGGACTTTGCCATTTACAGGCTCGTATTACATTTGAAAGGAAGCTTTGAGTGTTCAGAATTAGAACTAAGATGTCTGCTTTGAAGACAGCCCCATGCTGTAAACTTTAGAGTGTGCTAAACTGGGCAGCTTATCAAGTGGAAAAGATTGTTGCAGGGGTCCGGAGCCAACAAAGCCCATATTACATTTAATTGCTTACTTTTGAAGAGCACCTTTTAGATTGTTTGGGGGGATTTAAAAAGAACTTTACAGTTTGTGTCATCCATCCAAAAACAAGGCCACAAACTGTGGCCTTGTTTTTATTACATAGATCACATTGCAGTCTACACACTGCCTTGTAACAGTAGTGACTGCATTTCAACTCTTCATGATACCCTTAAATAAAATCATGTGCAAAAGTCAACTCATGAGTAGATGTAGTCCATCTGTCCATTTAATGTCAAAATCGAAGATTGTGAAGAAGATGAAGATGTAGTGACGTTTTCGGAGATATGTTTGCAGATGCAGATTATGAAACAGTACTTCAAGCTTTGAACATCACTCTGAACACTGTTCAGTCTATCATTTGACATAAATAGAATGACACAACTCCAAACCTACTGAGGTATGGCAATCCATCAAAACAAACAAACAAACAAACAAACAAACAAACAAACAAACAAAAAATGGTTAGGCAAGACAAGACCACCAAGATGTCCAGAAAAATCTGGTAAAAAAGGAGAACCATTGTTGAAGAAAAGTGATACAAATTGCTGTGTAATATTAGGCTAAAGAAGGCTGTTTAAGTCAGATGAGATCATATTGAGCTACATGCAAAATTGTTGCAAGTGAGGAAAACAAGGCACCATATACTGATGCTAGGGTTCACTTTCCAGAAAGAGTCAAAACATGCAGCTGGAGCCACAGTTGAGTTGAGGCAAACATGGAATGTGGGTTCTTGGTGTGTTAAATCAGGGATATTGCTGTATTATTGTCTTTTCACTTCACAATTACACCCCCAAAAATCCCCCCACGCAAAAAAAAAAAAAAAAAAAAAACATTTACATGTGGTCTTCATGTGACAAAATGCTTCATGTGACAAAATGTAACAAACGTTTACAGGGTTCAAATACTTAAGCAAGGCTTTGCTTACAGTCCCTCCAGCGGGTTCTGAGTGCGCCCTGAAGTCTCTCCCCCAAGGCATTTGCCTAGAAACCCTCCAAAAAAGGCCACCTAGGAGGCACTCTGAAATATCTTTACTGACTCGTTTTGATGTGATCTACTCTTCTTCGAGCTCCCCCAGGATAA
Source organism: Poecilia reticulata (assembly GCF_904066995.2). Taxonomy (NCBI): domain Eukaryota; kingdom Metazoa; phylum Chordata; class Actinopteri; order Cyprinodontiformes; family Poeciliidae; genus Poecilia; species Poecilia reticulata. Next base: position 21,351,997 of record NC_088841.1, read on the forward strand.
CGTAACTCCATTTCTTATCTCTAATGCTGAACCCAGTCATAAGCAGGTGAAACTTATTCCACCAGCTTGTATCTAGCGTCTCGTTCTTTTTGGTCATGTTCCATAATATCTTGTGACCATAGGTGAAGATCAGAATAAAATGAACAGAAATATGAGGATATTCACTATACAACTACATTTTTTAATGCCTTAAGAACAGCAGGCACAGATCAAAGGGCAAAAAAAAAATAAAAAAATCAAACAAAATTGACAAAATATTTTGCACTTATAATAAACTAAATGATTTAAAAAAGAAATAAAATCCAAGTAAAAGGAGTGACAAGGACAATACAACATAGAAAGGATCAATAGCCAAAGAGAAGAACTGAGTCTTAAGGGCAGATTCAAAATTGGCAGATAAAAATGTTTGAAGTCATTTTTGGTCAAGAAAGATGACTTGGACAAGATGTCTCAGGTGAAAAAAAGCTGATTTTCACTGCTGCATTGATCTGCCCGTCCAGTTTAAACTCGCTATCCATTTTAAAACTAACGTTTGGGACAACAAGCTTTCTGTAATCTGCCACACAGCCAATGTTCAGATGAGAAGAAAACTCATCTGAACAGTGACAGTCAGACTAAAAATCATCAACAACAGACCAGAGCAAAACTCGCAGTATAATGTATAATAAACGATGCACAAATAATGTCACTAAATCTGCACATACATTTATTAGACATTGAGATTCTATTATTATCATACTTGATTGAGTTTGCCACATATTTTTTGTAGTACCTGAATGGAAGGGTAGTCAAGGATGGTGTATCAGGCAGTGCACAGATCAGGCCTTTAGTGGAACAGTTCAAACTGGAAAGCCCACTGTTAGCCACGGCAAGGGGAGTATTTACTGCTCAAGTGTCTGCTTGTGGGTATTAACAAAACCACACACTGCAGAAAGTAGGCCATGCAAATTATGCCGAGCAGGCCCTGGGAAAGAGAAAGCTAAAGAAATAAAGACACAGAGAGACCCAAAAACACACTCAGAAGGAGAGAAAATGGGCCACACTGAATAGACAAAAAAAAAAGATATATATATATATATATATATATATATAAATAAAAAACACAAGCCACTGAATCATGAGATCAACTAAAGGAATGTGGGAGAAAGGAGCTAAACTGGAGCAGACTAAACATGGATATTTGCTTGCCGCTCAAGGGATGTGATGGTTAGCAGACTGTGTTGAGGTGGTGAGTCACTACAGACACCAGTTAGTGTGGTGTCCCAGATCTCCGGCCCACACAGTCTTGGAGTATCTTGGGATTACAGAGTGTGAAGGAGAACCATATAAAACTTGCGTAACACTTTCAACCACATTTTGTAACCTGGCTTCTTTTTTTTTTTTGGCCATTGGTTTTCAAAATGCCTGAGTAAAAAAACAGTGGACTGCTGACATTCCAACAGAAACTAAAAGATTCACTATGTTGGCACAAACAAAGATGATAGGAGGGGATAGAGAGTTAACTCAAACTTATTTCAATTTTGAAATATAATCTCTACCTTTGGAAGCAAAAATTAGATAATAAAAAATATGAAAATAAAATAAAAAATATGCTGCATTAAATAGGATCTGAGATACCAAAAAAAAGGCTAAGAAGAAGGAGGGGAAACAATCTGCCAAGTGTTCATTGAGATGGCTGCAAGGATACAAGATAACCTGATAGCCCTGTTTTACAGGCATAAAAGGGGAAGAGATGAAAAGTCATCCCTCAGGACATTTATCACATCATGGCCCATTGAAAATAAGACAGATCTGATTCTCATAATTATCACCTTCTATTCCATCATTTTTCATCATCTGCTTTATGTACCGGGAGTTAATGTGGTGAATGAAATCACTCCTAAAATACATTCACAGTATTCAATCAAGAGTAGCATTAATTTTATAATAATTGGATTATTACATACGTAGGCTTGTTTTTCATTTAGTTTAGTCAATAATCAATTTATTTCTAAAATGAGACTGAATAAAATGAAAAGATGACTGTATGTAATTCATTTATGATACAAATACAGAAAATAACATATAGGGGAACAAATGATACAAACACAATTAGGAAACTGATACAAAAACACCTACATGAGCAAAAATAATAATAATACTGGGTTATTTTAGCCTCGCCAAATTCTGGTTTTATGCTATCGTGGAAGAAAGTGTTTTTTGTTTTTTTTTTAAATATATATATATATATATATATATATATATATATACCATATATATATGTCTCTAACACCCAGAAAAGACTCAATAATACACATGATGCTGTAATAAATGATACAATTGTAAAATGATGATGTATATGTATAATAAGTCAGTGTTTTAAGTTCACACTAAAAAATAGATTTGTTCAGCATTCAGTTTCAGTTTCTATGCACCACAGATTTGGAACAAATTTCCAGAAAACTGTAAAACAGCTGAAACACTGGGTGCTTTTAAATCTCAACTTAAAACCCACCTGTTTAGAATTGCTTATGGCTAAATTAGGGTTAGAGTGCCGGTTTTGATGTCTTCCATGTTTTTATGTCTTTGATGTTTTTAATTTCTTTTTATTTCTTTTCGACGTTTTAATGATATAATGCTTTTTTTATGTCTTTCTCTTTCTCACTGTTTATTTCTGTTTTTATTTTAATTATGTAAAGCACTTTGAAATGCCTTGCTGCTGAAATGTGCTATACAAATAAAATTTGATTGATTGATTTATTGATTAAGATAGCACTTTACCTGCCAAGTCAGCACAAAAATGTAAAAATCTTATGTCAGTTCTATATTTAGTGAGAAAAAAACGACTAACTGTTGTTGCAAGACACAAGCAGCTCCTGCTTCTTCCACTATGTTCACATTTCTAATCTATTCATAAGCGTTACACAGCTGCCAGTTTAAGCTGGTCACAAGCCACAAGTCGAATATTATTCTCACATAATGTCAGATATAAAACACCCATAAAATTACACACTATGTTCCAAAAAATGTCCCACATAGAATCGTAGAAAATGTACTTTTGACCAAGGCAGATTGTGAGGACTAATCGATTGAATGCACGTCTGCTTTTGTCAACATTCAAAAGGATAAAACCGAGCAAGAGGGCAGAGTTTCTGATATCTTCTAAAAGTCTTACCATCTGAAGGAGGTAGAGACATATCCAACTTGGATGCTCTTTAACTTAGCCGTTCTTAGTTTTATACATGTTTTCTTTCTCCTGCCTCATTTTTATTTTTAAAAATAAGCATTGTTTTACATTGCTTCAGGATTGTTGTGTACAGAGGATCAGTGGAAAACATAACAAAAAAAGCTCTGTGGAGAAATAAAATCTAAACTTACACAGCAAACTATCTCAAAGCAATCAAACTGTGAAAAATAAAATACACTTTTTTTTTTTTCCTTCAGATAGCTGCCATTGAAATATTTCATCTTCCTTGCAAATAACACAAACAAACCCTGATGAGTTAATCATGCGGCTCATTATCAAACCAGCATGGTGCGCGTGTATGTCAACAGTTATTCTTGATCAGTATTCACTGTGCAGTCATTCTGAATGGCCACTGGTGGAATTACTGCCTCATTATTTCTGGGCACAGAGTGAGTGGGCTGGGCTTGGTCGCCCGGCGTCATTAAAGTCAGCATTTTTGAGCATAACGGGCCTGGCGCCGGTCACACTCCCTTCCCACAGCCTTTTATCCAGCCATGATGGAAAAGAGGCATCCAGTTTTTGCAAGACAACTGTCATGATCTCCAACCAGAGGTGCAGTGCCTGGGGGCATCGTGCCATGCAGACCACCTGCATTGTGAAATATTACATATCTCTAAAGGCAATGTGGTGAAGGCACTCTGTGCTGCCTACAGCTGGGCTTTTGTCTGGTTCTCATATGGCAACACCGGCAGCAGCGGGGAAATCCATCGCTTTGCCTAAGCTGCCCTCGGCAGCAGCCTGGGCTTGTTTATCACCTCAGAACATATTGTCACCATTCACTCAAGCCTGATTCAAGATGGTAAGCCAGAGAGAGTAAGAAAGAACAGGGGGAAAGGCACAAAATCTGGACGAAAAGGGGGCGGGGGGGGGAAGAAGAAAACAGGAAAGTACCTGAAAAAAGACAAGGATTGAGGAGGAGGGAAAGTGAGCGTGAGAAGACTGGTGAGAGCATAATGGACAGGAGTGTGAGTAATTAAGGGAGTCTGGATTAATTAGGCCTCCGGTCTCCAAGCGTCTTCTACTCCCTATGAGCGTCATGGTAGTACAGGCCATAAACCAGCTCCCAAAAGTCAGCTGTTCTATTGCTACGCAGATTAGTGTAACAAATGATCAAGGCATGCCACCATGAGTTTTAAATCTACACCGGAAAAACGGTCGATTATGGTCAATGTTAAAAACAAACAGACATAACCTTCAGACTGTACAGGCATGTGTAGAGTCTTAATCCACAGCAAACATTTAATTTAGAAAGCTAAGACGCTCGAAACTGTCAAGTTAAAGAATGTAGTCTGCAGTCCAGGTAATATAGTGATACATATTAGTAGCATTAGTACTGTTCTTTATTGTTATTACTTTTTCAACTATATGACTCAAATAACTTTATTTAATGACGTTTTAATTTACTGAAACACACCTGTAGAAAGATGCAAATACTCCTCTGTCCTTTTGAAATTAGCATGTTTTCTCTCCAATTTGAGTTTTATGACTAGAACAGAATTGATATTCCTGGTTTTACTGTAAAAAGGTGAAAATAAATCCAACACATCTTGCTCAAGTCACATGATCAGTTTTTATTTTTCATCCCACTGCCCTTCCCTCTGTCCTGAGTGAATTAATTCAGCCTCCACTCTTCATGGCAAAGAGGGTAAAGTAAGAGAGGAGGACCCTCCATCTTAGAAGGACAGAACAGAAATCTCCCTCCTTCATTCCACACAATGCCTCTCGATGACTCTTTCAATTTTCTGCGTGATTGAAATCGAGTGAAAAGGCTTAGGAGGTGATGAGGGATAAGAGTCAGTGTTCATTTCAATCTGTATAAAAGCACCTAAGGAAACAAGGATCCCATTTACAAACCCTTTCAATTAAATAGTGAGCACAGCAAAAAAAAAGAAAATACAAAGACCTACCGGAATCAATATAGGATTCCTATGAAGGTGTGATGGTGGGAATCCACTATGGATTTAATCATTGTATTTGCAGCAGTACACTTGATTGTCCACAAACAAAAGAATAATAACAGACATAGAGGCAAAAAAATTAATCAGTTTTCATCTCTCCTACACCTCGTTTTCTTGGCTGTGTCTAAAAGACGAAAGGCTAAATATTTATTGAGGGTCCTGTGCTGCAGAGGAAGGCTGGAGAACAACAGAGTGGGGAAGCCGGTCTGATCGACGCTTCCGCTCCCAGCAAGTAATTCATTCTGAGAGGGAGGCACAAGTGCCCCACTCCTTTTCCCAGCACAATTTTATGATAATCCTAATAAATTATGATGCTCTGCACAGACATTAAAAACTTTGATTGGCTGTAAATCAAATAGACTTTGCCTCTCAGGTCAGAGAGAACTAGGATCATGACTGTGTGTACGCCTGACTCTCCGTTCCAACTATCAATTTTTCTTCATCTTTAAACCCTCCATCATCCTCGGTCCACCTGCCCATTTCCTCCCCCTCTTGCCTTATGTCTACTCTTGCACTTGGACTTAGTTTGTAATTTTCCCTACCAGTGGCCTTTCATTACCATCTTCCTCACCTGACTTAATAGATTTTGGGTTACTACATTCCACAAAGGGAAAAGAAAAAAAAAAAATCTGAGAACAGAAACTAGCATGGCAAGCAACAAATCACTGTGTGGAGCTTGCACGGTTAGTCACACACACACACACACACACACACACACACACACGCACACGCACACACACACACACACACACACACACGCATATATGACAAATAAGATCACTTTAGATTGAGTCATTAATGGATAACTTTGGCCATCTTCTTTGAATACTATTCCCATTGTCTGGTCTTGCCACTAAAATTGGCAAGTGTGTTTTTTTTTTATTATATTTTTTGATGAGCATACACACTGCAAAAAGTCCCCTTTCAAAAACAAGAAAAAAAAGTACAAAAATAGGGTATAATTTTCTTAAAATAAGAAAAATTATCTGCCAACAGAACAAGAAAATTTATCTTGTCAAGATTTTCTAAAACAAGAAAAAATATCTTACCAAGATAAACCTACAATATCTTAAAATTAGTGTATTTTTACTTAAAACAAGCCAATTTTACTTATACGAGTAAGATATATTATCTTATTTTAAGAAAAATTATCTCAAGTAAAGAAAATGTTACTTGACACTGAATTTCTTAAAATAGCATAAAATTTTCTTATTTTAAGAAAAATGTTCTATGTATTAAGAAAATAAATCTCATATATTCTATTTGTATTAGTAAAATTGGCTTGTTTTAAGTACAAATACACTAATTTTAAGATATTTGTAGGTTTATCTTGGTTAGATATTTTTTCTTGTTTTGGAAAATCTTGACAAGATAAATTTTCTTGTTCTGTTGGCAGATAATTCTTATTTTAAGAAAATTATACCCTATTTTTGTACTTTTTTTTCTTGTTTTTGAAAGGGGACTTTTGCATTGTATACCTAAATCTAGTTTATTTTTATTGTTGCATATGATTAAAATATATATTTTGTCACAGCTTTACTCAAGGTTCTTATGCTAAGACAAAAATCCAAAAATTTATCCTGTGAATACTGGAACAAAAGATGTTATTGGCTTGCTGAAATGAAGACATAAGTTCAATTACTTTTAACATCTTTATTACGTTTAAGTTTCACATAAACACAATAAAACATGACTACTGGTCAGAATTTAAAGTCTGGATGGGCATCTGATTCTGAAACAATCCTGTAAAATGACAGAACAATGACAATCTGACACATCTGCTGCACTAAGAGTCAAGCAAACCAAATTGTCCAAAGCAAAAAAAAATCTTGGGATTAGATGTCAACAATAGGAGCTTCCCCCGCAATGAACTTCTTCCAATAAGCCATAGCCTTTTATATGTGGAAGTCTTGCCTCAGTTACGGACGGCGTTCTCAAGACGTCTGTCAGCAGCACAGAGAGGAGTGGCCACACACAAGCATGCTGAAAGGTGTAGTAGCTATGATGTCCTCCTTTCAGAAGATCAGGGCAGGCCTGGTTCCAATGGCCAGTAGAAAGTTGGTTTCACGATCACCACAGAGCTGAAAAGTGGTCTTGTTTGAAGTTGTTGGGTCATCTGCTAATTGGAGCACAGACAGAAAAACAGTCACAAAACAAACCACGTTTTAGGGACTAATCAGTGTAATGATGAATCAGTATCATAAATTTCTTACCTCAAGAATGTGAAGGATGCCGTCACTTGCATTTCCCAAAGTTTCTTGTAGATGGTGCAATACGTGATTGGAGATGTGTCTGGCATAGGCTTCACCATGGCAACAGTTTGGTTTACTTGAAAAATAAAACAAGTCTTATTTTAGTTCATGTGCTCAATTACAATATTACATGCATTCAAGATGGCAAGAAAGTTATTTTAATTAAATCAAACTAGGACTACTTAAATTCACAAATCAAAAATAGTGTTTAAAATATCCTGGCAACAGTGTGGAATATCTAACCTAGGCTTTTAGACTCATTGCATTTAAGTTTTTTAATTACAGCACATCAAACACCCTCAGTTAGTGAAATACTAGGCGGAATTGCTCTTTAACCATTTCCCGAATCAGAAGTTACGAATGAGAAGCCATCTTAGCTATGTTAAAAAACGGAAGCTACCAAGACTCGTGTCGATATTTTTAAGCCACAGCTATTGTGGTTAATAACTGTTCAAAGCTCATATTTACAAGAGCGGCTCTTTAACCACGGATGAAAATTGGCATATCACGACATGCTAACTAGCTTCAGTTAGCTTATCTTAGAAAGACAGACTTTAAACTTACCTCTGAGTACAGCAGCTGTAGGGTCTATACACGTAAAAAAGTCCTCCATCTTCATTCATGTCCAACCGAGATTAGAGAATTTGCCAAAAGAAAATCTTATAAAAGTACAGTAGATAAAAGCTTAGTTAGGCTGTTACAACTGAATTAACGGTTAATCAGGGCAGTTAAATGATCTCTGGCGTTGCCGTTAGTGATGTGCGGATTGATACTGAAATATCGATTCTTCCGATACCAGAACTTAATTCTTTAAAATCTATTGTCAGATCCAAGGATCAATACTTTCAACACTTTAGTAATTTGAGATAATGTAGATTAACAAGAGCAAGTTAGAAAGTAACTAAATTATTGAGATCTTGCCGAAATGAAACGTTGTTAATGGGAACTACTTTTTCTTCCGCCTGGTGAGTATGTAATGTGTAAGGACGTAATGCCCATGCGCAGCGTGCTGCTGACGCTCACTCACTCAGAAATGAACATGTTGACAGATTATTAAAAAAGTGACATGGAGCCATTTCAGCTGTCATTTTATAGTAGTTTTAATAATTAAACAAGGATGTGTTTAGTAGGGTTATTACTTTACTAATTTTCTTTTTTTTAGTTTGCAACTCCATTTTCATATGTTTTGTATATTTCTGCTGAATTAAAATAGCTTATAGTAAACAAGATTGTTCTCAATGTACTTCTGAGTTTAAAATGAGTGCATCAGAGTACATTGTGTTCTTTTTATGAAGCCAAGATATGGATTACATTTATTTTTTATTTAATTAAGAAACAAATTAATTGTCTTTTGCACAAAGTATGGGATCTGTATTGCCAATACCACCTTAAATTTTACTCTGTATTGGATCGGAAAGAAAATCTGTTGTATCGAACATTAATACTATCTCACTGACATTTTGGGCGCTTTCCCATGTGGATTGTATGATGTCATAAAAGGGGTTACAAACATGATGAATAAAATATTGTTCAAACTAATATTAGTAACTTATAAAGTAAGAATTTGAAATATAAACCAAAAGTTAAAATATTTATCATGACATTGAGCTAATCAATATTGTTGATTCTAATCTCATTGTGTGGAATACCAGCCATTTCAAATCACACATCAATAGAAATTTCATGACATGTCAGTAAGAGGTTGCATCAAGAAGATCAAATTAAGAAGGTCCTTAGCAGATGGAAACATGCCAAGAATTATCTTGATATATAAACTGATATTGTTTCTGAAATTGTTGTGTTAAATGTCAATCGTTTAAATATTAAATTATAATTTCCTGTACACTCTGCCAACTTATACAAGAATATAAGTTCATGGGGTTTTTTTTTAATTTTTCATTGACAATAACACAAAGGATTCCATTTGGACATAGTCTGTTTTAATTATCTGAATACATTTAATTAAGTATGTGATTTCGCTTTCTGTGCTTGAAATAAGAAATTTTTACTTATATAAAATAAGTTCTAGACTTGAAGTTTGATTGGTAAATATTGATATTCTAGATTCTAGCACATATTTACTCATAATAAGTAATATTTTCTTAACATTAAGCTTTTATATCTTACTGAGATAATTAAGTACAAAAACACTTAAAATAAGAAAAATATTCTTACATAAATCCCTCTTGGTGAGAAAAATTATCTTGTCAGAAAGAAAACAAGAAAAATCTCCTTAATTTAAGATATTTAATCTTACTAAGATTTCAGTTTTTGCAGTGGCATAGATTGACTATATTTGTTTTTGGAGTACAGTGGACTGAAATCAAATACACACCACACCCTTCAGATGTTTAATTATTATTTTTAAGATTTTGATTATAATATGACTATATTTATGTTTGCATGGCACTGGATTTCAATATTTTCATTTCACTTCTGTATGTCTATTTTCCAATAGTTATTTATGTATGCTTTCATATAAGTGTGCAAATGCGTGTATGAATGTGTGAAAGATTAAATTTAGTGTAAATGCTTTGCAGACCTCGGATTTGATAAAGTGCTATAGAAGTGCAGGTCATTTACATTTTCCTATACCATTTAAAAGAAATGTCCTTGTACCTTCCTCCTTTGTAACTGTGTAGCTGTAGCTCCGAAATATGTTATTAAACTATGCATATCACTCCAATTATGATTTTGTCAGTTCTGCTCCTCAACATATTACACAGCATCATACAAAGCATTTGTTCATTGTGACACACACTGTTGCATGGCATATGCTTGTATTTTTATTTAGACACACAGATTTAAATAACCAATGAACTCAATAAAACCAGATTGATGCCAGCTGCTCACTCTTTCACTTGTGCCCTGTGTGAATTAATTTACCTTCAAACAGAAAAGTCATAGGTCAACAAAAACATTAATTTGTTGCCATAAATCTGATTAGCCGATTACTGACCCACCATTATTATTATTTGAAGGTTTTAAAAAATCCACATATCTTCATTAAAAAGTGTGGACATAAAAAAAAACAACTATTTCATTTGAGAGTGGCTCATCACTTACGAAAATATAGAAATCCAAAATCCAATATGTTCTGGGTACCTCCACTACAGTAATGGCTCTTTGTCAAAAATGAAATCATTCTTTACACACACACACAAAAAAAAGGCTTAGTGATGTCACAAAAGAGGAGCTGATCAGGCATGTATTTTCTAAGGTGAACCATTCAATAGATCAGAAGTGAGTTGGAGGAGAATGTGATTAAAATGTTCTTTTTGCATTGACTGTCACACCACTTTAGAAAACGTCCCAATTTAAGTGTTCACTTTACAAGGTGAGTGCATGGAGAGAATTATATTTGATGATGAACGATGTAATTTGTCGGGCAGTGACCCCATCCATTAAGACTGACTGCTTTTAAATGGTTATATTCAGTGGCAAGACGGTGTTATGGATCTTACTTTTCCTGGAAGATTGCTTATCAGTTAAGAGGACTGAATGGATTAAAGAAGAGAATCTTTTCAAAGAGTCATCTCAGGCTACTTAAATACAAGATTAATGAAATATCATGCGAGCTGGTAGAGACATCACATGTTCTAAATAAATGCTTGTTTTAAATGTTTTAACGTTCTAGAGTGGAGTTTTACGTTTTGTACGTCTACGTATTCTAATAGCTACAGTGTATTGCCATAAAATGCTGATTTTAGAAACCGTTGGTGTCAAGTGTCTGTTTCAAAATTCTAAACATAAGCTAAATATTATTAGACCAACTACAAAGGTAATTGCAAGAATGGTTTCGAAATAAAACAAAACCTGAAATTCACTTGTCATTAATCCAATGTTGGCGTCAAAAATTGCAGGCTCTGATATCAAATGGCATTTTTTTTTTCTCTCCAAGAGATCTCATCTGAAGAAATTACTAAAATTTTGGGGTGGGGGGGGAGGAAATAAGGTGATTTAATTTGTATGTCACAATTTCAACAAGGCAATCCAAAGTGCTTTGCAGGATCAGAAGGAAGTAAAACAACAAACAAGTAAAATATTGCAGTGGCAAAGTAAGGCAAAATGTTGACAGGCTAAAGAACAGATTACACTTTATGATGTCCCAGTTGTCATTGACCAAAGGCATTTCCAAATAAATTGTTTTTTTTAGCCTTGATTTACATTTTTGCAGATTTCTGGACATTTGTTCCAAATCAGTGGAGCTTAAAAAACAGAATGGAGTTTCTCCACTTTTAGTTCTAACTCTGGAGATGCACAGTAGACCTGAACCACAAATCTGGAAGAATTATACAACAACAGATATTTAAAAATACATTTTACTAATATTATCTTTTGGCTGTTAAAAGCAGTCTATCACTTATTGTCTTATAAATATTTGAAGCACAACCTTCACAGTGAGCACTTATTACAATATGGCTCAGTTGCCACTCTCACATTGTTTGATTCACTCATACCTGAACTGCTAAATATCACAAAAGCGACTTAAGAGCTGGTGATTCAGGAGTTCCAAATAATTTATAAAATGCTATTTTAGAGTAAACGGATCAGCCACCCATTCAATTATAAGGACCTGACTCTCCTACGAGGTATGATGAGACCATTTGGCACAAGATCTTTCAGTACAAAAACAATAAAATATGTCTTGTCAAAGTGAAGTTCATCTTACAAATGGATATATAACTCTGTCTGGTAAAATGAGTCCAAGTTATTGTCAAAGATTGAAAGTGATTGCTTTAAGCTTCAAACTTCCCGTATCAGACAAATAGACTTGCTTTCAGGAATTATAACAGACTGACCGCACTTGATGTGTAATATCATATAATGAATGTATTATTGTGCATTATTGCATCTCTATTCTCATCTATGTTTCTTCAAGAAATCACTCGTAGTGTTAAATATGTCAGATAACCGTTGTGCAACCCTTACAAGCAGCTCGCTTTTCTAAAATCCACCATATGTACAGTTTCCTCAAATTTTCACTGAATATCTCTTGAAATACACAAATGGTATTTGGTGACAGTGAAATTTAGCCATCCTTTGTTACAAAGGAATGGGCACAAACTCTGAATTATGGTGTCAGGCGGCTGCAAAGGTATTGGAAGTCATTATGTATAATACATATGAGGCTCAGGTGGATTTTATGATTATCATTATCTGTAATCATTTTCACATTTTCAAATCCCAGGAAATGTCTACTGTGTGTGGAGTTTGTCCCTGGTCTTTAAGTGGCCTCACTGGCTTTGTGGCACAATCAATGCACAATGTATTCATTGTCAGTTTTGTCAATACAGCGCTTTTATTACCCTCTTAATCCAATCAATAGTAGACGCGGTTCTATTTTATTTTTAAAGATTCCCTAAGATTTTATGACATTTTTTTATTTGTGTCTTGTTATACTCTAAGGCGGGACTGTCTTTAGCAGACTATTAGAAATGTAGCTAAAACAATGACGAGAGGCACAGCAAACATTCGCCTTCTGAGTTTGTAAGTTCCTGTTAAGTTCTGCCGTTTGAAATATAAAGCACCATGTATGGCAATAACATGGAGACTTATTCTCTGAATTATGTATATTTATGTTCTTGGCAGTTGGACATATGAGAATCATCACGGCACTAAAGCAAGGCGGCTGGAGAAGAGGAGTCATCAATCATGCGAGGTGCACATTTCCTGCAGCAGAAGACAACCTACAGTACATCAGGTCTGTGCACTGAGACCACAGTGAGTGGGATGCTGGAGGTAGTCAGAGACAAGTAATTAACTAAAAATAATATGTGCTTGACACAGCAGAGAAAACGTCTTTAGTAGAAACAGAAAACGCAACAGAATAAAACCTTCAGGATCGGACTGGAGGCCGGAGAGATGAAGGTTATGATGTGTGCTGGTCAGAAAAGGGTGAGCATTTATTTACACGCAGTCGTAAATAAATGTAAATATACTATCAGAGCAGTCGGCTCTGATAGTATATTTACATATATAAATATATGTAAATATACTGTATATATAACACCCCTACAGCATTATATAAACACACATGTGAGTGTTCCAGACAGTAAAACTGAAAACAACAAAAAAGCTGGTGGTTTTACAGAACTGTTCACCTTTACTGTGAAACTGACTTGCAGCCCCTTGCTCTTTTGTAAGATCAAAAGCATGTGGCAAAATCATAACTTCAACAGCTGCTCCTTATTTGTTCTTGGTACACTACTTTTATATTTTGGAGTACTTTTTATGAGCACATATATATAACCGTTTTTAAACAAAATCTAAAATATGAGAATTGTTTTTTTTCTCAATTCTGAAAAAAATATCAAGTAAATCAAACCATGTTGGCTTAATTTAGTATCCTTAATTGCAAATTTATTTTCTACACTTACATTTCTTCTGCTGAAATTAGCTATTAAACCACATGACACCAACACAACCAGAGACATTGGATGACACATTAATTAAAGTGGCTTTTTTTTGTGTTTTAGAGTCCTGCATTAAGTTGCCTTGAAAATCTAAAACATGCATGTAGCTTGACTTGAATTAATAAATAAACAATCTCAGAGAACCCTCTTAATTTTGAGAGCCAGCACTCCCCAAAGGGAGAGTCATGAGATCTCATGATGCTATTCAGTTGTCTTCAGTGTGCAGTGTTGATCTAGCCAAGTCCAGGACAGTGCATTTGGTTCCAGGTAGGAAAAGAAGTGGTCTAATCTTGACATTGTGTTGCGTCTGTGTTTGCTGATCTTACTTTGAAGAACAAAAATAATGAGCTGTTGAATTGTGCTCTGATTCTCACTGATATGATTGAGAACACTCGGTTCCAAAGACGCCTTTGGCACGTTTAAGTTGTTAATCTTTAAGTATGTCGGTTACTCTGTAAGAAACAGATATAGTGAAAGACATAACAGTGATAATATGTCAGCACTTTGTGTTTTCCTCAAATTGCTAACCATTAGTGACTAATAAAGCTAGATTTACCATTGGTGTTGACGTAAAACCCCTAATTATGCAAAAGTTACATCTGCTTCAAAGCTTACGATTTGTGCTAAACTATAAGATAAATTTGCAGTTTTTATGCATGTTGGCAACACTTTAAAAAAAAAAGAACGTTATAGTTAGCATTGTTAAACCTGCAAACAGACTGAATTTATATAGCTCTGAATTTATGCAGCTCCTTCCTAGTCATACTGATCAGTCAGACTGCTTTAAACACACTCAACAAATCACACTCCCAACACACATTCTCACACAGAGAGGCAGATCAGTAGGAAACACAGGTCTAAGTTCCTTGCCAAGGAGAACATCAACATGTGACAGAAAAAAGCTGGAGTCAAAGCCAGAACTTTCAGATTATAGATCAGATCTTTAACCATACCTCTGCTGGTTGTGTCCTCCGACATATTACCATAGGCCACAATAAATACATAATTTGATCAAAATCAACCAAGTAAGGATGAGGCTTTGAGGATGATCTGCAGACAAAGGGCAGAGATTCTTTATGTGGACAAACACTTCCCAGTCTGACCTCCCAGCCGACAAGCCTGTATGACCGCCTGATTTTTCTTGATTTTTCCTTTTTGCTTGTCGACGGCTCAGTGGTGTTGCCAGGTGTTTGCCTTCCTGCGTGTCTTACTCAGATTTCCTGTCCGGACCTTTTGCTTTCTGAATAGTGTGCAGGACAGGTTGGCCTAAATACTGTCAAAACCAATGAGTGCACAAACAGTTCACAGCTCTGGGATGGGCTGACATTAGCCTTGGGTTCACATAAACAAAATTCCGATGCAGAGTTTTATCACTTTGAATGCGAAAGAAAAATAAATAAATAAAAACCCTGATAAATTAAATGTAGTTCCAAGAATCCTCAATAGCCGCGTTCTTAGATTGATATGCACTGTTTAAAAGACAGAAATGCTAATAATGAAAAGCAGCTTGAGATACCCAAACATCCTGCAGAAATAAATATCTATGAGATCTGTGAGTCTTCATTTTCCATTCATCCACACACAACCCAAAAGACAAAATTACCACAGACCTCATTAATGACCGACTAACATTAAAAACACGCACAAATGTTTAGCGTAAGTGTTTCTGTCAGTGGCAATTGCTCTGGTTTAAAAATAAAACAACATTGTGCCTGTTACAGTAATGATTTGAATTTTTTCACGTCACTGCAGGCTTGCACATATGTGCTGAAATGAGAACAGTATGCTTAGATGCCGGGAAATCAATGACTCATATTCGCCTTTCTTACTGGTTCGCAGCATAATTAAGGGGAAAGTGGGAGTACCGCTGTCTAATCTTACTGAGAAGGATCATACCAGCAAGAATATAAACAGAGCACCGTTTTTGCATTTAGCTGCAAAAATCTGCTTCTCTCTTTGCTCCAATACGCAAATGACTACTGTAGCTTCTGTCTTCTTTTGAAAAGGAGAATAATTTGATATCCTGAAACATGCCACAGTAAATCAGAACGATTAAAAGGTAGTTGCAGTGAAAGAAAATCTGGAATTTCCTAAAATACACACATCTAATAGACATTCTGTCACTAGATTATGGTTTTATAACTACTCAAATAAGTCTAGATTACAACACAATTGAAAAATGTGTGTAATTGTTGGTTGCGTGAGTTTATTCCCTCACAATCTGTGGAATTTCCTTCCAAATAAGGAATGTTTCTGTACCTCAACCATCAGCTTCAGCCTTTCATTGATCAAATATATTTTAACCAACATTGGAGGAATCATAAAACCTGATGAGCTGCTGCTCGCCCTTATTATGTCTTCTGCTTTCAGCTCATCACTAAATATGGTGCCAGAGATTCTCTTTGACAACATAAAAAAAAACAAAAAAAAACCATTTTGCATTTGAACTTCAGCTTGAAGCATTTCCTCTGGCGGCCCAGCAATCAGCCTGCACCATTTGGAGGTGTGAATATTTCTCCCCAGCTGGGGGCCCAACTCCAAGAGGGAGCCTTAGCGCTACTCATCTAAATGAGCACTGTGTCTGATCCTGGCATGGTGTTTCTTTGTACAATGCATGCCAGTCATGTTACCAAGAGCATTACAATGGATTGCCTCAAGCAGGGCAGAGGGCTTTTCTGGACACTACAAGCATGTTTCAAGTGATTTCTAAAGTTGAAAAGTGATGATAAATTATTGAAAGAGCCACTAAACACTGACATTAAACAATTCCATATGTCCATGCGCAACATATGGCAGCTTGAAAATGATTTTTATTGCTGCTTTGTGCACATCTACACAGATTGTTAGGATAAGTAGAATGCAGCCACAGGCTTCTCTGAGGTGTGGCTTAAGTGCGATATTATCCCTCACCTTTTATTCACTCTCAAAGGATCCCGGTTTATCCGCTTAGACGCAGCTACAATATGTTAAACTACTTTCCTCATCCATATGGAAGGGTTTAGGAGAGCAGCACTTCATCAGCAGATAGAGAGGAAGATATGAGGTAATAAAACAGAACAGCAACCTCTGTTATACAAATGGGAACACCTTTGAAAAAGGACTTTGAAACCGGAAGCAGAAAAGGAGACGACGGCTGATTGCTAGACGAGTGGTGAGAAAATGTAAACGGATGAAAAAGACATACCAAAGATTCAGCAGCTTTATAATGAGAACCACTGGTCAAACATAAAACAAAGAAGAAGGTGTAACTTGCAAAGCCTAACACTAACAATACACCTTGGTTGCGTTACAGAAAGCTATGAGGAAAAGGAATTACTCTTGCCTCTTTTCCAGGTAATGTAATTGCTGCATTAGTGATCTTCCACCCTCATTAAGCATGGATCAAACAGCAGTGTGGAAAGCAGCAGCATGGAACAGGAGTGTGAAACAGACAGGATTAGCGGATAAGAGAGATGTTTTCCCACAGTCGGCACAGTGCGTGTTTTAAGACTCCCCCTTGGTTTATTATAGACTGAAGACACTAGCATGTTGGAGTTTAACCTCTCCACTGAATTATAATTAGCTAATTCATCCTTGGCTAGTGTCCCAGTGTTTGTGTTGACACCATAACAAATGTAAATGTTTGTTTTGTTTTTTTGTTTTTTAGGGGTACTGAGGGTAAAAGGGACTGAACCCATTCTCCAGCCAAACCTTTCAGAATTTTATTAGTGAAGAATTTCACTTTACAACTACATGCTACTTTATGATGGTCTGACACATTAAATGAAAAAAATTTTGTGGTTGTACCATAATCAACTGAGAAAGGGTGTCGATCAATCCAAATGCCAATGATTTTTTACTTTACAGTATTCTTTTTGTTTTCTTTCACCAGGTGTTATTACCTAAGCAATGTTAACATTAAGATAGTGTAAAAAAACAAACATTTCAAAATGACACTTTAAGATTTCTCGTACATTCTTGTTCCAAAGTTCCAAAGATTTATGAGTAGAACACAGCTTGTGTGAATTTTGCTATGCGCATTTGAAAACTCTTCATAGACAACTATGGGAATTCAAGATACAGATAGTTAGGCTGAAAATTATTAACACACTTGAAATAATTATTAGGTAATCCATTCATTAGATCAGGGTTATTCTTCTGAGTGGAAGTAATAGCAAGACAGGACCGGAGTGATGGCAAAGGAGTGTTATGACCTCAAGGTGCAGAGATCATTGCAACACATGAAAAAAAAAAAAATTGTCACAATACATTTTAATTTGATATATGCATTTAACTGTAAATAAATAGAAATTTGTCAGAGGTATAAATAATGTTAAGCCTAATGTTGTACGAGGTTTTACTTACAATCTCGCTTGATCAATGAAAAGATATTGCATAAGTGAAAAAGTTAAAATTCTTAATGCAAATGTACAATACTATTAATACAGAGAGCAGGTATATTTAAGTGTAAAGGGCGAAAAGCTAATCATTACTATTGATTTTTCTTGAACAAAATTCTAGGATTAATTGCAATTAAATATTGCAAACCTTTTTTTTTCATCTTGGTGAAATTGGGAATTAGTGGGGTGTAATCAGCACAACATAAATACTACTGTCACAAATAAGCACTGGAAAAACATCTAGTTTATTGCATTTTTTTAATTAATTTATTCATTCATTCTATTAACTGTTAATTATTTTTTTGTCTCTTGTAATAATAGGTTAATGATAAATGGTGCCTGTGTAAAATGACCTAGTCCAGGTAGTTTGTATGTTCATTTATCTATTTATCCATTTCATTTATTATTTTGCCTATTGATTAATTGTGATTGTTCATTATTTAACTCTGGTGAGAAATGAAGTGGGATGTCGTCAAGCATTTTTTAAATTCATTCGGAGAAGTAATATTTTTGTTGAGATATCAGTTTAGAAATGTGCAAATTGTTGCATTTTCAATTTCAAGATTTATAATTCATTATATATTCATAAATGTAAAAAAAAACGGATCTTTCGTTACATCTTTTACGAAATGAAAACAATGTTCTCTCATTGGTCATTTTCAGGGTTCTGAACGTGTGTGTTCAAAACAAAAAAATGTATTCAGGGCATTTACTTGAACACACATTAGCATTCATCCCTCAAACGCCTAAATGAATGACTTGTCAAGATTTTAACTTGTTTTCTATGAAAGGAGAGGATGTGATACAACACAAATGATTATGTGTTATTCTCCTGACAGTGCTCAGAGACAGATATGAAGAGGAAATATAGTGTTGGAATGACTGTGGGAAAATCTTCAATATCAAAACATCACGTTTCCTCCTCTAAAATGTCACTATGAGCTATGAGAAGTGCTTCAAATGCTTCTTTGCAACACTTTAAAAAGCCAGGTGTCATGTGCTGATCTAGTTCTGTGGTGCAGTTAGTGGTTCACTGGGCTTTGAAAATTGTCAGCAGGAGTATCAGAGAAAGTTGTTGGAGTCAAAAGGGTAAACAGGAATATAACAAAGAAAAAAAGGAGGGAATTTCAGAAGTGGCACTGAAAGGGGAAGGCTTGAATCAACCAGACAACGTGGGCTCATCAAAGAATTAGACTCAACACCAGCTAGGATTTCTCAGCCTGTTTTTAACGTGCATAATTTTTTTCTTAGTACAAAAAAATTCAGCAAAAAAATAAAAATGTTATTTATTATTATTTAATATAATTATTGGAAAAATCTATACGTTTAGATATACATTTAAGAGACAAATGTTTGCATTTGGTCATTTTCATGGCTACCTGCTTCTCCTCTCTTTTTAAAGAAGACACCTAATAAGGAGCCTGAGTCATAACCTAGAGAATGGAGGACAAAGAGCCTAAGTCAAGCACCTATCAGAGGCTTTAAAAAGAAGGAAAAAATTCAAACAAGTTCCTTCTCGTATTTCCTGCATTTAAACTGTAAAGAGCCACAAATCATCTTGGGGAAATCTGATGATAACCATTTCCTAGACCCATCAATATTTCACAAAAAGGCAGGAAAATGAAGAGAGAGGAGAGTGCATATGCTATTATGTAGTGTTGCCAGATTACAAAATGCATTGGGAAAAAAAAAAGTGCCAGGAGGCATAAAATGATGTTCTGACACATAAAAGAGGTGACATCAAACATGAAATCAGGTGAAGTCCACTGCGCACCTCAGGAGTGCAGCTACAGTGGAACAGATAAAAGGAAAATCAAAATGAAATGACGGGGGGGAAAGTCTGCTCTGATTGAAGTGACACAAGGAAATGAGGATTCCACTATCTTCTGATATTTCACTAAAAAGGTTGCCAAACACCCAGGCAAGTGGACCTGAGAGAGCAATGACAATAATATGAAGAGGTTGCTATATACCGTGGCACAAAAATCCAGATTGAAAAGAATGGCAAAAGTGACGGAGGAGGAATAAGAAACTCCGGCTCAAGGATGAATGAACATAAGCCGCTACGCGCCTAACGGCGGAAAGCGGAAGCAATGCTGCGAGGTGGGCAGAGTGCTGCAAGCGCTGCCATGTTCTGCCCAGTGATTTATGTCTACACTAAGGCAACAAAATGTAGAAACAAGATCAGAGCACATTCTGAGATGAACTCAGGACTTGGTGGACTGCTGATGGATAGCTCCTGTCTTAGCATTCCACCATTTTGTAAGGTGAGAGGGAAGGACAGATAAGGAAAGACAAGGTGTATTTTCAAGAGTATCTGCAAAAGACTACACAATAAAAAAGAAGGCTGAGATGTGTTAAGATGTTTATTGTGAACTGATTTCACTTATACTCTAGTTTAATGCTATATTTTGCATAACATAAGACCTAAATGTAAATCCTGGAATTAATAATTCCCTTAAAGTATGTTTGGAAACATTACTTCAGGGGTTAGCAATTCTGCAGCATGTTTTCTATTTTTGTCTGTTCTATCTGAGATAAAGTATTAGGTCCCTGTAGAACAAAGTGATAGGGCGAAGTGATGTGAAACAGTCGTTTGGAGCAGGAAGACATTTAAGACAAGCTGAACAACAGCCCTTTAAGACCAGAGTTGCCCAACTCTATCCTCGGGATTCGATAAGAGCTGATTAAAAGGCGACTCAAACCACAGCAGAAAACATCTGCATGGTGCACAGCCAAGTGTTTGTTTGCAAAAATAAAAAAATCTACTTTTGGGGAAGATGCCAAGTAGGTGTTCAAAAGGAAATAACATGTGTATTTTAAATATGTTTGTGACCCACTATTATGGTTAATACAGTACCTCCCAAAAGTAAATTCAGAGTTTATTAGTTTTGAATCTTTCTGTATATTTTGACTGGATTGACTATATATTTGTGTATATAAACTGGTGTTTTTAAAAAGTGCCTTGAGATTACATTTTATTGAATTAATACATCTGGTTGCACAGACTTTTCTTTAGGGGTACTGAGGGTAAAAGAGGACTGAACCCATTCTCCAGCCAAACCTTTCAGAATTTTATCAGTGAAGAATTTCACTTTACAACTACAAGCTACTTTATGATGGTCTGTCACATTAAATGAAAAAATGTTGTGGTTGTACCATAATCAACTGAGAAAAGGCCTCGATCAATCCAAATGCCAATGATTAGTTATTTCTGCCCTTTGTGATTTGCCTATCATCTAAAACTATGAAATAAAGTATATTGAAAACTAAACAATTTAATAGGAAAGTGACATGGATATGTATGCAATGAACTACAGCCAAACATTTTTTATTAGTGCATATGTGCCTCCACCTACAAAATATTTCATATATTAATAGTTAGGTTTGTCACCAGATTTGATAATGAGGATTTTAAATGATTAATATCACAGACCCTAACCTCCCAAACTCTAAACTAAAGCATTTTTCCTGTCCAAAGTCTGCCAAGTTAAAGCATAGGCTGTCCACACAACTTGTTTGATCTTTTATTTTCCTCTAACAATCGAAGCAAGTTTTACTTCACAATGATGTTCACAGTTAAAAGACAGACTGAATCTGCTTGTCTGTGTATGACTGACTCTACGTTGCTTAGACAGCTGTACATGTAGTGAAGAGTTGTAGAGATTCAGCTAAAGCAGTCATTACATTTTGCAACTTTTCAAAGCAAAGTGCTAATTTTAGAAAGCAGGTGAGCAACTTATTTTGTGAAATGTGCCCATACTGAATGAACTAGAACAGAAAAGTAAATGTATGCTAAGGCTGAAAACATTGACACATGCAAGCGATTGATCTAAAAAGCCTAACGTGATAATACTATATAATGCAAATTAATTGCATAACCTATTATGTCCTCTCTACCTGGTTCACAGCAATCTTTGGTCAACAACGCAAAGTCGCAAATACGAGTGAAAAGATGAGCAAGTTGAGTCGAACTAGTGTGCTCAGCATTAAATGCAGCTTGATAAACCTCCCTGATAGAGCTGTGGATAAAATCAAGGTGGTATGTACAAATTGCAACAATAAATTCTGTTTTTGGCAAAGCGCAAAGTGTTTAAAAGACCATCTTTGAGAAAAGCACATTTTCGCTGACGCTGGCAAAGATGCTAATTCAGGGCGATTTTACAACATCAAGCCATGCTTGTCAGACAACGCTGACAGGGTGCAGCTGTAGAAACTTCAACAAAAACTATTGTAAAAAGAATACATAAACTGTACAACATCAATGAGGCAGCTAAAGCACAACAGCTGGCAGACGCCACATTTACTGCCTTTTCCGGATACCCCTGGACATCCGTGGGTAATCACAAATACCGCGTGGCTACTACACACCAAATAGATGAGAAGTGAAACCACATTTCTTCACCTTGTACGTGACGAAAAACAAGGACAATGCTGCTGACGCATGCTTCAATATTTACATTTCAAGCTTGCAAAGTTAACATAGTGATTCATCTTGATTAATTAGTCCTATAACGTGATTAATCTGATATGTTTTAATCAACTGACAGCACTAGTTTATGTATGATATATAAAACACGTTATCTGAAAATAAATAGCAACCATTTTTAAATTAGCCCAGCATTTCAGTAAGTTCCTGCATAAACAGTATCATGTTTTCAAGTCTGCAGCCAAATGTGACATCACAGAAATATTTGAGTAGCTTTCTAAACCTAATTAACCTAATTTCCTAGCAGTACTTTTAGGTTGGACCACACTAGTTCCTTTGGGAATACATGGAAGAAGAAACCCCACGACATAGGTGGTAAATGAGCTAAAGGCCCAATAATCACAATTCTAATGTGATCAGTGAAATAGTGAATAAATGTAAAATGTAACCTGGAAAATGAGAGGTAAGTATTTCTTGGAATAAGAGCTTTACCTTATCCTTATACTGTGGGTCAAGTACATAACAGGAGGGTAAGTGAAAGCAAGCGGAGAAACGTGTTATTCCAGCATTGATGTGGTGTGTAAATACTTTTTTTGAAGAAAATCACTTGCCTGTGTGTAAAACATTTCAAAGGATTCACACTCCTTTAAGGACTATCAAAGACTGCTTCTGTCTGTGTGCAACAAATACTTTTTTTCCCTCTTCCTCCATGAATGTGAATTTAAGTGTCAACGGCCAGTGAAAGTATTCATTTCAGTTTATGCTTGACTAATCAATTAGCCAAGTGAGCAAACAAGCGAGTAACTACAGCCATAGTATAAAAGGGAAGGAAGGAAAGCTGAAAGGCAATGCTGTTGGGGGACTGCGGAGCTTTTCAACAACTATCTTGAGTCATAGCTGTGTCAAGAAAAAGTGTGAAGTCATTTGCTCTGAGGAAGCTCCATTTAGCAGGAAAAAAAGAGTACTACTGTCATTCACATCCAGCATGTAGGTGCCGTCTTTAAGATTTAATGCTGACAAAAAATGTACTGAAAAAAAAGCATACCAACACAAAGAAAAAGCTTGTGAAATCTAAATAAGGACATACATGGTCAAATAGCACAAACCAAAGAACATATAGTGAGACAATAACTTTCATTTTGTCTGTATTTCCATGCTGTTCTGTGACATAGCAAACAATGCATGTAAGAAGAGATTGGGTTTAGGTGAAGCACCCATCAAAAAACATGAAGTATTACATTACAAGCAAAAGAAATGCCTGTGCCATCATTTTATTCTATTAATTTGAGCGCACTGTTAGTAGTGTGTCATACCTCGCATTCTCGGGAGCCTGAGATGGTATAGGTGCACGGTCCAGTTCCATTGACGAGCACATCCATGGCCTCAGAATTGTTGGGCTTGTAGTCCACATAGTACTCCTGCAGAGGGGAGCTAAGGGTGCGCTCCGTTTCTCGTGGTTTCTTGCGACGCTTGCGAGCCGCGGCAGAGTGCTCCTGGAGCTGTTTCACGCTGTTAGGGTAGCGCTTCCAGGACACATAAATTACCAAGAGGATCATCGCAACGGACAGAAACAGGGCAACACTTCCAGCCACAATCTTATGGAAGGAGACGGGCTCCAAGTCTTGCTCTGGAGGAAGTGCAACAGGTGGGGTAACTGCCAAAGAAGTAGGACCCCAAAGAGATCCCTCAGATCTCTTTCCCGAGCTAGTCGTCAAAGCCAGAACAGATGGGTTATGTTCTGTCTGTACAGGGACACTGGATAGGTTTGGAGTAATGTTCACTGTGATCACTGGCCCTGGGTTGGATTGGCAAACCCCAAATGCTTCAATCGCATCCATCACTTTCTCTCCTTGAGCTTTCTTGGGAGAGGCACAAATCATTGTGGTCTCTTTTGCCCCTCTAAAGTTTCTCAGCCAAGCCACAAGAGGACAGATGGAAGGGCTACAGTCCCAAACATTTCCTGCTAAACTAATCATGGTCAGTGAGATCCAAGCATCAACAACCTCCTGAGAAACATTTGTCAGCTTATTAGAGTCCAGGTTGAGCGTCTGCAGGTTTGGTAAGCATTGGTAAACTATGGGATCTACTTCTGTCAGTTCATTCCCTGACAGATCCAGTTTCTGGACAGAGGCCCAGGTCCAAGTCAAGCCCTGGCTCATTGACCGAATGCGATTCCACTGCAGGTAAAGAGCCCGTAGATTGTAGAGTCGAGGAAAATGGGAAAAATTGATCTTGGAGAACTGATTGTGCTCCAAATGCAACTCTGTGAGTTTGACAAGTCCAGAAAGTGCATTTCGGGTGATACTCCGGAGGCGATTGTAACCGAGATCAAGGAATTCAAGATTTCTGCAATCTTGAAAAAGACGCATTGGGAGAGTTTTTAGTGAATTAGATCGTATGTGAAGACTAAGAAGTTTACGTAACCCTTGGAATTGCCCAAGTTGCAAGGCTTGCAGTTTATTGTATGACAAGTCCAAATTTCGCAAATTAGGGACAGGATGAAATGTTGTATTATGGAGAGATGTGATCTTGTTCGAACTTAGAATCAGTTCTTTAAGCCTGCGGACCCCCTGGAATGCCATTGCATCCACAGAGGCAATGTAATTATGATCCAAGTAGAGCCAAATAAGGTGGTTGAGGCCAACAAACTGTCCTGCGCGAAGACTGGAGAGGCTGTTGTACCGCAGCGACAGGCCCTCACAGCCTCCTGAAAGGTTCTTGGGGACATCACGAAAGGCGCTTGACTCACAGTAGACAATTTTTCCATCACAGCGGCAACTCTTAGGGCAGTGGCGATCACTTAGAGATGGATTTGCCGCTAGCCACACCTGCATCAGGAGTTGGAACAATAGCCAGCGACGCTGCAGAGCAGAGCCTAAAAAAGAAAGAAAAGCAAGGTTAGAAAATAAGATAAATGTTTACTTTCCAATTATGTTTGAGATTAAAATAGAATTATTTTATTGAACAAATACTTTTTTCATTCAAATGCCTACACTTGATTGCAAGCACTTGTCCTTGTGACCTCATTTGTCTCTAAAAGACAAAGACAATAAAAAAAATGGGATTTTTACGAACATTAAGATGAGATAACTTGTCTTGATCATCTTGGCTAAAACATTTGAATTCAATCCAATAATCGTTTCCTACACATTTGGATTGTTACTTTAAGTTCTTCAGAAAAGCAAACAAAGGCTAAAATGTAACGTCAACAAATAAATTGGATTTTTGGAAGTCTACTAAATCACTAATAACTGGGGAAGAAATTCAGCCCAGAACAGGAGGCATAAGAAACCATTTTATGGCATAACAAGTCCCTGTATAGCAGGAAGCCCATTCTTTCAACTCAAAAGCAAAACCAGCTAAATGCGACTACATGTGCAGGCAGAGTTAATATGCCCCGTAGACAGTCCTATAAATATTACCAGAGTAGAGGATGTGTAAAGATCCAGAATATATGCAATGTACCAGATGCGCTTAGCATCAAAGTGAGGTGGAAATACCAAGGGAGCCGGTAGAGAACAACAGGGCTAAAACCCACGTCATCATAAGACATAAAAGCAAAAATAGCTAAATTTACATTTAATTAAATTCAATAAATTGGCTAGTTGATGCAAGCAGCACAGATAGGGAATATGTTGGGGGAAAAAAAGACTTTAAATGAGACTAAGTGACCAGACAAAATGAAGACTGCCACTGCAAATCACCAAAGAGACCTACAGCCACTGAAGATGTAAGGTGGAATGTCGAGATTAAAACACACAAATCGTCTATCCATATTTAAATATAAACTGAAAGGTTTTAAGGTCTGAAACTAAATGTAAGCTTATTTTTCATCAGACTAGAGCAAACACAGCACATCACCACAAACAACATGCCTACAACCAGTAAGCATGCGCTAGAAAGCTTGCAAAAGATGTAAAAGAGAATTGACAAGAAATATTGTCAACTCCAGGACCATTATTTGACTCCGTCTGAAAAGGAACTATAAATTGAAACAGCATTGTTAAGTAATTGAAACATAAATGCAGTTTAAAAAAAACCCTCAATACCATGTTACAGTGTACAGTAATCTTTATTGCCATTCCTGTAAACAGTTTAATCTTGTAAACATCTTACCAGTACAAAGAAGGAGGTGATTTTAATTACCACCTACTGAAACTACCTGCTAAAACAAGGTAGCTCCAGGAGCAGAATTTTTAAATTACATTTTTCAGAAAAGGTTGCTTTCTACCCTGCATTGTAGGATCTGTACTTTTTTGTCACCGTAATAAAGCCAAAATTTACACAAAAATTGTGAAAGAAGCAATAAATGAACAATGGTACAATTGTACAACTAAATTAAATTTAAAATCTATTAAACAATGTCCTTAAAATGACATATTCTATCCAGAAGATGTAAGGACTTTTTAAGACCTTATACAAATATCCTGAAATGTAACAAATAGCTGTACTTAAACTTTATCACATCCCTGAAATAAGATATTTCAACTTAGCTTCATCAAATGCCAGAGCCTAACCTCAGACTTTCTTCTTAGGATTCTGGAGAATGCAAAAAACAAGACAATACACACACACACGCGTGCACACACACACGCACACACACACTCGCTTGCTGAACGTCATGCCCACACTAATCCACAAAACTGGCTTCCAGGTAGTTGTTTGATTCTGCAGAGAGGTGTTGTGAAATTCCATTCCTCTGGGGATATAGTGATGTTTTTGGACCAGTGAAAAGCAAAAAGTAATGATTCAGACTGAATCTGTTCTGCTTTGGTTTGGTTAAACATGAAATGACTGGAGTCTAAATTGAAACGCCTCCAGGACTGTAGACACAACTATCACTCCTTTCATGCTGATTTTTTTTCTGTGCTGAGTAAAATCTCACTCTCCATGACTGATCTTCTTCTGCAATTGGCACTGTGATTGCTTTTGGAAAGACTAACTCCAAATATGGATGAAGATATGACTCTGGAAACGTTATGCTGCATTGATTGTCGGGCTATATTTACTACAGAGGAGACAAAACTGGATGCCATGGAATTCGGTGAAAGGTGTTCACGGGAACAGAAGCTCAGAAGACTTTTTTTCAAAAACACAGATTTTATACTCCAGATTTTTAGTTCAATAAAGCATATAAAACTACTCAGAAAATCAGATATTTTACACATGGATAGTTAGTAAACATACACATACCCAAAACAGGTCACAGAACTTAGTCTAATAATGCAACATATCAGATTTGTGTATTCAACACGTACTTTAACAAAAGTCCCCATCTTTTTTTTTCGATTCTGTGCTGAATACTGATCCCACATGTCTGCTTTAATGGTTGTTCAGGTAAGTTGGTGTACAGGTGTTCCTTTATTAAGAACAGCTACATTTTACACCCTGGTTGCTGCACCTGCAGATCCCAAAGAAGGTTTTACGATTCGTGGCTTGATAAAGTACCATCAAGTGCACTTTTCTTAGAAATTCTGCAATTTAACAAAACTGTAGGAATAATGAACACAAGCCGCTTGTGAAGACATACTGTAAGAGCTGGGCGTGATAAATTTGGAGCATGAAATTCAAGTGTGTGAATTACATTTATTACACTACTGCAGCGACAGAGAAACTGATGAAGAAACCAGAAAATATGGACTGAGGGTGTTCATCGTTTTTAAGTTTAGTTGTAGGATTAGTTCTAAGATTAATTAAATATTTAGAACTTGAAAGATAATTCCAAGCAGACTTGGAATTAGGAAGAGCAGGAAACTGGAATGTACATTTTGGTTTTCATAAGGGCTGGAGCTTGGAGAAGGGGAAGGCATAATCCCATAGACACAAGACATAGTAGCTAGCATACATATATTTTATTTTACATTTAATAACCTTACAGTGACAAACTTTAGTGGATTTAGTAGAGTTTTCTGTTTTGGACAAAAACAAAGTAGCACATTTAAAATGTAATTAAAAAAAAAAAATTTTTTTTTTTTTTTTTTTTTTTTACACCAGACATGGTGTATGGTGATAAGATCATGGGGAAAAGCAGAGGCACCATAATGTTGTGAGGATGATACACAGTTTCTATCACATTGTTAAAAAAAATAAAAAATACATATAGCTGTGGTTTGCACAAGCAAATCAATCTGCTGAATACTGGAGGTTAGTATGGAAATAATTAGAGATTTCAAAGCAGAAGTTTAATGAATAGAAACACACAGCAAACTTTCTCTTTGTGTTTTGTGTTGGTTTATTAAATTTATATATGTCTATCATGTAAAATGCCAATAAAATCCATTGAGGTTCGTGGTGTTAAAAGTGACAAAATGTGAAAATAGTTTAATGGGGTTTGAAGTTTTGGTAAAACATCAAAATAATGATTTGTGGTATAAAGATAACAAAAAAGGGTATGCAACTTCCTTCAACAAACCTGTTTTCTTGTTAGCTTGGAATCAGTTATTTCCACTTAACCCCCCACCCCTCATTCCTCTCTCCCTTTTGCCCAGCAACTAATGATCTGTCATTAAGATACATTGATTTCTGCTGGAATAGATAGTAAGAGAGAATGCTCACCTCAGTCTGCTTCTCAAGGCAATATCATCAAGTATGAAATTTATTGCCATGATCAGAACTGAGATAAGATTAATACATGGAGATAGAAGTGATCCATCTTCTAATTAGATTACAATATGGTGACAGGTACTACCGAGAGTCCAGACTGATCGTGCCATATGTTTAGTATGTTACACTGACGACGAACCTCACTTTGAAACATGGGAATCTCCAGACTTTGGGAATACCTCTATTGCGGTCAAAGGCATAACTTCGATTTTGTCTCAATAATCTTCTGGGGATTTGTCAGATGTAAGTGCCTGACATAGTGTGGCTGAGAGGCATCATACAGCATATGGTGTCTAACATAGCCATTTAGTTCACTGCCAAGCATCTGCCGATCCCATATGGGGATTGTATGTGTATTTGTCTGTGTCTTGCAGTGTGATTGAAAGAGAAACACTTAGTGTTTGTTTTCAGAAGATTCTTTCATCATCCCTTACAGATGGAGGGAACTGTGGAGCCGCAAAGATAATTTGTGCTGGCTATTGATTATACCAACAGCTCCATCCATCATATTTCTTCATTCTGGGTCCAACAATTGTGCTACTTTAACATACACACACTGTAGAGATTGAAAGATGAGGATCACAAGATTTGTGAGAGTAGTCGATTTATTTTTGTCTAAGGCGCATAATGCGTATCAAAGTCTAAGAGGAGACAAGGTAAGAAAAGTGATGTAGACAAATGGCGGGTGCATAATCTCCCATGTCCATTTAAAATACTTAGAACCAAATGCATGTTCAAGAGTGGACTAAAATGTGTGGGCAGTTTCCACTAAACACGAATGTGAACTTTCGCTCGGCCTTGCATCCCACGAGGACGCGCAAAACAAGACTTCTACTCTGCATTCTTCCCATTTGCAAAGTACGCTTGCTTTATTAGAAGTGACTCCTGGATCACCTACAGATTGAGGCTGGCTCACAAAACACCCCTTTCCCTCTGACTGACATGGCATGCAGTTTAATGAGACATCTGTGAGCTAAGGCCTCTGTAGGCCATCTTCTGCCCCACTCCTTCCTCTAATCTTATTCACAAAGCAGCACAAGTCACCCTCCTAGGTGTCACTCAAAGGGTTTGTGTCTCTATTACCTCCCAGCTGAGGTCCTTTTCATCGTTACCATTTTTTTATTTTTTTTTTGCTCTTTCATTTGAAAGAAATTTCTCCTTTCGTCTAGCACACATTAAATTTTGCATGCCCTTGAACCCTGCAGCCATCAGGATGTTTTTGTAACTCAAAACCTATTTTTGAGCATGGAAAAAAAAAGTCTTCTTCATTCCTTTGCAACTTTTGTTTATTCCCATCTGAAGTCATTATCTACAGTAACTGGCAAAACCTTTTTTTTTTTTTTTGCATTTTGCCCCCAATTCAATGTGTTGTACATTGAGCTGGAACAACATGAGGTCACAACAATTTGTGAAGTGGAAAGAAATTTAATGATGGTTTTTGAAGTTTTTCACGAATAAAAAGTCAATGTCAGATGCATTTGTAGTCAAACCAGTTTGGTTTAATTTGATTGTGGGAAATGAAGGACAGTGGACAGTGTGTGCATAGTCGGCACAGTTCACAGAATACACACAGCAAGTGTGAGAATGTGGATGCAGTTTCAAGTTTTGCCATTAGAGCTCCTGCAACAATGTGACTGCAGTGAATGACAATCACATTGTTGACAAGAAATACACTCAGATGTGACCAAAATTTATAGGGAGTATTTATGTGTTTTCCACGTATATAGTGCCATTTTATACCACAAACAAGTAAACTAGTTGTTATTAAGATTATGTGCATGTCAAAAATAACTTTAAAAAACATTTTATACTTTGAAACTGGTCTTAAGAAGCTCCTGCTCTTTCCGACACTCTGCCTTCAGCACATCATCATAACAGTTCTTGTCCATGATGGCCATTCTTAGCAGCATCAGGCTGAAAAGCAGTTCATATGAAGAGCTCAGCACATGCACAGTTCCACCAGGTGTTGGCTAATTGCTGCTGCCGCTAGTCTGGTGGAACTGTGTAGGGAAGGCGCAGTGGAAGGCTGCTTTGTCATGCGGAAGCTCGGCTTGAGACTGCAGTTCCTGGGAGGAGCTTTGGCTAAATCCTCATATGAGCAAGCCTTTAATCAGCCCTGAATGGTTGCCATAGAAACATCAGAAGCTGCAAAACACCTTAGAATGGGTTGACGGTTTGGAAACCTCAAAATAAAATCAGAACTACAATGGGACAGCTTCCATCAAAGCCTATTCAAGTGGTAGAATATCCAAGTAAAAGTTAAGACCTGCATAAATTCAAACAAAATTTGTGCAAAGACTTGAAAAGGTGCATTCACAGAGGCTCTCCATCTGACTGAGCTTGAGTAATAGTTTGAAAGAAGAATTATCAAAGTTTAAAATGTCTAACTTGCAGATGTAATTGCAGTAAGACGTGGTAGTTTTCCAAAGCACACCAAACATTTCAGATGTATTTTGTACACAGATGTACACAGCTTTGCATTGATCTATCACATAAAATCCCACTGGAATATAGTTATTATTTACTTAATAAATATACACAATTTTGTATTAGTCTATCACACAAAGTCCCACTGGAATATATTGCAGTTCTATACTGCAATATAAATTCAAGAGTTATTTGTATGAAGGTGCTCTATGGTTTCCCTTCTTTGTTTTGCTAAAATCCATTTTTTATGTTAAACATTTTTTTTAGAATTATATGCATCAATGCTTATTATTTTACCACTTTACCTTCTACAGTTATTTCTCGTAATCCAATGCTTTCTGGGCATGGATAATAAAAGCCCAAGTTTGTCTAAAGGCATGTGCGCGATGCTTTGTTATAAAGCAGACAGCCCTGCTGTCCTCAGCAGCAGAAGATGGCTATTTCTGCCTCTCAACCCTAACACATAGAAAGAGTAAGTGCACTTTACTGCTGACCTAAAATAAAACCAAATGCAGCTTAATAACTTGGCAAATGGACTCACTAACTGGTGCACTTTGAGCGCACATGAGTGGCTCATTGCTATTTGCTGCCTGTCATTGACAAAACTGCTACCAGATTCAGTCTTGACTCCATAGAGGCTGGACAGCAGCCTAAAACATAAGGACGGATGTCCCCAAATCAGCCTAAGCCAACTCATTAGTCTCCAATTATCTGTGGGATCATACCAAAGCCAGCCAAGCCAGAACCGATGAAACAAAAGCTTGGAAATACTGTGTCATTTTGTTGCTTCCTTGTGCTTCCTAGTCCTGTTAGGTGGAACTACACAGGAAGGATTACGATCATGATTGTACAGAAATACGCTCGGGTTGCATTGCTGCCAAAGTTTGCCTGATATATAACCACTGTTATATAAGAAGATAGCATTAATGTCACCTCCAGTGACTCCGCACGCCAATAAGGGTGACTGTAACACAGCACACTGTTGTTTAGCAATGACAGAAAATATATAAAGACGACGACTTTTTTTTATTTTTTTATCACAGGAACATCTATGAATTAGGACGTTATCAAGCCGGGTTTACACAAACCATGC
The DNA here is from genome assembly GCF_904066995.2 of Poecilia reticulata. NCBI lineage: Eukaryota > Metazoa > Chordata > Actinopteri > Cyprinodontiformes > Poeciliidae > Poecilia > Poecilia reticulata. Next base: position 21,384,780 of record NC_088841.1, read on the forward strand.
AATCAAACAGCTGTCTACCAATTACCTGAATTTTGTAACTATACTAATTTCGATCTCAATCTGCTATTCAGAGCCTAAATTACAGAAGCCTCGACCGTTTCTATGTGGTTGCCTAGTTACTAACATGCTTTTACAGTTCAGTCCAAACTTGTTTTAATAAGAAGGACCAGAGAGACTCTGTCATGACTTTCCATCAACCAGAAAGGTATTCATCCTTCTGATTAGCACATCAAATCTTGATTAATTTCAGTGATTACACCTCTCTCAGTTCTCTCAGTTTTGGCTCACGGGTATGACTGATGCACACACTCTGGCCCAGTAAGTGGCGGGAATGCACCTAAATTTTGTTTGACACCCACGAAGCATGTGCACAGGATTTGTTGATTATTGCAATCACAACCAATTTACACCAACAAAATCACCTCATTGCAAAACATACTGCTGTGAGCTTCTGTTAGCAACAGCATCCATTATCAAGAATCACAGCAAAACTATGCAAGTCCACATCAGAGCCGATTGTTTAAATATCTATTTATTGGTCTATTTGTTAGAATAATCCAGTTCATGCATGACCACACAATGTGTTTTAGAGACTGGGGCACACCCAGTTCTCACTGACTCAATATGCAAATAAGCAAGATAAAATTGCACAGGGTGATTAAATGGTTTCTTTCAGTTTCCCTGGTTGAGCCACCGACTAGCAAAAGGATGCCCTGGGCAGAGAGCCAAATAGCACAAACAGATAGTCACCACTGTGTATACATAACTATTAAAAAAGAAGGTAACAGTTATGATGTAAAATAAAATACCAAAAAAGCAAACAGTTAGCGTCTCCTTTGCTATTTACTAGAGTCTATAAGGGCAGTGTCTGAAGAAACAGGATGAAAAAAGATTTTAAATCAACCGTTCACTGGCGTTTTCTTAATCTTTTTTGAAATCATAACACTAACTATGTTGACTGACTTGGGTGAAATTAGGTTGTGCAGATAAAAATAAAAAGCTAATAATTGGCACTGAAATGGTTCATCACAAACTTTGTGAAAAATAATTAAAAATGCCTCAGTATTTGGATACTTTTTTGAACTTCCACACAAGCAGTTGATTTTTTCCTCCCCAATGTAAACAGAGGGGAGAGATATTGCCCTCAAAGGGCTAGTTGATCTCACTATGCACCTGCTTCACCTGACATTTGTAGAGTGCTGCCTGTGTGATGCTAGAAGGCCAGCAGAAAGCCATCTGTTGATACTATTGAAGTAGTCTGTACATATAAACAGTGCAGAGTAGTCCGTGGTCACTGATTCTATAACAGGAAACATATTGTGTTTAGATGCTGAGAGGTTGTGTGAAATGTCATTTGCATCTAAATTCATTTCTGAGCTCCGTACTCTCTCTCCACTTTAACATCCTCCTCCTGTGAGGCACATCTCTAATGACATGGTCCATGAAACATAAGTGCATTGCATGCTGTTAATGAAGAGGCTCACAATCAGCTGTTCTGGCGGAAAAACGAAGACTAAGACACAGCGCAATCATCAAATACTTGTGAGCAAAATGCACAACGGTGTGTTGCATTGACAGCTTGGATTTTGTGAACCTCGGTTTCACTCACTTCACATCAGATGTGCAGGAATTTCCTGTTTGCCCTCACTAGTAACTTTATCTGTTCAATAGCTTGTTAAAACAAAGAGCTCATCAGGGAATCTCCTGGCAGGAAATCGATGTGTTTAGGTATCTAGACATGGTGGAGGCAACTTGCTGAAGAACAAGACGACCATCAAGAAATGGTCAGGCAGTCACTTATAGATAGTCTAACTATTTAATTAAATTTACTATAATTTTAACACAACTAGTTTACACAAAATGTTCTGAGAAAGAGAACATAACGAATCATCGGCAGTGGGATGTGGTCGGATATAACTTGTTGATGTCGGAGCTCAGAGAACACCCAGACTGATTGGACATGATGGAAAAGCAAAAAAAAAAAAAGGAAAAAATAATTAAATGAACGGTAAATATTAAAAAGATAAGCAGAATACATCTCTGAACAAACAACTTGTAAAAACCTTCAATCAGATGGGCTACAGGAGCAGAACGTAGGTGTCACCTTTGTTAATTAGCAACAGAAAACTGAAGCTCAAGTTTTCTGCTTACTAAAACTGGAAAACAACAGATTGAAAATCGGTGTTGATTTCAGCTGCACCTTACAGCTGGTAGGATTGGAATTTGGCATAAATAACATAAAATCATGAATTTGCCCTGCCTTTCAGCACCAGTTCAGATTTTTTCTTCTGGGATTTTCTTCTTTACACACTTAAGCCTCTAACCGTCTTAGCCTCATTCAATGAAACTCCAAGGCCAACCTGAGTATTGGTTTCTGACCACAGTGTACCATCTTCTGATGACAACTTCCTTCAGGAAAACAAAATATATGGCAAAACTCAACTCAGCTGATATTGATTTCTGGATGGGAGGTGTTTGAGTGAAAAAAAAATGCATCACTGACTTGCAGCAACTTCAATATGGAGTATATCCATAACTCCTAGTTAAATAACAAAGATCTGCATGTAGCTTGCATGTCCCCCTTATACATGTTTCCCTGGAAAATCTAAATATATGTTAGGTTATTTGTTTGCACTATACTGTCCTTGGTCACGGTCATTGTTCCTGTGCTTCTCATAAATTCCAAGGGAATGTTAGGATGTGTGAAATAATTAAATAAATAAAAAATGATTATGTGGGTCCAAGATTTAATATCTATCAACAGGAGGTTGCCTACACTAGCTTGGGCTTGAGCCCAAGAGATGATTTTACATTAGCAGGGATTTAATTCAAAATAAACATTCATTTGTGTTTTCTCTTTTGAACAGGTGCTAAATTAAAGAGATCAGAGATATCATGGATTTTACCTAGGTAATTAGTATTTAAACTGATGAAATGAGGCAGAATTGGGAAGAACTCCAACTGAAAGATGGCAACAAAGGTAACAAAGGTCGTCCAAAACCATTGATAGAATATATGGAGTATGCTTCAACCTACATTAGTGAGACACATATAAAAAATGGCTGTGTGCAGTTCTTGGTTGGCCCAGTAACATAGGTGTTAGAAAATAATGTAAAACTGAATGAAAATACATGCAAGACTGGAGGATTTTAATGGCAATTTAAATCTGTAAATAACACAAAGACAAGAAAAAAAAATATTTTAACTATACGGGTACAAAATGGTTTACATAGACATGAAATAGGAGCAAGAAGAAATGGAATTGTAAAGTGTGGGTACAAAATTGGTCTACAAAAAGATAAAAGGGAACATATGTGTGCAAGTATGGCTGATCTGTGTGTAGTAGATCTACCTGTAGCTCTTTGATGGACTGCTGACCTGTCCAAGGTGTGCTCCACTTCTTACCTTCTGACTGATAAGGGTGAATAATATGCGCACATAGAATTGGGATGGCTAAATGAGTGAAAGAAACGTGTGTGCATACATAAGGCACCACAATGAGCATAAACCTAGAAAAAACAGGCTTGAGCCCAGGGGCTCATATCCTCTTAAGCCTGGCCCTGTGCAGGAATTGCAGCTCCTATAGACTGTAGTGTACTGGTATGTACAGTTCATATTGATGTGGTGCAGTAACCTGCTGTGGATCAATATATCATGCTGTTTTACAATTAATGGTACAACTCCCCCAATAAACTCAAGCAACTGGTTAAGTCTAGAACGAAAAAGATGAAAATCATTGCAGAAATATATATATTTTTTAAAAGTGTTGATCAAAATAGGATTTTTTTTTTTTAATTTCCATCAGAAGCTCTCTCAGTTGGGATCAAGAGTGTGACACAGGGTGGCCTGTGGGTAAGTAGTAGTGCGCACGCGTGTGGGTAACAGAAGGGGCAAATGGTAAATACTAATTAGAAGTGAGAGTAAGAGTGGGTAGGTTAGATACAGTGGCATAATAGCCCGTTTCATTGCTACAGAAAGACAACAAGCACACACACACACACACACACACACACACACACACACACACACGCACACACACACACACACATGCTTCATGCTCTTTATGCTAAATTTGAGTCTGCTGATAGCAGGTGCAGAACACGATGGGGTTTGCTGAATGAAAAATCAATCTGATAAAGCAAGTCCTGCACGACTGGTCCTCTCAGAGCCACACAGCTTTGGCGTGAGGCAGGACAGCAGGATCCGTGCGACGCGCCTCCAAACAGGACAATAAATGATTATGCAGAGGCACGTTTTATAAAGTTGACTGGCTTCCAAAATGCGCCGCGCATTTGCATTCCGATCCATGTCAATCAGTGCAACCGTGCACCCGAACTAGTCGGAGAAAAACAAGGGGGTGTTCTTTAATTAAAACAAGCAGGCGGATTTGCTTTCTGCATATTTTAGGGGCGGAATTTCTAATCGCATTATTTGAAAATGTGATTTAAAAGCCAGTTTTCTAAGAAAGCGAAGGACAGTGAAATGGAGATCAGGAGATTTTAAAAAAAAAATAGAAAATCACATTGCAGCTCTGCGACTAACTGGCAGCCACATTTCAGAAGCTTTTCCAATCACTTAAATGAAAAATATTAAAAATACAAATTCAGAACGGTGCGTCTGAAGTGACATTTTTTTGACGCAATCGTCCGGTTTTCATCAGCTTCTACTATTGAAAGAAGACACAATTTGATCTGCATTGTGAGAAATGGAGGCAACCACCTACGTTCAGCAAACACATTAAAAAAGGGGGAGAAAAAAAAACTTACCCATATCCGCTTATCTGTTTTCGCTCCAGCCTACAGGTTTTAATGGCTCATTGTGCGCGACATCCGAGTCCGCATGATGCGCTCTCCACAGCACACGCAGGTACCGTCCTAATCCACCGGTCCGCTCTCTCCGCGCAGTCGCTGACTCCAAAGCGCACCTGCCCTTTTTCACTCTCCCGGACCTGCGATGCTTTATCCGGTTTGGCTCTGCACCTTTTCCCGTCCCAGCGAACCGCAGAGAATGTCATTTACTTCCCGACTCCAGATTAAAGGCTGGCAAAAATCCGGCTTCAGAACTCTCTATCCATGTCTCAGAAGCAGAGCGAAGAATCAGCTTCTTCTTTTCTTTTTTTTTTTTCTTTTAAGTAACAGCCAGAAAGAGCACTGCAGCTGGCGCAGACGGTAACAATATCACATCCAAGTAAGTCATGTCAGTCTCACATGCGCACGGAAATTCCGCGAAAATCCCGTCTGGAACTTCACACAAGCGTCAGCGTGGTATAAAAAAGCAGGCCGTTAGTCCCCATAAATATTTCTGGTAAAAGACCTTGTTCGTCTGTGTTCTGCGCGGCACACCGAAAGAAAGTAAGCAGCAGGTTTATTCCCAAGTGAGTGTGAAGCGCTGTCAACGAGTCTCTCGGGAAAGTCATCCAAACATCCTCCCCCCTTTCTTTTCTTTTTTCCTGCTCAACCGTTCCCTTCCCTCTCGCTGCTGCTGGGTTTGAAATACAGCATGACGCCGCCGTTAATCACGTCTGCATGTCAAAGCAACTTTGTCAGGCAGAAGCGGAATGCCCTCTTCTGGTCAGACCGCGATCAGGGCGCTAGTCCGAAGGGTTCATCGCGCACTACACGTCAGGGAGGGACGGTCACCCCCAGAAAGGAAAGATAACTATTCAGCAACAGTTCTTAGAAAATATCAGCTTATCTATATCTTTCAGTTATATATATATATATATATATATATATATATATATATATATATATATAAAAATAAATAAATTCCCTTCTCGCCCTCCGCGGATGGTCTGTTTCATCCTCTGAGCTCGGGTCCTCTATCAAGAGGCCTGGGAGCTTGAGGGTTCTGCGCAGTATCTTGGCTGTGCCTAGAACTGCACATTTCTGGACTGAGATGTCTGATGTTGTTCCTGGGATCTGTTTGAGCCACTGCTCCAGTTTGGGGGTGACTGCCCCGAGGGCCCCGATGACCACAGGCACCACTGTGGTCTTCACCTTCCAGGTCTTTTCCAGTTCCTCCCTGAGGCCCTGGTACTTCTCCAATTTCTCATGCTCCTTTTTCCTGATGTTGTAGTCACTTGGTATTGCTACATCCACCACAACGGCTTTCCTCTGTTCTTTATCCACCACCACAATGTCCGGTTGGTTCGCCATTACCATCGTGTCTGTCTGGATCTGGAAGTCCCACAGGATCTTACCTCGGTCATTCTCCACCACCTTTGGGGGTGTTCCCCACTTTGATCTCGGGGCTTCCAGTCCATATTCTGCACAGATGTTCCTGTACACTATGCCCGCCACTTGGTTATGTCGTTCCATGTATGCTTTCCCTGCCAGCATCTTGCACCCTGCTATTATGTGCTGGACTGTCTCAGGGGCCTCCTTGCACAACCTACACCTTGGGTCTTGTCTGGTGTGGTAGATCTGAGCCTCTATTGCTCTGGTGTTTAGGGCCTGTTCCTGGGCGGCCAGGATGAGAGCCTCTGTGCTGTCCTTGAGTCCAGCTTTCTCCAGCCATTGGTAGGTTTTCCTGACATCAGCCATTTCAGTTATTTGTCGGTGGTACATCCCATGTAGGGGCTTGTCCTCCCATGATGGTACTTCCAGCACCTTGTCTTCTGTTCCCCATTGCCTGAGACATTCGCTGAGCACATCGTCCGTTGAGGCTTTGTCCTTGATGTATTTATGGATCTTGGATGTTTCATCCTGGACAGTGGCTCTCACACTCACTAGTCCTTTGCCTCCTTCCTTACGGCTCGTGTACAGTCTCAGGGTGCTGGATTTGGGGTGGAATCCTCCATGCATGGTTAGTAGCTTCCTAGTCTTAACATCCGTGGCCTTCATCTCTTCCATTGGCCAGCTAATTATTCCGGCAGGGTATCTGAAGACTGGTAAGGCATAGCTGTTTATTGCACGGATCTTGTTCTTGCCATTGAGCTGGCTTCTCAGGACTTGCCTTATTCGTTGGAGGTATTTGGCTGTGGCTCCTTTCCTTGTGACCTCATCGAGGTTGCCATTTGCTTGTGGTATTCCCAGGTACTTGTAGCTGTGCTCTATGTCTGCTATTGTTCCTTCTGGGAGTGAGACCCCTTCTGTGTGGGCGACCTTCCCTCTCTTTGTAACCATCCGACCACACTTCTCTAGTCCGAATGACATCCCAATGTCAGTGCTGTAGATCCTGGTGGTGTGGATCAGTGAGTCGATGTCTCGCTCGCTCTTGGCGTACAGCTTGATGTCATCCATGTAGAGGAGGTGACTGATCGTGGCCCCATTCTTGAGTCGGTATCCGTAGCCAGTCTTGTTGATGATTTGGCTGCCTATGCAGAACAGCAGTGGGGACAGAGCATCTCCTTGGTATATGCCCCATTTGATGGACACTTGTGCAAGTGGTTTGCAGTTGGCTTCAAGGGTAGTTTTCCACAGCCCCATCGAGTTTGCAATGAAGGCTCTTAGAGTCCTATTGATGTTGTACATCTCTAAGCATTCAATGATCCAAGTGTGTGGCATTGAGTCATAGGCTTTCTTGTAATCAATCCAAGCGGTACACAGGTTGGTGTGTCGGTCGGGTTTTGCAGTCTCGGGCGACTGTGTGGTCTACAAGGAGTTGGTGTTTGGCTCCTCTGCTATTTATGCCTATGCCCTTCTGTGCCTTGCTCATGTATTTATCCATGTGCCCACTTATCTTAGCCGCTATGATGCCTGACATGAGCTTCCATGTTGTAGAGAGACAGGTTATTGGCCGATAGTTGGATGGGACTGAACCCTTCGATGTTGATATGATATGATGATGATATGATGATATGATGATGATGTCAGGCATCATATATATATATATATATATATATATATATATATATATATATATATATATATATATATATATATATATGCTGCAGAGTTGTGTTTTTTTTTTGTGACTTCCAATAACTATCTGTATTTTAGCGTAAAAGTTAACAAGAAGCTGTCAGACCGCTGAGAATAAGGCAGCCAAAGACTACACAGAACTGTCCGTGGTGCTGAAATGCTGCAATTTGGATGACTGAGTTCATGCAGACAAATCCCCTGGCACCCCGAAAAAAAGATGTGTATAATGTCTCGCGGGCATTTTATTTTTATTTTTTCCAGATGTATAATCTTACAGTGAAAGTGTAAAAAAAAAAACTCAACCTTTAGTTTGAGTAAATATATGTATTGGGGAATCTCACAATATAAAATTATTGTCGTCAACCTCTTTTTCTTAGACTCGGTTCTGTTGCGCTCACCCCTGTAGGTTCTCCTTAAAATTCAGGTCTGGGATCTGAAATGGCCTCATGAGCAGGCCGAGTACTGTCTCGTTAACTTCAGCATGTGTTTTGGATTATTGTCCTGCTACTTTATTGTCCCACTTTAAGCAGGCAGAACACATCAGATTTGATTTAAAATCTACTGGCATTTCTGAAAGGTCACAATGTCATGCATTCTAACAAGTCTTCAGGGATGTTTGAAAAAGAAAGAAGCAAAACATCAGAGATCCTCCACCAAGTGTATTTCTACTTGCCCATCATTTGTTCCACAGCAGAACTGTCAGCCTTATTATCAATCTATCAAAGGATGTTGCTCCAGTCACAGTCACAGTAGAGTTTAGGAACCTCCTTTATGTTTGTTTGAGTGTTCGAGTTTGCTTTCTGGCATACCTCCCACTCAGCTGTTGGGCATGGACATAAAACCCAATGGTCGGAATAGAAACTTGTTGACCCCAAGAGGTCATTTTTTAATTGAAATTCTCAAACAGCACATTTTGGATGTATTGTTTTTCGCTATCTCACAATCCTATAAGATAAACTTCAGTAATTGTTCATATTTGTTTCACTGAGTTGACGTTATATCTAACGACAGATAATATTTTCACTTTAAATAACCAACTAGATCATAGCCTCACTTATTAGTATTCATTTTTGTTGTACATTGTCATTTTTGTCTTTTGTCATCTAACTTGAAAGTTTAGGTTAAAATGAAGTGGTGGATTACTACTTCAAAGCTTTGGGAAACGCTCATTTCTCTGAATAAGGAAAGAAATAATTACAAAAAATAAAATTCAATTTTTTAAAGAATTGTTAGGTTCCCATAATCCGGGAGGCAACAATAATTGTCCATCTGGCAAATTTGTTAATAACAATTATTTCTTAACATGCAATTTTTTTCTCCTACTAGGCAATTTGTTCAAATTAAATGTTGCATTCGTAATAACAACAATAAGAATAATTGAATTTTGCTTCTGCACTGCTTAATATTCTGCAGAAACTTGCATTAGGAATGCAACGCCTCCCGCTGAGTCAGCCGATGCACTTTAGAAAGGATGAAATAGGCAGCTGAATTTTTTATGTGCATTTCATCTGCGCTGGCTTACCAATCCGTGTTTTCCCTGCTTTTAAAATGGGTAACAAATGGAAAAATAAAAAATATATATATTAAACATTCAAATAAAATAAAGATGAATGGAAGAGTCACAACAAATGCAGATGCTTCCCCACAGGTTCTTTTCATGTTCCAATTAAACGAGCTCCTTGTTAAGAATGTGAAAAACAATAATAAGACTATTTAAAGATGGTTCTGTTCTGGAGACACAGATGGGAAAGCTTTATTTGTGAAGGTCTGTTAGGTAGAGGACTTGATTGGCAAAAAATAAGCAAACCAATATCAACGGCAAGCAGCAAAAAGCACTGTTAGTCATTAAGTCCAGTTTGCGCCAAAGTACTTTTTCATGCTAGCTTTTAATATCTGAACACCATAATGTGACAGAAAAAAAAATACCTTCACAACATGTAACCCCTTTAATGATAAAATGTAACAGACATGGTATTTGAATGTATTCCCAGTAGTTCCTGAAGAAATATTTTATCATGCTTGTTTACACCCTTCATGTCCTCATTATGTCTGAAACTCTTTAAATCCGGACACCTGAGCAACACTATATGAAACACAACACTCCAGATTGTAAAGCAGCTTGAGGTAAAGGTTAATGGATGCGACCTGCAAAAAGGAGACTTACAAGTAGGGAAGCAGCTACGGAATCCCAGTGATTTATTAACATCCTCCTCCCTATCTGTAACAAAAAAATAATAAAATGAAACAACTTAAAATAAATTAGCATTTCATTCCAGTAGTGTAAAGCTTAAAATAATCCAAATTATAATTTAAGTATTTATGGCGTTTCATAGGGGAGAAGAATACATTTTTAAGGTATTAAAAGTCAACACTGGCTAAATTATTTAAATTCAACATTGCTTTTGTTTTGCAGTAGCATAATTTTACACTCACCAATTGTTGTCCTTCAGAGTTGTTTTCTCATTTTAAAATAACTGATCTGTGCATGTCATGAGCAAGTCAAGTACATTAACTATTTCCTGTTTCCTGACTTACAGACATCAATGGAAGATGGTTTTACTTAAATGTCATGTGCTCTGTTTGAAGAGCAGCTTTGAGTGGCATCTCTTCCAATTTGGTTTTATTGACCAGGTAAACACAAAGCCAAGGATTAATAAATAACTTCTGTTTAAATCATCCTGAACATGTAAAAAACTCACTGAATAAAACAAATTGTATCTTCACTTGCACACACTATCAATAGATGTACCATTGCTGATTTAAGTGAAAGCAATTGTTGTTTTTCCCTCTGCTGATTGGACGTACACAGATTTAAAATGTGCATAGATTTTATTTATTTTTTAATTGTGAAACTATGCTACTGCAGTAGAACTTTGCATTCATTGTCACGCTTTCTACACACCTCTATCTAAGATGCCAATATTATTTTGTGGGGTATACAGGAGTATTTTCCCCCCCCTCTTTCTCTTTTACATGCCTCAGAAATCATCAACTAAGCTGTCTCTGGATGTCTGTTTGATGATTCACGTTCTCATGAGAACCTGTGAAACTCGAGTTGAAAACCGCCTCAAGGCGCGTCGGGATCAAAGGGGATGAAAATAAACTCCAGGAAGAATCAGTCCTAATGTGAGCACAGGTGGGACACAACACAACTGTCTCTCAGCCCAGGAGATTACCTGAGGATGACTTCTGATTTCTCTTTGCAGATTGGTTTGTATATTATTAATATTACACACAGCTCTATTTTCCCCAATATATATATATATATATATATATATATATATATATATATATATATATATATATATATATATATATATATTTATTTATTTATTTTTTATTTTTTATTTTTTTCCAAACATTGATCTTGCTCTTATTTCTCTAACATGTCATGTGTGTTCAAGAAAGAACAGTACATTTTTAATATCTGTGTCGTGCATTACACTCATCAGATTATCATGTAAAGTAATTTATTAATGTTTGGGATCAGGAAGCTATATGTTATGCACACAGATTCATGACTGAACATAGTGTACAACAACCTTTTCTAACTCTCGAGTTTTTTTTGTTTTGTTTTTTTTTACATTTACAGTCCAAATAGACAATAAATACAAAATTAGCCCACTAAGAGACAACAGCAGCATATTGTCAGCAGTGACATTGAATCACAGAAGGCCTCAATAGTTGCAACCTGAAAGCTTATTCAACATTATTTATGAAAGTTGCCAGGCAACAAGCACATTTAGAGTCAAAGAAGATATTTGATAAATGTTGCTCCTGAAATGTTTCAGGATTCGTAATGAAAGGAACTTTTTATTTATTATTTATTGCATTATTTCACTAAATTAAAAAATATGCTACACCTGAGCACGGCAAAACATTTTTGTCCACCTACGACTTGTTTTTTTTATGTTGATTGTATTGCACAATAATTCAATCCCCTTAGAATTTTTTTTCACATTTTGTCATCTTTCTGCCAAAAAAAAACTATAATGTTTCATGGTGGGGATGGTGTCTCCAGGCACCACATGTAGCATCATTCATTTAGACCAGAATGTTCAGGTTTGGTCTCATGTGTCCAAACCTCAGACCAGATTTCTTATTGCTTTCTTTCTGCAGCGACTTTCTTCGTGCTATGAGGTCAAAGTTGTAGATTGCACAATCAAGAACTACTCTTCCACACAAACTGTAGATTTCTGCATCTCCTCCAGAGCAATCCACTGACACTCAAGCCCTACAGAGACTTAATGAACCAACAGTATTTTTACTATGCAGTTATGTCTCTTTAGGAGAAACCAGCGCTGTTACGTGGAGGCTATGGCATAGTGTGTATTTCCATAACTTCACACAGTATTAATTGTTTCACCGCCGTCAGCAGAATGGCCTCTGCTTGTTGAACTCATTCCAGAAGTAAAGTCATCAGCCAAATTGCATGGAAGCTGAAACAGACGCTGAGCTGCAGTGAGAGGATGCTGCATCCTACGACAGTCCGAGAGAATGTCTGGTTCTTTTTAGATTCGCTTTGTCAACAGGTGAAAACAGCATGAAGTAAGAGAATGATCAATGCTCAGGGGGCAGGTATTCTACAACTAATTGCTAATTATCTAGAAAGGCTTACTGTAAGAAAACATAAAGCCAGTCGCCAAGGGAGCAGCCCTCATTGACTCATATTAGACGCTCTTGTCTTAACAGTGATCTATGTCATTGCTCAGTGTCTAAGATTACAGTTTTCCATTTGGGCAAGTGAAGATGCAAGAACTGCTGAGTAGAACACACTTGTAGCAAGGAAGTTGTAGTAACTGCAGCACTCATAAAAAGTGGCAATCTTAAATAAACTCAGGTTTGGATTTGAGTTCGTGGAGGTATACAAGACATGAATCACATTAAAAAAAACAACTTCAGTGTTGTTCAATTAGATGCTACACAACAGAACAACACAACATAGGTTGGATGGTGTAGGTTGGATGGTGGAGCTGCTCAGAGTTGATTGGAGGATGGACAGAGCTAAATATTTAACAGTCATGGAGGAAAAGCTGTTAGATGCTGCAAAGAGGTGCTGAGATTAGGGTGGAGTTTCAAGTTACAGCAGGAAAACAACCCTCAATATACAGCAAGAGAGACCATGGGAGAGCTCAGCTGAAACTATTACGTGTTTGAAAGGCTCAGTCAAAGACCAAAGCTAAATCTAATTGGAAAACTATGGCAAGACTGTGAAAAACTGATGTTTGCAGACCTTTTCAATAGAAAACAATATCTCTAGACATGTAGAAAGTGCTGGAGACATGGAGTGAATTCAATGCATGCCAAAATATGATGACTTTTAGTTGTAAAAAAGTGAAATGGTGTATTTATGTCCATTTACTTATTAGTCTGCCCTGCTTTGTGGTGGTTTATCGCATACAATCCCAGTAAAATCCATTGATGCTTGTGGTTGTAAAATCAAGAGGTAGAAACTTTCAGTAGGTGTGAATGATTTTGAAGGGAACGAAAAATATTACTTAAGCAGATCTTAGTATGATTGCCAGAGCTTCAGCTAAAGTTAAAAAAAAAAATCTGTTTTTTAGTAGTTGCACTGTAAATAAACTTTTAGTTAAAAATGCAAAGAAGAATCGACTGGAAGACTACATACTAAGTAGTTGTCAGTTCAATTTTCTCTTTTAGTTTCTGCAGCAGATGTCTTGCATAAATGACTTACTGAATAATGAATAAATGACTTAATTAAAAATGAATAATAATGAGTAATGGATTAGTGGGAGCTCTGTTGAGAATTAGTTAAAGAGATTACAATTCTCTAGTTTTAGCTTCTATTCATGAGCTACCTGCAAAATCCAAGATATAAGAGTCCTCTTCAGTTTAACACTGTTAATGACCAACTTCCCAAAGACCCTATGGTTCTATACTATCCTGACAGGGTGACTTGGTGTCAGACTGCAGGGTTACCTTTGTGTTTTAAATATAGAAATAGAGGAAATATTTTTTAGGTGACAGGCCCCTGTGATTTAGAACCAGCTTCCAGTTGCTTGGAATCTGTTTGAAAGATATCACAACCTTGAGCAAAACAACAGTGGTATTAACCCAAAAGGGTAAAAATGAAAATGTATGCCATGATTTAACTGAGGGCTGCACAGTGGATCAACCGTACATCACTGCAAACAGATCCCAGGTTTGACTTACAGTCAGGGTCTGTCTGTGTGTAGGTTCTCCTGCAACGCCTGCTTCCTGTCACCAGCCAAAAACATGTATTTCAGCTTAATCAGCTACTTTAAATTGGTGTGGTTGTACGTGGAAATGTTTCTCTGTACTGTGTGTGTCTTTGTGGCCTAATGATGGACTTACAACCTAAAGTATTCGTACTGGCCACTGGAGAGCGACGTCAGTCCTCTGCCACCCTGCAAGGATTGCGTTCTATAAATGGATGCTTCCAAATGTCCAAAAAAATAATTGGATGAATTATTTAGAATCTAGCCGGTGCTTCGTTCAGTTCGCAAGATGTAGAGAAGTAAATGTTTTTCAGTGCAGATTGCGCATCTGTGCTGTTATTTTTGATATATTTTGTCTTACTTCATGCCGTCAGACAGATTACTCCGACATATCATTAAACCAACTTAAAAAAAAATCCAAAATGTTGTGTTTGTGAGACTCACAGTGTGCTGTGTTTTCTCATTTTATGTTTTTTTTTCTTTTCATTAACTTTGTAGGGTTTTTTTTTCCTTTTTCTTTCTTATAACTATTTGTTTCCCCTACCATACCTATACCCCCATCCAGGGGCATCCTTATTATATTGCATAACTGTTTTGTTGTCAACCCCCAGCCAGCCGTAACAGATGGCCGGTCTCTGTTCCCTGTGTTCCTGTTAGTCCCTTCCTTTAAGGAATGGTCTTCCCTTGCACTGTAGCGTGCCACCTCTCGCAAGCACAGTGTGACCTATTAAATGTAAATACAGAATGGATACATAATAATACAACTGATGGATAAACTGGACACGGCTGAAGTAATTTCCATCATGTGCCTTTAAATTTAAATACAGTAAATTGCATTGAACTGAAAATAAAAAAAATACATAAAGATGCGATACATTTAATGAATTAAAATAATCAGATACGCAAGTCGTTTGTGGTTCTAAACTCTTCGACACATTCCTACACATATGATTTAGAACTTTGCTGAGAATCTTCACTGAATCGTTCTGTGGTGTGTTACTGTGTCAAGTGTTTCTCATTTGATTTTCTCCTCACAAACTACTTGATCCCATGCCTGCTTCATGTGTTTTGTCTTGGCAAAGACATGAGACATAAGAGGTGGGCATCTGTGAATGGCGGTGCCTCGCCATCTGTCATCTGCCCATGGGTTCTCTGTGGACATAGGCTCACATGGGCAGAACATGGGTAGGATCAGAGTCTCTTGTTTAGTTCACAATGTCTGACAAAAATTCGAACAATGAAAGCAAATTGCAAAAGCAAGTAGATTGTTTTGCTGACATTTCAATAGATAGAAATATTTATTGGAATAAATATTGTGTTCAGATAACAAGAACCTTTTACAAACACTTAGGGTCAAAAGCACAGACAGAAGAGAGTCTACTAATCCTATTGTGAGAGGGAAGAATTTACATAGTGTGAGATGATAAAGATCTTTAAACTCTGCAGATCAATGAGGTGCAATTATAGGCCACTGGAGTTTCTTATCTGGCTCCGTACAACTTTTTGCTGCCTTTGGTCTTCCACTTTCATTAAAAACCCCAATGTGATTAAGCCACTTGATTGGCACAGTTGAAGATTATCACACAATGCAATCTCTGTTTGCCTGCTTACTTTTGTGTTCAAAGACACTGGGAAAGCATCCTCAAGGACAAATTTTATGACAGAGCCAAATAGCTTTTCTTGTCGCAGCCATTATTTGTATCTCATTATTTTCTGTAATTCTAGCAATGTTAGTGACTCTTTTTTGCTTTTGACCTTTTTTTAAATGGGTGCATGCAACTGTTTAAAATGTGGCTATTATCATGTTTTATGTTTCTCCTTCATCTTGCAGGTTTTTTTTTTTTTTTTTTTTGCGGCCCGTTGGGAGAACTGTGAGTTGTGGGTCTGCACATTTGTTAAAGTGCATTCACCTGTGAGAGTCAAAAACCATCTAACAGTATTGCCAGAAGATGCAGCAAGGAAAACAAGCCTTTGAGTAAATTAGTACACACACAGACACTGAGTCAGCCACATTTTATCAGCACTTCTAATGACGTGTAAAAGTCTTGAAACAAATTGAACTTTATTTTTCTTCTCTTTAACATCACATAGATTGTTTTTTTTTTATCCAACAACTAATTTGAGTGCATTTATTCAGTGGGAACAACATTACAAAATAACAAAACAGATGGTAACATTGAATTAGTAATGCATTGGTTTCTGTTTCCAGCTTTAACATCTCTGTTAAAGCTGCCAGTAAACATGACACATGACCCGTACTGCCCACATAGAACCCCCCCGCCAAAAGCTCATTTCCTGTCAGATCCTTTCCTTCTTTTCATTTATTCATTGATAATTTTATTCTCGGCTTTGATCAAAGCTGAATGAATACAATTTAACAACGGCAAGGAACGAAATCAATCCCTTCCTCCAGCTGATTGCAGAGTGAGTGCAAAAAAAAACATCATTTTCTGGCAGGAGAGAGGAAGCGGGAAGTGTCCTGCATGTTGTGTTTGTCATGTCTTGGTGACACAGCAGAGCCTCACTGATTAGTAAGGCTCACAGGAGGACTTCTATATGACTCAGCAGGTTAGGGCAATCACACAGCGTGCTACCTGCTCCATTTCCCTCAACATGTCCACTTTGTGCCATATTCCAACCATAGTGGTGTCTCGTTTGAATGTGTATTAGCTCCCACCACAGCCCCCATCCCATTCTCTCTCCTTCTTCCTCTATTTTTGGTATCAGACATTCTGGGCACGTAGGCCTCAGCACAATGTAAATTATTCAGCCTGGCTTGCCAGAGGCTGGGAGCGAATCATAAATCGCAGATGGTCTCAGGCTATTTCATGCGGGTGACTGTGGTTAAACACCAATGCACAGAATCATTTTCAAACCCACACAAATATAAGGTTTCATTACTTGTAGCTCAGCGAGAAAGTGTTTTGATTCCGAGCTCATGCAGTCAGGCTTTTTGTTGGGCTCAGATTGGCTCTGTTCAGCTCGTAGCATGTGACATGTTCAGCACCTCCGATTTCTTGCTCGACTTCAAAGAACACTTTGGCAGAGGTTAAATCACTGTCAATGAATGCAAAACATGTCAAATCTCTCTAAACAGCTTTATCACTTGCTGTTTCCCTCTGCCTACCTTCTTCTCTGTAAATAAAAGTACAATTTAAAGCATCAAACTGTGAACTTGCAGGGCATGAGCTGAAGAGCCTTGTTAAAATCATTTTTAGGCTGTATTGATGATACCTGCAGCTCAAGTTGGCAAAACACAGGCAGAAGAAAACGATTACCCTGCAGGATGTCTGTTATGGGAATACGAAATGCATCCCTGTTTCAAACTCAAACGTGTGTGCTTCGCGAAACTGTGAAGTGTGTATTTGCCTTGTGAAAGTGTTCCTACCCCTTGAACTTTTTCGCAATTTGCCCTAAGTCATGTTCATGTGTACATTTCAGAAACAAGATGGTTCAGTGTTGCACATGACAAAAACATAACCCCATATTGTTCACACGGTAACAACAGATTTTAATGTATTTTGTTGCCGAGCCTTTAAAGTGATTCGATTCATATGTTAGAATCACACAAAGTGCAGATGTGTATGTTCAGTTGAGACTGACTGAGCATGAGCTATTTTGAGAAGGAGAAAAGTGAGCAAATAAATTTAGAATCTAGATGAGGAAAGCTGGTAGAAGCAAACCCAAAAGACCTGCAGCTATAACGCTAGAAATTTAGAGTAAAAATAGGTTCTGGTGAGGGAGTTGTAATTATAATCAGGCACATACTGCCATTTTATAGCACAGCCAAGTAACTATATTAACTTCAGTTGTTATAAAGAAAAATCTATAAATATCAAATATGACTTAAAGGAAAGTTTACTTTGGAATTTAAAGCTTTGGAATTGGGCTTCTGTCTCTTTAATGTCGCCTGCTCTTTAACTCCACCTTCAGCAAGTCATCACAACATGTCTCCTCTATTAACCCTTTAACAACGTGTTTACCAGCGTTGCATTGAGTAGTAGCTCGTATAATGAGCCCAGCAGATGCGCAGTTCCACCAGGTGTTGGCTAATTGCTGCTGGCTAGTCTGAAGGAGCTGAGTGGGGGAGTGGAAGGAGAGGGCTGCTCTGTAAGGTTTGTCAGGTATGTTTTTGATAAGGGAATAACCTTATAACATGATGTAAAGCCGTAATCATAATTAGTGATCATATCATAATTTAGCTTCACAATGTAAATATCTTCAAAATTTAAGGCTGCACCTTTCTGTGGACTTTGTATAGTGACTCTATCGATTACAAAGGGATAATCGCTGTGTTAAAAATAGCGAAAATTGTTTTAATGCTGAAAGTCACAGGTGTTATTTTCACAACGGGAGCATCTCCCACTTATTTAGCTGATGAACTAGATATCAGTCAGAGTTGTGGCCGTAGGGGGACTTACCGGCTCACTGTCTCAAGAACCTCTTCAGAGCAAACATTCACAAAAACGTGGTAAATGAAAGATCCACAAAAACATTCCAGGTCTTATGGTCTCAAGCAACTCAATGCAATCAACTGTCCAATGTTGGAACATGCTGGTTCAGGAAGACTGATTGCTCGAGGAAGAGCGATTGCTCCAAAGTTAGTGGCTTAATGCAATTGGCTGTGATTCTTTAGTAAGTAAACTTTAAAAACAATTTGAGAAATAAAGTAAGATTGAGTGCTTTGCTTAATAACAATGATTAATTTTTACATTTTAATTTGTCTATATCTACATGTCTAGCTTAGATCGTTTCATTGTACAGTTGGTTGAGATTAAATTTGTTGTGAATTGTGAATTGAATTGCATAATTCAAAGTAGGTAAAGCATTGGCTCATTAGTGCTGAATACAAATGCACATTACACTTTAACATTTTTATCTAGATACATTTTTTAGCAGTGCAAGGCACTGTAGTTCCAGTTCTTCTATAAGCCACACTTAGATGCTAAAAAGATAAGACAATAAAATTGAAAGAACATAACCTCCTTTTTCAGATTTTTTGTCTTAGACATTTTTGGGGATTTCCTTACATTTTTTCTCTCCAAAGAATACCAAAACTTCAAATCATGCTCTGTGCTGCTGTCTAATAACAGACACATCAGTGTTCTGGCATATACTTTATAATGAGGCTGTTTGATATGTTACAAACTTTTTGTTTGCAAGACTGGATCATGCAGAGTTTCTAACTTGTGACCAGTTAGGCTGGTGGGTGTCAAAAAACAACATTTCCTCATTTTGTTTGTTGGCTTCCTTGACAGTGTGGAGAGTTCCTTGAAAAATGGACAAAAAGGAAGCCGGTCGTGGTGACAAACGCAGATGCCAGCGCGTGTAGCCGCTCAGCAGGTCAGCAATGTGTTTAGTGAGGTCGTTTTCTGTTTAATTACATGCTGCGGGAGTCACCTTGCTCAAACTGAGGGAAAACCGAGGGCACCACATTCTGATTTCTATGACCTCAGTCTGGATAGTCTGGAAATAGATGCAAAGACATGAAGAAGCAGCAGTTTCAATGATCAAATATAAAAACATATACTGACCAAAAACAAACTTGGCATAAGCCAGTTACATTTAATTAGCTATAGCAAGGTTTTAAAACTTTCTATAAGCTGCAGGAATGACATACCTGGAAAGTTCTTTTCAAAAATAAGCCAAAAGGGCCTGAGAGCATGAATCCATGCACTACTGCCTGCCTCCCACTTGTTACTGCACTTTTCCCACATTAATGGGAAAGAAAAATTCAGCTATTTGGTGCCCAACATTCATGGTCTGGGAAAAAAAATAAATAAATTCAGGCTATAAATATCCACCTGAAAAGTGTTTCAGTATAAAAGGCAAATAAAAAGCAATTAAGTTTTAAAAATTGTAAAAACGTAACCATAAAAATTGTTATCTTAGTGCTGCATCAGAAGCCATAGATAAATTGCCCCATATGCAGACAGTATAGTCCCTAGTTGTCCTGGTTTCTATTCCCGACCTTGAGACCTTTGCTGCATCACTTCCCCCTTCTCGTTCTACTCATTTCCTGTCTGGTAGCTGTCAATAGAGGACACTAATGCAATAAAATGTGCAACTATAGCCACAGCAGTGTACAGCAATATATATATATATATATATATATATATATATATATATATATATATATAAAATTTTTTTTTTTTTTTACACCTGGTATCTGCTCAGTGGAATTGCAGAAAAAAAAACAAGTGGAAGTTTAGAAATGTATTAAAAGATGGAACAACTTCTTTTTCTCCACACTGTCAAGGAAAAAGTCCCAAGCAGAACCTCCCAGGAGGCTGCTCGTCATGACGAGCAGCCTCAAAAGTCAGAAGGTTAAGACAAACTTAAGAACTTGATAAGACTCTGAATTGGTAACAGACGAGTAATACACAAAGGGACCAATCTGTAAAATTACCCTCATCTGAAAGCTGTCATCAGTGAAGTGCAAATTATGTGTACTTTATAAATATTTTAGAAAATGCCAGAAAATAATATCAAAACAACAAGGAGAAAAACATAGAGTTTGTATGTTATAGCCTGGTTAGGTACCAGTTTATCTCATATATAGCTCGTTCATTTTGCGTCATAGAATCACTCTGCACCGTATTTGGCGGACAAAAAGTTCCTTGCTTGCAACATAAATCTTAAGTTCCTTCAGTGAGCAGCACAAGATTGTATCTACTAAGCAGTAGCTGACGTCAGGGGAGGCCAAACTGGGCTCCATCTGTAGAGACTCCAGGGCACCGGATTAAATCTCTTCAAAGAGCTTTGATATAAAACTCTCTGGGTTTTTCCACTCAAAACTGAAAATCATTCTCTAAACAATGAGTTTAGCATACCGACTTTAGGAATCATGTAAGTAAATTACGCTTTCTGTTCAAGAGTAAAAACAACACTATGTATACCAACAATACTGCAGGGGTACTTCTCTTCCACCTGCGGTGCAGCTTTTGCACCGTCAACATTTGGTTTACAATGCATTTCTCCCTCTCCCCCTAACGGGTCAGACGACATTCATTTCTTCTGGAGACCGAACATTTCTCCCATTCACGTTTTTTTTTCCTTTTTCCTTCACACAGAACCCGCACTCTCGCTTCGCCCCAGTTCATGTTAATTTCCACTAATGATTAGCTGAGGATAAAGGAACGTTGGAGCTTTGCACGTGTTGCTAACAAGTCAAAGGCTCTCGCCTCACAAAGATTAAGGGGGAGCGCTTTTGTGCACCGTGGAGCAAAGCCCAATAAATCCTTATTGATGTTCCAGCAGTGTAATTATCACAGGACCTAGAGGCAGAGATCAAATCACAGTTTGAGCTATTGACAATGTAGGCTTGATACAAACAGGTAGGTTAGGTCGGACGGCGAGAGGAGCAACTGAGGAGTTTATCAGTTTTAATCATCAGTCCTAGATAGCTTTAAAACCTCTGTGCTCCATGTTTATCTCCAGCTATAGGATTTGGGCATATCCATTTGTGAGTAATTGAAATATGTGGTTGATAAATATGAAGAGGGTTAACATGAACACATAATTCCTTTGGGACTTTGTTGAGTTGGAGCAAAAGAAGAGTGGTTATACAGAGAGACATAAATGCTGAGGATAACATATAAGCACTAAAACTAAGAGAAAAAGACAAAAAAAAGAACACATAGAACGGATCCGGGTCAGTCAAATTAAAGTCATATATTGGCAGAAATATGGATTGCTTCTGTTGCAAGAACCATGTAACTCCCTGTAACTCCACTGCAAATTTTGTTCGGTGGTGGTACTACTTATTAATTTAACGTCTAACTCATCAGACTCTTCTCGCATGTATTGTGATATGCGATAAAAGTCGTCGTCGCCATTTGCACGGCTGGGACACGGCTAAAAAGGTTTGGAGTGACACAAATCCCAGCTTGGTGGGGCTCGGAGCATTTGGAAGAGGAGGAAAACAGGATAATCTCTGAATTGCATGAGGTGCTGACGAGTGGGAGACGCCGAGAAAGATAAACAGTCAGAGAAAAGAAAGAAAGAGCGGCAGAGAGAAAGAGGAACACAGGGAGACTCTTTCCTGCCTTCTTCTATATGCGCATGTGGTGTGTCTTCTCCGTACGCATTTCCGTGCCTCCAGAAGGACCGCTGTTTGTGTGCACACACTGATGATTCTGACAGCCAGGCTGCATCAGCAAAAACAAGACCTATGGCTTGCAATGGTTTTGAATGCTCAGTGCAAGCATTGCCTGCTAATATGATGACTGGGAATAGAATGCAAACAGACCTGGTACAGAGGGATGTGCCTTACCTCAGAAACGTGCAGCGATTTTTCATGAGATAGATTTTGCTGTAACTGTTTAACCAGAGCATTCTTCAGGCTAAGGGGTTGTATTAATCAGTGCCGACCCACAGAGGAAGACAATGTAAAGGAGGGGATTCTGATTAGTAAGGCAGTGACTGACAAGCCTGAAGTATCCTCAGTGGAGAGTCTTGTAGGACAAGTCGCCATGCTTCCGATTATTTAACGGCGCAGAGCAGCCATCCCTACAATGCTAGGTCAGGAGATATGGATTGTTGTTTCCTCACATGCACTCAGGGATAGTTTAAGACACCCAGCCTTTTATTGGTGTGCTGGCTGGTCCACCATCTGGGAATAGCATGTTTTAACATCAGCGTTTATGTTAGAAGTGAGAGTGAAACATGTGGATCTGCTTGTTACAATTGTTCTGAAGCTGAAATGTACTTATGATTTATTTATGTAAAAAAAAAAAAAGTGGGTCACAACAATTTTAGTTTAATTGTATACATTTATGAATGAGTTTATAAAATTAAGAGCATTTATTGTTGACTCTTTACCTGCACAAAAACACTGATGGGTGCAAAGGATTTTGAAAAACCTTCATGGATTCTGTGGACTTAAGGTAAGAAGAGGGGATGTCAGATTCTAACCAGGTAACATGAGAAGCCAGATAATAGATGAATGATTTATGATAAATTGGCTGATCGTTTTATGTGTTATTAGTCTGAAGTGCAATAAATGTGCATGTTTCTACAGTGAAGCTGGAACACATTAAAATGACATCTATAACACATCTCACTGTTATTTTGTGATCTGATATATTTCCATACTCTGAATCGTAAAGCATGCAGTGAAAAAGTGATCTAGCTGCTGAATGAGACATTTCTTTCTGTACTTTTACTATCCCTGTCTAAATATTTACAAATTCTGCACAGTCACCAAAGTTCCTTTAATTCTGTGCAGCAGGAACACCTCAGGGAATGTATAATATTATGCATGATTTGCAGACTGGTTAACAATTTATGCAATGCTTTAAATGCACTACACAGAAGAAAAAAAATCAATCTTAATTAAAAGAGCAGCACATTGTTAAAAATGCATCTTGGCCATGGCCTCACTCAAGCTGGGACTGTGTACTAGGGAGAGTATATTCCCAAAGCAGAAAAAAAAAGAAAAGACTGAAGATGATGATTAAGTTGTCGATTTAAAAAATATACGCAGGGAATGATCTAACACATAAAAACAAATCCGTATTCAAGCAATCATGATGATATTGTTTTCTTGGACAAAACAAATTATGTTTCACCTTTAGGAATTGAGTGGTAAAGTTGAATTTCAGATATGGTGAATGGATAAATGTATAAATAATCAAATTCATACATTGGAGTTTTGAAGTGCAGTACTGTGCAGTTACTAGTGGTCAATATCTTACATGCAGCAATAGGCAACAGTTCCTGTTCTGAACTGAAGAGCAACCCCAGGCAGAACACATTCTGTTTCAAAGCAGGTTTTTGCCTTCTTAAATGTACTCCAGTATCAAAAATGTCACCAATAACGTAACTGCATGTTTAGCTAGATCTATTACCACATTCACATTTGCATTAAAAAATTAATTCAGACAATGTCTTTTCATTGGCCTTGAACTGAGGTTAATCTGGCTGAGAAATAAGATCTTGATCATGCATTAGTTCAATTTTGACTTTTATGTAAATAAATTACTATTAGAAATAATGCTTTTCAAAATGAAAACAGTATCAAGATTTTATAAAATCGTCTCTGCATTGACCACAAAGAATTTTTTTGACATTGTGGTTATTTTAGATAGATAAAAACTTTATTAATCCCTTTGGGATTTTCCCTCAGGGAAATTGTATTAAAAATGCCCAGAGTAAAAAATAATGTTTGTGTTCCAAACGTTCTTGTCTGTTTTATAGTCTAAAAGATGAAAATCCATATAAAAAAAAATCTATATGCAGACAGTGGCGCAACTACACATTATTCAGGTGGATGCGAAAACATAACACACGCCCGCCCCGTCCCGGAAGAAAGGTACGTCAGGTCAGGGCTAAGGATACGTGAAAGGTAAAACTCGCTACATTTACCTCGTTATGTGTGCGAGGTGTATGGGAAGTGTAAGGGAAAACATCATTGGCACGCCGCCCCCTCCAGACGGGGTTTTGGCACCCCCTCTGGTGCTGCGCCCCTATGCGTTGCATGCGCTGCATGCCCACTTTTTGCGCCACTGTATGTAGAGTGCTTTTTCAGTTATCTTTATTTAAAGTCACATCCTTGAGCTTTGATATTCTGCATCACGGATTTATCAGTTTCAATTATTCAACAAAAAGGCCCATTTCTCTGATTTCTTGGCATTTCGACCGCTTTTGATCTTCCTTAACGGATCAATATCTGTGGTAGTTTATATGCAAAGCAAATTAGTCATGAGCTACAGGTTTAAAATCTTTTCAAACAGAATAAAGGTATCAAAGATTACAAATAGTGTTTGTAAGGAGCCACCCTAATTCGAGGCGTCTGAAAGAATCCCTTGTGAAACTGAACTGATCTAAGTTCAGTGGACCAGTCCTTCACCAGACTTCTACATCTGATCTATTCAGTGCCATAATGATTTTAATTGCAATATTTGTGAAACAAAGATATATATTTTTTTGTCTTCTGTACACATATTTTACAAATCAACTTTTGCAGTCAAACGTCAAAAAAGTACGTTCAGAAATTGCCCAGGAAAAATGTATAGAAACTCTGCAAAAGTCTGATTTCCTCCAACTGTAACAGCAGGTATTATTTTAGTTTAAGTTAAAAGAAAAAGGAAGAATCCATTTGACCAAATGAAAACACATGCCACATACTTCTCTCTGTTAATCTAGTTCATGCACACTGCTGATCATATTGTTTTGGGTTTGCATCTCGTAGATGTAATTTACAATTTTAAGTCAGAATATCAATGATTCCCTCCATGCTGTGTGGCTCAATTAATACTCATTAATAATATTCTCGCAGCATAGAATAAGATCTTCTCTGTTTCTGATCCAACCAAGTATGAGGAAGGAAAAACTTTGGCTGTCTCATTTATCAGATGCTTGGTAAGCGTGAGACTTCTTTAATTACTGTAATTAGAAAGAAATGTATCTTTGAATTCATTTTGTTGAGTTAATTTGCAGTATTGGTTCATCTATTTATTTGTTTTATGTGGCTTTATCTTTAAAGTGAAAAGCATCTTAGAGCCAGAGAAATACAGACGCTGTCCTGCTTGTTTGCATGGTATTCTAAAGCAGGCCATTAATTTTCATTAAAGGCTGTCAGCAAGGACCATTAACTGAGCTAGAGCATAATCGCTTCCCAAGAGTGGTGACCTGTTTATTGTACAGGTAAGGATTAACAAAAACAGCCCACCTTAGATGTACCAACAGAACTCTAACAGCACAAAACACAGCGGGCATTCAGTAATGAACCATTCGGTTTTCATAATAACAGTCCTCTGAGAAACTAAGCACAATGTGTTGTGGCCTTGCCACATATAGTGACATTTTGAAGTTCAGTGCAATTTCCTGACATTGTTTGAAGAGCTTTTTATACTTAAGTCCTTTGAAGGGTATAATTTCCCTATTATTATTTTTTTGAACATTATTTGCACTGAATAAACGTCTTGATCCAGTTTAGCTTGTTGGCACATGCAAATCTGTTGACCTTAATCTACTGAATAATAGCCTTATCACATGCACTTTGCAGTCATACTCACTGGGATTATACTGTGCATTATGTGATTTTTTTTCTTCTTTAAAAATGAATTGAAATGGATTCACAGTACTGGTGTGATGGACGATCTCTTCAAGTCCCCTCTTTTTTATATTTGCTTTGTGGATTTTGTTATATTTTCTGGAAGTAAAGGAAGTGAGGGCTTTTGTTGAGACTCCTGGGTTATGACTTTAGTATCAACCAGCCAGGAGTTGAGTTTTGTGTTTCCATTGAAAAGTTATGAATTCCAGCCTATGTAATCAATCATATTTACATTATGGAGATTTTGATTTAGTCTTTTTTGTCTAACTCAAAAAACTTTGTTTTTTTCAGACAATTTCTAATTTATTTTTTTCAAAATGTATTGGTAGAGACGTTGATGTTGTTTTGCTTCTAAATTTCATAAAATTACTTTATGTTGCCAATAATGAAATATATTTGTTCACAGGATGAGTAGTTGAAAATGTGTTCTAGTCATTCTGCCCACTCATCTTCCCATAGTTTTTTATGCACAAATATTTAGTTATGAAAGAGAAGTCTTAAGATGAGATTTCACACTGTCCATACCCACAAAGAAAATGTTTTATTCCCCCATTAAAAACTAAAAAAAAAAAACTACCAACATTTTTTACCATAAAGGATCGTATAAAACCAACATCTCCCAGCAGAAGGATGCTCATTAATCTTTAGATTTGATTAGGGGGTCACGATCTGTCATACCAGATGTCATCAATCATATTCTATTATCAAAACTGAGACACAAAATTGCCCTGAACAAAATGTTTTGGATGACACTAGAAAGCAAGCTGTATCCGTTTACAGAAAGAATGTTAATGTTAGCTTTAACAAACATACGACTTTGACAAAAATGTGTATTTATGGCAGAGGGCACTGGAATCTTGTACTGAATATTATATGGAGATTATTATCATTTTTCTCTTATTAGAGACAAACCGTACTCACAGTTATTGTTAGTGAAGTGTTCAGCAGAAGGTGTTGCTGGAGAAAACTCGTTTTAATTAAATGACAAAACACAGAAAAATGTGTCCTGTGTGAAGGTCTGCTGTGTTGTTTACTCACCTAAAGGGCTTTTGTTCTTGAATGTCACCATATGCTCTTTTGGGGCTCATGTTGCACATGACAGATGATATGATTTCCTGTGTCTTTTTGTTAACATGACAACGCAACATCAGCTTATCTAACTTAAATGGCTTGGAAAGAACTATATAATACAGGCCAGGTTGCTGTCTTTCTGTACAGAGTGATTGCGATAACTGTGGAAATATTTATCTTTCCAGTTTGAAACTCAGGTAATCTCTTGCTGAGGTAATAGAAGACTCATAGGGGAGACCGGCTGGGAGCGCAAAAGGTCAAATCTTTGTGTGGGAAAAAAAATAAATAAATACTGCCCTTTTCCAGTCACAGTCTTGGGGGGGGGGGAATCAGTAGACGTGGAGTGAAACCTTTCACCTTTCAACATCACTGGAGTTGACTTTGAACCATGGAGAAACTAGGACAAGAGATCGTTTTTAACGACCGTTGGATTAAATGTCCTAAAAGATTTATAAAGACAGAAAAAAAAAAACAATTACACAATTTAAACTTGATACGTCTTTCAAATAGAAACTGTAGTTGGAAATGTCTCACCTCTCCCAGACTGATGACCTGATGTGGCACCAATATGTACTATATATTTTGAACGTTTTATCTGTAGCTATGAAAGCGTATATCCTACATTGTTAGTAACACAAATAGTAGTGTTTGCAAAAAAAAAAAAGAAATAATAGCAACTCCTTTCAAACTGGCAAACATGGGACCGTTTTTTAAAAAGAAAGAATGTACTTGCATGGAACCAATTTGCATTTGTTTAAAAGTAGGTACTGTTGGCCTCAAGGTCCTTTTCATCACAGCTCTTATATCATACATCAGATTTATTACCATCAGACACATCACTGTCCTTTTCAGAAGCTGTAACCAAAACAGCAGCAGCTGTGACCTCTACAGCTCCAGGCTTCAAATCTCCCTCAACTTCCATTTCTTTTTCCAGTTTTCCAGTGCTCACTTCTTCTTCCTACTCAACTTTCTCTTGTAGTTTGGTTTTCAACATCTTTCAACCTAAAACTGCAGTGCTAACCATGAAATGCTTCTTTTTCTTTTGCAATAATACGAGTCAGCTATGTTTTTTTTCTACAACACAAAATAAAGGTCAGGGGAAACGGTTTTGCAACAAAGTGTCAAATGCAAAACATGCTCAAAATGACCACAGCTCTTATGTATGATTGAAAACAAAATGTCTATTGTCAAAAAAGCAATTTTTTTGTTTTCAAGAAGATTTGTAAAATGGCAGTATGTCTGTGAGGTTAGAGAGGAAGTAGGTTGGTCAAAATGTCAAAGTTAAAATGTTTCACCTGACAGCATTACGCTGGTAAAGTGTGACTGTCAGCAGTTTTTTCAAAAGCACTGTGCATGGAACTGAACATTGTGGGGTGGGGTTTGCTCCTCACAGTACAACCGTAAGCAAAAACATTTATGCAAAGGAACTAACAAAAATACATAAAATGATAGCACTGCTTTCTTTCTAAACCAACAGAGACAAATTATTACTAAAGAACACTGGATTATTCCAATAATCATTGTTTGTTTTGATTAAATATGCGCTAACCAACAGCCCATAGACGGAATGAGACTTTTTCATAGATTGGTTCTCACCTGTAATTCCACTCTTTTTGTCTATACACAAAATCCATCGACAGCATGAGGTTAAGGACACTTTTTTTTATTTTAAAAAAATAAATACAGATTAGAAACAAAGGCATGGTACATAATTGGGAATAATCTTGTAGCCTTCATATTTGTTGGAATTTAAATCTCTAACATAGTCATAGAATCTGCAGAGCAGTTTTTTCACCTTAGCTGTTAGAATAAAGAACTAAATATAAGAATACATTTGCCAAAATGGCCAGGAGAAGCTTGATTGTTGTCTATTTTTGATTCACAGTTAGTTCTTGCAAAAACATAAACACCCACATAAATGGGTGGCGCTCCTTCAGTTTACTCCCACATGGAAAAAAATGTCCAAATAGCCAAATTTGTCTTCCTTCTTGTCAGCCATGTTTTAGTTTACTGATTAGCACTATTATTTGAAAAGTGGGTCAGAAGGAGAAAAGTCTTATTCTGTACTTCTTACTAAGAGAAAACTCTAGTCACTCAAACACTTTCTAAGACACCTAATAAAAATGACTTTTAAATATAGAAAAGGTGCGATGACTTTTTTTGTGCATTTGAAACCTGAAAAGTAAACAATTATAATATGTCTTGATGCCAAAATACAGGGATTTTCAGAAGGGGAGAGAAAAAAAATTATGTATTAATTTGTGTTGATAATAACAGAATGTCTACTGAGGACAGCATTTAAAAAATCCATGTTGTTTTTACTTGCACTTGGTAAACAATGAGATTTAGCTTGATATTATTGCCTGAATAGAGCAACAGCTTCAGAAGGAAATAACACGCATTGTAAAACCCATCGACTCTTTTATGGCTACAACTTCCAGAGGGAGATTTTAAAAAATCTATTTCTCAGTGAAAACATGCGGTGGATTACAGGATTTACTGCTAGATTCATTAGTGCCATTCACAATACCCCAATAAATCACTGAGCATAGACACAAATAATAGTCATCCTATGTCAGCATAGATTACTGGACATTAAAGGATTTTATAGAGACAAAAAAACCTCCTGCTAAGGGTGCATGCTGCGGAAGGATTTGCTTTTCACTTGTTAGTGTGGCACTGCACTGAAACCCTGGGGTGCATGAGTAATTTAGAGCTTTTCAAAATCACTCCAACTGACAGTCCCCAGTGTGGGATGAATAAAAAAAAAACGGATAAATGTAGAAGATGGGCAGCGATATTATTTCTTCAAAACTTTATGTTTTTGGGGTCTTTTTAGTGGTGGAAATTTCTACTTTAAATGCTCTGGATGTTTGATGTAGAGTTTGTACACGTGCAAAATTATATATTTCATGTATTTGTTTGAAAAATCCAATTGAAAAGTGAAACCCCTAAATGACAAAGATTCATAACACATGGAGGGGATGCATGCCATGTTTTTATTTTCATGTTGAAATTATTCAAAAACATTTTCATGTAATGTCTAGTAGAAATTAATATTTTAGAAATAGCTCATTTTGCATGAATTACTACATGAGTGTGACGTGGCATGGAAGCAATCAGCCAACCCTGGTTGTTTTAGTTATGACTTTCATTTAGCTGATGTCTTTCAGATTTTTTTTTTGACAGTGGTCCATAAACTTCCGGACGGGTTAAGTTCAGATTGACCAATCTAGAACAATAATACCATGAGCATGAAAGGAGGTTTTGGTACTTTTAGCTATAGGCAGGTCCTGCTGAAAAATAAAATCAGTATTTCCATTGGGCTTTTCACTAGAGGGAAGCATGAAGTGATCTAAAATTCCCTGTGCTGACATCGGATTTGATAAAACACAGCAGAAGATGAAATTGCTCCTCAAATCATCACCAACTGTGGAAACTTCACACCGAATTTGAAGAAACTTGAATTCTGAGCCTTACCACTCTTCCTCCAGATTCAGGTTTCAAAAAGAATTAGAAAATGATTTAATTTTTTTATCTAAGAGATGTTGAGCTACAGTTCAGACCTTACTTTCAGGTAAGACGGTTAACAGAACTCGAAGCCAGTGTTCTCTATATATCTATGTGACTTGAAGCACTGACTGCATGCTGCAGTAAGCTTTGCTTCACAGTTTTCCCAACAATTTGGTCATCCTTGTTGCTTGTTCAACTTTTTCCTATCACTCGTTCCCTTCCATTAAACTTTTGAGTTGAAATGGTTGATCTTTCATGGCAATAAACTTTTCTTACTTGCACTCTACGTGAAAGTTGCCAGTTTCCCTGTTGACAACTGCCCACCTCAAGCTACACTGACCATAACACATTCACGTCATTCCTTCAAAACAAACATGTTTTGTTTAGGTCTAGTGTAATATCTTAATCTTCAGAAAACATTAAAAAAAATCTTGAAATACACTGTTCTGTGTGGTATTGATCTAAATGAGTTTGAATATTTAACTGAAATTACTGAAATAAATACAATCTTTACATACCTGCAAAGAAAAAAAAATAGATATCCGAATATATTTTGAATGTAATTCAAATCTTCCTTAAAGCTTATCTTAGGCTTCTCCTTCATTATTTCCGGAAATGGATGTTCTTTATGGCGTATCATGAGCAATCGATCGGCTCCACATCTTCCCTGAACAGGAACAAGCTTCTTTCTAAATCAGTTAAAAAAATATTCTGTAAGAGTGCAAGAGAAAGCTCAAGAAGCATGTGGGATCCGGAGAGATTTCTCACCCAAGAGGGTAAACAGCAATTTTAGGGCATGAAATTGATTCAAAGTGTTTTGATGGGAAAAGAGAGAGGGGGAAGAGGAGAGAAAAAAAATATCCTCGTGATAAAATAGAATCAGACAATTTATTCCAGACTAATTGACAAGTGAATAAAAATATATGGCAGATGTCTGAGACTTTATTTAAATCACCGAGGATATTAGGTGGAAGAGAAAGAACTGCTGAGGTTGGTCAGAGCAGTAAGCTAAAGGGGAGCTCAGCAGGCATCTCACCTTTCAGTGTAAAGACCCGAGGCGAGGCGTGTGGCACACATATGGTGCAATTTTTTTCCTATAACGCATTCGCTTGGAGGGGAGGTGACATCTTCTTAAAGTACAGTGAGCTGTCAGGCCCGAGGCTGGGTGAGAATGGTTGCTACATCACTTTTAATGCTGTTCTGCCAGAGTTCCTTTAGTGCAACTGAAAGAGGCGAGTTATGCAGCCGCGCGCCACTGTTACTGCGTCGCTTTTTACACTCAACCTGCTGATTTTAATTTAAAACTATTCCAAAAAAAGAAAAATGAAGAAGGACTGACATACACCAGTAAAAAAACAGTCTGTGTTTATTATGATTCAGCTCACATAAGTGTTCCAAGTCAGTTTTCTGAATATATTTTACACTTTAACCTTTTTTTAATCTTTTCAGTAGTTTCAGCGGCAGCATTGACTTCAGAGGCCCGGACTACCTCGGGCTGAACCATGAGTTCTCCCTGGCCGATCACTTACTTCTCTCCTCAGCTTCCAAATGTAATCCCAGATCAAAGGTCTTAGAAAATCAGGACAGATTTTCATGGGTAGCGGCAGCATAAGTGATATGAGACTGTATTTTTTCTCTTCTTTTTTGATCTTTCTCCTGCAGGTCAGCTCTTAATAAATTTATATATTACGTTTGATTTTTTTTTTCTCTTTTTCATCAGCTACTTCATTATCCCCAAACCATTAAGTCCATAAACTAGTCATAACATAGTTAGATTTAATATTTTAACATTTAAGAGACAAAAAGAACACATTTTCAAACATAATGAGCTCAAATTAATATGCATTTGAGAGATAATTTCTGCCTTGGTTGCTGAAAAGTGAGGTATACTCCACACAGAAAGAAACACTTGAACACTTAAAAAGTTTACAAGGTTGATTTCTGGCACAACGCTTCCTTGGAAGAGAAAATCACAAAGATAAAATGTTCCACAATATTTAATTTAATCACAGAAGAAGTGGGGAAAAAAACACAATTATCTTGCCAATTTATATAAACAGTCTTATTTCAGCATTCTTCAACACTATCTTGAATAAATATATCAAATTTAATGTTCGCTATTTAAATGTCACTTTTGAATTAATTTTGAGGCAAAATATTTAGCCTTTAATTTGGAAAAGCTAAGAGGTTTTAAACCCGTATACCTTCTAAAGCCTGTATATAGTGAAGTGACTTTGCTTGGATTCAGGTAGTTACTTAAGGGTAAGAACAGTCAGGAGATTGTCAGCAGTTGAAAGCTGGAAATATGTGAGTGGGTGGAAAAAGGTGGCTCAGCAGACAGCTTCATTTGATTTCTCATTGGGTCCTTCTGTGGCTCTGAGCAGATGTGTTGTGCAGGCGCCGTATTTCTTAAACTCAGGCAAAAAGTAATACGACTTCCTGCACAGGAAAATCCAGAGCCTGGCAAACACACAAGCACGCTTCATCAACACATGAACGACTTGCATGGCTTGTTGTGTTGTAAATCATTGCCCTCTCCCTGGTCTATTAAGATATGGAAAGCTTGACGTAGGATTTATTCAGTCAATCTATTTTACTAGTCTTTGGTCTCAGAGCTGCCATCAGGTTTGTTCCTTAAGTGCCTTATCAGTTAAATGCAGCTGTGATAGACCATGCGTTAAGCTGGAAATGTAAATATGACTTCTTTAAATGAAAGCCAACTACATGCTGCATATTTTCATTATATATGTGGATACATTTCTGCAGACATGAATCTTTTTGCCAATGTTGTCTTCAAAATTCTGAGTTACTTTTGCAAAACTGACACCATATGAATCCATATCTTTCTCTTGATTTAGAAAATAAATATTTTACGTATCTAATCAATAACTTCAGCTAAAATATCTAAGAGTGCATTTTGCATTAGATGTGGGCAGTAGCATATTACATTTACAAATGTTTTCTTCAACTGTGTTGAGTTATGTTTATTTTCATATCCAAAGCTGATAAATATGGGGAAAAGTGTGAAAGAAAAAAGTGAAAACATGACAGGAAAAAGTTGCCAAAGAGCAGTCATCTATTTTGTATCCAATGCCTACAACAATGGCCACCAATAAAATACTGATCGCACAACTTCATACTGAAACTTGAGTTCGTAAAGTGAACATTTATAGAGATGTATTCACCACGAAAGTATTCAGAATTTGACAGAGCAGTAGCTTAGAGACCCAGCTAACCAGCATCCTACAGTAGGAATTTAAAAGTGCCTTTCAGTCCAATCATTTAAGTGAGACGTCTCCAACCTGAGCCTTTTCAAGTCACTCCTGTACAACCTCCACATGGTCAGCTCTCCCATTTTGCATGTGTCAACAAATGCTGCAAATGTACCCATTGACTGCACATTCATTCATTTTTCATTCATTTTCTTGCACCCTTTTTCCCTCAGTGGGGTCGGGAGGGGTGCTGGTGCCCATCTCCAGCCAACGTTTCGGGCGAGAGGCGGGGTACACCCTGGACAGGTCGCCAGTCTGTCGCAGGGCAACACAGAGACACACAGGACACACAACCATGCACACACACACTCACACCTAGGGGCAATTTGGAGAGGCCAATTAACCTGACAGTCATGTTTTTGGACTGTGGGAAGAAACCGGAGTACCCGGAGAAAACCCACGCAACGCACAGGGAGAACATGCAAACTCCATGCAGAAAGACCCCAAGCTGGGAATCGAACCCAGAACCTTCTTGCTGCAAGGCAACAGCTCTACCAACTGCGCCACTGTGCAGCCTTGACTGCACATATCGAACTTTATCTACATATCTGTTTTAAGCTATTCTACAGCAACCCATACTGCTAAAAATGCAAGTTTGTCTAGACTAAACTTTCTCAGATCAACATATTTTGCCTCAAGTAAATGATACACATGTGGGGGTTGAAAGAAACGTTAATTCATTCTTCTTATATTTATATCACTCAGAAACAAAAAAACAACAATGTGCTAAAATTAAAGATTCCTAAAAGGAAGCAATATTTTACTGGAAAAAATGCTTAGTAACAATTTTTATGGTTACTATTGATGAGAATTGTCTCCTTAAAGAGAGATGTATCGCATGGCTTTGCTCACCAAAAAGGCTTTTTCACCTCCCAGATGACTGCTCATATTTTAGTTGCTGATATACAATTATTAAATAATTAAAAATGTGGTTTTAAATGCAGCGATTACTGTACGAACATACAATACATAAAATGTTTAGTGAACGCAAAGAAATTTGAATCCGTTTTGCAGGTTTTTACCCTTGGCTATTCCAGCACTTTGCTGTTGAACCCGCAGAAATACATCAAATGGTATTGTCTATCCTGAGGTCAGCTATTTTACCTGTCCAGAAAGATGATCTGTAGTGGCTTCTCTCTCACTTCTGCTTCACTCTCTTCTGTCTGCTACATCCACTCTTTCTCAGTGCAAACACAGACTCCATTCAAGTGAGGCTTCGACTGAAAGACGAGGAAAAAGAAGTGGTTCCAGTTCACATGTTTTTACTTGAAAAAAGGTTTTATCAGTGACCGTCACATCTCTAACGGTCACATCGTGGTCTGGCGGTTTAGTATGGTTGAGTATGCTTTAGAATCCCAGTCCAGTATTTTGTCCCCCCAAAACATTCCTATCAGGCAGTACTTGTGTCCCACACACAGACCCATTGGTTAATAATATATGGGTAAGTTGTTCTCATACCTATTGTTGTTGACTGTTTGAGAAGCATCAATTGATGAAGCCTTTTCCAACACTCCACACTACAGAATAAGTAAAATAATGTATGATTTGTTATGGTATCGTATTGGTTAATATCAATATCAGACAATACTCAAAGCTGAAATATCGGTATGGTATTGGAAGTGAAAAAAATTGTACGAGGATACTCCCAATTCTAGACATCTGGTCATCCATTTACATTCAGACCTCCTTGTTTTCTGTGGGAGACTCAAAAAGCTTTTTAGGTACTGAAAACTATATTTTAAATTTATACATTTGTTTCAAACAGAAATGCTGGTTGTGGTTGTTCTCCGTTTGACGCTTACAATCTAATAGTTTTCTTTATCTAAAATATTACTATATATGTCCTTTAATGTTGCATTGAATACAGTGTTCCTGGTTTCTTTACTGTGTTGAAAAGCAGACATTTCCCTCAGTGCAGCGACGGTCATAAAGAACAGTCCATGACCTCTGTGGAAAGCCTACAACACATGGCTTTGAATTAATGAAAAATACAGCAATGATAATGAAAAAAAAAAATGTCCCACTACAAATCTCATTTCTAGAAAGGTTGGTGTGCTGCGCAACTGTGGATTTGTAGCTCATGCAAGATGGCACATTTAGTGAGTAAATCCAATAGAGCAGGACTGAGCTGAAAGACAAGCTTACTTTAAATAGATTTAAACAACTGGGCATAAATTTAACACCAGCATTAATGCCGGTGACTTCACAGACTAAGCTGTCGTGTTTTCAAATAGCAACAGAATGTGCAAAGAGACAACAGTCGGTGCTAATTTTACTCCCTGAAGAGATCAATGGATGAAAAACTTCTCAGCAATTACAAAGTTACCCTTCTTCCACTTAGCATCTCTTTTCTTAGAAGCCTAAATCGGTGTGATGTTTAATTTGTCCCAGAATAAAAACGCAGTTCAAAGCCATTTTGAAACGGGCGTCTGGATAAATTTATTATGAGAGAGCGTCACAAACTCTTGAAGACAGAACTGACTATGACAAATATTCTCACTAGTGCTGTTGTCCACTGCTGACTGATCTGACAGCAGCAGCTTTGCTGGAGCATGACATTACAGTCTGCTGGATGGCCACTTGGCCACAGTCACACCCAGGCTAGTACCGTTCAGTGGCGTTTGGACGCAATTTAGATTTTCATTTAACAGATTTCAGAAACATCTTTAAGCAGAAGGCTGACATGAGGTGAACTTTTCTTCTCTGCCTTTATTTTTAGTGTCTTACTGCCAGAGGAAACTGTGGTATAATAAGGTGTGTGTGAGCGTACTTCTGAGCTGTGCATATCTGTGTGTAATTCATGTTATGTGGTTTATCTTGCTTGTCTAATTTGCTTTGTTGTTGTGTCAGAGAGTTGAAGTTTTGATGATCACCCAGGGGACCGTAGATGAAAATTAGCTCTGGGCTAACCCCGCTGCAAAGCATTAAACTGTAACATTAATTTTAAACATTGCTTGTGATCTCAGGAATAATAAACAAGCAGTTGCACTCACAGAAATATCTTCCAGAAAATGTGGAGTAAAGATATTTTACAAAACTTGTGTTTATTTAAACAAATAAATGTTTATTTTTTTGTTTTTTTACTAACATGTCTGGATCCATAGTGCCTTGCTGAAGTATGCAATGTATTTAGGATTTTAGGTGATAGATCAAAATATGGCTTTTAGTTTTTCTGAGAAGGAAGTCAGGACTATGACTTGGACATTCTAACACATGAATATATTATTTAGAATAATGGCTTGTTGGTGAAGGAAGAACATATCAGACTTTTTTTTTCCAGAATGTACATTTTTGTTCCAGTCTCAAGACTGTTGCAACATTTAATGATTTTTTATCAGGATTGCCTTGAATAAAGCTCCATCCAGAAGAAGACATCTGATGAAGAAATGCATCCACAAATCGTAATGCTTTTATTTGTAAAAATCCAAAGGTCTTTCTAATTTCACCTTACATTTATTACATATTTGTAAAATTAAATGTATCTGTTTACCAAATAAAATACACCAAGCTTATTACATATAAAACAAGAACAAACCGTTTGAAGCTAGTATTCTCGAAGTGTTTCCAGGGTGCATTGTTTATTCAAAAAGGGCACTTGGACCCAAAGGACATGCAGCTGATAAGACAAATTGTAATGAGTATTGTGTGACAAAAGAGAATTAATGATAGCTGAAATCATGAGGGTAAAGAGAGGAAGGACATGGGGAATAATAAAGAACAAGCAGCAGCAAATAGCAGATAAGGATGTTGGGTAATCAGACAAAGCTTTCGGGATAGAGGACATGTGGTTACTACGCTGTTGATTGGTAATAAATTTGTTATGTTACAATATCTCAACTTCACAACATCTAAAGACATGGAGACACACCAAGGCTATGTGTTTTACAGTGTATGTGAATCAATCGAGTTTGTTTGTGTAGCACATTTCAGCAACGAGGCAAGTTAAAGTGCTTCATAGAAAAACCATGTTTAGTACCAATATTGGATCTAATTCCTCCAAACTCCAGATGTTCATTTTTAAAAAAGCATTGCATCAGTTTCAAAAGTAGCCTGGCTTTTGGTAATATGTCTTCACATTTTGTAACTTTAATATCACAAAGTGACAAATTGCCATTTATAAATTAGCATTTGTACACAAATATTTAACATGAGAATGAAAACATTTTTAGGGAACGCTATTTTTAGTCAATAGACAAATCAATAGAGAAGAGTGAAATTCAAATCAAAGCCCAAATATCAAATAAATGTCATTTTAAAAACACCATGCCATATTTCAGCCATTGATCATACTCCCCTATGCGATGTCACACTCACTGAGGTTTCTGCTCCTGCTTTTTTTTCCCAAAGATGATGAACTGGGGTGAGGACAAACAGAGTAGGGCCTGAATCAATAACTCAATTTACAACATGAAAATTACTTGAGGAGAAGGGAAGGGAAGGAGCAAGCAAACCGATAATCTTCCAACTGTCATCCCCCTTCTACAAGTGGGAATCAATCACTGGTTGAATTTCATACAATGAGCACCTTGGAAATCACAATCATTTGTCAGAAACAGCAACTTCCTTCAAAACCCGGAGTACGCACACAAACAAAATGGTTTTCTTTTGTGTTCTGCTCCTTGTAATTTTACTGTCTTTGATGTGACTCTTTTATGATAATACCACCTCCCAAAAATATAATTCCTTTTCTCAACAGCATCCCCATAGAATAGCTTGGGGACTGAAAAGATCAAAGTCTTTCAGTTTTGGTTTAGGTGATTTAAAAAGTAATTTTCAAGTTGTACCTCATACTTCGTCTGTTGCCTGATGAGAATTTCTACCCGTCTGACCTTACTGAAAAATGGATGGGTAAATGTTACAGTGCTAAACTTATTTCATTCCAAACACAAAAATGGGTTCTGTGTAATAAAAGTAAAAACTGACTTGGTTTCAGCTGCAACATAAAACATATATATATATATATATATATATATATATATATATATATATATATATATATATATATACACTAGCTTGCACTTCAGCCAGTGAGGTACATGCCTAGGTTTTTTCCATGTATTTTAAAAAAGAGATTTTATTGGTTTACTGGTTTAATTTACATGCAATCAAAACGCAGTGTCTTTTTGATGGAATAACATTTTTTTCTTGTTTGATCAAGAAAATAATATATCTCGTAAATATAGTCTGAAGAAAATTCTTTAAAACAAATATCCATTTATCAATAACCTAAACTGATTCAGTCTCTCTTGAATAAAGACCTTAGGCATTTTCACCCATCAACATTTAGGCAGTTTGAGCCTTTTAGACTTCTGGATAATTAAGTAGCAAACATTATTTTTTAGAGTATGTTGGAGTTTTACAATATTTGAGTCTTGACTAATGGCCCGTTGCATTTTTCATTTGATGGCCTCAGTAATAGAAAATCATGTAAAATAAAATGTGCCTTGACTTGAAATGAAGTTTTAAACATTTTAAACAGTGGTAGTGGTCATTTATGTGCTTGTGTGTACAAAGTCATGCTGTGACATCATACCTCTATCACAGACTGCTGAACTATACTTTACGAAATCCATTGATTCTAAAGATTTTATTGCACACATACAGGTCTGCAAAGGGACATTCTCTACTTTCATCTTAGAGCATGGGTGTCCCTGGTTTAATGCACCTGGATCAAATGATGGCTCGTTAGAAGCCCTAAGAGGAACATTGACAAGCTGGAAAGGTTGTTACTACCACCAGGGAGTTCAGAACTAATACGTGCAGGATGCCGACACCCCTGTCTTAAGAG
Organism: Poecilia reticulata; assembly: GCF_904066995.2. NCBI lineage: Eukaryota > Metazoa > Chordata > Actinopteri > Cyprinodontiformes > Poeciliidae > Poecilia > Poecilia reticulata. The sequence goes on from NC_088841.1 coordinate 21,424,547, forward strand.
GTTTGCATCTGTATGTATGCATGTGTATGTCTGTGTGTGTCTTTGTGTGTGTGGGGAAAGGGAGGAGGGTCATTTGCCTCAGTGAAGAAGTAGAGATCTCATCTCACTGTGACCCTCTGCCCCATGACTCTGAGATGTCCAGTATTGAGACTTTGGCTCCGGGGCCAAAGTCATCTGGAAAGCCAGAAGAATGGATGTGGCACGCCAGCATCATACACCTCCCACTCATCATGCTTCACTGCTATCGCACAACTTCCCCACGGATAATGACCATGCTCCTGTCTGGTACACATATGTATGCACATGTGTAAGTGCCCACACACACAGAAAAGAGACAGGAGAAGGAAAACAGCTGGAAAAAAGAAAAAAAAAAAAAGTCTTGAGGATTGTGCTGTTTCTGCTGAAGGCAGTTACAGACAGTGTTAGGACAGCTATAGACAGCACAAACACAGGCGTGGTGCAAGTGAAAAGTTAAATATAGCTGTTGGTGTGATTTTGGTGTAGTGCTGTTTTCTTAATTTTTAAGCCTTCTCACTGACGGCTTAGGTGCAAGCTGTACCTGTTGTTTTAACCCCATGAGTATTTTTTGTATCTATCTACAGTGGACTCTCGTCTTTTTGCAGTTCAGTGTTTCAGGTTTCACCTATTTGCAGATTTTTTATTTTTTTTTGTAAAACATAACTCCAAAATATTTGGGAAAATTTGCACATTTCTAGAATGAGCATTTCTAAAATATTCTAAAATAAAAGCTCAGCTTGAGACACTAAAATACCCAGGCACAATCCAGAAGCAGCATTCATTTTCCTTGTTCCCGATTGGCTGCGTCCCCAATAAGGAAAACTGTAGATGTACAGTAGTATCAATAATAATTACAATGTCATATTTTGAGTAGGATTCAAGAGCAGGCAAGAAAACGTAAGACTAATGAAAAATCGTAACATTTATGGATGATGATGATGATGCCATATGATAACAGAAAAATCAACGGTAGTAGGAGGTCAGGCAGCAGTCATGGCAGGAAAAATTGAATGGAAACTGAAGGATCTGACAAGGACGAAATGCAACCGGCTGGCTTATAACTACTGAACCAGGTGAAATTAATCAGGAGAATGCAGCACAGCTGGATGAAAACCCAAGCAAAGGAGTTCAGCAAAAAATACCAACTATTAAAAATGAACAGAGGTCAACAGGAGGCAGGAGGATACATCAGAATGCATCAAATTACATCAGCAACGGTTGCTTCGGTGATAAGATGTAGTTTCAAGGACAATTTTTGCTTTTTTCTGTTTTATATTTGCAGATCTCACATACCAATTAACCACATATGTAAGTGTATTTGTAAATAAGTAAATATATCACTTAAAATAATATCCACAGTGGTGTAGACAGTGCCCACCAGAATATCTGGAATTTAATTTAAAATAAACTGATAAACAGGAGCCAACAGATACGTTCCATATTCTAAAACTAAATGCTGTCAAGTTGTTATGCATGGGTCCAGTTAGGAAATACTGTACATGTCCAATCTTTTAGAAAAAGCTTCAATAAACAATCATTTGAAGAAAAACAGGTAAAAGATAGTGGTCCCAAATAACAAAAGTAGTGAGCAAAGAAGATGTGAAACACATAAGCACACCCCAAACCCCAAACAAAAATATCTTTGTTAACTCATTTTAAGTCCACTGACACTTATTTGCTCAATATGTGAGTGTGATGATGAACAAACCCAGCTGCTCTGACAGGTCTGTCTTCCTTTGGGCTCACCTCTGTTTGGGTTTTAATAAGGAAAGTTTGAGATATCCACTCAAGCTGCGCTAGCAAGGCTGGGCTGCAGAAACAGCTCACAGAGGCTCACGATGATAAGATGACGTGATCTGGCAAGGAAAAGATGACACGATAGCGTGAGGGGTGATAATGAAAAATTGCATACAAAAAGATGTCAGCCTTGAATAATGGGTTTGCTTGCAGTCTGTCTGCTGCAGCTGTGAATGGTGGCTTATCAATGAGTATTTTGCTGAATAAAACAGCTTGTTTTCCTGTTGCTTTTGCCCGTTTTGTTCTCTTAGAGCTAACAGTAAACTATAGCACTTGTCCTTCACTGTCATTTCTCCATCCTACAGTGTGTCCTCTACAATCATTTTTTTTTTTCCCCCAGTCACACAAGCTGTAATTTCAAATATGCTGCAGGTATTATATCATTTATTTTGCAAGCAGTTGCATAATCATAACTGCTATGGCACGCACTGAAGTTCCCCTCCCTGCACAGTTCACCCACTCACACCCCCAATAGGCCTTTTTCACCTGGTGTTCTGCGCTGAGCTGACTTTAAATGTCAAACAAGGTAAACTCTCCAAAGGGAATAAGGGAAAATTCCTTGACGGGAACAGAAGTGAGGAAGTTTTCCAACTGAGCGGAGCTAAATGTCATGATGGATATATACCTATGGTATGACTGGTGTCATCTGTACATCAATCTTCTCTTCGTTTGACTTTCATCACACAGCTGCTGTCAAAATGATAATTTGCTTGTTTGTTTTTTTTTCTGGTTGGTGCGTCAAATAAAGTTTGTCATATTCCTCCTAAATTCCTCCTTGTTCACTTCTTCTGTTTGATGTTTAATTTAAATAACTGATAAAACCATTTCAATCAAGAAAACATTTTGATAAAAGCTTTTCACAGGTTTGTAAGTAAAGGTAGAGTAGTTTTACCTACGTCCTTTCGACTAACTGTTGAGATAAGCAATCATAAAAATGTTAATTTGTGCATCGTCGTGTTTTCTCGTGGTTTTAAAATGTTCCCTATTTCAACTGATTGTATTTTTTTCTTTTATCCAAATAACAAGCCAATGCAATGGTAGTGTTAGTAAATATATTGTATGTACACACTGTGCAGATAAAAAATAATAATAATAATCACAAAAACAAAATGTTAATTTTGATGATGGCTCATGAAAACCCACAAATTAGCGTATTGGAAATGTAGATCGTTACATGGGACCGATAAAAGGAGAAACATTTATAGCACAGAACTGTCAGGCTACTAGTATGTTCATGCACTGTACAGTATATACACAAAATACATGATCAGGGCTTATTTTGCATTATTGACTCCATCAATGCTGAATTGCAAGGAGATCATGCTGTGATGCTGCTGAAGTATTAAGGATTTGAACTGTTGGGCAAGAGTTTCTGATAAATCCTTCCACATATTATATCTAGCCAGTTTTCTGGCCAATCAAGCACAGTGATAGCATAATAAACCAGATATTGGTGCTTTTGGCTTTGTGAGCAGGAGCCAAGTCCTGCTATGATAGCATCTCCATAAAGCTTGTCAGCAGAGGGAAGCATGAAGTGCTTTTCCTGGTAGATTGCTGCGCTGGCTTTTCTCTTGATAAAACCCAGCAGATGAAGACCAGCTGTGGGTAGAACTGTTTGGGGTTTTTTTTGGGGGGGGGGGTTCCTGCAAACTCACTTTTTCTATCCACTCAAGTTTCCATTAACATGCTTGAATACAGCTATGAATACACAAAATAAAGTACTTGTGGAACACAAAGTATTGGATTGTATCATTTTATAAGAATGCAAAAGGAGCTGTTTTTTTATTCTCAACAATAAACAATAAACGCAAAACGCAATATTTTAAATCAACTAAAAACGTTGCCTGCAAATCATTGTGGTAACAAGAAAAAAAGGTTCTCAGCTTTTAACACGTTCTAAAATTTGTAATTGAAATGTTTGTAATTCCAATATTTTTATCCGATTACTCGATTAATCGCAAGAATAATCGATAGATTACTCGATTACTAAAATATTCGTTTACAACAGTCCTAACCAGTACACCTCAATAGATAGCTTAAAACAAGCCTTTATTACGTTTCCCCGTTTCGTTAAGTTCCCCTTTTTATGTGCAGTTTTCCTACTCTGCCATATGCCATGTGTCCATGTATGTATCCAATACATACATGGTATTGTTATAAGTTATAAGTGGTTTTCTTATAACTTAGAAACACCACTTTCATTTCATTAAACTTAAAAGCTTTGTTAAGTATCTCAATTTAGAACCAAACCATGATCTTATTGGTTCCAACAGTCTTCAACAGTGAACACACTAAGAGCAGGGGGTGGGGGGGGGGCACTCAGTTTCCCATTACTTGACTTTTGCAGCATGCCAGTTAACAGCTTAAGAAATGTTCTGTGCAATCCTCTGAAATTTGAATTACAAATATGCTGGCCTGCACTTGCACCTCAATTTAAAATGTCATATTGAGGAAAATAGCTTCCCCCGCTGTCGTACTTTGAGCAACAGAGGACTTTTAAATCTCTAAATAAAGAGGAATGAGAGGGTTGATCATGTTTATTAAGTCTGCCTGGCTTCATGTGCTGAATAGTGCTCTGTGGCAGCCTACAGGAATGGTGTGTCATGAAGCTGAGTAGATGTGAAATGTGGGCACAAGCTGTGGGCGAGATACACTTCCTAAGTCTCCATAGAGATGACAGGGAGACAGGAAGGCCCTGCGCACACTCGGCCATCACTAATTCAAGATGGCAACCACAGTCAGAAGAGCGGGCATCTAATGATAATGTGCATGAGGAGGTCATTGCTGGTGACAACAGTGCAAAACATCTGTTTGTAGCTACTATGTGAAATACCTTGTATCATTTTCTGCTTGATGGAACTTTGTCCCCTGCCATCTGCCTATACTGTAACATGCAACTGGGACACGAAGGGGTTCTGGAGACAATGGGCCATCTGTTAAAGTCAGAAAGTTATTTGTCTTTATTTATTCTTTATCAGAGATCATGAAGTCAAGTTAAGGGCAAAAAACTTTCTGGAAATCATTAAAAAAAAAAAGACCCAACCAAAATGTTTTCTGTCAAAAACATTTTTCCATGTAACATTATGCACTAATTTCTTCAATTAGTCTCGATACCAACCTCCAATATGGCATCGTAAACATAAAATCTAATCACATTCTTTGGGCTTTATACAGAAAACTGCCAGCGGGTTCCTATAACCACAACCAACAGGTAGTTATTGAGCAACAAGAGAAAGGCCATCGTTTCAGAACAGAACCAATGTTCAGGAAAATACTGGAAACAAGGAGCTTTGTTGTCCAATATTACAGCACCGCTGTCGAGGTGAAACAGAAAAAGAAAATCTATTAGCAGAAAATATTACATCCAGAATCCTCACAAGACAATCTCTGGAGGTCTTGAAATGCCTGACACAGTTTGTAAAGTTATTTGAAAGTTTGAGTCATGAAAAATTTACAGATGGTTCCAGGATGTTTTGTCAAGCAGAAACTTAATAATAGATCTCAGGAAAGGTATAGATTGCACAAAAGTTACCAATGCAGCAGCAAGATAATCTGCAGTAAAACTATGACCAATATGTGTAACTAAGCAAGTACGCAGAGAAATTTCGTTGTCAGACAAATGTTGTAGTTTAAGTAAATTCAAAAATTCAAAAAGGAGGATAATAAGCACAAACTATATTTACCACACTTTCCATGACCACTATAAAGTTGTACAAAACAAAAAACAGTGAAATACAGTGAAAACCTATGTTTCAAAAGTTACACATTTCTCCGTTGGTTTTATTCCAAGCACAAGTTAGCATTAGCTTCATTTCAGTTTGCAAACATTTATCACTCACCAGAAAAAATCACAGCAGAAACAGATCTAACTGCAAGGGTCAGATCACTTATCTTCTCTTCCATTAATCATGACTGGGATTTATGAGCGTTTATCATATAACATGCTTTCTTTGTTTTTCTGAAAATGAAATAGCTTAGCACAACCTATGCTGCAGCCAGCTACGCCTACTTCTTCTACTCTTTTTGTTATTGTTGTTGTTGTGTGTAAACCACAGAGTGTAAACATCTGGGCCACCTACTGGCGGTTTCTGGTAGCAAAAAAACAACCAAAGTACAAACCCATTTGTTGTTGCATTAAATTAAAGACTAAATAAACCAGTCGAAACAAAACATATCAGATACCATCACCACATGTGTGATGGTATTACACATATTTATGGGTGATACATTATAATGGTTGTGTTGGTGGCAGAAATGTGTCCTGTAATCGGTGGGTTTGCTGGTTCAAGCGCCACTCCATCCATCTCTATCCACCAAGTTGCAGCTTCAGAATGAGAATGATAGTCAGAATGCAAGTGGCTGCAGTGATTGATTTTTTTTTATTTTTATTTTTTTTGACTGGTTATATAGACCACAATACATGAAAAAATATGAATTGTAAAAATTATTTTTTCATTGAAAATTGGGTAGCTAATTTATGTAAAGTAAACATTTAAATTGAAATGTTTCTTATTATAATACTTGTGAATATAATAAGGGACAAATCTGGAAGTATGAACCAAGTTTATTATTCCAAAATGCAAAGTGGTTGTGTAGCGTAGAATTTTCATCTTTTAGCCGCTGCATTTTTCAATCTTAAAAAAAATAAAAAATTGTGAGGGCGGTAATTAGAAATGGAATAAAATTAGAGAAATCTAAGAGCAAGGTTAAATTGTATATCAGCTGCTTCAATAAGCAGAGCGGGGCACCCTGCAGTGAACTTGACTCATCACAGATCTCAGTACAATGGCAGACTGTCAACTTTTATAAATGGGGTTTTCCACTCACTCGTGTGCACTGCCAAATATTCTCCCTGAGCTGTCCTCATCTTTGTCTCCTGACATCAAAAGACTAGTTTTCTCAATAAGACTAGATCAATCAGAGAGTGAAATGCTTTGATCCCCATGTGAGACCAGTTGGGAATAAAATCTGGCCCCATGCACTGCCTATCAGCATGTCAGAGAAGTGTATATTTATGTGCTTGACCTTAATAGCTATGATTGGCTAACCTCCATTTAGCTCTCGTCCAGCATCCTATCAATAAAAGTAAAAAGATAATGGGTTGATTCTTCCTGTCGAAAGCAGGTCCGCCACCAGGACCAGGGGAGTAGAAACGCTCAGTGAGTGACACGTCTTCACCAATACCTTTAGTAAAAAATACACAAAAAAAAACGCTTTAACGTGAGACATCAAAGGATGTGACAAGCTCAGTCAATACTGAGCCAACATTATTCACCTCCGACAGGAGTGCTTCTAGGTCTAGTATTTCTGTTAGGAGAGATCTCAGCTGACAAATCACCATAAAATGAAACAAACACAATAATCAGATCAGAGCAATGGAAACAGACCATGATGAACGATGGTTATGCACAGTTTTTTTTTTAAATTAATTCAATAATAAAGATGATGTCCAGATGATGTCATCATGTGACGTTTTCTTGTGATACAAGTCCAAGCTATTACTATATGCCAATGTTATTAGTTTAAAAGTTCAAACTTTTAAACTAATGTTTGCACTAGTTTAAAAGTAAGAAAGGTAATTTGGTTGCTGCCCTGTTTTCTGATGTAATCAACAGTTAAGGAAAAAGTTCTCCAGAATTTTTTAACATGTTCAGTGTAGCAACATTGTTGGGTACACAGCAGAAAAAAATACCAGAGGAACAAAAATTACCAATTAATGACTAATAAGGCTAGTGATGGTAAAGAGGGTGCCGAATTTTTAGCTTCTCAGCTTCAGAAAAGGCCTATTGCCATATTTGATCAAATATTCTTCAAAATCTGAATTACTTGGACTGGTCAAAGTTGAAAAAAAAACATACTTTCTAAACACAACAGACATTCTTAAAAAACAGTAATTTATGACACCTTTGTTGTACTGAATCCAAAGGCATCAGGACCACTTTAGTGTACGACTAGCATGAATATTGCAATATCTATTTTGGTCAAAGGTGAACTAAATTATTTTACGTTGATTCTGAATCATTTATACCACACTTTATGATTAGTGGAATCTTTAGTCAGAAGAAAACAAAAAGGAGTCTTGGTTTTCAGAATCACTCCAGCGGCAATTTATGCTCGAATTGCCACTGGTGGGAACAGTTTTCTTGTCAAAGCTATCAACAAAATTAATATTCAGAAAAAAATATATATTCAAGTTTATCCTATTGAAACTGAACTAAATTAAGCCTTCAATAAGCTGTCTTTAATCAAACAGGCTTGACTGGGGAGCTCTGAGGAAGGAGCTTTTGTGGAGTAAATGTGATTGACTGCACAGGTTGAGACGTGAATTCATAAGTGCAACCATAGAAATACTCTGTGTGGTTCATTGTCATTTGAATTCCATTACTGCCTCACGCTGTGACCAGCGTTTCTTGAAAATATTGGTTGGAAGAAAATTGGAAATGCAATCCAATGCCAGGGACCCTCTTGCAACAGGAGCTGCAAAACACTGAGACAGATAGAATAGGGATGACTTCCACCGCAATAGACTTCCTGTTCTGTTATTCTTCTTCTGTCTTTTTATTTTTGTACCATTCCGATTTTCTCCTGTGTGCACACAATGGCTTGCTTCACAAAGGAGAATGAAAGAGGGGAAAAAAAGAGGCAGTGAGAGGAGGCCACACAGCAACACTTTCATCTATGCTGTGCTGACTCGGCTGAACTCTCCCTCTGAGAGGCTGATGAGGAAGAATGGCCTTGCAGAGGAGCCAACCGGGTGCATCCATAGCTGTCATCATCATCTGAATCCAAGATTGCTGAGTCCACAACTCTGGCCCCCTGCATGGATGGGAAATGACCTGTCTATGTTTGTCTGACGCCTCCTCTATCTACAGACAAGCCCCTTATCCTCCATCTCCAACAACACTGCCCGGCTCCGGCTCGTCTGCGTGAGTCAACAAGTTCTTTTATTGTAAGGACTGGTGTGTCATGTTTTCAACCAGCAGTGTAATTTTTTGGATCCATTCTTGCTGTAGTGCCAGATTCCCCTAGTTCTCTTAGGGGGCGGGAGATCAATTCATTGAGTCATTTACGTTAAAGTTGAGAAACAGAATTACTTTGAAACATTAGCACTGCGGTTTGTCACAGGATTTGAGTTAGCCAGAAAAAGGATATTTTCTTACTCTTCTGTAGATAAAGACAATGCATTAAGCTGGGTTTCTTCCATTTGCACAACATGAAATTGTTTTTTTGTTGTATATTTGTGATCATCATTATTCTGATGCTTATCTAGTCACAGTCAAGGATAATTAAAAAAATAGCTTATTTTGATGTTACAGTGCTTTGCTGTTAATTAAACTACTTCAGTTTTCTCGAGACACTTACATCCACTCATTCTCTTGTTACTTCTTTTTGCTACTATTGTTGCATTTCAAACCTTTCTTCTAAGTACTGTGATTGAAAATATACAAAATTAAAATAAATGTTTCAAATGAATTGCCTGAGTTTTAATTCACTGTTGATTTTTTGTTATTTGAAAAGGGTAAAGATTACACACACAGTGGCTCAAAAACCATTCCCACTGCAAGCTGAAAATAAAACACACTTTTTGTGGCCAACAATAGCCATTTCTGTTAGCATAATTGTGGCTGGAGAATTAATCTTTTCTATTTTCAAAAATGATAGAGCTCTTCAAAATTGGTTAGAGTGAGCTTTTATACACAGTAGACATTTCTTGAGAATAAGGTGCATAAATGCTCCACAGGTATAACAGATTGTTTAACAAAATGCTCTTTATTTGTCACCTTTGTACCCATGCAAAATATTTTTTAAGATATGTGTGTATAAGTGTCAATAAAAAACAGCAACTTTGGGGACAGTAATTAGCATGTGGTGTTTGTTATGTATTAGATGATTAGAGAAGACTGAACTATTTTTCATACAAGTCAAAACAAAATTATTAAGTTACTTTAAGCACGTCAGTGAGTATGAACAAGATGTTGCTTAATTGTATTGAAATCATTCATCTAATTACGTTTGAACAAACTTTACTCTACACTTCACATCATATATTTGACTTTATCAAGGCTTTTAGTTCTTTCACTTAAATTTAAGTTTAGACTTTGACTTGTTTGACCTTCCTTCAATCTGAAGCTAAAAACCTCTGGGGAGGCAAACTGGTGAATTTATTTTTTGTCTCTTTTCACCTATGCATTTTTGATAACCACATTCAGAAATTGTAGGTATGTTTTTGTGCGAGCTTGTTGTGTTGAGCTTCTGTTTTGCTGTAGGAGAGGATTGTGGTGGAATGACAACTTTTGAAATTGAGGAGTCCCAAACCATAAAGTATCCTTATGGCAAATATATCTTATACTAAAGGCATTAATTATCTTCTGCTATTGCGAAAGTTGCACTTTATTTGAATTTTGTTTATAATATCCCACATATAGATCTTTTACACACATAGTGATGTGCATATGCCAGGCAAGTTTGGTGTGACAATAAAAGCAACTGAACAGGATGTAGCTACATTTTTGTTTAATATTGGGCAGTATTTTTTTACAGTACTTTCCCACACTGCCAAAAGTTCCAGTGGTTACTTTAATGACTGGGTATCACTATGCTTAGGTCAGCAAACTGACCTGACCCGAACCCCACAGAGAATCTATAGAGTTTTGTCAAGGAGAAAGAGACCAGAGCCAATAATGGTCGGCTATTAAAGTAACCTGGGCTTCATTAACACCTCAGGAGGGCCATTGTCTGACTGCTGTTATGCCACAGATTCATGCACAAAAGAGACCTGAAAAAGTTATAACTGCACATGCTGTTCAGTACATGGACATACTTTTCACTTTTAAGCTTATGTTCCTGTCTTAGAAATATATATATATTTCTTGAGCCTATGTAATATACTTTCTTCAGAGAGTGGATTTATAGTTTTCATTAGCTAGAAGTGGCTGGAAAAATATCAGTGTGTGAGTAATAAAACAGGTGAAACATTTTTGGGTTTTTTTTCAACATTTTAGATTTTTTTTTCTGGCAAAAACAACTCTTAATCACTCTGTGGTTTCACATGCATATGATGAAAAGGATCAAAAAGATTAAACAAAGTAAATTTACATAAGAAAGATAATTTGGGGAGTTAAGACTTCTGTCTGAAATTAATCTAGTATTACAAACGAATGCAAAACAAATCTCTAAAATACAATATGTTTTGATATTTTGTTAGAAATTAAGCTTGAATAAGTCCAAAATTGTAGAGATTATTGTCGAAGTAGAGACACAATTTCTTTACAAGGAAATAAGATTAAATTAGAACTTATTTTATCACAGATCAAGCCTGGTCTGTGAGAAACTCCAGCTCCTTTGCATCTGGGATCTGTGTGAAAGTGTCTGTGTAAGACTGTAAGACATTTGGTTACTTGTTTGCCTCTGAACATGAATCCATGTGGACTTCTTGGGCAGTTGTTCGCCTTCGACGTAGTATCATGGATGAAACAGCTTCATCTGGGAAGAAGGAAACGCTCCAAACTGAAGCTTAGAATCTTGAGAAAGCTGAACAAGTTCAGACACACAGGAAGGCTCTCATGAGAAGACTTTTTGCTGCATGGCCTATTTACTCTACATATTATTTACCACTGAATACATTCTTTACTTTTAACTGCATTTAAACTGCAAATGCAAGTCAAGGCTGAGGACATTTTAGCAGGGCACTGGAGACCATGTGGAAATATACAGCAGCATATCGCATATTGACAACATAAAAAATGAACTTTCATGATTTGTGAATCATTCGATTGCCTTTTGAGCGTGCTCTCCATACTTATGCATAAGTGCCACCACTCCTCCTCCTATGTATTTGCTTCAACTGTAAATCAATTCATATCATATTGGAGCTCTTTAGCATAATGCAAAGGGAGTAGAAATATCTAAGTTTCAATCAAATGAGCTGCAGGGATGGCAATTATTGGTTTATGTGAAAAGTTTGGTAATTTGTGTTTAAATATGAAAAATCCTTAAATATGGAGACTTTTAAAGTGCCTCGTAAAAGTGTGAATGCTCCTTGTGCTTTTTCACATATCATGACTTCAGTTATATTTATATTTTATGGGTTACTGTGATACACCAGCACAAAGTAGTGGAGCATAGGTGCAGTATATCATCCATTTTTAAAAAATAAAATAAAAGGTTGAAAATTGTGGGGTGCCTTATATTCAGACCTTGAGTCAATACTTGTAAAACAGCCCTACAAACACAGAGGATGTCTGTACCAGCCTACAGAGATAAATCCTTACCCATTCTATTTTTTGATAACTTGCTCAAGCTCAGTCAAATTGGAGTATTTGTCGATGTCAAATTTATCTATCCGGCACATTTTCAACTGCAAAGTTCTTCACAAGGTAGATGCATTTAAAAGTAAGTCAAATACATGGAAATAGTACAATCATATTCAAAAGAACGTTAACCAAACAAAAACTAAACAGCTGTAAGGAAAAAAATAGTTTATTCCAGTGAGATTTTAAAACTCTGTGCAGGTCTAATGCTTAAAGGCAGTCTACTACAAAATCAGGGACCGGCCATAGAAAAGGCTCAAGATTCAAATTTAGATGTTGGAATGGGTAAAAACAGTTTTGAACTGGACCTCGTTGTTCTACCTGGATCTTTCAGGTTTTTCCAGGCAAGTCCGAGCTCAGTGCAGGCAGCAGATGATGGCATCTGCTGCCTGCACATGCCAATGACATAATTTGTGGTCTTCAGCACTGGTATCACATTTGTGGTCTCCAGGACTGGTATCACAAAGTAGATCGTCCTCAGCTGTGGTAGCTTCTCGAATTTCAAGCTTCTGTTGTCTTGCCGCCTGTCGCAGTTTGAACTTTAGTAGCGTGTTTCTCACATTGAGTGTTGAAAGGGACAGGATAGTGGTGGGGTAGCGGTGCTGTGGGATGGATCCCTCTGAAGAAGGAGCGGTTGTGGAGCTGAGAGACTTGAAGTTGTGGAAAGCAAAGTTCCCACACCCCAATTTAAGTTTGTGACCTTTAATTGTTTTCAGGTTTTTCTACATTCCTCTGATGTTTTTATTTTATTTTTTTCTTTGTCGCTGATCTTCCTTCTCATTCCCTTCTACACAGCTCTCAGCTTTTCCTTGCTTCCTGTACTAAAGGTTTTCTTCCTCTCCTTAGGGAGACCTTCCCCCCCTTTTTTTTTCGGTTTGATCCAGGGCTCAGTACTGGAGACACACTGTACCTTCTTGAGGGGCACAATGTTGTCCACACAAAAGTTCACTTGTGGAATAAATTTTGCTAAATACTTTAGTATCTCTTTCATTCTGGCCTGATCAAATTCTGAGGTTGTCTTTGGATGGACTGAGTGGTCCTATGTATGATGTTGGAAGTTTGGATGTTATTTTTAGAACAAAACCACAGCTTTATTCCTGACCTCTGATGTGTTCCCAGGCTTTTATGATGCCGCTTGTTTATTAAAGTTTTCTAGCAAACCTCGAAAGCCTTCAAAGAACATCCGTACTCATACTGACCTTCCACTGAACATGAATGAATGGGTGTGACTATCAATGGAAGCCGCAGTTTTGAATGTTATGAAGAAAAGTCCGAATAGCATACATGTGCTTAGATTTAATTGGATTGATGTTCTGAGCACAGTTTAGTTTGTATGTTCTCTTCATGCAAACATAGTTTTTTTCCAAGGTGTTTCTGCTTCTTCCCACAGTCCAAAAACTAGACTGTTAGACAATTGGTTTCTGAATAATTGTCCTTATAAGCCTGTTGTTGTGTTGCCATGTGCTGGAATGGCAACCTGCCCAGCCTGTACCCCGCCTCTCACCTAAGGATCCCTGGAGATGAGCCACCAGCCCTCCTGCAATTCTGCAAGAGAAATTGGGTACGGACAATGGATGGATAGATTCCAGTAACTATTGTGATGAAAGGAACTAATGAGAAAACTGTCAAAATCTTTAAAACAAATTCATTCTTAGAATCCGAAGTACAAAGGGATTTCTATTTTTTCCCCTCCAAATCAAGGAACATTTCTGTCCCTCACTGGAACAGCTTATGATTAAAAAGCACTTTTTGATATGTACTAAAACCAATAGTTCAGAATTTATGAGGCTCTTTGAAGTTATAATTAGTTAAAAGTTTCCTTACCTGATGACATTTGAATTTGCAGAAGAGTGAAGAAATCCTTAGAGCAGCTGGAGGCTAATAGTTAGTAGGATACAACGGTGTTAGACGTTAATACATGTCTTCACCAGGTGTGTCACCGGCCAGTCTTTGGGAGCCGATTTCCAGCAACTCTTAGTTGTGTCTTTGTTCCAACATACCAAAGTTAAATCATTTGGTTATTAGCAGAACCCTGTGGAATGTGATTGCATGTTAATGAGGTAATTTAGCCATTTGATTCAGCTGGATTGGGGCATATCTGAAGGTTGCAGGACAGTGCTACCCTCCCAAATCCCGACCCACACCCAAAATATTCTTATTTATCTCTGCAGGCAAACAAAAGGCATTTGCATGAGGCGGTAGGGGGACAGTATTGTCAGAAACAAAGTCTGCACTTTAATTAGCTTTTCCTTTTTTCATTTTCATCTTCTTTACAGTCGTCATCAAAGGGCTGGTCTATAAAATTTTATTTTTTCACAAAAGTGATACTGGAGAAATCTGCAGCAGCAGCAGTACAAAGAGCTCAGCCTTCACCCTCAGAATAAAGGCTTTTTCACTTTGTACTACTTTTACCCTCATAAAGGCAACTGTGGACTCATCTCTGCAACATCAATGATAAGCGAAACTCCTGACAAAACGTATAGCCAGGCTAAGAGTAAGCAACAAAGACATTCGAGGGAGGCATCAGCTTAGATGCATGATGAAAAATAAAAATCGTAGCAGCATTGCCTGAGAGAAACTCAGCATAGAAGTGCAATCGAACAACTCGTCATCACTTTTTGTTGTTGTGGTAATCTTGTGGACGGTGTTTGAATCCTGCTGCGGGGATGTTCATGGTTCTTCCACAGCAGAAGAACAATGAGAAAAGGAAACAAGTGATCCAACTTTAAAAAATGGAGTTAATTGGTTACAAGTAATCTAATAAAGACCATCCAACTTAATATATTTAGTTTATTAAGTTGTCGTGTAACAAATTAACCCATTTCTTAAAGTTGAATCTCCATTGTTTTCTTTCAATGAATGGAAACATAATTAAGGAGATTCTTAAGAATATAATACTTAAGAAATGGAAGATAAAAAGAGTTTAAATTTCCATCTTTTTTTCAGATTTTCTCTCTATTGAACAAATGTTTGCTTGTAAGAAAAAGCAACAGGAGAAATGGTTTGGTCTTTGACAATAAAACATGTCTCATTGTGGCATACGGCTTGTGAGCTTTGCCGTTTTGGCTCCTGGGGCCAAGAGGTAGCGTAATGTTGGCACCAGGGAGGTTCTGAATTTTTGGGTATTTGAGTGATGCCTTGGGATGGCAGTGGAGGTGTGGAGGTAGGGTGGGGGTGCAGCGGCTACTGGCACTGGGGCAGCTTTGGACCGTGGACCACTGTACCGTCTTGTCCGGCCTGCTGCCGCTTCCAGCTGGTGTGGGTGGGTTTGGGGCTGGGTCCATGGGTGGCTCGGGGCCTGATCTGGCTCCCAATGAGGTGGCTGCTTGTGCGTAGCGTGGGAGTGTGTTTCTCTGGCATCCATGGTACGGTGGATGGACCAGAGGCCGTGGGGGCTGAGGCCTGGTGCATAAAACATCAAAATGTAGACTGGTTAAAACGGGACTGGATGATTCTTCAAAAGAGTTTATGTGAAACTAGCAGTACTTCTTGAGGATTCTTAGCTTTACAAAAAAAAACTGCTAACATTTTAACTTTTGAACCCAATATTGGGTATCGTCTCAAATCATGAATCATATTTTGTTAGCCAGATGGACATTGAAAGCCTCTTGAAAGCCTTAAATTTCATTTCAGTGGTTTTATTCTGATTTAAGCTTCTGTGCTGCGTCAGGTTGTGATTTATCCCAGTCCCGACTAGTTGGCTCCTTCTGTCATTGCTTTTGTTGCTTCCAACTGTGTCTCATCAGATAAATTGAATAAATACGGTACCCGTCTCTCCTACTGCCTCCTTTTTGGTTTCCAAACACCCAACCTTCACGTTGTTATCTATTTGCGTTATGATTTTGTTTAACGCCCTTGTCCTGTTTTTGGTGCCTCCCCTTCCCACATGGCAATATGTAGGGGTGTGACATCTGACTGTGGCAATGCAGATACACGGAATTAATTCCTGTTAGGATCCCCACAGAAAGTGCAAGGGTATTAAAATTAAAGTGTTAGAATGAAATAGGCCACCCAAAGCAAGCTCCCTTGACACCTTCTGTAATGCACTTGGTTTGCACTCAATGGTTTGAAATGAAGAGAATGATTAATTAATGAATACAGACTATTAAGCCGACAGCACTTTTGTCAGTTTTGTTCTCTTTTTTTCTTTGTTGCTCGAGGTGATAAAAAAACAATTTCTACAAGCACAATTGGAAGGTACATTAGGATGGACAGAGTTTTTTATTAAAAAAAAGATACGACATCCATTTTCTTACAGCCCTACCTGTGCACAATGCACAAAATAAGCACTTTTTGTGGCCAACACATTTGTTTTCCCTCCTGTAGATGTGTGGGAAGGAGTTTTGCAAGGGTGGCCAGCCCTGTGATGACTGGAGCCCACAGTGTCGAGGGAGGCGAGTGGAGCAGATGGTGAAAAATTCTCAGGGTTTATTTCAGAGTTTAGTCTTTACGGCTCATATATTGACTTAATTATGGGACAGAGGGGAGAGTGAACTCCTGAAAGAACAATATAAAGAGGCAGGGAAATCTTCATCAGGCGCACAAGGAGAGAGCAGCGTTTATTGAAATGACTTTGCCTCCTCAACACAATCAGCAAGGAGGACGAAGCAGCGGCAATGTTAATGACTAGAATTACACCCTTTTTCCTTATTACCTAAGAGCATGTTAAAAGCTTGCAGGTATGAATAATGAAGTTTAGGGATGAGCAAGGTATGACGAAAATTCAAAGTTACTGGATTAGAAGAAATTCATTTTGATCTGAATACTTTAATTTCAATTTCTTTCAAAGTCAAAGACGTGTTCTGAAGTGAATTAGGAAAAAAGGAAATGGCCGAATGTAATCAGCAATATTTCTTACCTATTCATATTTGAGGCCAAATATCCTTTTCTGATTTTGTCATATTACAACTACAAAGTTTGGTATAATTTAATAGGATTTTTTGTGAAAAAATACAACATGAGAGAATGAGAATAACTGTGAAATTGATTAAAAAAAAAAAAAGATTCATGGTTTAGCTTTTTTTTTTTTCAAATAATCAGAAAAAACATTTCCATCCATCCATCCATCCATCCATCCATCCATCCATCCATCCATCCATCCATCCATCCATCCATCCATCCATCCATCCATCCATCCATCCATCCATCCATCCATCCATCCATCCATCCATCCATCCATCCATCCATCCATCCATCCATCCTTGCAGTGTTGAAGAAAAGCCGGTGTCTATTTCCAGCAACCACTAAGCAAGAGAATGCGTACAACTCCTTTCTTTGTGTTGTTCCATCACAAGAAATCTCAATAAAATACACTGAACCTTAATAGAAGAAAAAGAAAATGAGGGAAGAAATTAATCCATTATTATATTTAAGGACAACATCTCTCAACAAATACTAAAAAAAAAGAAATTCGAGTACATAGCCTGAAAATTGAAACGCTTGACACAACCAGGCACGCTAGGAATGCAAACCAAGTCTGTGGCAAAAACCCAGCAGTTTAATAAAAAGAGTCAATAAGGGTCCAGTGGAAAGAATCTCCATCTGTGTGATGAGACGGTAAATTAGATGAAGCACTTTATGTGAAAGGAGCAAAATTGGTTTGAGCTGTTTAAAGGGAGCCTCCATTAAACACTTCAGTCCTGCCTCTGATGTTTACACACTCTTCAGGCAGGATGCAATAAAGGCTGAGTCATTTTTAACTTTTAACAGAGATGCTCTTGCTTTAGGATATAAATCCCTTTAATCCAACGCTTGCTTGTACAGAGAACATAGCAAGAAAAAAAGTTCAACACAGCAACACATGCTTGAGGCTCCCCAAACTTTGTGCTTTCTTCAAGTCTCTGAAAGGCAATTGCCACTTCAGATGGGTAATTTGATGCTGATTACTCTATGGCTTTCTGTTGCTCTAATGATAACACTCTGTCAGTTATCATTTCCTCCAGAAAAGATAAAAGACTTGTATGAAGAAGCATGTACCAAGTGACTTTAAAGGCTGAAACGCTTGTAAACAAGAATACTAAAATTGATTACATGGACACTAGGAGAGTGGAAAACAACTTTGAGAAAAAAAGCATTTAGTTATATCCTAAAATTCAGACATTCTGTATTGCAAAAGTTTTAACGTTATAACTGCATACTAAACAACAAAGAGTAAAGCCAAAAGCAAATATATCTAAAGGGACTTGGAAGTTGTACCATTTACTTGTTCTTGGTCACATTTTTTCATGATACAATGGCAAACTACAATATGGTTTATAGACATAGATCATTATTTTTTTAGATGAATTAAAATGTTGCTTTACTTAAAATTTAT
Source organism: Poecilia reticulata (assembly GCF_904066995.2). Classification (NCBI taxonomy): domain Eukaryota; kingdom Metazoa; phylum Chordata; class Actinopteri; order Cyprinodontiformes; family Poeciliidae; genus Poecilia; species Poecilia reticulata. The sequence continues at coordinate 21,442,985 of NC_088841.1, forward strand.
TTTGCAAAAAAAAACAGAAAAGAAAACATGAGATCACATATTTAAATCTTGCCATATATTCAATTCAATTTTGAACTGTATTCCTTCTGGACTGCCCATGTTTTAACTTAAAACCATTTCTTTACAAGTCTAGTCGTACGTTTAGCGTCGGTTTCTTGGTGAACTTCTGCGCCAGTCCCAAGATTTTTGCAGCTTTCAAAAGATTTTTGTTTCATGATTGCTCTATATTTTCAAGCTGTATGTTTCCCTCTCCCTCAGGAATGAAAGCATCAAACAGCATATTACTGCCACCATTCATGTCACCATGAGATTAGATTATGTGCGTAGACCAAAGAGTTTATTTTTTGATTCCTTTGATCAAAGCACCTTTTTCTCTAGGGCAAACTATGAAATGAACTTCTTACATCTTACTTTGAGCAATGACTGTCTTTTTGATACTTTTCCACAAAGACCATCTTTATAGTGTGGATAAACAATAGTTACCTCCTGCTTGAGTTACTGTTTGACCACTGACATTAACAAATCTTTGAGCTTTAACCCATGTGCAGTGACTAAACTACATGCAGTATGGGCATTGTATTTTAGTGAATAGGTGACTTCTGAAGACATTTTATTAGGAGTGTCTGATTAAAAGCAGCTGAATAAAAATGATTGCCACAATTTGTGAAACATTATTTGTTTCTTTGTGTTGCTGCAAAGTAAAATTCATTTAACAAAAAAACCCTTGCTGTTGGTTTCTCGCACTAATTGGCAATTAAAAACATGATATTTCAAAGTATTACCATTCAAGGCTGGTCCAGGTGACTGGGTCATGGTCACTAATATAATCTTGTTCTGCTTGACAATTCAGTGAGGGCGACCATTACAAAATGTCAGCAAGTCTCTTGGTTATGCAAACATTTAGCAAATTCAAAAAGTTTGGGTCAAGGGCTGGAAGATGAACAGAGGGCAAATATTGATTTAAGCAAATGGCGACGGTTAGCAGATTCAGAATATGCTGGGGAGAGAAGGACCGTGTGTGTCAAATACACTGGCTTTGTATTGAGTTACTATTTCCATCCAGCCTAAGGGCAAATGCAAGATGGATATTTGGTACAAAATTGTTTATTAATAACAAAGTTAGAAATTTATTGCAAATATTCAGTTGCCCCATTTACCACGTCAAAACTCTTGTGTGCACCAAGTATTGACATGTTTACCCCCCTAAAAATTCAAATATATCGATGAGCTTTTTCTCTTGATATAATTTTATACAAATGTTTTTGTTTTTTTTTCCGTTGTACACTTTTTCTCTTCTTTAAATTGCCCTCTACTCTAACTGTTTGCAATCCCTCCACATTACAACTGATTCTTTAGCACCGGTGCTAAAAAAAGAAAGACCAGAAACCTGGTGAGTCCAGATTAAAACTTGGATATGACTATAAAGAGTCCGCTGAGACATTCAGTTACTTTAAAAAAAAGCAATTTACCAGAAAGCCGCCACCTCGATAAGGCACAGAGGGACGTAAAGCAGAGCTGACGAGACAAGGTAGACTAATTACTTCTCTGTGGAACTGTCACATGTACAGCAGAAAAAACACAACAAACACACCCTGACCTAACTGAACATGTCTGAGTCACTGCATAAGTTACATAACCATGCATATGTTTGAATTCTTTGAAGTTCACAAAGCCAAACAAACACTGATAGGTAAATGGTGAAAACAGCAGCTGGTGTTCTTATGTGTTAAACAAATTAAATAGCCTGTTGTGTTTGTCATGCAGCAAGTCATTTAAGATTTTAGATAAAGTTGTATTTAGCTTGATGGCGAAAAATCATGAGGTGATTCAAATGTGTTGCAGAGACAATTAAACCAGAGTAACAGTCATAATGTACTCCATTTATAATATGTGTGTGTAATTTTGTACAAACATGACTACACATACTATATCCTTAGTAGATGAAGGTATTTAATTTACTATTTACTTAACTACATGAAATCGTAATACAAGTAAATGAATTAAACATCCATTTCTTTCAGTTTAGTTTATTAATTTACCTTTATTTGCAAAACCAAACTGATTTTTTCAAAGGATTTTCTAGTAAACCAACAAAAATTAGTCTTTCATTAGAAGAAGGAATACAATAATAAACTGTTTAAAATGTTTGAGATGGAGAAAAAAAACGTGTTTGACCTTCTAGTGGTGCAACCACCAGAAACATTCAGCCAGAGCGACGATAAAATGGTTTAGATCAAAGCATAATCACACGTCAGACTTTAGATTTAAAAAGTTTGGAAAAGCATGGGCATCCCTTAAAAAGCTTGTGATGTAACGAAATTGAAAGAGTGGTATTTAGACTTCTGCAAGACACCGCCATGCCAACTTGCAGCAAAATGTAATCTCTGACCATTACCCATGATTAGGTCCAATTTAAATCCAAATGCAGTAACGATTTTGCTACAGTCACAGGAGTTTTATTTTTATTCATCTAGATAATAAATAGGCTTAATGGTTACAAAACAATAACAGACACAGGACGTCTGTTAGTAGCAATATTTGTTACACTCAACTATTGCAATCAAAACTCTGAGTGATAAACGTTTTCCAAATCCTTCAACGTAAATAAAAAGAACACACATATATATATATATATATATATATATATATATATATATATATATATATATATATATATATATATATATATATCACTGTGTCAGAGAACATTGTTTCTCTTACACCATGTGCTTTACACATGACACCAGTCCCCCAACTAGAACTTAATCGCACATAGCCTCAAGTATCTTTCCATCTTTAATATGAACCTGGTCGACTCCAGAATGTGCTGAGCTGGACTGCCCGAGATAATTATGGTAAATTAAGAGTGAAAATAAATTGTAGCCTAAAGAAAACTCAGAAGACACACTGAATGGATAGTATGGATAGTAGAATGGGAAGCTAAGAGAAAGTGTTAGTTCTTCACTGTGTGACAGTAGGAGTGTGGCTAACTGAAGAAGTGATTAGAAATCATGTACTTTTACTCACATAAAAGGTCAAATTGCACCAGCAAAATGGCTCTAATCATTAAACCATTTACAAAGTAAATGTCAAACTAAGCAAATACAAAACAATCAATATAAGCTGCATAAATCTTAAACTGTTTGGCCGGCAACATATTTTATGAGCTTACATTTGTGTTCATAAGTTTACATACCCTGGGAAATTCCAGTTTTTTCATTGTTGCTTTCATTGCTGTTAAATTACATCTTTTGTGGTGGCTGCAGTGGAGGCATTTTTTTATTTTTTATTTTTCCAGGTATTGAGCTGCACATTGTACTGGGTAAAAAGCCTCGAGTTCCAGTTCATTCTTAAGCTGTGGAGCATTAACTGAGTTCTCCCCAAAGTGGCTCAGTGATGCTGAGCTCTTAATACTAAGATGGTGATTCCAGAACCCTCACTTTTTCCTGCTGTACGCACTGACAGGTAGATGTGGCCTTGTGTTTCATTGTCATCCATTTTGTAACACTTTCTTTTTTCAGAAAGTTAGATTCTAGCTGAAGTTATTTGTGGGGCTTTCTTTGGATTCAGAACTATTTTGTGGACAGTTGTTGCTGAAATCTTTGTTGCTTCAACATAGTCTCTATGCTTTTACGTCTTCATTAGAGGTTGAATATTGCTGACTGACATTTTAAAGTCTGGATATATTTTTATATATATATATTTTTGTACTTTTTTTTCGTAAAGTTTAACAATCTTCTTCTGCGGGTCCTTTGATGATTCTTAGCTCCGAATCCAGCATGTTTTATCCACTAAATGAAATATGCAAGGATCTATCAGGAATGCAGAATCATACTGACTGTTTATGCACACACACCAGTTACAACCACACAGATCACAGGGGAGGATGTTATCTTTAATAGACATTTAAGCCCATGTGGATCAACTTGTTTGTATGTTATCAGAGCAGAAGTTTTGAAGGTTTTCAACTCTATATTTGCAACCGTCAGCCTAAAAAAGTCTTAAAAATACATGATATATATATAAAAATATATATATTTCAGAAAAGCATGAGCCATTTGATGACTTAGAGGATTGAACTTGTTTTTCCACCTTTATCCACTTGATCTTTTTAGGTTTTTATTTAAAAAGATGTTTAACAATGTTGATTTACTATAGAAATATAGATAAGTTGTCAAATAAACTAAACTTGTATCAACAGAGAACATTTTCTTTTTAGTAGACATCTTTCGTTTTTAAATCCCTCACCAACAGTGTGCCTTCACCCCAATAACCGGCCTACAGTGAGTTAATAAAAAATTACATTTGCCTTGTTAGATTTCAAACAGTTAGAATTGGTGAGATGGAAAACATTAAATTTGTCTACGTTGAGCAGTGACTATCTCATGCAAGACTTTTTATACTGAAAGCTAATTAAGACATCTAGCAGTTTTTGAATCTCTGCAGGTTTTGGGTAATATTTCACAGGCGGACAGAACATGGGTACATATGTGACCATACCACAGCTGTTGTCTTCAAAATATTTAAATATGCATATTTTAATCACTGTTTTTGAGCTAAAAGTCATTCGCCTTTCATCGGAACACACTTTGCAACTCTTCCAATCTCGCAAATATGTCAAATGTACGAGTCTTTAAAGATAGGATCTTTGACTCTGATTATTTCCATGCCGGAGGATATAAATTAAGTGGTAGTTAATGATGCTGGGACAAGTGCTCTTTGTTTTGGAAAGAAGAACGGACAATTAAAGCAATTTTTATTCAAACACATTGTGTTTAAGGTCTTTGGTGAACACCATATCCCATAGTAACAAAAGTTAAAGTTTGGGAACAGAACAAAAAGATGAGGTTCAGATTTCCATCTCTGCAAAGTTGAATTGAGGTTTCTAGTTACATTTTATTTTGTCATAAACTGTTCATAATTACTAGGGTTTCAACACATTTTTTTTGCAAACTATTTTGTGACTAAGTAAGTATGTGATCAGTTTTCTGCCACAAGCTGACATTTGCTCTGAAAGTGGTGGTTAAGGTAATTGTCAGGGCTGCGTTTCTTTATAGCATTTGAAGAGTTGTGCGACGCTTACGAAAGTTATTGAGTACATCTGAAGTATTCCGGTGGCATTTCCTTTTATTGCCTGTGAAAATAATGTTAATATTGCTGGATCAGTATTGACCGTGGCATTCATGTGATCCTCACAGACATTTTACTCACATGTGCTGAAAAAATGTTCCAAGAAGACTCGAGGGTTCTGTCATCTTGTGTAACGTTGTGAACTACAGATGCTCTGCAGGTGATGTGACAATTCACAAAAACAGCCCATAATTAGAGCATTTAGTTTTTACTTTACTAAAAGTAAAAACTAATACCATTGTAATATTGCAAATACACATTTTATCTTACTTGAATTCTCCCACCATAACAATAACTTCTGTTTACTGACACATCTCATGCATTTTCTACATTTTTGTATTTATTTTTTGTTAATGCATGTTCTAGCAAGAGGTGGAAAATTTTACTGTATGTTTTATAGATAATTGTGTAAAAGAAAAAAAAAAAGCAAACTACAATTTGTGTCACCCCACACATGCATTAAGTTTAATGTTATAATCATGCAAAATGACACAACAAAGAGATTTCCTCTTTAAACTGTTTGTTCATCAGTTTGCATCAGAGCATGTTAGACTATTTACAGCATCTCTTCCGTATATGGTCAGAAAGTGTAAGGATTTCTTTCACTGACAGGCTTTTTTGCACCAGTGGTATGTGTTTCTTTTGTTGTAAAAATCAAGTGGAAAGAAGGTAACAGACAAAAATTATTTGACTCTCACCTGTTTATATCTGTCCATTTTGCGACCTCAGTTGTTGTGCACAAAGTGGGTTGTATTAGATTGGAGCTGTTCTGGTTCTTGTATATTCAAACATACTGAATTTGACCCAAAATGTCCACAGTAATAAACCGGTTAGGTTTTGCTGTACTAAAACAACCCTTCAACCTAAAACTCATTTTGTATCTATTTTACAGTTCCTGCATCTCTCTGCTAAGTTGTCTTACAAATGATACCTTTGACAATCCTCACACAATTAATCGGTCTTTGTACAACACCAGCAGTGGGAAAACACACCATCTGCTTTCCTAAAAATATAAATATAAGTTATGTGGAATAAGTAAAAAATTATCTCATTCTTTTTTCTTTTATTTTTTTTTAAATGAGCAGAATCACCTTAATTTCCAATGTTGCACTAGTCCTATTTAGTTCAAAGATTAATTTAAATTGTAGTGTTTTTTTTTTTTCTTTGGGGACTTAAGAAGCATCGTTAGCTGACAATCAAAAGTTGACTTTTGATTGTCAGGCAGGCATTTCACTGCATCAAAATGCCTCCCTGATATCATGAATGCTTTACTTCCATTGCAACATGAACTTCAATGCATAAACCCTGCAGCTTGGACATAATCTTAAACTTTGTCTGCCAGTTAAGTGTAAGATGGGACCTTTTGTGTATTTGTCTAATGCTTGTACGTTAAATAAATATACATACTATACACCAGATATATAAATACATCACACATCTGGCATAGACTAAATGCTGAAACATAATTTTACCACATGACTTTAAATTTTAATTTACAGCTTTTACTTTTAATTACGCATGTAATATATAGCTAACACATTTCCAACACATCTTCAGTGTAAAGTAGGTAAATGATGACTTGATAACTCGGTTGCTTACAGTATCCTGGTACTAAATAGGTTTGCATGTTGGGTTCTTATCCTTCTTTCTGCTGTTTTTTTTTTTCTTGTAGAGTGCAGGAGCACAAAGTCCTTCTTGAAACACAATAAAAGGAAAAGGACAAGGAAAGGATTTTAGGAAGTAAACCATATGTCAAAACAACATCAAGCCAAGAAGCCAAGAAGTAAAGTTTAAGGTTTTCCATTAAGGTTTATTGTCACAGCAAGAATGGATATTTTACCTCAGTATATTAAATAAAACAGATTAAATCAGATCATATCTGAGATACCAAGGATTCATAAAAGCCACAGGAGACTAGGATAGATACAGAGAGCAAGTTCAGGGCCTTTATCTCTACCAGCACAAATTCTGCTCTTAAATTTATCAAGCTCAGCAGATCACAGTTACTCACCACAATGTGTCAGGTCAGTGTTCTCTTAAACATCAGACCTAATGCTCCTCAACATGGTCCACTCTCCACCAGGATAAGAGCTGACAGTTACTTCTCTGTGAGATTTCACTCAGACTTTCTTTATTGCTCTTGCCTTCGTTCCATTTTAAAACTTTGATGTAGCCCACTGTAGGTTTTGTTTATGTAGAACCAGATATTAAAAAGAAAAAAAAATCACATCCATCCTTAGTGGGATGTGGATGTGTTGTTGAAATAAAAATCAGAAAAATGCAGGTAAAATGGCAGAAAAGTATAAAATCTTGCCACTTGAAATGGGTACAAAATGTCAAACATTAGCAAAAACACTATAGTAAAAGGACTGTCAAAGAAAAGGCCAAATGAAATCAACATTTTAATGCATTACTTTAATCAGTCATACTTTAGTGTAGAATATCTAAAGACATGTCCATTAAGATTGAGTTTGAACACTTTTGCCAGGAAAACATGGTAACACTTTATTTGAAGGGGTGTGCATAAGACTGACATGACACTCATAAACATGACATAACATCTGTCATGAACATAAAGAAGACTTTATGACTGTTGTCATGAAGTGTCATTTGGTAAATAATGACACTTTTAATGCAAAGTTGCTCTAAAAGTTGCATTGAAAGTCCATTAAAAATGCCAACTTTCCATTAAATTATCATCATTTACAAAATCATGCAAAGTTGGCATTTTTAATGGACTTTTAATGCAACTTTCACAGCAACTTTGCATTAAAAGTGACATTATTTACCGTTTGACACTTCATGACAACTGTCATATACATTCATAAAGACTTCTTTATTTTCATTACAGATGTTATGTCAGTCTTATGCACACCCCTTCTAATAAAGTGTTACAGAAAACACTTTCTGATGCACACTCAACATCAAGTTCAAATCAAGTTCAAATGGGCAAGAGAAACTTTTGCTGGAAGAATTTCTAAACCTCCAATATATTTGAGAGTTAATAACTCACCACAAAGAGGATTGTTGATCTTTGAGCCTCTTTGAAATGTTGCATTCAGAGCGTTTTTTTTTTGTTGTCATTGTGGTTTTGGACTTTGGCCTAATTATGAAGGCATACATAATATATGGCTTTGTAAAGATGTGTCTACATTTCAACCTATAATCAGATCGAGAAATTAAACGTAGGCTAGCCTGTATAAAAGATGTTTACAGTCATGTCATTTGTAGAAGTCTTTACTGTTGCATTTTTTTTGTAAGTATCTGGATGTAGTATATGAAAGATGGATTTCCTAATTTGAAAAAAAAATTATTTCGAAGCAGATCTGTTATTATCTTATGGCAATTTGGCACACTTTCTCTTCTGTGTTCCAGAATAAGACAAAATGAAGCAACACATAAAAAAACACAAAATGTTCGTTTTTTTTAGACCTGGCCTGCAGCTGACAATGACCAGACCATAACAAATACAAAGTGACAAAAGCTGTCAATGGTTCACTCGGTGTTGGAAGTACAGCCATGTGCTCCCTGCCTTGTTACATGATATTGCACCATGATCAAAAAGTGCTTTATACTCAACTGAAGAGAGTGAAGTGACAGTTTGCTCGCTAAGTCAGATGAAAAGTAGACCTTCAACAGTAGATCAAAAATGTGGGATAACTGTTGCTAACATAAATCAGGTAAAATGTCTGAATTTTGTCTTTGGTATATGAACCAAATTAATTAGATTCCGCACTATGCTTTCAAGGGTATAAGTGACGGATGCAACTTTTTTGCTGCTATTAAATGGTAAATCTTGTATCCCCCCCCTCCCCCCCTCATTTTAGCTGTGGCGTTTGCTGTGTTTTGTATCTTCATTTTAAAGTACTGAGATTTTCTAGCTATCAGTATTCTGATCATATGATCCTGTTATTGTTGTCATCGTTTTAATAATCTCTTCTAAAGAGAATTGGAAATGCAGCAAAGCATACAGCATTTATTGCAATGTTCTTAAATCAGTCCTTCATATATGTGTATTATTCACCTAAGGTTAATAACAGCTGGGCTGCTGAGTGCCACATGTTGCCATAGAAACCATGGTTTTACTCTAATATCTTGGTGTTATAATACAGTGGGAGGTGGATTATAACTAGAGTGAATCCAGGCAGGCGTGACTAGCTTTGTTTGGGAGTTAATAAATAATACACAGAGGATGCCATCTTTGTTTGTTGCGTCCGTGTAGGCATTTTATGAGCTCTCTAATAAGAGTAAAACAAATCTGAATATTTTCTGCATGATGTTATATTCATGAACTGATCAAACTGTAACAATATAACGCCACAATATCTGGTAGTGTTACATTTTCATAGTGGGGAAAACCAACACTGTATTGTGACTACTGGCTATCTATTGCAATTTTTATTTTTATTTTGCAAGGCTAAGGTTTTCCTGGCAACGAATAAAACGAATACAGCAGACGCTGAAAATCCTTGAAAATAAGAACAATATGTTTCCAAACGTCAAAAAGTGATATGTCTTCCAGCTGCTTTCATTGAGTCAGCTCTTTTGACTGGGCTACCTTATTAGAGCCGGTTCTTACTGATCCCTAACGGCTCTTCATTGAGCACCACCCACTGGCTTCTGTTTTCTGCCCAACTTTGCACATATGAGTGGTTTGTGAGATGATAAGACTTTGCATCCTTTTTGTCCATTGGACCCTTGTGTTTCTGCATTCTAAGTCGCATCAACAACTAAAGGCAAAAAGAACCTAATGAGAAAAGGGCAAAATCATAAAACTTTGCTACCCTTTTATTTCTGCGTCTGGCCTGTACCACCACAGTAGATGTTTTTGAAGCCTCACCATGATTTTAGTCTGACTTTTCATATGATTGTTGGCATGGTGGGTGCATCAAAACAAAGTCCGGGCCTGGCCTGCTTGGATTCTCAGGGATTCTCAGCAGCGGCGGAAGCTTTAGTTGTCCTCGTCGTTGTTGTCCGTCCTTCTTAAATTCAGTACCCCTAAAAAAAGATACAAGCAATGTTTTTAAGAATCTGGCAATAAGAGATTGTTTTGTACAACAAAAAAGTGCATGTATGACTAAACAAATTAGCATTCCTAATAGTGGAGTGATGGAGATTCATCTTGCAGCAAACAGACAGACGCAAGAGAATCATTTGGTTTCAAAAAGCTAAAGGTTTGAGCATTTTTGCAAAGATTACACAATATTAGCAAAGAGAACAGGGCATTTTCCATAACTTGGGAAGGCTTGTTAAATAACAATCCCCCAAAATTACACGAAAGTCTTGTGTTGCAAGAAAAACAAATTCAAGACACTTTAATATTTTTAATGCGCCACATATTGATGCTTACAATTATTAAAACTACAGTGGATGTTGTAATGAGAGTTATGAGCTATATTGTGGTTTTGATTGGAGCTAATGAAGTATTTTTGCCTTAGGAATTAGTTACCGGGGCAACCTCTTACTTTAATGAAAGTAAGATTTCCTGCTGAATTGGTCGACCTGCACTTAATTCAAACGTAGGCTTCTCATCGTTTTCAAATCTCACATTTAAAACTTAGCTGCATTTCAAGCCTGAAATAAACTTTCTTCTGATAAGCTGAAGGACACTTCTTGACTTCTAATTCATTTCAATTATTAAGCAACCAAACAGCCCCCATGGTTTAACAAAAACTAAAACTCTGTCCTGCCTTTGCTTTGTGACATTCTGGAGAGAAACTTGGCTTACGCCTCTCAATCTTATCCTTCACAGCTAAGTGTGCGACAGAGGAGGGGGGGCACAGACAAGCCTCTAAGGCAGATCTCTCTGCTGCATTCTTCTAGAAAGGTCACTTGTGCTCTCAGATAAATAAAACAACACCTGGCTCTTACAGAAGCTGCCGGCTCCACGCCAATTCCTGCTGAGAGACAGGGGTCCCAGGTGCCAAATGCAGCAACCATTTTGAGCTGCCTGAGGCTGAACATTACACCTTTTATCCTCAGGACAGGCACGCCACATACACACCTGACAACAGCTTCTTATCATCTTTCTACTGTAAGTAAAAACATACAACAAACAGCACATCCACAGAATATATCACGCCACTCTTTCTGAGTGAATATCCTCTTAAATATGCACTTAGATCTTCCTGTCCAGCATTGATGATCTAAGAGATCATCAATGCTGGACAGGAAAGCTCAGAAATGTCTTTTTTTTGCACTCACAAAGTACTGATAACATTTATATGAAAATATCATTGTGAAGGGCAGCTAATGAAAAAGCTCATAAAAGAGTATTTAAGCTTTGCTCATGTGGAATTATCCCTTCTAACTGTGCAACACCTGGAATAATGTGTACTTAGATAGCATAGTTTTAATAAATCTGTAAAAAGGAAATACGCCTGCAATGTTCTGAATTAATTCTCCATGTTTCGTTATGTTAGGTCTAGCAGAATTTTGTAGACATTTTTTAACATAGGATTTTGGAACACAGTTCTTAGAGTCCTGATTTTGCAGAATGTAGAGTAGCAATAAAGTTATATAAGAGTCAATAAGGTTATATGCCTTATTGTGTTAAAGTGTTCAATGACATCCATATAAACATGGGCTGTGGAAGAACCACAGTGCTGGTTCTAGGACCCCTCTCATTCAATGTCTACATGCTCCCACTGGCTCAGGTTATAACAGGACATAAGATTATTTACCATAACTATGCAGATGATACACAGCTCTGCATTACGATGTCACCAGGTGACGGAACCCATCCAATCACTGAAGAGATGCTTGGAACAGATAAATGTGTGGATGTGCCAAAACTTTCTCCAGCTGAAACAAAACCAAAGTTATTATTTTTGGACCTGAAGAGGAACTATCTAGAGTCGATTCACGGCTTCATTTATTGCAACTAAAAGCTAGCGCTCAGGCCCGAAACCTGGGAGTAGTGATGGACTCTGACCTGAACCTTCACAGTCACATAAAGGCAGTTACAAAGTCGGCCTTCTATCACCTGAAGAACATTTCCAGGATTAGACGACTAATGTCTCAGCAAGATCTGGAGAAGCAGCATTCAGCTTCCAGAGAGTTAGAGCTGCTTTTGTACCCCAGTCATGAAACATTATTCAATAATGTGATGTGGAAAATGTAATGTTGACTGTGTGTTCTATGACTTTGCATTTTTGTGTTTTTATGATGTAAAACACGTCAAAATGCCTTGCTACTGAAAGGTGCTATACAACTAACATTTGATTGATTGATTGATTGATTGATTGATTGATTGATTGATTGATTGATTGATTGATATATTTCCAATGCAGAGCCACTGTAAAACTTTATGTAAACTTGGTGAACACTTAATATTTTCCAAAATCTTTTTATTTTCAAATGAGCCAGTTGTATAGACGTTTAAAAAGTATATTTTGAAAGTTGTGGATGCACTCTGGATTTTGGCTTCTTTTGTTTGAGCTGTTGTTACATTTCATAAAGACTGTTAATACAATGCCTTGAAAAAAGAAAAATCCAATCTATGAACCTTTTCACAATTTGTTTTTACCACGAAAAGAATGCATTTGTTGGATTTTATGTGATAGACTTACAGAAGAGAATAATTATACGGTGAGAAAGAAAACAGAAACTGTTTTTCATTTTCTTCTTTTTTTTTTACAAATACAAATCTGAAAAGATTCGCTTTTATGCAATCTTATTAAATCAGAAAGGTCAGGTTACATCCTGACTTTTGAGCACCTTTTAGACCGCTGTTCAAGACGTCATCTAAAACTGGATTGATGCAAGTTATGCGCTCCAAAAATTAGATGCTTATGGAACACTTGAAAGAAACTCGTGCAGTTTGCTGCCACGAGTTTTTCAACTGAGTTTTCGTAGCATATACAGTGATTCTTGAGAATAGGGACAAAATGGGTTTTAATTTTCCCATATATATTTTTTGTACATAATAATAATAATTAGTCAATGGAGTGGCATCCTTGCAGTGAAATAATAATTACATAATAATGTTATTACATTATTATGTAATAATAGCCTGCTAATGTGCAGGCTCCCAGTTGCAACAATTTTTTTAAAAATAACATTTTTAATCAACCTTTATATAAATATAAAATGATTTTTAAAATACCCTATTAGTGATATTTTTACTCATTTTACAGACAAATGCTTCTCAAGAAACAAAATAAATATTAAAAACAAAAAACAACAAAAAGTTCATCTGACGGAGTTAACAGTGAATGACGGAGTTGACACAGAACTGAAGGTGGTGACAAACTAGTAAAAAGAAAAACTTGATACATGTGAAGTAATGCAATTTATGTAAAATATATAAAAATGAATTAACTGAACATTTAAGTGAGATTTGTCAACAATTTCACTGAAAGAGTCACAAAAACTGATGGAGTTGACATCTGACGGAGTTGACAACATACCAAACTACCTCAATTTATATGATGTTATTCTGAAGGAGGCCATATTGTAGCTCATCAGGTCCATGAAATCTTTACAGTATACTAAAATTAAGCTTTTATTCCACAAAAGGAGTTGACACATCATGGTTGTGACGACCAACTTAGGAATAAAAAGAAGAAAAAAATAAAGAATAAGATATGCAAACCAGAGCTAACTAGCCCTCTTAGCAAAGGAAGAGAAAGGAAGTTGTCATGGGGTCCTGAGAAGTTCTGGTGCCCCACAATAATGCCTGATTTTTTTTTTTTTTACATTCTTTTCATGTCTGATGGTGTTGACAAAAACTAGGGACAAATTTCAATGGAGTTGGAAAATATATAAAAATGATTTCTAATTCAATTTATTGATACTTTTATAATTATTTATATGACTACTTATACTTAATTGTCATAATATATAATTTTAGTATTTCTTTATTTGTTTTAAACTATTATAATGTATTGATTTCTGCTCCAGGACAAGGGATTTTACAGGCATCATCCACCAACTACAATGTTTAAAAGAAAGAAATATTCAGCTAACACCTGGAAAATATACAGTGTTGTGCTCACATGACCCAGGTTAGTTTAGTCAGATATTTGAAAAAAATATATTTTGTGTAGATTTTATTCAAAATTTGTGCTTTATCCATAGGACTTGTTTCATCCCTATTCTCAAAAAATCACTAATAATCTATTTGAGCTTGGTTCTGTATGTAGACAATCTTAGTTAGCATTTTACCATCCTTTTGGTTTATGTGATAAGCATTCCAGAAAAAAAGCCAAGAAGGTGCTGATAGAATGCAGTCAAAAAAGAGAATTTCAATTCAGCTGCTCTGTCAACTCCGTCACCGGAGCCGCCATGCATGCGGACACATCAGTCCTGCGTGCGCAGTCATTATTCTGGACCAGGTGAAAGCACTGAGGTAAAAGAAAGAAAAAACATCAACAGTGCACAAGGCAATAAATGGATAACAAGAAACAAAAAAACATGCAGAGGGTGACCCAGCAGAATCAATCACATAAGACAGCCTGCGCTCCGGTGTGTGTCTGTGCACAGAAAGAAGGTATGCTGGGAGATTGTGCATGTTACTGATTAAACCACAAATAATAATTTGCATGTAAATAAACAAATGTAAATAAGTTCAGCATTAATTTGAAGAGGAAGGGTATGAGATGCTGTGGGGACTTGTATTGAATTTGAAGATCATTAAGTATTCAGCAGAAATAGATTTTTTTTTTGCCTTCATAATCTGCATAAAATTGAAACCTGTAAAATAATTTGTATTAACAATTTTCATCCCTGTATAATTAAGATAACCATAAACAAACAAAGGTAGATACAGATTCAGTTCATAGCAATATTGTTCAATATTATTTTATTTTATTTATTTATTTATTTATTTTTTGATGCAGAGAAAATAATTTTTGATCGTCTTTTATAGTGTTTTTGGAAAAGGAAATGACATGGTCAAATAATATTGGAATACTATCTAAGAATTATATTTCAAGTATCAAGACCTGCAACTTCCAGAAAACCAAAGCATTTCAAAATATAACAAAGTGTTGACGTATATCAGTTTCTGGACTGAACCAATTTTTCTTAAACATAAACTAACATTGCTGAATGTAAAGTTAACAACCAAAGTAATATTCTTAGTCAATGGAGTGGCATCCTTGCAGTGAAATAATACAGTTACATCTGATTGTGATGTCAGAGACTGGAAAAGGGTGAACTGACCGAGTGAGGGTGTGTGGAACGTGGTTGTTGCCTTGGAGACGACGGCGAGATTGAACATTTGTTGACAGGACTTGGCTCAGAGTGCACCCTTCATAAAATAGGTAGCTACACTGTAACCTGATCTTGCTACTGCTCATCTCTGGAACAGCAGGATAGATTATTTACAGTTGTAAATACAACAACAGAATGGACTCTAATAAGTAGTGGATTTCTCTGTTTTTCTTTTGTCCAGTTTCATAGCAACATTTGTGAAACCAACTGCGGATACTCCTGGTCTGACAGCTAACATACCACCACCCAGGTGACACGGGGTTGGGTCTGCTGCAGAACCTGTATTATGGTGCTATGACAGATCTCTAGGTTTACACCAAAACCAGTCGTGCAAGTGGTAGAGACTACCATGACCCATCATCGGTTACCATGGAGACCCTGTGGGTCGGCGGACAGATATGGCTGACAATGAAGTTACTGACTTCTCAGACAACTCTGCCTTCTACTTGGATGTCAAGAAATGTGAGAAAGTGTTGCTTCCCTCCGAAATGAAATTTTAGCTAGACAGAAAAAAAAAAACTATAATGTTTCACTGAGATTTTATGGATAAAAATATCTCAAATATCACAAAATATATATTTATTGTATTGTATTAAAACACAATCATCAAAGTGACTGTGTGAATTTTCCTTTTAAAATGTATTTACAGGAAGAAATTGCATTTAAAACAATATTCTAATTTACTAACTTTCTCTTCTTGAAGTAGGAATCTAAATTCAAAATCTTAAGAGAAATAAACTTGAGAAATTTTATATTATCTCAAGTTAAATCATTTAGATAGAAGCCGTATAAAAAGTGAACAAATATCGTCACTTTTAATGTTTATTAAAACCATTTGACCAAACAAAATTGTATTCATTGTTTGCTAAAACACCATAGAACCATCTGGGTGGTATCTGGTGGGAAGCTACAGCATCAGCAATCAGACGTAATAGTAATGGGTTTGCCAAAAGCCACAGGGCCAATGGGTTCACTTGGGATCCTGCATGTTGTTCCAAAGAGCCGTTTCAGCCATTTGTGAAAAACACAAGTCACATGCCGTGTCATAAAACATTTTCAGAGCACAGTGCAAAGCAGCTTCTAAACATAAAAATACCCTTTATGATGATATATCTGCAGCACATGCAAGGTTTGCAATTGGGCCAGCGGGGCTAACACTAGCACCGGCAGTGTAATTGAAAAGGTTATATTTTAATTTGTTTGTCATGATAGATGGTATACACACGGTGCCTTTTGCAGCTCCCTGTGTTTTCTGAGGAGAAAAATACCTGAGGTTGCAGTGATAAGACCATGTGGTTTATTAACCTCTACTTTATCACTGTAGAATTAAACATCGTAAATAATAGACTTCCCTTTTAACAGTGCGCAGGCTTTTCAGGGCTGTCAAAGCATCCTAATTTATAGCAAGATGGAGCACGAAGCCTCGGCACACGGTGAAAACATAACATTTAATACAGTAATTCCCCCCGAAAACATAATAGAGGTCAGTAAAGCAGAGGGACACCAACAGTGCAAAGCACATACCCTGGAAGTGCTACAGATACTTCAAATTCTTATAGGCAACATGGGAGCTCAAATCACGCTGCAGTTTCTATATAATATGCTCTGCAAACAAGAACAAGAAATTCACTCATAAGATTACTGCAACTCTAAACCTATGAAAGAAGTCATTTCAGATAGGGACAAACGGCCTACACGGGTGATTTTATCTGCAGAATCATGCTCAGATTTTAAAAAGGAAGTGACAAACATTAGCATAGATGTTGTTTAGAAGATTGTCTGTAAGTGCTTGTTCATTCTCTTTGACCTTTCACAAATAAACTTTTCATCCAGCTTTACTCTCTTGTCTGTCTTGAATTGACTATATTACCACGTTATTACAGCGTTTTAGCAAATGCTTTGCTAAAGCATTCATCCACTTGAACTTCAATTATGTTTATGTGGGATTTACATAATAGTTTACCATGAAGTAGCACAAATGTATGCGCTAAAAGAAAACTCTAGATGACTTTTGATGTTTTTACAAAGAAAAATGAAATGTCTGACAGTATTTTTTTTTTTCAGAACTTGGTTTTGTGTGAAGGCAAAACAAAACCCTTCGCAGGGAAATTAGACAAACTGTAAAATTAAAGACATGTATGCAAAACATTTGTGCAACTACAGGCCCAATAACTGGCTAAGCCATATATGGTTCCAGTTTTACTTTTTAAATGTAATTTTTATTTGTTTGTTTGTTTGTCAACAATAGGGTTGAGTGATTTCATGCAGCCATTGAGTTAAAGAAAGTCTGACGTTAGCCAATTAAAAAAAGGTTCGCAGAATAAATGATCTGATGAGTGCTACTCTTCAACTTTTAAGGGATTTTCAGAACTCTTTAAGAACATTATGTTCTGAACCTCACTTATGAACTATTTTAATAAAATAATTTAAGACAGTGGAGCTTCATGGAAATGATTTATTATTATTATTAATGTTTAAGAGACTAACTGCTGTGTGCTTTTAGAGAACAGCCTCAAAGGTCACAAAACGAGCTTATTTAGAATGAATATAAAATTCACCTGGTTAGCTGAAGCTGGCAAGGAGAGAGGAGAGTCTGAAGATTAAATCTCAAACTCAAGAGGTCAGTTTATGCTACAGAAAATATCTTTGCTATGCAGTGTCAGTCCTGCTGTGCTCTTTGATGGCAGCTACCTGAATGGATGCAGTACGTGTCATTCTTTAATATCTATGCAGAGATTACATTTTAATTCTTACATTATTATCCAGAAATGTTTATTTTGCAACTGTATGGTTGTTGTTGGAAAAAAAAATCCAAGAAAAATTCTGGTTTCTTTATAAAAATATTTGTAGTAAAAAAAAAAATTAAGCTCAATTATCTAGTATTTTATTGTAGTAATATAATAATAACACTTCCGCCTGTGTGTTAACATTGAGCATGTTACACTGTGATGGATATAGGTTGCATTTCTGAGTTTTCCCAGCTGGAAGAGAAGTCCTAAGTTTTATCCATCAAAGAAACCACGCTTCCTGGGAAGAAGTCTTCACACACATCAAGGTTCATAAGATCAATGTCAACATCGCTCTGGCCTCCCGAAATTAGAGAGAAGTCCAATAATCCCAGGAAGTTTCAGCCTTTCAAGATGCAATTTTCCAGTGGCACAAAAATGTGCCATACTGGGCTCTAGGAGGGAAAATGATTTAGGTCTTGTCAAGAAAGAGGACAACAAAAGAAAAACAAGCCAAACTCGGTGTATGCCAACTGAAAAGCACTTTGCGTAATATTTCAATTTATGGTTCATGCAATTCAGCCATTAAAGTTTCCTACTGACTTGCAAATCAAAAACCTATTATCCTCTAGGTATTATAGAACACTTAAAGATTTATTTTGCACCTGCCTCCAGGCCATTAAAAGACTTTTGTAACAGGTTCCACCTCCAGAAACATGCTGTTTTAAGGACCATAAATAATTTTGAACTTTAGCACAATAGAACTTGACAAACAAAAATATATGTATAATTTATTTTCATTTTCAGGGTTTGAATATAGTGCTTTTAAATAACAGGTACCCTGTTTTAGATGTGTACGTTTGTAGTTTTAAGTTGAAAAATGGAAGTGAAAGATCTCTGAAAGTTAGAAATCCAAATTAGGAAGTCAAAGGTTTTCTCATCAAGGAGTTGATTGGATTTTTACTCCAATAAATATTAAATATCATTCCATTAGTGAACGTACTTTTTCAATTGCCCATATTTTTGCTTGGACTATTGTCGTCTTTGTTTGATTATACGAAATGACTGCAAATAGGTTTAGCCGGTGTTGCTAGTGGTAGGTACCCTGGTCACATAAGATCCAAATTAGCAGATCCCACTGTTTTTGCACTTTGAACTGGAGGACAGTTTAATTAGGACTGAAGTTTTGACTTCAAAGATGAAAGCATCACAGTATTAGTTGCCTGCAGCACTTGTTCTGGGCTCACTATCATTCATTACATCACAGACAATTTGTACTTGGTAGAAAAGGCAGGCCGGATATAACCAGCAATACTTCTACCATGGCTTGAGAATCATGGTATTACTGTAATCTAAGACCAAGCTTGTCTATCTGTCTATCATGAGAGTGACATAATTTGTAAATTTGACTGCAGATGGTAATAATGACTGAATAAATAGAAATTAGGGCATCTTGAATTACTGTCTATCTTACACTTGCAGTTTCAAAAGCTTTTGCGCAAGTCAGGAAAGTGATTGTGTACATTAAAAAAAAAACAATTGATTAGTTATGAGCAAAACATCACCTGAAAAAATGGGAAAAATATAACAAGGGAAAATAATGGTTGAAGTACAACATTTCAACACCCTGTTATAAACTGAGTCAATTATATCAGTGTTAATAAGGAGATAATTATTAGTTAATTTACATAACATAATAGGATGTGTTATCATGAAAAGATTGAACAGTTGTGCAGTGAAAATGAGTGTCACAATTTTAAAACAGGATTGCTCAGAGCCACAGTGGGTAGCACTGTTAGCTTGCTGTAATAGGTCCATTTAATCATGCTGTGAGATGTTGGGTGCCTTCAAACTCAGCCATTCCTTCACAAACTGAATCCAGCAATATCGAAAGGCAAGATTTTATTTTTTTCAATATCAAACCATGAGTGGTTGCCAAACAGGATTTAAGCAGTGGTGGAGAAAGTACTCAAAAAATGTACTTAAGTAAAAGTACAAATACACAGACAAAAATGTACTTAAGTAAAAGTCAAAATACCACATTAACATTTTACTTAAGTAAAAGTAAAAAAGTACTGGTTTTTAAAAATACTTAAGTATTAAAAGTAAAAGTACTTGCTGAATGCATTGCCTAATCACTAATATCATTAAGTGTACCAATCATATGCCACAGATAAAACATGTTTTTATTGCGTTTATTCTGTAACATAGTTTAGACTTAGATATATGATTCTATGCATCATAATTTCAGGGATGGAAACATCTTGTCTCCTGTCCTAACATAACATGAACTTCACTTTTTTGCCACACATTTATTTTGAAAGAAATCCAACAGGCAGAGGAGGACATGGAACCAAGGAGCCTCATAGCAGAGTTGTAGTCTGGACCACTGAACCCAAGACCAAATCAAAACCAGCACCCCATGCTACATGACAATAAAATTTAGTGCACCTATCAAAACTGCTTCTCAAATTGATCTGAAAGATTCACTTTCCCACCTAGATATTAAACACTTAGAGCCGAAATAAATTTAACCAGTATCAATTCAAACTCTTCATTCTGTTTTGCTTCCATCTCTGTGCCACAATCCACAGAGGTCTCCTGCCATCCCTAAAAAAATAACGCCCTGTGCGGTTGCCCATATTGCCAATGTCAGAAATAATAATTGTCTCCACCATTAAACATAGCAATTAACAACGCTCAACTATGAACACTGTCCAAGGCCCAATAAGCAAGAAGTAACCAAGCAGGAGGAGCACCATGACTGTTCTCATCCTCCCTCCTGCTGCAACGTCTGCCACCATGACAGGTGACGAAAACAAAGAACAATGAGCATGCTCTGTGTTCCTACATTCTTGTTTTACTTATTCACCAATTAAATATAAAGATATTTTAATGAAATAAAATAGCTACTGCAGTGTACGCAGAGCATTACAAGAACAAAGAATGGCTCTCACTGAGGCTTCAGTACTATATGACTTAGTCAAGATCCGTCCAGAAGAATCAGATCGTCCATGAATGTCATATTACAATATTGCACTCGCAGATGCAACATGTGTCTCAGTCAATACAGCTAGCTTTGCTAGCATCATGTCCACAGAGCTTACCTTTCTTTAAGCTTTCCTTCCAAGTGACGTTAAAAATTGGACAAAGTCCCCACCGTCTGTGAAAGCGAAACGCTGCTGATTTTACATGTCGCCATATCTTATGATTTATGCAGCGCTATTATATTACTGACGCTCAGAGGAAACCACTGCGCATGTCTGGAGCTCCGCGTGCGAGTAAAGGTGAAGCCGATGGGTGACAACAGACACTACATCACGCTATTGGTTGGATTTTACGGCGCCACCTTAAATCCCTGAACTTCACGGAAAAAAAGAGCAACGCGACTTGGATGTAACGAGTAACGCGACAGTTTTGTAGAAATGTAGTGAAGTAAAAAGTACAGATACTTACTGTAAAATGTAGTGGAGTAAAAGTAGAAAGTAGCCATTATTAAATCTACTTAAGTAAAGTACAGATACACGAAAATTGTACTTAAGTACAGTAACGACGTACTTGTACTTCGTTACTTCCCACCACTGGATTTAAGCTATTTAATTCTCAATAAAGCTTTTGTTGATAGAATAGCATAAAATAAGCTCTTTAAGCCTTAAGATAATAATCAAAGTTTATGTCTCTTACTGTTTTTGGAAGACAATAAAGTAAATGTGTCCATGCTAAACCGGTGCAGCAGTCAAGGCACATTTTACGGTCTAAAACTTGTAGGGGAGTTCCAGTGGGGCAGAGCTTTGTTCAGTGTCTGTTGGCAGATCTCCCAAAGCTTCTGCATGGTTGATATAGGGCCTAGTTATTTGCTTTGACAACTCCTTATTATAATTGAGTATGTCTGTCCTTTTTCTCCCCCACTCATCTAAACTCAGTTTTTTGTTTTTTTTTTTGCCTCTCTCATCTTCCCCCACCTCAACAACTGAGGGACCAGAAAAAGGACATAAATCCACTGAGCTGCTCGAGGCAAGGTCTTCATCAGGATCTCATTTCTCATCATTTTCTCTAAAGTCAGCAGTATGCCCGTATAATTACAGCGGGCTTCAGTGAATACGTCCCGATGAACACTATCGCCACCGTATTGTTGACTGAGTTTATTAAGTAAGTTGTTCGAAAGGAGTAGAAAACACCCAGTTCCTCTGTGAGGGTAAAGACAAACCGTCTCCAGTGCATTAAACATGAAATTGTGTCATTATGTAAAATTGTCATCCATTATGAAGGCGGCATACATCCGCCATGTAAAATATGCTTTAATACTGCTTGACAAACAGAACCTATGCATATTTACACCTGTCTGCAAAACAGTCTCTCTTTTATCACTTTAAGGAGCGCGTACACAAAAGGAATAAGAAATTGTCAGAATGAAAAAAATATATGTACATGAGAGCTTTCCTCTAGAGTTGATGACTTTGCACACACCCTTTGTCCCAGTTTCATAAGTAATTAGGTAGCTACTGAAAAATGTATCCAGTATTTAGAACTAGTAGCCATTAAAGTTATGATATATGATGCTCTATCAAGAGGGTGAGGTCCACAGAGGAAGTGACTGAGACAGTTATATTTGATTTAATCAGCCATTATGCATTAGTGCAAATGTGTTTGTGTGTATTTTTGAAGTGCAACTTTATTGTGATTAATGTCCTCTCTGTCTGCTCTGTGGATGGGACGTAATAAAGTGTTCCTGGTTGGTGCTCATGCCTGGTTCCATCAAGCAATTGTTGCTGGGAAGCCTGGGGAGTCCTGGAGATGTTAAATAACTGATGAAAGAATGTTTTGTGTTTTTATTGTATTATGATTCATCAGCTGATTCCAACATTTTGCACACTGAATCAATTTTTTTTACACTTTATGGACATATAAGAGATGACAAGTGATTATCATTTACATGCAAAATTGTAATACTGTTATTAGGTTTGCGTACTTGTTATTTTCTAGGTGTGTTTTAGGTCTAGTCTTCAAATCAGGCTTATAGGTATGTTGCCATTACTAAACATGAAGTATGTGCATCACTTATGACATAAGGCAGCCTTATTAAAAGAGTGTTACTCCACATTTTGTTGCCAAGCACTGCTCTGACCCTTTGAGGCACAAACCCCACTATGTTCATTGAACCATTCCTGAACTCTCTGTTGTTTGCTGACAGGGTGAAGTATACTGCTGAAAGGACTGCAGCCTGGACTGAACACCAGCTTGATGAAAAGTTTCACATGGTCAGTATTTGTTCTTAACAATAGCTTTTTTCTAAACTAATTTCAGACAAGTTAAGGCGAATTGATTCAGGTGAATAATTTATCATTTAAATGTCCTTGAACTAAGGTCACAGCTCCAACTTGAAGTTGTATCACAGATTGTCTAGACAGATATATCTATATGTTTTCTTCTTAATTATTTGAATATTTCTTTGACATTATACTTGCAAAGAAATAAGTTAAAATTCCGTTTAATTTCATCTTTCAGGTCACTCCAAATATTTTCTGTTGGGTTTAGGTCTGGAGACTGGCTAGGCCACTGCAAGACCTTGAAATGCCTCTTATGGAGCCACTTCTTAGTTGCCCAGGCTGTTGCCTGGATGATTGTCATGCTGGAGGACTCAGCCATGACCCGTCTTCTGTGCTCCTGCTAGGGTGAAGTGGTTGTTGTGAAGAAATGTTTTTGAGTTTGTTCTTACACTCCTTCTTTTTCCAAACATGTTGAATGGAGTTTATACCAAAACGTTCTCTTTTACCCTCATATGACCACACAATCTTCTCACATGCTTCGTCTAGGTCATCCAGACAAAAGACCCTTTCATTTGTGGCAGAATGTTAATCCATGATGATGTGGGACTGTGAGCTTTCTTCAGGTCATTAACCAGGTCTTCCTGTTTTATTTTTTAGACAGATCTTTTGTTTTGTCCATTGTGGATAAGCTGCAGTCTGACATTTGCAGATATATGTGTCTTTCATTGGGTAACAAGTTCAAACAGGTGCAATTAAGACAGTTCATGTTAAAGGGCTTATTAAAGATGATCTACCAAATCTGAAAGTCAGGATTCTTGTCAGTAGGAATGTGATCAAATAATTTTATACAAGGACAATATAATTAAATATTTAAAAATCATACAATTTAATTTTCGGAACTATTTTAGGATTCTCTCTTTCACAGGTTCTGCTCTCCATTGTTTTCCAGTGGAAAAATGTGAATGTGAGCATTTCTCACAGCTCAATATATCATGAAATCATAGAAAAGTTGATTTAATAATGCAATTAAATCCAAATGCTACTAGTGAGACATATTTTGAGTGTTTATTTTTGTGAACTTTCAACAGTGTGGGTCACGAAAACCCAAAATTTGGTTCCACAAAATATCTGAATATTGCATGAGACCAGTAAACAGGGCTTTTAATAATGAAGAAAGCATGATGAAGACGGTTGACTTCACCATGACCCAGCAGGAAGTCGAAAGCACCCTTAGTGAGAATGGAGAGCCACAGAAGGTCACTGCCAGAGAGCAGGCTGTTCACAGGAGGCGTGATTCAAACAGATTAATGAAAAGTAGAGAGAGAAGAGAAAGATGCTGCAGCAATGTGAATGTGGGTGCTCAGTGGTCAAAGGTTCTCTTTTCAGATAAGTTTTCATTTCATTTGGAAAACAAACTCATCTACATCTGTCTGTCCACTACTCATCAAAGACTCCCCAGCCTGTTCTGGGCATCCCAAGTAAATATTAGGGCTATTAGAACATCCAAGAAAATTAAAGTTAAATAAAACAAGAAACATTTCTTCACATTTCTTCTTCCTCATTCCTGGACTTCTGTAGAGTGAACACAAATCTTTTTTGCATAAGCACTACGCTTAAAAAGAGCTCCTAAAAAATCTGTTTAATAATTTGTTCCCAGTAAACTACCTTCAAAAGCCACCATGTTGTTGTTAAAAGATGCTTTTATTTGATTTAATTTAATAAGGAACATCTGAGCCAGGGATTTTTGAACTAAAGTGCAGGTATGAAAGATGAGGCAGCTGTATTTTGTAAAAAAGGTGCTGCATTAGAAAAAAGAAAAAACACACATCCCACAACTACTGTGATTAACAAAGATATTTAATATACACATTGGATTTTTTTTCCATGCTAATGACGACATGAGAACTGCATTCAAATGCAATACACACCTTCATTCCAGGTTGCTGACAGTCTTCCCTTCACAACAGAAGACATCCAAGTCTCAGGGAACTACATAGAGAAAGTATACAGAGTCGAATAAAAAATTTACAGGCCTCCCATCTTGCTCCAGCCAGCCTGATGGGCAGAAAAGAACATCCCATCAAGGATACAGTACAGGCTGAGGTCTGTGTGAGTGGTAGGTTGAGAAAAACAAGAAAACCTGGAGGGAAGAAAGCAGGTCTCTTTGCCAAGGCCCTCTACACAACCCATTGAAATCCGAGAAAGTAAAACTGTCTTAAAACAAGTAGCTAGCTGATGGTTGTAGCTTAATGGAGCTAGTTTGCATCCAAAAAAGTGAAGATGTAATTGTTACAAAGAAAATTTAAATAAAATGTAATCAGTAGCTGCTGCAATACGGAAGAGAAAAGAAATACAACCGTGGTTCTCAAAAGTGTACGCAATGTTGGAAGGATGTTTTTGTGATAAAAAATTAAACCTCTCCTTTCAAAGTTTGCCTCCCTTTAATGCAGCCCACAAAGAAAATCTGTTTAACTTAAAACATTCTGTTTTGGAGAAATGTAAAAAAAAAAAAAGGAAAAGGGTTTCAAACTATTTTCATAAAAATGCATAACTCAAAATTAGCTTATTGGTTTTCTTAAAATTTCTCTTCTACGTCTTTTAACAGTTAAATTGCACATTTCATTGTGCAAATATAACAATAACGTCTCCCCAAAGACAAAACCCACACCAGTCATGGAGGCAGGCAACAACACGGTAAAAACATCTGCAAAGAAAGACCTGCCTCTTTCGCCCGTAGAGAAAACTCTTGAGTTTTGTTTTTTCCTGTTCTCTGGACTAAGAAGTAAGACTTTAAAATGGGAGCTGGTTCTTCCCCCAAAAAAGGATCCAAAGCTGGCACAAAAATCATCAAATAAACCTTATGGGGAAAAATATCATGGTCTAATGTAACTTTTCTTCAGAAAGTGTTGGGATCTTTGCTGAAGTGGATGGAGATTTTATTTTTCAGCATTACAGTGTGTGCAAATCAAATACTAATAACTAACTAATAACTAATAACATGAGAGGTAAACAAAGCTTTTTAATCTGACAGAAAACATGCAAGGTCACCTGAAAAGCTCTGCAAATATGAGATGACCTTGCAAAATGTTTTTTGAAAGGCAGAGTGGGTCAATAAGTCAAAATGTGGCACATTCTCCTACCAAAAATGCCTAATTTATGAAATTGATTTATTTTTTTCAACAAAATATTAGTTTCAGAGTTTGGACACTCCTTTTACTTCAATTCCAGCAATTTTGACTTTTCTGGTTTTTCAGTGACTTTACAGAATAAATTAAATAAATACATAAATAAAAACAGTTTTAAACTTTGCTTTATTGAGACATAGAATGCACAACAATACAACTCCATTGTACTTGAAACTGAATTTTCACTTCCTGTATAATCAAGCACATTGAAGCTGAACTATCCTTGTGAAAAATTAAATACTCACCTTCACTGGTGACTCAAAAAAACCAACAAAGCTGCTGTTTTTTCAATGGTCATGGGATTTTTTTACTCAGACGTTAGGCAGAGAATCACTTCAGACTATTATTTGGCGTATGTTTTGGTACTGAATTATAATTGGATAATACACGTCACATAAGTGTCAAAAGTTCTTTTAGCAATGACTCGCACGCTGCCAGTAAGCACATTTATGTGCTTCCTCTTCCTCGTGCATTAGCAGCTTGACTGCAGCTTGTCTTATGGAGTTCCAGGAAGGGGATACTTGTAAAGACACAAATAAATCCACGCATGCAAAACGTCGTGCGGCAAAATCCTTTGCCAGTTCTGACAAAAAAATGATTTATTTATTTTTTCTCATGCCTCTTTTTCTAAAAAGCTGGGTTTTTAAAATGACTGCCAGAAAATCTGTTGCAAACTGTTCTTTGGTTATTGTACTGTAGATGAAAGAAGATACAGCAACAATAATAAGGTGGAGACAAATAAAGTCATTTCCAATGCGCTGCATTTTTCATAGTGTTTCATAGCAGAAGCTCGGCTTTTAATAACAGGACTCTAAGGAAAAGTTTCACATGAGGACAAGTTTTTAGCGGGAAAATATTCCTTTTAGGAATGATGTATAGAACTACCAACTGAGCAGCGGGCGGGCGTCACAGCGCTGCGGGAGAACCAGTGGGTACAGAAGGAGTCCACCTTATAGCATGTAAACATCTTGGAGAAAAAAATACCAAAGTACTTTAATAAAAAAATCAAAAAAATCTTAGAAATACCATATCACAGCTTCATCACTGAAAAAAGCTTTCATCCTGTTCTAAAGCGTCCCAGTTCTTCACTTCATCTTTGTATTTTGCTGTCTAGTTTTAGTGAACTGATTAAACATCTCACAAATGGGTAACAGCGTATAAGAGGCAATAGATGTAGAGAAGAGGAATAGAAAGACAAAAAAAAAACCCGTTGGGCGTACCTGCTTCAGAAAATGGTAATAGAATCCTACAATGGGGATGAGTGGAAGGGACGGTAACCAAATGAGGATTCTGTATTGATCCTGACACATAAAGGCCTTGCGGGACAAAAGACGGGGGGAGAAATATAACTTGCCACAAAAAAGAAGGAAATTAAAAAGCCTCTCTCTCATGCCTGTGAAAGGCGAGGTTTATAAGCCCTTGTCACACATTCCCAGTAGGCATAACCCCATTTTCATATACAACTAATTTAATCAAGGTGACTTCTCCTTCCTGCCTGTCTGAGTATAAAGGTGGGAGTTTGCTTCTCCCTTGTGCCCACAAGCCACAATACCATGTGCTAAGATTTCTGTCTGGGACTCATCCACACACACAAGGTAAGTGTGGCAAGATGAAATCTGTTATGTGGACAGCCTCTCTGCTATTCTCAACTTACAACTTATTGTTTTAATGAGTGCCACAACACTTTAGTTCTGCAGTGTAATATGGACGTTATTTGTTCTGAGAAATAGGTCGGATCCTAAAGTGGAATCTTTTGAGGAAGCCAATTGTCTTCCACTTATCAGAGATTAAACTGTGGGAGTAACAGAATTAATATAAAGACATTCCTACCCCCCAGCAATGCTCCTGCTGATTGGAGGGATTGCGAGGCATTTTCAGGCAACGATGAAAATATAATCCCTTCAAGACTTTTAGGTCTGCCAAGTGGTCTCATCCCAGTGGGACCAGCCCAGTAAACATCCAAAGGAAGGTGCACAGGAGCCAACTAGGTCACATTCCCAAGACCACCTTGACTAATTCTCATTTGGCGGAGCAGCGGCTTTACACCAGATGAAGGAACAGCAGATTCTGTCTCTAAACGTGCTGCATTCTGCTGCACAGGCAACAATCCTGGAAAAGTAAGGATGTGATTTTTTTTCAAACAGATGCCTTCCTGTCCAAAACTACATCTGAAAATCTATCCATGAACACTGTTAAGAGTGGAATGAGAGGCAACTCTGCCACAGTTAACTTAAAATATACTACTGTTTTTTTTTTTTTTTTTTTTACATGTAAAAGTGTAATAATTTGCAATTTAGAAATTTAGAGTAGGGTTTTTTTTTTTTATTTATCTCCAGCACTTAATGTCCACTAGACAGAAAAAAATAAATCCCGGTCAATCACAAGACAACATTCAGGAAAAAATAAACCTAAATAAACAATCAGTTGTTGCCTTTTTAATTTAACATGCAGGTTTCTGGGTTGTGGGAGGAACACCCAGAAACAACCTGCACATCCGAACAACAAGACTCTGGCTTGAACTTCTCACCCTGGAACCTTCTTGCTGGGAGACAAAGTGCCAAGAACGTCCCCACAGGTTAGCCCACACACTTGCTTTTTTTTTTTTTCCTTTTTCTTTTATTCATTATTCTGAATGAAATGTGTTGACCTTAGAGGCTCGTTGATTAGCAATGCCATGTTTAAAACATCCGCCATATCCGTCTCATCAGAATTTCCTGATGTTGTTACAGATCCTGTTCACGTCTTCAAAGGTCTATTTTGAGACACAAATTAGCTCTGACACACTCAGCCATGTGACAGAGAAGAAAGAGAGTAAAAATAAAATCAAAGCGTGCCGGAGTATTGGGGTTTAGGGGTTTCTACAACTGCTTTGGTAAACAGCTGCTTCTCTCGCACAGAAGAGTCGGTAACGCGGGGGTAAGAAATGCTCGAGGAAAGAGATGCGCACATCTGGCCTTTATCCCGACTTTTAATTCAGTGAAATACTGCATGGGATTTGCAGGTTGACTGCCCAAAAACGAAGGCCCTTTTCTACACAGTAAACATACAAGTTTTTATTGATTTCTCCCCAGCTGCTCGAGAAAAGAGTCAAATCAAAATTGATTTCAGGATATTTCTGTGTGGGAGCCGAACACAAAACGGAGAAAATTATGATTCATGATGCTGACATTACTGCCTTGCTGGCAAGGACAAAACCTGACTGGTAGTTAACTTTTCAATTAACGTTGGTGTTCATTTGGTCATAATGTCAATACGAAGACAGCAAGTGTGTTGATTATCCATTTGATTCATCATTGATCTGGGTTTCTGTTTAGTAACATTTGGTTTTGATGTTGCTAATGGTGTGTTCATAAGTTTTAATGATTTAACATACCTTTTATTTGTTTTTGTTTTTTTAGGTTGTTTTTGTTTAAGGACAAGAAAGAAGTAACCATTGTTGTTGTTGTTGTTATTATTATTATTATTATTATTATTATTATTATTATTATTACTATTATTATTATTATGAAATTGTTATTTTCTACAGGCTCTCCAATTCACAACCTGTTTCCCTGAATATCCAAATATCAGCGTTCATCTAAAAACAGTATTTTTTCACATGTTCCAGACTTTAATGTGCCACTACATCTAAAATGTGGCAGCAATGCTGATTAAACTATTGAATAAAAGAGTCAGGTCCATTCCTATGAAACCTTTTTTTTTTTTTTTTTCCAAGAGTGCAGAAAACAAATCAACCGCTGACATCTCTCCCTCTGACTTTAATTTGAGAGGAAAAGTATCAAGGATAGTTTGGCCGTTAAAGGAAATGATACCAAGGTCATTAAACATTAGGCTGTGTCGGTTTGGGCCAACTACTACTGAAATACAAAGGTAGTGTCTCCATAAAGCTTGTCAGCTGAGAGGACTATTACTAAAACCAATTATATTAACTTTAATCAAGTTTCATACTGGGATGGGATTTGTACTTGGATAGAAAAACAGATCAGGACACTCCTACTTGAAATTGTAAAATTAAAAGAGAGAGCTTTAAGGGAATTTCTGAAATTCAAGTAAGATAGGTCTACAAAAAATATGTCAAAGTCATAATTCCTCTTTGTTTTATTGCATAGTAAGCAATCAGGAGAAGCTCAGAGTTCTGCTTTCAGATGATGGAAACTGGTGAAATGCATTGCAGTGGGGAACATCATTCTGGAGTACTACACTTTACTCAAAAAGACGTACTCCTGACTTCTTTCTGAAACCGTGCTGTAGTCTTTGCATCATGGCCTTATCTTGTTTCACTCTGACAAAAGACACAGCTGCATCGTAGTATTTCACCCAGTTGGAGTTTATCACCTAAACATAGTGTGAGTGAGCTCACCAAGTCTTTCTGCTGTGTAAAATCATAATAGTGAGCAGAAAACAACAGGGCCAGGATGATGGACTGACGTAGAAACATGGAAAAAAGCACATGAAATCACACTCACGCAAGTCTTTAGTCTTTGTACTCCCTCTCAGGGGAGGACAAAGATGAGTGCAGGATTTCAACATTTCCAGGCTTCTTGTACTCTGATGCAGTTTCACCTCTGGGGACCTTATTAGTAGATGGGTCACTACACACTCCACCTCTAACAGAACAGACTCCTGTGTTCACGCCAGAACTTGTCTTGATTAATTACCAAGAGAGAGCATATCCAGCTGCCACAGGCGAGAGAAGAAAGGAAACATAACTACCTCTAACACCACTACAAATGTAGCCGGCTTGCACTGTTTGCTTCATGTAAAGTGACCACAACAAGCATTTTGATCCATCATTTATATTAGTCTTTTTCACTCTAACGTTTTAAGTGAAATTCTCACATTATTGACGAGTTCACAATATTATTATTTTTTGTTTACTTGTAGTAGTAGTAAATTATAGATTTTTTTTTTGGTTGTTTTTCTATGAGTGAGCCTGTTGGATGTTTAGCTCACATCCTCTTCCTGAAGGTGTCTGTTTCTTATTCTCCCTGGTCTTAATTCAAAATGTGAATGCCACTAGCTCTCCATCTGCAGCGTGGAAACACGTACCTGGCCTTGTAGGAGGAGATGGATAACCTTCCTCCTTGTGCACACCAGGTGCTTGATGCCCTCTATTCAACAGCAACTATCCCCAATTGGAGCCGCTATTCCATCATGAAACACCCCTTGCCACAGGCTGCACTGTCAGCCTGTTACTGTTCTTCCCACTAAATTTATTTCTGTGCCTTTCTGATAACAAGTGAATCCATCTCCAGAGACGTCACTTTTAGATCAGCTGATTTTTGGCATGATACCTTTTAGACAGATGTCTAAGTTTCTGTAGCTACATACAGTTGATCCCGACATTATTGCTGCCCTTTGACATGTCAAAAACTATTGACACCCTTTTAACCAATAAAAAAAAGTCATTGTTGGTATTTCTACAACCAAGCTGTCATTGATCATTTCTAATCAGTTGTATTTGTATATTTTAAAGATTTCACTTTGCTGATGTTCTGCAACTCAAAGACGTTGAGGGAGCTTTATATCACCCTACTATTGGGAGTGTTCTGGACACAGGGTGGGAACCCCAGATGGTAACAATGTCATGTCCGTCAAATATTTACCTATGCCATTTTTAGCCAGAAGTGGTTTCTTTTTTTTTTTATTTTGCCAAAAGCATATTTTAGAAAGAAAGAGGTTGCGATTTTTTTGGCTAAAATCAATTTTGGCAAAAAAGTGACATAGGTAAATATTTTACTAAGGTAACAATATTACTTCTAGTCAGAAGAAAACATAATTGTCAAATTCAAAGATTAATTCAACACAAAATTTGGTAGGTGCATGGATAACTTTGGGCTAAACTGAAAGAGCAATAAAATCCAAATTGCAACACAGTCTACTGAAAAATAAATAGGTAACACTTTATTTGAAGGGGTGTGCATAAGACTGACATGACACTGTCATAAATATGACATAACACCTGTCATGAACATAAAGAAGTCTTTATGAATGTTTATGACATTTAATGCCAACTTTGCATTAAATTATCATAATTTACAAAATCATGCAACGTTGGCACTTTTAATGGACTTTTAATGCAACTTTTAGAGCAACTTTGCATTAAAAGTGTCATTATTTATCGAATGACACTTCATGACAACAATCATAAACATTCATAAAGACTTCTTCGTGTTTATGACAGTGTCATGTCAGTCTTATGCACACCCCTTCAAATTAAGTGTTACCAATAAATCCTTGCACCACAAAATATGTCCAGACCTCGAAATTCTTTTCAGTAACTATAAGCCATAAAAATCAAAATTAACAGAAATGTATGAGGTCCACCGTTTACACCTCAGTCTAAGGAAGCAGTTATGATTTATTATTTCCTGACAAATCAAGGATACATTATTTTAACCTACTGAAGAGTATGAAATTTTACTAATCTAATAAAAGGGTTGTTCACAAAAGTATTCAAAGTATTTACTTTGGCGCCTTGCAGTCAAGGCTGCGCTGTTAATCCTTGAGATGCATCAAGCGGCCATATGCAGTTTACCTGGGCAAAACTGACTTGATTAGACAAAGATTAGAGCATATACTGTGATCACATGGTGTTGCAATTCACAGTGAACGTCAAGACAGAAAACACAGACCTCAAACACCGTGAAATGAAACAAGTCTGCAACTCTGGGGACTCCTGCTAGATTTGGCTGTCTTGTTAAATTGAGCGGCCAGATGGAATGACGGCCATCTCGCCAGAACTTCATCAAGCAAGCCGTTACAAAGTGCTGGTTATATTGAAGCCGTTCTTGAGAAAAAGGCAATCGACAGCTCACTTGGCGGTTGACAGATGGGCATTTAAACAACTGTGAAAAAGGGTTTCTGGTCTGATGAGACAAAAATTAAACTACTTTGGAAGAAACGCGGGCCTCCATGTCTGAATGAGGCCGTGCTTGTCACCAAGAGATGGATGCCTTAAACACAGTAAAACCTCAAACTCCACAGTAAAACCTCAAACTCCACATATATATATATATATATATATATATATATATATATATATATATATATATATATATATATATATATATATATATATTGGGGAGTACATGTTACTTTAAATACTTGATAATTTAATTGTTTTTACTAAACATAGACACGACTTGTTCTGCCTTCAACCAAATCAGGAGATGCTGCTGCTTCCTTTAACTGGAACCCAGATGAAGAGGCAGCTGGAGAGGCTGAACCGGAAGACTGCAGGTCCAGATGGTGTCAGGCTCTGAGCCCTGAAGGCCCGTGCAGAGCAGCTCTGGCTCTGTGGGATTCGACAACACCTCCTCAACCTTAGCCTAAACCAGGAGAAGGTTCCAGTGTGTGAAAGACATTCTGCCTGGTTCCAGTGCCAAAGAGAACTCACCCTTCAGACGTCAACAACTAAAAACACGTTGCCAAGACATCCAACATGATGAAGGACCACTCTCACCATTCCTTTTGACTCTGTATGCAAACAAACCAGACTCCTTTCATCCGCCAAAAAAAAAATACTTTGACGACTGCAGTCATCGGATGAATGCAGAGAGCTGGTGGTTTGCTTTGTGACATTCAACAAGTCATCTTATGTTGAATGTGAAGAAAACAGTGATTAGTGAAAAATGAATGAAAAAGAAGTGAATTTTTGTGGCGAAGCGTGACTTGGTGTTCACCTGGAGAAAAGAGTGGGCTGCAGTTGCAACAGTGACTCCGTCTACAAGCAGGGACAGAGCAAACTTTACTTTTTAAGGAAGCTTAGTTTTCTCCAAGGTTCGCAGCAATATGTTGCGTATCTTTTCCATAGAGGAGGGGCAGAGATTGGTGTAGAAATGGGAAAGAAAAAAAAAACATTTGAGAAATTAAGGGGGAAAGAAACAGATAGTTCTGGGATTAAGGGATTATTAAAGACAAAGGGCACTGAGTATAGGAAACTGTGCTGAATATATTTTGAAAGAACCAAAGTCAAATGAACAGGTTAGTGGACACCAGCACACAATGATCTGGAATCCAGAGGCGTTCAGTGGAAAACTAAATGTACCTATTCATTAGCTTGCAGAGGCTCATTTAACAGGAGTTTGTTCTGATAATTGTTTTCCGCATGACCCCATCAGGCGCTTCTATTGTTGTTGAGATATTACAGCCACATTTTCTTTCAGTCCATTTAGTTTTGCAGATATTTTCACACAGCATCTTACACAGGCAAAACATTTAACTTGGACTTCAACAACGGCTCTTTGCCGTTTTATTGTTTCCTACAAAAACAATCGATAGAATAAAATACATGAATTTTTTTCTGAATTTTATGTGGAAAAATCAACAGTGCATGATTGTGAAATGGAAGGAAAATATAAATCTTTTGTGTCTTGAAGCCCCAGTTTGAAATCTTTTGCTACATCTAACAGTTTTGCTCTGGATTTAAAGCTATGTCTTTTTTTCAATTGTGTTAACTCAACCTACCTTCCCCGACCTGTGAAATAAATGTCATCCCACAGACCAATGCCGCCACCAACATGTTTCATCACAAAAAAATGAAACATTTGTAATAAGTAAAAAATTGAAGTTTGTAGTTGTACATTTGCTTAACAAATAGTTTTGTAAACTCTTGCATAAGGCACAAAAACAAAACATGTTTTTCTTCTCAGATTGTTATGATGATGCTTGCGCTTGAATACTTGAAAACAGCAAAGCCGATTTTGTTTGCTTCACAGAAGTGCACTTGCTGATTAGGAAATCAGCCAGTCTACACACCTCCAGTGACTACTAATCTAATTGATTGGTGGTGCTTGGCTGCCACTTACCCTCTTAAATCATATGGTTGCACTGAAGGTATGTTTAGTTCTTCCGCATTTTGGAGAGAGGTGATGATATTCCGCAATTAGATAAAGGCCTTTGTGTATCTGAATAATTATTAATCTGAGTTGACGACCTAAATAATTTGTCATGCAAAACTTTGAATTGCAAAACAGTGACTTACTCTTTCTACCTTTTATCACGAGTGTGAAACACAACCCGTGCATATAAAAGATATTACGTGCTGAGATTGCTTCCACTTGCACTCTCTGCATGCTTAGACCCTGACCTGAGCCATTACATTTGCCTCTGGAGGACTGTACACCAAGATGGAGGTCAGCTGACTCTAAAATAGGTCTGAATTAAATTGGCCGCTCTTATGCGAGGCATGACACAGAACCATCTGAGAGCTGCATCTGTTAAATTGGTGTAAGGGTCCTTCCTAGAAAGCTTTCGCAGGTAATAGACTCATAAATGATAAATATGTTCAAATATATAGTATATCCTTCCTCTGGTGTTAGCTTTCTCCTGCCATCTGTAGTGTTAGCGGGTCATTTTGGACCCGTGTATTAAATCAGCCATAAAATGCCCTAAAAACAATCTGTTATCATCCAATGTTTTTCTTAACTCTTGTTTAGCTGGTTGGGCTCCCTTATTCATGAAAAGATTGGTTTTAATATTTTTTTGTGGCCCCCTGGGCCTTTGTTTTAACAAAATACCCCTCGTTTTCAATGTCTAAAAAGTGGTCAAATGAACCTTAAGAGAAGAAGGCAACAAAATAATCAGTTGTTCTGTTACCTGAGTGTAACTGAGAGATATTAAAACACATTTCTTAAATGTTCAACAAAAAAAAGATTTTAATTTTAATATTATCAAATATAGCAACATCTATGGTGTTTCGGGTCATTTTGGACCCGTATATATTTACTTCAAGAAAAGGGCAAAAACAAGTCTTTTTTTCCCACACAATAGAACTTTAATACAATATTGAACAATATGAAAAACAGAACAGTCATAAATAATAACAAATTACAATAAAACAAAGATTTGCAAGGTCAAATAAACAACCAATTGAGAAAATCACATCAAAAGAAATCAAGTACTTGTTCTATAAATACTCTGTGCAAAGAACATGCCTGTGTGTGTGTGTGTGCGTGCGTGCGTGCGTGCGTGAGTGTGTGTGTGCGTGTGTGTGTGTTTAGATGCATGTGTTGCAAAAAGTGACACTTTTAGTGTGTTCTTTACAGATATATTTGTTGCAGGTGAAGCACACTATGTAGGTTTTTCTGTCCATATTGCTAGGGCAGACCTGACACCTCTTTCTTTTTGAGCGAGGTGGTCTCACTGGCATTGTGGCTGTGGATGGAGTGCTTGAGGCAGGGCTGGCTTCTGAGGGGGAAGGTGATGCTGATGCTCTTCTTGTTGCTGTGGATGTGGATGGCGTGTTTGGTGACCACTGCAGCTGTCTGACCAAGTCTGCAGCAGCTGGCTCTCGGGGCACCCGTTCCCGTTGCTCAATGTGCGGCTTGACAAGGGAATTCCCGAGCTCCTCAAGAAACATTCTCCGCTTGGTGTTTTGGGTTGAATTCCACCCTTGGTGAATTTGGGTCCACAACACAAATGCATTGTATGCAGACACATTGACGATGTTGTAAAACACAACCATTGGCCATCTCCTGGTCATTCGCTGGCAAGTGTAGGTGGCAGTCAGCTTGTCCAGATTGTCCACTCCTCCTTTGTTTTTGTTGTAGTCCAAGATGATTATGGGCTTTTTGTCACTTATCTCCATCGCTAAAATCCTGTGTGTCCTCTGCCTCATTTGCAGCAAAGATGTGATCCAAAGCTTCATTTACAGTGAATCTTCTCCTCATTGTTGCATCCTGTGAATTGGAGATGTGTACTCTGCAAGTCACCACGTCTACACTCAAATGGCTTGACAAGCCTGGAAATGTCTCCCTTTGTTTGTTCTCGCAAAAAGGCAAAGAGAAAAGCCCCTAAATGAACTTCAAGTGGTTGGAGGAAGAGGCTGTTGGTTGATTGTGTGTTTATGATTTAATTTTTGGCATTTTTTAATTGTTTTATAATCGAAAATTTTAACCGGGTCACAAATGACCCGAACACCACAAAAGTCATTTTTTTCACCAGAGCACTTTATAATTTAGTAAAAAAAAATAAATTTATTTTACTTTGTTTAAATGGAAGTCCCTGACAAAGTCAAAAAGTTTCAACGCAAAAAACAAATGTATGAAGTACTTTTATGCATGCTAAAACTCAAAACGGGTCCGTAGGGACCCTAACACCATAGGAAGGATATACAGGCATAGTAAAAGGGCCCTTGGCGTTTGGAAGAGGGATCATTCATTTATTCACTTTAAGTTCTGAAAACAATAGGTAGGAGTGAAACATAAGTATTCACTTATTGAAGCTGAAGCAAAGATGGTGTTGCATTATTTTAGTGCAGTCTTTTATTTTTATCCAACACTGCTAGAGCAGAAGACTATTTGTAGGTTTCTCAAGTGTCTGTCTTACCTTTAATCCCCGTATGATTTTCTATCTGCCCTTCATACGTTTAAACATGGCTTTGCTTTCCCACGCTGTCAAATAACAAATTACAGTCTATACACACCATCCTGTCTGACCAATGATCTTCTGACCCACATTCTCCAGACCAAGCAGTCCCTTGATGCTTTCTAACCCACTGTTTTCCAATCACTATTATTACCTCCTGTCAGTCATATGTAGAAATATGAAAGCAAGTCTAGAAACGTCGCCAGATATCAATCATTTGATTAGATATGTCTCATTTGCAGTATTTATTTATTTTTGCCTGTAATATGCCTAAATGTCACTGCTTTGGTGTTGCTTTATTGTTTTCTTTTTTTCTAGCTTCATTGCAACACATTACAAAACTGGAATAAAGAACACCTCCTGGCAGATGACATTAGTAGTTTTCTTCAGTACAAGGACTTGAAACAAAACACACATTTTAGACAAACAAACACTATGTTTCCACATTAAGGTAGTCGATTCTTAACGGAAAAGTAGAATAGCAGTTTCTTGTTTTCAACCGCCTGGCACTCCAGAGTTATTTTAACAGGGCCATTTAGGTTCAATGACCCTGAAACCAGAAAAAAATAAAATAAAAAAAATAAAAAAATACAAGCTTCAAAGTTCTAAACTGAGAACTTACTTTGAGTCTCACTTTGTTACCAAGTAAGAATACCGTGAGCCTAACCTCCTCCCTGTTAAATGTCCCTAGTTCCACTCTAATTTGATTCTTAAAATCTTCTAACATCCTCATATGCTGTTAAATCATATATTCATCTACACATTTCACTAGTCTGTGATGAACCAGTCAATCAAAAGTACAGAAGTTTGTTATTCTGAAGTGGCAGAAACAAGCCACAAAAACGGTTTTGTATACTATCAGCAAAATGTTTATGTGCAGAACCAAACGTCTAAAGTGAATTTAAAACGTGACACCAAAGGAAAACAGAAATGACTCATAAACCTCTCTGATTTGAGAGCAATAAAAAAGGTGATTTTATGGATTCTGTAGACACATAATGGTATTATACAGCAGAATCACGTAACTCTCTTACCTCTAGTGGTTATAAAAAAAAAGCTGTATAAATCAAATGTAACTTAAAAGAACTTTGACTGTGTAATTCAACCTCATTAAAATTGCCCTCTTTCTCTCTAAGAACGACAGGAGGTGTCATTCTCATACGTTCCAGGGTTTTTCTGTTTTGTTTTTTTCTGATAAACTGAAAAGTTTTTTACTGGAAAACATCTGGCTTAGTTTTAATATCATAAATTGTTGCCTTCAATTGTTGAAAATTGTCAGTTTTTTCCTTGCAAAACTACGACATCAAAAAATATTATTTTTTCTTTTGAACACGTAAAATTAATGTAGAATTTACAATATTTTAGCAGAACTACCCTGCTCTTTGGCCACATACTTTTTTCTTTTATCTACATTGGCCCTCATACTCCATCATTTAATGCTGACTGAAGTTAAAAAATAAAATTAAATAAAATATTTATATTTATTTTTCTTGGCTGAGACGTGCTGAAGTCCAACTGAATCATTTGACCCTAGTATATGTACATACAAATACATCTTTTCACTTCGTGCTCTAGTTGCTCCAAAGGAAACTCTCACCCTGCACAGTGAGCTTTATTGCCATAGACCTCTAACCAAAGAAACAATAAACCATCTTTTCACATATTACAGAGATTTACAAAATACATATTTTTCACCAAATGTGTTTTATACAGCAGAGTATTCTAAAACGAAAATGGGCATGTTTACTTAAAGCTACCAATATGTTTCTTCAAATATATCATCTTTAAAATCCCAGTTTGATCCTTTCCCTTTTACAGATGAATAAATCTTAGATTTGAATATTTAATACACTGTCAGGACTCTCGCGCTTTATCATCCATTAAGGAAATTTAGGTCTACTAAATGATGAATGAGTAGGCTATGGATGGAGTAAAATGTAACTGCTAACTTACTGAGTTTTGTTCTCTTTGTTGAGACTCAGGCTTTTTCACTCCTGCTGTACTTTTAAAAGATAAACGTTCCCTACCATACATTTGCACCTGCGCTTGATAAAACGCAAAGCTTCTTCTGTTTTAATTTGCTCTGCATAAAACAAAAACAAACAAAAGAAAAACAGCAATCTACCATTCCGCTTTAATTGAACCATTAAGCTGATTTGAAAATAAAGGAGGCCATGTGCATGAGTGTTTTGTGAAGAAAAGAGTAGAAATTTGACTATTTTTTTTTTTTGGTGCAAAATTTTATGGTCAAAAATAAAGACTGGATCAAAAATATGTTTTCTCACCAAGTTGCCAATGTTTGTTTGAATAAGAGTTGGAAACTGAAAGTCTGGCTTTAACCATGGCTGGAAACAATTGTATCCAGTCATGCTCTTTGTGTCTTCATTCCTGTTCGAACAAAGTACATCATGCTATCTAGGACATTATCTCAATGAGAAACAGCCTATTGGAATAAAAAAAACCTAATGGTTTATTCTTTAAACGCTCACAAAATTTCACATATAGTGGACTACCACCTATTCGCCATTCAGTGCTTCCATATTCAAATTTTTGCAGACTTTTTTGATGGAACGCAAGTCTGAACTATTTTTTGGAAATGTGGACATTGTTTTGTAGAACATTGCAAAAATAACTGAAATATAATGCAGATGGGAATTTCAAATATCTAGATACAATGCAACTTGACTTGCTATTGACTTGTGTTTGCGAAGCAGCCAGTAGTGGAGAGCGTTACATTCCCTTAGCAGCGGTTAGCTGCACCTCCAAGGGCCTAGATAAGGAGAACCATGAATGTTACCTTCTGCAGTAGTGCCAAGATGGTTTCCATCTGCTTATTAACACGGTTTAAGGTATATTTTGTTTCAGAAAAATTGACATGAGCAGTAAATAATATTTTTAGGGTGGTAGGGATTAGTGGATTTCAGCTACTCACAGTTGCTTGTATTCCTTTAGCTTTGAATGTATTTTTGATGTTGAACTTAGGGCTGCTTCGCTACGTACAACTTTAAATATTGTCATTAAGAAATTCACGTTTAAAATGGAAGCTTGGAAAGTCAAACTTCTGAGTTCAAAATTAACCCATTGTTGGTACATAGTTCTTTAAATTGTCTCTACTTTTAAGGATGCAAACAACTCATTGAACAACTCATTACTTTGCTTTAACTGCAGCCGTGCGTCACACATAACGTGTCACTCATCATTTTATTTTTAAAAAGCTACTAGAGAATTGAGAACCATGGTGTTATGGCATTATTTTCATCCCAAGAGTCGCTCCTGTAGTCAGGTGAGCAGGCCAAGAGTGAGTCATCAGAGATTCAACTGCTTTAATTTGTAAC
Organism: Poecilia reticulata; assembly: GCF_904066995.2. Classification (NCBI taxonomy): domain Eukaryota; kingdom Metazoa; phylum Chordata; class Actinopteri; order Cyprinodontiformes; family Poeciliidae; genus Poecilia; species Poecilia reticulata. Next base: position 21,484,216 of record NC_088841.1, read on the forward strand.
ACAAAAGTTCAGAGGGGTCCTGCAGTCGGCACGTTCCCAGGCGTGGTAAAGGGAGGTCTTTGGAGAGATTCTCCATGCAAGGCTTAGCATGTCTGATCTCAGCAGGTGGGTCTTGTACAAACACATGTCTGTCTGCAAGGGACACAGGGGGGAGGCCATGAAAAAGAGCAAATGCAAACCTTTATTATGCAAAAAAACATAGTGGCAATGATGATGAAGAGAGACGGCAACAGAGCCAAATATCCAGCGATAATCCTCAGATGTCACACACCACCCAGCTCGTCAGATTACCACCCGTGCCCTCCTCTGGGCTGCGATGGGGCACCGAGACTCTCTGGTAAAAGGCAACATAATCAATCAAAGCAGGCAGGCTGACATTCACCACAGCAGAACATTTCATAGGGGGAAATCACAGGCATGGCAGTTTTTCCTCTTTGTCTTCTGTGGACCCCCAAGCACAGCAAGGACAGCGTTTAGTTTCTGTCAGTAATCAGGCACTTGCCATCGTATTTTGTGTGCTTTCATCAGCTAATTTTGATTTATGTTTCTTGAGTAATGAATACACTGCAGAACTTCCGAATTCAGCTAGGGCAATTAAAAGACAGAATTAGTTCTAATATTGTCTTACAAATAGACACTGTCGTCATGTTAACTCTCCTTGAGTTGCTCAGTATATTTACTCGCAGCTTGCTTATGGATTCTGAGTTCCTACCTCATTAATTTTCCATACAGTTAGCTTGTAGATGCCACTGTTGCCTCTTCTTTTATGCATTGGCAGGTTGACTTCTCTTCTAAATGCTCCACACAAACAATGAATCTGAATGATTCAGTTCATTCTACGTTTATTTTGTTTTGTCTTTCATCTCGACTTTGTTCACTAAGAGTTCCATGATAATTTTTAATAATTTTGTTCTTTCAGGCAGGCTCTGGATTTGTTTTTTTCACCCAACCTGTCTTTTCTGTGTGCAGACAGCTAAATCTCTGTCATTAGTTACTGCAATTACCATATAGAACAGAACAGCAAGTGCTGTAACAGAAAGAAAGACTGTGGCACAAAAACAAAACAAAACATGTTTGAAGGCTTCATGTTTTTGCTAAATTCTGCGTTAACTTATTTGGAATTTGTCATCATTCAATGTTACATACATCATTTTTCAATCATACCTGTTTTAAGAATAAAGGCTCACAATTCCAGCGCTAACTAGCCCTTGACTTTGCACAACTTTTCCATTTCCTTTCTGTAAGCTTTGGTATTTCTCCAGCTTTTATGTTCCTTCTCCTTAGCGTTGCCATAGCTTACAATTTCTACGTCGATCACTTCCGCCGTTATCGACAATCTCGCAATGTAATGCAGCTGGTTAGCCACGAACTGTTTATCAGCATGGATTTAGAAAATCCCTCAGGATGTCAGCTCTATGAATTTCAGTGTTCACCAGCATCTTACACAGCTGTTAAGTCCTGGACTGACTTCGGGGCATCACTGAACAACCAGCACCTTTGGGGGCTGACTAGCAGCTTTTCTCTCTCATGTTTAGTATCAGTTCCTTTGCTGCCATATTTGTTTTCCCTCCTTTTCCATTTAGCATTTTAACACCATTTCTGATAAATTACTTTGCATTGTTTTCCATGTCATTCTGGAATATGACTGATATTTTAATATTCTTCAGCAGAGATGGTCGCTAAAATATTTGACTTTGACTTGAGCTGCACTTAGGTCACAAAAAATAACATTTTATATTAAACTTAGACTTCTGCTATACTCGCATTGGATGTGAGCTCTGCTGTTTAAGTTTACAAAACAATCCTCATTGACTGTAATCAAGATGAAAAGTAGCCTGGTACGTATAAATCATGTAAGTAAGTGATTAATGTTGCTGCCTCTACGTTGCTTCAATGTGTACAAACGACTAGTTGTCATAGAAACATTGTTCACTGTAATATTGCTCTCTGCAATATTTCCCAAAAGTTCTTGTCATTAAATGGAAACACGTTCTAAGGCTGTGTGTTTGTTTGAGAAAATGCTAAATGTAATTATTTATACATAAAATAATCATAGAGTGCCAGTAATAGTTAAAATGAAGTATATGATATCGTGGTGTTTAACAACAGTGTTCAAAAGTCTAATTGCAGATGATATAAAATGCATGATATATGCCGGATTCATAACTGGCTCATAGCATTGATCCATTAATTGCAGATCACATTTCTTTTCTTGGAGCACCATTACATTGACTAATCTAAAACTGATTTCTGTTTTTAAAAGACTTTATCTCATTTCAAAACAGAAGTTCCAGAATTCTGAGTCTGACTCTGTAAAAGCACAATCCCCTTTAAAGGACTATATGAAATATAAGCCTAAATAAAATAAATAAGTAGGATGAATCTATATAAAATAACATTGCACTAGCATTGAGATTTGATCAAAAAGCCTTTTCTGTAGATCATGTTTGACAAAAAATACAAACTAATAAGTACATAGAAAATGCTTCAACCTACATCTTACTGGATTGCCTGAGGTATGAGCACATGTTCAGTCTGTAAAGCAGCTGCTTTACTCCTAGTCCTGCTGCTAATTGGTATATTCAGAAATAAATCAAATACAAACATATTTCTTTTTAAATAAATGTCTTTTCTCATAAAAAAGAAGAAAGAATTTACTTGCTATATTAGTGAACTTTAGAAATGAAAATTGCAAGAGTGACCAAAACCTGGTACAACTGAGAGGATGGGCAGTGAAACCAAAACCTACATTTCACCCTCTTTGTATGCTTGAAATTGCTTCACTCAAACAAATTGAAAAAAAAAAAGGCCAAAGGCAAGCGAGCAAGGGAGCGACAGAGACGCAGAGAAAATATTAAAGCTTCTCAAAGTATTACATCCTCCTGAACAAATTCTTACACCGGCATTGATTGTGTGAAAAGCAGTTTCCTGTGAATTTATATCCTCCGTTGTTCATTACAGTCTCTTTACTAGGTCCCAAATGACCCCTTCAGTGCCACTTTCTGCAACATAAGGTTACAGATACCTCAGATCACAAGTGGATTATCCACAATGCAACTATTTCTCCTGCTGCCTTTCTTTAGGAGAAGGATTTATATCTATGTCGGGTTTACGACTATTTGGGACGTGAGGCAGTAACGACTCACGGCTTACTCACGTTTCTCACATCTTAAATCAACGTATGCATAGGACGTTTTGTGCGATGTAGGTTAGGAATGAGAACGAAAGCAGCTTGTTTATTTATGTGCCTGTTTGTTAACCTGGGGCTTTTCTCACTCTTTCATTGGCTCAACTGACAGCTGTTCGGCCCAGCAGGGCCCCGAGGCAGAACACGAGGCTCCATCTGATGTCAGTTTGTCTGGTGTCAGCAGGGCAAGGCGCTTTGTTTTTCCATCAGCGGCCTCACCTCTGAGGCGAGAGAGCATCTTTAGTGGGGCAGAAATTCAGTACCAGTGAGAGACATAATAGATGGTGAGAGCTTTAACAAGTCCAGGAAGACACTCAAATAATTCGTCCTCCTTACCTGGCAGACGAGAAAAAAAAGAAATTCTATTTCCAGTGCAAAGACTCTGCCATCGACTGCTAAAATTAATGAATCCCCTTCACCGAGAGTGTCAGTGTACTTGTCACTGACACTGTCCAGGCAGTAGGTATTACTGCCATGTGAAACAATTCTGGCACAAACCCCATCATTCAGTTGTAGCCCAGGCTTTCCTCAAGGAGGAAAAATAAAAATAAGAATAAAAATCGCTGCTCCAAAATATATGGTGCAGTGTTATAATAATAGACTTTAGGTTTCCTGTTGGAGACATTTTCTGAATGCTTTCTGTCAGATTTTACCTGTGGCAGCTCATGCTTTTTTAGTGGCCAAGGCAAGGCAAGCCCCTCCTTCTGCATTCCACCTGTGCACATATATCCACACACACACACACACACGCACACGCACACCCCCACACACACACTCCAACCAAAACCCTGCTCATAATCTGCTGATATCTCTTGTATCCCATTTTTGCCAACATTTCTCAGAGACTTTGGTTCATACTGACATCATAGTATCACACATTTGAGACATATTTTTTTGGGCGTGAAAGTCCCAGTAACTTACATCCCAAAGATGCTCTATTAGATCGAGATTAGGAGACTGCAGATGACTTTTGAGTACAGAAAACTCACTCATGTTGTCCTGCAAGAGGCAGCAATCAGAAGATTAGCCCAGTTGAATGGACGAGGGTTGATTTTAAGGGGCCTAAAGTGTACAAAAAAAACATGCCTGACATATTACAAAACCAGCCTGAGCCATGGCTGCAAGCTGGACTGAGTCCAATCTTTATGCAGAATGTTTGCCCCACCATCTGAATGCTGCTGCTCAGATGGACTCAACAGACCAGGAAAGGTATTTCCATTCTATCTGTTGTCCACTTTTGGTGAGTCACAGTGAATGGTAGCCTCAGTCTCCTTTTTCTCAGCTGACAGAAGTGGCACCTGGTGTGGTCTTCCACTGCTGTAGACCATCTGCATGAGCGTTTAACATCTGCTCACAGGGAAATTTGCACAAAGCTTGGTCATGACACAGGTTATTTCAGCATATGTCTTTCTATCAGAATGAATCAGTTTGCACATTCTAGTTAGGTGTGCATGTCAGTAGGTTTTCCTCCAACTAGTCTATTTCACTGTTCTGCAATGAGTTTTTTACATTTCTAGTCACAATAACGTGAGTTAATCCAAGGAACGGCATTTATTTCTCAGGAACTGGGTGGAGAATGTTAGCTACTTTAAAATGTGTGGAAAATGGGTAAATATTGTTTCAAAATGGATACTGCAAACCCTGGCAAAGGGAACTGAAATAATGTCATCTACAGTTAATCTGGACACAACACTGTAGGGCACAAACTTAAGAATAAAGTTTATTTGTTGAGGAACTGAAAGACAAATTTTTTAAAATAACTTTGACCAATGTTGTTTATGTAAAAAAACAAACAAAAAAAACATTTCACATAGCTTAGTTTTACTGTCATGAATGAATGACGCACAAGCTCTTAAGCACAAAAAAACTAATAAAATTCAAGATTCATGCTGTTCTGTGTGCAATCACCACTTCCTGGAACGAGATATTCTCTGCTAATAGTCATATTTCCACAGAACACAATTTTTTTAAAATACCTTTCTGCTGCAGCCGAATAACTGTAAATTAAACATTGTAAATTAAAGTGTTTGCTTCCTTTCAGCACCAAGGCCAGTTTCCTAAAACCTTAAAAATAGGACCTGCCCAAGGAGTATTGAAAAAAGATTCATATTTACTGTGGTCTAATAGGAACTTTCACTTTTGCCACTAACAGCATAAAAGTGTATCTGCCTTATATTTTTATGATGATCCGTTACTTAAAGAGGCATTAAGTAATCCTTCTGCAATAATAGTTTTTATTAAGTCAGACTGCCAAATATTTTTTGGCCACTTAGAATAAAATTTAGGTAAGTGCTGCACAAATGCTGACGCAATGACTCAATAATAAAATCAATACTTAATCTGTCCTCTCATTTTGTATCCAAAACACTCTTCATCTTAAAATACACAGAATACATGCAACAGGGCCATATAATAGATGGTATGCATGCACAATCTATGTTACAGGACTAAACAATTCACAAAAACACACCAGTTTTTTAAAATGCAAACACTTGGAACAACAGACTGAAAACAAGTCAAACCATGACTTAGCAGGTTTTAAGATATTCTATACAGAACTAAAAGTAAAGATTTAAATCTAAATTACAACAGTGAAAAAAAAAAATCAACCTTGTGTTTAATTATTATTCCAAAGGTTTAACGACATGAAATGTTCAAATTTAAACTTGCATTAATTTATTGAATTTCAACTTTTGTGTGAGCTCAAGTATTTTAAACTGTCATGTCAAAAGTCCTTACAGAATTTGGTAATTAAATCTGTTCTGAATGATAATGACTAAATGACTTCAGCGGCTGTTTTTCTTTGGATTGTGATTTAATTCAGGGTTTAATATGGTCTTTAATTTGTCTTTTTTTATTGGGTCTGTGGAGCCTTCAGTATAAAATTGAACTGTGATTGCAGACAGAGTGATTCCTTACTTGTTAAATCTGACATTCTAATGTTTGGGGGTACACATTATTTTCACTGAGTACCAGAAGACGGTATTTGGTGTTTGTAGACAGCATTCATTCAACAGATGCAGTTGCCATATCAACAGATGGTGGGCCAATATTACATCAAACCCAAATGGTGAAGAATTGGATGTCTCTTTAGTTCAAAAATTTGCAACGCCAGACAAACAAGTTGATCTGTTTGGATCCTTGAAGTCTTTTCATCCCCCCTTTCTAATTCAGCTTTGAACAAGAATTGTGTTTAACAATGCTTTCCATTGCTTTTCTTTGCTTTCATCATTGCAAAGCAGTGTCATGCCGCTTCTCTCTACAGGGCAGGAGGCCATGATATCACCTTGGAGAAATTGAAAATGAATAAACAAGAAAAGGGAAAGGTAGTTTTGTACAACATGGTCAGTTCAGTACAAAAAAAGTGCTTCTCTGTTGATTTGCATTTTTTAGAGGTTTGGTCTCTTAGAACTGAAAATCCATACCAATGTTACCTTTGGCAAAATGTGACACTTCAAGGTTTGAACATTGAATTTGTTTTTCATTGAAAATCATAATTTTTTTGCTGTTAAAGTGAATCTACATTTCCTTCCATATCTGTAACTCAAGAAGGGATTAAGAATGTGCTTCACTTGTCATTATTATTATGAAACAGCAGCAAGGACATAAAAAGTATTTATTTGAACAAAACAAATACATTTATACAAGGAATTCTGGTAGAAAAGAAAGAAAACAGCTGAAAAATCCGTCCAGGTCTTTCAAGAAGCAAAGGTTGAAACTAATTAATGCTGCACACTACTTTCTGTTATTTCAATACAACAGCTGAAAAAAAACCCTTTCAATACTTTAATTCAAGGAGCCATTTACAATAGTGGTTCAAGAATTTACTTGTATTTATTTTCCGATCATGGAGACAATAAAAACTGGCTTCTGGGGAAATTCAAACATGGGACAAACAAAATACTTCTTTTGTAACAGAAATATCAAATTATCTCCTAAACAATCCTGGTAAAACTGTGCTGATTGTACAATTGTCCAGTAGACAGTAGCCAACACCCTCCAAGTTTTAAAAGGTCACCTGAAAAAGCTCGAAAGTAAATCATCTGTTAGGTAAAGTTACCCAAGCAACAAAAATAAGTGCATCTGTGCTGAACATATTTCATGTACAGCAGGACTTGGTTCCTCCCAAACCTGCCAAAGGCACCAATACTGAACCCAACAACACAGACAAGCTGAAGACTGATGTTAAAGCAAGTTTGACTCACTAAACACACAGCAGAGTCACGAATCAATAACCCATCAGAGTGATTCAAAGAATGGAGATCATTTTCAGCCTGATATTTTATTAGTGGCTCTTATGTGCTATTCAAACTATTTGATAAGTTGGAAAGGTTTTCCTTAGCTTCAAGCAATAATTATTAAACTTAAGAAAAAAACTTGCAATATATCAAATAATCTGTGGGAGTTTCACAGTTTTACTGGAATTGCTGAAATAATAAACTTTTTATTGATACTGTATATTTTGGGGAAGCACCTGTGTCCTTCTTCTTGCCCTTATTAAATGTATTCTGCATTTAAATCAGGCACAACTGTTGGAATCTGTCTAATAGGCACCACTGGAAGGATGCTCTCTCCTTAGTGTCACAGGCACAGCCATTAATGTCCACCCATGACTCAGCTTAGCCCGTAGGTCTGATGGCTCCTCCGCGGTCATTTATCAGTCAGCAAGTGTTAGGAGGAAATTACAAGGACATCTCTAGGAGGGAATAACTCTGAGAACCAGTGACTAATCCTCATTTTTCTGCTTTCTTCCAAACTTTGTAAACAAAACAAAAAAATTTAATTAAAATGAGGAGCCCAATGAAATAACTGTCACAATTTTTTTTAGTCATAACACTGTTCTATATTTGTCACTTATTTCAGAATATGTTTTGTGAATTTATTATACATAGCGTGAAATATTTCAAGCACTCATTTCTTGTCATTTTTGATGATCATTTCTTACAGGTAACCCCCCTAAAAGTTAGTGTCTCTGAAGATTAGAATATTACATTGGAGCAATAAAAATCTAAATATACATTTTTAAAAACAAACATCAGGCCTCTGAAAAATACAAGAATTTCTATGCAGTCACTACCTGATCTGGCCTTCTTTTGCATGACTTAAAGCATCAGTACATCATGTCATGAAGGCCATCAGCTTGTTGCCGTGCTGAGGTCTAATTGAATCCCGTGGTTTATTTTATCGCTTGAATTGTTGGGTCTGGTGTCTCATCATCCTATTTGCAACATGCTACAGATTCTGTATGTGGTTCAGATCAGGTGAGTCAACCTTTAATAAATTTAGCAATGTGGACAGGAACCAAAATTCCTTATGGAAAACATTTTCTAACATTTTCTGTTAGATGACTGGTTGATTGTGTACTTCAGAAAACCTCGGACCAGGTAGCTCACCTGTACATGTTCTTGTAGCGCAAGTCCTCTCTTTGTGAATCTCTCCTAAGTTCTTGAATGGATTTTGCTTGCCATCTCTCCAGTAGCTACCGGTTAGCCCAGTTGCTGTTGGACCTCTTCCTGTCACACCTTTTCCTTTTACTCCTGCTTGAATACGGCTCTGTGTGAGCAACCAGCGTCTTTCTTCAGCAGCGACCTTTTGTTGCTTGCCATCCTTGTGGAGGGTGTCAGTGACTGCCTCCTAGACATCTGTCAAGTCAGCAGTCTTCTCCAAGACTATGTAGCATATTGACCCAGACTGAGAGACCATCTGGAGGTTGAGGAAACCTTTGCAGGTGTTTTGAATTATTTAGAGTACGACACCATGAGTTTCCAACAATTAACTTTTTCACAGCTTTCTTATTTTTATTTTTTTTTTGAGACAACATTGAATTTTTAGGTTTTTGTTTGCTGAAAGCCATAATTAAAATTACCAGATATACAGGCTTGAACTGTTTCACTCTGTATGGAATTAATATATTATTTAATGTTGTATATATATAAAGAGCAAAACCACAATTTTTTTTAAAAACATAACTACATTTAACTCAATATAAAATTGTTTTTTTTCTTCATTGATGAAGAAAAAATGCTAAGAATTAGAACAACTTTGTATTATCTACATACTGTTCAGACGTCCAGAGTACTTTGACAGCACCTCTTTGTATTGATCTACTTACCAAGCTTGCACATTTATTGAGAAAACATGAACACATACTTCATAATTTTATCCTTTTATTTTACCAAATTATTTATTTGTGAAATTTTGTAAGATCATAAACAAACCAACCTCATTAGGAAAGAATAAAGGATTTTCTTTTTTTTTATTTGCTTGGTTTTACCTGGTGAATGTTGCTTGATTATGTTTTGGTTTTGGACTGGCTTTTCTATTTTAGACTCTGGATTTAGGATATCAAGGCTTTTATTGAATTTTAGACCATGTGTTCAGGTGTATTGACCACTCACCTGCTCTTGCAGCCTCTCCTCATTTCTTTGTGAACCTTTCACCTTTAATCTCTCTCTCACTTTCTTCTATTGCTTTGGATCATCCATGAGAAACTCAGTGTACCAACCTGATTGTTTTTTTGTTTTGTTTTTTCCTTTATGCAGTCACTTCAAAGATTTCTCATCAACTTTGGAGCTAACACACTTGATAGGGATAATTGTAAGATGGTGAACTTTACCCTCTCAATTAAATCTCTGCAATTTCTTTTTGTCTCTTTTCCTGAAATTGAATCTACACGCCGCAATGCCAGATTAGACAATAAAATCTATTAGCCATTCCTGTTGCGTTACTTTTGGGTCTCTTATTCTGAAGTAAGCCCATAAACCTAACGAGAGCCCAGATGCATACTAGCATCATATTGGTCAAAGATTCAACAGGGAATGATAAACAAACGTCATTAAAAAGTATGCATAACTTGTGCCTGTAATTCCTCTCAATGTCAGATGTAACTTCCATCAAGTTTCTGCCACAATGGACAATGAGAATATTAGAAAACTGATTAATTTCTATCAGAATATAATGTAATTTTAGTTAAATTAGTTTATTATGTATTTCCTGTGTTTTGGTATTCTTGATTAGATTTATGATTCCTTCTCTCCTGTTTGTATTATTCCTCCTTGCTTCAATGTGCCACCTCCTTTTCCTTCCCTCAGATCGCCCTCTACTCTCCCCTCACACCTGCTCTTTGTTTTCTAATTAGTGCCATCCCATTGTTCTAGCAGCCAAACTCCCAGTATCTAACTGTCTCTCTTTCATTCGCTCCTCCATGTCCCCGTTTCATTCTGCTCCATGTATCCCTCAGCCCTCTGTACCTGTGACTGAATTCATAATTTTCTTCAGAATTGCTATTTATTGGCTGACTGACAAAAATTTTTCTGTTTGAGTTCTGCCGGTGGCCTTCTTTATTCTCCTTTAATGCACATGTAATGCACGAACATTTAATCAATTTGCATACACAGATTGATTCTCAAGGAGAAGGTCAGTCATTTTACTGCACATTGTTCAGACAAAGCAGCAGTGATGTAGGTGGTGGAAATTGAGTTTCAAAGACAGCATGTGTCGAGAGTTTGCTCAGTTAGAGAAATGACTGAAACATCCCTCATGGTAGCGATTTGTAAACTTTTATGGCTGTAAATTCAGTGAACATTTGCATGAATTTACACATTTTCTTTGAAATCTATCAGATTTTGGAGGCTAAGGCCCCAGTTACCATCACTGAATAATTTAATGTCGCATGTTGCAGACGAAATATGTATCTATCCACATCTCTTCTTTTATGAGGCGCTGCCTATAGTACCCGTTATTTTTTTAATACAACAACGAAAACCTGTTTTAAAATGTTATTTGTGTGATGGTAGTAGTGATAAAAAGAATGATAAAAACAGAAAGAAAATGATTTATGGTTTTCAAAATGGGGGAAATACATTGTGCTTTTCAATTCAGCCTCCCTGGATCAATTCTTTTTAGAACCATCTTTGCCTGCATTTACAGATGCACTACTTACATCCATCCATTTTCTTAACAACCTTGTCCTTCAGTGGGGTTGGGAGGGTTGCTGGTGCCCATCTCCAGCTAACGTTTTGGGCGAGAGGCGGGGTCACCCTGGACAGGTCGCCAGTCTGTCGCAGGGCAACACAGACACACACAGGACAAACAACCATGCACACACACACTTTGGACAATTTGGAGAGACCAATTAACCTGACAGTTTGACTGTGGGAGGAAACCGGAGTACCCAGAGAAAACCCACACATGCACAGGGAGAACATGCAAACCCCATGCAGAAAGACCGGGGCTGGGAATCGAACCCAGAACCTTCTTGCTGCAAGGCAACTGCGCCACTGTGCAGCCTACCACTATTTACATGTTTTTATTTATTTATTTTGGGACTCAAAATGCTCAGTTTCCAGAATATCTCTATCAGAGTGGATGGAGAGTGTCAGTGGATGTCAAGCTGTGCCATGATTCTCAATTGCAATTCAGTCTGAACTTTGACTTGGCCATTCGGACACATGCATGTTTGCTCTACACACCATTCTGTTGTAGTTCTGCTTGTATGTTTTAGGTTGTTACCCTGCTGAAAGGTGAACCACTCATTCTCATCCTCATGGTCTGTTTTGTTGAAATGAATGCTTATGTGAGAACACTTTTTTTTTTAAATGAAATTCCCGAGAAAAATGTTTTCTCCTTACTCCGTGAGGAAATTTAGTGTCCTAATAACCAAATCTAAATTGGTTCCTCATTTAAACAGAACCCAACACGGAAGCCAGCATGCAAAAAAGCAAACGAAAACAGCATTTAATAATCCTAACTTCCAGAGGCTCTCTATTCCCTTTGAATAACTTGATATTTTTAGGGACTTCACCAAAAAACAGACCACCTGGTTCCACCCAGGTGGTCTGTGATGGCCTCTGTCACTCTGTGTGTAAACACCATAAGGAATACGCTAAATCAAGGTAGCTTTTATCATCATCTTCCCTGCCATTATGATGAAGAATGATGGTTTGTTCTCTGAGCCCATTAGCAATAAATCAGATGGAGAACAAGATCGCTAATGAATGGAACTGTGAGCACTGTTTATACATACGTATCCGGTAGAGCACACTCCATCCAGGCCCTTGGCATGCATTTTAATATCCTTTTATTCAGTCAGTTTATGTTCAGTACTGTGCAAAGGTTCACACAGATTGTCTAACATAAATCTTGAAAGTATAGACGGCAGTAGCATATTTGGCATGAAAAGTCAAGCAGGTCATGTCAGACTCTGCGACTCTCTAGAGTCTGCCATTACATACATCTTCATTCGACGAGTGTTCAATAAAGAGCCAAATCACAGGGGCTAATGTGTGTATCCTGCTTCATCGGGTTAACCTTGTTGAAGCTTTTACCTTGACTTACACCGTATTGTACAATAAAACAAAAAGGGTTAGAGGTCACAATTATTGAGGTGTTCCGGTATGAATATTTCTAAAGCCACATTTGGCACAAAACCATAACATTATGAGGTTGTAATTTGTTTTATACATATAAAAAACAGACCAATCAATTGCCTTTGATTTCATTTTGTGAAACTTAATCACATTTTATTTAGGCAAGCCTCTCTGTTAGCTGCTGCTAAAATCCAACATATCATGAATTAACAAGTTCCTTGCACATGTTTTTGTCGCAGTACAACCACAAACTTTGATGTATTTTATTGTGATTACATGACAGATCAGCACAAAGAAAATCATTATTGTAAATCTATCCATTGTCTAAACTGTAGCTGCACTAAACGCAGTCCAAGTGATGAAAAATGGGGGAAACAATGAACTATAAATATTTTGACCAACCAAAACCTAAACGTTTTGTTGGAAAGTTGGGTCCATTTCCCAGGTTATTATGGAATGGAGCCTCCTAGATATTTATACTAAGTTGCTCAGACATATTAATGTGCACAGCTTCATACATCAGAATCGTTTTGCTCATCACACTTTTTTTGATAATCATCACTGCGCCAGCCGTTTTTGTGAAGGCTGAACAATATTTTGAGCTTGAGTTCTCTGGTCACTGCAACAACCTCACAATAATGCAACTGGTGTGCTAAAATCCCAATTTTTGGGGATTGCAAGTGTAATAATAAGAGTTTAGCATTATTATATAAAGACGACTGATTCTCAGCACAATATTTTGTGATGATAAAAATGAACTGGTGCAATATTTGTATCCGACTCTTCTTTCCTCCTTTAGACTCTGGGACCTTGATTTTAAAATTAATTGCAGAATTTACTTTGTCCTTGAAGAAAAGACTAAGAGGAGACATTCAACAGTTGCAGTGCATACTCTGGATGTTTCTATGTGTGGTGGGTCTCAAAGCAATGATGACACACCACAGTCCACCCCATGTGAATCTCGGCCGAACTCTGGAATGAGCTCTACTTCGTCCACACCTTCTCACCAAACCTTTCATTGACATGCAAAGAAACGGTTCTATCTGAAAAGTCAGCTTGTTTAGCAACTACCTTCTGTGGCATACCCTCATTTTGGAGGCTGTCTGCTGGATAACTGTCATGCCAGGTGTCGTCCCATGCTCATGTGGGTCACGACATTACAATAACCTAACATTGCCGCATTAAAGAATTCTTCTTAATGGCCTTATGCAACATTTACTTTTTCTGAGACATTGAATCTGGGGCTTTTGGAAGCTGCAAGGCATAATCATAAATACAGTATGAACAAAAGTGCATGCCTAAAATGTTCCACTCTGAATGCATTTAATGTATTTAATCTATAAAATATATAAATTTTATTATATATGTTTATATAAATTAATAAAAAGCTTTTTAATCATAATGCATTTTCTTCTGACATTCATATTCCATTCCTTAGTTATCCTTTTGTATACAGAAATCTTTTTAACAATATTTTTAACTTCTTGGTTGTAGTTTGTCTTTGGAAAAAGAAACCAAAAAACCCTAATCTGTATTTATAGAAGTCATCCTGGAAAAGTTCAAAATCCAAATAAATTTAACACAGAAAATATTGATTACATTGACCTTTCAAACATGATTTCAATCTCTAAAAAAAAATTGTGATGTTCTACAAACACAGTGATAAATGCTAATTAAAAACATTGAGCTGTTAGTGATCATAATATTTTTTGGCATTTAGCTCTAAATATGTATGAGGTTAACAAGAAAAAAAAAAAGATAAACAGTTTCTTGTTAATCAGTGAGGAAGTGCAAATGTGTCCTTTCTTGCTTTTGAAGCCGACAGAAATGGATAGATTTAAATTTGAAGGTAAATCTGTGCCGGGCTCCATATTGTGCAGCTTGGCTGAACTGCTGCTCTAATGAGACTCGTGGAAGCCACACTCCCACGGCTATCCGTGTCCCTTTTATTAAGATGGAGAGATCCGGCGAATGCATTTGGGAGAGGAAGTGATGGGTTAAGCATGTTCCTCCAGAGGGACTTTGTCTGGAAACTACAGTGCTAAATTTAAATGACCATGCTCATGCTCAAGAACAATAAATGTGTAAACATAACTTTCTTTCTTCCTCTCTCCAAGTCTCTTTTTCACTCGCTCTCTCTCTCTCTCGTACATATACATGAAATTAGGACAATTTTAGTCCCTCTGTTACATTGAGTGCTCTGTAAACCCAAAGTATTGCTACTATTAGCTGCAGTTCTGTTCCCTTGGGCCATGTGGGACACATGGAAGGTAATTACAGAACATAATGTTATTAATTACTCTGAACCCTTGTGTTGCTGTTGGAGCTGAGCTCGCTGCAGATGAGTTTCTCAAAGCCATTGGGGCCTTAGCATAATGCCTACAGTTAAGTGACCCACTCATCTCTGTCACAGAATTTGGGAAATTGTCTTAGCTTGTCTATTTGTCTCCGATTCTTGGCAGCGGAGTCCGTTTCTCTGGTCCTGTTTTCACTAAGCTAAAATTAGAGAGAAGAAAAATATACTTTGTAGTAAGAAATTGTACGTCATTTTTGTACGGTTCACTCAAAAAGTGAAGGTGAAAATGTGAAATTGAATTCATTAGATCATGTTCACCTTGTAGGTACGGTATCTGGTTGGACTTCATTATGAACTCACAAAGTTTTGGAAATCTTCCTCTGACATTGTGTCTGTCCCATGTGGACATGACAACATCACTTAAGAAAATATATATTTTATTTATATGTATTAAAAACAGTTTGAGATTATTTGAGCTTTGTGTCATGTATTGCATTGCCATGCTGAAGATGGGTCACTGGTCACTGAACACGGTCTGAAACAACCGTCATAATTCACAACGTCGTCTTCGATAACAAGTTCTTACACACAATTGAATCTACCGTTTGCAAGTTACAGCTGAAATTGAGAATCACCAGACAAAGTTTTTCCAATTTCCTGTCCAGTTTTGATGAGGCTGTTGGAGGTAAAATCTTAGTTTCAACAGGAGTGTAGTTCAGTTTGGTCTAATTCTGCTGTAGCTTATTTGCACCAAGGCTATTTTGTGAGTCCAGAGATTGTATTTACAGTGGATGTATCAAGGGCTTATTTGAGCTACAGTTGCCTTTCTGCTCTCTCAACCCAGTTCCACACTTTCCTTTCACCTCTGAAATCATACACTACTTGTATTATGTTGCGTATAGCATGTGAAATCTCTGTACTTTGTTAAGTAAATGCATTTGTAAAAAAATAAATAATTAAAATAAAATATGGATTTGAGCAAATTGTATCATTTAACTAGTATTCTTATAATCAGTGGTACTGTGTATACAAAATGACACGTACAATTGGCCCTCAGAGTGCAGTACCTAATGTGGTTTTATTATTGGTGGCTTTTAATTGAAGCTCCACAGTTATAATTTGCAAAACAAAATTAAAAGCACACACAACTCAGATGTGTAATGCAAAAGCAATTACTCTTCTGCTGAAAGCAACAGCTATGACAGTGTAACCCTACAAGCTAAAAAAATAAAATAAAAAATACAACTATGCAAATTAACTAGAATTATTCATATATTTTGCCGAAGTCAGTCTGTGCCTCAGTTTACACCTGGTTGTTAATATATTCATGAATCAATAAAATTGTATTGTGTCGTCTTTATTTCCAGCACAGTAAGATGGAAGATTAACAATTACTTAAAAAGGCAGTAATGAGAAAAGGACTTGTGTGTCATGCGCCTTTTGAATTGCTGCTTGGACTGTTCTCCGAATTCCAACATGTTTGTTTTCCTCAATCTAAAGCTTTTCTTCTAATGTAATAAAACCTGAGTCAGTAACTTTTCAATAGGATAAAATAACAGAAACGGAAATTAGAAGAAACGTAAAATAAATAAAAGTCTGAACAGCAAACAATAGATTTTTTTTCTACATCCTTACTAGTTTCATAAATCCACCTGTACTGCCCATGTTTGAAAAGTGTCCTTCTGCATTAACTGCCTGTGCTGATTGACTGATCTTGTACCGATTCTGAATTACATTTGGGATCTACAGAAAATAATCCCAAAGGCAGGAAACGTCTGACAGGCGGCCCTTTAGAAGCCCTTACGTCAAGGAGTTTGTGAATGGGACATTTTCTCTGGCGCTTGAACCAAACGTGTGTTGTATAAGTGACAAACGATATGTAATAAAACATTAATCCGAAATTATTTTGTACTTGGAAATGGCAAACACTGTAACAATGAATAAATGCATGATTCATAAATGTTTACGTGAAAGTCAAATGGTTTTTGTTAGCTTGTTTAAGACTTGGTTCTTTCACCTTTACAGCGGTTAAAGAATAAAAAAAACGTAGGTGAAAGACCATGAAGAAGGAGAGTTAATATGTCCTGTTCTTTTAGTTTGGTACCTGTGATACATTTGCAGTTACTCACCTGAACAGCAGTCGTGTTCCTCTGTCTGTGCTGATATCATTGCATAAGATCAGTAAGATATATTTCTACCCGTTTGAAGTGCTGTTACCTGGATACATGCTGCTGGATCTTATTTGATGTAGTGGCAGTTGGCTCCGTGTATCAAGTCTTGTTTCAAAGATGTGACATGATAGTTCTTTTTCTCTAGGTTGCATGAACTGGACTGTCTGTTATGATGTATTGGTACCGTTTTCTGCAGGTGAAGTTCACAGAATGAGCAGCCAACAATATATGAGACTTGCTTCATTTATCAATAATATAAAGAACAAGTCAAAAACTTTGTACACGAACAATTTCTAATGTCCATTGAAAGTTCCCAACATTTAAACAACCTGTTGGTTCTTGATTTACCTTACTACATGCTCAATCAATATATATTTTACTGCTTTAATCTAAAGCTAAATTATAGACCTTAAGTAATTGGTGATGTAAAGCTCTGGCAGTCAAAACACTCTTTGGCTGAAAGTTGATAACATCATGTTAATACATAGTTTTCTCACCCACATGCAGAATCTGTTTGGGAACGACAGAGACAAGGTAAATCGGGTCTACTTGCAATTTGCACAGTGAGTAGAATGTGTGACTGATGACGTTCCCTCACCGGTTCAGCTGGCAGAGGCGTCTGGAAGCAGAAGGAATGGTTAATCTGAGGTTTAACAGAGTTTGGAATGACGCTGGGAAGTAACAGATGGGTGACAGCTTACGGCTCTGAGACAAGGATGCAGCACCGTGGGAACGCAACTCTGACCCGGATGGAGGATGGTGAGTTCAGGCTCTGTGGCGGCGGAGTGAGTGTCCGCGAGTCGGCAGGCAGGTGGAAGTCCGGAGGACACAGGAAATGAGGAGGACCGATTCTGGAGATCTTGACACTGGAGGCTTGTAGATGGCAGTTCGAGTGGAGGAAATGAAAATGAATTGTAACCCTACACGGTTAATAATCTGGAGAAGAGAGGTTGTCGTGTAGCTCCTCAAGTCCTCTGAACCTGATGAGGTAATTGATGCCAGGTGTGCCGGCTGCTCAGGAATGGAACGCCCATCTGTAGATATTCCTCAGACAGATGATGTGTCACTGAAATAACAGAAAACAACAACATTTTAAAGTTATTGTTACGTTTTTGAAGGAAAGTTGTCCATTTCATGTAAGAGACAGCTTACTTGAAAGAAACAAGAAGGTGAAGAAATTTGTGGAAAATTAGTGGAAGGGTAACAGATAGTCAGACCAGGAACTGCATCAACCTGCCTTATGAGCGGTGATTCTTCATTTCCACTTAGAACAGAGTAAAAGTTGGATTTTTACAGATTGTCAGAGAAACATGATGACATGGTTAAAATATTCTCTTTTAATAAACGGACAAATATTAGGTAATATTTTGCAAGTCAATAACGATGCTTTAAAAGTGTTAAACAGATCACAGCAGACTCAACTGGAGCCTTTTGGAGTAACAAACACGCTGAATGTTTTATCTGTCTTCATCTGAAACAAGCAAGAAAAATATATAGCATTTTTGCAACAAAGGTTTATTGTATATTATTTGTTGAAATAATAACATCTGCATACGTATGACTGTTGATTTCAATAATAATCGATATTTTTTAACTCAATACTTATTTCTATTTTAAATCAAATAAATTAGATTCTATTTTGTAAATTATTTTGCATGAATACAGTGATATCATGATATTTATCCTGAAGGTTATCAAACCAGGAGGATCTCAGATTGGCACGCGCCTCGTCTGCTGCCCCAGACTGAAGAGAGAATTTCTCCGTTCCTTCTTCTCACTTCATAAACTGAACCGACACCCTTGAGAAGCGGCACAGCCTGTTTGCATGCCAAGTGATTAGCTGCTTCATAACAGTTATTTTCTGTGTGAATGGGATGGGATTTCCCCTAAGAAAACACTGCAGAGAAAGCAATGCAACAATCAAACTCATCCGTGAGTTTGTCGTCGGAGCGAAGAATACGTGCACAGGGTCACGTTTAATTGTCTGTGGAAAGACGGTTCTAATTTACCTCCTGGTAACATCCTATTGCTCACTTTACACATTTTTGCAACACCCTCTGCCACACATATTTCTATTTTTCTTTTTTTTAAAGATGAAAAAATGCTAAACAAATAACTCTTTTGAAACCCTTTGGAAAAAAAACAGACCATCTGTAATCTTGTATCCCAGGTGAATTCTTCACATTTTTGTTCTGTTTTATATAAAAAAAATAAAAATACAGCATCAAATATGTTTAATTGAATTGCAAGGTTACGAGTCAAGTTCAATTATGGAATTAAAGAAAGCAGAAATATGGCCATAACTAACAAGCTTATAAACAATATGCCATGTAACATGGCATATTTCACACCCATTAAAACTTTTTAGTGTCTGTATTCTTATATCTATAAATGGTTGCGTAGAGACATCCTTGATCTCAGGAGAGGCTTTGGGCCCCGGATGCATCCTCAGAGCTGGAGGTGACTCTCCAAAGGACAGCCGGCTATGAAATCTTGCACCTTACTCCGTGGCAGGTTTATTCCCCAACAAAGGACCAAGGGGAGAGAGCAGAGCGCTCTTGGTGCGAGCCAATTAGCCTTGTTTATTTTCCTCCGCTGTCTAATAAACGTCACTTTCTACTTCTAATGGTTCGCAAAGAGAGTGTGATTAAAATTCAGGCCAGAGGTGTGACCAAACGTGAAACAGAGCCATGTCTTCTGCAGAGGCCCTTCACCGTGCCACAATGGCTCTCAATGCAGCATTGTTATTGGAGCTTATTATAGCAAAAAATTTACAACACTCCACTGACCTCTGCGTACCACAGTCGCCATGACAGCAATATTCCTCACCAATAACAATAAAGGGTAATGAACACAACCTGTGCATTATTTATGCAAACTCGGATTTAATCTGCGTTTGTTTATGGAAATTCAGCGTTCTGTTGAAGATGGTAAAAATGAGGCTCTGTGTTGGAATTAGTTATGGTGAGCAAAAGCGTCCAAAAGTGTTTAAGGCTTGAATTGGAAATAGCGATTATGGGGAAACGGTGAGTATAAACACAACCTCATCTAGTATTACAAGTCAGACTTCTAATAAATGTTTACGTTTATTTTGCTAGGTTTTTCTTTTTTTTTATCTTATGTTGTGCGGATTAAAAGCAAAAATAACTTAAGAGTTGTAAACATGCCACAGACAACATTTTGATTGGTTATTGGTCTCTAGCAGCAGTGTGGGAGGCAGTCTGTGGAAATGTTTTTGTAACGGCAATCAGCTAAATGAGCTCATATTTAGTCACAGACCTATTCATACTTATCATGACAGGCTATGTATCATATCCCTCTATTAAAAAAAATTAACCAGAAAATATAACAAAAGATATCTCTATGGGAATGGTCAGATGTGGTCATTACAGAGAAGTTGCTCTGCAAGTCATTGACCAAGGTTATTTTTATTAACTTTTTTTTAATATATATTTTTTATTCTGTGTACTTTTAATGTAAATAACTTTTGGAATTTGTCCTCAAGTGTTTTCAAGTACCTCTAACTAAGGCGTGTTTGACTTGATTGATGGAATGTCTCTGGAACTCTGGGCCCCAAAGCCCCAATCCTATTTTCAAGATATTTATCAAACACAACATTCACTGACACACCCCTTCCTCAAATAGTTTGAGGGAAATTGAACATACATCCTTGGATGTAAATGTAAAAAAAAAATAAAAACATATCAAAAATAAATTTCCCAATAGTCTACCTGCCTTTACACGCTTCTGAAATTACTTTTTTTTGGTGGTCTTGTTGAGGTATTTCCTCCCTGCCTCATTATAATTGTTGCTGTGGTCGTTGTTTTTCATCTGTGACATTTAAAAATGTTAATAGACTGCACCATGCCTGGAACGCATGAAAATTTATCAGATGACTGGCGGACACACATTGGGAGCTCTCCAGAGCTCAGCAGTTTGCTTTATCATGGTGTTTTTGTTATGATTTAATGCTTCAGCAGTATGCTCGGGTTTTTTAAAATAGGTCTGCGAGGCTCCGGGGCTTCGGTCATATTCAGCTGGCACTTGCAAACTTTGAAAGAACTTCAGAACGATACCAAGGGCTACGGGTTTCTTGGAACAGCAAACACAAGGATGCGCTTTGATTGTTTGATATCGTTTTGACCTTGGATTTTCACTCAGTGTATCTGTGGGGCTATTTTTAAACGAGTTTCGGCGTGCGCTCTGTGCAGGTGAAAGGAGACGCTTACACAGGTTGGGAGCTCAATTGGTGAAAGAAATACAAACTGAGATCTTGGTGGACTTTGTGCTGAGAGCAGATGTCTCGTGTTTGTGCATCAGTCACCTGCCTCAGTGAGCAAACTTAAGTGCTCGGAACAAACTCGCAGCAATGTCAACTTTCTGAACTGAAATGCTTCGCAAGCAGGAGGTAAACACGGCATTGATAAATTAGTATTCAGTGAAGAAGATTTAGTCTTTTCTAGAGATGCTCTCGAAAGCTGCCTCTTTAGTTCACCGACTCCCTGTTTCCATTTGATAGTATTTTGCTTTTCTGTTGGATTATCAAGGAAGAGCTGACTTACATTATTCTGTTCTATGATTTAAGAATTTATGACATTATGTACAGAACTAAAAAAAAAATAAAGAAGTCACCAAACAAATGAAAAAATGCCACAAAAACAGATACATTCACCTTAAAAATACAAATTATGTCTACAATAGTGTATAACTTGCATACAGAGCATATTTGTTTCCAGAAGAATATAAAAACGTTGTCTTTGTCTTGGTAAATATTTCAACGTGTCCCTCATGGATCCTCATGAATATGGTCTAAATACTAAACATGTACTTACACAGCTTTGAATTGCATTTTAGACTAAATACATATAATTAAAGAAAAAGAAAAAATGAGAGAAAAGGAATAGAAAACAGGAAACAAAAAAACATTTCCCCACTCAGACAAAAAAAGACAAAACAACACATGTTCTGTAATTTTCAAAGTGCACAACTAATAGATTTAGACTACTTGAAAAGTTTAGTTTCCACCACTGAAGGAGTCTAATTGAAATATTTACTAAGAACTCATATACATAACAATATGCTGGCCATGTACACTCTGCAAAATTAAATCACTGTATTGTTAGCCAGAGTGAAAATGACCTCAAAGTCAATGAGAGCACAGCTGAATGCTTAATTAGGCAGTTAGTGTTGGCAAGCACTTTGCCTAAATTATGATTATGGTGCACATCCAAAACTGAAGAAAAAATTTTGCTGAGATTTCATCTGTAAACCTTCCCAAGGCTGACAAAAGGCCTTGAGTCCTAAAGAGTCCAGCATGTTGGCAATAACACAGTGCCTGCTCCTCTAACACCCTCATAGTAATTGTTTGTGTTTTGGCTCAGCTAGGTTGCCTCAGTCAAAAAATATATATATATAAATAGCTTTTATTTTTCATAATAAATGGGAAAATAAAATAATCTACACATAGAAGCAAAGACTTAATGCCATGGCTGAGCTGCAGAGTAATGGGAATCAATAGCAGTGCTGAACACTGCAGAAACCGAATGAAGCCATGTTTGTAGTGTACAGTTTCTAAAATTACCATTACAAATCCTCACATTTGTTTTTAATTGTTGCAGATTATGTTATGTGTTAGTTAGCATACCAACTGGATCAGATACAGTAACATTTACATGTTTACACTTTCTTAATAATCCTGATTTCCCAATAAAGCTGCTCGCATTTGCATATTTTCACAGCACTACAAGGTGGTTTGTCTCCTCCAAAACACTGTGGACCAACATCAACAAAAACATTAGCTTGCAAGAATTACATACAAAATTTATGCTGCTTTGTTATTTTGGCAACAGTGATATGTGGAGGGATCAAGGAAAAAGTTAGAGGTGAAAACATAGAATATATTTCTCTAGCTTCAACCTTTTCTATAAAGTATCTATTTCCTGAGATCTTAACTCACTTGTTTAATCCCAAATCTTTCCCTGCAAAATAAGTGTGTGCATTTCAACCTTACACCTCCCTAACACATAATTATTTATGCATTATTACATTCCCAGAGTAGAGCATTCTATGTTATATTCAAACAAAGGTTATGACTCAAAATCTTATCATTTTTATTTGGATACTTTCCATTTCGACTTTGCTGAGATTTAAAGTTTATGATAGTTACATTCTTGTCCTCATCTCAAATAGATAAATTTTACAAAAAACCCGAATGACAAAAGGAAACCCAAGGCAGTTGAGAATATTTTAAAAGTTGAAGGAGTTGGAGGAGGGTAATGACATTAAACTGGACTCCAAATACTGAACTCAGCAATAAATGCAACACAAAAAGTAAGATGAGACAAAGTAGGGATAGCAGAATATGGAGTTCATAACGGGAATGTTTATGTAAAGATTTTCCAACAAGGAGGAGGGATGTCATTGTTAAATAGAAAACAACTTAATGTAGACATTGAAAAATAATTATTGTTAATTATTGGGGGAAAAAAACAAAGCATTTTCTTGCCTGACAGTCTTTATGCTCATAATCAACACCTGTCCTCATAGCTGTGTTTACTTCCATGAACCCCCCCCCACTCCCCCCCAACCCACAAATAAATGCTTTTCTTCCTAAATGAATGAGATCACAGCAATGTCATCTGATTGAGGAATATGTGGACACCGTGTGCGAATGGCATACAACGTGCAACAGTTATTTTTATAATTTTTGATCAAAATCAATTGCTCACCACAAGGTTGCTTTTTGTTCTGTGGCACTACAGTAATGAGAGCCCATGCTCAATGTGAAGCACAAGAATACAACACAGCCTGTAGCCGGAGTGAACATGGCGCCGCACATCAACTCTTCAAAACCCTGCTGAAATAATATTGCAATTAATGTCCAAGTGTCGATTAAGTACATCCATTCATTCCTGAGTAGGTTTTCATGGCCTTTTTTTTGTTATTTTCATACGACAAATTGAAGTACATTTACAATAACAAACACTTGAGTGTGCATATTTGCTTAAAAGGTTAAGAGCATGCAACCTTTACTCTGAAAATAAGATTTCGAAATGCCAGATATTCATGAGCTCATTACAACGGCACTTGATGAGGAAGAGAAATATGCCGGGCAGCTTCCTAAAGCCATCCAGTGAAGGTAATCTGTGTTGGAAGAAGGACAAACAAGAAAGTCAAAGAATGTGGACGACTTTAAGGAGAGTCAGCTTGTGACGAGTTATTGGGTGAACTGCATAGCAATTAAATACACACCTTACAACTGCTGGTAGGTGATACAGGAAGGAATGTGGGAAAGCCGCACGTGTTTGTGCCATGTATCTGAGACGTAGCGGGCCACTGTCAGCTGGCTGGAGCCTTCAGATAAGCGGTGGTACAGCATGTTGAGTTAAATTAATTTTTAAAGTATTGTGTTCTCCTTATGTCACTCTGTTATCCAAGGGTTCAGAGCTCTCCAGCTACCTACAATAAAACAGGAGAGTTTATAATCAGTTTGCGATATGAAAAGCTGAAATGTAGATGGTTTACTCTTTTTTTATGTTATTCTAAGTGATTTTTTTTTACGATTACACAAAGCGTATGCATGGCATTGTAAATATCAAAAGGCTCCAATTATTTTGGTTTCCTAGGCAGCTGAATGAATTAAAGTATCAATGATGTACACAAGCTATTTGAACTTCAATATGTTACAAAGAAAACTTGTTTAAATATTGATAACAGCATCCTCTGAGTAATTTACTTCACATCGTTTAGCATATTAATCCATATTATACCGTTGTTTTTAGTTATACATACTGCTGGTTTTCTAAAATGGAATCCTTTCTGAGAATGTCAAACATGTGAATTACAAATAAAACTAAAGGTTAGACTTCACTCTGTTTTGTCTCTATGGAGACCTTATGCTTGGTTTCAGACATGTAGGTTTATCCATTTTGTTGGCAGAATAAATTGACTTTTAAAGCGTCTACATATAAACAATGTAGATGAACGGACATCCAGCCTACCACAGTGACTTCTTGGTGGAGATTTTGGATTTATACAAGTTGGAAAACATCTACTGTATTTACAGTAGAGATGTTCAGAGTGTTAATTCCTCATTGCATGTGAATTAACCCTCTGATGCATGAGGGTTTAACAATGTAGTTCCTTTGAAAAGGAAGACAATTTTTCATATGGTGCTGCTGACTCCCTGGTTTAATGCAAAGCTTCATACTTTGAAACACAACACTAGAAAATTGGGGGTAGAAATGTTTTATTTTTTTTTGGGAATTCTGCAAAGTCTGGAAAATAGTTTACTGAAACACTATGAAGAACAATCAGCAAAAGTTAGAAATATTAGAAAACCAAGATTAAAAACCATCTGGGTTAAAACAGAATATGGAAACAGGGCAAAAAAGGACTTAAGTTGGAAGAGAATATATATTTTATCCTTAATACGATTGGACCAGATCAAACAAATTTATGCAAACTGAACTTGATGTGTTATTAAGATACAATTTTAGAAATTATATCTTGGAGTGACATATATGTGTTCTTTTTATTCCTCTAATGTTTGACGGTAAGGAGAAAAAGAAAAGAAAAGTATTAATTGCTGTCTTGAGTAGCGTCCAAATTACATTTGATCAAAAATAAAGCCAGGATGCATTCCTTGAAACAACAGAGAACTAAGTAATGATTCATTTCACATTAACCAAGAAACCACTACTGATATAAATTTGTTATAAAAGTATTACTGATTGCACCTTAAAAAAGTAGGTAACTTTAT
The DNA here is from genome assembly GCF_904066995.2 of Poecilia reticulata. Taxonomy (NCBI): domain Eukaryota; kingdom Metazoa; phylum Chordata; class Actinopteri; order Cyprinodontiformes; family Poeciliidae; genus Poecilia; species Poecilia reticulata. The sequence goes on from NC_088841.1 coordinate 21,509,999, forward strand.
GTTATTAAAGGTAAAGTTTAAACAGTAATGATTTCTTGGTTAATGTCAAGTTGTCATAACAAAGACATTTTGAATAATGTCAACTTTGTATTAAAAGTGTCATAATTTACCTAATGACGCTTTATGACAACAGTCATAAATATTCATGAAGGCTTATTCATGTTCATGACAGATGTTATGTCGTGTTTATGACTGTCTTATTCACACCCCTTCAAATAAAGTGTTGCATTTTTTCCTATTATTTTCACGTTTCCATTTAAAGCTTGTGATCTACATCTTCACACGTCCCCATGGATTGGACAGTGTTCCCTTCTTAACTTCAGAAACTGTCTTGAACTATCGAAAAGGCTTTGGCTAATACCCAACATATAAAGAACTGAAGTTCACTTTGGGGATTAATTTGCAGTCGCAGACTTTTTACAGCCTAGACTCCCTGCAGTCCAATATCTCAGTAATTAAGTTGTTCAGTAAAATATAATGTTAGCAAGGAACTCTTAAGTTCCACGTTGTAAAAAAAAAAAATACTATTAAAATCTCTAAAGTCTCATCTCATTACATTTAATTGATGATTGTAATGTATGATAAAAAAAAATAAGCTGTCTCTTTGACCTTCAGCTCTCATCGCCCCAACATCCCCTTTGTCTTTTATTTTCCACCTGTAAGCTGATGACAAACATTGCGCAGAGCCAGAAAAACAGTGGTTGAGCGGAGACAGAGCACTTTGTCAGGTCAACTAATTGAGTAGTTGGCCCAAAGCAGGAGCCATTTATAAGACCCCTCCTCTCCTTAGGCGTAAACGACCGAGTCCCATTCCTCTGCCCCTGTCCCGCTGTGCTCCGCTGTGACACGGGGCTTTGTCACCCCCCGCCCCTGAATACTCCCTGCCTCTTCCTCATTCATCACCACAGAGTGATTCCCTGGCTTTACGGAAAAGTGATAGTTGCTTTGAGGCCCGCTGTGGACGCAGAAAGACCCTTCAGGCTTAAGTGTTCTGATCAATCAAGAGGTCTTCTGGGTCAGGCTGACCTTCTGATATCAGACTCAAGGTAACAAAGCCTCAGGTTCGTGTGAGAAAACGTGCCTCGGCGTTCTCTCCCTTCCACCCCTTGTCGAGCACATTGCTGTGTTGCCGTCTTTTGAGTTTCCAGCTAATGGCTGCTGCTGTATTGTATCCAATTTCTGGCATAAATTTGTCATTACGTCTGGGGTAGCACTTCATCTTTGTTGAGAATGACAATTAGGGCGTAATCAGAGCAAGTGTCCCAGAATCATAATAAGTGTCTAGTTTGTCTACCACCTTTCCCCATTTGAACAGCTGTGACTCCTGCAGTGCTCTTGGCTGGCGCAGGCCCCTCTTGGCTCATTTACTTGCCTCTGAAGTATTTGTTTGGAGATGAGTGTTGGCTCAAACAACTGGAGACATTTTTTTGTTTTTTTTCTCTCTTTGATATTTATGTTTTTTTTTTATAGCTGTTTTCAAAATGTCCTTCTTGAAACAAATGACCATTCTTACAATTGCTACACTTATAATGAAGTGTAGCAATATGGCCACTGAGTTAGTACTGTACGAGTCTGTCCAACAGGCCTGACCCTTCACTTCTCTAGACACCTGGAGGCTTGCTGTTGCATTTCTCACCCAGGTGTTAAAAGCAGATCCATGATGTTCTGTAGATCGTGTAGAGCCATGTTTGCTTCTACGTTACGATGACTATTTTTCAGAAAACTGGAGCTTAAAGCTCACCTGTTTGATTGTAACTGGAACATTGGTCAATATGTTTGATGAGTATTTGCTTGATGATTTTGATGATGGTATTTGGCAAAATGCATTGTTTTTGCATGCTTCATAATTGACTCCTGTGTTGGACTTTCATGGTGCAAAGCACTTGGAACTGCCTTATCAGCGGTCATAATCTTTTGCCTTATTGATGCACAGCCTGTATGTGTGATTCTCTTGCATGACCCTCTGCTAATGCTCCTTTCTTTTCAGTTCATGCACAATCTTTTATAGAATTTGACAACTAGCTTTGGAGATAATCTGAGAGCAGAGTGACTGAGATGACCTCAAATGTAGCCGGAAGGGAAAGAGAGGATAATTACCTGACATCGGAGGCAGCTCGCTCACAAGCATGTGCAGTCAGGAATCCACTTCTACAAACAAGATTTTCTTAATAAAGCTGTTGTCAACTGGTAGTAGTTTCTCAGCTCTATATTATTTTTCTTTCTCTGGTCTCGTTGCTTCTCTATGTCACGGACTTTTAGACGATAGCGCGCCAAATTACTGGTGTCCAAAGTCAATCGTCAAGGGCGAGAGTGGTACGTCTTTCAGATATTTCCTCAATTCAACACACCTGAAAGAAGAAATCATTAACATGCTTCTGCTTAACTTGATGACAAGCTGAGGAGGTTTTAGATAGATAGATAGATAGATAGATAGATAGATAGATAGATAGATAGATAGATAGATAGATAGATAGATAGATAGATAGATAGATAGATAGATAGATAGATAGATAGATAGATAGATAGATAGATAGATAGATAGATAGATAGATAGACTATCTATCTATCTATCTATCTATCTATCTATCTATCTATCTCCTCAGTCAATAGTGAGTTCTTGGAAAGACCTTCTCAGCATAATAAATATGTGTTGAAGTTATTTTTCTGCTGAGTGCAGCATTATGTCCACACTAGTTAGAAGTGATTTCCACTGGCTGTTTCCATTACCCAACTAACTATCTCTCCTCCACTTTGTGAAATGTCTGTTGCTATTCTTAGTTTTTTCTTTTTTTTATTAAATGCCTTGTGGATTGACAATCATTATGTTGCTGCAACAGAGCAATTTTATTTGTACATATTAAAGTTCTTCTCCTACAAATTGCGCCATCTTGTTTAATTATATAAAAAAAAACAACCAGGCTGAACTTATTCACCAGTGACTAATGAAGAGAAACCGTTGCTTTGGAAACCTACAGGTCCTTTTTCTCTGTTCTAGTTTATAGGTCCACAGTCCATTTCACAGGGCAAATCTCAAACAGCATCTGACAAAATGAGTCAGTTATCTCAGCAGGAAGATATTGTGATTGCTTCAAGGGATCAGGAGGAGACAAAGAGTTTTGTCTTTGTCCCTTTCCTATCTTTAGTGGCTCGAGCATTTCTAATCTGATCTGTCTGTGTACCTGGTTCTATTAGTTCTAATTCTATGTCACTACTGGTCAGAAGGACTTGAGTGTTGCAACAGCATTTTGATTTACATTTTTGCACTTTCCGAAATTGTTCTGTGGGCTTTTGGCGCCCTGATGATAATGCAACCCCATGCATCACTTACGCAGCATTTTCCACCTCTTGTCATTAATATGGATGTTTCTGAATGCATCGCTGGATCTTTGTAGACCTTGAGCCAAATGCTATGATTAGAAATCTGATCCGCAGGGTCAAGGTGCTGAAATGTGCATGTTGAACACAATCACCTGCATAAACAATTATTTCTGTGGCAAGTGCAACATTATTAAGGGAAAGGGCTGTGAACTGTTTATCGAACTAACGAAGGAAGTCTTTTCATATTTGTATCCAAACTTCAGCAGAAAGCTGTGCTGCTCTGCAGGAAACCAGCGACTTGTTGTGAAAATAAAAAAAAAACAAAGCATCATTAACTCTTTTTGTAAACTTTCTCCGAAAGGGCATGCAGCATATTATAACTTTACAACTTTTTTTCAGCTGTATTTCCATTTGTTGCTCACCATAATTTTAAACATATTTATTTTTTCCATGTCAAAAATTGCAAACTTTATAAAAGAAATTAAGCGTAAAAGAAAACAGTGATGAGGCTCAACAGGCAACACCTTATCCATTATCCTGTTTCAGGAGGCAAAACTCCAGAGGGCTAAAGTTTGTTTCATGAAACTCAGTTTTAAAACAACTTACCCATCTGATTAAAATTATAATTTGTTTATATTACTCCGTTTTTATTTTTTACCTCTACAGTATAAAGATAAATGGCCTTTAAAGAATAAGTATACTTCATGGAAATCTTTTCTAAGCTTAAAGCTACAGATAAGGTTTCCCAGTAGAGAAATTCCATCTTTATTTCTTTTATATCTCATTAACAGATATGTTAGCGGATGTCTACGTTGGTCAGAACAAAAAGGAGGGGAAGCACAAACATGCCAGAGGAAGGAGCGGGCCTCGTTGCCTTAAAAACTCAGAGGACCTCCTGTCTAATGAAATGCTGTCAGGGTCCAGTGAGCTGAGCTGCCAGGAGAAAGCCTCACAATGGAGAAAAGTCCAACAACAGCACAAAGAGAGAGCAGGACGGCAACCTTACCTTCCAAGCTCTTATTAAATTTTGGGAATTGCTCAGGCAGATAAAGTAAAGAAGACACCTCATTGACATGGAAAGAAATGCATTGCTTCCTCCAAACTACAGGCATTATTTGCTGTGTACTTTAACTTTACTTTTGACAACAGTAATTAATTTTGATGAAATAAAGTTAATCTGGGTTTAAGTTGTACATCCACAGTGCAGAAAGCCCAGTCATTTTTTTTTTAAAGAAACATCGGTAGGTAAAACCTAAACTGATCCACAATGTTATGAATTTCAAATATATATATATATATATATATATATATATATATAGAACATGATGATGTTATGCAAACATGGGAATACATTGCATAAAATTGTTAATTATATGGTAATGTGATCATTTCTTCCAGATGACGGCAGCAGTATGTTTTAAGGCCACATTGAAAATGAGACAAAAATAGAAAGAAGTTGACATGACAGGTTAATTTGTCTTAAAGTATGGATAGCTGTTTGTTGAGAATCCTACAAAAACCACGTTGCTGGAATCAGTATGTCACAGGAAACCAGGTCAAGAATTTAGATAAACACGTCACATCAGCCGCCTCTTCTACCTTTGCTCCACACCAGCATGACCAATGAATTTCAAATATCTTATGGTATTCTAAGTCACATCGTGTCCATGTTGAACACATTTAAGTTGGAGAAACGTAAGCCACCCATGACTTTCTACTTGGTCAGGGATGAAGGCTGCTCATCTTGAGGATCGTATTTCTCAGAGTCAGCCTACAAACCGTGATTCCATCCACAATGTGAAGCAGCATCAATACGCCTCCATGTCTCAAACCAAGCATAAAGTAAGATTTGACTAACTAATGTAAATTAGCCATTGTACTAGCCTTCATTATGCATGAAGGGAATACTTTAAATCAAATCGTATTCACATGCTAGAGTGGATCGGACCTCAGTTTAGATAAGAATCATTGAAAAGACTTTTCTTTTCCATTTCCAGCAGGCATCTTAACTGAGCTTAATTTATTAAGCAAAGCAAAAATGGACAAAAATGTTATCCTTGAGACGGTCAAAACTCAGACATAATCCGACAAAAAACCTCGAGCTGTAACTGCAATAAAAATGCTTCTACAAAATATAAATAAGCATATATCACTTTTTTCACTTCACATAAAATCCTAATGCAGTAAATATACATTCAAGTCTGCAAAGCTGTGACATTTTGAGAAGGATTTTCACAAAAAGTCTCAATAAAACGTACTGAAGTTTGTGGTTCTAATCTATTAAGATGGAAAGATCAAGAGGTGTAAAGACTTTTTCAAGACAGATTACAGCTACAAATTGTTTAACTATATAATACAATAGATCTAATATCTTTTTTCTGCTTTCTTTCATTTTTCGCATTTATTTTTTAGGAAACCAGAGGCTTTGGCAATCTGCACAAGAAAAATTCCTTCCAACCGTAGTCCAGATGCAGCACGGCTGTATTTCAACAGTGCCTCACACTGACTTTTCTAGCTAATTAAACAAGAAGCTAAGACAGTTCAAGAAATATGTGGACTGCAAGGGGCAACCAGCCTACAGCTGGTGTAGCAGTAGAAAGATGGCTCCTTCATCAAATAAACGATGATGATGATGACAAGATGTTGTTATTTATAACCCCGTCTCAATCAGGTGAAACTACCATGGAGACTATTACATTGTTATAAAAGAAAATCTGATTTCATCCAACGAAGCCACTCTTTGCAGATATAGCAACGCATTTGTTTCTGCTAATGAAGAAAACATTGGTCACAGTTTCAGTTGCATCCATCAGCTGTTCCCGTAATGTGTTTTTCCAGCTTAGAGCTCGTCGTGAAAAGGGAACAACACGGCGGAGAGGCTTTCGGTGCAATCAGCTTCATAGTGGCTGGCAAAAATGGTACTAAAAAAAAGAAAACTCCACATAAGAGACACACGTAAAATGTGCTGTGCCGTTTCAACTGCAAAGGTAATGACAACTGTACGACTGAGTGGCACTCACCACTGAAGCTTGTTTTGTGCAGAAGAGGGGAAAAACATTTTAAAATATATCCAACTATAGAGCTTTCACCAACCAAACACTGTGGCACTTACCTTTCGTAAAATTACCTGGGATGTGACTTCGACAAGCTGATATGCCCTTCAAGGCTCCACAGCTTTGTTAGACCACCAGAATAATGAGGGTTGTCAGGAAAAGATGCTTTGCATTCACCACAATCAACTGTGATGTATATGGTCTGTTTATTGCCTAAAAATGAAAAAAATGTAGAAAATATAGTGTTTAAATCTAAATCACAGGCTAACAGGTGTACTTGTGAGCTACACAGAACTCATTGTGTCTATCTGGCTTGGGTTCTTGCGAAACATAAACATGAAACATATGCTAAATTTTAGGTGTTGCGCAGATCTGCTCATCAGTTCAGATGTGGGTGCATGAATAGACATTTGTGTGTGCACGCGCACACACACACACACATCAGTGTGCTACTCTGCAGCACTTCTCAGCAGGTGAAAGAAATCTGACCCAATCAGCAGCACCCTCAACTCAAGTAATATAAGGAATTCACAAACCACTTTACTGGTTTTGCAACAGAGCTGAGGAAGGCAAACACAGCCTCCAAAGCAGCATTTCATGGGAAAGGACTTATAAGGACTACCGGTAAGCCACTAACTGGGCTCAATTGAATGTAATTTGACTGTAGTTTCACATTTGAGAAAAGGAATGCATAATTTATTGAAGTAAAAGTTTGCACTGCTAGTTTTTACAGTTTGGTTCCACTAAATGTATGTTAAGATATCTAATGTAAAAAACTTAAGTCCTAAGAAAAAGAAAAAAAAAAAGGTAATTCTAAAATGTTTGGATTTGTTTGATTTAAATTCAACCAGGCATGGAATTTAATAATTTAATACTTGAATTTATGGTTAAAATTGTAAAATAAATGCATGTTCAAGGTTAAAAATGGAATTAGTTGAGATAAATTATTAATTTGGAACCCAATGTCTAAAATGTATGTTAAAATATTTTGTATGTGTGTTGTAGGTTTTTCACCTGTTCATTGATTCTCACTCATTGGTGAAAATAAAAAAGATTGAGTGAATTCCTGAAGTCTCCAAGTCCTCCTTTTCAAGTGTAGGAAGCCATGAAATTATAGGACACTTGACATTAGGCTTGTTGCAAATTTTCTAACAAAAAAAAACAAAAAAAAAAACACCCCCTTGGAATACAGAAGATATCCTAAGCAAGCCATCTTTGCCATGAAGCAGCCATAGAAAAGGTTTTTTAAGAGCTATTCTTATAAAATAGTAAATTATTTATTGTCTTATCCAATTTGAACTGAACCCTAAAGACACTGTCAATATTTTTGATCAACTAAAACGTATGTCGAAGGTTGTGGGGAGGAAACTATAGACTTGCCTTCATTTTTTTCAGCTGTACCTCAAAAATTACCTCATCTAATGTAAATACTTTGTTGCACTCTTTACAGATAAACAAATCTGAAACGTGGAAGTCAAAATACTGGAAAAAAAAACCCATTTATAAAATAGAAAGGATTATGACAAAAATATGTCTGTTTTTGCAGGCTTGTTCCAAGTGACGTGACTTGTGAGAGCAAAATAGCTTTTCTCACTGGAGATGCAACAAGATCGGATCATTTTCAAAGCTCGGTGAGCGGTGGGAATGTTGTGGAGCTCTGTGTGATCAAGGCCGCTACTGGAATCCCCAATGGATTGTGTGAAATGTGTGTTTGGTTTCTTCAACTCACAGTGATTGTCGTTAGCTAGATAGCGTGGTCCAGTGCATAAAATGATTACAGCTCTCATTAAGGACGGACTCGGACCGTGTAAATCCCAGGACTGTCTTGTGAACATAGAGGAGAACCGACGGAGCGTGCTTTCATGATACATGCAGCCTCTACCATCTGTCTGGTGAGTCCACTGCCATGGCGACGACACCCACTGATTAAATAGCTTCATTTAACCCCCAGAGCTCTTTTGCAAATATCTGAAATGTTTCCGTCCTTAATGATGTGAAGAATATTTCTTGGTCGAATCACTGCTATATATTTGGAAACGTTTGGTTTTCACAGATTTAACCTCATTAAATATTTAATCTGTTTTAAAATGTGAAAGCAAACAAGGTGTTTTATGACAAGAGAGAAAAAACCCTTGAACAATCTCAGCAGTAATTGCGACTGAATCAAACTTCTCCAACCTTAAGTGTGTGTTGCATGATAAACTTACACACATAGTGCATAATTGTGCAACAAAAGAAAACCAAATTCATGGTTTTCCAGAGCTTTTTTTGTTTGTTTTCGGGGAATCCTGGACTCCACAGAGATTGCAGGTTTTTTCTCTGATGAATCCTGTTTAAATAAATATTCTGGAGTTAGAATAGTAAAGTCAAATTTAACTGAGAATATTAAAAACTGATATGTTTTTAGTAAAGAACAGTCAGCAGTTGGTTTTAATCCAGGTATGCAAAAGACATGGTTTCCTGTTTATCTAGGAAGATTGAATGCAAATATACTTTTCATATTTTTAACTGTAAAAAAAATATAGTCATATATTTTCATCCTGGACTACTTTGTGTTGCTCTATCACATCAAATTCTAATTTAAATTTGCCGTTGTAATAATGTTTCTGCTCTACATTTAGTAAAAACAGAAGAAAATCCAGTTGTTTTAAAATCATGCTCTCATTTGAGGTAAATATGAACACTAGACTGAGTCCTGGGCTCCATGTTTTCGGGCATTTCTCCCTTGTACTTCATCAAGAGCCACTCGTCATGCATGGGTGGCTGCATAAAATTACCATACAGCAGAAAAAGAAGAAAAAAAAAAACAGTGTCTCAGCAAAGGAAGGCTGAGCCGCATTTCATTAATGTCTGATACCACAGTTCAAGTTCAAAACGAAGCAAGTTAACCCTAATCTGTGTTCCTGGAGGAGCAGAGCTATTTGGTAATTGTGTGTGTTTGTGTGTGTTCCTTCTCTCATTTGAATGCTTTCACCCATAGCTCGCCCAAAGCAAACCTCGCTGTCTTTCTGACATTGGAGAGAAGCTTTTCACACTGTTTTCTGCATCATTGTTTTTTTTTTTTTAATTTTATTAAAGTTTTGGTTCATACTCACTGATTTAACTTCTTCTCCAAGCAGCAGCAGAAAATTCCTCCCTAAACTTCAAACAGAAAATAATATTGTATTTTTCCTTATGAGTTGGTAGAAATCATTTTAATGGTAAAAATGGAAAAATAATTGCTTGTGTTAATTTATTTAATTGGTTTATTGTTCCTGCTCAATCTGAGGTTCAACTAAGAGCTCGACTGCTCTCACCAGTAGCCTAGCTATAGAAATATAGAATATAGAAAGTGCTGAACGTGTTTGATTTATGTTGCTGTTGCTGAAATCATAAAATGCTTTGAAGAAACTTACAGTTAGTTGGTTTAAACTTCTGTTGTACAATTACATTGATGTAAATGCGACTCTAACCTAAATAAAGTCATTATTCAAATCGAAAAATAGTCCAGAATGCTTTGAAAATTGGCAAATATTAAAATGTTCATGTTCTAGAATCTATTGAAACTTTTTTTTTTTTTTGCCTGTTCATCCATTATGATTGCTGAATTAGCATTAAGGCCGTTTTTAACAGCCAGATGGATTATAATGATGATTTTTGTGCATAATGGCATTCTTTTTTTAACTTTTGGTTGCTTTCTTTTCTTTTACACTTTTTTCTACATGCTTCTTGACTTCGGAAATTGGGGTAAAAAATCCAGTGGGCTGCAAGAATGAACATAGTGTAGCTGAAAAGGAAAAGCTGAGATGAGATATGCTGCTTAAAATATTGATAAAGACTTTCCTAGTGGTCTAAAGCTTCAGTGCAGGCATAAAAGAGACATAAATTTAATGACCAGATGTAACAATTATGTTAACCAGGGAGTTTGGCTGCAGGAGACAGAAAAGTGACTTTTCCTTAAGGGATAATGACAGAAATAGGGGAGGAAATACAAACATCGATTAATTTGAGTAAATGGACTCGTGTCTCCTTTACTGTTTTCAGCCGATGTCCACTAAAAACCTGAATACTGAACAAGCTTACCTGAAAGATGCAACATATCCACTAACCTGAAACAAGGTTGACTTTTAATGTGCATGTCCAGATCTAGCCTGGCTGTTAACAGTGTTTTTCCACAGGCAGATGCAGCTCATTAAGGCCCTCACTCTTCAGTTCTTTAGTGTTTGACCACTGAAAAAGCTGACACTGCTCTCAGATCAACATATACATTAATATGCAAAACAACAGAAAAACAAATGAAAAAAAGAGCGAAGTAAACAATACAAAACATGTACAATAAAGCAGTGTTATTTTAATGTTTGTAACCAGGATGCACTGCTGTAGTGTGCTGCTTCCTAATTAATATAAGGTTAATTAGGAAGCAGCTAGCTCAGTACGTTAACACACATTTATCTACATATAACTTGTTATTGGTCAAGGAGATGAAAAGGGTAAACAAAATATCCAATGCAAATTCTTAGAAACTACAGCTGGGGGTTATTTCACCCAGTAGATGTTAGTTGCATGCCAACTGGCTATCTTACAGCCAAATAGAGGGATAAAAAGCATTTTCTGCCCTACCATCACAAAAAGAAATATCAGAGTTTGGTAAACTCTACTGGAATTTAAGGCAAAGCCAGGCAAGGTCATTTGTATTGGACATTTTGGCAACAAGGGAACTTTTAGGGCTTTTTCCATGATGAAAACATAAAGAGTACATAACAGTAGGATAAACAGCAAATGAAAAAAACTAAAAAAACTTTGTAATACAAAGCTATTCCAAACAAATTGAATTTTAACCATAAAAAACCCCCTCATGATTTCAGAAATTTTACTGTTTTTTACAAGGTTTTTTTTCCAGATAAGAGGACCGTAAAAACTGCTTCTCCATGTTTGGTTCCAATTCTGGAGACGCAGCAAAAAAATTATACAAAACATTTGGCAAATAAAAACAGAAAATGTTGTCCATAACCAACTCAGTCCCCAGATCTAAAGTCAACAAATACATTTTAGGGTGAGTTGAAAATAGGAGAATATCTGAAGTGCTAAAGAAAGTTTATGAAGATTATTATTGGTCAGAAACTCGCTTTGTGAAATATTGCAGGAGAAGATTTAATAGTGAGGGATTGGCAAAAAAAACAGAGTTCTGTATAAGAAACATCTGCTTTGTAAATGCTAATCAAGTTAAAAAATGTTTCCTGTTTTTGTTCCAGTGACACCAATAAGCCTTTGGACTTCAGGAAGCTTGGCAAAACACAAATAAATGAGCAAATGTTTGTACCTGGCACAAATTACAAGAGTCAGGCTTTCCTCCGTTTTCTTATCAGCGGACACCCTTCTGTAAAGGACAAAACAAGCACGGCAAAATCCACAGGTGCAATCAAGCATTGCTTGCTAATGTAATGATGGTATTCATTCCTGAGCTCAGGGACTAAGCTACTGAGGAGACTTTGATAAGCTCCCTGGCAAAATTATATCTAATTAGCAATGCATGGCCTCCCGCTATTCATAACTACTTTGTCAGTGAACAACACACACAATTCTGGTGTGGTCTTGTGCAGTATAGATACAGTCCCTTTGGAGTGCCATAAATGAGACTTTCATTTAAAACACAAAATGGACACTAATGACACAATTAATTTCTCTATACGGCAGCAAATGTGCCATCAATGACTTGTTTGCGTCGGGGGATTATATGTCGTTTTAATTAGGAGCGGACACCAACACCTTTCCGGACAACAACTAACAACTAGCCAGGATTTTGTAAGGAAACCAGAGAACGCGCTCAAGCATTGATTCAAGTTTGACACAAAATGATTCTTTTTTTTTTTTGCTGCTGCAAGTTAACAAAATAATGAAAAAGTTATACATCTTAAAGCTGTTCCACTTTGCTATCTTATGTCTTATTTGCTTGTTTCCCATCTTGCCACATATGTTGGATTTTCTCAAGACGGTTTACTTTGGTTCAAACAAAGCTCTCCTTTCCCTTTGTATGCTGTCACTATAGGAGAAGTCATAACTGTGCGCAGAGTGAAGATGGATACAATCTTTGGCAGAACATGCTTTTTCATCATCTGCAAAGTTTTTCCTTTCATACAGAAAGCTCAAAGTGGTATAGATTTTGCAGTTTGCAGTGCATAACACCCTGGCATGTTCAGCACATGCCAGTGAATGATTGCATAAAAAAACAGAACTTACTAGGAAAACATTTTATACCTGCAAACTCGACTTGAAACGTTTTTTTTTTTCTGGAGCGGTTTAAAAGGCCGTGACCCTCCTAGATGTTTGTGATGTTGGTGAATATATTTGATTGTGCTGATTTACTCTGGTGATTCCATACTTAATTGACACATGACCCCAGTAAAAAATGACCTGTGGGGCTTTTAGACGTGTGATGAACTCCTCGACTTCTCATCTGAACGCTTGCAACGGACCAGAACCACGAGTTGAAAGCTTAATATTAACATAAATCTCAGGCTAATCTTTTTCAGGCGTAAGAGCAGAATTCTGTTGCCAGGATGTATTAAAATGACACACGCAAAAATTTGTGCTGAATTTTTCCTTTATTGCATTTTTTTGTGTGCTTGTTGAACGCTATAATTGCTGCGACCAGGGGAGCAATATCCAACTTCTGTCAGTAAGCGTTCATCCACTCGAATGAAATGTACCGGCTCGATGCTACCTGCTGCCGCGCTTTCATTTCTAATTTATAGTATTAATATTGCTCCAGGCCAACTCTGGGGAACTTCATGACAATGAGAGTAATGGACCTCTCTCTCAAACGAAAATGTGGCTGTGGAATAATGATTAGGTCTGTATCGTCTCATCACACACAGAATAACAATCTAATTTTTATTCCCCCCCGCCCCCCTTCTTTTCCTTGCATACTTGATTGAATGTGCATTTCCTGGAAAATTCTAGATAATAACTTGTCTATGCCTTTTGAGCTAATCATTTTAAGGGAGAAATTGAAACCATAATTAAGCAGACGGAAGATTTGCTCTCTCTCTCTTTGAAGTCCACGCGTGGAGACGCTGGCGAGTTTTGTCGTTTAAGATACGGAGGAAGCCATTTGATTTCTGGATCTCATTATTTCAAATAAATCCATTTAATAAGGATAAAAAAGGATCTCAGACTTACTTCAAACAATTTTCGATAAGGAATTATAAATCAGTAATTATTGTATTTCTGCCTGTGTGTGCAGTGCAGCATGAAAAATAACACTGATTAATAAACCATGCTATTTCTTGAGACAATAAAACTGAGAAACAGTGTTTAGACTCTTGTATTTTAGGCCCTGTTTAGACTAACACCCATTTTTTTTTTCTGTTTCATTTGTATTTCTGGTCCACATATAAATAAGACATTTCTTAAGTGAAGACTTATTTCAACTACTTTTTTGCAAACTCTTTTAAAAAAAATCTGAATTTAATATCTTGACAAAAGTTAATCAGTTTTAACTTTGGCGCTGTTTTTTATCCAATACTGAAAATATGGGTAACATTGTGGTACCTGCCTGTGTGATGATCTTATGAGCTTAAGCTCGGTTTCATTTCAGCGCCATGTTTTTAGCTCAGCGCTGCAACAAAACTAGTCACTAAAAATTACAAAAGTCAAAGCAAATCAAGAGAAAAACTTTCTATTTAAAATTTTCTCACATACTACATATTAAAAATGGAAAGGAAACACGTTATCAGCTGAATTAAAAAATAAAATAAAGCTGGGGAAATGCCACATGGTTTCTGCAGTCATCACAGATCACGAAACTACGGAAGCGCATTGCTATCACGCAAGAAAAAAAAAATTCAAGCGCTATCACGTTATAACGTGATACGTATCTTGTTAAAACGTGATACATATCACGTTAAAACGTGATACTATCTTGTTAAAACGTGATATGTATCTTGTTAAAACGTGATATGTATCTTGTTAAAACGTGATAAGTATCTTGTTAAAACGTGATATGTATCTTGTTAAAACGTGTTATGTATCTTGTTAAAACGTGATATGTATCTTGTTAAAACGTGATACATATCACGTTATAACGTGATACTATCTTGTTAAAACGTGATATGTATCTTGTTAAAACGTGATATGTATCTTGTTAAAACGTGATATGTATCTTGTTAAAACGTGATATGTATCTTGTTAAAACGTGATACATATCACGTTATAACGTGATACTATCTTGTTAAAACGTGATATGTATCTTGTTAAAACGTGATATGTATCTTGTTAAAACGTGATAAGTATCTTGTTAAAACGTGATATGTATCTTGTTAAAACGTGATATGTATCTTGTTAAAACGTGTTATGTATCTTGTTAAAACGTGATATGTATCTTGTTAAAACGTGATAGTTATCTTGTTAAAACGTGTTATGTATCTTGTTAAAACGTGATAATTTTATGTCCAGGAAGTGGCGATATTATGGTAGGCTTTTACAGTGGCTAACATGAATTGGTCAGGTTTCCCTTCATGTTTGGTCTACGGATACGGATGCTGCTTTGCACTGTGGTTAAAACCATTAATAGCATGCTACTCTGAGCAGGATCCTAAATAGAACGGGGCTGCACAGAAGGAAACGTCAAGTTGGCTTCCGATTTTAGCTTCTGATTCGGGAAATGGCTAAAGAGCGATTAGAACGGAGGCTCAGATGTATTTGCTGAACATTTTCTGTTCAGATTTCTTTTTTTTTTAACAGTACACTTGCTGAACAACGGCAACGGCTGTTCGTAACCAAGCAACCGAAATCAACAGAAGGCTAGATAGTGGCAAAAGACAAAACTAGATCCTGTTAAGCATTCTTCAAAATAAAAGACTTCCTTTCAAGTTAAAATGCATCCCTGTAAACCACAACAGCCAAACAGAAAGGCAGGTGCTCTAGGACAAAAAAATGAAAGAAAACAGAAGGCTAAAATAATAGCAAATATTGTAAATGTGATAGTTCATTTATAATGCATTCCAGATACGAAAAGGTTTTTAAATCTCTCATGTTTGAAGTTTCACAATTCAGATAAAGGTTTCACAAATCACAAACTAGGTTTGAAATATTCTGCCATTGGCGTAGAATAATCTACTCCAGATTTGAAGTGTCGATGTATGTTTGTTTTTAAAGCATATCAGGTGATTTCTTAACACTTGCATATTAAATCTAATTCCATGATTAGTTACTTATTTACAGGGCTGCACAGTGGTGTAGTTGGTAGAGCTGATGCCTTGCAGCAAGAAGGTTCTGGGTTCGATTACGGGTCTTTCTGTATGGAGTTTGCATGTTCTCCCTGTGCATGCGTGGGTTTTCTTCGGGTACTCCGGTTTCCTCCCACAGTCCAAAAACATGACTGTCAGGTTAAATGGCCTCTCCAAATTGTCCCTAGGTGTGTGTGTGTGTTGTTGTGTATCTCTTTGTTGCCCCGCGACAGACTGGCGACCTGTCCAGGGTGTACCTCGTCTCTCGCCCAGAATGTCAGCTGGAGATAGGCACCAACACCCCTCCCGAGCCCACTAACGTACAAGGGTGTAAAGAAAATGGACGGAGTTACTTAATTACAGTCATATGTTAAGTATAATTTAAATGCTTATTATTATTTACTGAATGTAACTTGATTGTACATAATTACAAAAAGGTAATGTGAAAAATAATTAAATTCAAAGCTTTATTTATGATTTATTTTGACAAAAGGGAAGAGAGAGGAAGTCTTTTATTTTGAAGAATGCTTAACAGGATCTAATTTTTTGTCTTTTGCCACTATCTACCCTTCTGTTTATTTTGGTTGCTTGGTTACGAACAGCCGTTGCCGTTATGCACCTATTGTACTGTTCAATAAAAATGTTTTACAGAAAATGTTCAGCAAATACATCTGAGCCTCCGTTCTAATCGCTCTTTAGCCATTTCCCGAATCAGAAGCTACAATCGGAAGCCAACTTCAGCTCCGATCCAGACAGTCAGGAACGCCGCCACAGCTAGAGAACCAAACTGACGTTTCCTTCTGTGCAGCCCCGTTCTGTGTAGGATCCTGCTCAGAGTAGCATGCTATTAATGGTTTTAACCACAGTGCAAAGCAGCATCCATATCCATGTAGACCAAACATGAAGGGAAACCTGACCAATTCATGTCAGCCACTGTACTAGCCTAGCATAATACCGCCACTTCCTGGACATAGAATTATCACGTTTTAACAAGATACGTATCACGTTTTAACAAGATACATATCACGTTTTAACAAGATAACTATCACGTTTTAACAAGATACGTATCACGTTTTAACAAGATAACTATCACGTTTTAACAAGATACATAACACGTTTTAACAAGATACGTAACACGTTTTAACAAGATACTTATCACGTTTTAACAAGATACTTATCACGTTTTAACAAGATACATATCACGTTTTAACAAGATACGTATCACGTTTTAACAAGATAACTATCACGTTTTAACAAGATACATAACACGTTTTAACAAGATACGTAACACGTTTTAACAAGATACTTATCACGTTTTAACAAGATACTTATCACGTTTTAACAAGATACTTATCACGTTTTAACAAGATACATATCACGTTTTAACAAGATAACTATCACGTTTTAACAAGATATGTATCACGTTTTAACAAGATAGTATCACGTTATAACGTGATATGTATCACGTTTTAACAAGATAGTACCACGTTTTAACGTGATATGTATCACGTTTTAACAAGATACGTATCACGTTATAACGTGATAGCGCTTGAATTTTTTTTTTCTTGCGTGATAGCAATGCGCTTCCGTACGAAACGTCTCGTTTCTAGATTGAAAATTAGGGGATCGCACACCAAACAACTGCCCCAGTTAAGGGATCACAGAGAAACTAAAACCAGCTGAACACATAAAGCTCTTGTAAATGGGAGAGAAATAAAGATCTTAGGATTTGGATGGGCCATGTTTCTGTTTCACTGCCCTATAAAATAGCAATTGAAAATATGTGAAAATGGTGTGAGCTGTTCACGTTGGTTGTATTTTTCGTTTACTTATGGTGAAAACTCAAAGCATTTATTTTAGGAAATGTGTTTGTGGATTTTGGAATTAATGTTGCTGACTGTCGGCTGTAATCTAAAAATGGTATTTCTATTTTACAAACAATGCTATCTTTGGCCTGGACTGAGCAAATAGATATTAGGACAACACAATTAATAGGTTTATACTACATTAAAAAAAGACTTTCTAAAAGGTTGATTTGTGAAATCAGGTTTTTTTAGCTTCATTATTTTCAGTATGTTGTTATCACTCTTATCAACTGCAAAGGGGATTTTAAATTATTATTTTAGAAAAGGCATTTCTTACTGTCATAAGATAAGCGTGGTATTTTTTATTTCAAAAAACCCTTACAGGTAATTCACAGGTAGAGTTTTCACAGTTCTTCAAAACATTAGTCAATATATTTTGATTATTTTTGGTTTAGATGTTGGAATTTTATAGATTAATGTAGTGATAAGGCACTTTTAAGGTGCTTTTACTTTGTAAAAAAAATGATTTATTTCTTAGGAAATAAAACATGTCAGGCATTTTATTGATAATTAATATTGCTTAATAGTTTCTTTTGATTATTTCCTTTATATAAATTTTGCAGCGTGATGCTTTCACTACCATGTTCACTGTTAGGGTGGTGAGTTCAGGGTGCTGTGTGGTGTTAGTTTTCAGAGGTTTGCATGTGGGCCCAAAAGCCCATTTATTACATGAAACAAAATCAAAGTGAGTGCTAAAAACCCTGACACAGCAAATTGGCTGTCAGCTGTCAGAAACTTCAAGGACATCAGTGAATCCATTGTCTTCTCCACTCTATGCATGTGGGGTACCCCAAGGTTCAATCCTAGGACCCCTTCTTTTCAATATTTATATGCTCCCACTGGCTCAGGTTATAACAGGAAATAGGATTAGCTACCACAATTATGCGGATGATACACATCTCTACATCACGATGTCACCAGGTGACTCTGAACCCATCCAGTCAGAACAGATCAATGTGTGGATGTGCCAAAACTTTCTCCAGCTGAACAGAAGCAACACTGAAGTTATTATCTTTGGACCTAAAGAGGAGCGAACCAGAATCGATGCACAGCTTCAGTTATTACAACTAAAAACCAGCGATCAGCCCAAAACCTGGGAGTAGTGATGGACTCTGACCTGAAGCTTCAGAGCCACATTAAGACAGTCACAAAGTCGGCCTTCTATCACCTGAAGAACATCTCCAGGATTAGAGGACTTATGTCTCAGCACGATCTAGAGAAACTCATCCATGCGTTTATCTTTAGCCGCATTGATTACTGCAGCAGCGTCTTCACAGGTCTGACTAATAAATCAATTAAACAGCTGCAGCTGATCCAGATGCTGCTGCTCGGGTTCTCACTAAAACCAGGAAGATAGAGCACATAACACCAGTTTTAAAGTCCCTACACTGGCTCCCTGTAGCTCAGAGAATAGACTTTAAAATACTGATGTTAGTTTATAAATCACTGAACGGTTTAGCACCACAATACATTAAAGATCTGTTATTGTACCAACCGTCTAGACCCCTCAGATCTTCTGGTTCTGGTTCTGCTCTGCATCCCCAGAACCAAACGAGGAGAAGCAGCATTCAGTTTCTATGCACCACAGATTTGGCACAAACTTCCAGATAACTGTAAAACAGCTGAAACACTGGTTGCTTTTAAATCTCAACTTAAAACCCACCTGTTTAGAGTTGCTTATGGCTAAATTAGGGTTAGAGTGCCGGTTTTGATGTCTTCCATGTTTTTTATGTTTGTACCTTTTTAATCTTTTTTTTTCTTTTTAAAAAATCTCTAATGTTTTTATCTTTACTGTTTCCGTTAAAGCTCCCCGGAAAACGTTCCAGTTAAACAACGTTTAATTAAAGTTCTACAGGATTTAGAGTCCCAGTTGACTGCGTACAACTAAAAACCTAGAGGCTGGAGTCCTTGTCAAATGGTGTTTTTGACTAAAGTCCTTGAGGGTCAGAATCCCATTTAAACGCCGTTTAACTGAAGTCCTAAAGGGGTGCGGGTTTTAATGTTTTTATCTTTTTTTTTTTCATCTCTCTCACCGTTTATTCTGTTTTTATTTTAATTATGTAAAGCACTTTGAATTGCCTTTTTGCTGAAATGTGCTACACAGATCAAATTTGATTGATTCATTTATTTATGTTTTTTTTTTCCATCCTTTCAAACACTATCAAGACTATCATTGAAAGATCATTCTGATGACCGGATCAGTGTGTGAAACAGATTCCTGCAGTGATCCCTAATGAAATGTTGCTCTGTGTTAAGTAGAAATGAACCAAAGCAAATGTTATTTGAAATTCTGACACAGCTTTTTGATTCGCCTAAATGCATCTAAACGCTGTATGTTGGAATTCTGTTGCAAACCGTGGCTGAACAAATAATGTAATAACTTAACTCTGACATTTGCTTTTGGAGAAATGTATCATTTTATGTGTAAATGTAAATTATACTTATAAATCCTTATTAGCACTTCTGCAGTGCACTCTTAGACTAATTTCCTGCCTCCAGTTTGGCTATAGCCACATCATGAAGTAGCTGCCACTATGCTGGAAGACATTGAAAACATAAGTTTGAATAAGCTTGCATAAAGCAAAGAAATACTTTCTTTTCAGTTAAGAGAAATCCTTGGAACAGCAAGGAAGTAGGGAGGGAAGATGAGTCACAAGCAAGTGAATAAACTTTGAAGGCTGAACAAAATATGCAATGAAAGGACACTGGTTGGGAGTGTTAAAATATTTGTGAGGGGAGAAAGCTGCAGCTATAGTTATTGATTGCATGTTTGAAGGACTGTTAGACAGGATTCACCTCATTGGATGTTTTCCAAGGCAGTGGAATTTAGAAATATTTTAATTAAATCTGACCCATGTTAGTGTCTGGGACTTTAATCTTGGTTAAAAGCATGCATTTCTTTGTTGTTTTTCTTTTATTTATTTATTTATTTAATTTAGCCCCTTATCATGCAGCCTACTGAAATACTTTTTAAATAGCTGATGGAGAAACTAACAAACACAATTAGTCCAGAATAAATATGTCATTGTTAACTCAAATATAAGTTCAGGGATGAAGACTCAACTTGTGAACCTTTTCCAGGCAGTAAAAATACAGGAAATGATTTCACACAACACCTCTTAGTGTTCATGGCCTCCGGTCATTTAAGCACTTCCACTCTCTGCTTTGCCACTGGTTTACGGTTTAACAATCATACATTTTCCCCCGCAATTCCTTTCCTGCACTGCTGCACATTTGATTTATTATATTTCTATGCATGCTGCATTTCAATCACAGGACCATATTCCTGCACACAGGAAGCACCCAGGCCTGTATATGCACATATAAATTATTAAGACAGTCAAATTGCTTTGTCATGTTGTCAATGCAGCTGTGTACTCTGGGGGGATGTTCAGCTGTAAAGTACGGCTAAAGTTTTGATGGCAAGTGTTGTCGATCGTAATCGTAGGAGATCAACGGATAGAGACAGGAAAAAGATTCCCATTTCTGGCAACACTGGTTGGAAGTGCTGCGTTTCAGACTGTAATGAATACACAAAGGAGCGACAGTCAGCAGCAAAGCAAATGAGACACCTTGTGATGAACCTTACAGTGAAATATGTTCCCAAGTATAAAAAAAAAGAAAGCAAAGAAAAGCAATTCTCATTATTTTCTTCTAAAAAGTAACTGAAATTCTTAAAGATTAAAACAGGAGCAACATTTTGTCCCTGCTTACAGAATTGTGGAAGAATTAACAGTTTCACCTGCAGAATTTTAAATAATATAAAGTCATACAAAGCATAATGGCATGGGCCGCACAGTAGCACAGCTGGTAGAGCTGTTACCTTGCAGTAAGAAGGTTCTGGGTTCGATTCCCGGCCCCGGTCTTTCTGCATGGAGTTTGCATGTTCTCCCTGTGCATGGTGGGTTTTCTCCGGGTACTCCGGTTTCCTCCCACAGTCCAAAGACATGACTGTCAGGATAATTGGTCTCTCCAAATTGTCCCTAGGTGTGAGTGTGTGTGTGCATGGTTGTTTGTCCTGTGTGTCTGTGTTGCCCTGCGACAGACTGGCGACCTGTCCAGGGTGACCCCACCTCTCGCCTGCAACGTTGACTGGAGATGGGCACCAGCAACCCTCCCAACCCCGCTAAGGGATATGGATGTAAAGAAAATGGATGGATGGAAAGCATAATGGCTTCTAAAAGTCTTCAGAACTGTTGAACATTTCCAGTTTTGTCATACTGCATAATTTCCTGTGGTAGAAAACCACAGCAACACCAGATCATTCTAGATCATCTGATCTCCACTGCAACACACAGACTGTGGTCCAATCCCACACTGAGCAATGTAACATTAATGTTAAATGTCAAAGCCCCTAAATTAATGTGACCATTAATTATTAATTAAAACTTGCAAGTCCAGCTTTATTTAGAAGCAAATGCGTTTGATTCCGAATAACAGAGAAATCTGGTAAATACACAAGAATCAGTGCATTACTCTTGGAACTTACTGTTCTCTATAAGGCACATCCAGGCGTATGATTATACCCATAGGACATGTACTCTGAGGAGGAAAAAGAAACATACAAATTAAATTGGATTGACAGTTGCTATCTTGAATGAGGGGGAGGTCTTTCATGCTGCAATTACCTTTACTTTACTCAAGACCACAATCCAACTTTCAGCAGATCTTGCCCTCAATTAACCACAATGCATAATTTAAATCATGCTGCGTTCTTGGCTATAAAGGATTCTTTTCATTCTTTTTTTTTTCTTGCAGGAACAGTTGGAACGCGCGACGAACTTTGGAAGAGCAATAAATCCCGTGTGAATTTCTTAGTTTGAATACGGTGACCTTTTCTGACGCAGTCGACAATCAGGTAGCTACAGCACAGAATCCAGGCAATAAAGAGTTCCTGACTTGAAGCTGTTGGAAATTTTAAGGCTGTGTTTTTTTTTTTTTCTCTTCCCCAGACTCTGTCCCTTCTCTTTTTAATCATGCTCTGTTTTCTTTCTCATCCTTCACCCTAACTACCCCTTCACCAGAGAATCCATCTCAGTGAGCTCAACACTTGCTCTATCTGACAAAACAGCAGTGGGTATGTGTTCGGCAAAAATGGGATCAATTAGAGTCTCTGAGATGCTACAACAGCTGTGGAACAGCAACATTCTTTAAGAGGTGTCCCCTAAAGCCTGGACACAACACATCTAAAACACACTGGGGGGAAAAAAAGCATTAAGCACCGGAGATATTGTGGCACCAATAAAGCCGCTTTCTCATTACGTCTTCGTGCACTGGCAGCTCTGATAAAGAGAAGCCCTGGCACTTGTTAACACTATCATCCTTGCTGCTTGACCACGCTCTTTGTATAAAAAAAGATGAAGTTGGTGCTAATGGTGAAAGAATCTATTCGATGCAGCTGTGTGGAATGGAAGATGCACGATGCTGTGCTTCCCGAGACGAGGCTGGAGACAACTACGATCCGGTCAGGGCTTGAAATGTGCTGCTCTATTTAATCAACCAACACCGAGGGGGGACAAAAAAGCTGTACCTGGATTTGAATGTTCAATATCTCGAGTGAATTATGTAGTTGGAAAAATGTTTACTCACTGTTCATTTATTCTTACAGATTGACATCAAATCTGAGTGGATTTTTTCCTCCATCTCTTTTTACTGAAGTTTTACGGAAGACAACTTGCAAAAATTCACAGGCTGCTTAAAATTAACAACAGCGGATTGGAAAGAAGCTACGATGTGTGGTGACGGAAACATCGTTGCACATTTTTCTGATATGCCTCTCTACAAACCAGGTTATAGTTCATCAGTTTCTTTTCTTTTGCAAATGAAAGTTTACTGTGCACCACAAAGTAAGTTATTCACATTCCTTGACAAAATCTTTTCAAAATAATAATTAAAAAATAAAAAATTGCATGGAATGGTTTGCGCAGCATTTCTAATAATCTCTTTCTACAATATTCCCTGCAGAGTTACTAGACCCTTACCTTTGCTGTGAAAGATAATGATTTATGTCTCCTGTTGAGCTTTTAATGCATCTCTACCTGAGCTACAGTTTAACAGTTTCTGACAGCTGGAGAATTTAACAAATGATGTTATTTGTTAAACATAATCTGAACATTCAATAATTGTATGGTTGTTATTATGAGTTGCATATAGGAATATTAAAAATTGAAATTTTTATTAAAATAATCATTTGACTTTTGCCAGAGATGTGACCATATAACTTATGATTAATTACATGACCCCAACTTGTGCAACAATCTACATCAGCAAAGGGAATATTTTTTCCATATTTTTTTGAAAAAGTAAATCCGGTAATTTGGAGAAGACATGCCCACAGGCATCCAACCTGCTTTTGGTCCTTGGATGTGCGAATAAACCAGGTCTTAAAATGGCAAAGAAAATACCACATGTTGTGTGGACAAATTACTGCTTTTGCTTTTGTTGTTTTGGGAGAAAAAAATATATATTTAACTTTTAAATAAATCAAAGAAATGTGACTCATTAAAGAGGGAAAATATTATTAAAGGGACAGTAAACTTAATTAGAGATTCTCTTTTTTTTCATGCATTATCTAAAAGTATGAAGGAACTCAAAACAATTTATTTTGGAGTTAGCGTGTGTTCCTTTGGGCTGCGATTCGACGCCTGACTTAGTTTCAACACTTATTTCTCCTGTGTACCGTCCTTCCCTGGATGCCCAGATTGGTCATTTCTGCAGCCCCCTGCCTGTCTGGTTTTTGGCAGAGAAATGCTGTCCGTTTCTTTGTCTTTTGCCTGTGGTTCCATCAGTCTCCACCAGGACTCCCATAGCTTTTTTTTCCCTTCTCTTTGGTGATTTTTTCCTCTCTTCTCAGTTTCCGTTTCTGCATTATTACAGTTCATTCTTTCGTGGTCAAACTTGTCGAGAGGAATTTATTTGTTTTAGATAACGCTGAAACCAAAGGAAGGCAGCTGCAGAATGCTACCAGCTGATTTGAAAATAACCTGTTTTTTTTTTTTTTTAAAAGATGAAGCTTCCACACTAAAAGAAAATGTTCAGTAATTGACAGTTACCCGTTAACTATATTTCTTGTAGCATACTGTGCCTCGCAAAAGCTTCCATGTGTAGTTTTTCAAATTTCATGTCATCAAAACTGTACACAGTTATTTGCATAAAACTAAATTCTCGTCCACTACTCTTAAATTCACTGCCATTCTATGTGACAGACCAAGTCAAAGTGAAAAATTGTGAAGCTGAAGGAAAATGGTTTTCTAAATTTTAGTAGAAATAATCTGAAAGTTTGGCTTTCTGTTCACGGTTATCATTATCTTTAAATGAACACCCGCTCCAATCTCAAGTCATTTAGAAACAGATTTTTTATGGAGGTAAGGTTTTCTGAGCAAACGACTAATAGTTTATCTGTTGACAAACGGATGGAGCTGTGGATCGCTGCTGTTGCCCACAGTTACCAGCGGCCCTGTGGATGCTTGAATTGAACAGTGCTGTGTGAAATGATCAAAGCATAGAAAGTTGTTTTATAGCCGACACCTGAAGTAAATGTCTGTATATTTTATCTGTCCCGTCGGCTGTGTTCTTTGGTTTCCAACATGTCGTTTGTGCGCCAGTGTTCTCTAAGAAACCTCTAAGGTGTTAACAGAGCAGCTGTCTTCATACTTAGATTAAATTACATTCTGACAAGTTACAAAATGTTATTCCCTCTTCACAGGTTTTCACTGAACCGAGTTTAAAAATCACCCAAAATCTCATACAAATACACCGAAGCATGTGATTGTAATGGAAAAAGAAAAAAGGTGTGAATATTCCTCCAAGGCAGCGCAATGCCACCATCATGTTGGCATCATATCTCCTGTAAGTATTTATGTTTTTTCTGAGCTTCATTTGAAGTTACACTGCAGACAAAATATATATTTGTCAATGCACAGGACTTTAATATACTTATTTTTTTGTTTTTTGTTCTCAAATCTGAAGGTAAACATTTCTCAGAGTAAAATAAATGTGTTCAGATTTAATGTGAAGTCCAACAACCCGCTCCAAGAATGAACAGCTGTGCCTGATACTCTATTAAGCCCAGAGATTGCTTGTGCAAAAAGTGTGAAGAAATATGTTGAAAAGTCCATTACACCGGTATTTTTCAAACTTATCAAAATGGCAGGAAATGATTGAATATTAGTCTGTTCAAGTGAGTCTTTTTGTTCAGCCATGTGTGCTGGTGTACGGCTTTGTCCGAGTTATTAGCTTTTTAATACTGTGCATAAATCCATTTACAGTCTTAGCGTTGAGGGCTCGCGTTCTGTTTTGTGGCCGAGCAATTCCATGCAGTTCACCACGGTCGGGCATGCAGAGTGTGATGTGTGGGAGAAACACAGGTAACAATGTGGAGAATAGAAATTCTCTGCGCCTGTATTTGCAGAAGTGGGAGACTTTGCTTAATGCACTGGAAATGTTTGTGTACCGATATTACATTCTGCAAATGATGCGTCTCTCACACAAACAATAGATTCGTATGAGTCCTGAAACTGACAGTGGATTCCCATTTGTATGATCTCAATGTAACCTTAAAATAGCCAGATTTTATGAGGCTCAGTGTGTCACAAAGCGCTCAAGTTTAGAAAACTAAAATATACTAGTCTACCTCATTTAAGTGTTTAGTAATAAGTACACGACACACTTGAGTGTTTTAACATTTTATTGCTTTTGCAAATCAATCATGGGCAACAATGTTTTTTTTGACAACAGAATTTACAAAAATAGCTAATGCCAAAGCGAAATCTAATTTCTACAAAACAGTGGCTAAATTAAATACATATATGCAACATAAAATAAGTGACCATTCAGGTCAGAATTTGCAACTCTGGCTGCAAAAACACCATAAAATCTGTGTGGATGGGTTTCAATCAGACTTGCACATTTTCACAATATTACTCCATTCTTTCTTGCATATTTGAAGCTCTGTCTACTTGAATTTATAGGATTGAGGCTGGACTTTGACTGGGCCATCCAGAACATCCACCTTAATGGTCTCAGTTGTCACCAAAACCTTTTTAGGATGTTTCGCATCAATTAGATCTGGCCTTGAAATAACAGGATTTTAGAAATGGACAGCTCTGTCATGGTGATGTTAGAGTGACAGTCTTGGTCTGCCTTGATTCCTCAGGATGACTGCCATTAAGGACGGGACCATGAATTCTGCTCTATAGCAGATAACTTTGAAGGAAAATGTTGGGCCATGAAGTTGTATCTTTAAGCTCAATCACACTGAGTGTCATACAACAAAACACTGATCCAACCACGTCTTAATGGGTCAGAAAACAAGATTCAACCATTATAATCTAATAACGTTGCCTGCTTTGAAGCACAGCAGGCGACACATGATCAGCTCACCATGACAGAAGGTACCATGAATTCTACCCTGAGACTGTCAGTCAAAAAAAAAAAAAAAAGTCAGAACCGGATTCTGCAGCATGACAATAACACAAACATATCAGTAAATCCACCACTTGAAGATTGTGAAATGAAAAGTCAGTTTTAAAAGTCAGAACCCAGATCTCCATGTATGCTCAGGATGAGGGATTGCTTTAAAGTCAACGACTGAACACAAGCGATTTCCTGCTGCACGTTTGTCCAGGAGGAGTGAAAGCTGTGAGTCAGTGACCCAACGCAACCTGATGGGTTTCCTTAGATAGAACTTTTTAATACTTTAAATAATTTACTAAGCTGACTGCAATGTTTAATAGCTAGGATCAATTGGAATATATGTGTGAATGAATTAAAATCATAATTTATTTTGGTAAAATGACTTGAGACAACATTTGTTGTAAATTGGAGCTATATAAATAATCTGAACTGGATTTAATCTTGGATTTATTATGTTGATGTGTGTTAACTTGAAAGGCTCAGTACTTGAAATGAGCTCCTCAAACATCTCACTGTTGGAAGAGAGAAGTAGGTCAAACTTTCCTCAGAGAAATGACAGACGGATAGACAGTTGCAAAAAGATTAAGTTGCCTATCCCCTAATGACTTGCCATTGGTGAATAGTGTGTCCCAACTTTCTCCTGATCCAATAAGGATGCTTATTTATATTTTTCGATTGGCAAGTAAATCAACGGTCTTTTGTGTTCCCCTTTAACTGCATCGCTTTATTTTCCTGGAATGATCATGTGATCACTTCTTTTGAAAGTAGTGAATTCCAAAGCAATAAATGTTTTCTGCTTGTATTCTAACTAAATATTAAACTTTTATTCTAAATTGAAATAATTTTTTTATGGTTTTCATGGACAACTAGACAC
Source organism: Poecilia reticulata (assembly GCF_904066995.2). Taxonomy (NCBI): domain Eukaryota; kingdom Metazoa; phylum Chordata; class Actinopteri; order Cyprinodontiformes; family Poeciliidae; genus Poecilia; species Poecilia reticulata. Next base: position 21,537,729 of record NC_088841.1, read on the forward strand.
ATTTCAGGCCCTTTTTTTGTGCAGAATTTACTTGAATATTCTCACAGCCTATTTGGTTGATTTAAAAAAAAGTCCACTCCCACTTAGTTGTTAAATTAAAGATGGTTTTGCCATTTTTTGACTCTGTGTCACTAACAGAGAGAGAGAGAGAAAAAAAAAAGTATCTTTGATCTGGCTTAGCATGCTTAAGTCCCAATGAGGGATTCCACATCTTGTATATTTGTGTATACTGTTTTTCAGAAGACAGCTCATTAATGAAACTTTTAACTAACACTTTAATATTTTTAGCAAAAAAAAAAAATAGAAGCATTTCCCCGTTTTTTTTTCCACACACACCGTTTGACTCTCTAAAAACATCTGGACATACATTTTCCAGCTTAGTGCTGAGACATTTCACAGATGACAGTCTGACTTCAGGAGCTAATCAAGGAATTAACTAGATGTGAGTTTTGCTGCTCTTACATCATTGAGCATCAAACATTTTGCTTAACAGACCTTATTTACACTGTCACAAGCTTCCTTTTACTCTTCACACATTAACAATTCCTACAAATTAACAACATTTAAAAAATATTTCTCGACTCAGTTGTCTTGATGCCTGAAGCTGAAGGAAATGTGTGTAACTGGCCAGATAATTTCAGTCTCCTGATTAATAGTCATTAAGCTGTGCTCATGTTTTCAAGATCTGCCTGAAATGCTTCTGTGTTTTTACAGAGTTAAATCTACTAAGTAGAGGATGTTGGAAATGCTATTTATTTCACACATAGTAGACCCGACGGTTCGAATAAGAGTCACTACAACAAAACCATAAAACAAGAAAACAAATATGTTTTATAAGGATTTGGTTCTTGGCTGTCTTGTCAGAAGATTTAAACAATCCCAAGACATTGCTTCCATCTGCTGATTTTGAACATCATAATGCAAAAAAAAAAAAAAAAATGTAATGGGTAAAAAAAAATCTCCCACTTCAGTCTGCCTTCTTTGATGATTCATTTCCCTTTAAAGTTTTCCTGCGTATTTTTGTTTTCCACAAGTTTATTTCACTGAACCGCAAGGCAAATCACTGGATACCAGATATACAATTTCTTGCCTTGTCTGTTATGACAATTGTGAATATAAAACTTACAAAACACGTTTGATTATTCTTTCTTATTTCCTGTTTCAATTGCTTTGTGTTTATTTTTTAAATCCAGTGTTCATGTAAACAGAAAACAGGAAGAAAAGGAGAAAAAAAAGAAAGGAGGAGACGTGGGGCAAAAAAATTAAATGAGGAAAGAGCAACGAGAAGGAAGAACAAAGAAAAAACAAGAAAACTCCCAGAAGTCTGTTTCAGAAAGAGAGAATAAACAAACTGAGAAACTTGCTGTGGTTTAAAACATATTTGGCATAATTTTGACACTTTTGGCTAAATTACGCCAAAATGACGGCTTTGCATCATTAAAACCTTTGTAGAACAAACATGCTTCAACTGATTCAGTCCTCCTCTATTGAAGTTATAGTCAAGAAGTAGATTTTAAAAAGGTTTTAGTGCTTTGCATTACAGTTAAACTCCTTTTTTTTCTTTAATCACTAATAAATCATGCATGTAAACAGCTGAACAATGCTGACTCTAGAAAACATTACCTGTACACACGTTTTCATTTAGATCTGAAAACTGTGGATCTATTCATTTTGTTGTATATTTTTAACATACTTCTCCAACCCCCCAGGTTAAAAAAAATGTTTCACTTTTGAATTCATTCACAGGAAAAATAAAATAAAAAAGGCATGATATTCTAATAAAGAATATCATAAATACACTCACCCTCAGGTGCAAGTCTTAGTACTCAGACACCCATTGGGAGCTCAGACCTGAACTGCAGGTTCTTGTGTTGAGAAGATACAGATGAGGGGGCTTGTAGTGCCTCCTGGGTGCTTCCCAATAGAGGTATTTCAGGCATTTTTACCTGGGGGAAAAAGCCTCAGAGCGAAAACGGAACAAGCTGGTAGGGATTACATTCACTGTCTGGGTTTGGGTATGGTCTGGGATTTCCCAGTGGAAAACAGAACAAAGCTGGAGAAAAAGGACAGCTCACTTTCATAATGCACAAGACCCAGATATAAAGAAAAAGTTAGTTAGAACTAATATACTGAACTTTAAGCGAGAACTATGGATAAAAATGTCAAGATGTTAGACTTTCATTAACTTCTTCTGATGCGTTCTAAAACTGACCTTTTACCTTCTTGAATAGTTCCAGTTTGCAAATCAGTTGCGTTGATTAGGATTTCTGCTCCTCAGATTTCTCAACGCTACAGATTTAAATAGTTGTAAATTCACTGAAGTCAGCAGAGGGTTAAAAAATGATCTACATAGTCTGTAAAATACCCATGTAATTGTTCAGATTAATAATTTAGTGGTGTTAAAAGTTCAAAAAGTGTACTTTACTCACCATGCCCTTTTGACCTCTTAGTACTGATCATTATCTAGTTCAGTTTGAAGTCCACATCCCGGTGGAATGAGAAGCTGCGTTGTAAGAAGAAAATCTTCCCCATAAACGAAAACCCTTCAAGTTTGACTCAAACATGTGGGTTACCACTTCGTCAAAGAAGCCTTTCGGAGGAAAGTTTTATAGTCCAATTAAGAAAAGAAAAAGCCTTTACAGTCACATGAGTTTTTTAAGGGACAGCAGAGAAATTTAGTTTTGATTTCCTGTGTAGTTAAATGATGATTATATGCATAAGTGGTGTATGATTAAGGACATTTCTCAATTTCTCAAAATTGAAAATCCATCCACACAGCAAAAAGCCCAATGTTAATTTAACTCTGAAGAGTGTGGACTATATAAACAATGAAAAAGTGTTAATATCAACTTTGTGGGAGTTAACAACATAATTCCCAGTGTTGATTTATATAGTCCACACTCTTCAGAGTTAAATTAACACTGGGCTTTTTGCTGTGCAATTTCAATGCAGTGTGGACCTCTAGACTCTAGAGCACTGTTGTGTTCTTAAATATTTGTTTCAATCAATTCAAAGCAGTTTTTGTCTGTGTAACGCCAAATTACATCAATGTATACGTTTTAAGAAATACTCACTGAATGCAGAGACAGCTACTTATCAATATTTTACCAGTTTGTTTTATCAATGCATTTTGCCAGAACTAGAACTCTGAGGACATCCGTGATCTTGCAATGGCACCAAAATGAAAATGAGTTTGACACCTGGGCTCTCTGAGACGGCATTCCTTGTCCCTACAGCCTGCTCACAATGATTCAATCAGTAAGGTGGGCCGCTCCATCTACTCTTTGTCTCAAAGAGAGGAAATTAAGGATCTGACCATCTTATTCACAAGTAATTGTTAGGACGGAGTGGAAGACATATAGACTGATATGAGCCACTTCTGCAGTAATTCTGCTATAGATATGGTCCGTTGCACCGAAGAAAGAGCTGTGTCGAAAAGCGTGGCTCTCAATTTAACGGTCAATTCTCATTATGACCATCATGTAGGATCCTGAACTATAAAATAGGACAAAAAAAAAGTGACCCACACATACTGTCTAAAATGAGCTTCCTCCGCAGAGGGACTGGCCTCACACTTAGACATCAGGTTTTATATAATAACATAGAAATGCCTTTTGATCCCCCCAGAATGAACTGGACATTTTCTTTGTAGAGTGGGGTGTCTGGCTAACTTTTAACCCCATTACACCAAGAAGTGAAAGGCAATGGAAGAACGATGAATGCATGTTTGGAATTTATGTCAAACTCAAATGCAGCTACATGCAGTCCAAACTAGTTCAAGTGTAATAAAGTACCATCAAATTCAATCATTATATTTAAATGCTTACAAAAGTTGTCCTTTAATTAATCCAAAATGCAACTGGCAATAGAGTAGTTTTACGGGTTTGTTTGTGGTAGCATTATGTTGCAGTTTACATAATGTTACCATTATTAGTGTTAGCTTGATTAACTACCAAGCTAACACAAGATGTGTTAGCTAACACTAAATGTGTTAACACTAAATGTGTTAGCTTTTAGCTGAGGCTAAAACCTCTGAACTAATGGACAAATATAAATGTTTCTTTTGTTTCAAGACACATTTCTGGTAAACTGTTTTTTTTTTCGACTCACCATTGTTTGTCCCTTTTAGATGCTACAGCCTGTGCAGATGTATGGGAGGGGCTGACCCAGCATTTCCTGCTTAAATACCTGTGTGATGTCACTGATTACATCACTTGGTTCTACCAAATGGAGGGTTTTCGTTGCTATTAAGTTTTTTGCCAACCACCAATAAAACTAAGAAGAGGGTTTTCGTTATTGTATTTCCTTTTGAGTTGCCCTGTATTAACTAATTAATTTTGCCAGGCATTTAGTTATGTAGAAAAGTTTGCAAACTAGATTAATGATCTTCTTTCTGTTTCTCTGTTTAGTTTTTGTTGTTTGGTTTGACCTGCTCTGTTTCGGTATGGTCTAATGAAGTGCAGGTGTGTTGCCAGTAAGACTTCAAATGCTCGCGATGGATGTCAGAGTACAAAAAATGCTAATTAATAAAATTCACCGGAAGACCCTGGAGCTGGCGGCTGATGCTGTTTTTTGGTCGACTGCTTTGACCGTTTGACTTCCCCGCCTCAGAAATGGTTTGATAAACAATGAACAATGTCTTCTGTTAAAAGCAAGCTGGTCATTTGCAACGCTGCCAAGTGGAATAAAAAAAATAAATAAATCTTTGCAGGTGCTGTGGATGTGATGTAACAACAAAAACACCATGACAGTGATGATCAAAGTCTTAATTGTTAATGTCAAGCTCATAATGTTAAAGTCCTCTGAGCGACAACAGATGACTGTAATGGATTACACTTCAGTAATTGTGTTTGAATATTCATGATCCTTGTGCGTGTGAGAGCAGGTGTTGTATGATGACTGACAAAATAGCAAAAGTAGTAAATGTATTGGCTTTCCTCAATCATTATTCTATTCATTAACGTAAGTGATCCTTTGCTAATGATGTTTATAATTTGCTTAAGCAGATTTATTCTGGACTAAGGAGACCTATTCTTTAATTTAATTATCGTGTCAAGGAACTGCTTCTTGAGATAATTTCCAAAGTACACGCACACGGGAACTTGGTTCAGTTTTCTCTGCTGCGCAGCTTTCTGATTTATCTGCCTCCCAATAGCCGGGTATTTGGGCAGCGTTCTGGTGCCTCTGGGAGGTATATCTCTTTCTCATCGCCCAACCTTTGTGTGTTGACCTCCCATGGGCCGATCATTCTGGCTGAGACTGTTGTGGCAGCCATTGCAAACAACACTTATCACCTATCCTATCACGTACACTATAGTTGATGGTTCGGCCATTGAGGGATTTTTATCATAAGTGGTGTCACAGCTGTATGCTCCTGGAGCAGATATGTGAAGGACTCCTTATTTTTTCTGGGTGCAGATAACAGCATAGGTCCTTTTGAAGGTGTATAAAAAAAATCTGACAATACATTATTCAGGTTGAGCATTATAACCGGTTAGAGAAACTCTGAGGACCTCATTTTGTCCTCTAAGTTGATGTTTTTAGGCAAGAAAAATAGAAAAGTTTAAAGAAATACTATTTACCAAACCAAATGAAGACTATTCAGTGTTAGTTAAAAGAAAATTAAAAACTATATCTCACACTAACACATGAAAACTAGGAGGAAACAATACAATAGAATCACATTCAAAGCTTTGGAAAACAAGAAGTCATGGGTTATTCATCAAAAGCTCATTCACACTTTGATCATCTCATAAAAAGTAAAGTATAACTTATGACAACATGCTGCAATTATTTTATGCAAATTGTTAGAAGTATTTTTTAACATATCCTGTTTTTTTTTGTTGTTTTAAAACTGAGTAACGGCGATTCAGTTAAAGGTAACATTTCTTTTCTGCTGTAAAGATGTTTTTCTGATCATGGTACTTGTTACTTTTCTGATTTTATAGGGAATGTAAAATGTCTTTAAAAGATTTATTTATTGTACTCAAATTAATGAAAGCAATTCACTTTCCCGGATTTTGTTTTAAAGCTCAAAAACATGTCAGTTTTTATGCACTTGTACACTAACACACTTAGCTTTATGATGCTTTTTTCATAGTAAATAAGTTTAAACATTATAACACAAAATAACACATCCATCGGATTCTTCCTGACCTCCTGCTGCATGTCAATCCAGTAAAAAAAAACAAAAAAAAACAAGCCATTTACTCACGTCTCAGCAGAGACTCCCCCTCAGAGCTCACACTACTCTATCTAATTGCAAACCAGAATGGATTCCAGGTCAGAGGAAGAGCATGGAAAGAAGAAACTAATGGAACTGAGCTGTATCATAAAAGATAGACAATGGGCACCAGATGAACTCTTATGTCTACACGTGCCCGCAGTGCGCGGCTGCCGCTCCGTTAAAGCTGTCGGAAACGGTTTGAGACAGTTGACGAATTTGTAACCTTTGATGTCTAAAGTCAGGACAAATTTGCATGAAAGGTTTTTGTTGAATTTAAATTTATGTAAATGCAGCGCTGGCTACCGCTCATTTCTAGAAAGCAAGCCGGAAAGAAAAACAAAAGATGCTGGAGCCATGGAGAGGCAGAGCCGGGGGTTCCGGTGTCAGTACCATCAAATCAAACACTGAGACTGGTTCAAGTGTAGATAGGTGGCATGTCTGTGTGACACGTATGACTCCACGGGTTTGAGCAGATGAGATAAAGAATGGGTCATATACCTGTGACAGAGCACAAGTAAATGTGAGAAAAGTCATATGGGGGGAGAGAGACCTGCATGTGAATTAATATCCCCTATCCTTCCGTCTTATTTCCATGTGTATTAGTTTGTTGTGACAGGATGATGATGTTCTACAGGGCAGTCTGCTTTCCAAACCCAGAGGAAAAAGCCTGCCTGACAAAGACCATCTGGCACCTCATCATTATTCAGAGCAACCCCCAGACCCAAAGGACAGAGGCCTGCCTGTCATGTATCACTGAGGGATATGAAATCCAAAATAAAACACTGTTACATATAGTTTCACAAATGAGAACAACAACACGACATTTGTACAAGACAACTTATAAAAAAAAAAAATGTAAACAAGGAAATTAGAAATCCATAAATGAGGTAAAGATGATTTGGTTGGGATCTTGAGTTGTTTGAGTTGGTTTTAGGGTTCTGTTCATTTCTGCCTTCCTTAGTTCGTTTTCTTTGATTAGATCAGCCGTGTTTCTGTTTTACTGTATTTTCCGCACTATAAGGCACCTGAAAACCTTCAATTTCCTCAAAAGCCCAGAGTGCGCCGTATAATCCGGTGTGCCTTATAAATGGACCATTATTGAGCCACAACAGGTCTAGCAACTACGATAAGCAGACGCCGACTTCATTTTCGCACGTAGAAGAAGAAGTGCGCGGTGCATGCTGGGATAGTTGTCAGAACAAACGCTGGTTTGTTAATAAAGTTTGATAATACATATAAAGCCGGGGGGCGGAGGGGCGGGGGAAGAGAGACAGAGACTACGGCAGCGAGTTTTTCTCTGGGATTCCTGTTTTTGGCTCCGGCTCCCGGTGTTCCCTGTGGTTTTTGTAAGTTTTCTCATCATTTTTGCATTAAAACATTCGTCACCTTCAAGCTGCCACTGCCTCTCTGCACTTGGGTCCTCCATCAACCAACCTATGACATGACAAATTTCAAGACAAAGCCAAGCAGATCCAAGGCAAGCATGATGAATGAATAGAGTTACTCCACAACATACACAGAATTGCATTAGAATTCACTTTATCGAATTTGATAAAGCAGACATCACTGTTTGAAAGGATGATGAAACTTCCTTCTTGTTTTATTAAGAAATAATTAGATTTGTATGGTTAAGACATAAATATGTAAACATTTAAATCATGCTGGTGTTTTACTCCTACCAATATTTTAACTACCAATTCACAATTGCGGCAATTGATTCTGCACATTTATGTGTTCTCGCAGAAAACGAGAAGCCAATTTTTTATTTGCTGTTTAGATCTATATCTAAGGTGCATTATCATTTTGAGGGGGAAAATAATGATCACTTACATTCTCTAAAGAGTTTTAGAGTTGTTGTTTTTTTTCCATCATTATCCGGCATTAACCAAAAATGCCGGAGGATTTTTGGTTAATGCCCCATTTGTTACGACTGGCTCAGGGTCGTAACAAAAACATGAAACCATACCATGGTTAAAGTGAAATAAAGTAAATGTTTATTAACAAAAAACAACTATCAAAACAAAAGAAACTCAAAAGTGCAAAAGACGGGGAGCTGGGGCCTGGCAACTACCATTGCCTCTGCAGAATGGACGCTGAGGGCCACAGGCGACAAACCACCAACGACCAGCTACGAGCCACCCAGCGCCGCTGAAAGACGGAGACAGCCAGCTTTAAGTATCCTGCACTCCAATCACCCGATCAGGCACACCTGCAAATGGGAGGAGCACAAAGAGGGACAACAAGACCAGCCTACAAGGCCCAGGGCCGTCACACCCTGGGCCTTGTAGGCTGGTCTTGTTGTCCCTCTTTGTGCTCCTCCCATTCTGCCTAATTTTTAGGCAGAAGAACCTAAAATTATGCTATGAATAGGAACATTACATGTTAAAAGTTGTCGTCTTAATGTGGCTTTTGGATTGGCATGAAGAAGACCTGGCATGTGTTTTTGATAACTGGATTAGATATTCAAGCTGATTGAAACCAATCTGTTCCATTAGAGCAGCTGCTGGAAAAGAGGTTGCAAGTGAGAGATTAAAGCACAATCAATGGCCTCCTTCCTGTGTCCTTTTTACAGAGACAGGTTAATGGTGTTCCGAGCGAGACTAGCATTAGTCCCCTCATTAAAGACTGACCCACACTGATTTATCTGGACTGTGAGTGAGGTTGACGAGGCAGCAAGATTCAGAAAGAGATTAATGACTTGGTCAATAATGTTTTGAACTGCAGGTGAATCTGGGCCAAACCTCCTAGAGTTTGGATCGAAATATTTTGAACCTTCTTTATCTGTGCCTCTTTGTTTTGATCTACATTGTTGCTGGAAATACAATTATATCTCAATTACATGGATTATCAGCCGAAACGTTGGTGTTGTTCAGTGAATCAATTTAGGAATAATAGAAGTTCATTACACATCTACAGATATATTTGTTATGTATTGGAGCTAATAAGAAAATTCCAACTTCTAAGAAAGTTAGAATTTTAGAAAAGACCAAGGAAATCTCCACCAAGGTTCTGTATCATGATGTACTGCGATAATTAAGCTGAGGTAGACAATTATCTGGATTTTGGACAGGACAACACAGTGGACAACAAAACCAGTAAAGACCCCTGCATAAGACTTTTAGCAACTTTCTGTTCCTCTCCACTCTTCCTACATAAACATCTCTGGTTCAGGAGTGGTTTGAAGCAAGGGATGCAGCCAATGTGCTCCATGCTCTTGAATGTGTGTGGTGGCTCCTGAACCTCTGACTGAACTGAACCCCACAAGCTCTTGAACGCATCTTGCTTCACATTTCTCTCCAGGATGCATTTATGAAATGAGATTTATTTCAGTTGCTTTTCTGACAGTTCTTCTTTTCACTCATTAATTTGCCTGGATGTTTTCTGTGAAAAGTCCCTTTCTTTAGCAATGGCCTTTTGTGGCTTACACTCCTTTTAAAGGGTTTTGATAAACGTCTACAGCAGTGTTTCTCAACCTTTTTCGGGCCAGCGCCCCCCTAGCCTTTATACAGGTCCCTCAACCCCCCCCCACAAAGAAGAATTTGTAGGCTACTTTGCACTGACAATTATTTTATTATTAATGTTACTATCATTTTTGTAGATTTTTTGAATCGGCGCACCGATTATGTTTTCCCGGACACTTCAGCGCGCCTTACGCTCCTTCACCTCGCGCACATAACGGGGTAAATGTAGCGAGTTTTGCCCTAAACGTATCGGCGTCTGGAGGAGAGAGGGGGGGGGGAGCATATGTTTCTACGCTCCTTCGTGGAGGGGGGCGCCGATTTATGTTTTCGCATCCACCTGAATAATGTGTAGTTGCGCCCCTGCCCATGGCACTTCAACATTATTATTTTACCTTTTTATCTGGAAATAGTGTCTGTTTATTCTTGCCATACAGTCTCTGTATTAATTATTGTTCGAAAGGTCTTGCCATACCAGTTTATTCCTCTGTATTTACTTTAGTTTCATAGTTTATTCTTGCATTTTGTTCTTCATTCATTTCCATTTAGTTTCATTTGATTAGTATTATCCTGTCTTGGTTTATTGCTATGTCCACTTTAGTTTCTTTCCTGTTGCTAAATTTATTTTATCGTTTATTGACCATCAGTAATTTTCACTCATCACCTGCTGCGCCTCCTAATCGTCATGTGTTTCACATCATGTGTTGATTCTTTTCACTGTTCAGCGTCGGATTCTCTGTTTTCATTCCATACTTCACATCTAGTTCGTCGCTCTGTTTTGCCCGCTTCTTCTGTTTCAGAGTTTGCAATGTGCGCGTCGTTTTTGTTTTTTTTTTTACTCCCTAAGGTGCAGGGCGGTTGGGAAACATATCGATGAGAAAAAGACAGACTGACATAAACCTTTTAAAACAACGGAAACAATTTCGGTGTTCTGATTATTGAAATTTAAAAGTGCTGTGGTACCGTTGTACCGCCCACGTTGAGAACCGCTAGTCTACAGGATACAGGAGAACTGTCAACGGTAGATCAATATATATACTTAAGATTTCTCGGTTTTAAACCGTTTTGTTTATATTGTTCTTCTGAGAATCTTAATTGTGGTTTTTCATTAGCTGTAAATCATAAAGTCCTTGAAACATCACTGTATGTGTAATCAATCTCTATCTCACATGAGTTAATTGTCTGCACATTTAAATGACTCCTAAACAGGACGTGGTGTTGTTCTTAATAATCATTTTCAAAATTGGTCAAACCATTTAAAAACAACCGGATGACGTTTTCGCCCCAAACACGACACTTAGCTTTAACTTCAGTCTTGTGTGAAAAAAAATATTTTTTTTATTTTACATTTAATCCTTGTTTTGCAACTAACTAGAAAGTGTTTTTACAGCCATTGTCAGTAAACAAAGGGATGTTAACTGATCACTTTTATGATCTGATTTAGTGAGGTACACTTTATACTTCAATATTTATCTATGCTATTAGCATTTGCCATCCAAACTTAACCCACTATCATTAACACTTACATTAATAATAGTATGTTTGATACCGTGTATTCAGCAAGAACAGAAATAAATAAAAAAGTGAGTTCAGAACCAATATGTTGTTGTGTACTGAATAGTAATGACTCATTATTAAAGTAACACCTCCACGATATGGGGAAAAATGTGTGAGTTTGTGACAAACAGAGACGGAGGTGAAAATCTTAAGGAAACTGAAATGAAAGGTCTGCCTTTTTTTCACAGGTATGATTGTTGAATTACCTAGGTGACAGTCCAAATCAACAAAAAGCTATAACCTTTAGATGGAAAGGCAAGAAAATGACATGATTGTGCTTCTTGTAGACGGGTAGCTATTGTGTTACAGTTTTCAGGCAGATCTGAGACGAAGCAGGCAGTCGCACACTGGCCATTCGTATTACCTGCTGTATTTTACCTTTGCAGTAAGGGTAGGACTGTGACCAGATCTGTGCAAATGTCACGTTTCTTTTAAAGCCAGAAGTGCCTCCAAGATATGCAAAAAAGTCTCTGCACAAATGGACATTTGGCAGGTGGAGAAAAACGCTTCATACAGTAGGAATTGTTGTACAGGAAAAACTTTTCTTTTTTATAAGATCTCAGTCTTGCATTTATAATCGAATGCCAGAAAGTGTGCGTCCGTTAAAAGTACATCACTAGAAATTCTTAATAAGAAATCCTGAAGTAACCTAGTTCACTTCTCAGTTTTCCATGAGCCTGCAGGTTTTTAACTAAAATTAGAAAATGCTGAGAAATTAAGCAACTCACTCAGTGTTTGAAATTGACAATTCCTTGTCACCATTCTGTCCAGAATCTATTGGAATCATCTTTTTTTAAATTTTTTGCTTAGAAGAATGTCCAGGTCAATGAAAAGTCAGCATAATTATAGTCTTTATGTGCTACAAGAAAGTTGGTATCTCAACTAAAGGACTATTTAACTCGTTGTTTTAATTCCTCTACCTGAGCTGTAGCTCCGTCTGAGTTAGCATAGCCCTTTTGGCTGCTTGGTCCATCAGTTCAGGTCTGGTTGTGCCAGATTCCCTCGATTTTTCCAGATGATGGACTGTACCATGCCCAGTGAAAAGTGTCCACAGTATTAACACTGTAGACTGAGCAACGGCCACTAAAGACTAACAACATATACAGTCTGAGTTGAAGGCCTACATGAAAAATCTGATTGTGAAACAGATCCAAGGCAAGAACGTCACACAGAGCACAGTCATCTGGCACTGGACAATCTCTGTAGACGGGATTTTTTCTTTAGAGCAAAGTGTGACCATCAGCCTCAGCAACATCTTCTAATTTTATTTTCAAGGTTCAATACTTATAGCTTTAGTTCACAGCATGTTTGGTTCATTTAAACAGAAAGGCGCTAACATGAGAACCAAACTGAGCGAGGGTGACCATCTGCTCGAACGGATGTGGGGAGATATGACAGGAGAGCAACTTTGAAATCAATAATAATAATAGACACAAGGTTGTGACTCCTGGTGAGGAGGAATAAATTACATGGTATTATGTTCCTTATGTAGCTGAAAAAAATGCCAAATTCGTCAAGCTTAGAGATACTTTCTATTCGTTGTTTTTAGGGCCTTTGCCATACAGTAACCTTTACCTGTTGCTGTCTTGTATAGTTGTAGTTTATTTAGTAAGTTTATTCACAGGTTTCGACTGCCTTTGTAGTATTAGACTGTTTCTGACATCTAGATTTTTTTCATCCTAATATTGTAATGCGTCTCAGCTCTCTGTACCAGGACAACAAAGCTGTGTCTCCGTTGGATGTTTTTGTTTAAGCAAAGGTTATAATACTGGAGCAAAAATATGTCTCTGTGGCATTATGTGATGGTAAACAATCTGGCCTCACAGTATTTTAATGTCCAAATAGTCCACCTTCCTTCTACCTAATCTGCAGGTGCATGTAAAAAAAAATAATAATTTTGAATTCATTACTTTCATTACTTTTGGTGCCTTACAGCTAATGAAACAAACAAAAAAAGTGTTTTGTCAGAAAAATAAAATTCTTTGTTTTTTGGGGTTTTTTTTAAGAGATTGGGGAAAATTTTATGTGCTTCTGCTACTTTTTATTACATTAGACAAATAACATAAAGCATGTCACCTGAAACCAACAGTCAAACGGTCAAAATAGTGTCGCGGTGATGCTCCGGAAACATTTGTTTTATGTTTACCATGAACTTCTCTGTGCGCCAAAGTATTTTCCAATCAAACGTACAGCTATTTGTCCTAATAGCTGAAGCTCGGCTCAAACTGGGTCATCAACCAGAAAATGACCCCAGACACAGCAGCACATCTAAAACAGCATGCCTGAAAAAGAAAAGAATCGCCCAGTCAGAGCCCAGACCTTCACTTGATAGGAATGTTGTGGTGTGACCTCAGAGAGCTGTGCAGAAAAAAATACAATTAAAAATCTAATGAATCGCAGGCCTCTGCTAGTTTTTAAATGACAGTATTCACAGTCGTGTAAACTTTTGCCTTTTAATAACTCCATAGAAGGATTTTGTAAATTACTAACTTTTAAGCCTGGTGATAAGAAGAAATGAAATTAAATGAGTGGAAAAAACACAAAGCCTCCACTCTCTTAGCTTGATTTTTGTTTGTTTTTATACTCCCATCCCTCCCACTCTGTGACAAAAGCTGTGAGCTGGTTTACCAATGTAAAATAAAATAAACTATAAATGTAATAATAATAACCTCTAATAATTTTTTTTCAATGTTTTGGACAGTCAATAGCATACTCTGGTTGACTCATAAAATATGTTCTCTGCGATTGTCCTGCTTCACCTGTGCCGGCAAGCTAAGCAGGTGCTCCAGACCTGTGTAAATGAGGCAAAAGTGACCCGTCCTCAACCCGGTGCCATGTGTGATGGATGGCTTAACAGAGAGAGCAAAGTTCGGCGCTGAAACAGGTCAAAGAATATCAAAGCCGTTCTAGTTCACTAGAAGTTAGCTCTTCATTATTTCAGTCTTTGAAACTGACTCCCAGAGACAAAGTAGATGAGACTTCTATATCTGACAGGGAGACTTTGATTTTTTATTAAAGACGAATGTTAACTCTTGTTTTAACTCGTCTATCATTGTATTCACACGTTATCAACTTTGCTGCATTTGCTTGTATCATGTTATCTCTCTCAATACTCGTCATATGAAATTTGACGGTTTATTTAATGGTAAGTAACTTAAGACCAAGTTAACAGAGTTTTGCCACAAAAGGCTCCCTGATAAGTCCTAGTTTGGTTCCTCCAGATAGAAACGATCCGCTTCGGGGCGAAAATATTTGGCAGTTCTCATTCTTTTAACCATCCTCCAGATCCTGTCATCATGAGGACTGGAATATAGGACAACCTTTTTTTTTTTTAGCACATTTTTACCACGGTTGTCTGACATTACCTCACAATATATCTCACTTGACACTGATCTGTCCTCTTGCTTCCAAAGTCTCCTGCTTTATACAGAAGTGGCTAAACAAAAAGGTCATTTTCTGCAGAAGGCAAGAGAACAATGTCATCTGCGAACAGATGGATGCAACTCTAAAGTCTCTGACTCACACACACCTTATTATAAAGCACATTTTCTGGAGGTTTTTTGCCTTAAGGGCCTTCTTTCTTTTATAATAGATTTAGCAAGATAATGGGAACCTTCCTCTTTGATTTTTGCACCCATTGACATGATAGCATCAAACAGTTGTTGCAGGTTTGTTGGCAGCACATCAATGAACATCATTCTCATTTTGCACCACATCCCAAGAGTTCTTGCATTCTGTTAAAAGTATATATATTTTTTTCATTTTGGTGAGCATTTGCAAATTGTGCAAATTTTCCTGTTCATGGTTTACAGAAATAACACCCAGTCATCTGCAGCTATTAGGTATTTGCTTCAAACTTGACTGTATTTTTCTCTCAGACATAATACTCTGTATAGCTTGGTTGTTTTCTGAAGTACTTTTACCATTGTATCACCTCAAACCAGAATATTCATACTCTGACCTCTGACAGCATCAAGACATTTTACTCCTCGCAGCTGGAAATCAACGGATATTTTCTCTTTTTCAGGAAACTTTTTGTAAGCCAGAGAGAGAGCAGTGTGTCAAACTCGTAGTCAGTAGTTTCTAAAACAAACAAACCAGCCCACCTGTCACCAACAACCATGTCACATTCATTAACAAACCGCTTTCCCCCCCTTTTATGGTCAAGGTTTGAACTTCACCAACTTCTAGCTGCAGTTGCTGCCATAAGATTGGCCATTTCATCCTTTGTGTGTTCAAAACTGACAGGTGATTGTAAATGAATAAAAAAAAAAAATCCATAGTATAGACAAAAATGACTTTTTCTTGATACACTAACTCACTGAAGTTCATATGTATTCATTTGTTTTAAAACATTTTTGTGATTGTTTATTGTACTAATGCAGATTCAGAAGTCTGTGACCTACATATGACAGGACCAAGAAGCCCAAATCCAGATTTTTATCATTGCCGTCACACCTGGCTGTGGGATCGGTGTGACATTCCTTGTCACTCTTACTCTGCAGGAATGCTTGCCTGACAAAGCTGTCAGCATATTCTGAAGCAAATGTCATGATATATGTAAAATAAATCATACATTAAAGATATTGAATTTAATTTTGAAAGTCTTAACAAATAGACTTTTCATAAAAAAATTTTAGTTATCAATTGTAAAAGATTTGCAATGGTGCAGGCAACATTACCTAGCAGCACACGCTGCTGCCCTGCCTGCTTTAATAATCAGATTAATCTTCCAATGCACCGGTCCAGAACCAATGTTTTATCTATCCTCAGGGTGCGGATGTGAAATAATGTAACGCTAAAACAGGTGAAAAAGCGTTTGACTGTGTTAATAGTTTTGTTCCCTCACTCTTTCGTTGAACCCTAAAAGTTCGCTCTGCATTGTCTTTTCCCAACCTTTGCAAATCCAACAAGGCTATAAATTATTCTTGCATGAATTTCAGAGAATAAACTGAACTGCACTGCTACATGTAGAGACTGGGTTTTGTTTTCTCCACAAAAGGGGAAAACATTTGCAAACAGATCTTTGCTAAGGTTTATTCCCTGAAAAAGTATGACCATGCCTGCATTTGCATAGCAGCTGCAGTAATTGGCACCTTCTTAAAATGGGAGGTGGCTACTTTTTGGAACTAGCAATTTAGGGCAAAAGTCAATAGTAGTACTTATATTTTGACATAAAACCTGCATGATTTGCAAAAAAAATAAATGAATAATTGCAGCTTGATATGAATGATTGAATTCCCAATAAAGGACCTTTTTCTGTTTTTATTTTGCTTTGTTATGCTTTTATTGATCAAAGTCAAAAGTAAGTGTCAAAATGTGTGTATAATTCTAACTTTGAGAGTTTGTGATAGCTTTGAAAAATGGAACCCCTGATGCTGCTGAAGAAAATGGTTCGGCTGTCATCAGTTGTGAGGTTTGAGCAGGATCATGCTGTAGCCGTGTTGGTCAGCAGCAAGGTGAGGTCTAGTGCTAATTTTAAAAATCCTAATTGTCCTGTTTAACTGATGTTCTGATTGTGAAATGAGGAATAATGGTAAATGGACAGAAGGACAAGATGGTAAACAATGGTACAACCAGTGTCCCAAAATAGCATCCACAGACAAGGACACGTTTTCTTTTTTGCAAGTTTGATACAACTTGCAAAAAAAAGTTACCAGTAGCACAGTATAAAAGTAAATCATGAGGAAGCTCACTCTTCAACATTTTCCTTGCATACTCCTTTTCTCGCCGTCAGCACAATAAACAGGAGATTCCTCAGTTCAACTCACCCAAATCGTGCAAAATAGATTTTCTTCACAGTTAAATGTGTTGAGTTGAGTTTAATAATCCCTGCATGTGAAGTATCTGTTAGAAGAAACTGAGAAATTATTTGCAAAAATACAAGGCATGCCTCACTAAAGGAGAAGATAAATTCAACGTCTCTGACACACTTGAGCAGCAAAGCGGTTTTTTTTTCTCCCCCACTTGTCAGCAGTTTTAGATTCCCAGCAGTTTGTTCACCTAATTTAGTTGATTATGTGCTTGTCTGTCTGTCTATCTATTTACGTAAAAAGTCAGGGACAATAGTTGTGGAATTGGAAAGCTGAGAAAGGCCATCGGTTTTGTGAAGCAATTAGAAAACATGTTTCTGTTGCTGGTTTCAGAGTTAGTACATTTGAACACAGGTTTGCACACAATTCGCTACTGGAAATGTCTTTGTGATTTTGCTCTTTAATTTGTTCACACACTTTGTTCAATCTTATGCCTTTAAACTTTAGCCAGTGCTTTTGATGCCTACATGTCATTCTGTGATATAAAATTAACAAGCTACAGAAATGCATCACTCTGAGGTCTTTAGGAACCTACAGTTGTGCATTATATACATTCAGAAGCACAGTTCCGATTTTACTCAGTCAAGATTTGAAAAGTGAAAGAACCACATCATCCTCTCTGATCATTTTGCTGCATGTTCTGCGTTTCTGGCTGAATTAAAAACAAGCCCAACCTATCGCATATGCAAGTGCAAATTATTCCCATCTGCTGGAATTGATGGGCATATTTGCATTTGCATGTATTTAGAGCCATCTGCTTTGTGCTCAGAGGTTGATTCTTTTGCTATACCAAATCACAGATTAGTTGTTATTGACTGCTCAAACATGAATGAAGACTAACTTCCTTAATCTAAACAAAAGCAAAACCGGAGCCATTTAATGTTGACCACTCAACCTTTTAAATGGCTATGGCAGCATCACTGACCGATTCGATTCATATTGTCACCCTCCTGCAAAAAACCTTTGGGTATCGTTTTGACAAAAAGTGACAAACTTTGTCACTTTATGTGCTACTACTTGTCATATTGTGGTGTTATTCAATCATTGCTAATATTTCTCCATTGTGCAAAAATGCAGCGGCGTATGTCTGGAAACAGAGTCTGGTCACATCAGTCCTGTTTTTCTTACATTAACTGGTCAGGTGTTTTTTTCACCTCTGGTGATCAGGAAAATGTGTTGTGCTTGTTTTATTGATTCGTTTTGCTGTCATATGTCATTTGATCATCTTTTACTACTGGTTTGCTCTATTTAAAGCAACTCTTGACTCGACTGTAGACAACTGAGCCATGTAAGCAGTTTTCAGTTTGACTTTGTAAATTAAAATCAGACCCAATCAGTTTATGGACTCTGTTCAGAAAAATTTTAGTTTCAAAGACTCCGTGCCTGATGCCAGGTGCATGTCATGCAGTTTCTCCCGGTGTTATACTTGCATAATGTCTAAGTCGTGTGCTGAGTGTGGAAGACACGTGGATATAAACAGGAATATGCCAGAGCCCAAGTCCACTCTTTCAAACTTTGGCAAAGTGAGCCATCCCACAAAGGGCTTTTATTTCTGCTTCAGTGGGCTTTGAAGGATTTTGTCAAAGACGGATATTTGAAAGACAAAAAGACATGGCCAGAAATAAAACACCTGCTGCTACGTTTGAAAAATGGAGATCTGTGGACAACTTCAGGAGCCTTTGAAACAAGAAACTACCTTTCACATGCAGGAAGAAAATACATTTGTTCATTGGTTCTGTCAGGTCATAAATACCATCTGAAAATGCAGTAATCAAAGATAACATGTCAAGTCTTTCATGTTTTGAGACCCACAAGAAAGTATAAAAAAAGAAGAACAAATAAATGTGGTGAATTATTCACTTTGACCTCCTGTCCTATTGGACCTTGGTGTTTTGTTCAACTTAATTGTCAAGGTGGAGGGTGAAGCCACCATGTTTTAAACCATAATGAAGCAGTATGCCTTACAAAAGATTACTTACCCATGAATTTTTTTAAATAATTTGTCTCGGTACAGCAACAAATTTCATTGTATTCTAAGTAGATGTTATGTTATCTACAACACAAGACAGTGTATAATTTTGAAGTGGAAGAAAACATTTATACGGTTTTTCAAGTGTTCTCAAGAAAATAAAAAAAGTGCTGTAATTTCACACCTCAGAATAGAATCCAATACACACAATTGTTTTTAGATATCAGAGGACTCAGATGTTTGTTAGAAAACAAACCGCAGACAACAACCCTACACACACAGTCAAAACTACTGGTTTAGTTAAAGCATGTCCTTGCTTAGAATGAGCCAGGCAAAGTCCAAGCCTCAATTCAACATCTCTGAAAAGACTTGACAATCGATACTCGTAGACGGTCTCCGTCCAGATTGACTAAGGCTGAGCTTTTTTTGTCAAGAAGAATGGGCAACGATGTTGCATATCAGACGTGCACAGGTGGTAGCAACAAAACCTGAAAGACTTGCAGCGGCAGCTGATGCGGGATGCAGGGCACGCGTTGACACGCACAAACGCATGTCACTCTTTTGCTTCTTTTGTGAAACATTTTAAAAACCATCAATCGCTTTCCTTTGGCTTCACAATGATGGCTCTCTACCTTGTGCTGGTCTGTTCCATAACACCTCAATGAAATACAGTGAATCTCGTGGTTGTAATGTGATAACATTTGAAAAGATTCAAGGGTTATGAATAGCTTTGGAAGGCACTCTGTTATGTAGTGTAGTTATTTATCTGTCTCAACTGAGCCGTATGAGGACCAGTAGCTGACTGCAGCTATGAAAGAACACTTTGGCCTTTCATGGATCATGCTGTATTGAAATCTGCTAGCTTCTCAGAAGTGAGGTTCCAGGATTAAGCTTTTTCAGCTGTTTGGCCAAAGAAAACCTGAATGGAAAGGATAAATATTCAAAATTCTTCTGCTTTACCAAACTGTTTTGGTTTATTAGCAAGTACTCTGAAAGTTTGTTTTTTGGTTTTCACATTTTGAAAGTGCTTACAAAGAGAGTGTCATTCCAGCTGCATTACAGGGGAAGTCATAATACAGCCGAATGGATTCACTAGTGCTTGACTCTGGAAAGGCCATGCTTTAAGGATCACCAAACATAGCATTTCCAACCACACACACGACGCATTACAATGGCCTTCACACAACAGAAACTTGGTTCTTTTTTCCGACAGAGGCCTTGCTGGAATTTTGCACTTTTTGCAGACTTAATTAAAAGCTGGACCAGCAGTATGGGGAAAATAAATACAGTTGTATCTGTGAAACTCATCTGTTTTGATATTTGGTTTTATTGATAAGTTTAAATCAGAGAGTGGGTGGACAAAAAAAGAAGATGGAAAGTTGTTTTTTTTTCAGGACTCTTCAAGAGAGACAGAACACATAGTTAGTGGAAGTATTAAATATTACTCAATAGACACAATATAGAAAAATATATGAAACAAACCAGATTTCCATTGCTTTTCAGGTTATATGTGGTTAAAAAAATAATTTTGAACAGATGAATAGAGAGAAAATCTGACCAATCTCAACTTCATACAACCATCAAAACATTTGTTCACGTCACTCTAGATTAAGCTCAAGAGCCAAATGATTTGATTAGAAAATTTAAATAATCCAAAATATTTATCCAATGTGTTTTACAATTTAGCCAAACAACGAAAAACTTATATCTATAATAAAAAAAGAATATACAAGAAGGAAGTAGTTACTCTCGCATTACTCCAGAGAGACCAAAGAAAACGGATGAGTTCAACAGATTTAAGTGAACTTATGGTCTTAGTTGTGTTTTAAATAAACCAGTCCTCATTCTTACATCCACTGACAGATTGGTTACCTTTACATTTTAACTTGGATCTTGGAACATCTAGTAAAAACTGTCTGGAAGACCCAGTTTGTCTTGATGCTTCATATATGGTGAAGAGTTAAAATAAAGAAAAGAAAAAAAAAACACAGGTGATAAACCAAAAATAAATATTAAAATTTTAGAAGACACGTTAAAAGGAACAGGCAAGATTGGAGACATGGTTAGTCCAAGACTGAGAGAAGACGCAGACGATGAATAAAACCCAGATGAACTCCTTCCTGTGACAGATCTATAACTTTAATACCTACAGACTCTAAATGTAATAATAAAATATAAGCCAAAGGTAAAATCTGACAAGCTGTCTAGACTCATTAATCAAGAGAGTTTAAGCAACAACAGTTTAAAGAATAGGGCTTTATATAACAAAACAACAGTCATCATCCTAGAAACATAGTTCACTCATAACTCTGGCAATTAAGTCGAACCTTGATAGGTTTGTTTTGTCTTTGGGTTCATAATGACTATGTCCCAAAGAAAAACTGATGCCTTCACAAGCACACTCATATGGAGTTGATTTTAAATTGCAATATCTAATTTTGAAGGTTTTAGAGATTTTATTTTCATCAAGCAATCTTGGCAAGGGAAGCAGGCACCATTTTAATAAGCTTGCTTTGATTTGATTTGGTAAATTAACAATATTGATTGTTTTCTGTTTTTTTAAAGTAAGGTATTCGATTGATTTTTCAGCAAAAGCTTTAGTGGAACAAATCTTATTAGAAGAGATCCAGATAATGACAATAGGGTCAACATATTTCAATGCATTGTGCAACAGCAAGTGCCTCTGTAAGTCTGAGTTCTTGGAGATTGTATTAAAAATTATGTCCCATAGAGCCGAATTAGTAAGTATGAAAACTGACCTACAATCCATCTTACTTAACATGCGTTAAGCAAGCTGTTGTGAGTCGCAAACATAACTGAACAAACAATGGATAGGTGTCAATTTCTCTGCAGAGACGGCTGATCCTTAAAGGTGGATTGCCCCCTCCGCAGCACTCCATCCATCATGCCCCTGGTACAGTTGCTAGATGGAAACTGCTGCTGAATAAAGGGCATTTGACAGCTTGCCCAGAGTCTGCCAAATGGCACCTAAAGGACTCCAGCAGCATGGGGAGTAAACATTCATTGGTCTTCTGAGACAAAAATTTAATTACTTGTTCTGAATGCAGGGTCCTACAGCTGGCAAAACCAGGTAGCATGCATAGCATGCTGAATGTCAGCCCCGCGGTGAGGCATTATGAGGGCAGCAGGAAACGAGCGCTGGTAAGAATGATATGCATGGAATGTAAATGATCTCTGGATTTACAACTATAAGTTTGATTTGAACAGGTCATGCCTGGACATTGAGAGTCTGAAAGAAATCCAGAATCTGTGACCAAAAAAGAAAAGATGACTAAGATGTCGTTTAATGTTATGTTTTCTGAGGAAGTTGTGATCAGTTTGGGTTAGTATGAAACTAGTGTTAGGCCAGTTAACTCATACAAAAGTATAATGGTGTATAAAACAAAAACAGGCTGGTATAATGAAAGCATTGTTTTCTCAGTTTTGCACCGTTTCATGTCATTGTGCACAGTTTCCCACAGCATGTGTTGAAGGAGCGGTCTTGGTTTCAGGCGTCGGTCTCAATAAAAATAACCACAAATCTACTTCTATTACAGTCTAATGCAAATGTGAGAATGTGACGTTTTACAAAAACTTTGTCTTTAAGGCTGTCTGTTAACGTTTGTTTCACAATTTCTGAAATAAACATTGAGTGTTATTATTTGTTATTATAGATAACATTTTCTATCGCAACAATATTCCTGGCTAAGCTTGCTCCAAGCCAGAACTTTCTTTTTGTTAAATAGCAGCAGAATATTACTTCTGAGATCCATGGATCTTTATTAATAGGACACATGCTCATCATTTTTTCAGTTTTTGTTATTATGAAAAACAAATACATTTTAACTTTCAGCCCTTTCTTTAAATATAAGCTACAGCAGTTACTGATGAATTACACTCAACCACATGGTCTGCTTTACAAATGCTCTGTGTTCCCTGTGTTTTCATTCCTTCTCATCCATCGCAACAAATCTTAGTTTTACATGAAAATTCACAAATCAGGAAGCAGGAAGCAATCTGCAAAGCAGTTAAGATGTGTATTCTCTAGTCAGTAACTAACACATGCATAGTAAATTCTTGTTTTAATAGGTCTCATGGAGAAACGGTTCTGTGCATTGCTTTGTACCTGACATTGTTTGCTAAAATGAGAAAATTTGTATATTTTTTTTAAACTGTGTCAAAGCAATTTTGCACTTGGTTAGCATCCAAATGGATTTCAGAAACAAAAGCACCAACAGCTGAATTATCATTTAGCTGACATAGACTGCAGTTGGTTTACTCAATGAAGGGAAATATTTCCCAGTTCCATCATAATTAGCACAGAGATGAAACAAACTAAACCAAGCAGAGTGCAAATGTTCAATAATAGCTTTCACTAAATTGAACACTACGTATTTCATGGTACATGGGCTTACATTCCTCTTATGGTCGAACGCATGGATTATAAATACAAACAAGATACATACAGTAAATGAGAGTTAATGAACTTAAAACATGGATTTGATTGATGTTACTTGTTGCCCCTTTCATCTGTAATCTGCTATTATCACATTCTTGTTAAGTTCAATTCAGTTTATTTATATAGTGCCTTTGCCTTTGATTGCCCAGGTTTTTTGGGGGGGTTTTCTTGTGGTGCACGTCATACCCACATCTTCTAATACCAGGTTTTTTTTCTGCATCTGCATTCTGCTACAAGGATGGATGGACTTCTTATTTTTCACAGACTCACATCCTAAAATATACTTTCTGGATTCATTCTGTTCACATGAATACATACGTGTGTGAAAAAGCCTGGGAACAACTTCTACGTATTCTTTATTTACTGAATTAAATTCATAGTCATAAACCTGTCATTTCAAATTAAGAGAGTCATACAGAAAAAAACAACAACACTGCTTAAAAGGTTCAGATGTTTGCAAACAGCATTGTAAAGAAAAAAGGAGTAAACAATATGTTGTCTAATCTGTTCCTATTATATTATGTTGTGGTATATTTCTCTGGAGGCTGCAGGTTGTTTTCTGTTCAGCTATGAGGTGATTTTTGCCGTTAATTGACTAAAAATGGAGTCTTGGCAGATGTGCATTAAGCCACAAAGATAAGCTCATCATAATTTACCCACTGAATGGGGGAAATTTCTGTGTTTATTCACTCATATTGTAATCTCATAGTGGGTGAGGCCACCTCAGCTCATTTTGTTGAAAACAAAATTAATGGTCACAGCAATAACAGCCGTCTGAAGACCAGGCAGAGTGGTATTTTGTTAAGCTTATCAGATTGGTGAACAGCTCATAATACACATGTGAGCCTCATCCTCCTCTGTGAATGGCCAGCTGTCTTCGTCCGCTCTCCACATTATCAGCAAAGTAAAAAGGTATGGCGTTTCCAAACCCTAATTAAATGACATTTTAACACTCCATGCCCCACACCTCTTCAGGAGCAGACACGTCTTTAAGCTAGGCGGTTATTAAAAGTGGCACAGACATATGAAAAATCTCACTAATGAATCTGTAAACCTTTCTTACAGGGACTATCAGTTGCTCAACCAGGTGGAATGGTCTCATTGTGCAGTAGGGTGAACTCAAGAACCCGTGAGACCGTCAATAGAGTAGTACTCTGGAGGCTGCAAAATGATTATTAGTTGCAAACTGTGCCAGTTCAAATTCTAATTTGATAAGGTAAAAGGATAAGATGTTCCCACGTCTTTTTTTAATTCTGATATTGCAATTATTGCTGTCAAATATCCTATTAATGGAGACATACATTTCTTACACGTAATAAGATTTCAGTCCAACTAAAGTGTCTATACAATTGTCTCTCTTTTTCACGTCCATTGAGCTAAGTTTATACATCTTTTAAATGTGTCTTTGTCAACCATTTATCACAAGGTAAAAACATTCATACTGGTTTCCAAATTCTGTGACAGAACAACCACAACATAAATGTATTTTATTTCAATTCTAACTTCTTCAAAACTTTATTTTTGACCTGCCTATTGCGTTCCTTGGTTTCCATGACAGTATTTAACTATCTTGTTCTCCAACAAATCAAACTGTGATTTAACCACATGCATGTTGACTCTGTTAATCCACATGTGAGTGATCAAAGTGATCAAATTGTACAAAATGATCAATCAGGAGAAGAGTTTAAAAATAGCCTCAAAGTAGCCTTTGCAGTATATCACAACACAGTGATGATGGCCATCGGTAATGGAAGACAGCAGTGAGTACAAAACCTGATCCATTTTCCACACATTTATAAAAGGATGAGACAGAAACTAGTCAGGCAAACTGCCAAGACCTCAACAGCAACACTGAAGGAGATGCAGGAATTTCTGCCAAGTACCGAAGTACCGATTGTTCTCTACATTTGACAACAGTAAATGAATGAATGTTTTTTTTATGAAGGACTTTTCAAAGACATGGTTACGAGGTGCTAAACAAAATCCTAAGCATCCCAGGACATAAAAGTGGGAGGATAAAAACTATTTAGACATAAAGTATCTCAAAGACTTGATCTCCTTTGTTATGCAAGTCTTGTGCAGTAAATGAGTAACAAGTTCTTATTCCAAGAATAAAGACACAAAAGTCTAAATATATGCTGATATCTGGCCATTAATGTTTTACATTAGGCTTTAGTAACTTTGATAGAAATCTAAGCTCCACGTTATATTCATCTGTATTCCTTAAATATGTTACAAAGTGGAAGGTTTGTAAGACAGGCATGTTTAGTTATAAAGAAAATATACAGGCCTGGTTGATATGGCTCTGTATCTTTAGAGAGGATGTGTTTGAACTTGAACACTTGAGCCCCAACCTAAAAAGAAAAAAAAGAAAAATAATAACAACACTGTGCAACACCTATAAAACCCCATAAATAGTGAAACATGGCGATGTGTTGTTATTGTTCCAGACCTCAGTCAGTTTTGACCTAACTCTGTTGGTTGTCTGGAAAGTTAAGATGACAAAGAATTTTTATTTGTGAGCAACACTGTGAGACAAGCACACATAATCAAAAACCTAATTAATTAACCACAAGACAATTAAGGTTGAGAATGTTATAAAGTCAGCTAAAATACTGTTTGGTCTTTGAAAGAAAGCTCATTTTATTTAAAACACCTGGTATTTTCACAGGAGATTGTAGAATATATATATCCTCCTTACTCATTACTAGGAGGAATAAAACACGATTGATACTTAAGGAAGAGACCTAAAGCCATTGTCATCTTTGTTTCGCAGCTTGTCTCTCCCAAACAAACTCAGATTCTCATTGTTTTCTGCTCTTCAATGCATGTGAAAAGTTATCTGAAATCCCTCTGGAAGAAAAAAAAAAACCTATGAATATAATGATCCAGAGTTGGAATTCAATCTAAAAAAAAAAAAAAAAAAAAAAACAGGAACTGGCTAAAGCATTTTAGAGAACTTGCAGAGTGAATCTACATTGTTCACATTTTAATGAGTCTCTTCTACTGTACTCTACCTGCTCACTGCAAACGAGGGCAACCTGCCAGGAATATTTAAACAGAGAAGCTCCTATAAGTAGAGGGGGTACCTGGGTTATTGTCTGCTTTTTTCAGTCACGTAGTGTTGGCCATGATCCAAACTCTGCTACAGCCGATCAGCATCTCCTGTCCTACTTAAGAAGCTGACATGTCGTAATGTTTCCTCTTCTTTGAGCAAACCGTTGGAATTTAATTGACTTTTTGCCATATTCCAATAATGACCTTCAAGGTAATTTATTGGGATTTTGTGTGCTTGGCCAACAGACAATAGCACATAATTGCAAAGTGCAATCAAAAACTAACATTTCTTTTTTTTTTTTTTCTTCTTCCAATTCTGTCTAAATCACATGGAAATCTGCAGGAGATCTTGTTCAGATATGCTTTATAAAGGTTCTTTTTCCAACACAAGATGAAAATAAATGTCTCGGGATAATAGCACTGACTCCTGTGGTGCCACAATTAATGAGGACAAAGATGCATTAAAATGTACGGAACAATCTGGAATATTTAAATTGTTTTTTTCACCTGTTGTACAACACTTTTAAGAAATTCTCATATTTGTAATTTCTGGATATCTGTCCATTTTAATTCTCTTCGCATGCACTGCATGTGCCCTGTACACATGTAAGCCTTAACCTTCGTTCTCCATTATGAATTGTATTTGCTCGTATAGAAGAGATGCCTGTTCCATGATCAGAACTTAGCTGCTCTCTTTGATCCGTAATGTGATGATTGATGATGCCACTTTAACCTGGAGGCCACCGCTGTGTCTTCGATCGTCCCGCAGCCATGTTCATCACATTCACTTAAACTGAGGGGCCCTCGTTGGTGTGAAAAATGGATGGGTCAGGGGAGAGACAGATTCCTTCTGCCGCCGTGCCACTCTGTGCACAGGTGTGAGGTTAGACAGTAATGGCCATGCAAAGACGAAGGCAGCATATTGCGCTTTGAGCTGTTGAGTATTTAGATATTAGAGGAATTTGAAGTATGTAACAGCAAAAAACTCATACATAGTAAAAATGGGCCTATTGAAATTGAATACTGAAATTTTATAATTTCTTTCCATGTCAAAATATGCATTGCTTTGTGTTGGTCTATCACATTGAATCCCAATAAAATACACTCAATGTTGTGGTTGTAATGTGACCATACCTGAGGCTTGGCACTTTAATAATTCACCAGTAACCTTCTCCTTCAAAAGTTCCAGCATCAGGACCTGATGTCACGGTAACGTTATGATGTGCAGCGATATTATAGCCGAAGAAATGCTCAGGTTATTTGAAGACTAAAGTACCAGAACTGAGATGGCTGTTTCCCAGTGGCAGGAGGAATGATTTAAATAGACCGAGTGACATTTTCATTCTGATTTCCTTCTTTCAACTCTGATTTCTAAAAAAAATACCTAGAGTAAGTTTTATGACAGAGTTGAAAAGGTGACAGAACACATTTTGTTATTAAAAGTGACCCTGAGATGACTCTGCTTAGATGCCAGTTGATTTCCTTTCACCACATTGGTGAGATTAGCTTGGATACCATTTGTAATGAATAATTTCTTGTCAGAATTTTTTTTTTTTTTTTCTGGGAGGGTAGGGGTGCTCAAATATTGACCTGAGTTTGTCATATCTGTTCTAATAAAAGTCCTTTTGTACATAAATTCACTGCTCAACTAATATATATTTTTGTATTAAATGTGTGAAATCCATTTAGTCAGAGGAAGAGAAAAATTTTAATTCCTTTTTCTGCCAAGCTCCACACTTGAACATTTTTTGGTTTTCCTAAAACCAAAAAACAAACTTGTGAAGTTTTATAATTAGCTGATAATGAATGTTTAGAGGCTGTGTGAGTAAAGTCTTTCATCTATAAAGGCAAACTGTGTTGAATTTTGTCATGTCAGGGCTCCGTGTGCATGTGTGCAGAGATATTTTTGCTTGTTCTAAAGCAATGGAACAAACTATTTCTGCACCACTGCACTATGAAAAATGCCTTAATCCTGACAGTGTATTTATTTTTTGTTTGTTTATTTTTTCTTTCCTGTTGTGAAAAATGGTAGTTAAACTTTTCAGTGGCGGCTGCTCAGGCGTCAGCCTCCCTGATGTGGATGGGGGAGAATCTAAAACTGATTTTAAAACATATTCCAGTAGGTGGCGGTAATGCATACCAAACGGTTCTTGTCAACCGTCAATACAAATCAAGAAGATGACGATTCGGGAAAATTTAATCAATCACAACATATAATTCAAGCGCTTATTATATATTTCTGCAACAACCACTGTTGAGCGAAAGCTTACTCCACCTTGAATGAGTGCAGAGAAGTTGGCAGATGGTTGGTAAGCTACAGCTTTTGTTCCTCTGCGTGTTTTATTTCTTTTAGCAGCCATATTGCTCTGCTTTTTTTTTTTGCTGTTTATTTAGTGATGGGTAAACTAGGCGTCATGAGGCGTTTCGACTCATAGCAACACTGTATTGATACTGTGTCGATACTGTGTCACTCAATACTGACACCTGCTGGACATTAAAAATTTCTACATGCAACGTAGTGATTTGATGACCAAGTCTGTGCAATAAGATTTAAGTCTTTGTATTTTATTGAATATTATATGTTGTATCTTCAGTTACATTTAAAATATATTTGATATACAGTCAATAAAGAGTACCATAAAGTGAAAATTGAAGTGAATGTGTTTGGAATGAGGATGCATGGACTGTTTTTTCCCCACACATTTTTTTTTTTACAACCTTTTGAAATTAAGCCTGTTACGCTTTTTTGACAAAACGTCTGCTGTAGAAAAAAAATTACATTTACAGCGAACCCTTGTTTTTCTTAGGCCTGGTGTTCCGAAAATAACCCGTGGTAGGCGAAATCTGTGAAGTAGTTACCTTTATTTTGTAGAGTTATTACACAGCATAAATAAATATTCTACATTGAAACCAAAGAACAAAACTTGTTTTCAGGTCAGCGGATGTGCGTGTGCATCAATCGGGCCTTAATGTGATCCGCAGTCGTGTCATTAAAGCGTCTCCTCCAACCTGCACCGCAAGATTCACAGCTGTGTCTGCGGCAGAGCGACGGATCTCATCAAACGAGCCTCCGGTCGGGTTTTGCGCTGCCTCTGGCCACAGTTTTTTTTTTTTTTTTTTTTTCCAGAAGACATTGAAAGTTTCAGTTTCCATCTCCTGAGTGGCCAGTCTGTATTAAACACCGTAACGTTATTGGCACTCAGGTAGCGCGGAGACTGTTTTTACCAATCATATGGTCAATTAGGACGAAGAACACTGTGGGGAAAAAAACTGCACAAAAAAATAAAAAAAACCGCGTTGTAGCGAGGGTTCACTGTATACGAAATAATTTATAAAAAGCAACTGAGTAATTTGTAGAATGGCTGCATATCTGAGTTTATCTAGGTGAATCTGAGACTTCATTCTCATGCCTGGCCTCATGATGCCTCAGTATTGAAAAGGTGGATTTATTTAAATAAGACAGTTTAGTGAAACATTTGCAACGCTTCACATGCAGAACATAATATGAAAGTAAACTAAAAGTCATTTTCAGCTGAATTTGGGTTCAGATAGATTAAGTAGAAACTGACAAGAACCGGATGAAAGAACAAAAATGAAAACAAATTTATTTTCCAATACAAGATCAAAATGGTCCCACACTGCGGAAACATTTTCTTTGAAGCTGCTGACAATGACAATGTAAAAAATCGAGAATTTGTTTGGCAAATGCTTTTGACAGACTCGCTGATAGGTATTTTCCTAGAACCTACATAAAAGAACCACAGACAACGTATATGAATTTTATGACAAACTTTGCAAAGGAGAACAAACTCTATCAATTGCTCCTCCGAGCTGTTCATAGAGCGTTCTGAAAATCTTTGGGTAAAGCTTGTCTTTTATTTTCAAACTTCAAAGAGGGAGGATAGGCAAGATAGACAGCAGAGAAAAAACAGCAAAGGTCGTAAAACATTTTACCTAAACACAGCAAAGGTCGTAAAACAATTTACCTAAACAACTAGCAACCCAGTTCCAGATGCGATATCTGATTTACGGCCTGAGCCCGGTTCAAATCTTGGTCAAACTGTTTCACCTGAAGATGAACAGGCAGCTGTGACCCCCCAGGTCAGTTAATACACACACTAAAGAAGAGAACATTTTAATCTGCTCTAACATTAGACTGAATATGAACTAAAGTAACAACAAAATGATAATACCAAAAAATCTCTAACATTCCCCCCTTTTTATCATTTTACCACGTGTGTAAACCCTATTCAAAAGCCAAGCATAGAAAAGAAAAGAAATAAAATAGAACCAATAAATGCAAGAATTTTTTTTTTTTTTTTTTTCCCTAGTCTAAACATAAAAATGACACAATGACTAAATTAATATAATGAATAAATGAAATGGACAAAAACAAAAGAAAGAAACAGCAAAAAATCAAATGCAGTTTTCTCATCTCTAACACCACTTGTTTTCACATTTTCGGTGTAGGAATCATTCAGCAAATGAATTAATCTGTTTATTGATTACAGAACATCATCATTGTTCAGAAAATCGTCAGAACCTCGAAACAAGTCATCTTCATTTGTCTCATAGGATGCCTTTGCTAGCTGATAACTGACAACAGTTGTGTTAATTGTTTTAAACAACATACTTCGTAGGCAAGGAATAATGCAACCCGTAAAAAGACAGAACAGAACCAAAACAATCAGAATAGGTGTCACGAGCTTTAACAATAAAGTCCACCATGGACCAGACGTGAGCCATGAAAACAAATCAAAAAAGGATGAGCCGCGTGTTCCACTCTCCACATATTTTTTAAGATCCTCCAGCTCATATAGAGCATCAGAAATAGTTCCTCCAGTGCCTGTTTCATCCGGCACAAAAGTGCAGCACGTTGGGCCAATAATTTTGCAGACCCCTCCCTGAGGGGCAGTGAGGAAATCCAGAACAACACGATTTTGCATGACCATGTTTCTCAGTTCAGTCAGCTCCTTCGCGGTGCCATTGGCCAGCTGGTATGTGATGTTGATTAGTCGCAGTAATCCGTACCTGTTTATCTCTACGTGGTCCCGAATCTCACCTACTCCAACCCACGGAAACAAACCTTGCATGAATTTTTCTCCGCCGTTCCAAATCCTGAATTCCCATGGAACTCCAGTGTGTGTAGTTAGGCCTCCCCATTTTTTGACCTCTGACATAACTGTTCGTTTGGAGCGGGTACGTGGATCATCTTGTGCTTTCCTGATGAACGCAATCGGGTTGATTAACGGAACCACAGCACACAGTCCTCCCCAATTTTTTGGTAAAAACATGTATGCTTCATTTCCACATATGAAGTACCAATCTGCCAACATACGTGAACCATAGTCTCCTGGCACTATGGCACTGCACAGCGTTGTCTCCTGTTTCCTCTTTGTCTTATGCGTGATGTTGAAACTCCTCTCCTGAAGCAAGTTGTCACAGTCTGGGTTGTCCTTCCAGACTTTGCAGTGTGGAGTCATCCTTTGACCCCTGCAGGCTGTGCAGTCGATGAAATCCTGTGCCGGTTCGCAGTAGGTGTAAACTCTGTTACACAAGTTCCAGGGCAACGTCCCTAGAATAACATGTCCATTATTGTAGACACAGTTCCCCAGAGATCCTGGTTTAGCTCCTGCTAATGAAATGATCTCTGGTATCTTCCATACAGTTTGTTGAGATGATGCAAAAGGAAGTACATCGTCTGCGAGTGAACAATTTAAAAATCCAAACAGACCTTGCACAGCCTCTCCCATTCGGAGGTCAGCTGAATAGTCCTTCTCGCGCGCTCTGTCTCCCCGTAGGGGTGGGACGCGCCGTGGTCTGGTGCTTAGAACATAGAGACACATCTGTTTGTTGTCAGTAATGTCACCTGGTCGGAGGCCTGAGTTGTGAATAGAAACCGGCAGCTGCGCACACACGTAGCAGTTCACAGCATGTCCCTCGTACGCGGTTCTATTCATTAGTTTCCACCACAGGTTGGTGCTGTAGTCGTGTTTGTGGAACTCAGGCTCACGTCCTTCTCCAAACATCAAACATGCTGCAGTCACAGCGCCGTAGAAAATCCATCTGGCATATGGAGTCCCCATTGTTGCTCGGCACACAGAGATGTCAGAACCCCCAAACTAAAAGAGTGAGAATCTTAAGCGTTTCTTCACCGGGTTTGAGACGAACCACACTAAAAGTAGCACCCCTTTGCAGCCCGGAGGCAATAAAGCCCACCTTCCTCTCTACTCCGGATTAGGGGTCCAACACTCTCTGCAGCTTACAGTGACTGAGATGAATCCAGCTGGGTCTTTCAGCGATTTTTACAGCTGTTGGTGTGGTCATCAACACCTGGAATGGTCCTTCCCACCGTGGACTTGCCCAGTTCTTCCGTTTGATGACCTTTATGTAGACCCAGTCACCTGGCTTAATGGGAGGTGCCTCCTGTGGAGGAGAAGAGTCAGAAGGCAGTAAATTCGCACTGGACACTTTCTTCAGTTTAAGAGTCCTGATCATATAATCTGCTAATGTTTGTTCTTCATCAGCTTTCTGTAAGTCAGGAGCAAACAGAGGCAGTCTGTAAGCTCTCCCATGAATTATTTCAAAAGGTGTTAGACCATCTGCTGTTGAGGTGATTCTCATATAGAGCTTCACCAAGTCTAAACATTCTGGCCAGGGTCGGCCAGTGTCTGCCATGCACTTCTTAATCTGCTTTTCACCGTGCCATTTGTTCTTTCCACAAGCCCTGCACTCTGTGGGTGATAGGCACAGTGGTTTTTCAATGTCATTCCCAAGTGAGATGCCATGTTTTGTATCACTTGGTTTACAAAATGTGGTCCATTGTCACTGTAAACAGTCTGTGGGATGCCATGCGTTGGGATAATAGTTTTGCAAATAGCCTTCGCTACTGTCAAAGCATCTGCATACTTTGATGGTACTATTTCAACCCATTTAGAAAAAGCATCTATCATCACCAGACAGTATTTGTATGGCCCACTTTGTGAAAGCTCAATAAAATCCATATACATAGTTTGAAATGGATAAGATGGTTTCGGGAACCTGCCTCGTTTTGGCCTTATGTTTCCCTGTGGGTTATGTTTCACACAGACTGGACATGCAGTACAAAAATTTTTAGGTAGGAATTTAAACCATACGTTGTGAAATGTTGCTGTATTATGGCTTCCATCCCCCCTGTTGACACATGGCAGCGCCCATGCGTCACAATTGCTGCAGCTTTAAATAAAGATTTAGGTAGAACTGGTTTGTCCTTTACTTCAAAAATGCTCTCATCATTAATTTTCGCACCCTTAGTTATCCACATCCTTTTTTCGGCCTGTGGTGCATTGTCCTGCATGTCTTTCAGCACTTTTTTGTCTATCAGTTGTTGTTCTCCTTCAGTCTGTGCTGAGAAAGTTCCTTTCCCATGCTTCCCTGCTGCAGCTTCTTTAGCTATTTTGTCAGCTAGTCTGTTCCCATTTGAAACTTCATCCGTCCTTGTTGTATGAGCCGTGCATTTACATACAGCTAGTTTAGCTGGGAGTTGTATTGCTTGCACAAGATTTTAAGTAAAGATGCATGTGTCACTGGTTTCCCAGTTGATGTTGTCATTCCTCTACGCTCCCATTGTTTTGCAAAATAAAACAAAGTAGAGAAAACATACTGGCTATCTGTGTACACCGTCAAATGCATGTCCTCTGCCAGTTCACATGCCCTCGTTAAAGCAATCAATTCTGCTGCCTGTGCAGAATGAGTGCTGGAAATTTTTTCTGCTTCTATTATTTCATTTGGCAAAGCAACAACCGAATAACCTGTCTGATTTTTACCCGTAGGCTCCTTTGAACATGACCCATCAACAAACCAGACCTCTCCCAATGCTAATGGGGTGTCCTGTAGGTCTGGCCTTGGAAGCTGCAAGTGCTCTGTAGCTTCTATGCAGCTGTGTGGCGTTCCATCATCTGGTAATGGAAGCAAAGTAGCTGGATTTAGAATCGTACACCGCTTTATTACAATGTGTGGTTGTGACAAAAGCGTTGCTGTATACGAAAGGTGTCGCGCTGGTGAGAGCAAATTCATTTTGCTCTGCAAAAGTAGAACATCTACCGCGTGTGGAACTAACAGCTCCATCTTGTGAAACAAGACTATGTCAGCCGACATGTGTACAGCTAATGTTGCTGCACAGACTGCTTGGACGCAGTCTGGTAGAGACTGTGCTACTGGATCTAATTTCTTTGAGTAGAAAGCCAACGGCTTTAGCTTATCACCATGGTTTGTAGTAACACAGACGTCATAAATCCATTCCTGCAATCTACAGTTTGAATAAAAGTTTTTTCATAGTTAGGAAGAATCAAAGTTGTTGCCTGCATTAGTGCTTGTTTTAGTTCAGTGAATCTTTTTTCAGCTTCTGGATTCCAAGCTATTTTATCAGTCATGGCCATTGGGGTGCCATGAATCAAATCCTGTAAAGCCTGAGTTTTCTCAGCATAGTGTGGAATCCAGGCTCTACAGTAATTGCAAAGTCCAAGAAATGACATCATTTGTTTTTTAGTTTCTGGTTTAGGTGCTTCAGAAACAGTCTCCTTTCTCGCTTTCTGTATCTGCTTTCCCTCAGCAGACAGTGTGTGTCCCAAATAATTTACTTCTTCTCTCACCCACTGCAGCTTATCTTTGTTTACTTTGTTCCCTGTCTGACAGAGATGGTGCAGCAGAGCAAGTGAGTCTGTTCTGCAAGCTTCCTCGCTCTCTGATGCTATTAATAGATCATCAACATACACCAAAAGTTGACTTTTGTCTGACATTTGGAAATCAGATAAGCAGGTCATAATTGCCTCACAAAATATGCTTGGACTGTCTGCAAAGCCTTGGGGTAATCTGGTATATGTGTACCCCTGACCTCTGTAGGTAAAAGCAAACCAGAACTGTGAATCTGGGTGAATGGGTACAGAGAAGAATGCGTTGCTGAGGTCAATTACTGTGAAGAATTTATTGCTTGGTTTAAGCGAGTTTAGCAGTGTGTGTGGATCTGGCACATTAGGTGCTCTTGTTTGTACTGCTTCATTTACTGAACGTAAATCCTGAATCATACGCCAGTCTTTTTTATTTGCTTTTTGAACAGGAAAAATAGGTGTGTTACAAGGAGAATCTGAACACTTTTTTATGATTCCTCCTTTTAACAAACCTTCAATTACTGGTTTAATCCCGTTTAGTGCTTCTGGTTTTATAGGGTATTGTTTTACTCTAGGCCTCCAGCTAGATTTGCTTTAATTTGCACCGGGGGAATTGAACCAAGCAACCCGACATCAGAGGGACCTTTTGTCCACAAGTTTTCTGGAAGTTCAGCTAGTTCAGCTACATCCTTTCCTGTCAAAAATATGTTTGTGTGTCACTCAAACGCGTGGACTTGAGCTGTGCCTGTGACTACTTCACATAGTGATTGTTTCCAGACGTCACAGCTGGGGCTGTAGCTCCAACCGTCTTCACCTTCTTTGAAATCAGCGGCTTCACCAGCCATTTTAGTTCTATTACCCACATCTACCCATGTGATATTATGTGGCTTGAATAATGAAATGTGTGGATTAGCCGGTAACTTATACAGCTCTATTTGGCTAGTCGGAAGGAGCACAGTCACAGCTGCATAAGACCGTCGGTCTGTGAACATTTCGGTCACAGCCAGTGTCACAGGATTTGTTTCTAAAAACTTTTTAACATAATCATCCTGTGGATCATTTAGGATGTTCATTGTTACATGCAACTGATTGTAGTTCATTTCCGTTTCAGGTGAGTCCAACTGTTCACGAGCTTCTCTAAGAAGCTTTCCTGGGACATGAGGATTGTCAGCTGGCTTTAAATCATATGAACAGTAGATTTGTTCATTTTTTGAACTGTGTACATATCAGAATGTTTTAATCTGACAGCTCTCATCCCATCTTGTACAGGGACTACTGCTATTCCTAATTTTGTCATTAGGTCTCTACCTAACAGATTTATTGGACATTTAGGTGACATCACAACAGAAGCTTTTACATTAATTCCTGTCTCAGGGTCTTTAAAAAATGTACTTTTTGACATTTTTTCTCTATGCGTTTGTCCATCGGCAGATTTTACCCAAATAGACTCGTTTGTGGGGTTTACACCTTTTATTTTAGTTTTAAGAACCGTTTTGCATGCACCGGTGTCACATAGAAATTCAACTTCTTCCCCACAAACATTCAGTGTGATGTAAGGTTTTTCTTTTAATGCATTTAACATATCCCAAGCTGCACATATGTCCACCATTACACCAATTTGATCTGGTGGTGTGTTTTGTTTGGGTGTGGCAGAATCTAGTCATACTGAGGAGTTAGGCTTTTGTTTTTTCTCCCATCTGCTACTTCTATAGTCCTTTACGTTCTTTGCTTTGCAATCTTTTGCCCAATGGTTTGACTTGCCACAACGCCAGCAGACATCTTCGTCTTGTGTGGTGTGATTTATGGGTCGCTGCTCAGGGTGACCTCTCCTGCCTTTGTTTCTCCCTCGGCCTCTCGAGGGGCCACGGAAAAAGGCAGAGGTTTCTATTTCTCCAAAATCCTCCAGATGAAAAACATCTGACCCTGTTTTTGGTTTTTTTACTACTTTTTCTGCATGACGTGCCCATGTCATCAGTTGTGGGACTGAGGCAGCATCATATTCGACCAGGTGTTTTCTAATCCAGCCCTCAATTTCAGGGCGGAAACTTGACATTAAAGCGTTTTTCAGTTGTTGTTGATATACGCTGTCGGGCCCTTCATCATAGGTAATCCCACTGTGAACTTTGAACTCTTTTTCAAACCGCAGACGAAAGTCGTCTACGTCCTCTCCAGTTTTTTGTCTTATCCCCGCTAAGTGATTGTAGTTTGCCTTTTACGGAAAACTGTTCTAACTCTTTCACATACTGGATCCCACTGTGCTTTGTATTCGTTACTCAGCTCTGGGTTTTCTCCATCAGGGTATAGTATTGGGCCTATTCTATTTTTTCCCGTATAGTTTCCCCTTACTTTTGCCCAGTCTTTTCCTAGCGAGGTCATGGCTGCTGCCCCCGCTTCAACTCCGTTCAGTCTATAAGAATGAATTAATCCAGTCATGTCCTCTATCCATTTATTGGGATCCTCTGCTGCAGGTGTTATTCCTTCCACAGCTTTCCGGACTTCCTCTAAATTCCAGGGTCTAAAAACATATGTATGTGGTGAATCATCCGCACCAGCATTAGGGTTTGGTACCTGTATCATGGGGTACTCTTCAACATGTCCCCCGTGGAAATCAGGACTATATTGGATCTTCTTTTTAGGATTTAACCTTAAATTGTAATGTGGCTGTTCAATTGGCATATGTTCTGTTTGACTTCTGTCTCCCGCATACGGGGGTGGATCTAAACCTTCCAGTGAGGGATACAGACTACTTTGGGGCTCCTTACTGCCAGTAGCGGGCGCGTCCGGAAGACTGTCTGCCGGGGCTGTTGCTACTGGGACAGAGGCAGACGAACTTGCTTCAGCGGTTGGGGGAGGAGCAGTCGGCCGTACCTGCTCTCCCTGCCCCGCTGGAGCATTCCGTCTGGATAGCACCATTTCATTGTCTTCTGGTCTTACAAATAAGTTATTTGATTCTACAAGCTTTTTGTCTTTAATCTTTTTAATTTGTTCTTTCCGGTCTGTGGCTGCTTTTAACCATATTTTAGCACATCTCAACTCATCCTCCTTTTTAATCTTTTTTATCCCCGTTTTTCTTGCTACACTATTCTCCAAAATTCTCACAATTGCTTGCCATTTATCGATTTTTAGCTTTCCGTCTATTTTATATTTCTTTCTCCATTTTTCCATGTGTACAGTGCTACCAGGAAACCTGGACAGCATGTACTTTTCATCTCCATCGGGGCCCTCAATAAGTGAGGAATTACAAGAATGTTTATTTCCCATATTTAAAACACTTGCAATTTCAGCTTGAAATATTATTTATTTGAATTTATTTAAATTTGGTCCAGGTTCGTTGACTCCTAGGGAGTCCTATGAACTGGAGATCTTTTCAGTGGGCCAGCAATTAAAATACCTTGTTGTGGTATTCCCCGCTTCGACTCTTTCGAGTGGGAGAATCTTGCCTGTTGCATCCACAAGAGGTTTGCTGCTTAATTCCACTGTTTTATATGAGGTAAAATACAAAGCGGTATTTAAACCTCCAACCACTCTCACACTACTCTTTCACGCACACACACACACACATCAAAGTAGCAGCAAACCAGCAATACCAGCACAGTAATGGCAACATTATCTGTTTTTGCCTTGTCAGATAACTCAGCACCAGTGATATTTTACCCATCAAAAAATCAAAACCACACAGCAATGACAAGCTTCCTATCCGCCTGAGGACTTGCCCTTATGGGGTCTCCTCGAACAGAGTTTTAGCAGAGCGACATCATACAAGGATTCTCAAACCACTGAGTTTTAGCAGAGCGACATCATACAAGGATTCTCAAACCACTGAGTTTTAGCAGAGCGACATCATACAAGGATTCTCAAACCACTGAGTTTTAGCAGAGCGACATCATACAAGGATTCTCAAACCACTGAAATAGCCATTTTAAAATTCACCTACGTTTCTGTAGTTTTCGGGTTGTCCAGTCGGATCTCGTCAGACAAAGTCGGACCTACGTCGCTGGCCCAGCGAAGAATTCTACTTCCTGGGTCTTTCTTTCCAGGTCCAGTTGACTCTGGCCGTGCACGGATTCAGCGCGTCTTCCTCTGCCTGACAGCGGTCGGTATGAGAGATCCCGGGTTTCGGCACCAAAATGATAGGTATTTTCCTAGAACCTACATAAAAGAACCACAGACAACGTATATGAATTTTATGACAAACTTTGCAAAGGAGAACAAACTCTATCAATTGCTCCTCCGAGCTGTTCATAGAGCGTTCTGAAAATCTTTGGGTAAAGCTTGTCTTTTATTTTCAAACTTCAAAGAGGGAGGATAGGCAAGATAGACAGCAGAGAAAAAACAGCAAAGGTCGTAAAACATTTTACCTAAACACAGCAAAGGTCGTAAAACAATTTACCTAAACAACTAGCAACCCAGTTCCAGATGCGATATCTGATTTACGGCCTGAGCCCGGTTCAAATCTTGGTCAAACTGTTTCACCTGAAGATGAACAGGCAGCTGTGACCCCCCAGGTCAGTTAATACACACACTAAAGAAGAGAACATTTTAATCTGCTCTAACATTAGACTGAATATGAACTAAAGTAACAACAAAATGATAATACCAAAAAATCTCTAACACTCGCTTCTTTATAAACACAGTTTGGCATCCAGTGTCATTTCGAAACAGTTCCTGTATTGGTCACGTGACTTGCTGAAACCAATACGCGCACCGACATTGGTCTATGGGCTTGATGCATGCGCCGGCGCGTCGGTGTTGCTGGACCCATCACTACTGTTTATTTTTCTGCTCATCCACTGCTATCATTTGGTCTTTGTTAATAATCAGCCATGAATCATGCTGTGTTTTATTTGATGCATATCTTTTTTTTTTTTTTTTTTGTAGTTAGCATAATGCTAACCATCCTCTGAATGCATGCTGCCAAGATTTCTTTTTGACTTTTAATAATGATGCTCCTGTTGCTTCCTTTGAGTGTCTGTTGCTGTTATAATGCTCATTTGGTTGATATGATGCTTGCTGGGTCAGGTGATCACTTTGTTGTGGTGTTATACTTTGAGGAGCTGAAGTCCTGTTTGCTGACTCAGATCTGTGAATATTCATACCTGTAAGCGTTTGTTAAGCTTCTGGTTGTCGGATGGTGTTTCTTAGTGTTGTGGTTCCAGCAAAACCTGGTTAAGTCCTAATTTCTGAGTTAATTTATTTTAGAGGCTGTGATTATTTTATCCTGTACCAAGGTAGGAAGCATTCTCTTCAGTTTTATATCAGCAACATAATGTTAAATGGACCCCCACCTATAGCATAATGTAACAAGTATAAAATGGTTTTAAAAAACAATATTCTTGCCCATAATTTGGCAGTTGAAGGGCCAAGTTCTGGGTCCAGTTCTGGGTCCAGTCCTTCCAACTTGAGCCAATGGACAACTGAACCCGGTCTGATTTTTATAGAGATTTTGATTTACAACATGCTGTAAATGTATAACAAGTGTTTTTTTTTTTTTTTTTTTGGTTTTTTTAAATACACCGCCCCACTAAATGGACAGAGAACTAAGTGGATGTTTAGTTCGATTGTATTACTTTACAAAATCAAGGCACAACTGTAGAAACATTTGGAAATGATCAAAGATGCTATTTGGGAAGTGCTGAATAAGACTTTGGAGACGTTTAACAACAAAATATGACATTTATTCAATATGTTTGATGAATATGCCAGAATAAAATAATATATACATATATTTTAATGTTAATTAATTCTGATAGTGAGATTCCCACATTCCTTTGGAAAATAGGCCAACATTTTTCTCGAGTTAACTGTGCACTCCCTATTTATGCCTGAACAGACCAAAGTAACCCAGTCACTCTTCAGCAGCCATTTAAGAGTTCCAGATCCTAGTTGCTCTATTGATTAGACCCACCCCTTTAGTACCCTCAGATAGCTCTGTGACAGGTAAGAACACTAGAACCAACCCAGTAATTATGCATTGCACCTCACACAGCAATCCAGTACACCACACATAAGCATCACTGTGTCCTTATCAGGATGCTCCAGCCAGCCCTCGGAGGCTTGCTTAACATGTATCACCAAATACTCTAGGCTGATTTAGTACACATCGAAGTTCACACATGCCTACAAACTAGCCAACCCCAATAATATACAATTATGTGGTGGAGGTTTCTAATTTGCATTTAGATTTAAGTTCTTTCTTTTTTTTTTACTTTTTCTGTTACTGAAACCTGAGGCCCTGGTGGCTTTTTTTTTAGATTCCTGACTTTTACGCTGGAAAAAAAAAAAAAAAGTTTGACCTCACAGGAACCCAGAGCATTCTGAGCAATGCTTCTGACTTTTGTAATTGGATTTGTTTGACCTTCATTTCCTCCAGTTGATCCCTATACAAATCCAAAACCACATGCAGCTTTTGATAAAAGATAGTGAAAGTCATTTAATGGAATTTTTTTTAAAACTTGTTTCAAATTTTAAGAATACTGGAATACAGCTGTGAATTAACACTTGGAATTAGATATTATGAGAAAATGTGTGTTAACAACGTATGCTGACCAGACCTAGCATTCAGTCAGAATGCTAGGTTAATGGATTTGTGCAATTAAGATAAGATGTTTTTTTATTTTTAAATATTTTCTTGACTTTACGTCAGTTATCATTTTGGAAACGTCTGTCTTAATCGCACACGGACATTGAGGTGTGACTTGAGTAGAGGAACCTGAGACTGAGGTTCAAAAAGTCAACAAAACAGCTGGGTGTGCATGTGTAATAACTGTCATAAGTGATGAGAAAGCTATTAAACTAGCAGATGGGCTACACAGCAAACAACTTATTTATGGTAGACCAGACAAATGGCCCAAGGTTTAACAGATTGAACGGGGATAAAAAAATAACCCATCATTTATCTTCACTTGAACCATCATGTTCAGACGTTTCCTGGGTGTTTGCATGCGGATCTGTTCCTGATTCTGGAACAGGCATTGACAGGTTTCACCTTTTGTCGACAAGCACATGCTGTATTCATGTTATGTTTTGCTCCATTTAGAGATTTTGAGTTTTCACCAACACCTCTTAGAGGAGGGATAATAAGACCGTTTACACACTGTCTGCACTGAAGAACACAAGACAAAAAGAACAGAAATGAATGAAGAAATGTATTTCTTAAGACATTTCCTGAAAATGGTAAACAATATATGGCCTGTACTTGTACAGTGCTTTATTTTGCACACAAAAAGAAAAGATTGATTCTATAAGTAGAGAAAGTAGCAGATTTCCCCTTGTTTAAAACAAACAAGGTGTTTTTTTCTTACTCTCTCAGTGCTCTGTCCCCCTGTTTTATTAATCTGATGTGAATTTGCTGCCACCCTTTGAATGGGACCATCATTGATGCTGACAGTCACAAGCATCTGGGAGGGATGAGGTAACCTGGTGGGTAGGTACAGATCACAAACATGATCTCAAATACGGCAGCACATTCAGACAGACATTGGAGCAGACATGAATGACACTGTTGCCCACATAAAGCAAAATTGAGACAGCACCTTGGCGAAAATGT
Source organism: Poecilia reticulata (assembly GCF_904066995.2). Classification (NCBI taxonomy): domain Eukaryota; kingdom Metazoa; phylum Chordata; class Actinopteri; order Cyprinodontiformes; family Poeciliidae; genus Poecilia; species Poecilia reticulata. Next base: position 21,580,459 of record NC_088841.1, read on the forward strand.
CAAATGCTGTTGAAATGTTGCTGAGCCAAATGATTTTGTCGCCAGTCCTGATGCAGTACTGAGTCCTTAAACAAGGACAATTGGACTTCTTTTCAGTTTTTTTAAGGAGTTGCATCCCTCAATTGAATAACATAGATGAGACCACAAAAGGCATATTTTCTAATGTGCAGTGTTCCTTTTGAAATAAGACAGCACTTCTTAACTAACTCACTTTGGTTAATGTGAGCCTACATATTTTCCCTGTGGGCTCAGTAACTGCAAGATAAAACTAAGTCTTAAAAAGTTCTGTCAAGCTTTAAAACTTCTTTTAGTGCTTTAAGTTTTTTCTGGCTGCTACCATTTAACAAGTCGGCAAAGCATTATCATAGGACTGTCATTCAGTTCAGGCTCGACTTTAAACACGAGGAAAGCAAACAAAATATGGTGAGCAGTGCGTCTTCCTGCCTTAAAGAAAATGCTGGCTTCAGTTACAGAGATCCAAGTATGTCCAAAGATGGAACAGTTTCACAGAATTGTGCTGGCAGGCAAGGATAATTCTTGTGCTGATTGAAATCTTTGACTCCAATCCTGGCCCTGTTTGAAGATGCATGCCCTCTCAGAGGCAACGCATTTCCCCGGGTTGCAGGTGTCTCATTGTGATATCGCCCTAGGAATGCAAACACAGATAAAATGAACTATTACCCACAATTTGATTGAACTGTCAGCTCCAACACTTTCTTCTTCTTTGAGAAACCAACAATGGACCATTGCTGTAATAGCCTTGGGGATATAACCAAAACAAGGTTGATTCCTGTGTCCTGTGTTATCTGTTCATTATGGAAATAAGATTTGTGAGCTTTGCTGTCATTTGCAGTCATAATATATGTCTTTTGTGAATGACCCTTGAGAAATGTGCAGCCTCGTTGGATAAAAACTGTAGTGCAGCATTACTTGGTTGAAATGTGACTCCTTTTAAATTAACAGAGTAGTGTAACATTTGATTAGCTACTGCTTTGCAGTCCTGTAAAAAAAAGTTTCCCCTGTTTCTAAACTTATTTTATTTTTGCTTTGTTGTCACACACACACGTTTTAGGTCATCAAACAATTGTTAGTATCAGGCAAAGACTATCTGAGTAAACAGAAAATGCAGTTTTCACCCCTGTGCCTTTCCCATTCAGTTCCTCCAGACTAGCGGCAGCAGCAATTAGCAAACACTTGGTGGAACTGCAAGCTTGATGAGCTTATCATGTGAACTGCTTCTCCATTCAACCCTAATGAGAACAGTTGTGAATGCCATAATGGAAAGGCATATATGAGATGACTTCCTGAAGCTGATTGGAAAGAGAAGGAGCTTCTTAAAGAGACAGAGGCCAATTTAAAGGTGTCAAATTGCCAAGTCAATATTGCTTTAAGTATTGTTTGGCATATAAAACAGTTTCTCCACAACTGCAGATTATATAGTTATTTGATTGTGCCTAGAAAATACATACCTCCTTTAAGTGGAACTAGAATTAAAAAACATAAAGTTCAAGGAATCAAATGCTTTTTCAGAGAATTCACAATTTTAAAAGAAGGAATAATAAAGTGTTTTGAACATGCAACCAATGCAAAAGCTATCGCAGTGTTGCATACACTCTTGGTTTGTAGCCCTTGCTAAACTGTTTAGATTTAATATCCCTTGGGGGTCATTGGCAGAAGACCTTATAGTGAAGAAAAACACTATAGGCAAAGTCACAAACTCTGCAAACACATTCAATAAATCTATGTTGTAGCAGAAATTTCCCTTATTCAGGCTCCCTTCACCAAGAAAATACTGATTAGGGCTGATAAAAGCACATTCATGCCTGTGCAAAACATTTAAATTGCCTTTTTTAACTGCACTTCATAAGGCAGTAGAGTAGTTGTGGTTATATACACATAGCAGAAGTGTAGATCTCCTGTAGCTCCAATGCCAGACAGCTCCATTAATCTTCATTCCCAATGCAGGCCTCGTTTTCTGTTTTTTCCATCCTTTTATCTGTAAACATCAAGGTAAATGTGAAGCCCCCACAGTGAAAGAATCGATTTTTACAATCTGTTGCTCATACAGCAACCTCTAAATAATACCAGCAACAAAAAGAAACAAAAATTGATGTAGGTGAGCCATTAGCAATTTACTCTCTGTAGGGCACACGCCAAGTGTCGCACCTCACCTCAGATTGCTTTGTGATGCATTGGTTAAAATGGAAAGAACCAAGCTTTTCCTTTGACCGGCATGTTCTGGAAGATGCACATCATGTTTTTGTACTAATAAAACAGACAATGTAGCTTCAATGGTAAACTTTCACTACTGAAAGAAATTCCCTGATTTCAAATCTCACACATCAAAAACACCCTCTGAATTTAAAAGTTGTTTTCAGGTGCTCTTTGCTAGTCTGCTCATAAAAATACAAATTTGACCTGCTGATATTGGCTGGGTTAGTAGGTGAAAGCAAACTTTCCACTGCTTAACAGATGGCATGCTGCTCACTACATTTCCATAAAGTAATTGCCCATATTCTTTACTTTGACAGAATCTTTTTCCAAAACTAGAATTTGGCAAAGAAGCTTTGCGGCCTGCTTTCAGCCATCTGACTGGCAGTGTAGAGCAACAGTTTGGTGAAAGAGCTACACCATGTTATGGAAAATTTAACCCAGGGATTTAAAAACCCTGTTTACACACTGAAAGTCAAACCTTTCTTCTATACACTATGGACAACAAACCACTAATCAAAGGTATCCCAATTCACATAAAACCACACCATGTTATTTTTGGACATCCAAACCAAGCTCTCAAATCTGTCGCTATATTTTTCGTTTCGCGTACAGACTGAAGGGATTTTGGTGTCTGAATGAACATTATGTTTTATACTTAATAAAAAATCCAGCTGTACAAGTTGAGTCCAATAACCCAAGTTGAACTTATTATTTTAAAACGAACAGGTTAAATGAATATATAATCTGATTGCAGACAAGACTAAAGATATTTCATTCGACATTTGCCAAGCTGACCCTTGGCGAATACATCTTTTTTTTTTCTGAAGTGCAACCTTGGCAAAAATGAATTTGCTCCAGTGTCGGTTTAAATGATTAAAAGACCCGCTTCTGCCAACAGAGAAAAGGGCCTGTCTCACTCAATGAAGCTGACTTGTGTTCTCTGGGCAACAAGAAAGAAGCCTTGAAGTTAAAATTCACAGCCAAATTAAAGACATATACTTCCCCTTGTTCTGGCAGAGTTGTTTCCATAAAGACTGTTTTACTGCCTCCACTTAGTCATCACTCCTTCCTCTCTCAGACAACAGTCTTCTGATTACTACATATATATTGCACATATTGCATTGCAGAAACAGCCATGCAAAAGTCTTTCGGAACATACAAAGGAATAAAGCCAACATGTCTTAAGCCCAAAAAAGTCACATCGTCACGTACAACCTTCATATGACATGACTGATACTGACGTTAAAATATTTGGAGGACACTTACAGCTAACTTAAAGCTGTAAGTGTCCTGTCTGATTCATTTGAATCAGACTGAGAAAGAAATGTGTTGTTGTATAATTGGTAAAAGATCATATTTGCTTTTTCTCTTGATAGGTTTTATTCTCACAACCACTGCAGCTACAGCAGTGGTCTGGCTTTTTATGCCGCCTAAGTTGTTTGTCACCCTTGAGGCATGAACTAAGTTGTCTCCACATCCCTCAGGTATGGGTATAAACCTGTTATTCCAATTCTTTTGTAACCCTGGGACAAAATGTGTTTTTGACAAAGAAAAGTTAAGAAAACAATGATTCCTGTGGGAAACTTCCAGACTGCAACTCCAAAGATTCTTCAGAAACGTTTATCTGCTTTGTAAAACAATCAATAGGCTTGTTATGATTTACACAACTTTTATACTTTCAACATTTGTATGTTTTCTGGCTCTAAAATATTTTTATTGGCATTTGAACGTTATTCCACTCTGTTTTCCCCCATGCTGCTATCATTTCATATTAGTTCTTGTGGAACGTCTCAGCGTTTGCGTTGCAGAACAAAAATGCCCAGAACAAACATTTTAAAAACAAATGCACAGGTTTTAAATCCTGGTCCTGAGGACTCACTGTCCTTCATGTTTTAGATCAGTAGTTCCCAAGGCTGTAGTTGGAACCCTACTTGGGGCCACAGTTATGTAAGTATTGAGTCTTGAAATCCTCTTGGGGAAATAATCTACATTTCAGCAATGAGAAAGCATGTTAAAAATAGATAAAGCAGGACGTAAATAAATAAAGATAACATATTAATGATTGTATCGACTGTTGGTCTGAGACTGTGCTGCACTTGTTGTTCTTAAACTGACTGTTTAACTAACTCGGTAAGAAATGCTCAACCAGGAGTAGTAGTTAACTTGTTTGTTGTTTTATTAATGCTGGCATACGATGAGAAAAATGCATTAAAACATGCATGGTCCCATCATGTCAATAAATAGCATGAGCAAACATGACATACACAGAAAAGAGCAGAAAAGATCACCTGCCATTCTGTATTCAGACTTTATGGATTATTTACCTCAGTTTAAAGACATTTAATTGTTAATAAATATATAATTAATTACTCTTTGGAGCAACTTCCAAATGATAAAACTATACTTATGAGGGAAATACATATTTCTTGACCTGTATTTAATGTAGCTGCTTTTATGTCCTTGGTTGCTGATGCACCTCGTCAAGTCATTTATAAATGCATTAAAAAAGTACTTGAGGATGTGGAAACACTATAAATAAGTAAAACAAAGTGGAAACTCTGTCTGTGCTTAGCATGAAAACATGACCCAACTCATATTTTAAAGTGTCATCTTAAAAATACCGCAGCACCCTTTTAAAAGTTTACTTTGTTGGTTTTACCAATAGTAATTATGCTTTTGTCCCATGCAACTAGATCATAACCTTTAATATATATTTTCAATTTGTGTTTAGGTAGGTTTACATTCCTAGGCAAAAATGAAAACTGTTAGTAATGATAGAGGAAACTCAGTGAGCAACATTAGTCGTTCATTTGCAATGCTCTATAATTGTTATTCATTTTATTTATTTTTTTGTTTTGTTGTGTCTTAGGTCTTGACTCAAGCAATACTTGAGTCAAGACTCAAGTATTGCTTGAGTCAAGTATTGAGTCAAGCAATACCTGAGTCAATAGTAGTTTGGGAATGTTAGTATTGCGTATTGTATTGCAGTATTCAATAGTATTGCGTCAATAAATATGCAATATATATATATATATATATATATATATATATATATTGTGGTGAACTATATACACAATATATATATATATATATAACTATATATATATACATTTCTATATAAAATAGAAATGTATCAAATATATTTTTTTCACATGTATATGAAAAAAAAAAGACCAGCTAATATTGTAGACTTCCTTATCTTACATCTTTATTCTCATATTGCGGCGTTGAACTCATAACCGCAGATAACACCTGTTGGAAAAATCACAAGCTGTTTCTTCTGATGATATACATCAGTTATATCATATGGGCTTTGGAAACTCATTATAGTTCCATTTCAAATTACTGATAGCACACCATCTGTTATGATTCATGCCCAGTGTATTTTTCAGTTTCAATTAAGCATATCCAGGGAGTAAGTGTACCAGTCACTTCCTTAATGTGGAGTTTGCTGGGTAACCCTATAAACAAATATGTCCAGTGTTTCCAATCTACCTTGCTCAATTCGGCAAAGTCATCAATCTGGATATTATGTGAAATGAGCGATATTAAACTACCTAACGGTACTCATATATATATATATAAACCAAAAATCAGTCATAACAATGAATCTTACCATTCCAGTTCATGTTCCTCAGAATTTTATTTAGTTTTTCATGTTTTCAGATAAAAGGAGATTGTGTATTACGTTGGGTCCCGGAGTCTTAAGGATGAGTGGAGAGGCACATAATCCAAGTTGTTTGAGGGTCAGCGTTTAGAATCCACTCAGTGATGACTGACTGTGGCTATGTAGTTCAACGGCTGCACAGCATCAGAGAGGAAGGCCGTCCAGAGACTGATCTAGTCAGCAGAGAAATTGATCAGCTGGCCCCTCGACACCCTGGAAGAACTCCACAGCTCCTGCTGCATCAAAAAAGCCATCCACATTATAAAGGATGCATTCGGCTCCATCTCCTACTGCTGGGAAAGATATAGAACTCCCATGATCCATCTGGAAAAACGTTTTTTATCTACCGGAGTAATGGTTTTAAACAATCAAGTTCTACAATATGGAAAACACTTGTAGAATTGTGTACGTCTTTCATTTTTGTTTTTCTATGTTTAGCAATTTTATTACATACTTAATTTATACTTATCTGATCCAAACATTTATCTCGTAATTCCATGTGAGTGACAGTGACCTTAAAGATATCTTATTTGAGGAGTCATTTCATCTGTTGGTGTCAGTCTGCCATGTTCTATTAAGCTCAAAGTCAGTGCAGGCGTCTCTCTGGAGAGTACTTCATCCGTCTGTAGCGTGAACCAAACCTGTTAACTTGAATCTTTTCATCTCCAGAGTCTCTGCTTCTCTCATCTCAAAATTGATGAAGTCTAAAGAAAGCATTGCTTCAATCAAAAATAGTATCTTTTTTTTAAAACCATCGTTCACTTCCTCCGCTGCCATTGCTAAAACTACAAGAACGGAGCAGAAAACCGACGTCAGAGTTCACAACTTCTCCTCGTTCGCTGATTGGCCTGGTAGGAAATCCACTGGAGGCGATCCAAGCGAAAGGGAGAAAGACCAGGCTGTGCTGTAAGGTTGTTTTGAATGGAATTATGCAAGGAAGGCAATGGTGAGGCTAACTTAGCATTACCTCAAAGTTTCTAATTTGTACATACAAATACATGTAAATATACACACACACACACACGCACACACACAGGCACAGGCACACAGACAGGCACACAGACAGTTCAGGGTGAAGAGCAAAGCTGTGTGATATGGTAGCCTCACAGGTATCAGGGAACATTTTATGAATCCCTGTCTCTGAGTAGGGTAAAATCGTAAATTGTGTTAAGAAGTTCTAGGCAGTTAGCATTTATTCTATTGAGGTTTTCTGGATCGGATCTGTCCTCTCAAAGTTGTGACGGTGCGTTTTAACAAAGAAAAGATCAGGAAGCATAACTGGAGATAATATTCTAATTGTGTGATTCACTGTTAAATATAGACTGAAATTGGCTTCAATGTAGAAAGTTCACAATAACGGATTAGTAAGCTGCGTTTCTATGACCTTCAACCTTCTGAATGATTTGTATCGGTGTGGGAGTACAATATAATTCAGGTGTGCTTATTTTGGGTTTCTTTCTTAGCTTTTTTTTCTCCTAAAAATAGCTAAAAATATGAAGTGAATTGATGGTTATCTTAGAAATATTTTGCATTTGCCAATATAACAGAATAAACTGCTCTTTTTGCTCTTGCAGAAAACATTCAGAAAAAAAGTCGAGCAACAACCAATCTGCATGGAGGTAGACCTCTAGCCTTTGAAATCCATTCAAGCAGTGAAATTCTGTGAAATCAAAGCCCCTTTATTCAAAATGGATCTGAATCCAATGCTTTTTTTATCTTTAAGACAAGTTCTTTTGTCTGCTTGCTCAGCGTGAATCAAATCCCCATTGGAGTTTGGGCTTTATTTCTGGTCTAACAAAAGTAGAGCTCCGACTCACCAGAGAATTCGACTATTTCTCTTGAGGTAAATTGAACAATCTACTCATAATCAGTTCTCAAGCTCTCTACAAGGAAAATAAACTTCTAGATGCATTAATTCCAAACATACTTTATAAATTTTCTAGCTTTGTGACATAGTTGCAAGAAAAACCCACCTCTATGCCTAAACAAGTTTATGTTTACTTAGGTGTTGGAGATCATTCACAAGAAAATTCATCATCTGAGGGAAGTAGTGCATTGCTCCCTGAAAGATTCAACCAGTGGCTAATTTCTAGTCTAAGCTGTTCAGCAGTGGTAAGTACTTTCATAAGTTAATAAACACACATCAGAGTAAAAAGCCTGAGGGTTGAAATTATAAAAAGAAAAAAAAATAGAGTTTTATCAGAGTTATCCAGCTATATATCATGTAACTGCCTGCAAGATACGAACAAGCTCTCTACACACTGCTAACGGCCCTTTTAGAATCGACTTGTTAAGCATATCTACAGGGTCTGTTAAATTTCTCAATCTGCCTAGTGTGCTGTGTGGATTTTGGTGACGGCAATAAAAAAAATACTTTGCATGCAAACGTTGAGTGTTTTGATGTTTGATGGATTGGACGTGCCACACATGCATGAAGAGATAAGGAATATTCGATTTGCTTGTGCGAAATGGCGCACGGAACAAAAATCACTCATTTCTATTAAGTTAGGCTTTATCAAAAGCAAAGTGTGAATTCTTCAAATGACAGCTAGACTTCGTCAAGGATTTTATACATTCACACTATAGAGTACTTTTTGAATCCGCTGTGACTTGGTAGAAGATAACCAAAACAATATTTTAAAAAGTATCACCTTTGTCAAACATCTCAGCAGGTTAAGTGCAGATAAAACTGGCTAATTAATTTCACATCGGTGTCCTTGATTGTGTGCACCCTGGTGAGTGCTGCTGGCAGCTGCGTCGCTTTCATTTTTACCTCGACTTTGCAGAAATTCAAACTTTTGTCAGGCTCTGAAACCAAAAGCGTTTTAACCTTGCTGCATTGCTTTTAAGCTTTGCTCTGTTTTCATTAAAAAAAAATAAAAATAAATAAATAACTTTTTTCCAGCCCTTTTCCATTATTATTACAATTATTTCTTAGATAATATTACTTGCATATTTAAACCTCTTGTTGATCCACTGCATACTTTCAAACGAAGATGGATGGAAATTCCAGCATTTCAGGTTCAAAATGATTTTCTGTATTTCTGCTGTTTGCTGCTGTGTAAATGAATCAATTCATAAAGGTAGTTGATTAGTCAAGGCCTCAGTGGGTTGTTGCAGAAATTTATTACACAACCAAAACATGAAGAGCAAATATCATACTAAATATCTTCTGTTTGTTAATCTGCCATTCATAAATGTGAGCCAGGCCAGAACTGCAAACCTTCCAAGACACGACCCTCCACCTTAACAGATGAGTGACAGTAAGACACTGCTGAATTTTCAGTTTGTTACAAGCTTTGGCTTTAGACTGGAAAAAGAAGGTCAGATATGAGACAGAGTTCCTCTAAGTGCAACCACCAGAGTTCGCACAGAGAAACAAATGAAACATTTGGCTAACTGAGTGATGTGAATTTTGATAGTGTAAGTCTCTCTCTTGAGCTTTCACTGCTTGTTCTCTTTTTCTTTCACAGTCCAACAAGCATCAGTCATTAGAAAGAGAAGGATTTCATGGCAAAAATTAATACAATGGCACAGACCGGAAATCATGGAATCCCACTGACATTTACAAAGAACAAAAAAAAACAAAAAAAAAAAAAACGGATCTTTAATATAAAAAAAAACAACAAAAAAAAAACTTGAAAAATTATTTTTGTAAAAATGTGTCAGGTTTCAGATGTAACAAAGTGCGATTTGGTACCATAATGGAGAAAATAAGGTAGTTAGTACAACCAGCTTATTACACATACCTCACAAATGTGCAAAAAGAGCTCACAACCGCTCAAACAAATTCCCTTTGTATCAGCAGGTGGTTGTAGGAAAAAACAAACGCTGTTATATAAAATGTCAAAATCAAACAGAGAGGCTTTGTTATTGCTGTCGAGATTGACCATTGTGTGTGTTTTTTTTTTTTCTTAATGCTAACATTAAGGTGCAGCTGCTGTTGGCATTTGTTGCACTTCTCACTTAGGTGCCATTTTGTTATGAAATTATCAGTGTTGTGTTCATTTCTGTAAGCTTACAACAGCCTCAGCTAACACTTGCCTAAAATGTTTAGCTTAAATAAAAGGAGGAAAAATGTTTTCTATTCTGTGAAACAATGCGTTTTATGTGTGGTGGAGTGAACACAAACATGTACAGAGTACAACTCCATACGTTTTTTAGATTTCAGAGGTGTCATTGTGGAAATCATCCTTTTTCCATACCTAATTATCTTCTCTCCATCTTAACTTGAGAGTTCAGTGTTCTATACAGAGACTTTGAATATGCCCAAAGACTCAAACAAAAAATTAGAAGACAGGGTCCCTGACATGTTTTATTTCAAGCATCAGAGTGAGAGAGGAGTGAATCCTTAACTGTGGAAATAGTTTCTGTGCATATCTGTGGTAGATATGGCATCTCAGATTTGAAATGGGATTTGTCAAGATGTCAGAAAAATCCATAGTTGTTTGTCACGGCTGGAGATCACATTACAGATGTTGGATGCCAACAATCAGTAGGCACTGACAGAGCTCAAAAGTACCTCTTTACATCACATACTAACACTGCAATAACCCTATCTTTAGCCCTTTTTCTAGCTGTACCTAGTTGATATGACTCAGTTTTTAGGATTCCGCAAGAGAGACTGTTACATGGTGCCAGCTCTTTTTTGAGTTTTAGACTGCTGGGCACTAATTCACTAGGCGGATTGTGTCTGTGGTTGAGGTATGAGAGCAACTTCATCACAAACATCAAGTCTGCCATTTCAAAACACTTACAACTGATTACCTTCTTAGCTTTAAGGAAAATAGCACCTCTGAAATTGACACCGGTGACTGTGCAGACATTGTTTTACTTTGAGCTGATGAAAAAATACAGACAGTTAGGTGGAGCAAACAGAAATGAGAACATGTCCTCCATTGTGGCATTATCTCACAAACTTTCTAGGTCGCCTTGCTGTCAACCCCATCCACTCTGATGTGGCCCTGAATTGTAATGGAAAAACTGCATGAACTGTGTAGAATTGAATAGAACCATGTTGACTTGAGCAGAGTAAGTGCTTAATGGAAAGGATCCTTTTGACACCTGAGCAATGAAGTGACTTCCGACATGGTTTACATTGTAGGGTATAAAACTCTGTTATGCCAGTTCACCCAGTTAAAGTACTGTACAATACATATGCCATATACAGTGGCGCAACTACACATTATTCAGGTGGATGCGAAAACATAGATCGGCGCCCCCCGAGGTAAGGAACGTCAAGGTGCAGGGTCACTCACTCACTCACTCCTCCCCCCCCCCGAGGCGAAGATACGTGAAGGGTAAAACTCGCTACATTTACCTCGTTATGTGCGCGAGGTGAAGGAGCGTAAGGCACGCTGAAGTGTATGGGAAAACTTAATCGGCGCGCCGCCCCCTCCAGACGGGATTTTGGCGCCCCCTCTGGTGCTGCGCCCCTATGCGTTGCCTACCCTGCATACCCACTTTTTGCGCCACTGGCCATATAGGCTACATTAAGATTGCTGATGGTTTGTGACAGTCTACAGATGGATAAGATAGGTGAAGCGACTGTCAATGCTTATCTGTGATCACATTGTTGTTACTGACACTAAAAGAAATTAAGCTTTCTAATCTTTGCTTTCAAAAAAATTCAGAAATTCAGTTCATGTGAGCACTAGAGGATGCAGAAAGAGTTACTAAAAAAAAAAAAAAGAATCACATGCAGGACCTTTAACCCACATGACGCGTATGGCTTCACGTCTGATCCTGCTGAGCGTCGTCTGTAAGGGTCACGGTTGGCAGGATACACCTTTTGCATTGACATTCCACTTGCGTCCCAAGTGATCCAAAAGCTCTGTATAAAAAGATATACCTTAAGGCAGTAAAGCTCTTATGAATGGGACTTTTGAACATTATTATTGCTTTTGAATTTTGAAATCTATTTATTTTCTAATCTTATTATATTGAACATATATTACAAAAGAAGCCAGGCCTTCAAGTTAGTTCTAGTTGTTGGTTTATGCTGTGAATTGCCTCGCTTTTAACGCCCCACCTATGAAATTCTCTGTGCTACTTTAGGTCCTTTGCATAATTAGGTTTTTTTTTCTCTGACACCAACACCGGTATTTATAAAATTTTTCTTAGTCATAGTAGTATTGTAAGTCCTTGGTAAAAATGAAGTATCCCTCCAGATGTTTTGTGGATGGTGCCAAGGAAGTAAATACACACCACCACAAGACTAAAATTGCACATATTCACTATTAAAATATAATTTGCACATACATACTGTTTAAAGCACAGAGACATGCAGAAAATGTGTGTGTGAACTAAAACAGCCCCTTGTGACAAATCCTGTTTTTAGTATTCATGGACATGAACTCAAGACGTACTTCTGGAAAATGGGTATATTTTGTTGCTGTCTTACAGCAGCTACCTTCAATTGAGTTTTTCTGTGAAGTGGGTAGGATCAGAGCCACCTCCCCTAAGTGTAAGGACATGGTTCGCTCTCTGAGTCAGGGGTTAGTCTCTGCCTCAAGTGGGATAGATTAAGTATATTTGAATTTAGTTTTCAAGATTGATGATGGAATGCAGTGTTGGATTGAAAGACTAAGATTAAGTTAAGCTTCTACTCATGCTTCTGGGCACTCCCACTCCATTTGGAAGGATCTAAACAAGCCTTTTGGCCTGCCTCGCCTTGTGATTTTTTCCTGAATGAGCTGGAAAGTGGTTAGATTAATTTCCGGGTTTCCCTCCTGGACCTGTATCACCTGTGAGCAGATTTTGGAAAAGCAGAAAAAAAACTAGATGGATGGATCGACACATCATATGATATTTTGACAGACGTCTGTACACTTTTAAGAGCCAGGTGTCCACGAATCAGTACACCTTGGAATATACCACAAATGCTGCTACAAACACCTGATAAAAAAAGTGGTTTTCTATCAAACCAAATATTGTATTACACACATTTGGTGAATTTAGTGCTTGAACATATAATGAAAGTGTCATCATTGCAGTCCTTTACTAAGATCTTTCAGTTAACTCCTTAAGTGCAGTGACAATGCCACCTTCATAATTAAGATCATAATAAACATCTTATGCATAAAGTTTTCTGGAATTGCAAGTCTGGCAAATGGGGTGAGTTTTAGATACATTGTCTCCTGCTGAAGGACATTATACTTGCTAATTATAGCTCTCTGTTTTAAGAAAGTGCATTTAACTTGGTGCTTTCAATCTCAGTTCTTACTTATTTCCTACTGCTTGCTAATCCTGTGTTGCTTTGGGATTGTTCCAGTATGTAACTCCAGCGAGATAAGCAAGTAATTGGAAATCTTTAGCAATTAACAGTTAGGATGCACTTTTTCACTCTGTTGTCATGTACTTCTATTACTTGCACATAGAGAAAATTGGACATACAAACAGTCTAAAAGCCATTCACCGAAAAGGTTTCCAGCAGACCATGTTTTTCACCTGCTCAGAGTCGGAGCACTTAGCAATTTATGGAGAACGGGCCCTCTTTCTTAAAAATGAACAGGTCTGAGGATATAAATCATGTTTATTACACACTTTTCTGTGCTTCACACGGAGACCAGACTTGTATCCTTTTAGATTCATTGCCCTCAAGTGGCACAGAAATCAAGCTAGTAATGTTTTTCTGTTACAAAAAAAAGGAGAGAAATATAAATACAAGCTTCTACCAACAGTTAAAAACGGCACACACTGTTACTGTTTTATTTTGCAACCTGTTGCTACGTGATTAAACACTGGTGGTGGCCCCCCGGGGCATCACAACTTATCTACCAAACATGCCCCCATTATTTCAAACAACCTGTTCAAATACACTGTTACTGTTTGATCATAACCAGACATTAGTCATTTACCGGTATCATGACAGTTCAATGAAAAGATCACATGTTTCAGACAACCACGCATTTGGTGGATTACATAAGGATAGCCTGAGTAAATACAAAAGCAGTTTACAGCTTAATGGTTTTGTTCATAAAGCAGCCCAGGGTTTGATGTCCGTTAAACATAGCATCTTGTCTGATGCCCAAAAGGCTCCATTTTGGTCTAACCAGACCAAAGAACTGTCTTTCACTTGACCACAGAGTCTCCCACGTGCCTTTTGGCAAACTCTAGTTGAGCCTTGATAGGAGTACAGTTCTTGTTTCATCACTCAACAGAATATTTCAGCAAAGGTCTTTTGGTGTCTTGGAAAATGTGTGATGGGTCATTGTGTTCTCTTTGGTCGCCAGTGGTTTTGGCCTTGGAAGTCTCCCAGGGATGCCCACAGTATGCCTTTGTTGAGTTTAATCCATAATACTGACTTTTACAAATGAAGCTGATCCCTGCGGTTCTTCACATGTTCTTTTGTAAACTTCTTGATGTGACACCAACAATTCACTCGTGGAGTCATTTAGGTATGACATCCAGTCACTGTTGCATTTTTCTTTGTGGAAAAGAAAAACTGTGGGTCGCTGGAGTCCCAAACTCTGACCAATGCCTTTGTGACCCATTTTAGATTGCTGAATTTATTTTAATTTAGACATGATGTGTTACTTTTTAAGTTTGTTTTAATGGACTTTTACACTCTTCCAGTCTGACAGTAATCAGGCCTGGGTGTGGCTTGTGAAACTGAACAAAGTTTTCCATACAATATGGCTAATTAGAGTTCATTTGTGATTTTAAAAAGAGGTGGAGGCCCTTACTTTTTCACATTGGGCCAGGTTTGTTTTGAGAGCTTCTTCTTTCCCTTTTCATAATTTGAAAAAAGCAGGCATGAACAATGAATGGATTATGTTTTAATTATTTGAGAGGAACCCGTTTGTTTTGTTTTGCTTTTTTAGTCTGAACACCATCACATCTTTTTGGGGGCTATTGTTGTTTAACAACATTGTTAAATGGAGGTCCAGCATGTAGAAACTGTATTCTCGTTTTTCTTGTCTGACATCACCACTGTTCCACAGGCATCAAAAGACAGAAAATTCCTGGCTGACTCATGCTTGAGCGAGGACGGGTATGGGTTTTGTTTTAACCAAGACAGAGGGGAGGGAGGACGGGAAAATCATGGGAGATTTACGAGCCGGTGTTCACTGCTCTTTAAAAGGATGCAAAAGGGAGGGCGCTTAATGATTTATTGCTTTGTGCCACCTTGGAAATCAAAATGGATTTTAGAATCGGCTCAACTCTTAAATCCAGACCTGGAGGAATATGATTTATGGGAGCGACATCAGGAGCCCTTTGTGTTCCGCTGTGTGTCTTAGTGAGCAAGTGTGAAACAGCATTTGGGCATCATTAGGCACGTTCACATTATGTACAGCGTAGAACATTTCTCCTTATATGGTGTTGCTTGAAATCTTGTTTTCACTACTGCTGTCTGGCTGTCCTGTTATTGCAGTTTCAACAGGATGGATCGCGTCGATTATAGGTTGCTCTTCATATAAAGCAACTATACAACGATGTAGCATTCAGCATTACAACCATACCGTAGCGCCTACCCATGCTTCCCTTTCCACTATCTCTTTCTGCACTTCCCTCTATGCCTTCTCGCTTATTTCCAAACTGTCAGCCCTCTCACTTGTGACAGAGCCTGAATAGTGAGGTTCCATCTAAGTAGCTTATTGTTAGCTTTCATATCAACTGCATTACCATATCCATTACAACCACAAACATATATATATATATTTAATTTTAACAAAGAAAATTATACATGATTCAGACATATTTTAGAAATACAAAACTGACAATTCAGTCTCAAATAATTCACCATCCCTTTTCTTTGAGTGCAACTAAGTGCCTTCAGAAGTCTTCTGATGACTGCTAACGACTAAAAAGAGTCCACCTTTTGTGTGCTCTGTGACAGCCTCTGAGATTGGTAAAGATAATACTGGGGAGCAAACAGCATCAGGACGTCCAAGGAACACACCAGACAGGCAGGTTTAGGTTATTTCTACTTTATAATTACATACTACTTTTGTGTCATTCTTTCACGTAAATCTACAATTACATATTTATATATTTGTGGTTGCAATGTGACAAACCATCAAAAGGTTTAAGGGGTGCGAATAGAGTGTGTTGCTGATGGTTGGTTATATTGAATGCATTTTGTGAAACCTGGAAGAAACGACCTCTTTCTAACTCCTCAGAATCTCCAAAGACGATGCTATGCATCTTCGATGAAGGATTTTGCCTCACTTAATCACTCTGAATTTTGTCCAGAAGGTGTAAAATATTGGTACGTGCAAAGCATTTTCTCCACCGTTTGGAGTAAACATTCTCCCGCTGGGATTCAGAAATTCACTTCAAAACAAAACGTAGGCAGGAAATTGTTCCTGAAAACAAGGACTCTCGGCAAACACTTGACTGTTTGCCGGGTCCCCGCTATTGATCAAAAACTCTGTCAACCCCCTGCAGATATATTGCTCTCTTTTTTTGTTTCCAGCAGAACTGAAACTGTTATTTCACCTTGAAGGACGCATACCCCCGTGGTCCTCCCACACAGGTGTTTTCACAGCTCCTGTCTGATTGTGGCTTTTCTCAAAACTAAGTGAATGTGTGCGTACGCTGCACACTCTGATTGACACATCTGTCTCACGCGCTTACACTTTTTTTTTTTTACAATAGAACAATTACCAGATCAAGATTCTTCTCAGTGGGAAATGTAATATGCTCATGTTACCCAGCATAGCTCCAACAACCCTAAAATCTGAGCAGATACTGTAACTACATAACAGTTTACCATCTGTGTGAGTTTGCTTGCTTTTCATAAAGCCTTGTTGAAAATTTACTATTTAGACTATTTCATAAAGCAGGGATCACTGACCTGTTAATTGCAATCGACTTGTTGATGTTTGTAAATCAAAGAGGACCTCAGAGGAATTTAGGCAAATAATCTAACATTTTACTTTAAAAAGTTAGGTTATTGAAGTTTTTACCATTCAGCCAATTTGTTTATAATGTGTCACTCTACTGTTGCCATTTCTGATGTCCTCACAATGTCTGAATGCCTTGCTGCGTTCAGTCACGTTACCGACATAAAATGAAGCTACGGAGCTTTTATTCATTTTGGTAAAGGACAGAGCAGTCTGCCTGCTTTGGACATGAACATTTATGCCAGCAATAAAAGCCACCTGGAACAAAATCATGCCATGGTCCACACAAAATTCAAAATAGATTTCCCACCTAACATTGCTCTGTGGCCCAGCAAAGTCACCAAGTTAGCCAGCATTAAAGAAGCAACAGCAGCTGTTCACATGGTCCACTGAGAAACTAAGAACTTGTAAAGAGCCATTGCTTCATGTGAGTCTTGTAGCATAGCACAAAAAAAACATTTACAGGTGTTGAGTCAACTTATGAATCAGTTTTTATGTCTGTGGACACCTTATTTAAATATAATAAAAACAAAGCTGACGTAAAAAGGGTCATCTTTAATGTACCGCTGGGCCTTGCCAATGAGGCCAGGAGAATCCAGTTATTATCAGAGGACATATCTCAACACTGCTATGGGATTTCTTTGGAAGCTTCCCCATGAAATCTGACCATTTATGACGTTGCAGACACAAAACAGCTCTTGGCGTTTGAAGAGTCATCCATGAAGGAAGTTTTTCCTTCAGTAAATGAAGGACAAGGGGTGAGAAGAGCTGCAAACAGCAGTTTAAACCGCCCCATAAATGGTGTACCAAACCCCCATTTATGATTTGGCACCTATTACCACTGATGGTTCACCAGTAAAGCAAGTCACATATTTCCTTTTAATAACTTGATTTTGCAAAGGCTCACGTTTCTAGATGTCCACACTTAACTCCGTGTAATACGTCAGCAGGTAATCAGTAGCAAAGTTGCAAGTTGTTCTCATGCACTGACACTTGTAATAATCATTAACACCGTAAGTGCAAAAGGATTGTAGCAGAGACTGTAAATCCTAACTGGATGAGGTGAACGGTGAACATGACTATTTACTTTAGCATGCTGAGGTCCACTGGTTATGTCAGTTAGAGGGTTGCAGTGCTTTGTTGAACTTCTCCCACTGATCCAATACATTTTGGGAGCAGGACATGAGAATCATGCAGAACTGTTAGATGAGGCATGACTACGTGATTTGGTCTTTCTTACAAATATGATGGGGAAATTAAATGAGCTAAATTCTAACCTTCTGGGCAAAGACAAAGGATTGGGGCACAATTAGTCCATTCAAAGCCAAAGTGGGTTCGTGGACCACACAACTGAGAAAGGAGAGGCTGTCATGCTTCCCAAACTTCAGAACGCTGGTGGAGAATGTGAGCAATGCTAATCCTTTACTCAGTGTTCATCTGGGTAAAAAAGAATTGAATAGGTTTTATTTTCAGGAAATGTCATGGAGGACGTTTTCAAATTAATCATAAATCCATTTCTCACCGCTGGCTTTGAGACTGTGTCCACAGAGATGGAGTGTATTTTCTTTACCTAATAGAGTGGACACGGAAATAGTTGAACTGCAGCCAAAGGCAAAGGACAGCGATTTCTGGGAAATTATGAGCAGATAAAATGTTTTTTTTTTCCTTTTTCTTTTTCTTCTTTTGTACATTGAAAATGAAGACATTGTTTTGGTCCATGTAACTCTGTGAGAGAAAGTGAAGCACTGCAACACTAACTGATGATTTCCAGTCACAGGCTAGACACTGTAGTGACTTTTGAGCAAATTTTGTGTATCATGGTCTGTAAAATGTAAACATGCAGTCCTTATCACTTAAAAGACAAGTTTGCATTTAGTATTTCACGCATCAATATTTAAAGTTATGACCAATTTATATGTATACATATACAGTACGTGTGTGTGTTTGTGGTGGTCTGAATGAATTTTCTATTACTTTTATACATGTATGTGTGTATACATGTGTTGTCAGTGGTTAATTATTGCCCCCATAAATTCCTGCAGTCTAATTTCTTGTGGAGAGTGGTAAAAGGTAAAGTCTGACTCACAAATATGAGGTTCTTTCTGCTGCTCTATGGCATTGAATCTCAATAGCATACAAGCAAGTTTTGTGGTTGTAAACAAATGGGTAAAATTGTTCAAAGGGTATGAATACTTCAGCAAAACACAGTCTAGAAAGTTTGTTTACGAGGCTCACTAAGCCCAGTTGATTTTTATAATAAATTACGGTGGTAAAATAAAATCAACAGTTCTGATTTAAGACCGAAATAAAAAGTGATAGATGTACAATGTTAAAAGCTCCAACCAAAACAAACAATTCTCTGAGGAGTGCGGTTGAGCTGAGTCACCAGCATGCAGTAACTCCAAACGAGGTTGTCTTACTTTATGACACGAGAGGCGAACAGAATCCAATTTCTTAGTTTGGTTTATTGAGCCTCATCTGTCCGTAAATATGGCCGCAACAAAATGATGTTAGCGTTTCCTTTTAATTAGCTCATTGTGGATGCACCTCTTTATCATGAAGCTGCGAGGGCCACATGAGGAGAAACAGCAGGACGGTTAGTGGATCCCACCACCATCCCTCCAATCCCTATCCACTGTTTCATCGCCTCCGTTTTTCCTGCCATCCATCTTCTCAGGGCTCTGCCTTCTCGGGGGGAACAAGAAGACTTATGATGATGTTTGAAAATTTCCTCCTTAATTCACTGAATGTGAGGGGAAAACAACATGATCATCATTTTGCAATTACCTGTGCACTTGCCTCTGAGCAAATGAAACTTAATGGTGTGATATTCTTATGAGAGATACAAAGGAGCTATCAGGCAAACCTGAATGCCAAAGGGCAATTTTCCTTTTTTTTTTTTTTGTTGCAAATTTTAAAGTTCTTTATTTAACAGAAAATAGATTAAAACATATTTTGCAATTATGGTAATCTTTAAGAAGTAGTTTTCATTATAACAAATTAATAACGTTGCAGTTTAACATACAACAGTTTTCTTCTGTTCATTATGTTTTTTAGGAAACCGCTCCATTTGCAAAATAAAGATAAATTGCAGTCGTCTGTTATTTACAGATGGTACACAAATAATAAGATTAAGAACTGGAGATGTATCAAGATTTTAACTGTGCTCTAAAATTTCAACTGTGAAAAATTAACAAATTAAGATTTGTTAAGTTTTAAACTAATAGTCACGTCTACACTTCCAATTATCAAACACTGAAGGATAATAAGACAAATTTAATAAGAAGTTCGAACTTATAGTACTTTGTCTCTAAATCTACAGTAGGTAAAAATTATGCATACAGGCTCAAATATATAAATACTTTTGATTCACCTTTTATGTTAAGTGTTTTTGGTTCGGACTTGGTCTTTTGTATTGTTGATTATTGTCACTAACTGGTGCTCCGTAGAAGTTAACTGCTTTGCGTTAAGATTTTTTTTTTTCCTTCTGTGTTTTCTATTTAATTAATTCATAGACTGTTCTATGGATCCCTGGCATAAAATTTTAATGAACTCTACACATTTAAATACATATTCATTTCAAAAATAGATTAAAGCTAGCTTGAAAAATTATTTATTATATTTTTATTTTAACTGTGAAATTCTCCATACTGCCAGTGTGATATTGAAAAAATAATTTGGGATTCTATTGCTTAAATAAAGGGTTTCTATTGTTTTTTTATTTTGTTTTTTTTTTTAGAGAAAAAAATAGCTAAAATATCTCACCTTATGAAAAGTATCATAATTAATAATAATCATTTAGTAGAAATATGCAGTCGC
This sequence comes from Poecilia reticulata, assembly GCF_904066995.2. Lineage (NCBI taxonomy): Eukaryota > Metazoa > Chordata > Actinopteri > Cyprinodontiformes > Poeciliidae > Poecilia > Poecilia reticulata. The sequence continues at coordinate 21,601,009 of NC_088841.1, forward strand.
ATAAAGATTTTGTCCTCCTAAGTTTTAATCAAGAGCTAACCTTTCTCAAAAACCTCAGAATGCAACCAGCAATGGTCTGGGACAACTGCCCACAAATGACTCAGAGAAACATAAAACCGAAGGCATCTCAAGGATTCAGAATGGCCCACACCTTAATCAGATCAAGCATCTGCTCCGGTTCAGATGGAACAAGCCCAATACACAGTGGTACCACCGGAAAAAAATAAATAAAAAATACAAGATACATTATCCAAAAGACCCACTGCCAACTCATCATCTCCACAAACCCCAAAACACAGCACATGTCAGGGCTATTTAGGTGGAACAAGTAGTTCTGACAAGATGCTATCCAGGATTTTTTAAATTGTTTGGCTAATGAAAAAAAGTATATAAATGCATATTTATATTCACATAAATATACATTTTTATATGGCTGTCATATTAGATGAAATGAACATGATGTGCGTATGTCTTTGGGGCCTTTTTTAAAATCATCTTTAGATATCCTTTCAAAGGCACAAAAGGATAACTGGTGTTTCTTCAAGTCACATCAAAAATCTATTGGAGGATGCAGAGCTCACCGAGGCAGTAATGGACTCGTCCCTGTGTTTGTGACTATAATTAAGAATTCCACAGGCAGGAATTTAGCAAAGTCTACAAGCTCCATTAACTCCAACTTCACCACATGTTCTGTTTGTACCTTTCTGCATCCATAATTTACTCATTTTTCCAACATGCTGCGTTTCTGCTGCCTTCCGGCCCTCACATTCACTTACAGGTGAAGTCTTGTGTGCAGCCTCGCACATTAATTTCTCACACATACATTCTTCTGTTTCTTGCTCATTTCTTTTGGCATCATGCTTTTCGTTGTTTTGGTCTTTGGAAACTCGTTGTGAACTCCGACTTAACTTCATGATGAAAACTTAATATTCAGAACTTATTTAACAGGGTGAACGCAATGAAAAGCTTGAGTATTTCAGCATAACAGTAGAAATTCTGAGTGAAGAAAATGTATATTGAACATTTAATTTATTTTTAATTTAACATTGTAACTCATTAAACTAATCATTCCCCTTGAATGTTTACATCTTATTTTTGAATTATAAAAAAAACAAAAATGAAAGTGCTGCATTAATTTCTTCTGAGCACATTTTATTCTTATATTCAAAAATAAAATCCAGCATAAACCAATTAACCTCAGAAGGCATTTAATTTGTAAATACAGTCCGCTTTTGTTTAATTTGATCTGAGTATAACTGCAGCTGCTTTTTGAAAGATTTGTTAAAGAACATAACTGAACAAACAAAATCATCAAGACTACGGAATACAGCAGACAAGTCAGGGATAAAGTTGTGTGGGAGTTTATGGCAGAGTCGGGTTGTCAAACAATATTTTAAAGAAATCATCTGAAAATGTAGAGTTTGGACTCGCTGCACAACTGCTGCCTTTCCAGTGAACGGTCATCCTCCAAGTTAAAGAAAGAATCAACAAGACAAAGATGTAAGAGGCTAATGTTGAACCTCTTACACACTGACATACCTCTCCTTATAATTACCTTCATTTTGAATGATCATTTTGACAGTAAGATGAATGGAATCTTGTCTTACTACTATTATTTTAAATGTATCCCTTGCAGCATTTATTTTATTTATTTTTACGTGATTCTTTTTGAAGAAGAATGAAATTGCCATCGCATCTCCTCTTCATTTAAGCCCGGACCCCTTCCGTTGCAGCCATCTCCGGAAAAGACTGAGCAAAATTTACTTCAAAGTGTCTCTCAGTAAACAGTCTAACCTGGGTGCCATCTGGACCCCGGTCTACCACTAGCTACGAGTTTTCTTTCCCCAACAAGGGGAACAAATCACATGTTACATCAGTTGCACACACAGATGCCAGTGAAGGCTGTGCCTACAGATATCCTGGAGAGGGAAATAAACAACTTGAAGCAGAAGGAAGCTACGTTGGAAAAAAGGAACAAACTACAGTCTTTGCTGCGGGGAGTTGAGTGCATCCAGTTGATAGCACCGTTAAACAGAGGAAACATGGACTGTAAATACAGTCAAACAAAGACACGTTTTCAGGGTACTGTAGAGGACTGGCACACAGTTGATTGAGCAGAAGTTATCATAATTACCACTTGGACTAAAACCATGTTTGGATAATAAATAGTCAAACAATAACTCAGGCAGTCTGACAGCACAGATGCAGGTAAGATTTTGCTGCTGCTTTGGATGTTTCTTTTCTTTGCCATCCTCTGCTTTGTGAGTAATGGCCAGATAAACTTTGCTCCTTTGGCAGACCTCGTTAGTCACAGTTCCAGTCTTAAAGTTTTAATTATGGTTTTGTAGATATGGATACATTATTATGTTATTTTAGTCTTTCCTGACTTAATTCACGACACATTTCTACCTCGCATACATTGAACATAATTACATTTTTGTGGCAAAGTAGTTTTTGTTACACAACATATTTATCAGGGAAGGAACGAGGATGTTGTTAAGTACACATTAAGACCTTATTGAAAATACTTTAGTTTAACTTAAGCAGCATTGTTTAGGGTCCCAATGTGTATAATGTGTGTGTGTGGGGGTGTCCGTGCGTGTGTGTGTGTGTGTGCGTGTATTTACCAAAAAACAATCCAACAAAGGTATTTCATTTCTGTCTGTTGGGACATGTTTGGACTTCACTATTTGGATAGAAATGGGGTAAAGCCTTGATATTTACAGTAAATAGTTCTGGTTTTATTTGGAATGCTCTTTTACCTCTTTCACTTGGAATTGCTTCCTGCTCCTCCCTCACTCTTGGTGCTTGGTTGTAGCTTTTGGGCAGATCTTTAATCGAAGCTTAAATCTTGCACTTAATATGTAAAACCCATATTATATCATTACACACAGAGAGACATACTTCAAGAAAGTATTTATTGTGACAACGACGCCTACAGCTAATTAAAATTAGCAATACCTTTTCTTGGATAATTGGAATATTACCTAAGAGTACTTTATAGCACACCAATAAAAAACATCTTGAATCCAGGACCGTCAGCTTAGTGAGTGTGTCCTTGTACAATATATGCATTCAGTCCTTTGTCAGTATTCTTTATGCATGAATTACTGCATTAATGTTGCATTAAATGTGGGTGATCAGCCTCTCGTCTTCCTCCTGACAATACTCCATAGGTTCTCTGTGGGGTTTTGGTCAGGTGAGTTTGTGGACCAGTCAAGCGCAGTGATACAATGGCCATGAAACTAGGCATTGTTACTTTTTGCTGTATATGCAGTTACCACGTTCTGCTGTAAATTTAAATGAACTCCAACGGGATACATAAAGGCTCTAGAAATGTTCTGAATCTGGCAGTGACATTGAACTTGATTACACACTTTGGGCCAACAGCAGCAGATGTCATATTATCCCAAATCATTATTCTCACTGGACCTCAGGCATCTTAGATTGCGAGTATCTCCAGTCTTCCTACATGCTCTGGGACCTTGGTGCCCAAATGCAATTCAAAATGTACTTTAACCTGAAAGGGTATGTTGGACTATTGATTAAATGGTGCTTTTGTTATTCTAGGCAAGACATTTTTTGTTTACTCTGGTTAATGTGTTGCCTAAGAGAAGGAATTTGATGTTGCAGCCTAGGTGTTGAATTGGTCTGATGCAATGTTTACATTTTCTGGCAAACTCAATTTTTCTGTTTTTAATAGCTGGAAGTCACAACCATGACATGTCATCTATGTATTATAAATACAAGCGAGCCTCACCTTTTCCTTAGAATTACTTTCAATAAAAATACCATTCTAATTTACTAAAATAAACCTGTGCATTACTTGAAAAAGCTGCTGTGACATGAAAATGGGCCTCGTGTTGCTCAGCATCACGTCTGCTTTCGGTTTGATTCCTTTTCATGTAATACATTTGTGGTCTGCTAGAAGGTTGAAGCTCCGGGGAAATAATGTTTGCATGTGAAATACAGAAAGACAATAAAGGGCAGAGAAAGAGAACTATGAAAAATAACAGGATTTTATGATGATTCTGCACTCCTGATCATAATTACCTCATTAATTATCCTGTCTGGAGAAATTTAGGGAATATTTAACAAGCAGTCATTAGTTCATCTTCAGATACAATGAATATGCAGAAAGGTCGACGGCGTTAGGCGTTTTAAATAAAGCCCGTGTTCAGATACAAAGCTCTCAGTGTCTTCAGACAAATTTAAACATGCTCACTGAAAGTCATTTGTCATTTTTCTGCAAGCACAGCAGTAGAATGCTGTAGGTTTTTTTTTTTTTTTTCTCGTTCCAACTGCGGGTTTCTTTGAAGCTGTCTTTAAAAAAATGATCATAGTATGATCTTATTGGGATGAAAGTGATTGATGGTTTTTAGTTTTCTTTCTAAATGTGCGGACAGAATCGCATGTGCAGCTGGACGCTGAGACCTTTTTATCCCATTTCGTTGTGATTAATCTCCCATGTCCCCATTCGTGATCAAACATGATGTCTTGTAATGGCCTTTGTGCAGTAATTTAGCGGTTGCAAATGGAGGTGATAAACAACCAAAATCTAACTGTTGGCTTTAGAAAGTAACCACAACCAAAACGAAGATGCATGTAACAAAAAAATAAGGTTTGCATTTGCAAAGTAAGGTTTAGTAGTATTTGGACAGAAGTTGTTAGGTATGAACTTTTCATTACTAAAGGGGTAAGTCTTGCAAGTAAATATGTCATCCATTTAAAAGTGACTACTTATAATAAAAGGACTTATTCTGTTATTTCTTTGCAATGTTCTTTAATTTGTTGCATAAGATGAGATTTTGACTCAAATTGTATTTCAGATTGTATTATGGGTTGGGTTCCTTCATCTAGACAGTGAAGGAAACAAAGATAATGAGTTTTCAGTGATTGAAAAACAGCTTGTTGCTGCAGTGAGGACAATAATTAAAGTTTAAAACAATTCATAGAGTGACGGACAATGTTGGATGACGACCCAGGTTCATCTTGCCACCAGACACAAAGAGAGGGATGGCGAGGGAGCGCAGCGTTCAAGAACAGCATCAGAGACTCTCACACTGGAGCCTCTCTGTCCCCATAGCAACAATCTGTTTTAAGGCTTTTTTAAAAATCTCCACCAGGGAAGCTGGAAATTGCAGAGGGTGTTATATTTGTGTAGTTAATATGTTAGTTGAATCTACACAGTTACATCTGGGTTATACGGCTTTGTAAGTAGGTCTGGATTATTTAAACACATAATATGTACTCAACAAATACAAAATGAAGATTCCTATGATATTTTAAAGCAATAATCATTTATAAAATTCTTCATGAAAAGACAAAATAGTTTTTTGATTTTTGATTTATTTATTTATAATGTATATGTTTAGACCTTGTTTTACTAACTAAAGGCTTGCTTGTAGTAGCTATAAGTCTCTTGTGTATATGTGGTAAATGCTATTGAATTTTGTACATCCTCGTGTCCTTTTGAAACCTGACCTATTCATTGTCTTTAACCACATTCATTGATGTCCTGTGTGATTATAAATTAGTGTAACGCAGTGCTGACTTCATTTAAACGGAGGAGAAATGAGCTTGTGAAGAAGACCTTGCCTAAAGCACCTTTGGGAAGTTAATTTCTCTACCACCAGCAAAAAAGAAGTGGTGGGAGTAATGAGCTAACGTAGTAAAAAGAAAAAATGTCAAGAAAAATATATATCAGTTTCTATATCAATCAAGTGCGGTTTGGGGACTCTGCTAACATGACTAAGCAAACCTCTGCTTCACTGGGATTTTATTTAAAACTCGTAGCTAGTTTGTCTTTTTAAGGTGTAGTAATAAGGAAGTACAGGGATTTCTGTCTTCACATCTTTATCTTTCCGGTCAAAAACCTATTTGCATTAATTCTGATATAGAATGGAATTAAAATGCCTTTATTGTCTCGCAGTGGGTACAATTCTGTGCAACATCCTCAAAGTGGCAGGCTATCAAAGTCAGTGGGTGGGAGACATTGTCCATCAGTGATGTTATTTTAGTAGACATGTCTGGAATGTGACGTTAATGAAGTTTACCTTCCGATTCATTTAATATTTTTTTTAAAAACAACACAGCATGCCTCAAGTTTGTTTGTAAAGGATATGCAAGAATATTCATTCACAATAAAGTTCCTTGCAGAAACACCCACATCCACTGGTGATACATGGGGTGTCTTTAGTGGTGTTCAGAATCATCATGGAGCTGTTATTTGGAAGATAAATGTCATGTTATTTGTGGAATAGAGTATGACAGTAAAGGGGGAACAAGTGCTGGTGGCTACTTGTGATGTGTTGCATTTACCTCTGAAGTCTTTGTCCTGGAACTGGGAATGATTACACATGATACTAAATCATGCTCTTGTTCCAACCTTCAAAACTAAAACTTGTACTTTTATCCTGACAATCATGTCGTGCCACCGATTAGGAAAGCATTTTGTATTATGTCCTGGTGTCCTATGGATATAGATGTTCTTAGATAGGTTTGAATTTATTCAAGTTCTATTTCTTCTGAACATTTAGAGCACTAGTAACATAAATATTTTAATATAGGCCTTGGTGTACATGTTGGTTTGCTTTCCTGTTAGAAATTGAATGTGACCTGTGGATCTTTGAAGCTTTTCCACAGCTGTGATGTTGAGTGATGTTCTCTAACAAACATCTAAGGCCCTCACAGAACACCTGCATTTATATTGAGTTAAAGTGTTTTTGTGAATACGAATGCACAACAAACCATGTACTACTTCCTTTCATTTTGGAGCTACACACTTTTCTTTTCTCTCAGAAAATCCTTGCAGGATTTATTAAAGTTTATGGTTGTAATATGGCAAAAAGTGAAAATTTCCAAGGGGTATAATCAATTTTGCAAAATGTCAGTCTTCAATTATGCTAGTATATGGTCTGCAGTGAACATAAGGTGTGAATATTGCCTTATAGATGTTAGTCTTTACACAGAAAAAGAACCTCATATGTTTTCCGTGCTCACACATCATGTGTGCATCAGGCAGGCTACATGTGCATGTGCCAGGGGCTCTGTCAAAACAATAGCACTTGAAAATAATGAAATGAGAAAAGTTGTTTAAAATAGTGTCGCAGAGAGTGTGCCAGCAAGCGTGTTACCTGAAGCGAGGATAAGCAAAGCTCATAGCCAATGAGAAAGATCTGCCCTGTTATATTTCAAAAGATATGTTTCTGCACTAATGATGTTTCAGCTCTCCCAAACAAAACTGTATAAAAAGTGGGCATTTGATCATACGTTCTAAATTCCTGTGGAACAGAAGACATAGTGTATTGCTTTTGCTTATCTGCAGTGTACCCATAAAAAATAAAAAATAAAACTTGTAATGCTAAAGCAAACTTTGACGATTTGTAGATTTGCATTTTTTATTAAAAAAAAACACTTGCCAAATGTAACAAAGGGATACAGAACATTATAATGAACTTTCATCCATCCATCGAGACGGCAAATAATCTAACCATGCCAACTGAAAGTGGCCGGAATCCCAACCTTGAGGCACAACGGTGGTAAATTTGGACACAGACCCAGGAAGACAAACTGAGTTTGGTTAAAGAGGTAGAAATGAAACCAGTAAATCACTGTAAATCATCATTTCTTAGGGCCACCAAAACAAGTAACACTGTGGTGTAGCATTTTGTTACTTATAGGAAATCACTGTGACGATAGTATAATTAGTGTAGGCAATATTTCTAAGACCAGACAATATTTGATTAAAATATTACTGTTGATACAATTACCAGTCGCTTAAAACATCCATGACTTCACCTAGCAATCGTTTTTCAATAGCTGAGTGCCCAGATCCTTTGCATGAAGCAAAGCATAGAACAAGGGTCTGGTTCTTACCAGGCTACCAAGTGATATATATACTTTAGTTTTCAATTGGCCAGTATGGGTATTGAACCCATGACCTTAGCATTACGCTCTGACCAGCTGAGCTAACCGGCCATAGACACTGTTCAGTTTGAAAAAATTCAAGAAATACATACCTGATCTTAGCAGAACATTTAGAAACACACATATATATATATATATATATATATATATATATATATATATATATATATATGTATGTTTCTAAAAGTACCCACATATATATGTGGGTACTTTTCTTAAATTTTCAGCTAAGATCAAGTACGTATTTCTTGAATCCATGGAAAATTAACAGTGTGTATGGCTGGTTAGCTCAGCTGGTCAAAGCGTGGTGCTAATAACGCTAAGGTCATGGGTTCAAACTCCATACTGGCCAATTAAAATCTAAAGTCAACACATTAAAAAAAAAGGCTGGAAATTCAAATATTACACATATTGATTTTGAAAAACATTAGAATATGAGCACTTTTCTCATATTTTCATTGTTAAGATCAAGTACATATTTCTTAAATCCATGGAAACTGAGCAGTGTGTATGGCTGGTTAGCTCAGCTGGTCAGAGCGTGGTGCTAATACGCTCCCCACACTGGTTGATTCAAATCTAAAGTCTAAATAAAATCAACAAATAAAATAATATAGCAATCACTTCTCTTCCCAACCATCTATTTAGACGAGAATGAACTGTTGGGGCATTTATTTTCTAAATATTCCTTCAGTATCATGCATTATTTATTACTATTCGAAAGCAGCTATTATTATACTGCAGTAAGAGCATCTTTGCAAAAAAAAAAAAAAAAGTGACAAACTTGATTTTTAAATAACTTTTGCAACAAACTGATTTAGCAGTGATTAATTTCCAATGCTTCTGAACTAAGCCTGCTTTCACAACATGAACACTCCATCACTCACTCACTCGCTTACATCCAGTCCCTGCCTGGCAGACCTCCCCACTTAACTGGGCTTGTAAATCATCTGCACAACATCAATGGAGAAACATTTGTTACCTCCAACGCCTGCTTGACTCAGCACTTCTTTAACTGTCCTCAAGGAGTGAGGCATGTCAAGGGAGCTGGGGAAGAGGTCAAGGGGGGCAACTTTAAAGTAGATGATCAAACTATCAATATTCTGCTGCTTACCAGATGGGCTGTTGTAAGAAAGAGAGGCAATTTGTCAGGGTACATGATCTTGACCCTGTATTTTTTGTCTTTGCCAGACATAAACACTGGAAGTTTCCTCAGGGTGCAATCTAATATGGATTGTTTCTCATCATAGTCCCGCAATGAAAAAAAACCTATACACATTTATGGATCACTGAATTATTAAAATCATTAAAGTTTATCTGGTAACATCGCAGGGTTTCGATCGACTTTTCAGTGTGTCATCTTTCAGCTGATAATGAGGCATAAAGAACAGGGGTAGGTCACAGATGAAGCACATTTATAAAAGGCATTACTGTAGCTCAGGGTGGTGCAGGGGTAAAGTGAGACCCTTGTACAGAGACCTTAGTCCTCAATTGTCAAGTAAAGGCCTGGAGGACCTACAAGATCTTAAAACAATTCAAAGGCATCACTGTGTCTGTCTTGCCTCATATGCTGCCTCCACCATGTTTAATGTTGGAGATGATGTGATCAGAGCAATGTTTAATGGGCGACACTTTGTATATTTGTATATTATTTGCTAAAGCATTTTTTTTTAAAACATGTTGATATTTTCTTTGCAATATTATGCATTGCTTTCTGTTAGTATTCACAGTTGCAAAATGACAATTTGAAAAAGTTCACACAGTGGACGGTTATGTATCTTTTGAGATCGAATGGTTGTAAGATGAAAGCTTTGGGACTGACGCTTCTAGCTTTTATCCTCCTGACTCTTTTTGGAAATATTCTCTTTTTTTTTCCCCCAGATGGTGATTGTTAGGATAATGATCAAATAGAAAAGACTGGCTTCTGATAACTCTTCAAAAAGTACGACAAAATCTCGAAAACCCATTATAGCTACTGTTTAGTCCGATGTGGCATTGTAACTGACGGCTTATAATAAAAATTAAGCGACAAAGTGGAAAATTGCTGTGTGTAAATAAAACTCTGGCTGAATAATGAAGCTTGATGGAAGACTTGGATAATAAAAACTGCCATCTGTCGTTGTTCCTGAATTCTTATTGAAAGGTAGCCATGCAGAAATATGAGCTGAAATGAAGGTAAGGCTGCTGTTCAGTGTTTTTTTTTTTGTTTAAAGTTGTTTCATGCTGCTTATTGAAACATTAAAAAAATATATCAAAATTTTTTAATTTGAAAATGTTATATTATGTCTTAGTATTGTGAAGAAAGCAAGGCTTATAAGGCGTATAAGGTTGACACTGAAGATAGAGAAAAGAGAAAAGTACATTCACCAAGAACAAATTTAAAAAGTGTCGGTTTCTCAAGTTCTGCTTAATAAAAGCATTGATAGAAACAGAGTCACGAGAATATAATAGAAGATCTCACCATGTGTCATTTGCTTTAAAAGCAGCCGGAAAAGATAAATATTTAAGAATGGAATATGTAAATGGTGAGAGACCATGGCAGATGTAGAAGAAAAACATGTTACATAAGTGAAGCCTCACAACCATTTAAAGTAGACTAGACAGTTTTGTCAAACTGTTGGTTTTATTATAAATAATATATTTAAGCAGAAAGAGTTTACTTCTTTTCTCCCCCTTTTTCCCATGTAGACACCCACCTACAGTCTAAGGCTGTGTGGTGTGTGTGTGTGCGCATGGGTGTGTGTGTGTTCCTCTGATTTTCTCAGGAGCTGGTCCACTGCCATCATGTGGCGTCAGAGATGCCTTACCACTTGCAGAGGTCGTGTTCTCGCTCCTCTCTGCTCTGCCCCACATTGTTTATCTGGGTTGTTCTTTCTGTCTGTGTTGCGTCAAGGCCTCCCCTCCCAACCTGGCTGTCAGCAGCCGGAGCATTAAGCAGGGCAGGATGTTTCTAATTAAACACTGGTAATGATAAGACTGTGGAAGAGGAAAGGAGGGGAGACACTCATTGCACACTGACAACAGATGCTTTGACTAACCCCTGCCAGCCTGCCTTGATGCCCACAGTATGAATACATATATATATACACCAGATCCCTGTGTTTTTCCTAGTGCTGAGTGCAGTGGCTTAACGCTCATTGCCAAGGCAGCCCACGCATCAGTGGTGCATGTCAGTTTTCCTCTCACACTTTTACTGACACATTTACAGGGGTTTTATATTAAATGCATGCCGGCCTGTCTTTTCTTTCGAAGTGGCATCCCACTTTAATATTCCATATTAAATTTAATACCAGCCCTCACTTGGCACTTTCAAGTCAGTGTTGGAACTCTTATTTGAATCGCTATCTGAGTAGAATATAAATAGAACATTTAATCAAATTCCGTATTTTGTTTTTTTTGGAGGTGGAGTAAAATTTTTTTGCTCAAGAACAACAGTTGGTATACATAAGCTCAACTTTGTAAGTGTGCATATCCCTATACAAGCATGGTAATTAATTACCTTTCATTAGACCTCTGAGCGTGCAGTCGATTTATGAAATGCAATGCACAATTACACAATGGAAAACAGAAAGGAATTAGAGAAACCACTCACGGCCAAAGACTGTAAATAAGAAATGCGGGCAGCCACTGCGATGTGACTGATTTCTGGGCGACCGTTATGAAACCTTGAGTCTGGGATTAGGCCAGAGCTGTATCAGCGTTACAGAGCCTGGAATGATATGAATGGATGGTTCTGACTGACTGTTGAACAAGAAGACGTAAAACGGTTGGCGAGTTGGAAATAAAAGAAATAAATACTTTTTGAGCGCAGATGCATCAAAACGTTTGTTCAGTGGCAGAACAAACGATTTGAACAAGATGTCTTCTGTTTAATATTTATTCGGTGCCGACAATGTGAGATCTATGTGATCCTAGTCATTTTTACAATCAAAATAACAAATATTGAATATTTCCTCCTCCAAGAGATGAAATTTGGACCATTTTATTGGGCGGATTGGGCAATAACTTTATAACAATGTCTCTAGGCTGTAAAGACAGCTTGCTGAAACTAGAAAACCAATGAGAATGGAGAAAAAAATGAATTTAAGGGACTATGGTTGTTAGTACCAGGGAAGCTGATCTAAGTATTTCTGAAGCTGGTGATTTACTGGTATTGTCATGCTGAACCCTCATTCACGTCTAACAAGTAATGGTCTAAACAAGAGAGATATCCAGTAAGCAGGAGATCAGTAGGGGAAAATGCCTTGTAATGCCAGGAGCTAGATGAAAATCTACAGACTGAATTTAGATTGTAGAAAAGCAACAGAGGCTTGAACAATCTCGCATTACAGCTAGGGTTTGTGGAAAAACATATCTGAAAGCGGAACACAATAAACCTTGAAGTATATGCCACTCCTTTCACCTGAGAACAGAAAACAGAGTGTAATTCCTTTAGACTCACCAGAGGTGGACAATAATAATTTAGAAAATTGTTTCCTGGTCCAATAAGTCTCTATTTCTGCTGCAACATTCAGAATTAGGTGCCAACAGAGTGAAATGATTGATCCATCTTTGCTTGTAGCAACGGTTCAGGCTACTTGTGGTGGTATAATAATATATGGGATATTTTCTTAGCACGCTTCCCTTAGTACTCTGACTACAGCCCAACTGAACACTGTTGCTGACTTTTCAGGTCATGATCACAGCGTACTCTCCTACTAATATCTACTTCCAGCAGGATAATGCACCATATCATCTCAAATTGGTTTCTCGAATGTTGCGATATGGATCAAAATCTCTGAGAAACATTTCGAACACTATTGAATCCATGGCAGAAAAAAATAGGCATTTCTAAAGGCAAAATGAGTTGGGTTTTGACCATGTTTTTCTATCAGATTGTGAAACGGATGACCAGCTTTATTCAATTTTGAGCTGATAGGTCATAGGTTAAGTTTTTGTGACAGAAAAAATTGTCTGTCATGCTTTTAGTGCAAAAAAAAAGAAGTATTTTCAGTGATAACCATCTCCTCACAAACTGCAGATTCAAGGAAGAAATTGTGTGGTGCCCTGTAAAACAATTATTGGAACTGTGAAATCTTCCACACTTCATTGTGGTGAATTACACGTCCACTTCACTTTCCTAAGTTTCATAGCGTTCTAACCACTGATTTACCTAAGCCATAAATTCTCATTGTTAGCATGTAAGCTTAAATTTACTGCTTAATGTTGTCATCAAGGGCCAAGGCCTGGGCAGGGCTGTGCCATCAATCTGATAGCCTGCAGGTAATGGCCAAGCTGCATATTGTCACAATTCCAATACATTATTTACTATGAGGCATTAAAAAGTAATGTGAATTAATAAACAGGTGCAAGGCCAGAGGGCACAGGTACATTTAATCCAGCCGTATTTCTCCTCGCTTTCATCAAGAAGACACTTCATGATAAATTTATAGCAAAACCAACACTCAAGGGCTTTTCTCTTGCCACGGCTTCTTGCGTGTCATTACTGCTAACCCAGCAAACGTACAGTATTCACTCTTTTTTTTAGGTTTGGTCATTACATTTTGCTATCTGTTATTGTTCCTACGTGCCCCATGTTTTATTTATGCACTAGGTAATTCTTTACATGAGTTAAACTACTTTGTTAGCTTAGTTTTGAAACACCTTGCTAAAATGGTGATCACTCCCTGGACCTTTTCACATTTTGTCAAGTTCCAACAAACTTGTATTCTGATGGAGTTCTATGTACTCAACCAAAACAAAGTCGCTCATAATTGTGAAATGAATGGAAAATTATATATGGTGTTGGTGTGAATCTGTGTTCAAGGGTGGGCTTCAGGTGCCCCCCGGCCCAGGACAAGGGTCGGGAGCTGGATGGGAGGCAGAATATGACTTCTGGAATCCAAGCCTTTACAACGTCTGATACGGACGGGGAAAAAGCAGGTTTTCTCCTGTTGAATAATTACATGGCATGTTGCTCCAGTAGAATATATAGTAGGTTGCCCCAGTCATTGTTGACTCATGGTTGCTAAAAACTTTACAAGACCGACTAATTTTAGTGACATAGTGGGTGTACAATAATGAATAAAATGTGCTACATGACTGGCTTTGTTTTTACTCTTACGTTTAATTTTATGACAAGCAAAATTACAAGAGGATCGTCAATATTGTCTCCAAGTGCATTCTGGGTAAAACTTGTTACCAGCCGTCTACCATCGGCTGTTGCCATCTAGCTAGAGCATTTTTACGGACTAAGTTAACATGAGTGGAGCTACATGGAGCGGCTAAGTGAAAAGGATGGAAAACATAAAGCGAGGAAAAGCCAAAAGCTGGACCCATATTTTGTCTTGGACATGAACCTGACTTTTTTGTTGGCAGCGATTCAGACCCGCCAAAACTGCCAGCCCAGCAAAGGAGCCGGACTAGTTACAGGCAGCAACTCTGACATTATTCATAAAGTGTGAGTTATCTGTAGACTTATTGTAAATTGTATCAGCCCAGCCGCCTATAGCATACATTCCCTTTTTTCTGTCAGTGGTACAGAAAAAAGTTATAGTCACGTTTTGACAGTTCGGGTTGAGCGCGAACTGGGCGCCGATCTATGTTTTCGCATCCACCTGAATTATGTGTAGTTGCGCCACTGGCCCTGCCCCCCCGGCCCGACTCAGACTTGTTCCGCTAGTGACCGTGTTCAACATTTTTAGTCAATACTTTGTCGGGCCACCTTTTGCTTCGAATACAATCGCAACAGTTTTTTTTTTTTACGAAACAGCTTGAGCTCACTCAGATTGTTGCTATGCTTTTTTGTGAAGGGAAAATTAAATAAATGCAAACCACAGTGACATGAAATCCCAGTAAAAGGTTTAATGTGACAAGATGTAGAATAGTTCAATCAATATCAATACTCATGTGCTTGTGTATTTACCCCATAATGCCTCCTTTCGATTGACCAATCACAATATGGCTTGCGTGGTCACAAGATTATTGTACGAATAATCAGGTCATGCAAGTCACAGATCAGCAGAAGGCAAAAAAAATTAAATAAATAAAAATCCAGCAGAAATTAAGACATAAATTGAAGTAAAAGCAGCTATGCAAATTACAAAAATAATTCAGATATGCTGGAGTCTGATAATTCAGACCTTAGTATCACAGCTGTAGATGTCCACAGGCAACTACTGACATTAACCTACCAGCATTTAATTATGATAGAGAAATTGAAACTTCAGTCAGACCCAAACTTGCTTTTAATTGCTTAGGCTACATGATTTGAATATTTATGTCCTGATACTAAATGCACACAATCCTGTTTTCTTTGAAATTGCGAAGCATTCCAAATTAGTCATAATTCTCCACATCTATGGTGCAAAATGTAGCTGTGCAATAACTATATATTTTTTTATTAATTTTTGGATGTTGTACTGTTTTTAAACCAAAATGGAACGGAAATATAAGTCTTAGATGTTAATTACTCACACTCCTAAGAGCAGTCTGTGTTGTGGACTCTCCATCTTCTAAATCACCTGCTCCAGGCTACTGCACCAGTTTAAGTGTTTCCTGGATCAATATGAAAATGATGAAGCCTAATATATCAAACATCATTGTGTTTTGGAACCCCTGATACCGCATTTACATGTTATACATACGTTTTGTATCAAGACATTATTATACTGGTGGAAAGAAGCTTGATTTTGCTGCATGTTACACCCATGAAAAAATGTGGCATGCAGCAGAAACGGCTGTCATCCTTCATATCTGTTAAAACTAATCAAAAACAGATGCATTTTGCTGCAAAACGTGAAACATTAATGCTCTTACATCCCTTCTTCTTCATGCTGTTTTTATCCTGTTCTAAAGCCGTGAGTGTCCCTGCATCTGCTGTGGTTTATATAAGATGCAGCAGCTGCATGAATAAAATGGTTAATTTAAATGCTTCCCATTGATTCTTGCTTTGAGGGATGAGACGGAATTTGTGGCCAGATCAGTTAACCCTATGGAAGATCAAGTGTGAGGGATAGTTTGGAGTCATTAACGAAAAATAAATAAAAAAGCCACATTTGTGGTGAGAATTTTACCCAAAGTACACTCCTCTCCACATTAGTGAACAAACAGCATCCATGAGACTAAGGAACACACCAGACAGGACAGGGATAAAGTTTTGGAGGAGTTTAAAGCCAGGTTGGGGATATAAAACAACTTTCAAAGCTTTGAACATCTCATTTTGCAGTGTTCTACTTATCATCTGAAAACAGAGGATACACAAATGCAAATCTACTGAGCTAGACGCAGAGCCAGTGAAGCTGTCTAAAGACCCATGGTAAAGCTGGATAAGCTGCAAAGGTCTATAGGTCAGGTGGGACAGTCTGTGATGATAGAACTATCAGTTGTGCACTTCTCACATCTGACTTGGAAAGAAGAAAAAACGCCATGAAAAATGTCACTTATGATTTTCCACAAGCCATGCAGAAGAGACATTCACTTGTAAAAGAAGGTAATCTGTTCAGATGATAAAAAACTAAACTTTTTGTCACACATGCAAAGCATTATGCAAAATCTATTTACAGAGATACTGATTTGTTTTAGCCACACTTAAAGGTTTCAGGTCAACCAATTTTTATCAGATAAAGATAGTTTGACTAAATTCAAAAGGAAAAAATGCATTACTTCATTTACTGACTTTATTTACCTAGCCAAAACTACCTGGCAATATACAAAAACAGTAATTTCCCATCAATGTAATGCCTGGTTGTATCACCATTGGCAGCAGCAACCGTTATCAAGCTTTTGTGATAATGACTCTTCTACTTTGCTGTGAATGAATTTTGGCCTACTCTGCTTTACAGAAAGGGTTTAATTCAGCTCTTGGAGTATTTTTGTACTTCGTAAAACCGTTTTTTCCCTTGTCCAACAACAGTTTCATTAGATTCACGTCTGCAGTTTGACTAGGTACCCAATTTCTTTTTACCTTTAGCCATTGAGCCCCAGACCATCATCAGGCTTCATTTTGAACAGTTAAGATTCAAAAACAAAAAAAGAGACATTGCAAAAACGGCATTAGTAAAAGGGACAGAAATCCCTGACAATGCGTATGCAGCAGGACAGTGGTCCAAAGAACCCCCACAGGACCATCTCTGTTAGCTCAAAAAGAATAAAATAAAGGTTTTGTCATCAAAAAGTCAAAGGCCAAACCTAAATCTGATGAGTAGCTGTGGTAATTAATCAAGTTCTTCTGCTCGAAAAATTCTATTATGGCTAAATCAAATCAATTTAGAAAAAAGTGGGTCAAAAATTCATCCACAGCAATGAAAAAGACAAATGACCACAAACACTTGATGGAAACTGCCATCAAGTAAAGTCAATTATTAGTTTCTTGGGGCAATTATTTTTCCACATAGTGCCAAGTCATGTTTCAGTTGTGCCTTTTCTTCTTTTTTATATATAAATATATATAAAATCATAATTTAAAAAAATGCTTTTCGTATTAACCAATATCAACAAAGTGTGTGTAAGTATCTAAAATATACAATGTCTAGAATAAACAACCCCACAGAAACCCTCCATTAGATGAAAACCAAAAGAGTTCAACACAACAAAACAAATTGATGACTTTTACCCCAAAAATCTTCAGAGCAGAAATTTCAGCAGCATATCAACCCGAAGAGTACGAAACCAAAGTGAAACCTGTCAAAAACTGTATTTCTGTCTGAGCTGAATTCAGGCTGACGGTAAGGAAGCGACAGCTGACGTTGCAGAGGTTACCTGGAGGTTTGGGTTTCCAGGGAGCTGCTAGCTGGTGATGCGTAGCTGCAGTGGCAGTAAAGGTGAGAGCGTCTGGGTGCTCTGTGAAGAGTGACACGCCATGCTCCCAGAGGAAGGTACGGGGGGCTGGGTGTGGGGCGACACTTGGGGTTAAAAAGATAGTAATATCGCTTTCTGGCTTGTCAGACAGCAGCTCCACGGTCAGAATCAAGGCTATTTGAGAGGATCGACTGACTGATTTGTCGAGAAAACCTCTGCTTACAGACAAGAATAACAACAGCAACAAAGTAGAGACTTTGAGGAAAGCAAAGGACAAAGACACTAATAACAAATAATGCTTTTTACAGGGATGCTAAACCATATGGAAGCACATGTTGCAATGTTGCAAATCCCTTCCTGCCACACAGGCTGAGTGGCTTTCTTGTGACAGTAAGCGGAGGTCCCATGTGACTTCCTGTCCACTGATGTGTTTGCTGCACCTATCATGAATAACTGCACTCAATTTCCATGTTTTGACATAAGAGGGGACATTTGATAAATAGTTTGAGGACTTGAGCACATAAATGAGGCATAAATAATGCATAAATTAAGTGCCATTTTATGGAGAGATGTCAGTGCGTTTCTCCAATAACGGGAAGATTAACGACCTGACTGCAGAGGGGGAAATACTGCATAGGAGAGCGGCAGAAAGATCAAGAGATGAGTCCTCACTCTGACTGTTTTCAATCAATATACCCATGTATTTACAGAGGCTGGATGGATGATGCCAGCAAAGCAAACCTCAGCCGAACTTTCAAGGAAGGGTGGGGAAAAAAAGAAGAGTACTCAGAGTGACGGCATAGTTGAGATACTTCTAAAGGAGGAGCAGGGAGTTTTTAGATTTTAGGGTCTAACAAGCCAAGGCAATTTTAAATAATGTGTGAGGCTCTTAACATTTAGTTCATGTGAAGTACTTAATTAGGAGTAGAAATAGTAGATAATACATCTGTGTTTCTTTCATTCCATTTGCTCTTTCACTTAATTCTGCATTTACGAGAATAGACAAAGTTACAGGAACCTTCTGAGACACAAAACTGAAGACATGTCATCAAACCCGACCAACAACTTAATTTGGATTTCTAAGTAAAATCAGTTTGCAATGGGATCGGACACACTAGTAATATATGTTTTGCGCAAAAGTACACTAATCAGGAAAAACACCTAGTTGTTCTTTCATCCATCCATCCATCCATTTTCTTACACCCTTGTCCCTCAGTGGGGTCAGGAGGTGCTGGTGCCTATCTCCAGCTAGCGTACCGGGCGAGAGGCGGGGTCACCCTGGACAGTTCGCCAGTCTGTCGCAGTAGTTGTTCTTTCTTAAAGTAATATCCTTATGTGTGACAGAAGCTACGGTTTTCTAGCATAAAATTAACACATTACACCACCGTCTTCCACAAAACAGTTCCATCATAAAGACAATCCGCTCTCTGAGTTGCCTGGTCTATTCATAGTTTACTAATCAAGAAACTACCTTTTGTCTAAGTCTAATATGTATTCTGTATTCTGTCTTGCTGCATTTCAGTGCAACCATCCATCCATTTTCTTGCACCCTTTTTCCCTCAGTGGGGTCGGGAGGGGTGCTGGTGCCCATCTCCAGCCAACGTTTCGGGCGAGAGGCGGGGTACACCCTGGACAGGTCGCCAGTCTGTCGCAGGGCAACACAGAGACACACAGGACACACAACCATGCACACACACACTCACACCTAGGGGCAATTTGGAGAGGCCAATTAACCTGACAGTCATGTTTTTGGACTGTGGGAGCAAACCGGAGTACCCGGGGAAAACCCACGCACAGGGAGAACATGCAAACTCCATGCAGAAAGACCCCAGGCCGGGAATTGAACCCAGAACCTTCTTGCTGCAAGGCAACAGCTCTACCAACTGCGCCACTGTGCAGCCTTCAGTGCAACCATCCGATGTGTATTCACAGCTAGAATGTATGTCTATCAAATACATAAATTTGATAGGTTTGAGGGTTGCGCATTTTTACCCCAACCGGCTGGCTGCACAGATCACCTGTAATTGCTACATCACACACTCAGGCTGCAGTTACCCTGGCACAAGTCAGCTGATGCGCGCCGCCTCACCTCCTAAGTCCAAGCTTGAAGTATTTATGAGTGAGGCTACTGCCTCTGTCAGCTTTCCTTCCTTCCATGGTACATCCTGGAGCCATGCAGGTCACCCATAAGGCTTAAAGGAAAATGTGATTCATCAAACCAAGCCACTTTGTTCCATTGCTCTATCGTCCAGCTTTGAGGCTTAAAAGCCCATGCGGACATTTTTAACAATGGAGACGGCTCGACAACGGTATCCTGACTGGTCTCTAGGTACTCTACATATTCTCATTTACAATGAACTGTGAGCAACATTGTATTCTGTCACTTTTCTATCAGAACTAGAATGAAATTAATCAGGAATTTTAGCTGTAGAATTGGATCAGACCACACCAAGCAGTCTTCATTTCTTACATCTATTATTGATTCTTGGCTGCTAATGATCCTGTCACCAGTTTTTCCCTTGAGCTATGTTTGATAGACAATGACCACTGTGTACGGAGAAATGCCCACAGGAACTGCAGTTTTGGAGAGGTTCTAAACTCCTCATCCAGTTGTAATAATTTGCCTCTTGCCAAAGTCGAGTTAAAAGCAGGAATTATGCTTCTGTCAATCATATAAAGCCACCCAAAGCAGTCAGATGCTTTTCATGGCCTAGATAGTCACCATGTTTGACTATCTGTGTGATCTTCTTTTGCATCAAATGCCAAGTCGGTTTCACACCAGACATGAAAAGATGAACATGTTCCACAAAAAAAAAAAATCTTTCTTTTGCAAGTCAGACAACAGATTATATAAAATATAGTTGGGCAAATGTGAGATGGACATGTGTGGTTGTTTTGTTAGCAGTGTTTTCAGCCTGGAAACACTTCAATGAATGCTATTTTTGTCCAATCCCCTTCTAATTGATGAACCATGATCGCTGACCTTAACTGAGGTCTTTGAGGCCTGCAGTGCTTCAGATGTGATTCTTCAGATTCTTTTGTGACCTCCTGGATGAACTGGCATGTGCTGTTGAAGGAATTTTGGTAGGTCATCCGTCCCTGGTTAGGTTGTGGGTTGTCTCTATTTTGGCTCTCTCAGGTTTTCTGGATGCCCAAAACCTTAGATATGACAATGTAACCCTTTACAAGATGACTTTGATACTCATCTGTTTATTTTTTCCTAGAACAGTGCACACCTTTATGGATGTTTTGTTTTTTGGGGAAAAAATTTTTTGTTAGCGATGAGTTTAATCAGTGAAATATTTCCAGACACCTTTATTAGAACTGATGGAGAATGAATATGGTGGCAGCAACAGTTGGCCTTCAAAAAATTACTTTTCCCCTTGACCTAAATGTTTCTAAGATTACAGATGTTCAGTAATCACCACAATTATTTTCAATTTGCCAATATCCTCTTTCTCCTTGGTGGATTAAAAAAAAAAAAAAAAAACCTTAGAAGGAATTGCAGCGATTGTCCCCATGAATATTAAGCGTCATTTCCCCTATTTAGATTAGATGAGCTGCAGGTCACCTTTTCTAGTGTTGAGACTTTCTAAGTCTTCAGCTCATCTACTGGGAAACTATCATCAGCCTCTGTTGAATATGTATGATTAGTTATGCAATGTCAATTACATCGGTCATCAGTTATGCCAGAGTGAACATTAGATTAGCTCTGAGTGATTGAGGGGGTATTCACCATGACCTTCCGCTGGTGGCATGTCTTGATTTCTTTGTTTCTAGGGCCAGAGAGCAACCGGGGATGTGGAAGGTTTCTGTGTCAGGGAGGCACAGTGTCAGGTCCTCTCTGAGCTCCAGGGACTGGAACTGAATCAGACAGCTGCCGATGTCTGGATGCCCCAGCACACAGGAAATGGCTAAGAGACACACACATAGCTGTCTGCAAACATTAGCATGACTGACAGTCTCACCACCTTCAGAGTCACACAGACATGCATCTCCAGTTTTGGTGTCAGACGAGAAATGATACTTAACCAGAGGAAGGTGATAGCGGTACGCAGACCAGATGAGGTCTGTAGCATATAACATTTCAAAGAAGGAAGGTGGCATAGGACTGAACACTTGATAAGAGAAAGTGAGAGCTAACGCTGCTGGAACGACACTGGTCTGTGCAATGGTTTGATGTTGCTTATAAATCCACAGTGGCATCATTTTAACATACATGGTGTGCTACATTTGCTTCCTCCTCAAATTTAATCCATAATATCCCAAAGGGGTTGTCTGTTCAACCTCCCACTGCAGTCATGTGACACTGTGTGAGATTGTGTCACGATGACGTCATTTCCAAAAATAGATGCATGTCAGGTCAGCAACTATGACAAAACCAGTATATTTCAAAATGTATTTTCTCTCTAAATATTCCAATTTTAATTTAATAGTTTCAACTCTTCAGTCTCATCTCCTAGGCAACATCTAAGCTAATTGAAACATATTTCTTTTAACAAAATAATATTGAACAATTTAGGAGAAAATTACTGTGACATCTGTGTCACACTTGGCCTTAAATAGTAAAATAGCCAAAAAATTATAATGTGCGGGGTTTTGCCACGATAACAAAAGCAAGGTAAAGATCTTTTTGATATATATTTATTTCCCAATTATCACTATTCACTGTCTTTCCATTATATTTTCTTCAATTCTAACAGTTTCTACATTTTAATAGTTTTTTGTCAATGTAGTTCTTTTATATTTTTCTTTAGAACACTTTGCACTTTGTGTTATCCTTTGTGCATAAGCTCTTTTCAAATAAACTTTAATATTCTGGGGAGGAGGTTGTAGTCATATTTGAGCTGCGGAGAGCAGGTTGCTGGCAACAAATATATTTTTCTGTGTGGCTCACCACTACAATGAAATACAAATATATCCACCTTAAAAAAAAACAGATATACTAGAAGTAATTTCGCAGTAAAGACCAAAAAATGCTTAATGTTTACCCCACTGGCTGACTCAATGCTCTGGCAGACACTGAATAAGAAACCATGGTTGTATTAAGTTTAAAGAAACTGATCATCCTGAGAGCTCCAGGTGTGCTGACAGATTCTTAGTCAGTTTGGCAGAAACATGAAAACCCGAAGACAGATGAATGTATAAAAACACAATTGAATCACTGTCAGAAACATGCGGTGTAAACAGAGATTGTGACGTCAAGCTAACAGACGGGTAACAAGCAATATTATCTTGCCTTCAAATAGTTATTCAGTACACACATATTTTCTTTGGGAGATTGTTGTAACTGTCCCTTAAAAAGCCCTGAGGTGCCAGGTTCATGCAAAGTTCATTTATTGAATTGCTGCATATTGGATTTAGTTTTTTGGGGGGCGGGGGCTCATCCACAGTTATTGACAGTTCAGACGAAGATCTTTGACCACTATGGGCTCCCCATTTACACCCAGAATGAAAAGTTATTAGCATAATTTTCAGGTAAAAATATGGCAACATTTTACTTTGTTCTGATGATACTCATTGCACTAAGAGGGTCATATAACAAACCTAAAAAAAGTAGAAAACTTTGAAGGGAGCCCATGATTCATTGACCCTTATACTTACTTAGCCTTTAGGAAATATTCCAAAATTAAAGTTGATATCTAATTGGTCTCTCGTGGTAAGTGGGTGTTATTTCAGAACCTAAAATGACTAAAAAGCTCCTACAGCCTTATTTCTTTAATTTCTAAAGTTCTTCAAATAAGTGCAACATTTTCAGAATTGAAGTAAATTACCCAATAATTCCAGCTGTGTAATTTCTGCTTATAAATCATCTACCAACTTTTTCTCGATTTATCAACTCTGAGCAAGATTTTCAGTGACCTTTATTTCACAAGCTGACAATTTTTGAGATCCTAATGAGTGGTCAGGATATCAGAGACAGAGTTTTGTAGCTTAATTTTCTGAAGCCAATGTAACTTACTTTTTCTTTTCTTTTTTTTTGTGGGTGGAGAGGCACTTCACTCCTCCACGCTTGTTCACAGATTTGTCATGTTTAATGTCTCTCCAACAGCTTCGGGCTGCCAAGCAAAAACATTTCGATGCACACTATAGTCAATAATCCTGTAAATACATTGCTTTTCAAACATATTCATTACCACAAAGTTAACACATTTTATAAGTATTTTATTCCAATAAAATACATTTAAGTTTGTGGTTGCAGTGTACAAAATGTAGAAAAGTTCAGTAGGACTAATGTTAATATCTCAGTCTGAGGACGTATATCCCTGCTATTGAGAAAACTCAGACGAGGGCACATCAAACTGACAAAGTTTTATTGTGAAGAACTTGAACTTTACTTATCTATGTCTGCTTATCTACAGGTTGACAATAGACACATGCTCTCCAGTAAACACTGTGCACTAGAAATGAATCCTAGAGGAACTGGATGGGCTGGGTGGTAACACAAATCAGAAATAATGGAATGCTTCCTCCATCTCATCCAGTCAAGTCAGATCAGATGTTATTGTCGGTTCTGGCAGGAGACACAAGAGAATCAAAGTTAGATCTCTAAGTCTGCTGGTACATCCTCCCTGATACGAGTCAGAATTCAGTTCAATTCAAAAAAAAACTTTTACTGAGCCCAAAGGGAAATCGACAGTTGTAACAGAAATTATTCAAGATTCTTCAAAGGGTTAGTTGGCTGTGGGTAGGAAGGATCTACTGTAGTGGTCTGTATTACAGCGAATTTGAAGAAGCCTCCAACTGAAGATCTTTTTCTAGGCAGGTCCCGTGTGACGTGCAGGTCTAGAAATGTAATAGTTTTCACAAACCCCACGCTTCACTGAATTCCAGTTCTTCAGTGTTTTGTTTCTGTTTTTGGAGGATAATGTTTAAAGCTATACTTTATTTAATAGAAAAGTTTATGTCCAGTTTTAAAGGTAGGAAGGTTGACTGTCTGAACTACTGTGATCTACTGCTGTTAAAGAGGAGCTTGGTTGCTGAGGGGACAGCCTCATTAAGAAAACCCTTCTTTTTGAGATAAAAAGGTTTACAGGGTCAAGCAGATAAGATGGAATTTATTTATAATAAAGTATTAAAAGGAGTTTGTACAAAGAGAGTTTCTATGCCTCAGTGAATACATGATAGATGAAAGACTGAATACCTGAAGAAACATTGTGAAAAAACATGTTATCTAATCCTTTTTATGTTTGGTATATCACCTAAAACTCTGACACTTCTCATTTTTTAAAAGAAGTCCCCAAATCCACCTTAATTAAAACCAAAAACAGATTAGAGTGCCCGTACAGATCTACATGCCTTTTGGAGAAACATCGGTATCCTAACATCCATCTTCTAATGGAAAACATTGCCGCTGATGAAACATGTGCAGGCATTTTAATTCCTATGAGTCAACTGTGGCTGAAATGATTGTCTCGTGTTAAACAAACCGATTCTGAAGCAGCCTGACAAGCTCGCGCCACGAGAAGGATGGCAGTGTGTGCCATTCAGCTGGTTACACACACAATCCGCCGTCTCAGCGGGAGCTGCTGCCTCTGATGCCTGCTTCCACGAAGTCATTAATCAGTGAACGCTTCCAATTACGCAGGAGACAGCCCATTCATTCATACCTTGCTTTCGGCCTCTGAGCCGTTTTACTAGAAAAGACAAAGTGGAAGAGAAGAGTGACGAAGAGAACAGACATTGAGTGATACGGATTATCTGCAAAGATTTCACTTGGGCATACAGGTACATCTCAACAAATAAGAACATTTTCTAAATTGTTCTTCATGTGTGCATGATTGTTTGTCTTTGTTTTGCCCTGTGATTGGCTGACATCCTGTCCAGGGTGGATCCCATCTTTCGCCCATCAACCGCTGGAGATGGGCACCATCCGCCCTACAAAACTAAGTGGCTATAAACAGTAGATGGATGGTTGGATGGATGGATGACCACATCAACATTTTTCAAGCCTTCTTTGAATCCTACTGGCATTCACTGGCAGGTTAGGTCCACAGCCTTGACATCCTTTGACAGCTCCCCACATTCTTCAAATCTGGCAAAACTGGTGTCAAAGATTAGTGAGAGGGGCTGGCGTTGCTCAGGTTGGAGGCAAGTTTCAGTGGGAAAAGAGCAATTTTGTGGTAGTTGTCTTTTATACACATAGAGACTTGAATTATGTTGTTAAAGTGACAGGACTCAGGGGCAACATAAGTGGTCTGCAAAGGTCAGACGTCCCGCTGGCTGGTTGGAGCACAAAGACTTCTTTCTGCTGATCAGTTTATAAACCCTATTAAAAGTTGCATGGATATTTCGGGATTTTTTTTTTTTTTTGCTAATATGTTATCTTCCTCTGCTAAAATAAACTTATTATTAAAATTATGCATCTCTTTGTAACAGAGACACCCAAAACAACTTAGTCAAATATGTATTTACGCCACTGAATATAAGTCTATAAACAGACAAGACATTATCTCTAGCATACTTATTCTTTAATTTGATCATTCCCCCTCTTTTGAGTTTACCATCAACTTAATTATTATGGTACAAAATAATTGAGTGAGACCAGACGGCTCGATTTTAGCTAATTCAGAAGCCCTCAGTAATACTGTTCAGAAAGTATTAATAATAAAAGAGAAATATCCTAATAGCAGTGTCATATTTCACAACATGTGCAAGACTGTGTAGTTGGAAATGTGTTTTTCTTTGATGGTCAGTTCCTTCATCTTGCCTGTGATGTATTCCTGATGATGGCTGTTCTGTTAGGAGGCGGTGTAGCTGGGAGGGGAGGATGGGAGCAGATGGTGAAGAATTCTCAGGGTTTATTTCAGGAGAGCTTAGCTTTTCCGGCTCATATACCGACTTAATTATGAGACATAGGGGAGAATGAACCCCTGGAAAGAGAATTTGAAGAGGCATTGGAATCTCCATTTAGACAAGGAGAAACCCAGGATCCCTAATAAAATTACTGGGCAGATGAAAACTCTAAAATCTGACAGAGCGTAGCGGAAATTAATAAAGCACACAGAAATATAGGAATTTTCATAATGTCAAGTAATTGCAAGTTGAAAAAAATCATTATGAACATCAAGCCCTTTCAGATGAAGTACCTTATCAGATAGACTTTATTTTCAGGGAGCAATTACATCTGTGCTTTCTAAAATTGGGGGTCATGATAAGGTCATGACTGCCTGCCCTCCGTTTCTCCCAAATAGCCCATCTGTTAGCATTCCATCTTATTTTGGGGGAGAAAGATAATTAGATGAATACTTGGTACTAGCAGGTGGGTCATGATTTGAAAATGTATGCACAACATCAGATTAATTTTATGTTTCTTTCATTTGAATATTTCACAAATATAAACTGCATGATGTTGTAGCCTGTTGAGCGTTTGAATGTGAAAGTCTAGCCTTTTGTATTTTATTATTGTGTATAAATCAAACTGTTGGAAAAGCGAAGGCCAGTTTCTAGAGCACATGTACATGTCACAGCTATGAGAGCACCAGGATTTGGACCAATTAATGTAGGCATGTTACTTTTATGACAATTATGTCTATAATCTGCTGAAAATGCTTGCTTCTGCTGTTAATGACACTGAAAATGAGCACATTTAACCAATGTTCTGTGGTTAAATGAGCTAATATTACAACAAAGACTGTTTTCTGACCCCATTTTACAACTACAACCTTTAAATGTTGCTTGAATAATTTACCAATTTTGGTTAAAAGAAGAAAAATTAATTTGTTTCTGTTAATTTTTTTATTTAATTGTATCAAAAATCATGTATGAACTGCTTCCTACACATAGCCATCACCATCAAATTGAAGAAACGTGTATAATTTGAATTTAAACATTTAATTTCACTTCCGGGTCAATAAAATATTTTTTAATTCAGCTGAAGTTTGCACACTGGATACCTGGCATTTATTTTGTAAACCGTGTCATGAGTTGAGGTGGTGAGAGAGAAACACCGGCAGGACCCAGGTTGTACAGAAGATGATGAATTTAATAATGAACTCAGCTCGAACAGTCCAAACAAGTAGACAGGACAGTAGGTAACAGAGCCAACACTGGTAGCAAACGACTGAAGCACGAGAGCTGACGTCGATACAGGACTTAAGCCACTGTGACGACTAAACAGACACTCAGGACTCTACAGTTCTACTGAGATGACTGAAAACTGCAATCTGACTTGCGACAAAAGACAAGGATCAGACAAGGACAAAGACAACAGGTGGGCTTAAATACACAGAGGGTAATCAGGGAACTAGACACAGCTGGGAACAATCAACAGGGAAGGCAGGACACAGACTCAGAGGGAAAAGGGACTAAATAAAGAAAATCTCAAAATAACTACACAGAAAAACACGGATCACAACATTTTGATGTCATGCTAGATGGGGATTTGAAATGGCAAATGTCTAATATTAGATGGCACAGACTGGAAATTTCCTATCAAAAATCTAATAAATCCTGTTTGGTATAACATGTGGAGAAAAGGAAAATGTGCTTATCATATTAAAAATCTTCATGGTAACTGTGGAAAAGGCTTTTATATTATTTTTTAATAAGGTTTGATTCAATAAAAAAATTACAGGTTTATTAAAAAAGCTGTTAGATATCACAACATAACTGGGATTCTTTTACAAAAAATATTCAGAAAGGCCATGAGTTTGTATGATATTTGAATACTCTGCAGGTTGAATTACTTGGGGAAAAAATGTCATTGTTATTCATGGAAAATTATGGTCATTATGACAATCTTACCTTTGAAGTCATCACTGCAAAGCACTAAAGATACGCTCCACCGCTTTTCCCACTCTTCTAGTGGGAGCTCAATTCTAAAAGAGGCAATCCCAACGCAGCATGTTAATACTAAAAAAAAGTGAAAACAAGCTTTCCATCTCTCTGGGTAATAAAACAACTGCTCCGATTTACACTCCTAATAGCGCAAAATGCTGTAAACATCAAGTTCACAAATGATGTATGAATGCCTCAACATCAGAGGGGAGAGATTAGGACTGAGCAACATCAGGATGTTGGTTACATTTCAGTTTTAAGGAAGTGGGACGTGTTGAAAGCGTTCTTAAAGCTGCAAAAGGAGAATTTAGTGGGTCATGGAGTAAAAAAACATATCTTCTTTACCGAGACTTTGGAAAAAGCTTCTGAAAGGGCCTCTGAGCCATTATTATGCTCTATCAAAGATTCTGAAGGCATCAAAGAAGCCATGAATGCTAGCTCATTAGAGTAGCTTTCATTGGAAAGATGGATGAGCCTTTTTAGGACACAGTTTGCCCGTGGTCCTTTCTGCTTACATCCCAGGGGCAAAAACAGACATCAGGCTCGGTTTCTACTCACAAAAGGTTCTGCTGAAGCTGCATGCTCTGAAGTAGAGGACAGTGGATATGACCTATATAGGTTTCAAAAGCTCTTACCACAAATCAATATGTCATATTTTTTAACCTGATATTTGGCATTGCTTCGAAAAGAAGAAGAAGAAGAAGGGCTTCATTTAGAGTTTACTTCTTGACTGGCACTAGCACTTCACTTCAATGTTCAGATCAGAGGCCAATGAGGGCTATTCAGTAATTGCTTTCACTGTTTTGAAGCCGAAATGTGTTTTTGCAGGGGTAATATCATAGAACAACTGGTTAGTTATCGACAGTATGGTGAGGAGAGGGCTGTGCTTTGCACATTTCCCAAAGTGATAGTCAAAGGTTTCTGACACTTTATCTTTATCAGGCACTCTTATTACTGTAAACAGAGTTGTCTTTAGCAAGTGTTTTCATACCTATAATTTAATTAAACAAGGAAATGAATTTAACACACTGTCCAATATCCATGAAATCAATGCAATTTTCACCCTTCACAATAGAACCCAAGGCACAGGCAGCGTCCTGAAACTGTTCTCTACAAACTTTAACCATCAATCAGTCCAGATTCAGCTGAAAGTCTGGTCCTTACCGGCTTTGCAAATCTAGACAGTTATTTTTCTTTTCAAAATAGCACGAGCTCAGTCAGACCAAGGTCTGATCTTTGAATGGGCCATGCTATCCTGTGATCTGTTTTGATCTGAACTATGGCTGTTTGTTTGGGGTTGTTATCCTGCTGGAAGGGGAACATCTGCTCTATTCTGGAATCTGTTGCAGCCACTAACAGGTTTGCTTTCTGGATTGTTACTCATTTAGCTCCATCAACTCTGACCAGATTGCCTGTCTCTGACGAAGAAAAGCAATGTCGCGGGATGATGTGCAGTTAAGGGTTTCTGTCGTAGCACTGGAGATAAAGGTCAGTGAGTTATTTCTACATTCATTTTTTAACCTTGACAGATGCATGCCTTAAAAAAACTAATAGAACTTGTCCAATTTATTCATACATTTTAAATGTAAACTTTCACTTGGAGAACCCAGCCTAAAGCGATATTGAATGGTGCTGTGGACAAAGCATGTCAACAAAAACAATTCTGAAACAGACAGAAGAGTTTTAAAGGTATCCAGTACTACTGTGTATGGAGGATTTTATGGTCTCTGCTGAAATGTCAGACGTTTGAAAGCAGAAATGGAAGCTACCCTCCACTACACTGGTCGTAAGTGTAGTGGCTGTTGACATTCTCCTCTGCAGACAGTTGAATCTATCTGTGAGTTGTTGTTGCACTCACCTGCATGAACAGAATCCCACACAGTTTAAATTGGGTCCATCCTTTCTGCTCGTTCACTTATGCACAGAGCGACCAATTCATCCCACCTCTCGTGCTGCTGCTGACAAAATTGTTCAGACAATGCTCACAACACAACCTGCAGTGATGGTTTTGAGCAGCAGCAGCATGTAGAAATGAACATGTAAAAGTCATGACTGAAGAATGCAAAATAGCTCTTTGCCTTCTCCATAAACGTGGGCAGTTTCGCTTGCAGTTCAGGAGATGTTTAAAATTGTTTAACGCAAATGCAATTATAAATATCTGATGTATCATGCTAACAGAAAAACATCTGGTACTCTCTCCATTCATAAAATTGTGATGGTTAACTCATCTTTTCACAATTTATCTGTGTACATCTTTAAGGAAAACCTTGACACTTCCATTCAAAGCAGTCTTTATGAATTATCCACAAAGCTTATGAATTATAAAACATGCACTCACACACATGCATGTACTTGTCAGAAGCCCTTGAAAAACTAATTGAAAATAACAATATGTGAGTCTTCCCTGGATGTCTTCTCCCCCCGTTTATTTGACAGTTAAGACCCATAGATTTGGAAAAACACGACAGGAGCCACTCAGTCTGCCAGGTAACCTATAGATCATATTTTCATTGATTTCCAGCTGAATTGGAAGATAACTTCCCTCTCATTTGACCTGAGAGTGACAATAGGGCTAAGGGGAAGCTGAGGATCTTGGCTTATGGACTCCTAAGAGACATAATACATTTTTAGTGTGATATTCCACAACAGAAAATAAACCACAAAATAGTTTTAATCATTGTATTAATAGTCTATGTTTAATCCTTAAAAGTACTGAATAAAGTTGAACATTTGAGGGATAATTACTTACGATGAGTCACATGATACAACATCAGAACTCTGTGACCTTTTGGTGATATATTTTGGTAAATTACAATAAATATGAATATTTTTAAAAAGTTAATTTCCTTCAGTAAAAAGCAAGACTTGCATATTTGAATAAATAAACTCATTAGATGCAGAGTGATTTAGCTCAAGTTCTTGTTCCTGTTAATTTGATGATGATGTTCCCTACAGCTAATGGATACTTATAATTCAGTTTCTCAGAAAATTACAAGAGCCTCAAGGTGATCGCATCAATGCCACAATGCTCTGATGCAGCAACTGGTGCAAAAAGCACCCTTACCAAGAATTGAGTGCATACACTATGTGGTATATGGATATAATTTCAGAAAGATGACACTTCTATCTGAGAAAAGATATGTTTTCTAGGAGTTTCCATTTCAACACAGGAGCATTGACCTTTTTTTTTACACTGAAGCTACACAAATAATCCTTTAAAGACATAACTTAGCAAATGTTGACTGAATGTCTCAGATGCAAGAGATTTAAAGCATTACAACGTGCAGAGCAAACTTGTCTAATTCAGCATAAACAATTGTAAAAATCAAAACAGCAGCAATGAGTGTAAATGTTACCGTAAAACAGAATAACTCCTCTCATAACAAATTCATGAATAGTCCTATTTCTTGCATTATATAACGTTATTGTCAATGGACTGCAATACATATAAATATCTGTAACTTACTGACAAAGTTTGCTTCGAGCCGGCAGCAGACTGCTAAGACCTACAATGCAGTGCTGCCTAGCAATTAGATAGATTAGAACTACTCGAGGAATTCCTAATCGTATGGGAGCCACACCACCTTTATGGCCCAAATGAATTGAATCAAACATAATTTGTCAAAATGATGCCTTCGATGCCAATGGTTTGTGTGCCATTAATATCGGCTTTTTAAACCCTTCCACATAACAAGCAGATATTTTAATTACGTAATGAACGCAACGCCTAATGATCCAGGCGTCTAATGAAAGGTCTGTCTCAATGTCAAGAGGCAAAGACAAAATGGTTCTTGATTGGCAAAGAGTCCCGAGGGATTTTCTCCTCCTTGCAAACATGGAGGGCCCGAGGCAGAAAGAGCAGCAACAAAGACCACCGCAGAGTATGGAACAAAACAACTACATTCATGTACAATGCAGGGATTCATGTTGTTCATGAAGTCAGACAGAATTTTAAAAGAAGAGCTGGAAGAGGAGACTATAGATGAGTAAAGCAGCATGAGTACTTTGAAGAGAGATTTTTTTTTTTTCTTTCAGATTTTTAACCCCTCCTGGGTGGTGATGGATGAGGTATTATGTAAAATTGACTTTTTTGGAGCTTTGTGTTGGGCTATAATGTTATTCCATCATCAAACACATACCTGGAGTGTTGCTGTGGTTCTTTCATGTAAGTTGAAGAAATCCTTGAATCTCCCTTGGCAGCCATTCAGGGGTGCGTATAAAGCCTGCTCCAAAAAAACTCCTCCTTGGAGCGGAAGTCTCCAGCAGAACATCCACCTAAAAGCACTCCTCTTCCGTTTTTTCCCCACATGACTCCACTAGACTAGCAGCAGCAGCGATCAGCAAACACCTGCTAAAACTGGAAGTCCAATGAGCCTATCATACAGACTACTTCTCAGTCCAACGCTCCTAAGAATGGTAGTAAATGGCATACTGGAAAGGGACTGTTGTGATGATGTTCTTAAGAGTGACAGGAGCTCTTTAAGAAGCTTCTTAAAGTGACAGGACAATTTCAAGACTTGAAATTGTAAGGTAGTTACTTGATTATCCTATAAAATGACACCATGTGCCTATAAAATACATAAAACCTCCCCTTTAGAGCTGAGCCAGTAATGTTTATGATTTTTTTTAAAAATATTTGTTAAAACTGTCTTTATCTGTCTCATAATATACTTTGAGACTGATGATCTGTGGGGGGGGGAAATTAAGCATCTCTGACTTCTCCCTGTGGTCCTACTGACATCTGCAGAAATACACTGCATGGTTAAGAACAACCAATCAGAGCCAGGAGGAGGGACTTAGCACAAGAGAAGATACAAAATGGTGACGAGTTTTAAAGACTTGCTAAAACAAGCTGGCTAAGGAGGAGGGATTGCAGCATTCAATTATTATATAATCAAGTAATAATCAATATGTAAACAAATTTAAGTCATAGTTACCTTTAAATGTAACTTATGTCTTAGAACAACTTGCATGTATTTTATAACCTCAAAATAAGCAGAATTAGATTTGACTGTTGTAATTATAATTATGTTTTTGTTAGCTGTTTATAATAATCAAAATAAAGGCTTAAGAACTTTAATTTATATTAGGTATTTCACATAGTAATTGAGTTACAATAATCTTCAAATCTCTTTATTCAGCTTCAAAATAGGTTTTTTTTATAAAAAGAAATTTAATTGAATTTCCAATTAAAAAAATTGGAAATGCCGCTGTATATAAAAGCAGTGGGTTTTTTTTTTATGCCATTTTATTAGAGATACAATTTTTTTTTTAAAGAAACTGCTGAGAAGTGTATGTGTTTACTGATGTGTGCCCAACTTTAAGTTGAAGAAGATCTAAATTACACCGTAGCTTAAAAGCACACACCCCGATGGAGGCAGTGCAAGTGTAATAACTGACTAAATGTATGTATTGATCTGTCTTTGCAGATAATATTACAGAATATTGTATTGCATAATATTGGGCCACATCAAACTGCAGACATCAAAAGGGAATCAAATCACATCGATCTGTTTTCTTGTTGGATAAAAACTTTGCAGAAGAAGTGCATCCACTGTGCTTCAAAACCAAGGGCAAAGTGCTACAACACCTAAAGCTGTTTTTAATTGTCTCTATATGAGCATCAGAAACCTAAACAAAAAAAAAAAGAATGATGAAAAGAAAAACAAAACCCAACGAGATACACATGTTTAAACACCCTGACAACTTCTTTCTTTTGAACTGAAAAGTGCAAAATTTGATTTAATTTTTATACTTGTCATACTTCGTTCAAAATATTGTGACTCACGCATGGAAAATTAATTGTTTGAATTGACAGAATGTCAGTGATTAAGACTTGTAAGCTTGAAGGAGCTGCAGAGAACCACCGTTCTGGTGGATGTGTCTTTCTACTGGAAAACTCTTTAGTTTTTCACTTCAGAAATCAGACAATTAAGAATGAGTGGTAAAGAAAGTCAGAGTTCTTGTTTGCAGTTTTGCTAAAAGTGACACAAACGGAACACCAAACATGTGATAAGTTGAAATAGAAGTGAAACATATTGTTCTCCATGCAAAGTACGACGAAAAATAAAAACTATTCACTGGCTTCAAAACCTGATCATGCTTTTCCGGCATATGTAACATTATGTTTATTTTAAGATTTAATATTTTATAAGTTATACTTTGATCAACTATTATTTTTAAATTCCACTTGCCTTTTTTTTTGCCGGCATAGGGAAGCTTAACAGATCGATGATGCTGAATACAGGACAACCCTGGAAGAAAACGTGGGTCAGCTTCACCTTTCATCAGGACAATGGCCTCAAACATAAATCCAGAGCTGCAGCGTGAGGGGTTTGATCAAATTATATACTTTTGTTAAAATAACCCAGTAAAAAATACAGCCCTAAATTAATTTGAGAATCTAAGGCCAGACTTCAAAAACAATGTTTTCACAACGCTCTGCATAAGCTCACTGCAAAGAAAAATGGACAAAAATTTGAATCATTAGTCTGGAGTTTTTTCCTCTAATGTGACAAAACAGAATAGCACAACACTGATAAAACCTCTTCTCATATGATCATTTTGTAGATCGCAGTCCTTTCTGCACACCAAGCATTCCTGCCCTCAGTCTGCCTTCTTCTCCTCACCAGTAGGGCGAGTCAGAGACAGATGCATCATCACAGCTGACAGCACTGCATACAAACTGGGAGCTTTTCCACTTGTCAAAAATATTATCCTCTCTGTATTGCAGAAACCCTGCCAGTGTTGCGTTATATTCCATAAGACTTCCACTGTGGAGTACAGGGTTAACAGCTGAACCCAGTGGCAAGCTCAGTCCATGTCACTTTTGCTTTGAAAGGGCCACAATGAAAGAAAAATAAAATGAGAGACAGAGAAGATTCGCTCTGACAGGTTGGGGGAAACGGGGACCTGCCATTTTAAAACCATGAAACATGGTTTTTATTGGATGCTGATTTTGGATCTGTTCCAGTCTTCTGTAAAAATACACCAAATTATGTTAAGTTCTCGAGTACACGACTGTTTCGACTGACACACAAAGGTTGCAGGTGGCTAGTTTCAAAAGCCATAAAAAAGTAAAGTTAAACTCATCGAGTCAGTTTGTTTTCTTTCTCACAAGTCAGTGATCGTTTAACTTCTTTAATGTCTAGGAAAGTCAATGCAGACTAAATATGAATAGATATGAAAATAGTGGTAAAAAAGCCCTTTCCAGCTCACAGTTTACAACAGAAGTGTTCACTTACCCAGACTTTTTGTCACATTTTGCTAACCGGCTCAGAAAAACAACAGGAATTAGAATTGAAACAGATGGAAATGGAAACAGGTAAAATGATTTAACAGCTACACTTTTGAAAAATAAAAAATAAAAATAAGTTACTTACACAACAAACTTTAAGAAAAAGATTACCAAACCCGGGCAGTCAGAAGCTTGAGATATTTATGAACTTTAAGCTTCTTCGCAACTTCTTCAATTATCGTTGTGTTTCTTGAACAATACTGTTGTCCAAAACTGTTTCTTCACTAATGTTTTCTAGTAAACATCAAAGGCTTTTAAAAATAGCTGTTTTTAATCTATATCTAAATTACCTGAATATAGATTGCATGTAATGAGTAGATTTTATTCAGAGATGAAGTAAAGGATGATAAATATTTATATAATACACTTCACATATTTTTGAAACATAGATTTTTCCCTTCAGTTCACAATAAGGCAAGCTTATGTTAGTTTATCCCATAAATAAAAAACAAAAATGGCCGTAGGTTTGTGGTTGCAATGAGAGAAAAATAATTGTATGTGCATGTAAAATGTTCAGATATTCAGAATAATTGACTTATTGATGACAAACACAGCAGCAGGAATCACATCCTACCTTAACATCCTCGAGTTTAGCTTCTAAGAAACATCTTCATTTACAAGTCCACCTTAACATCCTCGAGTTTAGCTTCTAAGAAACATCTTCATTTACAAGTCCATTTATGTTCCATATAGAATACCTTCTAGTTATTACGCTTATTATTGGAGCCACATAAAGAAATAATCTGAAAACAACAAGCACCCTCAATCTAAAAAAGCTTTGATACAATGACTGACTTCACTTTGCAGAGCGGGAGAGAACTCCCGCAGCCGCACAGACAAAGCCTTTACCCTAACCAGATAAAACAACTCAAATGCGATTAAAGACAATTGTGCCCTTCATGTCTTTCAGATGTTTCCTTTTTTTTCCCTTCTTCTTTTTCTCCCAAAAGAGTCGACTTCTTTCAAAGTTCCATCATCCATATCAAGGAGGCTGACAGATCAGCCTCTGAGTTTTCCCGAGTTCTGTGGGTGTTCCTACATGAATAGCTCTTCTTTTGTTTGCAGTCACTAATGCTACTCCTGCCAATCACTGCTGCCACTCCGTAATTGTATTTACGGGATGAAAAGAAAAGCTGTGAAACAAAGCTGAGGCATGTTTCAGAAAATAAAGAGTGCCATTCATATAACATGACATTTTGACAAGAGAAAATAAAACTGTAGATACCTGCGTGGACATCTTTAATAGGGAGGCAAGTGGAGATCTGAAAAGTGTTTTAATGTAATTGCATGATACTGTTTATGCTAATTGTCAACCATCTGTCTATGTGCTAGTCACTGAAATGTCGTTTTATTCTGGTTGAATTGCTGGCTGAGCTTCTGCTGCAGTAAACGGTACTCGATAAAACACTCTACAATGGCTCTTTCAATATGTGAACGCAGTTTTTATGAGCTTTTAAATTTAGTTGAGTTGACCAAGAATTTCTGTTTCAAAGGCTGACGAACAACTTGCATCCTGACACCAAACCAGCAATGAATTAATGGACAATAGTGACCATTTTTAAACATCAGGCCAGTGATTTTGACAAAGTATCTGTAGCACTTTTGCACTCTGTAACCTATTCAATTAATAAAGCAGTGCTATTGTAGCCAGTTAGTAAATGTGAATTGCTGCTCCCAAAACCCGGCCATAGATACAAGACAGGAGACTCATTTCTCCACAGTGTGTCTGAATGTGCCAAAATACAGAGCGGAGCAAAAAACACACAAACACACCCCAAGTAAGTGATGGGGCAAGAAGGACAGGTTAAGTGCTCCTCAACACAAATCATAATGTTACTGCAAATAGAGAACAGGAGTCTTGAGTGTTTTTCCACTGAGACAGAATACTTGTTCTGTTGCTGAACCTTCTTTTTAACCGATTTAGAAATTAGACATTGGTCGATTCTGATTAACAGCTTAAACCAGGTATTCAAATACGCTGCAAAAAAGAAAATACAAAAACATTTTCCTTCCTGACATGAGTTTGAAGCAACTGTTTTCCTCTTAGGGTTTGTTAGTTCAAGACTTTTTTTTCCCCTTTTCTGCTTATAGATCTTTTGTGTATTTAAGTCAAACTCAATGTGTGCTACCTGTGTTGCTAAGGCTACTTTCACACAGCAGGCAAATGTGTCACAAATCCAAATTTTCTTTTTTTGTATCCAAATGCAACCCTTATTTGACCTTTTCATGGCTGCCTGAATGGCTCAATTTTGTGCTATTTTTATTCATTTCCTCAGACTTTTCTCAAGATGTCACAAACGGAAGCAGCATGTTTGAAGTGTTGCCTTAAAATACAGCCACAGATGTCTTTCCTATTAACCCAAATGTTGTGAATAACCCAATCAGACCCATGGAGAGCCATGACATCGTTCAATGTGCTTTATTTAGTGTCTAAGAGCATATTTATTTTTAATCCAGGCTCAAATTTGAATTTGAAGAAAGTAAAAAAAAAAAAAACATTCTGTGAAAAACTC
This sequence comes from Poecilia reticulata, assembly GCF_904066995.2. NCBI lineage: Eukaryota > Metazoa > Chordata > Actinopteri > Cyprinodontiformes > Poeciliidae > Poecilia > Poecilia reticulata. Next base: position 21,639,301 of record NC_088841.1, read on the forward strand.
TGTTTTTCATCCATACATCCATGTAAATGTTTTACATCGGCTTGGTTCCCTCATTAAAAGGCTTGGTCCGAAACAGGCCAATCCACAGCCAGTCTTGTCCTTTGATTTGTATCCATTGTTTTTACACACTTGCATTATTTAGATCCTTGCACTGTGTTCCAACCAAACCGCATTCTGTGAATTCTTGTAATGAAATCTGCACAACTGTTAGAACAAATAAAATCCCGTTGAGGTCATGCAAACTCTGTAATAAACCTGAAAAACTGTCAAGAGATTTGCAACTATGCCAGAAACAGTGCGAGTGTTTCTTCAATGAAAAAAAGAAAGAAAAGAAATAAGATTCTCCCTTATTATAATTTCTGCTCATTTAGCGTCTTTTTTCTGTCGGACTTAATAAATTATGAGGGGCAGGTATTAATTATGTAGAACAATTCATAATGCAATATGGTTTCAGAGTTTAATTCAGAGACGGCCAGTACACAGAAAGCCCAAAGGAATTGTTCATTTATCTCGCACATGGTACAAGAAATTCAATCTGTGAAGTTTGGACTAAATTAGTAAGTGGGCTAAATAAAGTATTTATTCACATTACACTAATCCGTGTTGGATGCCTGCCAGCCCTTTTTCACAATGGTCCCAAGTCAACAGCTTCAAGACTAAATTAATTCTAATGCTTTAAGTCTGAGACTTGAACCGACTGAAGTGAAAAGCAGTTTTTTTGTCATGTCCAGGTTTAAAAAAAAAAAGCTCCTATTGTGCAGCTGCAGTGTCTGTCAAATAGCACGAGAGTTCCCCACCCAACATATCACTTTTATTCTGATGCGTATGCGGGCCACCAGTCATGCATTTCTCTAAAATACAGATCCTCTCACTTATTCAGCATTCTGTCAGTGAGAGCTGCGTGGCAGAATTCAATTTAGTGCTTTGCACAGCCTGCTGAGGGCAAAGAATGTTGCCTGGCTGTCACTTATAAATATGGATTTGGCCCACACTAACCACAATCAAAGCCTTTTGGGAAGCCCCACTTTTCCCTTAAATGTAGAAACTGTCACGTGTATTTATTCTTAAAGACTCTTGGCATGTAGGCAGGGCGTTTGAGACTGCTGATGTTGACAATTACCAAAACCTCTGATTGCTTTCACACATTTACTTCAACTTTTCCTCCAGCAGAGAGGATGTTTTCCCCAGAGCTTGCTTAAGTTAAAAGGCCTTGCCAGAAACACTGCATCACGAACAGGCACAATGCCCAAGACAACTTTCCGTGATAACTTCCTTTTATCTGCCACAAAGGCCCGAGCCGGTTTGGCAGCCAGGAGCAGATGGTATTGGAGACTTCCTCCTCCGACTTCCTGCTGTGTTTCTTGAGAGCATCATGGATCAGAAACAACAGGTAAAAATGCAGTGCAGCTGTGTTGCCGAGCACTTTCAGGAGACTTTTAAAGAGTCCATCCAGAAAGTCCAAAGATCATGATAGATGGCGTTCTATCATGAGCATTCTGGGAAGTTAGGCGGAGCACAGGAAAGTGCCAGGCAAATTTCAGGCAGGTCATTTCCCATCCAAGCAGGGGACCAGAGCTCCAGACTCAGCAGTGCTGTACTCGAATGATAATGGTGGCAGCGGATGCACCCAGTCCGTTCTGCTACCCGGCCATTCCTTCTCATCGGGGGATCTGACGGAGAGATCAGTCGAGTCAGCATAACAGATAAAACGACACTGCGTGGCAGCTGGTGTTTGATATACACTCTATAAAGGAGAAAATGGTTTGAATTATGTCTGTTAGAACCAGTTACAGCTCACTGCCAAATATTCACAACTTTCAGTAACTGAGAAGCAATTTAGTTTCACTATAAATCGACCTGTTCTGTGAAGGTCTTAGAAGTTTGTCGGAAAACATTTGTGAGCATCATGGAAGATGAAGGAACAGCATCATGCTTAAGGAAGCTGGTTAGAGTTAGGATGATGGATGGAGCTACATTATGAACAATCCTGGAGTAAAACCTGCTGTAGCCTGCAGAAGACAAACGTTAGAGCAGAGAAAGGCCAATGTCCTTAAACATACAGAGAGAGCTGATATCTTAGATTGAAGCCCTTTCATTAAACTGGTGAGGGTCCAGAACCAAATTCAATTAGGAATCTGTTGCAAGACTTGAAAATTGACTTTCACAGATGCTCTCCATCTGATCTGACTGAGCAAGAGGTTTTTTGCAAAGAATACCTCTTGCTAAGTAAGCACCATTATCAGTAGTTAAATACAAATGCACTCCACACTTCACAGTTATGCACTACTTTGTCTTTCGTGGAAAATCTCCTTCAAACACTGTGAAGTTTGCTGTTTTAATGTGCAAGATGGCCGATGGGTATTTACACTTTCCCAAGGCACTTTACGTCCGTTCGATCTCAATGTCTCACTCCAAGCTGTTTGTATAATTATTTGTTTGAGCATGGGTGTTTGTTAAATTTAAGTGTTTCTTTAATATGTTGAAAATAAATCTGTTTCAAGCACACAGGAGTCTAATGAGGAATACCTTTGTTTAGTTTGCTCCAAACAAGCCAAGAGCTGGAAAATGTCTTTGAGTAGATTTTTTTTTTCTTCCTCTTTCACCCCCATCAACTCTCCAAATGAGACAAGTCTAATATTGGCAGATAATATTATTCATTTATTTTTTATTGAGGAGAATATGACCTCATTTTGAGAGTGGCAAAGACGGCAAAGGTCCAGCGTGAAGAGGATTCACTTGTTTGATCCAGAGACAAGTCTGGCCGTAATAATATTAAAAGGATGAAGAACCCAAATTCTGAGCCTTGATTTGACATTTGATATGAATGAGCATTTGATTGGGTGTCAGCACACGGTGTGCTGCTTCTGTCTGTGGATTCTCAATGCGACTAATGAGAAGATATTAAGCAGAGTTATCTCCTCTGACTCCCTGGTATTTACAGCTTACTCCTCTTTCGCCTTCCTTCACAGTTCTCACATAACCGGACAAAGTCCTTGACTGAGTTACACGGGAGAGCAACGAAGCGAGATAACCCTCAATTTGATTGCCAGATTAGGGGTCTTCAGAAGGGGTCTTCAAGTTACAGGTGAGTGATGTTACGTCGGTATTTGACTGCACCTGAGATTCCGTCTAATGGCTCATGTTAGGCAGGAATCCTCAAACGAGATCTAAGCATGACACATCAATCATTTTCAAAATCCTTGACCACTAATGGTGGGCGTTTGTGTAAGGAAATAGTCGTATAGCTGTCCATAATGTCATAATGTGGGGAGGGTGTGTGGATGTGGATCTTCAGTGAGATTTCTGGTGAATACGGGGGAAATTCTAGTTGGTTTTTGTAATGTGATTGCTTTTCGTCTGAATTTTATGGTATTGTTTTTAATATATTTCTCTGGATATGATGTGGCTTAGTCATGTACCTTCAAAGGTCATTTGATGTGATTCATACCAATTCCCTTCCTCTTTTTGGATGACGGATCCATGTAACCCAATAATACCATTTCCCTCTGTACTGTTAGACATGTCTTGGCTGATCATCTCCTATAATAACATATAATTCACTAAGCCTATGACACACCACGTCTTTGTTTTTCCATAGACAACAAGCCAATGCATTTTTCCTAAAGATATAAATTCAGATGTCAAGTTAATCAGCGTTTCCATTCAGAGAATAGAACTACAAACAGCCTTTTTGCCTGAAGCCTTTGACGTCTCTAACCCAACTTTGAACCCTCTATCAAAGTCATTCAGTTCTGCTCATCTTGAAATCTTCGGACAAAAGAAACTGCGTCTTGCTTTCCATACATCCCGCAGAGCATAACTCAGTGTTTGTCACCTAATTTTTGCCCCACAGAACTTTTTCTTCTTTTCAAAGCAGTTAATTGCATTGTGCTTTCTACCTTATTATCATTGTTTCTCATTATAAATGATCTGCTTGTGGTTTTATGCTACCCAGCACTGAAACTCTGACAGTGTAAGTCATGTTTCTCAACCCGAAAAAGATTGCTCAACATTGCCAAGGCTCAGGGTCTGCCTCAGGTGAAGTAGTTCAAGTATCTTGGTGTCCTGTTGAAGAACTGAAGCAGAATGGAGAATGGTGAAGGATTGTGGGCTTGTCTGTGGTCTACTGGGAGTGCAGCCGAATTATATTTAGGTGAAGAAGAGCTATGCCAAAGACCAACGATTCTGATTCACTCCTCCCCTATAATATATATTTTTATATTTGGCAAATCCTATCTGCAAGTTATAAAAGTTCAAATATCCTGCTAATCTTGTTACTTGTGAGATATATGGTGATACTTTTATTTTGTGTTTCTACCCAAACAACAAGGAGCAAGCTGTAAAAAAAAAGCACAGCTATAATAGTTAAGTTCTTAATTTAATTATACAGCTCAGGTTTGTTCCTTAATGTTGCTGAAACAATATTCAGTAACACTTTATTTGAAGGGGTGTGCATAAGGCTGACATAACACCTGTCATGAAGATGAAGGGTTCTTCTTGAATGTTGAGGACTGTTGTCATTCGGTGAATAATGCAAAGTTGCAGTAAAAGTTGAACTAAATCCATTTAAAGTGTCAACTTTGCATTATTTGGTAAAATAATAATAATGCTAAGTCCCATTAAGAAAAGTCCATTGAAACTGTCAATGGTGCTTCATGACAACAGTCATAAACATTCATGAAGACTCCTTCATGTTCATGACAGCTGTTTTGTCACGTTGATGACAGTCATGTCAGTCTTATGCACAGCTCTTCAAATAAAGTGTTACCAAATACTCATTTGAGATTTTATTGAGTCATGAAAAGGAAAATCAAGTAGAGCAAGATTATATGATCCTTTTAACTTTTCCTGTTAAGGTAAAATGTTCAACCGAAGCATCGTTAAAATCATGCTGCCACGTCAGCATTCACATCAAGCTCAAATCCCTAACCTTTTCCTTATGTAGCATATTACATTATTGCAGCAAATGAAAACAAATGACTTGAGTTGTACCTTCAGATATAGATTCTCACAGAGTCTATATAGAGTGTGTTTTCAAAAACACAAAAAACATATAGCCAGCTTTTTTTTTTCTTCCTGAGATGGGTTTGGAGCACACCAAGTCAGAAATCCAACAAAAGATCTTGTGAGTTATTGGTACATCTCTCAAGGAAACACCACAGTTTCCGAAAGCCATACTTCATCTCGACATGTCAAGCACCGTGAGGCTAATCAGAAATGGAGCCCAGGACTCTGCAATAACGGTGTCCTTACCACAGCCAGGCAGTACATTGGCAGCTGTGCTCAAATCTAATGCTTGTGTGTGTTGTTGTCTTTGGAGTGGAATGAGCAATACATTTACCATGCACAGTAGGCACATCAGCTCTTATTTTTGCTTGCTGGTTTCTACAGATTGCCCTATTAGGCATCAATGGTTTGGACCATTACAAATTAATAAGGAAGAAGAACAGCACTATCACCAGGAATATAAAAGCCAGTAATAACAGTATCAAATCACGTTAGTAAGTTCAAATGAAATGAAAACATTTAGTAATATTACTATTGTTCTCCTGGCCTTGCTAACACTGCTAATGCCTGAATGAAACCAGCTTTGACATTCACAATATCAGTTCTGTTGATAATAAATAGAACCTAACATCAAATATACTGAGTTCAGATCTCATGATACTATTAAACATGTAAATGCATCTTGAACAATAGAGTAGTAATGACAAGTCAATTTATTTCAGTAATCTAATACAAAACTCATTTATATACTGTATGTTAATTTATACTTCAGTGTCGATTTCTCTTAGCAAGTCATTTAAAGTGGAAATATAAAGGAGCATGCCAGCTGAGTAAGAGAAATGTGTGTTGCTCTTCAAGAGTTAGAAAATAGCAACAAGAAAATAGCTTTTCTCACGAACCTGCATGTAAACGCAGGATCTCTTTCAAAGTTTTAAAAAAGTTGAAACTGTGGGAAACGTCAACCTAACACCTTTACCAGGGGAAAACATATAATTATTATTGTTGTTTTTTCCCCTTGTTGTTGTTACCCTGTGCCTTAATGCCTCACTTACCCACTACAAGATATTGAATGCATCATTATTCTATATTTATGTGTCTGTACTATAATCGAAAAGAATAACTTAAGGTGAGTACTTTGTAGGAAGAGACTGTGTGAAGGCCAAAATTACAGACAGACGCTGACCACCTTTTCAGGCCTCACATGACAGTGTGAATTTCAGTAACTGAGAGAATAAATGTGATTTGTTTTAGCCCTTCCATGTTTGGAGTGCACTTTCTTACACAGCAGAGAAAGAGGAATGACCTTTCATAAATTCCTAATTAAATAATGTGTGAATAAGTGGTGGAGGACTGGAGATGTTGATTGTGATAAATGTCCTCTGCTTCAAAGCTAAACTGTAGGTGAAAGTTTGCTCTGGAGTTCAGGTAGCCCAGTTCGTTTTTTTTTTCTTCTTTTTTTTATCATTTCGAAGACAAAAGAGACACCGAGCCGATGGTTTCACTTTGTAATGCGTTTCAAAAATGCTTTGCTTTACAGCCCGTCTCCTTAACAGAAGGCGAGCAGTGCCAAGCATTTGATGAGATTCAGAGCAATACACCCAAGCAGTCACTTTGACAATTCATTCCCCTTAAAGCCAACCGTAATGTTTCCATTTATGTGGAGGAAACACTATCATCTTTGACATTTGAGCAGTAATTCCAATGGAACAGCTTGTCTGTTTGCATCAAGGGTATGAAATGGAGTGACTTTTTTTAAAAGAGCGATGTGTTTTAATTTGACAGTCCCATGCAGGTCTCAAAAGTGGAACACAGTCGGAAAATGTCAGTTTTACTCCTTTGTGTGCCTTGAAAATATCTCAATAAAGACTTTAGTGATTTTTTTGAATGGAAGGTTCCAGACTGAACTACAACATTGAAATAATAGCTGTATCTATTTTACTATTGCGCTTTCATTGTTTAGTTTTTTTTAATTATTTGTATCACTAAACTCATAAATATTTTGCATATATCTTGAGTTAAAAGTGTATTTTTAGTCAAGTCAAGCTTATTTGTACAGCACACTTTAGCAAGAAGGCAGTTGAAGATGCTTTACATAATAAAAACATAATTTGTAAAATGTCATCATCAAAATCATCAAAATAATCATCATCCAAATATGTATCAGGCATATTAATCACTGTTCCACTTATTAATGGCAACTCCAACCAAGTGGGTTTCTAACAGTGATTTTAAGGAACTCATTGTTTCAGCATCATTGCAGTTTTCTGGATGTTTGTTTTGAATTGCAGGGGCGTAAACAACAAAAATTAAAATGACAAATCGAAAACGCAACAACAGAAGCAGCAATACGACTACCAAAAGACACAACTAAGTGTAAAAGTTATGCTAAAATGTTTCTGCTGTGGCTTTTGTTGTGTCGTGGCTTTTTGAATGAGTCTGATGTAAACAACATATTACTTAACCTGAAAGGAATCAAGCTCACCAAATCAATAATATGATGCTTCTAATGTACTGCTATATCTGATGCAATGTACCCAAGAGACATGCTCATCATATTAACGTCTGGTACAGTGTTAATATGAACACATATTATGAACACCTTAAAGACGCTGGCAAAAAAAAGGCTTAAGAGAAATGGAACAAAGCAGAACGACCCTGAACAAAATAATCCACCAAACCAAATCTCAAACATATATTTTGTAAGGTTCTCGGTTCTCTTCTTTGGAAATGAGAAACCAAAACAGAAGAATGGGATCAGGCATCTTTAAAAGGAACAAGAAGATAGCCCCGGGCTCCGAATCATATGAATCTGTCATCTGTCAAACCAGGTAGAGAGTTATGGCATGGGCAGGTACCGCTGAAGTGGGTCACTGGAGTTTAAGAACTCATCCATGTCACTCGCGTCAGTTTGAAAAAACCGGCGGTGCTTCCTGAAATCCAGGCTCAGTCCTCACATGAATAGTTGTCGTTCGTTGCATCTGGATGAGCAAAGTGGTGCACTGAAAATGCAATCAGGCACCTCATTAATTATTTCTATGGCAACTCTATAAAGTTGCAGGAAGAAAGGGAAGAAGAAAGGACATATGGTGGATATCTAAGCAACCTAAATACGCAGAGAGGCAGCAGAGGTCGCTTGCTCTAGGAGGACCTATTTGTTTTAAAAAAGAAAAATGTGGAAATCGCATCGTTTTAAACGAATAAAAGATGGAAACAGGTAGAAAGAAAACAAGCTGAACTGATAATGATGTATGAATATAGCTTTGATGTTCAAGGTGAAAATATTTAATTTTTTTTAGACAAATTCCTTATTGTAGTCATTTTCCTACAAGCTCTATATTGGCTTAAAGTAAAAACTTGTTAGTGAACAAACTCAGAAAGAAAACTGTGTGAATTTGCATTTGATTGCATGATCCAAGACATTATCTACTTTTCCAACAACATGGTGTTGTTTTTAGTGCTGAAGCACCGCCACCCACAACAGGTTATGGTTTCTTCCAGAAGCAGAAATGCACTGCCAACCTCAGGGTTACTCCGTCACTACCTCCTCTTTGTTCACCTCTAATTAACTGAGATTTTGCTTGACTGGATTTCAAAAGGCTGTTGGAGAAAAAGAGCTCTGCTTGGCTGTGAGCCTCTCAATCTTTCATCTAAATTATAGCTTTTTAAAAGTCAGTGCATTATGAGATTGCCAGATGGTACACTGGTTTGAAATACAACAATATACAAATTAAATAATAAAGGGGGAGTATATATATATATGTATATATATATATATATATACATATATATATATAAAAATGTGGTCTAAAAGCTATAGAACAGTGGTGCTGCTTTGGACTCGTGAAAAAAAAAAAGTCGACATGATTAAGTTTCTCAAGTACAGTTTACATAACCTAAAAGCCTCTGGAAAGCCAAATAGAGAACCATTGAGTAAATTATTATTAAAACTGATTTGATATAAATTAACATCAAATAAATTTTAGACTATGATGTACTATAGCGGAAAGCTGATAAAATACGAGTTGTTTTCACTTTGTGTTGCTCAGAGGATGGATAGATAGAAAAAAAAATGTGTGCTGTCAATCGATTTAAAAATGTAATCAGATTAATCACACTCTAGTGCTGTGATCAATCATGATTAATCGCTTAACTTTGTAAGCTTGAAATATAAATATGCATACTGTTATGTTTCTTGCAGGTGTGGTGCCCTGTGCAAACCCCTCCTAGTGCACTCCGACCAATTAAAATGCAAGCAATTATCTGTTTGTTGCAGAAAGCATCCAATCTAGTCTCCCAGTATTCAGCAGCAACAGAAACTTACTCCACTACACAAGTAGCAGCAAACATGAGAGTGTGCGGAATAACAAAGTAGAGTTGAATAAAGCTTTATTCTACATGGCTTCCTGGTTGTTGATTTGGATGATTAATCTCTTGGCGGCCTGCTTACTGAACCTCCTCCTCCAAAGTTTTGTGGCATTGTTATTAAGGCATTGCCAAGTTTCTCCCACACTCTGGAAAAAAGCACTAATTGTTTCCTGGCTGTGCTGCTTCCATAATTTCATTATTAATTTTCATTTTCGTCATCCACAGTTCATTAAATGCTTCCTGAAATGAATGCAATGCGGTTCCGCTAATGGCTTAGCATATTGAATTCAATAGCCACGTGTTGTGCAAATATTGTTGTGCATAATCACAGTTAACATCAACCAGCGGGAGAAAATTAGAAAAAAAGAACGAAAAAAATCTTTATTGCAGCTCAAAAGATTTGAAAGTTCTTCAAGAGTTGCAGATGAGGCGCTCAGGGTTAAACGGAGGGCAAACCCACTGGTGAGGTTCAAAGTACAATGTGAAAATAACAAGAAGTTAGTTACTGCAGTGTAGCCTGATGATTTGGCCTACATGCTAACAATGAACATTTGGATCTGTGGCACCCTGCTTATGGGAGCAATTAAGGCGATCCATTCAGTACTACTACTGCATTTGTTCCAGCAAAAAAAAAAAAGCTCCTTATTGGAATTAGAGCTCCCCAGAGGCTCTGAAAGCAGCAACATTTCTTATAAACACAAAGAACAAGCCGTTTTCCCCTCTGTGGGCTCCAAAAGAAACCTCATTTGAAATACTATAATCACTTTCTGCAGAAATGCTATACTAATAGAAAATGTTTACAAAGAATAAAAAAAACAAAAACAAATGCTACATAAAACACGATCCCTGAAGTATTCTAAAAATGGCAATGAGGTAATGTAGGCGGTGGGTGTTAAACGTCAGCTAAAAAGTGGGCTTTTCATTAGCTTCACAGTGCTCTAGAGTTTTATTGTATTTCGATCAACATATCAACATAATAAGTAAAAACACAAGACTTAAATCAGACGCTAGTTAAAAATACCAATTGAACTTTTGTATACTTTACTATGGCAGTATAAAAAAATGGAGAAAAAGAGTAAACATCATACAAAACACAACATTATGTTCATTACGTTTATCTCACCTGATAGCTTTATTGCTAACCTTCACCCTTTTAACAACATAGCATGTGTTTTGCTGTTGCTATAGAGCAGCAAAACGGTGAGAGAATATCTAGATTAACTCGCAAAATTAATGAACCAAACTGGAAGTCACACAAAAGACATTGGCAGGAGGCCAACGTGAAATGATTTGGAGAACCGTATTTCTTCTGCTCCGCAGCTCGATACGATCCAAAAGGAGGAATGAGTTTCTGTGATTGGTCGAGACGCATTTGTTCTATAGGTTTTGAAGCACTGCTTTCTAGTTCAGAATCACTTGTCCACATGATTTCTGAGCAAAGGGAATCTGTCAAAGTAATCACTTTGTCCAAATGTTTATGAGATGAAGGGAATCAAGGAAATAGCCTGTTTGAAAATAACTTTTTTTTTTTCATGAAAAAATAGTCAAAGTTTTTTTTTTTTTTTTTTTTTTCAATTGCACAAAATTAAACCAGGTTTTTCAGCTTTACTCTCATATATCAAGGGCTGTAGAGAACTTGACAAAAAATGTGATATTCTTCTTTAAATTTTTTTTAAATGATTGAACATCATAACGAATAAAACCTCTTGAAAACTCAAGAACAATACAATTTTTCCTAATAGTCTTCAAAAATGATAACTTAAGTGGTTAATTTTCTACTATTTTAATGACATCTCACCTCATGCCTTTCTGTCTACATGGGAACCTTTATGACAGCAGAGGAGATGAGTGAAGCTGGACAAGCCATTACTGACAGAAACTCACAGTGGGAACTCGTTTTCTGAGCTCTAATTAAACAGGCGCTGGAAAACCTCATGCTAACCTGCTTTTTCCTTCGTTCGCACTAACTGCTGCCATCAAGAGGAGTACTGAGAATATTTTACTGCCCATATAAAAGACTGAGAATCCACTAGAACCATTCAGTGAAAATTAAAAATTGTGTGCATCTACGAATATTGAAAAACGTCATCATTTGTTACAGAGCACAACTAGTACTTAGTGTTTGTGTGCTACGCAACAACTCTGATCCTGTTTCTTATGTTCGTTTTTAGTGTACAGCAGTTCAGAACCTATTTTCGGTTCCTAAACATGTAAACTATTACAGTCCAATTCACACGTAACTCTTAACAAAGAGTTTTCTTTAACAAGTGAATTCCGCAGTATTTTCTAGTTTACCGTGATGTATGTTCTAATTACTGTGATTCATTTTGTAGAGTGTCCTGTTTTAGGGCTTGATTTATTGGTTGTCCTTCACCAGTCGGGAATACAAAAGTAATTACACATATTTTGGCTAAAAGAGCATTTGTGACTAAGGACAGGGATGATTAGTCACAGACATGAGTCTTTAAAACCGACTCCCACCGCATTCAGCAAAATTGATAGCACTGACAACGTTACAAAGTTGTGTTTCGTTCTGGGCCCCATGTGGCGTTCAAAGCCTGCAAGATCCCTTTAGGAACCTTTCTCAGTCGTGGGTGTTGACCAGAGGAAAAGTGTTATCCCTTCACTTTCCTCGGGTGTTTTGCGGATTTGAGCCACCCGTCCTCCAATCAGAACTGCCCCCCTTCTGAGCCTGGAGGCCATTCGAACTGCAAATTGTTTAACAAGGTGTAATTTCTCCGTCTTAGCTGCAATCATGATCATATCCCTGAGGAAGGGCTTCATCCTGCCACCATGGCACTCTTATCCTACCTGCAGGGCTAAATCGATTGGTAAAGTGAAAGTGTGTCAGGTGGGACGCTCAGAGTTTGTAGGGAGGAAATGGAAAGTGAAAGGCTAATCGCAGCCTTTTAGAATCATTTGTCACTTTGTATGAACAGAAATGTGTTTTCATGCACCGGGCAGCTATAAAGAAACTCACTCTTTTAGAGCGGAAGAGAAAATAAAATGAAGAGCTTCACAGCAGATTTTAACTTAACATTAATAGTGGTAACAGAATGCAATCCCCTCACTTTAAATGACATGTTCTACTTGTTGTCTATTAGTTAGTGGCTATCACCGAAGCGATATGGACTGACCAATCTATGTTCACAAATATTCACCTTATTTGAATTACAGCAAAGTAAACTTAAGAGTTTATAAAACTTAATATCTCATAGATGGATGTAAAGTAATTTTGCCATGATATTGAAAACTTCAGAATTGACAAAAGAAGTAGATATCTTTTTTTTTTCTTTTTGTCGCTGTGGCAACAGTCAAAAATATAATTTACTAAATTTGATACTGAGAAAGGTTGAGATGTCTACAGACTATGGCATGCAGTTCCCTCACTGGATATGAATAGTTTTTTTGTTGTTGTTGTTTTAGCACTATGTTCAGTCATGTGTTCACTCAAAGTGCTATATAAAAACATAAAATGGTATGGTAAAGGTTATTTCAACACAGTATGTAAGAAATATGCTTTTTTTTCCAAACAAGGAGTTTGTTTTGAGTAAAAAGAAGGTTCACTGCAACATTTTTCTTCAAACCACGCGTGGAAACGAGATGAAAATGTAACTCTTGGCTCACGTGCAGTGCAGCATCAAGAAAACTAGCCATTGTATTCATTGGATAAACTGGCACTTTGACATGATACAATCCCGTTCCCAATTTATTTGTGATGCCAGGGTTCACAGTGTGTCTTTGGAAGCTGTTAGCACCCTGCTGGAAGTGATACCACCGGCTGTGGTGAAGATGTTTTATAGTGTGAAATTTCCAGGAGGGGTGCTAATTTGCCTTTGCATTCTGCCCACGTCAAGTAGAAAATAGTTCCCTTCTGTAATGAGTCGAACTCTGTAAACAAATTGGAAGGAACATTCAAACATAGAGAGAAGATTTATGCAGACAGAGCAGTTTGACTCCTATCAGAAAATAAGAAAGAAAAGAAAAGGGAAAAAAAAACAACAACAAACAGCCACAGTTTGGAAATGATCCATATGTTTTGATACAGTCAGTGTTTCTTTGAGCGGAGACACTGATGTTGAAATGCCGAATGGTGTATGTTCGGTCTCACTGAAATCCTTTCAAAGAGATGTCATCATCACGTCCTCAGTTCATATTTGTTTGTTCTTTGAGACTCCAGAAAACATGGGAAGAAAGGAGCTGATGTATTATTGAGCCTGTCTGGTCTTTTTCCATCTGATGTTTCCTATTGCTGGTCTCTATTTTTTCTTTTTTGTCGGTCTTTTATTTATTGGTCCACCTCCTCTCTTTTATCACTTGTGATCTCTTCAGCATTCCGCTTAAAGGCTTGGAACGTTGACACAACACCTCTGTCCATGTTTTCCTCCTCTGATCTTCCTTTGTAGCTTCCACCTTTCTCTGTGAAATACTTCCTATGAATTTTGCTTCTTGGGAATTTTGGGTCCCTTGCAAAGTGAGTATTGACAATTGTTGTTGACCACATTGTCCTTTTAGGACAACACTATGACCTGTTCTAATAGTTCCATACCTCAGGACAATGAGCAAAATCTCAAAACCTAAAACATCTCAACCTGATTTTCTGAACATGAAAAGTAGCTCAACGTTCATACCACATTGACGCACGGTGGCCTTACTGAAAAAAGAAACTAGGCAAGTATTCTTGTCAAAAATTAGAAAGTGACTCCTAGTTTTCAGACTTATGCTCTACTAAAAAAAATCACTTTAATAACTTCAAAGAACAAGAACCAAATAACTGAACATCACAGATGGAACTGTCAAACAAGACTCTGACATAAGCACGAATTCAAACAGTGGGAAAGTTGGATGTATATTGGCTTCATTGAAAGATCCTGCACACTCGCGCGCAACTCGTTTCGTTTGACGTCAGAACTTACTCCTTTGCTTATCAGAAGTTTCTCTGGGGAGCATGAAAACAGGGAATTGAAAACAGACATCAAACGTCCTGGGAGACATGGTGGCCTACATTCTTGTGAGTTCTGCTGTGAGCGAGGCCTGCACTATCATGACAGGCTCTATCTTTCAGTGCACTGACTGCGCTAACCTGCAGAGGCAAGATAAAGAAAAATGGGTTCAATTTCTCCCGTCCGGGAGAGTGTACTTGTTAGACCACAGGATCCATTCCCGGTTACCCCGGGACCTTTGATCTGGGATTACACAGGAAGCTCCGAGATGAGAGGTCTGCGATTGGCCTGGAAGAGCTCATGATGGAGCAGCCGTAGGTGGTCGCGGCCTGTGAAGTGAAAACTACTGCTGAGTACGTTGTGAAGCAAGCTTGCACACTCATAAGTGGATTATTACATGATTGCCAATTTTCATCACTCGAGAATGGGATGAGAAAAAAAAGGGTGTGATTCAATTTGCCTGCAGCAGCATCCAGTCCTGGGGAAAAGAAAAAAAAAACATATCAGGGTTCCTCAGATCAACTGGAGGTAATATTGCTAAATTAGCTTCTTACGATAGTTTTTTTTCTGTGAATTTTCTTTTTTTTATGAATATTTTGCTACTCTTCCCTCTTCAGCAAGAGGATTTCCACCATTTATTCCTTTCTTTTATTCATATGTAACCGCTGTGCTTAATATTGAGGAATATTCCCACAACACACCTGAGTAATTAAAGTAAAAAAATAAAAAAAAAAGCATCAAACCTATTTGGGTTACTTCAGCCATCACACACACAGTGAAATATATGTAAATGTTTATTTCTTTTAACTCTGATGATGATGGCTTACTGCTAAAAGCAGGGAGGACTGCTGACCTGAGACAGTCATTGACATTGTTCACAGGTAGCATCCCAATTTTCTGATAACCTTAAGCCAAGAAAAGAGGTAATTTCTGAAGAAGGTGTCTGTTCATAGACTGCTAATGGAAAATATGATACAAGGAAAAAAGTATTTTTTTAAAAAAAGGTGCACAAGCAATCATAGATGCGAATGTGTGACATTTCTGTATTCAAAATATATCTTTTAAGATAATTCATCAAAAATCAGCAGAAACAAATCTGATCGGAACGATTTCTTGTAATAAATCCACATATTTTACTTTCTGAGTGTAAGTTAAATCCATCAAACATCTCCAGTGTATTACTAGTTCAATTTAAATTCTCGAGTTTGTCTGAACATCATTTCTTGTCACTATAAATGGATGACATTAAACATAAGCCCTTGAACAAGAGACATCTAGAAAGATCAACTATATATGACTTTCACGTATAAAATTGAGGAAATTATGACAAACTAAGTTGTTCATGCACATGTGAAATTTATGAATGTTTTGAGTTGGAAATGAAAGCTTTGCTTTTCCTTGTATAATTACTTTTCTCACTGACAGTTGTTTTTCTACATGAAAAGAAAGAAAGATTTCACATTTCCAAACACGACGGATGAAACAGGCCAATCATTTAAGAAATGATTTGAAGTATAATAATAAATAATACACTCCATGAAAAACATTTGAGAAAACAGGAAGTGAGAATCTTCAAATCCAGAAATACTAAAGGAAAAACAAAAGTAAAAAATCAGTGCCCACGGTGTCGTGTGTGTTGGCATTCTGGAGAACTGGTGGGTAATACAAACACGACTGTGGAAATGAACGAAACAGAAACAGAGTCCAAAGCAGAAACAAAAACTAGAAGTCAGGGGTAGAACACGATGAAAACAGGTTGACAGAACTTGACTCAAGGATCCGACTGAAAGCTGGAAACACCAGGGGACGAAATGAGAACCAGGGAGGCGATTAACTGATGCAGTACAACCATTTTACGCTGTGCATTTTAACACATTTGGGGTTTCATGAATGCCAAAACACAATTTATTAACACAGTCAAATTTAACACTCCAACTCAACCTCAACCCGACACTTCTTGCCCTATTTGCAAAGCTTAAACTAAATGTTACAGTTCAAAGATTTTATTTCTATTTTTATCCGCAGCAGTTAAATTCTAAAGCACATAATAACTGTTTAAAACCTCTATGCACCTCACCTCAATCTCTTTCCTCTCTTAATTGGTTTCTCTGCTTCAGTGGCAAAAACACAATTTTTATGCTTGATAGAGATACACAAGAGAGTGTGTGTTGAGTGAGAGTGTTTTTTTGTTTTTTTTTAATATTATCAGCTTCGCACAGTGCATCTAAAATGACTCTGATAAATGTGCAGACCAGAGGGATCTGTTGTCGGCTTGTATTTACAGTTTTTCAGTTGATGTCAGTCATTTATTTTTCTATCAGTATGAGTCACATGGGGCAACACTTTAACCACAGAGATGTTGTTACGTTTTATTTAGCTCAATTAGATTTTTTTTTTTTTTTGCCAATAAACTAGCTGCAATGCAGTATATTTATGAATATGTATTTATGGTTTCACAGTTTGATCTGACAGAGTTGTGATATTCTACTGCTACGTGCAATTTAAGGCCTTCTAGATATCAGACAAAGACAACCTGAGAAGATACAATATGCAGTTTTCAAACGCAAACCATCCAATCCAACCTGGCCCGTGTAAAAAAAAAAAAAAAAGTAAAAAATCCCATTTTTGGTTTTGTTACCTATGGAAGAAGTGTGAAACATTTCTGATAACTGACAGTCATTATCAGAAATGAATAATTTTAGGCCACTACTACTTGGAGAATTGTTATATATTGGCCACAATAGAGGGCTTATGAGCATAAACAAACTGTTAAAGCTCATGTCACAACATGCCACTCATCCTAAACTGATGGCTGGTTCTGTCAAATCATTAATTCCCCAGATCATTTTAATTGTCAGTATAGTACTTGTTTCCTGAAACACTGTTAGCCTTATGCCGGATCTATCTTCCAGAAAGTTTCACTTCCATCTGCTTGGTCCACAGAAGATGTTTCCCAAAAGTCTTGGTGGGGGGTGGGCGGGTGAATAGCATTTGGGTTTAGCAACTGCAAAGTTTTTATCAGTTTTAATTATGCAGACTTCACGAATCAAACAATCTTTACAATATCCATCAAGTCTTTCTTTCTACACTATTGTGTTACATGCCGCCACTTTTGCCAACATTTTCTAATGCAGAAGTCTTTCTAAAACCTTTTCCCGTTGAGTCTGCTCTGTCTTCTTGTTTTTGGTTTTAGGTTACAATGCTCTCCTGCTCTGTCAGTGGCTATCGGAGTGTAAACAGTTTTGATTTCAGCCACATTTGCTTGTTTCAGGAGATCTGGGAGAAAATTGAGGCGTCATCATTTCAGATTGATTGTTTTTAACTTTCAGCTGCAACTTACTGCATTCTCTCTACTGAGCAAAGATATGACAGTCCAAACAGGAAGTACTCTTTTCATACACTGTTTTTTAAACATATTTTTATCCATATTGGCAAATTTGCTATATTTTTGTGGCACTGCTTAAAGTAGCACCATTGCAGTTTCTAGATACATCATTAGGTTTATGTGTTGATGCTGTGTAGACGTCAAACTTTACTGCTAGGTCTTTTGTTGACATAATCCATTGACATGTTGATACATATTTTCTGTCAATGCTTAACTTAGAGGAATTTAACTTTTCTTCTTTAACATCCAAGCAAAAGTTGCAACAATTTCCCTTCACTGATGAGCAAAAAAAAAAAAAAAATGCTATTTTTTTTAAGTTGCTGTGAATTCACTATAAAGTAAATAAGTTTGTTTGCATCATTTTCTCCACAACTAGTATTTATGGAAACATTCCTACTAATGTTTGACTCAGACCGCGCCTTTCTTTTTTGATGTGCAGCCGACCAAATCAATTTTACTTCATCTCGTTTTAATCACATTTAATTGTGGAGGTAGACGTAATCTCTAAATGAATCAAATTTACCGAGACAAACTCATAATTACATACAGTTAAATTCAAGTCATTCGTAAATGAAATGGACATGTTGCAGTCTTCAGTGTTGCATTTTAGCCACTGACTGTACTGAGGTTTATTTTGTTTGCTTCCAGTTCAGTTTCGATACACTTGCTATTCTGAAGAGGTGGCGTCTTTTTTAACATCTGTATCTTAAAGCAGCTTTTCCGAAATTGTTCCTACAAAAAGAAGAAACCAAAAGAACATTTTTTTTCTTTTGAGGAAAAATAGACATTTAATCATTAAAGCAACATACAGGTATAATTAAAAGAAAAAAACATAGTCACCACAAAAATTCTATGTTAAACTATTAGTCGTTTTTTTGTTGTTGTTTTGTTTTAATCCTTAGGGGTTATCAATAAAGGTTGTAACGAATTTCTATGGATTACTTGATTTGCTTTTCCCTTTTTTCAGTCGCCACTTGCAGAGACCCCCCTGCTGTGGCTGTCGGAGCATGCTGATACTCCTTGATATCAACCATCTTACCCCTAGGGAGATGCTGGTGCAGAAAGAATGAAGCTGTGTTTTATAAATAGACTAAGACCTCCAGAAATGTTCTAGCTTTATTGACAGGAAGCCCTTTAATGCTGAGATAACTCCTTTGTAATGTTCTCATATTGTTTCCTTAACAATAATGCGTCAAGAGCCTGTACTTAAACAGCAGAGCTAGACGCCTATTTATTCAGCTGGTGTTCTACAGACTCTGACTCTTAGTCTTTTTTCCCTCCCCCTTGAACTCCTCTCTAAAGATGCATGTTGTGATCTTAACGTTATAAATGGGTTCTCTGGCAGTGCTTAGATTAGATTTGTTTCTATGAGATTCATTTTAGCCCTAACTCTGGTCTCTTTGCTCATGTGGCTTGTTTTCTTGATGAATGTCCCCTGCACTGTCAACAGTCATTTGCAAGACCCCTTCTCATACACTCACACCGACAGAGTGAGGCAAACATCCTCCCTGCTTAATCCATGCTGCTCACCATCCTTATGCCTTTAACCTTTACTGAAGTCCTTCAAAACATACAAACCTGGATATTAAGTAATTATATTAATGAGACAATTAAGATTAAAACTAAATGGTTTTCGGTGGGCAGCTGGTGCATAGCCTCAAGGATGTGTGTGAATGTGTAAGAAGAGTGCATGGGTGATTGGGTTTTGATTTATATGTTTGCTGTGTTCCTAGGGGAGTAGAAGGAGGAGTATTTAATGCCTATTGCCTCATGCCGAGTGAAGTGTTGATTGTCATGGCCTCCATCTTGCCTTTGTCACACACCCGTGGGTCTGACAGCTCCCACTGTCGACTGAGTCGTCATTGTTTCTCAGTTAGCTGGAGGTACTGAAATTTGATGATGACATTTGGTTTGTTTTGTTGAAAAAAAGAGGACGAGGGAAGGAAACAGCATTCAACTGGTTTAGGTTCTAATCAGTTCATTGTTACAAGCAGAAGAACAATTCCAAGAAACGGCGCTGTTGTTGTTGTTGTTGTTTTGTTTTTTTTAATGACTGCACGGCACAGTTCAAAGTGGAATGTGGGTCAGAAAAATAGTCTGACAAACAAATCAATTATTTAATATTTAGAAAAAGTAAATAACCCAGAAGCAACAGCTGATCCTATGAGAGTAAACAAAACAAGAGTACAATATTCAGGAATATAACTGATATTGAGCACAGACATTATTAAACCAAACTCCGTAGCCTCAATGTTTCATTTACAAATGTGTTAAAAAAAAAATTTGTGTGCCTTTTTGGCACCATTCTTATCCCATAGAGATGGCAAGAAAACCAAGTAAACTACAGTAGTCGTGTTTCCATTGACCATAATATTGCACAAAAAATTGGAATGACGAAAATAAATTTGCTGAATGGAAACAGCAATGTCAAAAAAACACATTTTTTAATAATGTTTTTGCTCTACAATGAGATGGTTTTTCGTCTGTATTAAAATGTGTGTATTTCACAAAACTGCAATGGAAACACTTTGCAACACACACCGTGTAATCAACAACCGGATGTTACTGCTGCCAGAAAAGATGAAGATTACAGGAAGTGGTAGAAGGATGGAGATTTAGCATATTAAAAACAAACTTATTCATGTGTGCTTTTAATTGAGTTTCTTATTTAGTGGAAATTCTGTTTTATTGACGACCATAAAGTTACATGTGCATTTGTCCTAATAACTATATAAGGTCTGCATGCTTCTCTGTGTCATATAAGTAACGGAAACACGATAAACTCATCAAAACAATCCTTCTGTCCTTCAACCCTTTACCTTAATCCAGACATATTGATAATACAGGAGACTTTTCTCAATTAGAGCATCACTAGCATTAATTTAAACATTTTTGCAGCTCCGTACAGTGCTGCTGTTAGGCTCTTGGCAGCTTTCTTAGCCAGTTTCTGGCTTTATTAATTACAATGAAGTGTTCAGTTTTAGTAATGACACTTATTCAACATTTTCTACAATTATTGATGGAAATATTTATGATAGATATATGTATTGTTTTACTTTCAAACATGTGGCATTTTAAAAGTGCTGAGAAAAAGTTTTATATCTACTCTATGCCTAAACACAATAAAGGCCCAAACAAAATTGCCCATGTGTCCAATGTTACACTGGTCATGGATCTCTGATCTGGACCACAAGTATTTTGAAGATATATAGAGCAGTCAGAAGTGAGTGAGTGACTGAGATATGACCGGTCTGCACAATCATGTCCAGATCAGGATTGACCTACCTGTTGGGGGTTGTTCCAGATGTGAAGGGAAAATTCAGGGGAGACCCATGAGCGGATGTTCCTCAGGAGTCTGTAGAGAGACGAGTAAAACTGTGTACATGAGTGAATGTACTCAGGTTGGTAACACTGGACTTAGAGAAACAGAGATGGTTAAAATTTTAGAGCAGTCAAAGAAAAGGGTCCAGGGCCGGTTTACAAGGGCTCCACTCTGTGACAGGTTCAAAAATCTGGCATGTGGAGACGAGTCAGAAGTCAGGCACCGTTGAAGATGTATTAAATCAGAGTGTAAGAATAACTAGGCAGGGGAGGAGAAGAGAAGGGAAGGGGTTCAGCTGGTGGAAACAGGATGGTGTTCTCAAAGACTTGACTTGAAAATGCTGGGTCTTGTCTGCATGAAGTTTCTTATGATCTGGCACCTGGGCTGTGACTGGGATGGTTAATGATGGAGTAGTAATGGACAAGGATCACAGTGAAATATGGTCAGAATGTAGATCATGCATTGCAGGATTATGGGGACTATACCCAGAACTGGATATGCTGGTATTTAAAAGCAGTGGTGCTTAAAGTTACATTTTGTTTCGAGAATCGATGGGAGTATTTTTAAAAGCAGATAACAAAAAACTTTGTCCCACTAAACAAAATCATCAACGCATTGCAATATCATGCAAAGGTAACCAAATCCTATTTTACAAAATTTTGTTTTTAAAAGAGAATTTGATTTATGAAGCTTTCACGACGGGATCGACAAGAAGCAGCAAGAATATCTTAAAAAAGCAACATATGGTGCTACTTGTTTATTCAGTACATTTTACTTTTTTATGCAGGCAACTGCCAAACTGGTTTCTAAACTCAGAGTTTCTCAGGAAACAACTGCAACTTTTAATTTCCCCCATATTACGAGAATTTACTAGCAACTTGAAAAATGTCTGAGTACAAAGACAAACACATTATTATGACTGGGACAAGCTGCTATGACAATGGAGCAGACATGTTTATCTTCTTGCTTAACTAATGCCTTGCACTGCTTACCCAATAGAAGCTACTGCAGTGACTCGTTCTTATTGCAGAATATATTCAATTCCTCCGACTTGTCTTTGCCGCACCTCTGTACTTTGCTGCTTACCTTAGCAACAGCTACAACGAAGTTTACTGCTTGGTGCAAGACATTTACAACAGATGGAAGTAAGCACAAAGAACGAAAAGAGGGGGCTGTGGGAAGGAAGACATAGACAAAGAATACAAAAGCAAACTCTCAAAAATGATCCATGGTCTCTTTCTGGCACCATGGCAACTAGCAGACAATGTCATTACATCTTGTTCAACACACAAATGCAATGTACACAAAAAGAGACATTTCTGTGGCCTGGCTGCTTTACCGCTCCCTTGAGACAGATAGAGAATTCAGAGCTTTAGGTGAGAAATGGCATCTTTGATGAACCATGCTGGGGTAAAACGAGAGCTCATTTCACAGCGTTGACAAAAGATAAGCATGTGTTTGTTTCCACGGAGGTGTGATCCAATCAAGCTCATGGAGCATAAAGCACACAAGAAAACCGGAACAACAATCATTTAATTTGATAGAAAAACGTGTGCTCAGTGGGATTCAGTGTCAGAGGTTGAATAGCTTGTTTTGCAGAATGAAACAGTGGATCATACAAGGCACAGATTTGCACTTAACCACGCTGATTAGTTGAACAGCTGCGGCAATATCACCATTACTTTAGTCGACAATTGTTGCAATTATACGTCGAGGAGAAAGTTTGTCATTATACACGAGGAGGAAAATGACTAAGAGCACTTTAAAAACATATTTCCCTCAATTTATCAGGAATGGGTATGTAATTTATTTCCATCCCCTGGGCTTGTAAGTTAATGAAATTGCTGCTGTGTGTAACACTAAAATCAATCAATTTTTAAATTATATTTATGTATTCTACAATGCCGATCATATAATTAGTTAATTACAGTCTCCCTGCTTGGTACTGTAAATATAGAATTTTCCCTAGTGCAAATTAATTTATCACTAAATTTGCAACACCAAATGAATCTTTTTTTTTAAGATTGTATAATATTAGCACCTATTTACAGTTTACATGCATGCAGCAAAGCTCCCAAGTTCATTAATTAAACTCCAAAATGCTGCATTAAGAACTTCTAGTCTCGTGGAAATGGAGTATCTTCCTCTGAAACCTGATGTTCTGAATCCTGTTTTTGCCTTTTGTCCTCCGGTGGAGGATCGGAGTACTACAGCTGATGTGTTCCAGTTTGTGGGGGCGAAAACAGGGACAGGCACAAGTTTAAACAATGGTATTCACAAAGATCACATATACAAATCGACTTATTCATTCAGCAAATCATCACCTTCTTAAAATAAGAGCCTAAGGAATATTTTGCCAAAAGTGTTTTGTTTTTTGTTTTTTTGCCAAAAAATTACTTAGGCCATTATTTTAGGTAGGTGGCAATATTCCTTACAGACAGACAGACTCTCTTACCTACCTACCTTCATTTCAACCAACAATGCTGTGCGTCCTGCTGTATTCATTGTTCCCGGCAATAGATATTCTGTCCCAAGCAGAATTTCCACAGAACAACATTAATATGCTGCTCCAACAAAGAGCTAAATCAGTTTACAAAGCTACTGCTGATGCATTTGCTGCGCTAGATGTTCCTGACTTGACGCAAAGTGCTATTTTCTTCAATAAACCCTTGTCTTGCATCTCGATCTGTGTTTATATGCAATTCTTATACATAGATTGAACTGAAACATACCGAGCAAAAAGCTTTTGTTCATGTACAAAACATGTGCAAACATTCATGTTTCTGAATGAGTCTAAACTCATATGTATGAAAAGAAAAACAATTATTAGTTCGTAGCAGAATTTTATCTCAGTTTACTCAACGTACTGAAATTAAAGGTTGGACTTTGTTCCGCAGTGTGAGATTACGGTGCCAGTAAATGTGGAGAGCTTTGTAATTGGTCCAAATTAAAATGCACTCAGTGTTCCTTTCCAAAGAGTCCAGAAATGTTGAATTTATAATTGAGGTGATGTGTTAAAATGAGCTGCAAACGTTCAGTCTATTAATATAAAACTGAGTTATGACCCTGATTTATGCCACGGTAAAACTCTTAAGCTGAGACTGCTAATGCATTCAACCTCAATGAGTGTTAATAATGGGGAAAAAAAATAACAGTCTCAATAAAATATGTAAAAGAAGATTTATATTGTTGCACTGAAACCCAGAAGAGCAAAAGACATTTAAATAATGCCTTGGTGATTGTTTTATTTAAATGAAACCATGTCTTGTATGTTTAATAAACTACGCCATGCAATGACCTTATTTTTTTTCCCATGTTAACAATCAATTGAAAAGAACAGACAGGAAATACAGTTTTCCAAATATCTGATATATTTGCACAAAGTGAGAGTTGTCCTTCTTTAGAATAATTCCACCTTCAGACATATTGATAAGAATAACAACTCAATAATGTTTTTTTTTAACAAATGAAAACATGTGTCCTTGATTTCCTATAAGCTAACATAATCAATATGACCATATTGAATGTGTTGCAAACACAGGCACATGAAGTTCCTTGCATTTGTAAGTTGAGAGTTTAGTGATTTATTCAATAGATCACTGATTGTAAGTGGATAAAACTTCTGTCACTGTGGAACCTGAATATGTGAGGCGTCTGTTAAGGTAAAGTACATTTAAAAAGACAGTTTATAGGCGAAACAAACATTTATCACTATTTGAATAATTGAAACAATATGTCCTGCCTAAACAGGTTAAATCACAGTTGATTTTGTCACATTACGACCTCAATATTCTGTGTGTTTTATTGGGGTTTTATATGATGGACCAACACAAAGTAGCACATGGTTATGAAGTTGAAGAAACAGGATATATTTTTTATTTCCTTTTTAAATTGTATTACAAAAAAGAGAATGCAAAATTGTGTGTGCATGTATCTGAAACCTCTAAATAAAATCTATCACACCATTAATTAAATGTCCTTTCCTTTGCCGGGACAGAGGAAGCCTGTAAAAGTCTGCAAAGGACTTTAGAACGAAGTGTACAACCAAAGACACAATGTAATGTTGATAGCTTGACTTAGAACGGCCCAACCACACATTGAAAATGTTTGACAAGCCCTAAAGAAAAACTCTCCATCCAATAAGACTGAGCTTGAAATATTTTGCAAAGAAGAATCGGCAGAATTTCCAGTTTCTAAATCTTTGAAACTTTTAGAGATACAACAGGTGGTTCCACAAATATTGAATCGTGGAAGGTGAATATAAGAACACACCACTATTTATTTATTATATGCAAAAAGTGTTATTTTCCTTCCACTATACAATGATGGGTATTGTGTCGGTGCCCATCACTGGCACAAAAATCTCAGTACAACATGTCAAATGTTGTGATTGCAACTCGACGAAATGTAAACTGGTGCATAATGAATACTTTTGCAAGGTGTTGTATAATGAATAAAGTTCACAGATCTAAAGTTCTTGTGTCATATGCAATTACAAATTCATGTGCAGCGTGTTCTTATGCAGGTTTAATTCTGTCCTTTTCTCATGATCGCCCATGCTGACACACACTGGAGCATCTACGCAGCCCCATGTGGTTTAATGAGATTTTTACAAAGGTCACTTTATGCTCTCCAACAGGTGCCAGTCCTTTGTGTTTTTTGCTTCTTCTTTTTTCTCCCAGAAGACAAAAACCTATTTCAGGCACATTTTTTCTGTTTGCCACCGTTGGTGAATGCTCGCGCGACATGACTCCTCAGCTTGCTTAGCGTATCTTTATTGGTTTGCTCAGAGAAGGACTGAGGCCAGGGAGGCCACATGGGGGACGAGGGGGAAGGATTCCAGATCAAGATAGTAACAGTGAGGTGAAACCCTCAGAGATTGGAGAAGGTGGGGGGGAGGGGGAGAGGGGATCAAGGTCTGATGTGGCTGCAGTGTCCCTTGGTCGAAGCCCTCTGGCAGACTGACTGATAGGTTTGCTAAGGCAATCATACATCACTTTTCACCTGTATCAAACCAATTGGCTGGCCTTCTATAGACAGCTGCTCCCTTGCACACAGTTTGACACATTGATGGATAATGGATAGACATAGGCTCCATATGGCAGATTTGGCGCAGATTTAGATGCTCTAATCCTAAATCCCTTTTTTCCAGCCCTCACCAAATGATTCGGAGAGCATGACATACACATAGCATAATCCACGCACAGAACAGCGAGAAGAAAGTGGCAAACATAATCCTTCACATTTAGCCTGTCACAGACTTTGTGCAACTATAAAGATCCCGATCCTTAAGTGGGCTATTATTCTAATTAGCCCTTAGGTTTTTCGGAGAAACGAGCTGATTGCTCGTAATGATAGCTTGTTTGTGGTGATGGCAGACTTCTCCTCGCTTGATAATGCTGTTCATGACTTGTGCCACACATTGTCTGCATGATGCTTGAGATGACTGAGCTGTCATCAGCGGAAGACTCTGTATAAGAGAAGGTAAACACGGACAGGCACCCTGCACTTGTGTACATTCTGTTAACTTGGCTGCTGCTCTTGTAAAACGTATTTGCAACTTTCAGATGTTTTTATGACTTAGTTCACACCAAATAAAGTAACTTTTGAGAGCAAATATTCTACTCTTCAAATAGTTGTTCCAATGAGGGCCAAAGGAAATTGTATTCGGATTTTGTAGACTTATAAATTCGTACCTGATTTACAACTCGCATAGTTACAGGAGCAATGTCATTCCTTAAAAGCTCTGGTAAGAGACCAATTAAAAGTCTGGCAAAAAATTATAAAATGAAAGGAAAACCATCCACGCCTCTCAATATCATTTTACAAGTGAACATTTGAAAGATGTGTCATGCATTTGTAATCAGCTTCCCTGAGTCAATTTTTAAGGAACCAACTGTCACCGCAGTTACAGCAGCAAAGATATTTAAGGTGTGTCTCTGCCAGCTTTGCACATCTAGACATAATGAGAAATCAAGACTTATTCCTCCTCCTTTTCAGCCCCTGATGTAGTTTAAGTTCATTCTCTGTGTAACTGTGGTTATCAAAGCGTCACCGAAGCTCCTGGAAAACAGCAAAATCCCTCCGTGGCTCAATCAAAACATGAACTAGATCTTGTTCATTTCCTGTAGACGAGACGTTTCCTCAGTCGCTTATCTGCACCGTCATCAACTTCATCGTGTTATAAAGTAGACATGATTTCTCATCTAACAATGGAAGACATTGTGTTTTAATGTCAACTTGATTGTTCAAGTGATACACTGTTCATGTTTTTACAATATATTATCACATCACTACAATATAATACTTATATGGTAAGAATGTGGAATGTTTTTTTGTTATGTGATGAATTTTCATATTTATTGTAATAATGTGCGATTATGCTATTCGAACATAAAAAGTATTGTTAAAACATTGAAGCTCTCACATCATGCGTGATATTTTCCTGGTGGCAGCTTTATGCATCCGTTTCATTTGTAATGCACCGTAGCAAGCTTTATGCCCTCTACACGTTTGCATTTAATGGTGTTTTTTCACAGAAGTCTGTTATTTACACAGAAGGCTGTTTATCCAGGATCCAAAAACGTTTCATGTGAAACACAAGTGCCAAATTGAATAAATGTTCCCCCAAAATGGTTGAAGCTCTGCCATTGTTATCACAGAATTAGATCCGATTGATTCAGATCCCTGTGGGGAACTGCTAGTCACTAAGGCTGCGTAAGTATTCACTACCTTCCTCTTTTCAGATGCTGTAACCTAATTTTGCTCTGGAGTTGAAATGCTGCATTTCTGTCGCCGAGAAGCGGATCTGGCTTGGATGATGCGTCCTGTGGCAGTGGTAACATGACCCTGCAGCTGCAGCTTCATTCGATGCCAGGCTAAAATTGTAACTTGAAGGGATTTTGTGTCGAACATTTTCAAGATTCTTGCTGAAATTCTTTGAGACGGTGCAAAATTCTACCCTGAATTTACAAAAGGCTGGTTGAAAAACTTGGCTTCAGATACAGAGGCGGTTATAAATTTGTTTTTTTTTTTTAAACACCCCTTCATAATGGAAAGCCTACGTTTTAAATAAAGACTGCAAAAGGTTAGCTTGTACGTTTCAGCCCTTTATCAAAAGGCTGTGTCAAAGTGACTGTCAAACCCACGCTGGGTGTGAGACAAGAATCTGAAGTTGCTAACTTTTTATTCTTCCTTCTGGATCCAGGAAGGTGTTCATATATATATATATACATGGGTGTTAAAGCAGAAACCTGCTGCTGCAAGAGATCCAGGTGCAGTAAATGAGATCTAACACTTAGATTCATAAGGCTCTATTTGGTGACACCAGAGAGTCATTTTTCATAGTTCATCAATTATTCAACATTGTTTTACTTTCTTAATTAGGTTTATTTTTTACCTTTACCTATACTGAAGCTCTTCTATATGGTTCCTTTCGGTGAGTTGTGGGTCTGACCTTTTTGTCTGTTTCATATATTATGAATTAAAGAGAGCCATGCAATATTTAATCACTTGTGGGAATTGAGCTGCTGATGATTATCTTCCCTTTTTCTGAAGAGCCTTTGATTAGTGGAACTTCAGCGTGATAAGCAAAAAAAAAAAGAAAGAAAAGAAAAAATCCCCCTCCAGAGCGCCGCTGCATTCATTATGTCATCACACGTGTACGCAGAAATTAGTGCGCATAATTGTTTGCACTTTCAGTAAAGTGTTTCCCCGCTCCACGTCGATGATGCAAAGTGGATTGTCCTGAACGAAAGTGAATAATTAGTGAATTTCTGCGGTGGCGTCTGCAGCGTGGCCGTTGTGTAACAAAGGTGGCCTGCTTCTATTAACCCTTACCTGTGCCATAAACAGGTCAGCACTCCGGAGAGGTGATTATTCTCCAGCCTGGTTAATGGTCCTTACTGACAGCATTTAATGAAAAT
Source organism: Poecilia reticulata (assembly GCF_904066995.2). NCBI lineage: Eukaryota > Metazoa > Chordata > Actinopteri > Cyprinodontiformes > Poeciliidae > Poecilia > Poecilia reticulata. The sequence continues at coordinate 21,668,248 of NC_088841.1, forward strand.
TAATGACCAGCTTTAGGACACGGCGCGCACAAACTGGAAGTCTACTTCTTGTTTCACTGTGCACTTATTTCCATTGTTAAACTTTGAATGTGGGAACAGCAGCTCGCACTCGCTTCATGAAGATTCATTGGCAGCTCTGGGAAGCTACTGATGAAGCTGTCTGTGTTATTTTGTTGTTGTTTGTTGTTGTTTTCTTGTTTTTCAGAGAGCTGAACACAGCGCTGCCTCAGTTTAGTAGCTGGCACCCCGGCATAAGAGAGCAGAATATTAGGACATTTAATACACTTCATTAGGTTTCCATTATATTTTGCTTTGGGTTATGGGCTGAAATGAGCAGTCAGATTTTGCCTGTTTCTGTCGGTGATATGCAGACAGCAAGATGACATGATTAAGGGGTCATTTGGTTAATTGCACAATAGTGCCAGTATGCAGCATTCCTGGATAGGAAATAGATGCCAGCGGCACAGTAATTCATGCGAGTCACATCACGGAGACAAGCTGAGCAAGTTATGATTGCTTTTAGCTACTTGTTGTTGTCATTTTGCACATAATGTCCGCAATAGGGTAACGCATTATTTTGCACCAAAGTGGATGAAGAGGAAGCAAAGCCAAAAAGCAAGAGGGCTGAGGAGGACACAGTTGCTATTTGTCACATTCGCAGTCATGTGTCACGTGGAAGAGAGAGAAAGAGAGCTCAGTGGTTTTATGGGCATGATTGTGCGCCAACCAAAATGTAATCAAAAGACATTAATGGCGCAATTAAATTGAATTCCTGTGTAATCTCGAGAATAAAGTGCTCCAAGGCCGTGGCGGGAGCAGACAAATATCCCCCCCCTCACATCCCTCACTGCATCCTCATCTGTATGAAAGCGGTCCTCTGCGGCTATCCCCCTCGTCTCGTGTGTCCCGGCCCCTTTAATCTCTGTCGCTCACACAGCCTTCCTCTCTGTGCAACCTCCAACCTCCGCTCCCCATTTTATCCCTCCGACTCACCGTTTTCCAGTCATTCGTCTCCACCCCCCCACCCCCACACCCCACTCTGAACCAACACCGAGGCAAGACTGCCACCTCCGGTCAGGACGTCGTTCTCCTGATGCCATCGTCCCTTCTCCATGAGTTTGAGGCTGGAGTTCTCTTTATCCTTGGGAATGTGTTCAAACCTGAGCCAGGTAGCGTTGTGACGAGGCTAGACTGCCATCTACTGGCTGGCAGAAGGATTTCAGTCCTCCCTGTCGTTGCAACAAAGACCGAACAACACTGCCACCTGCTGTTAGTGTTGACTGATTTATCAGCCAATATCTTTTTATTGTTATTGTTATATCAGGGATTATAAGGCAGGGCTTGTCGTAACTAACACTATGTGAATGAAATAGAATAAATATTACTATAAAACTGATACATCAATAATATTTTCTTTCAAGAAGCGTGACTCATCAGTCAAACTGGCTATTTTTGTAATGTATTAATGGGGAGACAAAAAACATATAACTAAATGAGTGAAGTTACATCTGAAGACACATCAAGGAGGACTTTCTATGGGAATGAAAAGCAAAGTGTGAAGAAGCAGGAGTCGCTCATTCACTTGGAAGATCCAGAAAACAGATTCAGTTAAACAGAGAACCTGGATACTTTCTGAAAAAAGTAATAAAGACACGAAGCTACTGGCAGTAGTCACTCGTTGAATGGGTTTGTTCAGAAAAAGAGCTAAAAAGAGAGTTACTGAGCCAGGAGTGTATATGAAGTTCAGGGGAGAAGAAGCTGGATGTAATGCAAAGATGGACTCAAGCAGCTAAACAACATGAAGCAGCAGTTCAACCTAGAGTTAGTGAGGTTATTTTGTGTTTTGATGTTTTCTTCTATTTTTCAATTTAATTGAGCTGGTGGAGCTGCTGGGTCTAATTTCTGGAAGTGTTCATGAGTATAAACAGTTCAGGCATTTATATGTCTGCAAAACATACTCAGAGTCCTGTCACCACACATACACATTGGGGACGTCACTGTGATTGAGTTTTTCTTTAATTCAGCTTTTGCTTGTACTTTGCATTCATGTCCTCATAACATTTTAAGTAGAAATTGTAAGTCTAGCAGTCGTGCATTAAGTGCTGCGACCCAGTAAAGCGCATGCTTTTTTTTCTTCTGCAGAATGTGTGCAAAGCAAAAAATTATCTCAATGAAATGCCTCCTAAGCAATACACCTGTGCTTTTAATAGGATTTCAGTGCAAAATGTTTGCTGTAAGACAGGCATAATTAGATTGGAGGGACATTAAAAATACATGGCAAAGGGAAGGAATTGAACATCATGCATTGAGCTAAAAGCACAATTTGTAATAACTGCACTAAATTATTCTAATGCCAGATGTCCGCCTGACACACAATTAGCAAATTTAAATATGAAAATGGTTCGTGATAAAAGAGGAGAAGAACAAAAAAAAGCAGAACTCTGTATTATGGAGGATTTGAAAAGAAAAAAAAGATGTTTTAATTTTGTTTTTCTTAATGTGAATAAATTAGAATCTAACAATGTGTTTAAAAAAAAACGCCCTGGTATCTAACTCTGGGTTCACACATCAGAAATAGTGTTTTATGTGCAGGTACTCTGCAAGGTGCTGAGTGTTAAATCTATAACTTTTCTGACCTTTTTTAAGACCAGTTTCTGCTTAAAATCTAGGACAGATAAAAATTAGAGCATAAAAAAATCTAAGTAAATTGAGTTCACATCCCAAAGGTTTCAAAGCTTTCTCACCAACATATTAACCTTTAGCTTCTGTCACAGATTCTGCATCAAATTCAAGCTGGGACCAATTTGACGAAGTATAGCATTATTAAAAACTTAATTCATTCTTATCACTTAATTCACTCAGTGAAACACATCATGTTTTAAAGCCTTTATCTCTGTTAATTATGATGATTTTTCTAATTACTGCTAATGAAAACACGTCATTTAAGATTCGAATATCACTTTCCTAATACAGAAAAGATGACCTATTGAAAAGTGTGTTAAATACCAGCTTAAAGGTTATTTTAAAAGGCACCTTCAGTCTAGAAAAGAAGCCTGATTGGAACATGAAGACACACACGCGCACACACACACACGCACAGACACACATATCTAATATATATATATATATATATATATATATATATATATATATATAAAGAGAGAGTAGTAGTAATTTCTAGTAGAAATTGGCTAAAATGTGTCTGTAAGCCTTTGTCATTTCTCTTTTCCCTGGGATTAAAATACAAGACTATATGTCAGTATGAAAAATCTGATATTTGATTTTATTAATCAATAGCAGTTCTCTTCTTTCTCCCCTTTCCTGGATTTGTCTGTGATACGTAGCTGCAGCTGAAGAGCTTTGTTGGGTCTTGTTTTTTTTTTTTTTAGATGTTTGTGAAATGGAGGGAAAAATATCCAGTTTTCCACAAAGAAGATTGAGAAAAAGGTTGTGAACCTTTAGATTCAGCTGCTTTACCCTGACAGCACTAAGTAAGCTGCACCATAAACAGTCGCTTTCAGAATTTACCCAATCTCTAAAGAGTACGCTCTCTTTACAAATTGGAGCGCAACCTAATTATGAATCCTGTTTGACCATTAGCGGACAGGATGCCGGCGGCTTCGTACTGAAAGGAAGGAAACACAGAAAGGCTACGTGGAAGGAAACAGGAACTCTGAGCGAGGGATAAAAACTCATTCTAGCTCAAATGAGTAAACACGCTTAGAGGTAGAAATACTCAGAATACGTCCAACTATCAATTTTATTACTGAATTATTCTTCCACAAGAGGGCGGAATTGCATCATGTTAGACATCCAGACTTCAGTGTTCATTTTAATATGAGTTCTGCACAATAATTGCACTGAGTGGTGTTTATTCAAGTGAGTCGTTAAAATTTAGATTTGAGCCCAACCTCAACCAGGTAGGGGCTAAAAGAAGAACGGTGGACATTTTTATTTACTCAAAATAAAAATATAATACAATTGACTTGTTATTATTTTATGAAATTAAACAAACATATTGCAAACAGTATCTTATTGCTTTTGTTGGAAAGAGAAGGCACATGAGGTGGATTGGATAAAAATATGGAATTTATGCCTGATATTATTTGAATGTGAATAATTAAAACTTTTTTTTTCAATTTTCAGTCGTGAACTTCCCTAGAAGTTCATTTAGTTATCAACAAACTTCCCTAGGCCTAAAAAGAAGGAACAGAAAGAAGAGCAGTTTTATTTTTTGTTTAGATCAAATTCTCAAGAATAGAAATCTGGAACATTTCTTCATTAGCTGCTAATTTTATGTACAGTAAAATAACGATGTGCTGCTTTGCTTTTACCATATTTATTACTTTGAAAAACATTTTTCACACTGGCAGCCCAATTTAATTTGTTGTCAAATATTGTGTGGCAATAATTTCATAGACAACCGTTAATCTTTGATGGAAAAAACTTCCCAAACTTATTTCTTCTGTTTCTTTTTTTACTATGAAAATACTTTTTCTTGATTTGCGTTATAAACTCCTTCCGCCATGAACAAAAATTCGAAACATGTTTTGTATGCTTAAAAGCTGGATCTCTTTGTAAAGGTTAGATGTAAGGATTTTTAATGCTGAATGTTAAATCTTTTGTGAAACTAAATTAAAAGCTATTAAAGGTGAAATGTTTTAGAAATCCAATCTATTTTGATTGTTAACTTGTAATATTCCACTGCATGCATGTTGTCCACACAGTTAGAGGTGAGTACTTCTTGTCATTCATCCGGTTTGCTTTTGTGCCAGACTCTGAATTCTGACAATCACTGATGAAGTAAAAGAAAAAGAAAAAAATCCATCTTACGTGTTCAGTTGATATGAAGTGAAATATTAATCAGATTTTTTTTTCTTACCTAACTCTGAAAATGGCATCCTGTTGCATCAAGACAAAACAACACAAAGCATTCATCATTCATCATTCATCATTTTTTTTATCTCACGAGTCACATGATCACATGTTTTGTTTTGTTTTTCCAATGACTTATAGCGTGAACAAACTTATCAGTGTGTGATTTTAATTGTGCTTCTTATTTAATAAACGCTGCAATTGAAAAATTGTGGGGATTGTGGAATAGTGACAACGATTTGCATAATGGAAACGGAGCTACAGCATACGAGAACAAACGGAACCGATAAACAGATCCAATCTTTTAAAGGTTACATAATATGTAAAACCTGACTGCTGGAAACATTTCAACCTGAATGTCAGTCATGTAAATCCTCATAACCATTGAGTAGAAATCTAAATTATTGCTGCAGAAAACATCCTGTGAACCATTCGTGTTTTCCATTCACAGTATTATATCATAAGAGCAGCTCTATAAGCTTAAATTAATACACTCGTACACTGTTGTCCAGCCTCCCATGCGGCCCCTTCTCCAAGCCATGCTCCCCAAATGTTGCCGTCTGACTGTGAGCCTGTGGCGCCACAATTACTACTGACAGCTCAACACTGCCGCACAAACTGGGCAAAAACCATAAGACGGGATATTAGGAGGCTTCCTTTCCAGTGCGCTTAGCTGCACTGTGTTCCCCATCAACTGTCACAACTGCCTGTTTTAGTAGTCTTAAGTGACAAAGCAGGGCACAGCCTGTGCAGTGAGATACACTGCCTGCTATTGTGCCTTCATCTTCCTGATGATGGCTTGAGGTAAATGTTGTGACGCAGGGGAGCGTTTCCACTCCCAGGCAATATTCTCTCCTGCCAAGTTAACTCTGTCAAACAAATCTCGGTTAAGATTCCCAGCACTGTGCTTTATAGGGGTTTTTTTTTTCTGCACTCTACATTGTATGCCTGCATGTTACTTTGATCGTGTGAAACTTTCCTGTTAAAACCCTAAAAAGGCTCTAATGAGTAGTTTTCCTTGCTCATAGGGACATTTGACAGATAGCAGGTCTGTCTCCTTAGAAAGAACAGCTGCTTACGCCGCACACAGGATGATGCCCTGAGATCTGGACAATATATCTGTGATTTACAGGTTAATCAGAAGCCGGCTGTGTATGATGAATGAATGTGCGGAGTGGGGAAGCATGTGAATTCATGCCCTCCAATAAGCGTACAGTTGGACCATTCTTTGTGCGCAGATTGCATCACTGAGTCGTTCCAGCCCTCTGATTTTCTCTCAACAACGTCCCCGCAAGCCAGATTCCCGTTACAGTGTTTGCCCTTTAATTAAAGTCAGTTAGGCCCACCGATGCATTAATCATATTACCTGAACTGATCCAAGCACATTCACACACGCCAAGAAGTTTGTCGACAGGTAGAGCTTCCACATTCCCTTGTCTTTGGCGCTGAAGCAGCTTCATGCACAAACCCCTCTTTGTTTCATTCACAAAGAGATGCTAGAGGAGAGGGAAACTGGGCTTTCTTTAGCAGAAATGTGATGTAGTATCTGTGTTTTGCATCAGTGTGTGAACTAATGCTGCGATGAAATCATGCGGTTGACAATAATTGTGAAACTTAAGTCAATTACATGATTTTTTCTTCTTTTTTATTTTTTATAAAAACCTAAATTGCAGGGTTGCTTTTCTATTCACTCCTGTTTGCTCTAATGCTCCAAAATAAAATCCATCTGCTTAGTCACGATATAAAAAATGATTCTTGTAGGAGTCAAGAAGAGGCTTACAAACCTAAAGTGAGGCCCGGTGGATGCTGTGGTGTGGAGCCGATGTGCTGACATGGAGCTGCTGATGAATCAGGATAAATCAGACTGAGTCCCAACCTCCTTTCCATGAAAACTTATGAAGAATGATTAAAAGTGAGTTTGTCATCGTTGGCTGCACTGTCGCCTTGCAGCAATAAAAAAGTCTTAGGTTCTAATCCCACCCCGCGGTACTTTTTGTTTGGCGTTTGTATGTTCTCCTCATGCGTGCGTGGGTTCACTCTGGGTACTCCGGCTTCCTCCCGCTGTCTATAAAACCACTGTTAGGTTAACTGATTTCTCTAAAATCAGAGAGAGAGTCAGTCATCTGAACACTTAACATATAAGTTGAGTTTGTTTTTGATTACACGTTGGATGCACAGTGTAACGTACCAGTTCTTTAGCACAGCTCCTTTGATCTGGAGGTATGAATCTGACCTCTCATATTTATTATTTATGGGGTTTTTTTTGTCTGTATTAAACAAAGGAGATCCCATTGAGACACTATTATTCTACTCTTCATTGGAGACCTGATCAAAACAGCTGTTACCATGGAAACAAACAAAACATATTCATGTGAAAATTCGGAAAGCTTAAGAGTTGATATGATACCACACCCAAAACAATCCAATACATTTTACTAAATGCAAAGATGCAAAGCAATTCTATGGTTCTTTGAATGTGGCTATTAAAAGACACTTTCTGCATGAGTGGGAAGAAAACTATTGAACAAATATGAAACATATCAAATGGAGCATCTAAAAAAAATTCTTGTTTCTTTGACCTGTTGGAAGGTAAAACTTTGCCTCAAGTTGTTTGCAGATTCTAACAGGTTTTCTTCATCGATTGCCTTGGAATTATTAACTCTGTCCCTGCTGAACAAAAGCATTCCCCCAACATGATACTGTCACTACCGAGCTATACTATGGGGATCATGTGTTTAGGGTTAGTTTTCTGTCAGTCTCCCCATTTTGGAAATATGAACTGAACAAATAATGTCCAAACTTTGAGACACTGTTTATTAACCAAACCTTTAAACATTTCCACGACTTCATCCCTGACCTTTGGACTCTATTTGCTAATTGCTCTCTGAGGCAACCGGCCTGTCTAGTTGATTTGAGTTTTACTAAGTTTAAAACCCAGGCAGGTAAATTCCTCGTGATTAGTGTTGATATTTATTTTAGATTAGAAATGTTTACATTACATGGGCTGTGACAGAATCTCGCAAAATGTATTACCTCGGTTTGCTTGGATTTTCAAGGAAGCATAAAGTGTCTGCTTTCCTCATCAATCAACTGCTAAACCCCGAGCAAAATTACCCACACATGTTGGACTTTCAGTCTGCACGTTTTAAAACAAACCATTTCAGTCCATGCAACATAATGTCACATGTGTTTGAAAGCCAGACCAGACATCAGAAGAAGGGAATGAGAGGAAATAAAACGCAATAGCCGTTCTGTGGGAGGCCTTATCTCAGCTGTACGACTGACAGGCCTGTAACTCTTACAGCAGGCTGCAGGATGTGGGGTTAACCTGAGGTGGCAGCGAGCCAAATGCTCTGAAGTAAGCAGGGTTCAAGTTTAGGGCCCCGCGACCCCGAAATGATAAGGTGAAGGGTCGTGGACAAGTCAGGAAACCATTGTTTTTAGAAATTCCACTTATTTGGTTATTTAAGTCGAGTGGGATTTGTACCCCCACCGCCGCCACACGCCTCCTCCCGCTGCACGGAGACGTCTGCACACCATCAGCACATAAACCACATGTGTGCCGGACAGAATGCGGTGGAGGAGGGGTGAGGGAAACAAAACGACGCCGAGAGAAAGGGAAAGAGCCGCTCGCTCAAGTATCCGTGCTGCTTGAACTGTGCATGTGTTGCTTTACAGCCACAAACGTTAATTTATTTGAAGGGAATTTTAAGAAGTAAACCAACACGAGCAGTATATAATCGTAAAGTGGAAGGAAAATGATGCATTTTCCTTCCACATATTTGTGGTACATAGTTGTACCACTATGAGCCGTGCACTCTGGAAATATGGCAAAAAGAAATCTATTCTGTAAAGAAAGCCAAAAGAATTTGTTTATTGTTTTCCACAAGCCACCAGAAAGACACAGCAAACATATGAAATATGTTCTGATTTTTTTTTTGTTTTTTTTCTTATTTACAAGCAAAACTCTATCTGGCGGCGAACTAAACTGACCCATGGCTTTAGCGTTCCATTCCAGCAGCTTGATGAGGAGACGGTTAGACCTGAATGCAGGACGATCCTAAAAGAAAAGCAAAAGATTAAAGACGTTCATCTTCCAGCGAGATGACTCCAGGCGGAGGCATGAAGGGATGCTTTACATCAATGGATACTGTGTGTTGGTGTGGCCCAGTCAAAGTTCCGATCTAAATCCTACTAACAATCTGCTTTGCGTCACTCTCGAACAGGGGTCGCGTTGACCGACTGTCTTCTGAGTTCCTATGTTTTATAAAATGGTGACGGAAAAATCTGAAGTCCGTCTATCATTTGGACCGATGACGCTCCACATCCCTGACCACCTGTGTGCAGATGTTTTCAACTTTACACACAGAGCACAGGTAGCTGCATAAATCAGAGACAGATCCCAGTCTGAGCAACAACCAGCTGTTTTGCAAAAATGTATATCTCTAGAGAATTGGAGCTGTATTTAGATTACAGACACCTTTCAAAATCACATGTTATGTTTTATTTTTATTATGCAATACTTTTGACAATTCTGACTATACATCAAAAACATGCGTTTACAATGTAGCAAAAAAATCCAACACATGATTTGTCATAGATGCGCAAATTAGCTCACACAATAAACAAATAAATTTAACAGTTTTATAAGTTTTACTTTAATCTTAAAGATAAGATTTTTGATAAGAGCCACCGACCAGCAAGTTCAAATACTTTTTTCTAAACATGCATGTTTAATTTTATTTACTTTGCACTAATTAACCAGTTATGCATTTTTTTTCAGGCTCTCTGTTTTAACAGCAGACATGATGGAACCTTGTCTATTCCCTCCATTAGCATCATCTGAATATGTTCCCTCCCCCGAAATGAGTGCATGAACATGCTAACCTCTGCGTGAACCGCGTCTGGTGTGATAAACCAGAAATGCAAGCTCTCCGAAAACATCTATTTAAGAATTTGCAAGAATCCAGCAGTAAAAAAAAAGAAGAGAGGAGAGGAAATTAAAGAAATACGCATCTGCTGAGATTTGACCTTTGACTGACACGAATGACTCGCATGGAAAGCACCCGCTTCCATTATGTTCCTCTAATTGACGTTACATTAACAAAGATGCACCTTTTTCTATACGGTATGCCATTAAAAGGAAGACCAATCCGTTCTGCTTGGTTCTTATGTTTTCTGACCTGCTGACCAGCTATTATGAAACGAAAGACGTCGTTACGAGCACCGGAACAGAGACGGCTCCGCAGAGCATAACAAACCAACAGAGGGAGGCAGTAAAGCAGAGATAATGAAGGGTCATCCAGATGTGGAGAGCCTGGTTTAGCGCAACAGGAGTGTGAGAATGCAGATCTACAGACATCAGTTCCAATCAGATAGAGTGGCATCCATCAGAGGTTTGTCATCTCACGATGTGAAAAAACATTTTAGTCCTTTTTCATGATCTGGAGTGAACTTTTCTTCTTCTTTTTTAAAACATTCTGAAGGCCTTCTGCTGCCGATCGCAGTACGTGCTTGTTTTTAACCTTCAGCGGTTTCCCTACACACCTCTTTATTTTATTCCTCCAATACCACAGAAACATTTTTCCATGCATTTAAATTCCTGAGGTCATTCCAAACCAAAGAAAATGAAGGTCACTCTGAGAGAGGGGCTCTCAGAGAAGCATAACATTTGATTACCCTCCACTCTGGATGAATTGAGCTGTTTGTGTGTTTGCCTGTCAGATATTGAATGATTATTATTTTCCATTGCTTCCATTCTTAATGCCATCGATCACATCGTATCAGCTGAATCAGGTATACGATGTACAACTGAGACTTGCTTTGCCGTGTTAGTTTTTTTCTGTATGTATGGTATTGCAGTCCTCCTGTTCACTGCTGTGATAAATGGAAAAGTGACTCTACAACAATCACTTTTCATTCAAATTAATGCTGTGAATATGAAGGACCAAGGGAGAAGGTTTGTTCCCCTTCCTTTATTTTTTTCCTCTTCCTTTGGAGATATTAAATACATTGAGTCATGTCCAGAATATCAAAGAACAAATAGGTGAAGTTGATTGTTTTCTACACAGTAATTGCTCCATTAGACTTCAAGTTTTCTCATCTTTTTTTGGTCATTTGGTAAAACAAGGAGAGCATTAATTGGAAAAACATTAAAAAGATCCACAGTAACTCTGAAGGAGCCCAGAAGATCTGCAGCTATGGTGTGCGAATCTGTTGATGAGACAATTATTGACTGTGAATTTCACAAATTCGACATTGACGGGTCAGTAGCAAGAAGAAAATCACGATTAAAAGAAACAGAAGTAATCTGGTTTGCAGCAAATATGTGGAAGATGAGATGTCAACATCAGTCTCTTTTCCACTGTCTGATAAAAAGTTGTTTTTTTTATGTTTTGCAATTATGTTTTATTGTTATTGCCTATTACCTGAGTTATCTGCCGCTGTTCAGGGATTAATTGAAAACCTAAACTTCTTTGGACACCAGGGTGGTGACATCTGAAGAACAATAAATAATGTTTGCTTGCTTTTCTTATCCTATATTACATCTGCCTTTTGAAAGAGACCCCAGAATCCAACAATCTCAAGTCCAGAGGAATAGAGTTCCAGAGTCTGGGGGTCACCGAACAGTTTTAGTTTTCATCTCTCTAAGGGGAACCAGCAGCAGACTCTGATCGCTGGACCTCAGGGACATACAGGTACAGAAGCCCTCTGATATCGCCTGGTGACTGTGAAGGACGTGAAAAAAAGGCCTGAAATCACACGTTAACATAACCCAGAAGACACAGGAGTTGCATTGAAATAAGAGTCACATGTCAAAAGTTGGAGGATTTCATCAGAAGCCTGGAAGCAACATTTTTGATCAACTTTGCAGGCGTTCGAGGGAGGTTAGCGAACTCCCATCATTCTATCAGACGTTCTCCTGACTTCTTTGTTAATTATCCATGCTCGTCCCAAAGTGCCTCTGAACCCTGAGGTCTCATATGAATAATGCCTTATGTATTTCATTCCAGTGCTTGTAAGAGCAGCTCTTCAGGGGCCATTTGCCAGGGGCGGGGAGGCGGGTGGGGGTGGCTGGTGTGGCGCGGAGGTGATGTACACTTCCCTACCAATTTGGCCTGCATTTGTTGGGAAAACAAACATTTGTTATGAGAAGAGGGAAGCTGTCCCTGTAAACTGGAGGAGGTGGGGGAAAGAGGATGTGAACGACCTGCGAGTCTAAAACTGGTTGCTATTATTTAGCTGAATAGAAGTTCAAAAGCTTTTGCACAAATTATAACAAAATAAATTCTTAATTTAAAATGTAATTATACTCTCTCAGTAAAAACTTCTCTCTCTTAGCAACTCAGTAGTCAGGAAATAAATATATTTATGGTACATAACTTCTCACTCATGGAAAAAGTCATCCCTGCCTTGCAAGCACCATCTTTTGTCCATCTGACTATTAAACAGCTGGAAACTTGAATTAATCTTAGAAACAAGTCCGAGGGGGGAAACTCCAGCATCACATCTACCAAAGGAAGAGCCAAGGAGAGGAATGTGTCTGTTTGTAAACACAAAGTTTATAAGATAAGATTTTTCTTTTCTTTCTTTTTTACATGAGCTTGTACTTTTTATGTGTCCTCTGTTGATATGAAGCATCTGTCATCTACAGATCATGAACCAAAAGCTGCACCAAATCTGTGATCTACATAATAATTAGCCAATGTGTCTTGCTGGCTTGTTCTCTCTATTTCTCCTGACGGATGGAGATTTATGTTGCAGCTGCAGTCTGATCATATTTCCACATTTTGATGACTCTTTCATCAAAATTGCACTTTGCTGAACTCTGACTAGTGAAACTTGGATTGAATATGTGGAGAAAATGTTTACTTGTACAAAGTAATTTGCTGAATAACAGCGCTGTTCATAACTCGAGCAGAAACCTTATTGCTTCTAGGAATTAAGGTTTTTTTTGTTGTTGGTTTTTTTTTTTTTTTTGGTTTAGTGACAAGCTTTCATTTTCCCTTGTGGTGAATTGCAGAAAGAGCAGACTTTTGTGGCAGTAGTTGTTCTTATTTCCTCCTCAGTGACTAAACCACTCAATAAATCTTCAATTATGAACTTAATTCCAAGCCACAGACTTTCAGACTTTGCTGTCACCCGGCTTGTCTTAGTTGCCTGTTGGGTTTTGCGTTCATTCCTGAGTTCAGCTGTATAAGGTCAACCATGAGCAACATTTGCTGTTGTTCTTGGATATCTTGTGTTTTCTATTTGTTAACACTTCAACGCATGTAAATGAATGCAATTTTGAGCTATAGGTCTGACTGCATTTGAAAACAAAATGTTGTAAAAGATATGGGCTTTGCTGCATTTTTTTTAAAGAGCACCTAATCTTTTTACTGCACGTAAAATGTGAAACTGTTTAGTAGAAGGGAAAATGGCTTAAAGGGCAAGTGCTCGGAAAAAGTCAAGCAAAGATCCCTCTAAAGACTTAAGGCAAAATCCCCTACGCAATGCCTTCCTTGTTTTATTTAGCTGTAATATGTTTCAGTTTTTGCAGATATGTAATTATTGCTGTGTATGTTAGACGTGATGGAAAAATCGGAGACCGTGATGAGAACACTGGAGAGAAAAAAAACTAGAATACCAAAACTTGACATGACTCAAAGAAGAAAACTTTGCAGAAACATGAATCTGATTCTTCCAAGTATATTTCCGTTGTGCACAAACAAATGTGCTACTTAGTCACAGATGCACAAATATCCTGCATAAACCAGCTTACAACTGCCAGGCTCTCTATTCTTTCTTTCCTGCCTTCCTTGACGTTTTGTAACCTACATTTAAATTATACAAGCCAAAGGCTCTGTTTAATAAATCAGTTTTACAAGACATCCTAGTACATATCAACTTAACCCAGGAAAAAAAAAAGAAGGACATTTGTGTTATTGTTTTCTTGACTTTGCTGTTACAACGCTTCTTGGCAAAAACTCCAGGAGGTGCCAGCCTCCAGTGGCTGTGAACGGGTATTTCACACACCAGTGAGGCCCCCTTGTTTACTAAAAGAATAAATTGCCAACATGTCTGGATTCTCCAAACCTGAATCATCCAATCCAGAAACAAAACCGAGAGCAGAATGCACTGTTTTGCACTGGCACGGAGAATTGGCAAGTTTTTCTTGTGTGCAGCCCAAATACTCTGCTACTCAACCCACAAATGGTTTCCCTTACCAATATGGGAAAATAAGAAGCTTTGTTATAACATTGGGGAGGGGGAAAGAAATCAAACTTAAGTTCCCTTAATTACATTATGACACCAAAATGTTCCAATTACCAGTCCACCACATTCGTACCATTTGTTTGTTTAGATGTACTTAGAAGCAGATGTGCTACTACGGCAGAAGGACTGAGACAATGTTTTCAAGAATGCATGTGCCAGTTCTGATCTTGGCATAATTTGAAGTTTTATTGCAAACTTTTTAAAAGCTTTTCTTTTTATTTATTTTTTTACTAAATTTGCTGCATATATTTGCCAGAAATCTCAAGTATTTTTTCTTGTGTTACTTTTTTGTTTTCACACCAAAATGCCTTCCAGTGCTTGAGTAGAAGTCTAATTAAATATATCTAGAGACTTTGGCTTATGGCATTGAATGTGTAAATAAGATGCAGTCAGGCTACTTTTAGTGAAGTACATTTCCTCTGACAGGGTTTGCTTTATCCTTTCTCAAAAATAAAAACTAAAGACAGCTTAGTTGTAGTCAAAGACGGGGATCAAATGGGATCTAACAGATTTACTTTTTCTATAATTACTGGTTTAGTAAACAAAGTGCACCCCATAAAGACTCAATGTTACAAAAAAGCTAAGTCAGATTTTTAAGGCTTCAATGTAAGAAACACAACAGCACTCACTGAAGTTGGAATTGCGACAAAAAGTTGAAACACATCAACATGGTAAAAGCAGTGACTCAATTAGACGTTAATTTGTCCAGAACCAGAAAGCTAGGAGCAAAAAGAGACGTGGGCTGCCACCATCATTCATATTCAACCTGCCAGATAAAAACAAACATCACAGTATGAAAGGATTTGGAGGTATTTGGGACTCTGGTGAGTTACCCCTACTCTTAAATTTTGATTCCACACATCACCTTCCACTGAAGTGAATTGTTTTACTTGTGCTCATGTAGACCCTGTCAGAACAGTGGTGGTTCTTTCTCCACCCACTCTCTGCACATACCGACAACTTACCTGTTTTCTGTGTTTCTTTTCTTTTTCAGTACTGTTCTGTTTTCACACAAGACCATAGACCTGTTGTATTTAGAATGTGGCTGTAGATAAAAAAACATTTTGAAATAAATTGCCCTTAGATGGTTGTAAATCCTGACATTTTTGACTTTTGATACCATTGTTGGGGCAACTGTTCCCAACTGATCTTTCCCCCATTTTCTAGAGCTGAAAATCAGGAAAGTGCAATTCTATAACCTTTTTTTTTTATAGAAATGTTCTTTATGAAGACTGTAAAAATCTTTGATTGACCTCGTTGTTCAATATCTTTTCTCACTGTTTCTATGTTGCCATCCTTCTATCTTTTTTTCCCCTCTGCCTAGAACTGGTCATTGTCCAAAATGTTATGAAAGTCTGTTGCCCCATATGCTAAAAATCAATGTTGCAGCGTTGGGAAAGCAGCTGATTGTAAGGAGATTTTAGAAATAACTTTCCCCAACAGTGTGTAGTTTGTCATGTCTGTGACGGCAAAACTGTTACTAGTTATAATCAGCAAGTCATTATGTGCCCCATTTTATTAAATATAATAAAGCAGTTAGGTTTTAGCAAGTGGGCTAATCACAATATACCGAACCAGTGAGTGAGTGGATGTTTTTTTTCAGCGGAGTATGTGGACACAAGAAGCAGTGCAGGAGCGAGACCTTTTAGAGAGCTATTTGTTCCTCATTATAAGTTCATTAGGACTTGGTGCACTCTTGATGGTGTTCCCTGGAGGTAAATGAAAGATTAACAGGTCTTTGATGTTAAATGATGCAGATGTTAACTTCTCATCAGCAGCCACGCCTCACACAATGCAAATGTCCCCAACTCAGGAGAGGAAAACCCAGTTTTGCTTGTTTCAGTCGTCTAGGTTTGTCTTTTTTGTTTTAGGAGAAATAGTTTCAGACTCGACCTGGTGCTTCTAAGCAGAGGGAGTCATGTGGTGTAAAATGGCAAGACCCTGGTTTATCTGTCTGCAATGAACAATAATATATTGAATGTATTTTTAAAAAAGTCAGTAAGAGCGTATATTTTAAATCCAGTGGCATCTTAATTAAGTAATTTTACCCTCAGGAGGGGGGATGATAGACATTGTCGTTGGTTGGCAGGATTTCCAGTGCTTTTGTATGTCTGGTCTGTTCGGCATGCATATGGAGTGCAGGCCACAGGTGAAAAATACTTTGTTTCTCTGCCCTGTAGTGGTTTTCGTCTGTGCAAACTGACATTTTCAAAGGAAGCTTGACATCCTTTGGGGTTTTCTAGGCAGTGATTTTAGAAATTAGAACCCTTCAAGGGAAGTGTCACGGTGCATGATTCTGAGAGAGAGTGCATGCCTGGTGCTAAAAAGCACCCTAGGTAATGGTGTGCACAGGGCTGCTGACATAACTATCCTAACAAGGGGACAGAGCACACCAACTCCTGACACAAGAAAACAATAACTCTCACACTCTTTATCCTAATCTGTACAGAATAGAAAACAAGGGTGCATTCACAGGTGCACACAAATTCAAAGATGAAGCAAGTTATGGCATTGCACAAACTTCAAATAAGTCTTTTACTTTAATAATTCATATGGCATAAGAACCCTCTCTTTTTTCCTTCCTGTGAAGAAACACTTTTTCTTCCTTCGTCTTCTTTGCTCTGTCCGTGTCTCAGTGTGCATCATATAGAACAGGCAGAAATGGACAGATGATTGAGTCCCATCTTGAGGTTGAAATGAGGTACATTACTGTGGTGTCCTTCGCAGGCAGAAATTCATCTCCTGTAAGAGGCATGGCATGGCCAAGTGAAGGTGATGATGTTATGAATTAGGCCCACTGGCTGCACAAGGTAAGGCTGGGCGCTCTGTCACTCAAGCCAAGAGCTGACGGATCTTTGCACTGCCGAACAGAAAGGCCTCGGGAATACAGGCAAGGTCAATATGGAACTGATAGACTGACCATGGTGGAAATATGCATTAATGAACGTGTCGTACATTTTTAAAAAGAAACCCCGACTCCGTGATAGGCCAACTTTCTGACAGGTCCTTGCTGGTTTCACCTTTTGTGCCATGGCTATCAGTTCTCAGGTAATTGGAATGTGGGAGAAACACTGAGCAGGCTGATACCTCTGAGCAGAAAATCCTATTTTGCTTTGATGCCTCACAGGAAAGTAGATTTTAGTCACAGTCAAGCAGCTTTTGATCTTCTATTTCCATTCATGTCATTGCTTCTTCTGCCCGGGGAGCTGAAATGAGCTAAACAGGTGATGATGCAGGGCAGCATCTTTCACCGGCTTGTCCGAGAAAGAAACCACTCAATGATGGCAGTCAAGTGGAGACAGAGATGTAAGGTCTTTCACTTAGTTTGCTTTTTTATGTTGCATAACTTGATATGGAGGAGAAATTAGACACCGAGTGAGCAGTGTCCTACACTTTGTCCTTTTTTTGTCAAATGCCCACAAGCAAGGTCCTATAAGGTACCCCCTACAGCTGGATGATAGTTGGGCGTGGTGAACGGAGGTTCCTCATCCTCTCTTCGGAGGCCACAATGATGTAATTGATGTAATTGAAGTGAGCAGAGCGAGGACAGGATGAGCCCCTTTCCGCACCACCACCAAAACACACCGATCTCGCCGGCACTCCGTCTCTCTGTTGGATCCGTCAGGCAATAGAGCTCTCTAGGACCAAGCCTACTAATGGTACACCCAGCTGACTAGAGACCTCATCATGCTGTGGTGAATTATTCAGCTTCCAGAGGGCTCTTCCCAAATTATTTAAAAGCCGGCTGTGGCAGCAACACGAGGAAACCGCGGTCCGGTGGAATTCTCAGAACTCGACTGTTAGGAGTTTCCACAACTTTCACCCATTTCTGTCAAGTTGCTAAACCATAATGGTTGAACCATGGCAGAATTTTCTCCTCAAAGAAACAAACGCTTAAACCGACTGTCGGCTAGTCTTGCTTGGGTTGTTGGGCTTACCTGAAATTGCATCGTAGTAAGTCAATCAATGTAGAGATCTAGGAATAATGAGGACAAGCTGAAGTTTAAGTTGAGCACCAACTTGAGGAAGAAAGGGAATTTAAATGATGTGAAGGTATTTTAGTTTGGTTGGAGGTGCCACACAAGTTAGACAAATCCTTTTATTCCAGCATTTTATACATTCTGACACTAAAGGACATTAAAGAAACATGATCACAGTTTTACAGCACTGTGTCTCACTACTTTGAGATGCAAGCTGTCAAACATTTATCCCCCAACTTTAGAATAGAGGAAGGCAGACATAGAAATATCTGCACTTCCACGTGAAACATGCATGATCCAGTATGTTATTTACAAACATTTACTGTGCTTTGTATAAGGATTTGTACCTCTTAAACATTGTAAAATCTTATCATGTTAAAGAAAAAAAAGCATCCTGTGTTTTACACAAAGTAAACCATAATTGTGAGTTGGAAGGATAATGATGCCTATGCTATAGGACGACCAAGTTTCTGTTTGCAATGTCTTGTGTTTTTTGCAAACTTGATGCATAATCAGTTGTTTTTTTGTTTAACTACATGCTTTGCTGCCACTGTCAGGACTTACAGGCCTTAAAAATTGGATGCTCCAACATCCATACTGTAATTAAGCGACTCTGTAAGTAACGACAAGAAAACTGCACAAATAATTGTCTCTCTAATCCAACATGAAGTACAGTTTTGCCTCGTTGCAGTGAAACTGCTCAGTTCATCATCCCTTCTGGCTGCAGCAGGACTGACTGATTGGAATTCCACGTCTATATTCATCACACTCTGTCCTCATCCACTCGGCAGAGGGTGGATAAATCACCTCGTCTGGACCGTCCCTCAGCAGGCCCCTGAAAGCCTTTAGTAGCCGGCTCAAGCTGCCTGCAGTGCCAGCCCCTGATAGTTTTGAGTGAAAACAGATGTGGTTGCTACACACTGCAGCCCCGCTTGACTCAAGTTTTTAAACCGATCGCTCTCTCAAGGAGCTCAATGCCACCTGATTTTTACCCATTCCGCCTCCCCCCACCGGCGCACATTGTTGCAGCAACTCCTCACAGCCACACCCCGTCTTAAACAAATATTTCAAACAAGGTGGAAGCAGGCTTCCTATTTATCCTCATAAAGCCTCCCTAAGAGTCTGAGAGGGGGACAACGCATTCGTGCCCCGAAGCTCTAATGAAATAAAACACCAGCACCGTGCCCTTTATGTGAGCCAGAAACCTCGGCCATGTTTATGACATCTGACCATCTGGGTTTCACACAACCGTCTCTGCTGAGCGGCTGTGTGCAGCCCTCCGCTCTCTCTCACGCATGTCAGAGGTCTCCCAAATACCTGATGGCATACCGCCTTTAAGTTCAGCATAAATGCGCACCGGATGTGACTGCAAAATGTTGTCGTGCTAAAAGAGAAACGTTTATGTGAAATTTGAAAACTCCTCTAGTTTTTGCAAAAAAAAAAAAAAAAGAAACGGTCTCCCAAGAGACAAATGCCTCGGCAGCAGGGGAACAAGCCAACAGAATCTCCCACAGGGTCTTTTGGTGACTGATATTCTTCACTGATTTGTTTAAACAGTCTCAAATGTCTCCCCCAGCTTTGCCTAATGCAACCCAACTATCCCCCAACACCCCCACCCAACCCCTCCTCGACTGCACATGTGGTGCGGAGCTCCAAGCGGTGGTTGGGAATCCCTTTAGGCCAGACATTTTAATTAAAAGCAGAGCAGACCTCTTGTTCTAACCCTAACTTTTTTGTTGTTGTAATGACTGGCATATAGAGTCCTGCTCAGGATTAATCACTCATCCACACGGGAGAACATAAAACCACCAACCTCAGCTTTTACTTCCCGCCATCCCCCGTCTTGTCAAACTTGTGTCTCACACCTGAGTCTCTGACTCAGCTGCTGAAACCACAGTTAGGCTCTTCTACCTCGTTGATCTCATTCTGAGAAACCTGACTGGGAAGATTTACCCGGAGCTGGTGTGAAGAGGTCGTGACCTGCAGGTCAAACGGCAGGTCAGGATGTGGATGTTGTGAGCGTGGAAAGGTTTCGACACGTGGTACGCTATGCTAAACTTTAAGCTGTTGAGGGTTAGACAGTGCATCATTATTATTCTTTGTGGTTATGAATTGAGTCATTAAAGACTGTGGCTTGTGATATTTGAGCTTTCACCTTGGCATGAAAAAAAAAAAAAAGAGGGAATGGGTTATGGAGCCTGCAAAATAAAGCTTCTTTATTATTTTAATGTATTAGTTGATGCTTAAAATGTGATATTAAATATACAGTGATTATTCACACAGATTTTGAAATGTTTAAAGTTATTAAACAGCTTGGTTTTTGAAACAATACGTTTCAAAAACTACTTTATCAGGTTTTCTTCATCCTTTTATGCATGAGTTGGGTCAGTTTGAGTCTTTCCAATGAAAAGGGAAATTACTCAAAGGAAGCTGCTTTAAGTTTTACTCAGTGTATATACATATATATATCTTTTTATTTTTTATTCATGACTATTCATTTATTATAGTGACATATAAATAAATAAAACACCTGACTGTCTTGTTGCCAGGGAAACCATTACTTAGCCTGAAATTATTAAATACTTTTCATTAAGCGAGATGATTAGATCAGACACTAGGTATGCAGACCTACAAAAATATTTACACCCTTTAAAATTTGCCACATTTTGTTGCATCACAACCACAAATCTCAGATTATCTTAGGTTTTATTGGGTTTAATCAGGAGCTTTTTGAATGATCTGTCTCCAATTCTGTTACATTCTAGTTTGAACTTTGTCATAATACAAAGACTGTAATAAGAATATATATCTAAAACCCAAACCTGCCTTTCTTTTCTTTGTATAAAAAAAATCACTGTACACACAAATGTCCAGTTTAAATGTATTATTCCTTTCACGTGTCAAATGTCTTGTTTGTGCGCACAGTTTTGATTTATAAAGCTGATTCGAACTTGGATTCACTCAAGTTTTCTCTTTTATTCCCAAAAATCTTTTCATTTCTCGTTTCAGTATGCTGCATTGTGGCATGTTAACCGAACAACGGTACACAAAACCCCACAAACCTCCATGTCTGGTGTCAGATGGAAAAGATGGTATGACTTGTCTTGATTTAGTCCAGAGGTGTTGTTGTTGCTGACCTTAACATGTCCAGATGTCAAACGACGCTCACATGTGGATCATGACCTTATGTGACAATTCTCGTGATGGAATGAAAAGCCTGCAAATGTGACTAACGATGCTCCTTTCACTGTGTAACAGTTTCCTACCATGACTGTTTTATTCATACATATTACGTATTTATTTCATGTACGGTTTAATGATATGAAGTTACAGTGCATTGTTTGTGCCTATTGAAATCTTTGAGTTTATCAATTTAGCCACCAGAAAGTAGAGCAGAATTCAAATCCTAACATTTATTACTTATAAAAACCTTGTGTATTCTAGTCACTTCCCCTTGGTATCATTAAATAAAAGTAAGTACAACACGCTGCTTGCAGAAGTCTCCTAAACAGTAGCTTGATTTAATTTGTGTAATGTAATCAGGTCATGTCTTTAGAAGTTTGATTTAAAAATAAAATAAACATGAGTAAAAAAGCATTACGACATCATTATGACATTTCAGCATTTTACGGAATACCGTTTCATTTTGAAATTTGGAAAAAAAAAATAGCATAACTTCACATTTATAAAGACATGACACGGCTAAACTGACAGGCTGGGGGCATTAGTGTTCAGACTGCACCGAGTCATGCAGGAGACACAGGAAACGTGGGATAAGCTGTTCTGGTCAGATGAGATTGAAAGTGAAATTTATGTTCTACTTGCAAATCATTTTGTGGCGGAGAGACTAAAACTGCACATCACTGAAGAGATGAGCACAAAAATGAATGTATGGTTGCTGTGTCGCTGAAAAGTGAAAACTGGAGGAGGCTGTGGATATTGCACGTATTTCATATACCTCTTTCATATTTGAAAATCTTTAGCTAGGCGTTATTGACTAATCTCCTTTTCCTTCCATTTTATAATATTGGACTATTTTATACATGTGATTGCAACTTAAGTTGCATGAATAATTTTGAAAGTTAATGTTGATGTTCATATTTTCTCAGACTACCATCAAATAATGGCTTTGTCTTTATAATTCTGATTGTATGATTTTTAACTGCTTAATATTCCGTTTACTATCTTTAGTGAGAAAATGTTGTGCAACATGCTAATTCCCTGATAACGTTTATTTGAACAGCTCCATCTGCACGTTCTGATAATATTTATTGTGCTCTTGAGCGACGTAGCCTGCCAAATCCAAAATCGAAACAAAGTGGTGTTGAAGCCTTCAAAATAGTCAAAACAACTCAAAATCAAAAGCTGTGGTTGTAGTAGTATTGTCCTCTGTGCCCGCATGCATGAGAAAGTTCAGCTTAAACTGCTTTCTTTCAACTGCCCTATAACTGAAGAAAGCCAGGATTTCCTAATGCGCGAGAATGGAGACCTCTCAACAGATTGATATTCAGCAGGGGACTGTCTATTCTTCTGAAAAGAGCTGGACGGAGAGGGAGGAAAGTAGTTTGGTCAAGCAGAAGTCTGAGATAACCTTCGCTGGATTTGAAGTTTGCACCTGACAAGGAAGGAGATAAATCTGTGAATCTGTCGACCTGCTCGCTATGGACCCTTTCTGTCTAGATGTTGGTTCTGGTGAGTCCAAGAACTTTTTCTGTGTTATGATGGGTGGCATTTCACCGGAGGTTTTCTTTTTCATATCTTGGACATCTATGGATTCTGTTCAATCAATTCTGTTGCATGGGGTTCTGTCTTTATGATTAGTTTGACTTCACAGCTTTTATTTCAATCGAGGTGAGACGACATGTTGTGAATATACGAAAAGCTGAGACATGCAAAGTTTATAAACCAATTAGTCTCATAATCCATTAAAATCAACTGGTATCATTTTCTTACCTCACTCTGGATGATGAACTCTCCCTGTCCTTTGTATTACGTGTACAAGGAGAAAAGAGATTCAGCGTTTTGAGACTTCTCCAGTGAACATTTGCATTGACTATAGCAAAAATCAGCCTAAAATTATTATAATCAAGAATGCATTTTAGTCATTACACTAAAAATATTCTGTTTATTGAAATAAGGAGGGAAATGCAAGCAAACAAAAGTACAAAGCAACTTCTATTATAAACTAAAAGAGGAATTTTCACTGGACAAACCTGAAAATTACAATTTATCAAGAGGTCTCGGAAGAATCAAAGTTTTTTCATCTTAAAATGGATTATAATCTATGTGGTATTCTGAGAATGAAAGGAAAATGCATATACATCTTAAAACTATCTGCAGATTCATCTGCTTTTAGCTTTCCATTTGCCAGACATGGAACTGTAATGAGTTTTAGTTGGTGTTTGTGTCTATGCTTACACATATATAACTTGCATTTTTCCTCTGAAGAAAAAGGAATCGTCCCATGTTCTCTGTATTGGGTAACTCCAAAATGGCATGCAGTATTGTGTTTTTATTCTTTGTTTTTTGTTTTTTCTGGCTTTTTCTGGATTTTTCACTTGGAATCGGATGTTGAGAGGAAAAAGTAAAAAAAACAAACTCAAATCTAGTCGTAACCTGAGACAGTGTAACTGACGGTGCATTCATTTAACAAGTCTTTATGGTTCCTGAGGTTTGGCTCTACTAAATATCTCCAGACTCGGCTCTCCTCTTTAGCCCAGGAGAGGCCAACAATATCAACAAAATTTAACTATGGCTAAATTATTATTATGTTATGACTGGGACTGTTTTTGCATTCAACATTTCAAACATCACTCAACAGAATAAAAGACTGGCTTAATTCAACTCAAAAATAATCCAAATGGGGAAATTTCATTTGGTCATAACTCATATTCAAGTATCTTCATAGAGTCTGTGTGGATGGTCATGCTGTAGGCAGCATGAGTCTCCAGCAACAATCTGAAGCTGCCTCTGATTGACAGCCTTATGACTGTCATGACATGCTAACTACATGTTGGCTACATGATAATATGAAAAATAACATTTGTGTCCAGCTGAAGTTGCATTGATGTTTTGGAGATTTATTTCACTGATTGAAATTTGCCTAAAAGTATGGTGGGGAAATATTTAAGTGACCTGCAGAACAGTTACATTGGGCGAAAGGTCAAATGGGAAGTGTAACCGTAAGAATATTCTGATACGTATTAGTGTACAAGTCCCTTTATCACAACAGACTCAGTCAAGGTTTTTAATCCACAGCTTTTGCTGTAACCCTGTAAAATGCTCAGATCTCTGCAGGATCTAAGTTTTGAGCACATATGGAAACTCTTAAACCAACTGTTTTATTTCAACATCTGAAGCAAAGCAACAGCTGAAAGAAGGCACTTCACAACACTGTGGCCTAAAACTTGGCAGAATGAAGAACTATTATTTTCACAGAGGCTTTAGAGTTTTTTTTCTTCTCTCTTTTTGTCAAGTGGGACTGAAGATTATTGATTTTGAAATCATGATTGTGTCTGCATCCATTTGTGTAAGTTGCCCGCCTCACTGTTAGCATTTGTGTGTTGGAAAGGCCTGGCATGCAGCCACTCCACGCGTGTTGCAATGGCTACAGTGGGTTTAATGGCAGGCTAGACTGCACAGGCGAAAAATAATGTCTACTTTAAATTGCTCAATATATATATATATGGAGTCCCTGGATAAATGTGCTGTAGGTCAGAGGCCAGTTTGTTGCATGATGTTCATACACATCCCAATAGAGCAGCTGCAATTTCTTTTTATTTTTTTTAATCTATTTTTTAATAAATTATCACTTCTGCTTGGATCTCTGATTCTCTTGAAGCAACAACGTTAATGTCGCTAGGTTAAAAAGTATATTCTCCAGACCTGTAAGCCATTATCTAATCAGAAAGCTGAAGCCATTGATCAGCCAAAGTTCTACTTCAATAACACTGATTTACTCAACGTGAAACTCAAACTTTGGTGAAAGAGCAAACAGAGTGGAAAGGGTTCAGCTCTGCCCCGATGGACCCTGCTGAGAAGTTGATGCTGCACGTTTTAAAATGATGGGTTTGACGGTATTTGGAGAGCTTATCTGAGGCAGAAATGTTCCATCAGCTCATAAATCTTTCAAACAAAAAAAAATCCTGACTGGTCTTTGACATTTTTTGGTTCTTTAAAAATATTTCTTTTTTTTTCTGGAAAAAGACATGGTCATGTCCATCTATGAAAACTATAAACTGTAAGAAGTAAAAGGATTTTTGACAGCGTTTAGTTATTGTTGATTTGTCAAATCAAGGACAACGGTGACGACTTCTGGCCCTTTTGTCATTGGTTTAAAAGCCATCTTACAAACTTCACAATGTGATTAGATTGTGGTAAATAAAAAACATCTTCGGTGTTAAAATCTTCCCGTATTTATCGGGCTAAATTCAACCAACCTATGGAGAAATCTCTTAGCAGCCTCATGTATGTAGGATCTCAGTCTATCATGACCAATAGCTGCAAATGAGAACTCCCATCTATTTCTCGTGAAAGTCGCAACAAGAAGCGTGTCTGACTCCCAAACACTCCACTCCTCAGAATCGAGGAGCTGATTGTCATTTTCTTAATCAGAAATTAAAGATCTTAACGAAATTTATGAACCAGTTGAACTAAGATTCATAAGCCTCAAGATATTTAAGGTTACACTGCAACTAATGTCAATTTATGCTACAAAATATATGAACTGTTAGCCAGGTGTGGTGTATGCTCATCCTCCCTCCTCTTTATTCCTAAATAGTTTGTCAAGACTTTACATCTTTTTCCAAAAACTACAGTGCATGAGACCTGCTTCTTCTCTTACTCAGTATGTGGTTATGAGGCTTTTTTCCCCACCAAGCATTACAGTAATTTACTAGTACTGTACAGTCTAGTGTAATTGAGGTTGCAGTCAATCTGAGTCCTACAAAATGCATGTTACATCCACTGATGTCACACTCCTCCATATGCCCCATACCACCCGAATAATTATAATCACTCCCCAGACTCCCTATTGAAGTTTTATACATGTCCCAATTCCTACAAGTTCTCATAGGTAATGTAGAGTCCACTGAACCCTGGGTTGGACACATACTGACTTTTACTATTGTAGTGCTGTCTTCTGCCAGTGTGAAGGGGGGATAAATTGTGTGGAAAAGACAGGATTATTGTATACACTGTGGTAATGTTTCACAAGTTGAGCTTTATTTCTAAACTTTCTTGGAAAGCCTGAGGCAGTTATGTTCCAGGTTATAAATCAGTCTTTTGAGCAAGCGTTGCTGCAAGAACTTGCGCCATTTGCAAAATATTCCTACTTGCATTTTCAACACGGGAGAGAAAATACATTTTCCATTTGTGAGGATTTGGGGAATTCAGAGTTCCAGACAATTGAAATTTAAGAAATACCTTCATTTACCCCGAAGTCAGCCCTTTAGGATATGTTGTTTCAAACATTATCTAAACAGAGGACATGGAAATTGATGCAACTATGCTTAATTATGATTTATTTTTCACTCATTTTTTTTTGTGGATTTTCCAGTTACGACTTGAGAGAGAGAAAGAGAGAGAGAAAGAGAGAGAGAGAGAGAGAGAAAAAGAGAAAAAGAGAGAGAGAGGGGTGTTGCACTAACTCATTCTGTCAGGATGCTGTGAGGTATTGATCGCTGAAGTGTATGAAGATGATGGGCTTTGACAGCCCACTGAGTGGACCTGAGCGTAGTCAGACTGCAGTCTGCTTCGCCGTCCATCTGTAAGGGCCCGGGGTCACGTTGATGAATGACTGCATCACTCAAAGTGCATGAATGCTCCAGCATACAGACCGTTAGTCTGCTAGCACCCGGGAGAAACATGAATATCAGAATAAGAGTTTACACAAAATATTGACGTCGTGAATTAAAATGGAGAAAAACTCTCCTTCGATGTGCCTGAGGAGCTATGAGTTGGCAAAATCGTTAGTGATGGAGCGTAACTTTAATCAGCCAAAAATATTTTTGGATCCTCACTTATAGAAACGTACTGATCCCAATGTTCTAAAACCCAATCGGATGCTTTATGAAACAGCAGAGTAACAAAGTATATATTAATTTAAACTAAGCAGATGAAAGGAAAAGTTTTTCCTTTCATTTTATTCTTATCTACAGCTTCGGATAATAAATTGTGAACCTCTGATAATTGTGTTGTTCCTGTTTTTTTTGCCCTGCGTAAAGAGCTTAAGTGAAAATTGCCAGGTCTTTACCTCTGTCAACAGCTTTAATGGATTTTCAGAAACACTGGGAGCCCTGGGTTTCTGGGAAACTATGACAAACACTGCCGAGCGGAGAGGAGGCTGAATGTGTCTCACTTTGGTGGATGCATTTGGATTCCAGCTGGTCGTCAACGGTGACTGGGGAAAAAATGAATAGATATTTAGCACAATATCCTGCCAGTAACTAGCTGCAGTGTATCATTTATAAAGCAGCCGCTTTGGTGCAAAACATGTTTTTCTTTTTCTTTTTTTTTATCAAATATCTATTCTAATCCAAAGCAATGTCTGGAGAAAGCTAAATAAACACACTTGAATTGATCTCTTGTCCACATTCAAGGTTTAAGATCATATATTCAGATATGACTTTCTGAACGTGGTAACAATTTAAAAACACTGCATTCATGATTTGCTTACTTTGTATCCTCTGTAATTGAAATCCTAACCATTTCAACGTCCGACGCAGAAGATGATTCAGAAACTAACGATTTTCTGCCCTGTCGAACAAACTTGGGAGCTTTGGAGAGACAAAGCTCCATAATGTTCTCTTTCTTCCCTGAGCTCTTCCCTGGTGTCACTGGACTGCACCGCAAGGGTAACACAGATAGGCGGAGAACACGCTTACACTTTTAGCTATGATTAATTCAGAAATCCTACTTAACCTAACATTTGTGCACCTTTGGGGTCTGGGAAGAAGGTTGAGAAAAAAGATGAAGCGTGAGAGATCATACTAAGAGCATCAACAGTCACAGCAACCTGGGCAAAGGAAAAAGTAATACCACTCGAAACTGAATGAAATAAATAGTGGTAATGGCGGCATTGTGAAGTGAAGGACAGGTGATAAAACCTGTGACTCCACTTGATAAGAGAAGGTGCTTAACAGCTTATTTATTGCCTTTGTCTTTTTTGTCTTTTGGTATTTTTATGGGAACGTTTACAGATTAGATTCTTGGTTCAACGGTTGTCATTTCTAACCAACTGACAGGCAAGGTCACTGTTTACAAATTTACCTGTGATTAATCGAGTATGGTCAGACTGCAGATTAGTCCGGCTGGCTAGGTTTTGATTTGAGCCCAGCGTTTGCTGAATGTTTCTACCTCTTCATTATCTTACGACACAATAATTTCAGTGTTTTAAAATCCAGTTGCATAATCAACGAAGATACTTTGATGATTATTAGGTGCCAAATTATTATTTTTTTCTTTTGAAAAGAGTGTCGTCCAAAGTAACACCGATGCTATTTTCCACTACATGAATAAAATAATTTGTAAACGCATACTGTTCTGTTTCAGCTAAGGGAGCACGACCACTGAAAACTGAGAAATAAAACATATACACATTGTTGTATCTCATCATATTTTTACATCAGACTAGATGCAATATTTTAGTTTTTTTTATTTGCTGCAGTGCCTGTATAAATATTTTATGCACATTGTTTGGTGCAAAAGTTGTAATTTTCTTTGCATATTCTGCTAGCCGTCATCACTGCTTCATCTACCAAAGAACGCGCTGCAAGATCGCATAAATCAGTCTGCGATCGTTATTTGGGTTTAAAGTTGGAGGTCTTGTTACGTTTCCTCCTTCTGCTCAGTCTCCTGGATCCTCACTGTGTTTTCCTTTACAATACAAACGGAGCAGGCAGTGGGACACATGAGCAGCTCTCCAGAGGTCTACCCCTGGTGTTCTCAGGTGATCTGCCCGATGTGGATCCATTTACCAGTCGAGCAGCTGCCCCGGGAGGTTTGAGCCCTCTTAAAAGTCCACGTCCAGCTACAGTTACAAAATGCAAAGTCGAGATAGAGAAAGGACAGCTTAGGGCCAGGGGGGTGCCGTAGATCTCCTGCTGTGGGTTCAAAGAGAGGTCCCCGACAGCTGTGGCTCTCAAGGGATGCTAACAGAACTGTTTGGGCAACTCAATCTAACCTCAATAAACCGAGGTGCCGCGTTCACCTTCCCACATTCTTCTAAGGAGAAATATATACTTCTTGCATTTCATCAAAGGAGGAAAGAAAGTTGGACACTTTCTCAGGCTTTTCGACGTCCTAATTTATTTGATGCTAAGCTGCAGCCTTGTCAGGACGGTATGCATACAGCGCCTTGCATAGGTATTTACACTCAGGGTTTTTTTTTATTCTCAAACTAAAGCTTTAGTAGTTTGGCGGCGCACCAATGCAATTTATAAAAAATATTCCTGGATGTACGTTTGATTACTGTCCCATTACAATGTTTTTAGAAAAGTGCTATATTTATTTTAGCTTACAGATGCAGAAATTACAACAAACTACAAATGCTTTCCTTTATAGAGCCGAGCCTGAAGTGAATGGGTTGAAAAAGATTCAGTTAATTATCAGAGTAATAAAACGGACTTAATTACAAAAGAAATGTGGTTGCTTAGGAATGTCCTGGTCATGAAAAACATGATTAGTTATTCAGTGGGGAGGAAAAAAAGCACCACTCATCAGACTTGTGAAGTTAATGGTCTTAAAAGTTCAGTCTGCAAGTTTCGTGTGGATTGTCACTGCAGGCTGGCTAACCCAGCTAGCCTAGCTAACCTAGGTAGCCTAGCACATTGCTCAACTAACATTAGCCGTACTGCTAACACTGCTCTTTCTACAACAGAGTTGAGGATAGTTTTGTATTTCTATTGAAACAATGGAGAAAATAATATATTTTCAGTGCTGATGCTCCATTTTGTTTTTCCTTCACTTTAAAAAAAATTAAAAAGACAGTCATGTCAAATAATTTATGCTCATTTCTATAATCTAAAGGTTTTGTAAATGATTGTAGAAACCCTCCTCAGAATTGCTGGAGCATTTTTTGTATATTTGCTAGGCTGGAGATTGAACATTTTGCAATAAACTCAAAATATTTGAAATTGAAAAGCCTCTTCGCAGTTGCCTCAATCTTTGCCTGCCCCCACAGATTCTATTTCAGATTTATGCCAAAACTCTGGTTTAAACACTCAAACATTTTTATTCCCTCAGATCTTTTTTAATTGAAGAACAATTCATCAAAATTACTTCGGCATTTATTTTTCTCCTTTATATGAGAACAATTTAGCTACCAAATATATTTGTTTTTTCTTCAGCGTGATTATCCCAGCGTGGGAGACGTGCTGATTATTTTATTCTATGACATGGCTCCTGCGTCATTCTTCTACATTTGTGCCACTTTGTGCTAGAAAATAAGAAACTGTTGACTTAACTGACTTGATTAACTGCTATCATCCTAGTAAATAAACTTGCCTTGAGGAAGTTTGCGAGCTTATTGTTGAGAAATCAACACACAATGTGTTGCTATTCGACCTCCTTGGGATCAAATGTAAACAGACTGTTGGCTCAAAGAGCTCATTTCAATCATTGCCTCCGAAAATAAATCCTCTCCAGGTGTTTGGAGTCCGTTTCCTTAGCTTTGATCAGCGGAGGATGCAAACGTAGATCCTTAGATAAAGTAAAACTGTGGGTACATGTGTATCTGACTTTTCAATCACCTCACCTATTATTGTCCCCTCTAGTTAGGTCTGTTCCAGTAACGTGACACTATATAAATATTTGTCCGACATAACTGTAGGCCCATTCAGCTGATCCTGTGGCTTCGGCTCAGGCACAATAGCCCCTTCTCCTCAGCAAGTAACTCTACACTCCCTTCCCTGGTCATTATTGATGGCCGAGTAAGTGTTACAGTTACAAACCAATTACTCCACCATTAATGTTAGATGAGCTGCTTTACAAGTACAGCTTGATGCTTATCAGGTTTTCCTCTGCGGTTGCCTTTTTTTCTTCTTACTTTCTCTAAACGGCACACCGTCTCCCCGCACGTGGTTTCAAGTCTTTAATAAGTGGGAGGTGAGAATGACAGCTGACAGTCTTAGTTGCATTTCAGGAGAATTTTTTTATTTTACTTTTTTTCCCCCCCAGTTCAAGAGGTAAAGAAGTCAAAAGGTGAGCAGCGTGTCCTCGATTTGACTTTGGGAAATCTGGTGACACGGTAAGGTGATATCACGGCAGCTAAAAAGGAGAAAAAGGGATGCTGGGGGGCGTGGGGGAGGGTTGGGTTGGTGGTGGGGGGGGGGGAGCGGTACAGTGAGGTGTAAAGGATCGAATGAGTTGTGCCACCACCTCCGCATGGGGCTTTTCACCGGTGCAAAGGAACAGTGCGTCTCCAGGTCAGTGAAAGGTTGAAGTTTTTAAAGTTTTGGGTGCACACCCCAGCAAACGGCCATTTTGTTACTCCTGTCACAACCTGGTGGGCGAGTTGACCCCGATAGGAGGCTCGTCTGTGTAGAGGAGGGAAATGACGAGAGACGATTTGCAGATCAGGTCGACATCTTTCACGTCTCTGTCAGCGGCACCTGCTGAGGGATCTCCCACACAACTCATCTGCTCTAGTCATCTAAAACAATAATTATATGAAAACAGGTCATTGTTTGAACACTATAGTAGCCGAAATAAAAGCTGCACTTGCTGGTAGTTCATTTTTCTTTTTAAATATATTTGAAAGAATATAGTTTTACATTATGAAGAATTAAATGAAACCATAAAATGTCAAGGTCAAAATTGGCAAACCTAAACAAAAAAGAAATTTGGAATTTGGTCAACCTTTAGAAGATAAATAGTTATTAAAGCTGCATAAACTAGCACTGTTTGGGTAGAAATTCGATCCACGTTCACTTTTTTCACTAATATAAACTCAGATTTAACTGAACATGTTTAACATGAGTAAGCAGAACAGAAGTTTTTATATTTGCTACATGTTGAATTGAGAGCAAATTTTGAAGTTTGTTTTTTTTTAGGTATCTTTAAAATCTGAAATTTACAAGCATAGCCTTAGTCTTGGTTAAATTGTGTGTTTAAACTGCACAATTTGGCTCCATTTATGTTTCTTTCCACAAGCTTCTCACAATAGTTTACTAGAACTTTGGTCCATTTCTCTGGACAGAACAGATTTTACTTTCTCTGGTTTTTAGTATGGCTTATGCACAATTTTTCAACTCTTTTTTTTTGTTATTAAAATGAGATGAGGGCTTCATTATGACCACTGAATTTACTTTGGTGTCCAAGATTTAGCTTACAGGCTGATCTCTTGAGATGTTGCTTCAGTATTTCCAGATGATGTTCTTTCCTCCTTCTCCCTCCCTCAGCAAAACACCCACACAGCCTGATGCTGCCACCCCCGTACTTCAGTCACAATGATGTTTCCAAGTTGTAAAGATTCTCCCTTTTTCCTAAAATAACAGTGAGGGAAATTATGATATGCACAAACTTCAAGACATAAAGGTCTTGGTTCTCCTTCATGTGATGTCAACTCTTTTCACTCAGAAAAGAGTTCACTCTTTTCTGAGTGAACTTTCAGCCGCCGTGACTCGGACTTGCACCAAAAAGACTTGAGGACTGACTTGGACTTTGCTGCTTTCTCATGTCAGAGCTCAATTCATTTAGCAGAGATGTTCACCGTTGCTCAGACTATTTCTATATCTGTATGCCTTCACTTCACTTTACCTCAGAAGTAGAAAGTCAAAGCCCTATCACTTTGACTTTTACACTTTTCTGTTAATGTAAGTTATACAATGTACTTATCTGCTCATTTTCTTCGGTTTTTCCTAACCTATGGTCTACTGTTCTCTGCTACATTCAAAGAATGTGCCATGAACCGGGTCGGCATATTAACACATACATGTCTGTAGGTAGCAGCTGTGAAGCCATTCATCAGCAGCTTTCGTAGAGGACTTTGTCCTTAGGAGTAAGATACAAAGGAAGCAGGCATTTCCTCCTTAAGAGGGATGCTTTCCGCCACACGTCCTGATTACTGAGATCAGATCCTCTTGCCCTGAACTCATCACCAGATGACTTCTTGCTGCACATTTAGAGCAGCGAAAAACATTCAGGTTTTATACATCGCTCTGAGAAAATGTTCTCCTGCGTCAGGAAGGAAAGTGAATAATTCATAACTCTAGCTTTTGAATTATCATGAAATTAGCATGAGACTGCCGAGCATGCGCAGCTATTTTCAACGTTCTCTCTTTCTGAAATGTGGCCGATGATTGAATGGCACCTGGATGCTCTGCAGAGTATTTAACCAAACTCTCTTCGGGTCAGACTTGTCTTCAAACCGAAAGCGTATTTATCGATAATTCTCTTAAAGTTGCGCCATCAGAAACGCTCGGCGCTGACAGATTTTCAGCAGAAAACAATCAAGGCCTCGCCTTGCTTCCTCTGGAGTCCATCTGGGGGACGCAGAGGAGGAGGGGCTTCATCTGAGTGGCCAGCGAAAGTGGGGGAGAGCGGCTGGCTGAAGTTTATGGAGATTTATGGCTCCTTCCCCAGGCCTTTATTGCCTCCTCCTCTGTGGGTAGTCCTGGGAGGCCCATGGTGAGCATCAACCAGTGCAGGGGCTCCTGCAGGTGGGCCCACTGAACACATTGCTCACCGCGACTTGTTATAGAGACAAATGGTGTCACGGAGCACTCCGCAAGCAGATGACAAACAAAAGGCAAGAGGGGGGAAAAAAAGCCAGAGGGAAGGACAGTTGCTCCGTCAATGGAATCAGGACTTCAACTTGGCCCTCAGCAGCTAAAAAGATTTATGGCAGCCTTGGCTTTGTTTTACTGGCACCAATTAAATTTCTGTCATTTTGGAGTGCCGTGATAAAATTCTGACATAAAGAAACATTTGAACTCGATCCCAGGATGATAATTTTTGTGACCGCTGTTTTGAAGCCAGAATTGCAAGGGCTTTTTTAATTTTTTTTTTATCTTTGTCCTTTTGGTTTATGCATTACAATAGAAGTGTAATGTCAAACAACAAAAGCTTTGAAAGTTCATCATTTGTTCCTTGATTAAAAGTGTTTCCTCCAGCTGTCTGCATAAAAATAAACTGTTATTAAAAAAAACGGATTCTGATTTTTTTTAAGAAATGAAATAAACTACCTTTACATCTGAATCACTTTCTTTGTGCCAGTCTCATGTAAAATATGATTCGCATGCGACAAAATGTAAAAACATTCAGGGCACATTATGACTAGTGCAGTTTTCCACTTAAAGGATTGTTGAAAATACAGCCGACTTGAGAAAAATTTCTGCTTCAGCTGCCTGTCTTGTTAATAAATTTCTACACATGGTTACAGGGAATTTTCTGGCTTTAATCAATAAGAAGATCTGTTCTAAGAAGCAGGTACCCAGCTTTACCTGGTCAGTCAATACAATGATGGGCTGCACTTAACATGCTTACTGAGGTTTGGCCTTTTTTCCCTCATGTCTTCTGTTCCCCAACAACAAGAAATGTTCCAGAGCTGCTGAGCCAAAAGGCAGCTGCTGAAGCCAATATTGCTGTAAATAATCAGCTACCGATGATCCACTTGAAAAGGATGGAAAAGAATGAGGGAGGAAAAACATAAAGGATGCAAAAAATGTGAAGTTTTAAACAATTTACCTCTGAAAATAAACCAGAATGTGTAAATTATGCTATAAAGTTCCACATATCCACACATGAAACAGGAATAAACCCTGCCTAAACTAATTTAAACTTATATTAACAATCTATTATTTGTTTAATCCCTGCCCAAAAGATTATAAATGGAATAGTTTGTTCATTCGAATGTATAAAATACAGCAGAAGTGCATTTTTATTTGTAAAATAAGTAAATGAACTCTTATTTTGAACATTTCCAATCCATACAGAGGTGGTGGGGAATTATTTTTAGTATGATCATTGGTATGTGTTTTATGTGCATCAACAGGCATTAGTTGTAAACACATCCCTTCTTAGTAGATTTTAGGCAAATTTTCTAGCAACAGTTTACAAGATGTTCAAGTTCAGATACCATGATATGATTTTCTTGAGAGTTGCTAATTTTCATCTTTTGCCTAAATCCATAGTTTGGAGAGAGTTTGCAAAAGAACAAAACAATCATAAAGGTATCAGTCAGAAGAGCATTGAAATTAAAAAAATTCAATAGCAGAATTAGGCCCCAAACTATTCACACCCCCAGCAGACAAAGATCTGAACTTATTTTTATTCAACCAGCAAGTTTAATTTGGGTTTTGCACACTTATGCAACCAGATTTTCTCATTTTTCAGTTGAATTGCACAACATGGATATCAGAATAATGTTTTGGCAATATGGTTTGAAACTATCCATCAGTCTTTTTTTCTTTAAAACACAAAAACTGATGTTTTAACAAGGGTGAATATACTTTGAAGCAGAAGACTAGGTTGTTGCCTGATTGGAAATGTGAATTTCATCTGTACAACTGTGTTCCAGTAAAACTAAACGACCTGAGAAAGACTCAGATGCATGGGT
This sequence comes from Poecilia reticulata, assembly GCF_904066995.2. Lineage (NCBI taxonomy): Eukaryota > Metazoa > Chordata > Actinopteri > Cyprinodontiformes > Poeciliidae > Poecilia > Poecilia reticulata. Next base: position 21,703,918 of record NC_088841.1, read on the forward strand.
TCTATCACCATAACTCAGTCATCAGTTTGCTGCTGAATGCATAAATCAGCCTCCCTCCATTCAGATTGGTATGTTCACATCTTGATGAGAATTTTTACATGTTTTAAATTTTTAAAGAACTGTTGGATACAGCTAGCTTTTTTTCATGTTTTTTTTACTTTACTTTATGCATGGGGTTTGAGGACATGAGATAATGACAGACTCATGTTTCTTGCAACATAACACATTCTGAGTAAGTCACTCTATGATGAGCCATAGGGTGAGATGGCAGAAAGTGCACTTATAATCTGCAGTTCCACCTCTCAAACTATAAATATTGGATATGTGTACCTGTGCATTAACACCACTTGACCTCTTTCTGCTCCTGCTGAAACAAGTTGCTTAATGGCATGACTCCTTTATAACATACCATATAGAAAGTACAAACTTTGACAATAAGGAAGTGAGTCGGAAACAAAACATACCCTGAAGCACCAAACTGAAACAGAAGATTTTACTGACTGAAATTCAGGAAACCTTGAGCATTTATCCTAAAAATGCCATTTTCTTTGTTCTGAATAATTGCCATCATTAAGGCCATTACCTTCAGTCTGTTTTGTTCCACTCGTCTCCCGCTGAAAGAGATGATTATTTTATCCTGCACCATTCAGCGGACCAGCAATTAGAAAATTAACCTCTGCTATCTTGTTTTTCTTGGAAAAACCCTGAACAGCTTGTTGCCTGCAATTAATGCATAAAAAGATTCTGTGATCCATCTGAATACGTATTCTGATGTGCACAGAGTGAGGAATAAAAGGACTGATGGAGCAAAGTGCTACTCCTTTTCTAGGAAAATCATATTGATGCTTTTAAGGTAATTAGATTAACTAAGCATCCAAAATACCTATTCTCTTAACAATCACTATGTTTTCAAAAAATTGTCATGCGGATTGCAAAATGTCACAAAAAATATGTGAATTAAACGCGTTTATCTGCTGGTTCGGAGCGACTCAACCAGGCTACTCAGAGTGTGATTTATGTCAGACACCGCCTGTGGATGGGGAAAGTTCGCTACATCAGAATTATTCAGTAAATGTGTTTCTCTCCCTTCATAAAGTGTTTTTTGTTTTTTCTGTTTTTGAATTTTGCCATTTCCATCTATCTCTTCTAATGCACTATTTCAAAATCATCAAAAATGTTTTTTGTTGTTGTTGAAATACCAAGTTCAGGTTCTTAAACCACGATTGGATTGGGTCATGTCATCACCAATAACACCCCGTCTGTGACGACTGCCACTCAGGCTGCTTTTTATAATACCAAAGAAAATGTGGGAACGGTAGATGTTATTACGGAAAGAAAAACACATGCATCAACGGTTCAAGTTAAGACATAATTCAATATTTTCCTGCAGTAAGATATAAAAGAACTGGGGTTGTGTGTATCAGAACACTTGATTAAGGTTAACATTTGAACCTCAGCAGAAACCCTGTGATTTTATTTTGTTAATATCGAAACATTCAAACTTAACCAATGTGTCTAACAAAAAATAGGGGAAAAAACACTTAGCTGTGCATTAGATTGCATGAGACAGTTGGTATTTTCCCAAGCTGAGTGCAAAAAAGGCAGACAGTTCCTTCTGACACTAAATGATCCGTAAGGAAATAATAAATCAAAACCTTCCGAACACAAATGTTGGATGTCAAAAATGGTCTGTGACCTCCCCCCTCCCTCCCCCACAACAACCTCCCAGGCATGCAGTGATGAGCACAAAACGTTAGCTGAGAAAATATGCCGTCCCCGTTGGGAGAAACCCCCCTGCCTTCCCCCCATTCCTCCGTCTAATGAAGACCAGAGCAGAGGATATCAAGTCCTCAATCAGCCGCGAGTCCACTTCACATATGTTCTGCTGAATCTCCGCTCATGTGCTGAGCCCCGCGATCTCAGGGGGATCACGCCGCCGAGCCTTATCGGCATTCCTCGGAGGCCTCGGTCAACAGAACCACATGGCTATCGCTGACAGGCGATGCCTTGACACACAATGGCAACACTTCAGCGTTAGATCATGTGATGCTCCAAAGAGACGGGGGGGGCCCGGACTGCTTGTGCGATCATCACGATCACATGGGGTAATTTGTTGGAAGCTTTGTGCAGATTCTCTTGATGGAGCGGAGTTAGAGGAGGGCTTTCTGAGTTTGGAAGTGGGGCTTTGCAGAGCAAATAGTCAGAAGAAGCAACTAGCTGGACGCAGACTTTCTGTATCGTTTAATCTCCATCTTCCTTTTCGACAGACGAACGTGAGCTTGTCTGAGATTCTATTTGATGAATTTCTTGCTTGTTTCATTCATCTAGCTCTGTGCTGTACCCTTCAAGAAACATCCATTTGTTTAATTTGTCAAGTAAAGGGGTAATTGCTTAAAACATAATAAGTAATAGACTTTAGAAAATGGCAACTAAAAGGCAACTAATTACATATTTAGTTATGTTTTTAGTTTTATTTATTACTGCAAAAGAAGTATTATTAGCAAATAAGTTCCAATATTGTAAATACTCAGCTTTTCTAAAATAACCACGACTATATAATGCCTTCTGTATATTAAACGTTTCTATTTGCTCACAAAATAGATTCACAAAAATGTTGTATCTCCCTTAAACTGTTTGAAATGAAAAAATAAAATTCCTACTGCTATTTGAGATTCAAGATTCGACGTCAGTTTGTTGAAATATTTCACTGAAACTATACGATGTGCAGAGCACTCAGGGCTGAATGAAATATTCACACACATGATGCTTTCCTGCTGCATCATTGCATTAATAAAGAATATTCCATCTGTGCGATTTTTACTCCTTTCCCACATCTCCTAGAAACTAGTTATTTAGGAAATGTAAAATCTTCACAGTGAAAGTACTTCAGGGACTTTCTGCATCCAAAATTTGTGCATTTACAGTTGAAGCTCAGACGTGGATAGTGGAAGCACAGGACTTCTGGGAGCTAGAACTTTATCATCATAGATTTTTTTTATTTTCATCGATTGGTTTTATCATCTGGATGTAACTTCCTTTTGCATCATGCTAATAGTTAAAAGATGCAGTAAAATGGTCTGCTGCTAAAGCAGAACTTCTCTATGTTGTCTTTTACTCTGGGATAAAACAAAATCTGCATTTTCAGACAGTTCCTTAAAGTATTCACAACCTTTGAGTACGAATAACATTGCTCTTAACTGCACATCCAAAAAAAAAATACAAAAACAGGGATTTGTATTCTGACCTGCATTTGTAAAACTAACTTTTGCTTCTGCAGCCTCTCCAACTCTGAACATTTCTCTTCCAGCTTTGAGATTTATATTTTACACAATATCTCAAACCTTCCTTTTCTTTTCTATTTCAACTCCCTCCATCTTCCCACCAAATATATAAGCATGATGCTGCCTCCACCGTGTTTCAGAGTGCCGTTCCTCAGGGCGGTTTTTGCGGTGTTAGTTTTTCTCGGCACAAAAAAGTTTGACATGAAGACCAAAGTGTTCAAAACTGGTCATGTGTGACAAGATGATCTTCTGCAACGTGTTTTACAGCAAACTGGAATTGGGACTTCCTTTGGCTTTCTTTCAACAGTGCTCTCTTCAATGAAGGTCAAAATTGTAGACTATGCGATGATTTTGCAGGCTTGCGGTCGGGTGATACCGTTTCTGTTTTCAGATGGTGCGTTAAACTTCTCCAAGAGATTTTTGATATTGTTTAATGATCTTAATCTGTTTTAAACTTCTCCACCGCTCTCTTTCTGAGTTGACTGCTGTGTTTCTTGGTTTTCATGATTCTGTTTGTTCTCTAGCAAACCTCAGCGGCCTTCACAGAACCGCTTCGTTAACTCTAAATAAATCACAGATGAACTCTATAAGTCATCTTTTTAGATTTTTAAATCCAGATGGTTTCATTTGATTCTATTTAGGAATATCAGAGTAGATTTGCTTCCAAAAGTTCTATTTGTAAAGAAGTCTAAAACCACATATCGCTCTCCTTTTACTTCAAGATTATTTGATACTCTGTGTTTTGAATGTCAAGTGAAATAAAAGAAAATGGGAAAAGATTTTAAGAGGAGTGGAGACTTCTACGTACCTGAGAGATCATTTGTCTTTAATGAAAGGTAAATCAGTTTCTTTCACTAAACTGATTTGTTTGTAGTCAAATAAGCACGGCTTACTGGACGCTCTGACCTTTGTTGACCCCTGCTCTCCATTATGCTCCATGCTCTATTATTAGTCCACTTGATTTAAGCTTAATGTCTCCCACCAAACTCTCCCATCTACGTTCAGCGGTCTACAACGGACAGCAGAAGAGTTTTCTATAAATAAAAATGATGTCCGAGCATGTTTTACTTCCTCCGCTCCGTCCTTTTCGTTTCGAACACGAGGTTTTCGGTTTTCACAGTAAACGAAGCAGCCAGCGGTTGAACAGCAGCGTCAGCCTCTCGTGGCACCCCGCGTGCAGGATGTCAAAAGTGTTAAAGAAAAAAAAAAGAAAAAAAAGTAGCTGGCAGAGGAAATACAAGAACGCAAAGAGTTCGACTGTTGCACAAGAGCATGCAGTCACGCAGCGAGCTGGAGACAGTGGTTTTGCTTCAGCTGTCCTCCTGCAGGACGGGGGAAGACACCTGATCTGCCTGTTTGGACGTGTAAATAGTTATTATTTAAACCCCTCTGTCAGTCTACTCCCAGAATGTTGCTGGTGTTATTTGAGGAAAACGGTGCATGTAGACATGTTCTTTGCTGGAACTAGACGTCCTTTTTTTCTCTCTCTCTCTCTATTTGACTTGCTCTGAACATTTTGTTTTCCTGTGGCAGAAGTCACACTTTCCATAGCTCTATTTCCGTCTCTGGGTTAAAGTGCAGTGCAGACAAAAGAAAGAAACCACTCAGCTGGCTAACTTCCTGTTTTCTCACTTGGTGCCTGTTCTTTTAAAGCAGAACCCCCCCCGCACCCCCCCAAAAAAAAAAACGAGTTTAGTGTGTTTTAAAGGGCATACGCTGTTCTGGTAAATCACCAGAGATAACGGTGAACACACCCAAAGAGCTCTTTAAACCTGTTTGTGGGATTTTATAAGGCAAGAAAATAAACTGAATATTTCATAGGCAAGAAAAAGACACTTTGCGGGTTATACTTAGAGCTGAAAGTGAAAACATGTCTAATTCCCTCAACCCCAATGTATGCCATTCTACCGTTGCAGGAAAGGTGTGCAGGCAGCTAATAGTGGACCGTCTGCAGCAGCAGACTGCACCTCTGAGAGCTTTTAAAGTTTCTGTGTCCTCACACGGCAGAGCGGGGAAATAAGCCGAGCGCTGGGTGAAAAAGAAAACACTCGGTTCCAGGAAAACTCACATCCTACCAGGTCTGCTCTTCCCCCCGTTCATTACCTCTCCATGACTCCGACGATGAATAAATCACAGCAGAAGAGCAACAGCCTGTGAGTTTAACTCGGGTCGCTGTGACGTGGATGGCTGAAAGCAGGGTGCGCGTTTTCTGCGAGGATGGCGCCCTACGAAACCCACACTGGTGCTGTTTCTCTTTTTCTAAACTTTCTGTTACTAGAAAACAAAACAAAACAAAAAACCCTAATGATTCTAAAATGAAAAAAAATTGATTGAAGTTTGCATATCAATGGGGGGGAAAAATCTCAAAATTGAACCGAGAGCATTTGTGTACAATTTTCATTTTTTACCATGATTCTCAATCAGTCAGTCAACCTACCATCTTGATTTTAGCTGGTTGATTCTAACACATGCATCCTCTGAAGCTCTGGTTGCTCCATCATTTCCCTAAAAGGATTTTGTTAGCTGGTGTAAACCATTCTTGGTGTGAATTTTGGTTTTGGGACCGTACGGGTATGGATTTTTAGATGTGTTTCCAGCAGCTGCGTGTAAAGGGACAGGCGATGCTCACTGCTCTAGTCATGATGTGTGTTTGCTGTTTATTTTGTTCTGCTCGGCTTGATGGACTCCTGGGTTAAGAAAGGAGGGGGGCAGGAGGACAAGAGGTGAAGAGGTCAAACAGTAAAGCAACCGCTATAAAATGGGAAACAATCCCCTCTTTGAGTCAGTGGAAATGTGCCGTAATTAGGAAAAAAATCACTGGTTATGGATATTATAAGAAGTTGAGCAATAAGTTTAAAAAAATTAAGGAGATTTCTCATCTTCACATTTTACTCCTGATAAAAGAACAAACTAAGAAAAATAAAACAGCAAAAGGTTTATTTCTAACTCTAGCACTCTCCATCAAAAAAATGCAGAGTTTGGTAAATAGCTGGTCCAAATTTAAAAGATTTAGCTGACAAACAGTGACAAAACCGCTTTGAGCCAGTTTACATTAGTATGTAAACTGGTTTTTCTATATCAGTTGTAAGTTATCAAATGTTCGTACTGATAGAAAAAATAAGAAAGTGCCTGGCCATTTGGGGTTTTCTACCCTGCTGGTAGAAAGCCATATTTCTGTCTCTATATAAAAAAAAATCTGAACTTGTTACTCTAAGCTTGTATCTTTTATGATGATAATTTGCCATTAATTTAAAATTCTGTAAGAAATTTGTTTTTATTGCAGCTCTTTAATAAGTCCCTGAGCTTGTTAAGGTAGAAAGACAGAAGTGAAATCGCCTTTTGAATTAATATGGCAAGCATGTAAGCAAACAGGTGTCTATTTGCACATCAAGAGGTTGCGGAGGAATATTATCATCCCTTTGTAGTCGGGCTTATGTTAAGTCACAGAGGATTTTTAGCGCTAATATTTTTCAAATGGTGCTTCACAGCTCATTTCATACAAAATGTTTCTCATTTTTCCTTTTTCTGTTGCTCACTTTGACATAGTCTGAGTTAATGATGAGTGGGAATAATGGGGGGGCAAAAGTTATGTTTTCTTGCAAACTGGAGCTTGCTGCAAATATGAGTCCAGCCGTGTTGTTTTAGCTCAGACCTTCAACAAAACTCTTGATATGGCAAACAAAAATTTGATAGTGAATGATTTATACTCGTACTGACATGTATAAAAAAGGAAAAGTCATAAGGGGAAAAAAGTTGACAAGAAATCCTAAAAATACTGTTCTGCATATGTGGTATATGCAGGAAGCATATCACCAACATATAAAACCTATTATTATGACATTATAGGAGGGAAAGTCTGTATGGAAAGAGAATTATAGACGTAGAGTAGAAACATTTTTACTTTTTGGACCTTTTTAGACAGAAAATCTCTAACAGGAAGTTTTCTTTGCTCCAATTTGACTTCAAAGAATAACTATAAAAGTGTTCAGTTTTCATCCAACTACTACTCTTTTAGTGTAGTGCATTCTATAACAGCCTGTGTATTTCAGACCAACTGCTTTTTGGTTATTTATTTTTGTGGTATAATAAGTTCCTTAAATCAAAAGACAATGCAGTCAACGACTTTGAGACGTCACTAAATGAGAAAAAAGGAATAAAAAGAGGAAAATATTACAGAAAAAAAGCCTTAAGAAATCCTCATCCCAATATGCTAAAAACAGACAAATTATGGCAATCATGTAGAAGAATGTGCTGTGGTAAGATGAGTTTAAAATATTACACATCATTTTCAACACATCACTCTGATTGTGAAATACGGCAGTGGCAGCGTCATGCTGTGGAGATGGTTTACTTTGTTAGGGAACGGGAAGCTAGCCAGAACTGATGGGAGGGCGGGTTAAGATGGAAACCTAAAAGCTGTAATGGATCAAAACAAGTGTTAGAATGGACCAGTCAAAGTCCAGACCTTGATGTTTTTGAGAATCTGAATAAAAACACCATCTTGCAACTCTTAATGATAGTAAAAGGAGTTTCTACAAATGGCAAAAAGAAATAGGAAACTTTTCACTAAACAAGCACGCTCTCCTCTGTAGATGGAAACGAAACACACCGGACTGTTTGGTTGTAAAGTAACAGAATGTGGAAAAAAAGTGGATTTAATTCTCCAAAAGCAAAATGAACAAATTTTGGCTTCAAGCATAAAATGAACTAAAATGCAAATAAAGGTAGCTCATTTAATATTTATACTCGATAAACAGGAAAAAAACAGAAACTCAAACAACCGAACCCCGAGGTGTGGGATTACACCGTAAACAATGAGTGTAATTATATGCTTCTCTCTGCTTGTCCTTACAGTTGTCTGCATACGCTTGGCCCGGGTTCTGTGTGGTTAGATTAGAGAAATAAGGTGATAGACAAACATGAGTAAACACCAAAGGATTGTTCCTGAGCATCTGCTTGTGTAAATAAAATGCTGCAATTACAAGTAAAAGTCTAAGGATGGCGCTACTTTTGTTATTGTTGCTGCTGTTTGACGTCCACTCGACATTTGTGCTGTGAACGTGTGGCTGTTATTTCAGACAAAGTGTAAATGGGCCTTTATGTCCATTAACCAGACACATCAGCAAAACCACCATGTTGGTTTTATTTGTGACCAAAACTCTCAATTCCTAAAGAAAACCGTGCAAAATGTTTTAAATTCATAAGTGCTATCTAAATTACAATACTTTATTGCATGCAGGATTCTTCTTATTTGTATTTTTTTTTCCAACAAATAAAAAAATTAATAAATAAACAAGTGACCAGTAAGACAAGGAAAGGGAAATCTGAGAACGAAATGATACGTTTCAGCTTGAAAAGGGGGGTAAGAAAAAGTGACCACTTTATTTTAAAGATGAAGATGAGAACCCAGAGCGCTGCCACCCCCCACCAGCATGGAGTGTAAACCTGCACACCACCAAAGTTAAGTGTTATGCTGCAGATGAATGAAAATACATATGGTTTTGAAAGTCATATATAATTTATACACACAAAAAACTCAATGTTCTTGAAATTTTAATTGAAACATCTATAGAAACTAGTGCATAATTGTGAAGTAGAAGAAAAATATTTAGTGCAAAAATAGCTCAAGCACAGATTGGTGAGATGGAGAACATTTTTGATTTTCAAATCTTACTTTCGATTCTCTATTGTATTTATCTGGATCACCAACTGAGTCTGTTTTTGATAAAGCCACCACACTGTCGCTCTGGCTTTTCTTTCATGACATTAACTTTAACGTAAACGTCTCCACAGAACAGCTGGATTTACACTGGGATTAAACACACAGGTGGACTCCATATCAAAAAGAATAGAATAGGTGCAGACTTGCAACGAGAAAGTTAGCAGAGGAAAGAAGTTCCTAACGAAGCCTGAAGCCCCTGGAGTTACACCGTCTACGCAGACTCCCTGGACCGAGAGGGATTTTATCGCCAGGCTCTCGTGGGACTTGAAGGTTATTTCCTAAGAAGCGAAGCAAAGACGGGTGTGAGCAGAAAACAAAGGAATGCAAAAACGGACAGAAAGAGGTGGGTGAGGAGACTGAGTCTGCCTAATTCAGGCTGGGACACAAACTGGAGGAAACCAACAACCTGAAGCTACAAAAGTACAAAGCCAGAACAAAAACACAAACAGAGCCCTCTGCAGTAACCCCACGTGAAACATTTTCACACTCCCATTTCCACAACAAGGAAACATCGACGCGAGATGCAAGACGCCGCTGGGTGACAGTCAGAGACGCACAAAGCCGACCGCACAGAGAGAAATGCAGCGCATGAAACGTTTTCCAGACTGCGGCGTCCTTTTTCCTTCATTTAGCGTTTATCCCAAAGTCACAGAGAACAAACTGTTATCAAAAGAGGACGGGAAGGCAAAGATATAATTCAGCGCTTCAGCTGGAGAACTCTGAGAGAGGAGAAAGCCTTCAGTGTAAAGTATCTGCAGGGATTCTGCTCTTCCTTTTATATTTTATGCGATGGACCGAAACACACTTGTGCCTGATTGAGCGGATGGAGAAAGATGCATGGTTTTGGAACATTTTGTACAAATACAAACCAGAAAAGTACACCACTCGGTTTCTCATAATTATAGCAAACTGCTTTCAGAAGTGGCCTAATTAGTACAACTGCAAATCCACAAAAAGTGTTTGTCCACCAAACCTGAGAGCATCAATCAGAGTAACCCAGCGGTGGACCAGGAGAACAAAGGTTTTCTTGTTTGTTTGGCCGTGTCTGGGTTGTATCTTTGGATTTGGTTGTCTTGTGTGTTAAAGCCTGACTTGGTGAACTCACGTTTATGACATGGTGGCCTGGATCTGGTTGACTGGAGGATGTAAGTTCTGAGAGGTTCTGCCTCACAGTGGGCCTCTGTTTGTTAGCAGTTATTCACAAATTTTTCTGTGAAATTTAGCTCTAAGTTATTCACTAAAATTTTGCCTCTTTGCTGATTTTTTTTTCTTTTTTTTTTTTGGAAGAAAATGTTTCTAAAATATTTTGCAGGGAAATGATTGTTGGGAAGATGAGATACGTTGGTGCAATGCTACTTGACTTGCTACTGGCTTTGAGGTTGTAAAAGTCGAGGACCTTTCAAAAGAACGATGAATATATAGATGCAGATTGAGCAACAGCGGAAAGGCTTAGATTAAGTATAGTCACATGTAAGAATGACCCAGTCGAAGCTCAGACATGAATCCAATTGAGAGAATGTGGCGAGACTTGAAAAGATTATGCTGAAGTAAAAGGTGGTTTTCTGAAATATTTGGGAGAATTAAACTCAAATGTAGACCTTATATTTGTTTTTGTTTGGTTTCTTAATGAAAATGATCATTTCACTTTGACTTGATCATGTCCTAACAAGACAGTTTGCAGTAGAAATGCTACAAGAAGATCCCTGTGTGTTGTGCGTCTTATATGTATAAGGTTAATCATTCCTTTAGTTGGTATAAAAAGCATTCCTTTGTATTTTTGTTCTGTATTTTTATATTTTTGTACATTCAAAACACTCTAAAGAGTAAGAACAAAGTCCACCTGTGAAGGTTCAAAACCAGAACTGTTCTGGTTTAACTGACAGATGATGTTCCGCCTTTCAAGCTTTAAGAAGAGACAAACACACCCAACCTTGAAGCCTCGCTATCTGGCTGCTGTGACTTTAACTGTCACCGTTACGTGTGATTTAGGATGCTTGAGCACAGACAATTTCTGCACCACAAATTCAAGTAATCATCCACATAGAGCATGAAATGCATAAAATCCATGCTTTATTCCCATGTGGAGGAACCCGCAGCAGTGTGAGGCGTGCGTCTCTGTTGATGTGTTTTTGAGCATCGGGGAGGGAGGGAGGGAGGGAGGACCAGGGTTCGCTATGATCCGCTCCTTAAAAGCTGCCTTTCCCTGTCCAGTGCACTTTCCTCGGCCGTCTCACACAGAGTGCGGCTCTGAGTGGGAGGTTTATCCTCCACACAGTGAGGCAGCACACAACCAGGTCCTAGCCTTCTCCTCTTTCCCTGCAGGAAAAAATGGACAGGAGGAGCAGATGGGTGTGGACAGGACATCCATCTGAAGGGGATTTATGCAAGAAGCCGCTGACATGCCTTGTTGTCAGGCTGCTGGGAGCAGGGCTGATGAAATGGACAGGGTTATGGTCACCTCTTTAGCGCAGCATGAATGGCTCCCTCTCTGCATAAGTGATCAATCCTATTTAGTCAACAGAAGAGGGAAAGTGGAGAGGATGGATGCGCCGTGCCTTCTGAACTCAAGATTTATGTTTATTCCTTTGAAAATGACTAAACCAGACTGATTGCATCTCCTCTTAATTCCTATGCAATGTATGTTTTGTAAAGATTTTTATATTTATCTATTTAGTAATCACTGTTTGTCCGAGGGATCAACATGAAAAGGAAGCCTTATATATACTTTTTTTTTTCTTTATTAGTAATTCACTTTTTTATTGTAAGAAAAATTCAAGAACACTATCAAATTATCAAATGTAAAATAATTTAATATAGCAATGTTGTTAAAGGAGACTAAAATCAACAGAATGCAAACATGACATGAGATAAATACTTTAAGCAAACACAGGAGACACCAGCATCTGTCGTCCTTAATGGACATTTTAAATTCTTCTGTTGGGAAAACCTCAGAAAGTTGTTGCAGTGAATGAAAGAGGCAATTTCAAACCATTTTTCTCCAACTTCTTTACATGTAGAACAACAACAAATGTAATTTAAAAAGTCTGTGAGCAGAGCCTGCTGGTAGTCATAGCATTTGCACAGTTAATAGCTTTTTTTCCGCATTAACAAATGAAATGACCAATTAAAAACAGTTTTATTATTATTATTTATTATCTCAGGTTATCTTTTGTTGATGATAAAATTTGTTTAATGATCTGGGACATGTAAGTGTGACTGGAAAACAAAAGCAAAACAAAGAAAATCTGTAAGGATCTAATAACTTTCGCATCACAGGATATAAAATGAACATAGAAAATCTGTTTTCATGTCTCTTCTAAATGCCTGCTTTTCTGTTGTTCATACTGAGACAGCTTGCCGTCTCTACCTTTACATACAGGCCTGTCCTCTTTCCATGAGTGATGCACATCCTCCATGTTTCCTGTGCCACATTTCACGTGAGATTGTGCAATGCTCTCAGCTTTCAGAGAATTACATTCTTTCTGCAGACTCAGATTCCGTCCACACACTGCCATGGCTTAATCAAGCCGTAACAGTGTGTGGCATTGAGCTATACTGGTTTTTTTTTTTTTATTAATTTTTTTAGTAAAATAAAATCCCATGGTTTGTTTTGCATTGTATCCTGTTCTGAAGTCTAACCAGGAGGAGGAAAGTAGGTTAGATTCTGCCAAGTGGCTCTGGTTTCAATCCGGTAGCAGAAAACATGATTAGTTTTTTGTGTCCAGAAACACTTATTATTATTCAGAATTGTGTCCCGTTTTATTTTTCTGTTGCATTTTATCTTTTTCTTTACAGTATACAGGAAAGGACAATATAAAATCTATAGCTAATATGTATACAAAAGATGCTACAGTAGGTTCATCAAAGGCTGCAGCTACTACCCAGCACTGAAGAGACAACTGGAGGATGCAGAATGTCAGCAGAATGGCCTTGAAAGCATTGAGTTTTAGAAAAAGTGCATAAAGAGACATTCAAACTAAGCAGCTCTCCATTAAATAATAAAATAATTTTTTGTTTCTTACTGAATTCTCCACATTAGCTTTGCGGTATGTACGGACAGATTGGCCTCTATCAACTGATTTAAGAATTATATATTTTTTTAAAAACGTTATCCTCATACCAGAAGCCACAAGTACTTATGAAGAGAGGCACATTTGTTAGTCTGTGGCCCTGATTGTCCTGCAATGACCCAGATCCTTAGAGAACGTGGTGTTGTGGACTTTAACCCGGTTCTGGTTTCAACTGAAGGAGAAAAAGGGCCACATCATCACAGATCCATCACTGTGCTTAACAGTGTATTTTTTTAAGGAACAAGCTTTCTTGCCACAAAAATGTTGCGGTGTGGTCAACTTGGCAGATTCTTCCCCTTTTTTTTTGAAAGTTCACCCCGAACGATTCGATTTGCTCTTAAAACAAAATTCACACTACGAAAAAACGCTTCCGTCCTCATCGCTTCTTTCTGCACCAACGTGCAGAAGGCCAGCGCAGCTTCTTAAACGTCAAACTGACTGGAATGCAAACAAACAAGAAGCTAGTTGGTTCCAGTGACAAACGGTCCGCCAGTAAATCTTGGAGATAAGTGATAATTGAGCCATCTGTGCAGACGCTGCAGTAAATATTTCAGCAGCGGTGGACTGAGCGCTCCGTCTGCGGCTGAGTCTCTCCTCCCGCTTCTCATAATGTGATTAATCCAAGGCTGGATTTCCATTCTTTGTTTCTTTAGTGTTGGGGATTGTATTCTGTAATGCACCTATTTCTAAATATATCTGGCTTCCTAAAGAGAGGGTGGGAAAAAAAACACACACACACTTTTATCTCCCCTCCCTTTCTTGTCACTTCCAACCTGAGTCTCTTGCAGCCCCACACCAGGCATGAGAGAATATCTTTGATTTTACGCAACGATCACATTTGGACTGCTCAGCGAGCAGGGAGCCCACCGCCTGCTGCGTCCGGGCGAACCCCTCAGTTCTGTGCAACAACAGTTAACCTAGTCAGAGACTTTGAGTTCCTTGAAATGATATGAATACTCTGCACTTTTTCACGTTTTCTTCATGTTAAACTTGCAAACATGGATGTACTTCAGGTTGACTTAATGTGACCAACACAAATTAGTTCATAGTTTTGATATGCAAACAGAAAGGCACTTGTTTCTCCACGTTGGATAAATATGTTCTAGAAAAGTTGGACTTTTCTAAAATATTTCAGTGTGAAATAATGCAACAGCAATAAAATAAGTGTTTTATGTAGCCAACAATGAATAACCTGCCTTACTGACAGACGTTTTCATTAATGCTGCCACTAAAATGCGAGAAATAAGAAAATATTAGGAGAATTTAGGCTTAGTGTTCCACCTTCTCTGGTAGTAAAACCACTCCATGTGTCAGGGATGACCTATCACATTGCATAATTTAAGCGTGGACCTTTTGAATAATGAATGTAAATTTTCCATCTGATATGACTCTTTAAAGGTGCGGAGGACTGAAATCTCCACGGCTCTGCGTCTCCCAAGTCCTACAAGCTGCTCCTGCTAAACCGTTTTTGTTTTCTACAATTTAAATCTTAGGCAGATCTCTGTAAAACAGTCCTCCTTTTGCCATTTTTATTGTTGCTTATTAGCAAGGTAAAAAATATTTTCTTGTGCCAGGAGCCCTTGCTAATAAATCATCTTTAATCAGTGCTGTGTCTCCCATCTGACCAACTGTCCATGTTAATGTTCCATCAGGCCTTTCGGCCTCATTCATCTCCTGCCTTTGTGTTGATGCCAGCGAGGCATCAGGCTATGGGAACCCAGTGTTCCTAAAGAGCCAGCAGCCATTTGCAGTCGGTGACGTTGTGAACCTGAGTTTTATTAATAAACAAAAGCTGATGTGTTCGTGGCCCGAGAAACTACAAGTGATTAGGCCCCTCGTCAGAAGTTTGTCACAGGGTTAGGGGACCGTCAGGAGTTTGGGAGTCACAGCCACAGTTGGTATCATTAGCAGCGGAGCAATGGATCCAAAACCAGCCTGAGGCTGCTCATCAGTACTTGTCAGAAAGACGGCTTCATTAGTCACTGTCCAGATGACGAAGGCTATTGTAAAGGGTATCTCATCCCCCGCGATGAGCCAAGTGTCCTCACAAATAGGTTGCTGACCTCCGAGGAGTCTCTGGTCCTGAGGGGGAGGAACTGGAAGAAACCGAAGATAAGGACAGGCCAGAACTGGGGTGAGGGTTTACTGACCGCAGGGCACAGCCAGGACAGAGGCTCCCCTCTCCAAACACCCCCTCCCCCCCATCTGAACTGCCCCTGACCCCCATCTGCACAATGAAGTTAGCAGGCTGCCGACTCCTGTGTGCTCGGACGAAGAGGCAGATTCCCCAAGAAGAGGAGAGAGTGGGCAACACCTAACAACTACCCCCATCACCCCCAACCGCCGGTAAAAGTTTGCAACATTTATCTGATCTGTAGCTGGATGATTTGAAGTAGAGAGGCAGTGAAGATGGATGTGAAATGATTATATATATATATAAAAAAAAATTGGCACCTTTTTGATGTGTCTCCCTTTGATTTTGTCTCTGCGGTGCAACGTAAATGACGGCACTGACAGCATGCAGGCATCTGTCCAGCAAGCAGACCGATGATGAATGCTTTGATGTTAAAGTTGTCTGGATCTTCACAAGTCAGTGTTTTTTTTTTTTGGTATTCATTTGTTGCACTTTTGCAATCTTGACTTATAAACATGACATAATAAAGTCATTCAAAGAGAAAGATAATCGTGTCGGTGATGATAAAGTCATTTAAGGGAAAGGAGAGTGGTTCTGTAAAATAATCATCAAAGTTTTGCAGTGTAGTTAAATAATAAACATTGTTTTCAAGCGGCTTCAAGAAGATGGTGTTGTGCATAAACCAAAATAATGAATTGTTCATTATTTTTAAAGCAATAGTAGAACAAAAAAATTGCACCAATTGTTGCTATAGAAACTGAAACAGTTCATCTTGTGTTGCAGTGACATGATGTCAAACTGCGTGAAATGTTGAAAACCCAGCCGCTAATTTGATTACATTTCGTTATGATCAAGAGAAATTTACCCATTTAGGTTTGAGAGCAACATCTTAAAACCACGGTACTGTTACACTAAACAGTTTTAATATTTGTGGAAGACATTTGTTCTTTAAAGTCTTCAATATTGTTTACATTTCAACTTTAGCTCTCTGTTCACCCGTTTTCTACCTTATGCACATTTGCTCATGTTAGCATTTCAGAAGAAATTGATTCATAAAGATTCACACAGCTTCCTCGGCTTTGTTCTGCCAACCGAGACGCTGCAGGTTGTAAGATGCGTGTGAAAGGAGCTTTGCATAGAATATTACTCTGCAATTTATTTACTTTTCTCTCTCAGATCCCAAAAAAAAAACAACAGAAAAAACACAGCCAGCTGCTTGCTGAATAAGCCCCCAGAGGTGGATTAAACAGGTGCTGTTACTGAAGTGGGGACTTTATTAAGGACATTACAGTAATCAGGGCATAATGACCTCATCATGCCTTCAGATGTAGGTGAGGAGGGAGGTGAATTTAGAGTCTTTCTAGTGTGAATCTTTTTGTAGCAAACATCTCTGTGACATCAGAACAGCTCTTCAATCAAAGGAAGTAAAAGTCCAGATGTCGATCTGGTCCAATATTGTAGCAGATCTAACAAAGAATATGTCATATCTGGAAATATTAGCAGTCTGTATGCATTCCTGCTTGTGTCAAAGCAGGAATGCAAAGTCTACTGCTGCGGTCAGTAATGGCCAGTCTCTATAAATAGTTCTTAAAACAGTTTAAAAACATATCATCATCTAAACCTCTTTATTGAGCTGTTTATTGATGCTCTGTTTACTTTTCCAGTCTCAGATGTGTTGGAGGTGTTGGAGTCTGACATGCAAATTCAGCAGGAATGGACGTGCGATCAAGTTACAGAAAGTTGCTTTGTTAAAATATTTTTGAGCTTCCAACATTTGTCTGCTAATAACCAGATGGTGTTTGGTTGGAAGCAGCTTATAAGAAGAATTTGGCACAAGGTAAAAAAAAAGAAAAAATAGAGAATACCCTGGTCTAAAGCTGTTAATCGCAAATAAAGTGGAAAGATTTTGGTTATTTTTTCTTGTTGAAATGAAATACTTTTTTTTTTTTTTTCCAAATTTGGTAATCCATCAAGTAATTTTGGACTTAACTGTATGGGCAGAAATTGCAGCTCGTGTCTCTGTGGATAATTTATACCAGCTGATCAAAACCAACACTAAATGTTCACATAAAATCTTTTTGGACTGGAAAATATTGCTCTACTTTATTAAAACTGAGATACTGGAATAAGATCAGAATTAAAAGCATTTTTTGAATATACACTGTGGTTTTTCTCTACTTTTTTTTAGTAAGCGTCAAGTGTTATAAGTAAACATTCACACCATATCAGTTGTAATATTTGACAAAATTTTGGCCAGCATATTTTGCAAATAGAAAAGAAAAAGGTGATTTGACACAATTTGTGCAGTTTATTATTTATCATAATACAGAAAGGAAATGCTATTAATCACATGTGTTTATTTATGTGGCTACAGCTGAAGTGTGTAATGTTTTAACTGCATCCAGTTACATTCTTGTTTATGTGGGTTGCTGCATTTAGCCCGGTGCCGTTTTGCTGCACATGCAGGATTTCCTATGTTGATGTGGCCTGCAGATTTGTAATCATTCAGTCAAACATGTTGGAAACATTTGGAAGATTGACAGACACAGTACAAGGTTTATTATATTTCTAAATATAACGTTTTGCAGTCTTAGATGGATGTTTATGCCAGTGCCGTAATGCAGAAGTTCACAAATATTTTAGACCAAGCAAGCATAATATAACATATATACGCCATGTATATGGCATTAGTATCTACCATACTCAAAATTAGAGCATTCATTGTTTTCTCTGATGATGGTGTTAAAAGAAAACTTTAGCCCCAAGAGAGTCCAGGTGAGTTTTGATTTTTAACTTTATATTTTTAGGACAAAACAAATCAGGGACTTCTGTGTGTTTTGAATTAAACTGAGGGGATTTTGACCCATCTACTCATTATTAGCCATGACAAAATGAAGGCAGACCTGTAGAGGGCCATGTGGTGACACAGAAATATAAAGTTGAATATTGTCAGCATAGACGCTGTGAGGAAAGTCCCGGTTCTCCTTGAGTCCAGCTAACAGGGTCATATAGATGTTGATGTATGAGGAACGGACCACATGTGATCATTAAAATTAACCAGTCACACAACATAGTCCCAGCCTGACAGAGAGCTGAACCAGAATGTCGCAGGACAACTGAATGAACTGCACTTTCCTAAGATTAAAAAAATAAATGTTGTGCAGAATAAATTTAGCGCAAAGAAGCCCAACTTACAAATAAATACACATTTTTATGTTTTTTACCACTATAAAGTACTTAGCTAACAATGTGAAAACTAGACAAATAAAACAGCCTAGACAAAGTTTAGTTCTTTGGCATTTCCCCCATCATCCCATGACATAATCCCTCGCATCATCGTCCTTAATGACAGTCGACAACTGTATAATCATTCTGCCTGGTGGTTAGCAATTCTGGAAATATTGTGATTTTTATTGCAAGCTCCTTCAAACATTGTGAAAAATGCATTTGTACATCGTCCCAACCTAATGCAGGCAGTTACTGCAGCTCTCAGGTAAAGAACTCCACCGGTCTGAATAATTCAGGGCTTTCCTTTAAAGAGCCAGTACACTTTTGTTGCATCAGTCTTCAAAAGAAATTTGAATGGCACGGCTTGATTAGCCACAGAAAGTTTTTCAAAAACTGTCCCACGAGTGTCCTCAGCTGGAACCCGACATGAAAAGCCTGACTGACAGTGAGGAGATCAAGCATCTGTAAGCCGTCCTCCATGAATAATGAGGATGTGTGTGCGTGTGTGTGCGTGTGTGTGGGGGTGTGTATGCGTGTGTGCTGGTGTGTGTGTGTGTTTGAGAGGGCACATTTTGCACTGCATGACTGTGCATATTTGTAAGTGGGTAAGTGGAAGGCTTGTTTGGGTGTGTGTTTGTTTCTTGTGCGTTACATCAGGACGCTTGCCCTCAGGATGATGCCCCAGTCTCTACTGTCAACAGCACCGGCCCTCCCGTTTCCTTTAATCTGATATTTCATAGCTGCAGCTCAATGACAAGACGTCTCAATTCCTACTGTAACCCCCGAGCAGCGTGAAAACCTCCTTACAAATTGGCATGCTGGGACTGTTGCCTCACTCACACAGAACGAGGCTTTTGTGGCTTTGAAAGCCTTTTGAAAACATTCTCTTACATGGAGCGGGATATCACTTTCATGACAGAGGAAAAAAGGATTAGCTGTTAGCGTACTGTCAGGGATGTCTTTAATGCCGTTAGATTTCTTTGTGCTTTCATAAAGCAAATCCAGTTTGTTTATGTTGACAAATTTTTATTACCAAACATCTCCAACCATTTTTTTCCTGTAATACAATTTGTCCCTTTAGTCCCCCTAATGCCAGCTTTTCAACAACCAACTTCAAATGTGCAGGTTGGACTTTATTAGCTTTTTCCTGTGCAGTATGAAAAATGTCAAATGTAAAAGCTTTCCTTGCATTTTGAGGTGTGAGAGCGAGCCTCCTCTCCCCCTCTAGTGGGCCCCTCGTTGGGGTGGGAAGAGGACGGAGGTCGTCGACTGTGTTCAGACGGAGAGGAAAAGGGTTAATCGTGCTTGGGACAGGCATCTCCTTGAAGTGGGAGGCAGTGGTAGGAAGTGTCCAGATTTATGGCGCTCCGTCCCTTGTAAGCCGCCTTCACCGTGGCAGTTGACCAGCAGACAGGAGGGGAGAGCAGAGAGGAGCTGTAAATCACGGCGAGAGCGTGGCTCAGACACACACACACGCATACGCAAACACAAACACCGCCAGTTCGCAGGCAGATAAAGTGTGAGGGAAGGGCGGCTCTCCAGTAGCCTGCTGACAAACCGATAAAGCTGCTCTTGGATGAGAGATTTATGTCCTTATTCCTGGCTTTTATTTTTCAGCCAACATCTTCAGAACATCTACAGCATTTGGTGAATTATGACAGACCACACTAGGTTACCCACAGTCATGTGTTCAGAATTATACAAAAAGTTATGTTTCCCTTACCGAGCAAAACTCACAAGAAAAAAAAAAAGGTTTGGACATGAAATAAAATGTTTGCAAACAGATCACGCTGCCTCTTCCCAACATGATTTGCAAATAGAAAAAATACACACTGGTTAAAAAATAGACGACGGACAATGAATCATTCTTTGCATGTTGCCTAAAACGGACTTTTGAATTTCAAAATACCAATGACTAATGATGAAGCAATCAAGCTTGTCTTTAGACAGTTCAGTTCTTAAGAGAAGCAAAAACTTGCTTCATATTTTATTCACAAAAAAGCATTTTCATCTTCAACGTTTGGCCAAAATAGAAAAGGTAATGAAGTCAAATTTATATAAAATTCAGGTTATTCCAATTTATTTTAATACTGTCCAAATTATAAGCATTATATCTAACTTTTTATTATTATCATCATTTATTTTGGAGTATTATTAAGGTAGCATTAACTGTAATGTCTTCTGTCCTGCTGTGTCATATTGTAAAACATAACATTTTATATGGTACCCCTGGTTTAATTTAAAAGGTGTACAATCAGATATATATTCAAAACCAATTAGATGCACTGTGATTCTCTGACTTCCAATTTAGTCCAATTATATTTTTAATTAAAATGGGAGTTGCTGCAAATAAAAATAGCAACAAGATGCATTTGGTGGAGACGATAAGGCACAATACTAACTCTTCACATATCGGGAGCAATGCTCCAAAATAAAAAAACACTTAAAAAGCGATATCACACTAAAACTGCTACATTTATAAAATAAATATTAAAATAGCAGGAAACATTGATTCTTTTTTACTTTATCGGCACATGAAAAGTGCCTATTTAGACAACTTTATATACAAAACAGCTGTGCCGCTATTTTCTTCATCCACTGAGGTGAGACAAAGTCTCACACTCCAAAAAACCTCATGTTCGACACAAGAAAAAAGAACTTTGATTTTGGCCAATGAAAACCCACTATTTCTATCGCATCCACATATTCTGACTCAGTGGTTTATTATTAGCTGTGGTCTACGACATGTGTGTGCAAGAGACTGTCAACACTAGTTGGTGAGCAACCAGGAAGCCACAGAAGGGGTGTCTTGTTACTCCACTTCACTCTAGTGTTCCTCTCAGTGAACTTACTCTCTGTTGCTTTCAAGAGCCGTTGACTCAAGTCCCTTCCCCTGTGGTCAAACGATCACTCGGCAAGCGGGCCACGAATGTGAACACTGGGTCTGCGCAAGCGACAGTTGAAGAACAATAATCCTCCAAAATCTACACTGGTCTGTCTTTTCTTTAGATCCTAGTGGTTTCAGTAGACAGGGGGGGGGGGGGGATCTCTGGTCACTCTTTGACTGCTGTGCCCACATAGACTCTGCCCGGTTAGATCATCCATCCTTGTGGCGGCCGTGTGGCCCCACTCGCTGAGCGTGTGCTGTGCCCTGTGTGTACACAAGATCTCTGGCCTCAGCAGGGAGTGTTTACCTAGCTGAAGTCCAACTGTGTCACACTATCTCCTTTCTCTGTACTGTAAAGAGAAAGGAAATCACGTCAAATAAATCTGTTGACTAATAAATCCATGATTCTCTGAGGACTTTAAGTCAAATAAGAAAAGCATTAGACTGCATAGCTGTATTCTATGCTTAGACGTTTTGCCTTTTCAATATATGCAACTTGCATAAAAATATTTGCAGCTCAAGAATATTAAAGCATATATATTTAAGGCTAACTTTCCAAACAACAAAGGCAAAAATGAAAAAATTATCACTGATTCAGAAAAATAATATAGCAAAAACTTCAACTGCGCAATAATTGTGGGTGAACTCCATGATGTAAACTCAGGCGATGACAGATTTTTCATCAATTTTGTTGCTGCACTACTATCAAAGAAATGAAATCTAAGGTTTAGTTACAAAAACATTACCTTTTCTCTGTGGCTGAGCTAAATGAAGTAGTTCCCATTTTCTCTACCACATCTGTTGTATGGATTTTTATAGCCAAACTTTGTGATGTATAGTAGTTTCAGTGGTGTGGCACAGAGTTTCGTCAGGATAATATCTTGACCACTGAATTGCAGATTCATTTGTTGCACATGTAAAATACGGACTGATTATGTGTAAAATAGTGAGACTTGTCTTGCAGACTCGCTGTTTGCAAGTCAGACTCATAGAGGCTCACCATTGAAATCCTATGAGGTTGAAGTCGCCATGTTACTACAGTCAGAAATTTTAGCTCATAATTTCTTACTGGATTAATCTTCAACTTCTGAACATCCATTTATATAAGAAACTTTAACATCGCTGCTTTTGTCTTATTCGCCAACTTTTCTTGTTTTCTGGCCTGCGTTACGGTAATGTTTTTCTTCCATAATCTTACATATTTCTCGACTTTGATCATGGTATTTCACCGGTAAAACCTTATCAAGACTAAAGTGTTGTAAAAAAAAAAAAAGATATTTGCTTTTACATTAAATTGTTTTCTGGAGGTAGGTCGGGTGGGTTGACTGCACACCTTGTAGACGGACCTGCTGTAGAGAAAGAAGGGTGCTAAAATTCACAAGCCAACCAAACATGTAAGCAAGAAAAAAATGAGTGGCATTTTCCCCCCTCTGTATCACGTCAGGTGAAAGCCGGATTAAACATTCTGAACTCTGAAGAGAGTCTGGTGAAAACATTTTCAGTTGATTCGGTTAAATTACTAAAGGGAAATAACTCTAAACTCTAGATATTATTTGAGAAGGAAAAACAGATGTAGTGTTCAGTACAAATCTTGTATTAAGAAAGATCTTGGAAGAAAAAAAAAAAGAAAAGCAAATAAATATAAATGAAATGATGACATCTCTGCTTATCAAGCTGCATAAAAAAATACAAGTGCTTGACTACACCTTCAACCCTCCACACAGCCATAATTCACCCTCACAATCTGTCAGCCCCGGCAGCGGTAGCTCCATCATCCTGCAATAATGCTTCACTCGATTGTTGGGAGGAAGATGATGCTCTTCAGGGAGGGTAATTCGCCCCTCTGTGATAAAAGCAGCTCAAGCCGAGAGCTGACAAGATTTATTGTTGTGTCTTTTTAAATGTAGCCAATTTCACTTTAATATGATATTAAAAAATGATGCATGCCTGAGCTTTGACTATTCGTGTTGAGGGAATCTCATTTTGGCCAGAGGCAGCATTGAAAATCCAAGATGGCATGTTAGAAAGATAGTTGATGGTATCTTCAGTGTGGATTGGGGCCCTTCTGTAAAAGAGGCTCCAATCAATTATGAAAATACAGCGCCACTTTTTAAACTCGGGTCTGTGAAATGCCTTGATCTGATGACAAAAACGCGCAAAACAAAGAATTAATGTGCTAAAAAAAAAAAAAAAAAAAAAAAAAAGACAGGAACTGCAAATCTTCAGGGTGCGATTTTTGTTCCAAATTCAAATTAGTATAAAACCAACCAAATTTTCTAATTTGTTCAAATTCTCGATCTACACTCCCAGCAAAACATGTTTAGCACAATAATCATCAGCAAAATTGAGTAATTTCACTAATAGTTGCAATACTTTTACTGTGCAGAAGCATCACACTGTATAAAAAGTCCAACTATGTAGATTTTTTTTGGTTAAATGTTATGTTTCCTCACCGAGTAATCTTCATATTCACAAATTTGGTGTTATAGTAAGTGCCTAAACGCACTGATATAAATAGTACAACTTACTATGGACTTGCAGTTCAGAAGAAGTCAGTTGCCCGACCTCATAATGTTACAAAAAAAAACACAACATTGTTATTGCACAACAATCTGCTGTGTGGGAATGCTTTGTTTGGCTGCAGAAGGAAGCATTGAACTTTCTCCAACATTGCACACAGGGAAAACACAGCAGGAATATGCATGTTCTATGTTGAGCTTGTACTTGCACAACAAAGCCAGAATTGCGAGAAAAACTTTCTGACTGTGCTGGGATTGCACACTTGCTAAAAATATCCTAAACACTTACATTTGGAGGAGTTTAGTTTGGGCAGTCATGAGCTGTTCATATTTGTGATTTTACATGTCAAATGATTTTAAACAATGAGGGAGGGGGAAAAAAAAGATGATGATGTCATGGCTTTCTAAAACCTCTGATAGATGAGCTTACACATCTGAGTTATTGGAGACACACCCATGAATGTATTTTAAGGCCACACCTGGAAACACACTACTTCCTTGTTTGATATGATGGGAAAGTCACATGAAACAACCCCAGATATTAGGGAGAGAATTGCAGAAGTCTGATTCATACTTAGGAATAATTCCCTGATGCTTGAAGTTGCCACATTCATCTGTTCAAACAATTATACCCGTCTCCTTCGCTCAGGAAGGAGACGGGTTCTATCTCCCAGGGATGAATGTGCTGATTGTGCAAATTGACCCCAGAACAAAATCCAGAGACCTTGTGAAGATACTGGCTAGAGCACATAAGACTCTTTCATTATTTACAGTAAAAAGTGTCCAATACCAAGGTGGGCTAAAAGACCCCTCAGCAAGGAGGAAGCAAACACTCTAAAAGAAACATAAGAAACCAGACTGCAGTTTGCAAATGCACACAGGAGCAAAGACTTTCACTCTGGTAGACATGTCCTGTGATCTGATGAAACTGAAGTACTACTGTTTGGCCATAATGACCGATGCTTCATTTGAAAAGACGGATACTGGTGCAGCTGGGAACACCATCCCAACTGTAAAGTATTGTGGTGGCTGTTTGCTGCAAGAGAAGTAAAATAGATGGAAACAGAAGGAAAGTACCTGATGTGGAAACACGATCAGCTGTACCTGACAAGACGTGATGTTTCACAAGATTTTTCCATTTTTTTGTTATGTTTGGACATATTCAACCCATTTTTTTTTTTTAAATAACAAATAGTATATGACAATGTTTGAAATTCTGTAATGGCACAGGACATTTACTTCTGCTTTTGTTTCGTATTAAGCTACATTTACTCACATTGTAGATTAACATTAACAATATTCAAGAGGATGCAGCTTGGGAAGCTTAGGTGGAGTGATACTGGACAAACTATTGCAAAGCAGCCAATCCAGCAGTGTCATTCTTTTTTTCTCTGCTGCTGACTGGCTGTACAACCAAGAGCTGAGAGAAGGAATACTGCAGATGTTGCCTCAACTTGAATACTTCAAGTATTCAGATTTGATCTATTCTGGCGGATACCAGATACATGAATACCAATAAAGACAGTCGTCTGTATTGCATTGGTCAAGGTATCTCAGCATACCTTTGTGCCCTCCAAACAAACCTTTCATTTTCGGATACTTGATAAAAAGCAAAGTGTATCGACCTCCTATTCGTAAGTTTGACCTCACAGATTCCACAAACTAATTTTCCAATGAGAACGGTTTGAGTGGCAGAGGTTCTTCTTTACAAAACTTTGAAAAATGTAACAGCTCTAACTCTGAGCGTGAAAGCAGAAATTCATAAATCCACAACTAGCTGTTCGATAGGTTAGCATGTCCTCCTGGTGTTATTAGAAGCAACAGGGCTGCTTAGGAAGCTATTTGTTACACACGTGGTGCTCCTCTTTCCTGCCTCTGTGCTCGTCTCCAGCATTTACTGTGTCAGCTCGTGTTGATTTCCGCAGGGGAAGTTGCCTCACTGCTGTCCCAAGACAAAGCCCTGACCCTGGGGGTCAAGGAATGTGAACTCGGGATGTGATGATTGGGACCTTCCTTAGGGGTGGACAATGCAAATGACCTAATGATGTCAGAAAGCTTTTGGTACTCCTTAATGCTGACCATATTTTTCAATGCCCAACTTTCTCGCCAAATTTAGATGAAATTTCTAAAGAATTTCAGAGGATTTTGAGGTATTAAGTAATTAATTGCTCTAATGGTTTTAGAAACGGGCACATTAAGCACAGTTTCATTTCTGAGACTTAATGATTTATTCAAAATATAGTCCTACCTGAATTTTGAAAACCATTGTCAAAGCCAATGAATAACTGTCAAAGCCGTGATAACTTTTACGGATGAGCTCCTTGTGAATGGTTTAGGCACAAAGGACACCAAAAGGCCCTTGTCCCATTTATCACCCATTTTAAGAGAGGGGGAAAAAGGGAGAAGAGGAGAGCTGTCAAAGCAACCACAGCAAAGCGCAGCATAACAGTCGGGGTCTCTCATCCCCTGAGGCCCCAACACGTTGCATAAAGTTGAGAAACAACTGAGCCAAGAGATATTGTGATTCAGAGGTAAGTGTAGACTCAGGGCCTTTGAAAGCCCCTAAAATGTTAGGGACTGAAGAGAGCTAATACACCCTCAAGAGAATTTATGTGGATGAAGGTGAAGGGTCGGACTGCTATTAATCATGGCTTGAGTCGAGGATTAAATAGCTCGATCCAGCGGAAAGATGAGAGAACCTGTCCAGACTGAGGTGTTTAAAAGAACCGTGTTGCGTCTGCCTTGCATTACGAAAAGGGGCTCAGGACAAAACAGTCATTTGAAGTTAGCACAAAATACAGATAAATCTAACGGATCATCGTGAAAAGATGATCTACGTGTTGGAGAAGAGAGATCTAAGACGTCTTAACAAAAACCAAGAAAGAGGCACTCGAAGAACAAATTGTGTTTTCCTCGCTCATCTGCAGCTCTCGACAAACACATTTTATTCCCATACCTTTTGAATCCTTAGACTTCATTTTGCTCTTTATTTCCTCAACTGCCTTTGATCTTAGATGTGTCATGCATTGCATTAATTATGCATCATAACTCAGTATACGCTGGGAACACCTTTGAGTTCTTAGTTAAAGTAAGATCACAGCAGGGGCCTAGCGGCTGGCTGCAGCAGGCATTTACATCGCCTGCAGAACCTCTATGTGAAGTCTTTTTGTGAGAACAATGAATGTTCTGCTTTCATCTAGTTTATGTGGCCAGAATTGGGTGTGGAAGTGCAAGAAATGTAAAAAAAGGGACATGACTTGATCCCAATCGATTACACATGTCCAGCCAAAAAAAAAAAAGAAAGCAATGTCGAGAAACATCAAGACTGCACATCGGTCTAATGCTGTGAAAAGTACTCAAGGATAAGCAACTTACATTTATGGACAGATGCATGGCTGTGGCAAGGTTTTTGCCCCTTTTTGCTATTCTGTCACATGTTAATGCTTCAGATTATAAAAAATGTCAAGATCAAATAAAAAAAGTTTTTATCAGGGGAAAAATCTTATCCAAAGTAACATGGCCCTCTATGAGAATATAACACCGATAACCACATTCGTAAATTACATTTCACCAGCCACATGCAGGCCTGCTGGTTAACCCAGAATAAAAACAAAAAAAACCAAATCACTTGCATACGACCCTCCTGATGTCCTAAAGTCGGGTAAATGATCTCAAATCAACACATCGTGTTCTTATCTAAAGAAACTCAAGTGAGAAAAAAGGCACCTGTCATTTCTGAGACATTTCCTCAGTCTCAGAAATGGGTAACACTTTATTTGAAGGGGTGAGCATGAGACTGACATGACACTGTCATAAACATGACATAACACCTGTCATGAACATGAAGAAGTCTTTATGAATGTTTATGACAGTTGTCATGAAGTGTCATTCAGTAAATGACTTTTAATGCAAAGTTGCTCTGAAAGTTGCATTAAAAGTCCATTAAAAGTGCCAACTTTGCATGATTTTGTAAATGATGATAATTTAATGCAAAGCTGGCATTTTTAATAGACTTTTAATGCAACTTTTAGAGCAACTTTGCATTAAAAGTGTCATTTACCGAATGACACTTCATGACAACAATCATAAACATTCATAAAGACTCGTTCATGTTCATGACAGATGTTATGTCATGTTTATGACAGTGTCATGTCAGTCTTATGCACACCCCTTCAAATAAAGTGTGACCCAGAAATGTTACAAAGACTTTTGAAATTTCAGCAAACCTTTACTTTGCTTTCATAATTTGACAGGGACAATGCACACTGGCAGACAAGTGTGCTAACATGCCAAAGTTAGCAATTCATTCACAGAATTATGTTTAAAACAGACTACCTATTTTTCTTGGAAGTTATTTGAGTCATATTCTGTTATTGCTTTGCTCCTCCTAATACCTCAAACTGAGAGTGAGTAACTTCAGAACAAAACCGCCCAACTGAAGAAACCTCAGCTCTATGAATTAGTAATGACACCCAAAACCCTTAAATACAGTCTCATTGCTCTATAAACCTAGCCAGAATAAAATCAGCAAAAGAAAGTATTGAAAACTGGAATATTTTATTTCCACGGAGGCAAAACAAAACATGTGGAAAACAAAAATAGGAGTCCAGTAAAGAAAGCAGTGAGCGATGCAGCTCTGCAAGTTTAGTAGCAAACAAAATGAGCAAAGAAGATAAAGCTCAGTCAGAGCAATAACAATTGGCCAGATTTTAAAAAATTTCAAAAGATAGCATAATCTAATGATTGCTAGAACATTTTTAGTGATGCAGTAAAACTGCCAAGAGTAAATCTGCGAGTAGAGATCAGGACAAACTGCTACAATAATTTTAAATTTCTAATTTCAAATTATTGTAGCAACAGGGTAAAACAGACTTAACAGTGCATCTTATTATGATTTTATATAATAAATAAATCAAGAACATGGTATAATTTTTATTGTACAAATAAAAATCAGAAAAGTGTGACTTGCACTCAGACGGCCCATGATCTCTGGAGGTCCTGCAGGGATCTGGAGCTCAGGACAACTGTTGTTGGAGAGCTAACAGTTCACATCATCCAGGATACACCATCTCCAGAATGAAACAGACTGGAGGTTGGACAGAATGATGCCATAAAAATGCTTCCAGGGAGCCGACGACACAAAACAAAAAGCCAGAGCTACAATGTGATGCCGACAAACAAAGCAAATTCATTCAGACCTAAATTAATGAAATTAGGTCTGAATTCATTCATTTATTCCAACCAGGAATCTGTTCAGACACTATTCCATTTGATTGAACTTTAGCTATGCTGTAAAACAAAGAACTTTCAAACGTTTCTGTCTTTAGAAGTGAAGAGCTTGCAGCAAAATATGGTTACGCAAAGTGCTGAAGCAATTTGTTGCAGCCAATTTCATTTTAAGGATCTACAAGTAAGGGTGAGCAGAAATGCACAATATGCACTTTTTGCAGATTTACAGTTGCCCTGACAATTCTGCACTATTTTAAATTGGTCTATGATATTAAAATCCACTTGAAAATACATTTTAGAGTTGACTGTAAAATGACACAGTGTGAAAAGAGGCATAAATGTAGAACATGTTTTTTTTTATTATTATGCTTAATCAAAGTGAATAAAACACTCGTGAGCAGATGCGAATCCACTTCGGATTCTGGCAGTTGTGTGAGAGATAAGTTGAACAGTTGTCTGATTCAACACAGGTGACCAGGACATAAGTAGCTGCTACAGAGCTGAAGGGGGCTCCAGGTGATGTAGAGAACTGTACGCGACGCGCTCCTTTTCTTCCATGTTGGCTCCAAACTTCGCAACGAGCCTTTCATGTCTATCCGCCTGCGTCGCTGCGGTGCGGCGTGCGTTGGTGTGAGTACCCCCTGCACAGGTCCCTTTCTGCTGCGCTGTTCCAGTAGTTGGAGTTGTTGTACAACCGAGAGAAATAGAGAGAGAGAGAGAGAGAGAGAGAGAGAGAGAGAGAGAGAGAGAGAGAGAGAGAGAGAGAGAGAGCAGCAGCTGAGTGTGCAAACAGAGGCAGAAACATTAGGTTATCACCAGATATCATCATCAGACACCAAGCTGTCACTTTTACCGCTCAGAGTCAAGTCCGCTCTCCTCCGAGAGGTCCCCCAGCAGCCACAGGAGCCGCCGCAGCAGCAGCAGCAGCAGCAAGCCGGAGCAGCAGCGCCCAGGTCCGGTTCGCTTTGCTCCAGCAGCCGCCTGTGAGAAAACTCCCCGAACGCGGTCGTCTCAGCTGGCATGAGCTAACCTCCGAGTCCGACATGGAAACCAAACCGTTCCTGTCATTGGGTAAGTTCGCCACACTGTGTTAATGAGCGAGGTGTTTGGCTTTTATAACAGCCCTTCTCTGAGGTTTCTCGCGAAACGTGTCCTCGCGCGCTGTCCCCTTTTCTCTCCCTTTTTTTTTTTTTTTGACAGCGCGTGGAGCGAGTTGCCAAACGCGCGAGCCGTATTTAATTCGCACAAAAACAACATCATAATCCGCAGGTTTTTAGCTAAAACAAACACATTTACGACTCACTGACTACTTAGCTGCTGTGTGAGTTGATGACATTTTACTTTGATACGGACTGACAGCGCTCGAGGTTTGCTGCGCGCAGAGGTCGCGTGCGCCGCATCGAAATCGACTTGGTTCAACTTTAAACTTTCGAACTAACTGTTGACACAATGCATCAGCTGTATTTGCATCCATTTCAGCAGATATTCCCTCGTTTCCTGCGCTATAGCTTGTTGGACACAGCCAATTTAAAACTTTGCTGCAGAAAAGGAAGCTCTAACTTGAATATTAGATCTTAATAATTTGGGCACATTTAAATGGAAATACTGCTTTGGAGGGGTTTCGGTTGTTGCGTTTAAATGCAATGTAAAGGCGATTTTTTTTCAACTTAAACTAGAGTTTGAGATCAGATATAGATAGACCCATTCTCAGATCAGCTGCACAAAAATGACCTCTGCACATTGCTCAATAGTTTAAATTTGGACGGTTTTTATGGATGGGAATTGTGCAGTTAATCTTCGCATGGATCATTGTGCAAGATGTTGTTTTTTTGCGCCGTTGTCGGTGCTTTATTACTCAGATCTTAAAAGTTTTTAAATATAATTTTCCTTTCTTAGATTATGACGCATGTATTTGTTGCATGTAACTTTTTTGATGCTTAACATCGATAAAATTACACGCAAAGAGAAAAAAGTTAGAATTATGTTTAGTTGTGCTGTAGTTTCTGCTGGTCAATCCCTGACTTTTATATGATTGCAAGTGGTTTAAAAAGCAATGCATCAAAGTCACTACTGTTGCATGCGTTGCATATTTTTAGACAAAAAAAAAAACATTAGTTTTTAAGTTTTGATAATGATTAGGTAGAAAATAATTCTGGAAATTCATAACACAACCATTTTAGCCTCTAGCAAACTAGGGTTTAGAAGTTTAGAAATGTATAAGGGCCCTTAAGCCTCAACAATCCAGACTAAAATCTTAAATCGAATTCTTTACCGAACAACGTGCGAGTGCAGAGATATCGGGTGCAACTAAGCTAAAAGCTTTAAACAGCTGCAGAACATCCTAAGAATTGGACGGAGGCAGTTCAGAATGGAAATGCTATAGTCTGAGATCGGTTCTAATTTGTACTAATTGGTTGTTTGAGTTTGCAGCTTGAGCGGACACAAGCACACAGCACTGTGAATCATTAATGCCCAGTTCCACTGTAAGTTAGTCAAAGTAAACCGAGCGGACCCTTGTCCCTCTGTGGCAGAGCTGAGCCCAGAGCTGCAGGTGAGCCCCCCTCTGTTATTGTGTCTGTTGCTTTCTCATAAGGGCGTCGAGTTACACCTTCACGCATTTCATCAGCTGCCTGTTCCCTTCGCACCGGAGGGGGAGGCTGCATTCGCAGGGAGCAAACAGGCTCCGGCCACGGCTTTCTTCAGTTACAGCCTCTGCTTGCTGACGGTGTTGCCCCAGCACCCCTCTCTGCGGCTTCCCAGACACACGCTGAACCGCTAGCGTCGCACACACTGACAGGCTGTTATTCCAGGTGCGCTGTATTGTGTGTCCACGCTGGTGCTGATTCAAGTTTCAGACTGTCTGAACGTGCACCCAAACTTGCCCAACTGACAGAAAAAGCCTTACCTGACACTGAAGGGATTGGTGTAAATTTCAGCTCTTTTCCATCCGAGTTGGACCTAATCTTTCTCTGCTTCATCAGCAGCTTTTATATTGTGACTCTTCTCCTCTTTAAATCATCATTTATGTATTAGATTTCTCCATTTAAGGGACCACTTGAGCTGCAGTTGTTTAACTGGCCTCTTCAAGGACACCCCGATCCTCAAAGACCTTGACTCTATTGATTATCCAATTGCTTGACGTAATTATCCAAAGTTGTGCTGCATTTGAAATTCTGACATGCATCTGACTGAAACGACAGCGGACACGTTTTACAATTATAGATTGGTTGTTGGCTGACAGCACCCTGCCTTGGCAGCGGATGCTCAGTATTATGTGCTGTGTTGCCTGATCCAAACTACTGCACACATGTGATTTTAAACTACAAAGAGAGGAGGGGTGACATTGAAAGGAGAATGTGTCCTTTAGTCAAAGCAAATCGGAGGGTAGTGATGATGACAGTCTGTCAGGAAAGAAATAAATAGTCTGAGAGCACAGCAGAGTTCAGCTGCCTTGCAAAAGTATTCAAACTCCTTGAATTACTTTAAGTCACATTAACATCTTTTATGAAAAGAAATCTTTACATTTTGGCCTGCATTTATATGTAGCCCTCTTCTCCCTGGTACACTTGAATAAAATCCAATGGAACACAATTTTACCACTCGGACTTGCAGGCCACAGAAGAAGAACAAGTATCACAAATGCAGCCAAGAGACCCGTGGAGGCTCCAGAAGAGCTGCTAAGATGTACAGTTCATTTGAAAGAAAGCGTTAGTCTTTCAGACATGGACAGAGCAACTGGTCTTTATGGAAAATTGGAAAAACAAAAGCCACTGACCATGCTGGTTGCATCATCATGTTGTGGGCCTTTACATGGTCACTGGCTAGAGTTAATGGGCTCAATTTAGAGTTTCCTTGTTTGCAACTTCAAAAGACTGACATGTATTTAAAAGACATAAACCTAGCATTCAAAATACCTGCTAGTAAAAAATGTGCTCTTGCTCTCATGCGGTACTCACTTTCCTGTAAAACTCAGCAAAATTAATTTAATTGACAATTGCTTGGATATTTGCATCTTGTCATTACACATTTTAAAAAAACTGCCTGCACTTCAGTTGAGCAAGATTTTTTTAATAGACATTAAAAATGATTATCTTATCTATAAAGAGTAATTGCAACACATTTGCTTTTTTTCTTATCTGGCCACTTCAATACACTGAAATTAATTCTCTGCCGTTGCTTAAAAAAATGTAAAGCCTGCTTTTAATAGTCCTCAGTCCTATTAAAGAAGGGCTTGATGTTTTTTTTCACCTGCAATAGCTGTGTTCATTTCTTTTCATTTTATGAAGCACAGCGCGTTTTATGTTCACATGAACTTACCTAAGTCATATAAACTAGCCAGCCCTCATTTCCAAAATCAATGAAGTTCATGGTCTTTAATGGGAAAGTGGGATTCACGGCTGTGTGCGTCTGGAGAAGGAGGGGTGGGGGGGCGATGGTCTGCATTCCTGCTCTGGCAATAACTCAGGAACAAAGGTAATACAGGGAGAGGTTGTGTGTCAGCCGGGAGGTAGGTGTGCGCGTGTGCGTGTGTGTGTGTGTGAGGTAAAATTACTTTGCCAAAAGCATTTGGCCAAGTTTGTCTTTTACGGCCGTCCAGTTTTGTGTTCCCGATGTGAAGCTTTTGCTCCCCTTTTGAGGAATAAAAGGGGGCTGCAGCTGTCATTTTTATTGGAGGAGTTTTATAGCGAGACTTAATGGCTTAAAGTGACAGCTCTCTCCCTCTCTTTTCTTTTTTTTTTTTTCTTTTCTCTCGCAATCTCACCCATGAGGCCTTTTAACTGAAACAAGTCAAAGACAACTTGCTTGCCGTCTGTGTGCCCACCCTGGACTTTCCCACCCCTCACCCACGGTTGCATCTCAGTTAAACGAGGGAAAAATTCATTTTTCCCTCAGTTATAGTAACAGTGTAAGCATTCAGACCTGTGTGTGATCCATCCACTTAAACTTTACGTCTTAAGGAGACGTTTATTTGACTGTAGATGAAATGGCAGGTCTTTGTTCTTTAAATGATTCTCCCGGTATGAGCTGCAGCTCACAGATGCTTACGCTCTGTACATTGAACGAATCAGAAAAAAGTGCTCCGAGATGTTCTGATGCACAAATCCTAGAATGAACTGAAAAGCTTGTTAATTATTTGTGCAAGGAGCTGCTCACTGGCAGGAGGTCTTTATTGACAACGGCCGCACTGAACTCTGCACCTCAAACCTTGACCTTTACACCCCCACATGCTCGATCATTTTAGGAATTTGCTCTTGGCGTTCAGTCCTTTTAAACTATTTCAGGACAGTAGCTTGTTATTCTTTTGTTTTCCTACGTTTTTTTTTAACCTCTTATCAACTTACGTGCATTTTGACTCGAAGGTTTCACAACATGTGAGTCACTGAGATTGACATGTTTAGTGCAAGAGTGAAAAATGTGCAAGATTTGCAGAACAATATTCTGTTTACAGTGCTTTGCAGGGGTTTACATACACCACGAACATTGATGTTATAAGCACACATTTTATTGCATTTTATTGGGGTTTTATTAGCTAGACCAGCATAAAATAGTTTAGAATTGTGAAGTGAGAGGATTTTTTTTTTCTTTTTTACGAATGTTGTTTCATAAAAAGTTGTTTGTGTTTATCCCTCACTGATTCAAATATTTGCAGAACCATGTTTAGCTGCCGTTACAGCTGCAAGTATTTCAGCTAATCTTTGTTGCAACATAGTTCAAGTTTAGTCACACTAGATGGAGAGCATCTGTGAACATCAATCCTCAAGCCTGGCCATGGATTCTCAAATAGGCTTGTGTGTGAACTTTGACTGGGACATTTTAACTCATGAATATGCTTCTGTTTAAACCAGGAGTGTCCAATGTGTGGCCCAGGGACCATTTGTGTCCCTTGAGATTTTGTTTGACCACAATAAGTCAAGAATAATTAAAAAAGAATTGACCAACAAAATATAAAACAATTGATGGCCAAAAGAATTTGGATATTGTTGGTTTTTCTCTTAATTTGGCAAATGTTTAAAGCCATTTTTATCATTAGAATCCTAAGTGATATAAAAATGTTTTTTTTGAGGATATAAAAATCTCAAACAAATTCTGTGATTTTTAACCGTTCAATGGTATCTCTTGCTTAGAGTTGCTGTCCTGTTAAAAGATTGCTCGTATCGTACGGATTGAAGGGACCGCTTTTCATTGCTTTACTTTCCACTCCGTCACATAAAATCCCATTTAAAACATCAAACATCAATACATTGATGTTTGTAGTTGTAACATCTCAAAATGCAAAAAAAAAAAAAATTAGTTCAGATATATAAAAACTTTTGTGACTCCCTAAAGAATATTCAGAATATCAAAACAAAACAGTAAATATTCAATTTTCCATCCTTCAAGCAGGAAATATTGTTGCCTAATTCCCATGGATTCAATTCATTTGAATTTTTGCCAGAAGCTTGGTTGTTTCTCTGAGCGTTTTCCCTCCTCGGTTATTGGAAATCATCTAAGCATTGTGGTTTCCGGGTTTACTGAAGGTCCTCTGAGTGTCTGAATGGCTTTTTTTGTGGGCTGGTATTATGGTATTATTCAGGATGCGTACAGCCACTCTTTTGAAGTGGAAACGTTAGTCTCTGCAGGGATTTGGGGCAGATCACACTCATAATTCGTATTGAGAGAAAGGTCGGCTTGCCCCCTACTCTTGCCAGAACTCTCCGCTCTCTGTT
This sequence comes from Poecilia reticulata, assembly GCF_904066995.2. NCBI lineage: Eukaryota > Metazoa > Chordata > Actinopteri > Cyprinodontiformes > Poeciliidae > Poecilia > Poecilia reticulata. Next base: position 21,739,695 of record NC_088841.1, read on the forward strand.
TTGCTTGCGTCCTGGAATAAGATGAGGAGGATTGGCCGAGAACGCTGGAAAACATAGAGACTGGGAATGTTGAGCGCCTTCAATGTGAGCATCTGCGTCCTAGTTAAAGTCTGTAGGAAAATGTAACAAGTTGTTGGTAGAGAAGCTTCATGAAAAATGTAGTTGACTTGAATACTAAAGTCACTCTTATATCTCAAGATTATTCTCTGAATATGGAAACAAGCTACACCTAAAAAACACATTTTTATTTGCTTTTCACATTTATCAGCAGAAGTTAAAATATCATTTGGAAGATGTGCTTTGTGTGGATCATAGAGGTGTTTTTCTTTCTTTCTAAATTTTACATTGAACATCAAATTATAGGTTCTAAGGATGTCGCCATACAGGAGATTTTGAAATATGTATTGTTTTAGGATCATTTTGGATCTAATTACAGTTAGAACGTTTACATCTATGTGGAAATTCAGAAGTTTAGACACATTTCCTTAGTATTTAGTATAATTGCCATTTAAATGGCATGGCTTTGAAACTTTTTGTATCCTCTCACAAGCTTCTAACAATATAATTTGGGCCCATTTGTAGTGTAAGTTTGCCTGGTTTGCAGCCCACCTTGCACACACACGCACACACGCACATGCATAACCTATTCAGTTATGCCAACAAATTTTCTTGCTGAATGAGATCCAGGTTGCCTAATTTTTTGGCCCATCTATGCCATATTTGAACATTTTGCTTCAAGATTTAGTCATGCAGTCTTTCTTCATGATAACATCAATTTGTGAAGTGCACCAGTCCCTCCTGCTGCAAAAGAATTACACAGCATGATAAAACCTCGGAGAGGACATCCTGCTGGGGCGTCTCACTGGCGTTGCCGGGCAACTGTGGGGGGTCCCGAGCCACGCTCTCTGCTGTGCTAGTGTTGGCAGGGTGGGGGCACGGCAAGGCCCATTACAGAGCTTGGGAGGGGGCTGCATTCTCTCACATGAGTGCCCTTCCCCTCCCCATAACATGCAGTACAATACTATTAGAATAGAAATAATTAACTTCCCAGTTACGGGAATCTTTTCTGTGTTGTATCACATCTACATATCAGCAAGTATCTCAGTTTCATGGTGGATCTTTCCATCTTTGATGAGGTAGTTTGAATGGTAATCTTTACCTTATTTTTCTGATGGTTTGGAATAAAAATCTAGACAAAAGCACAATGTTGACTGAATCCACAAAGCTAGTTCTTGACCTGTTCTTCGTTTGAATCTAAACGCTGCTTGTAAGCACATCAGTGAAAAGGCAATGAAAAAAGGTGCATGCAATAAAAGCTTTATTGTGAAAATGAACCCTTGCTTCATCTTCACAAGCTTACAGCTGGCATGTTTTCAGCAGAAAAAAACAACTCTATCTTTGAATTTTCGGGTCAGTCATGATGTGTTTATTAACTGCGTTATGAGCACTTTGAGGCTTTGATGTTGATTTGCTTGGAAGAGACGACGAATCAACTGAATCAAAGATCAGTTGTGCTCTTTCTCTCGTTATATTTCTTTAAGTGCATGCTTTCTTGCTTGCTTTTTTTTGTCATTATTTCTGTTGATTTATCACCTGAAATATTTCTCCTTGGAACAAAGCTTCATAGGTTTTCATTATCTAGTTCTAGTTGGACAGGTTGTAGTGGGTCATGTTTAGCATGTTTGATTGAGTTGTGATCAGTTGAAGATCAAAAGCTGTTAACGATATGTTTGCGCCTGTGCTCCTTGACGGAAGCAAACGGACCGGATTCTGAACTCCTGCTGTGAACTTGTTTAAATGAAACTGTATATCCAGGTGTATAAACATTAGCTTACCTGCTCTTTTTTGTTTTTACTCTCTCACATTGTGCGTGTAAACAGCGTCTGCCACGGCGTACGCCGATTGAGGTAATTAGAAACGTGCTTCGCGCTGCTCCGCCACAGCTTCTTTTTGAGGTCACCGACGGTTAGAGGAGCTGTCCCGGTGTGCCCCCGCACCCTCCTCCGTACCAACCACAGTAACCACTGCTGTTACCGTTGTCTGTCACCTCGCCAGATGCCTATGGGAGGGGTAGGGGGGAGGACGAGTCTCTCACGCACTGCCATGGAAATCCCACAGCATGCACAACACTTGGGTTGTGTTCTGAGTGTGCACGTGCGACTGTGTGGTAATGGATGAGTGTCTGAGTGTAAACAGAAGACAGAGGTTTCGAGAGATGAAGGATGACGGTTATTTATGTCTTGATTCATATCATCAGGTGGATTCAATGTCTGTAATTTTACACTTCAGACGGCTGGCTGTTGCAGACTTTTGTTTCTTAAATCTATTTATCAATATCTATTGCAAAAAATATTTATACCCCCTGGTTTTTTTGTATTTTTATCCACCTGTAATAACTCAACTCTGTGGATTTCATGTAGTAGACTAACAGAAAGTAGTGCAGGAATAATAAATATTAAAAGCATGGCATGAGTTTGCATTTAACCCTTTGATGCCTCTAAATTCATTCAGTACATTCAACTCCCTTTTCAGGTCAACTAACTAAATTACAAAATTTGAGCTGCACATCACACTGAACACATCATACTAACTGTGAAAAATGGTGGTGGATGCATCGTAGTGTAGGGATCTTTTTCTTCATCAGGGCAAAACATTTTAAATTCAGTTCAGTTTTTTTCAGTAGCTTCAGTTCTTTACATATGTTTTCTCAAGGGGCAAAAAAATATCTAATTTATTCAGTTTATTAGTTCCTATCTATGGCGATCTCTGCATGTGCATCAAGTCCTCTGCATCAAGTCACTGGCTTTGCAGCAGTAATTCTTCCTCAACTAGCACAAAGCAAAAGCGAAACATAAACATCTTCTAATCAAAGCACAGACATAAATCCGGTTGAAGTTCACATTCTCAGTCCAAACTAACTGAACACGAGTTATTTTACACAGAAGAATTGGCAAAATATTTATTCCTCAGTAGATGGTGCGATAAGTAATTAAGTTACAGGGAAGGAAAGTTGCTCAACTTATCACTGCTGAACTGTGCAGAGATAAAGCTGAGAAGCTGTGATGTTCCCAAAAAGCTGAGTAATCATAGAAACTGTGGTTTGTCTGTGCCTCCAGTGCTGTTTTGTTTTGATGTTGCTTTATGCACAACATTTTTAAAATGCTGTCACAGGAAGTAGAGTTCTGCACTAAAACCCCGGCGTAAAATAACTCTTTAATTTGATGTACAAGTTAAAAGAAATATGCTCCGGGTCAACATAAAACATTTTTAGTACATTTGCATACAACATTGCAAGCCTCACTTCTCAGCCATGTAGTTTTAATTTAAACAGAATTCTCTTCGGCATTATATTACTGAACCAGAAAACATCAGATGCTACTTATTAACCTTCATGCTGATAACAGAATGACTTTATCCAACTCTTTCATCCTTTTGTTGTTTTTTTTAAGAGTTTGAGAGATGGCACCCATTCAGATTGTGTTTATGAGGGTTTTGTTAAGTTTGTGTTTGCACAGTAAAGCCAAAATTAACATAATTAAACTGTTTATTTTATTGGATTTGTTACGCTAATATGAAAACTACCAGTCCTATTCTTGTGCATCCTTTTCTTTCTCTTCTCTTGTTGCAACAGACCTGGTGTGTTTTCATTTTAAGTTCCAAAAGACTCAAGCGGTGGTTTGTTTCATGTTGCAGCGTGCAAATAGCATGCCGTTTCCAAGCTACCTGAGGTAACATGACTACCATGCCGTTTTGTCATTTCATTATATTATTCCAGCTTTTCTCAAGACTTGTTGCTGACTTTCAAAGGCTTACTCATAAAAGCGTCTCCAAGGAAACGTCAGCAGCCTACTTTAGTGCCTCGAACACGATAATGGCTCTGTAGTTAGAGTGACAACGGAGACAGTGCAGATTGAATATGGCAATTTCAGAATTTTCATGCACTTGGAAAGTAAATAGTCAGTCAAAATTATACTTAAAAAATGAATAGAATAGCCCATACCGTTGATGTAATTAGTTGTTACATTTCTATTTCATTACATGTGACCAGTTTTCTTGTAAATTTTTTAATTTCCATGGGGTAAATGCTAAGACTGTAATTACAACAAACAGAAAATGTACCAGAGAAACTATGAAACACTGAGGGTTATACATCAGACGTAGGATATACATCGATACCGACAGATGGATTACTATCAGTGCAAGCCGGCTCTACTTTTATAAACGCAGACTTCGTCTTTTTTGGTCTAACAGTTTGTTGTCTTCGCAGTATTTTCACTAACTGCCATGCGTGTTTGAGACCAGAGAAAAAGATCTCATGTCAGATAACAGAGTTCCTCTGTGGGTTTTTGCTCTGCCTGCAGTAGTGAAAGAGCGATTAACCATTTGTTGACGCCTGCAGGTCTAGCATGTTAGTACATCCGCCCAGACTGTGGCCTCTCGGCCCCTTAGTACACACACACACACGCAGTGAAACAGACAAACACACACCTGTTTGTAAGTGCACACACAGACAGAGACGCATGCACATGTACAGGAGTCCAAAGGGCTTTGTCACCTATAGTTAAACACCTTGCTGCGACCGTCTGGTTTCAGGAATGTTCCCAATGGCCGGAGGGTAAAGGGTGCAGAGAAGAGAGGGGGAAGGGCCGTCTATCTGGAAAATCTACACAACGGCAACACTTGTACATCTGATTTTGTACTTGCCCTTGCAGTCCCTTGCGATAGCGGACACACACCCCTTAAACACAAAGTCTCATGAAAACTCTAAACTTCATTGTGTTTCATTAGGATCGTGCATTCAAGACCAACACTGTAAAAGAGATGGGTGAGGTTGTAAAGAATTTTGAAGAAGCTGAAAAGTGTGGCGTGCATTTTTATTCACAGTCTTCGAACCTGATCTGAAATAAAATCCGGCGCAGCCAGTCGCCAGCCTAATTGGTAGAGTTCACCTCTATGCAATTTTATTAGAGTAATCACAACTATTCAGCTAACATCCAAAACACACGGGTTTGCATGGTGGTGGCAGCATCATGCTGGAACAGGGAAACTGGTCAGCATTGGTTGAGCTAAATACAGAAGAATTTGGTGGAGAATCTGTTGGAACTCAGTGGTAAAAAGCATGCTGCCGGTGCTGTAATAAAATTGTATTGATTAAAGCATGTTATACAATGACCTAGTCAAAGTCCAGAGCTGTGATCAATTACAAATTTGTGGTAAGACTAAATAATAGATGTCTAAAACATAACATAACCTAAAAGACTGCTTTAATTTCAGCAAAATCTGCTTCTCACTTTCCAGAATTTTATTTGTGGAAAAACGTTCAGAACCACCTGTCACTTTCACCTCACAACAAAGCAACACTTTGTTTTGATCTATATTATAAATCTATATAATGATCTATATAATATCTTAATAAAATGTATTGAAATGTGTGGCTTTAACTTGACAAAATTTGAAGGTCACATACGGAAAGTTTTGGATTGTGTTGAATCGCATTGAAATATGCATGTATCCTTTATTTAACCAGGAAATAATATAATAGATTAAAAACCTCTTTTCCAAGAATGACCTGGCCAAGACTGCAGCATAAAACATACAACAAAGTAGACGGATAAAGCCTAAAACAGCATATTTATTCTTTTGTCTACATATAGTTTTCTTTTTCTTTTTTTTAAAGGAAAGCTAAGAAGCCTTAACTTCTTTTAATGTGCTTCTTTTAATGTGGTAAAATACTTTCTTCTATAGGCTTTACTGTTAAATAGATTTTTAAAGGGAGCTTTTGGAATCAAAGTGCCCTAGAAATGTAAATTCATTCAGTGCAGATTCATAAATCTCAGTTCTGGTGAAGCATAATGTCTTCTTGTTCATTCTACTGTTAAGATTTTAACACAATGAACGCGTGGGCTATTTTTGGGAAGACAGTTGAACAGCCAGGTAAACTAGATAGAGACACTCAGACGTGCAGGTGCTGGTTGTGTCTTTGTCGTTGCGGCTCTACATACCAAAGCGCTGACAGCATTTAGAAACGACTCTGACAAGTTCAAGTGTCACATTTAGGTTAGTTTTTCTTGTCTTTCAGCAAAGGAGTGAAAACAGGGGAAAGGTGCCAGATATTTAGATCAAATCTAAAAATGTAAAGATCTAAATTCTTCTACTCTGTTGCTTTTTGGATTAATTGCTTATGGTAAAAATAACTTTATGGAGCATCGCTTGGTGTATCAGCCTTGAAAACGTTTTCTGCATGTCTTCCCCCCTTCGCCATCTGCTCATTTCCTGTCTGGTAACCGTCAGTGAAGGCCACTAGTTGTTGTAGTAAGAAAGTGTTTTAAAAAATGCCGTCATAGCAGTTTTCAAACTCAAGTGAAACTCAAACCCAGGACATCACTATTGGTTTCAGGATCAGTAGAGATGTCCCTGGGTTTTGTTACAGTTCAAGAGTGAAAAGTTGTGTCTTTTTCAGGATTGATCCAAATAAAAAAAACAACCTGGTCATTAATAATTAGCTTCCTGGACAGGAAAGCTAGGTGTTTTGATTGTAGCAATGGAAAAATATGCTACTTAGACATTTATTTTACATGCAAATTACAAGACATGAGCAAATGAAAACGTCTCCTGTGTTCCTGGCATAAAGATGCAGCATCTGACTAAAGAAAAAAAAGCAATCATACCTCTTTAAACTCCCTTGCCAGCATTAAAATTCAAAGTATCAATGCATCTTATCAGGACTTTAAGTGATACACCAATACAAAGGAGCAAATACAATGTGAACTGGAAGTTTAGTTTAGTTTAGTTTAGTTTTATTTCTACAAATTAAGGTCTGAAATGTGTGGTGTGCGTTTGTTTTAAGCTATGCTGAATCAGTACTTTGCAGAACGACAATTACTGCTGAAAACCTTTTTAAAAGCATCTTTTCTGCTCTACACATCTAGAGATTTGTTTTTCTGTGAAAAACCGTTCAAACTCAGATGCAGAGCATCTGCGGACATTCATTTTCAAGCGTTGTTACAGATTCACAGCTGGATATAGGTCTGGACTTTGACAAGACCCTTCTTACACAACTATGCTTTGTGTAAATCATTCCAACTGCAACCCTGACTATATGTTTATGTTCATTGCTCTGCTGAAAAGTGCCAATCTCCAGTCTTTTGCAGCCTCAAACAGGTTTTCTTCCAGAATTGCCCTGTATTTAGCTCCACTCGGCTCAACTCTGACCAGCTTCCCTGCCCCTGCTGAAGCAAAGCATCCCCACAGCACGCTGGATCTCATCCAGTCAGCGAACGACAGCCTTCAATTTTGATCAGCTGTCGGGAGTCACTGGACGGCAGGAGATTTAGTATCCGACCCGCCGATTAGCGGCCAACTCGCTTCGGCACCTGAGCCGAAAACGACTTTCCGTCATCTGATGAGAATCCCCCTGACAGCTAGATTTGATGAACTGATGTATGTGGAGCGGTGAGCGGCGGTGCAGCCGAGAGTCACTGTGCTGTCTGGGAGAGTTAAGGTCAGGGGTTGTGGCTGGGTCACCCTCTGTGGGAGAGGAGCGGCTTCAGGAGACATGACAGCATTTGTCTGGAGGTGAGGAGAAATGATTGAAACGGGGGAACAAAAACAATAGGAAAAGGAAGTAGGACGGATGTTTTTGTTTAGTTTTCACTCGAGCTAGTCTACCACATTCTGTCTCATTTCTGCAGCTTTTTACTTCTCCCTCTTTGGTTTTTTTTTTGGATACAAAATGAATTGATAATTGATCCAAAGTTCCAATAAAACCACGCTAGCTCGTCTTTCTTCCAGACATGCACACGCATATAACAGCTGTAGAGAATGAGAGTGGATGTTTATTACAGGATCCTCGTGAATGCTGAGGTGCCCTGGGGGCTATTAAAGCCTTCACTTAAAAGGCACTATCAGAGAACAGTTAATGTGAGCTGCTTGAAGGAGACAGGGGCGGAGAGGTTGTAGAAAAGAAAGAGAAGCCATTGGAACAGCAAGCAGGAGGAGGGAATAAACAGTGAGCACATCTGGATTGCCTCAGCAGAATATTTGTGCAACATCTGGAAAAATTCCCTGGAATTTTAGGGTCCCCTCCTTTCATTTCAGTCGTTTTCCCTCCTCACCGCCACCGCCTCCCCCCATCTTTATTTCTTCTTTGTCCGATTTTCTGCATCTTCAAAGTCACTTACCTTAATGCGGAAGCCACGTAAATACTCTCAAAGTAATGTATGTTGAGCCCTCGCAGACTTTATTGCGCACCAAATTGGGCCCATGTGACCAACTCCCCTTTGTGCGAGGTTTGGCTAATTAAGTGGCAAAGGAGCGGGAGGGCACCGGCTGTGGATCCAGACTCAGACCAGACCTGAGCCAAACACAACCCCTCATAAAACTTGGGGGGAGAAAAGAAGAAAACACAGCACTTTCTTCTCACAGGGCCCTTTAGCTTGAAGCATGAAGACTAGACTCTTTGTTTTTAAATGCAGACAAGTCCCCTTTAATTCAATTCAGTTCGATTTCTTTCTACACATTCAGTATATTGCAAATGCACAAGAAATTTCATTTCAAGGTCCACTTCATGTCCAGAAGGAGTCGAATTGGTTCCATTGCAATACAATCCAGTTGTGTACTCAGACCTAAAACAAAACAATCGAATTCAGTCAAAATTATGATGCAGTACCATCAGCGAATAACATCAAATGAGTAAAAAACGGTTGAATCGATTCATTGAGAAAAACAAAGGTAGTATACAAAGTTAGTGGCAACAATAGGTCTGTGACTGACTGTCCAGAAAGTAGACACAAGTAAACACAGAAGAGCTGTACCAGGGGTCCTTTCTTTTGGATAGAAACACAACTAGAGCACACAAAATTAGTTGCAACTTCCACATGTAAGAAAAACAAAGAATACACAAAGGTAGTGGCAGCTCAGCCTAGGGAAGAGAGAGACGCAAATAAACACTGAATTATTGGCGTAGACATTCCTTCAAGGAAAGAGAAAACTGAGCCAGAACCCAAAGTTAATGGCAGCTATTATTTCAAATAATGCATAGCTGGAATGTGGTTGGAAAACAGCGGAATAAAGGAATCTGGTCAGTGTGTCCTATAGCTGCCTGATCCCATAGCAGCATAACCAAGACAGCTCAGGATGTCTGGCTCCCACTCTAAAGCGATTAAAAGAAATCTCAAAGAAAAGTGCCTTTTAAATTATATTATAAAATTAAAATTTAAGCATCTGCCGTGCTGAATCCACCTACAATATAGATGCACAGGCAAGCTTTTGCCTGTCCCTGCTGCAAAGACCACAAGATTACGTTTTTCTGTTCATTTTCTACCAAAGCAAGCTCGTGTGTGATAGTATTTAGGATTCAGAGGAGACTCCTCGTGGGCTCGCAGGTATCAGCGAGCGTGGACGGTGGAGCTGCAGAGCGACCAGCCGCACTTTTTAACGTGGCAGGCCATGTCGATCAAAGGGGAGTCATCGCTGTTTTCTGGTGGGCTTGCTGATGCCGAGGTTGCCAAAGCCCTGGTGTGCACCGGCAGGAGCAGGCCAGCAATCACAGGAAGAAAAGAGAGAAAAGGAAGAAAGAGATCCCAAACAGAAGGGGATAAATGAAAGTAGCAAGAAGAGACAGATGGGGAAATCCAATGAAGACAAGGCAGGCAATAAAATAAGCTTTAATCCATTAGTTGAAGGGAACATGTCAAACAGTTTCATTACATTGCATCCTGGCCTGCTTGACGTGAATCTGTTTTCTTTCGTCGTCTGGCTATCTGCACGGTGCAGAAAACACCTTGTCAGTTATCCTAGTCTCCATGCAGATACGGAGCTAAATTTTGACTTGGATGTTTTTTCTTCTTTCCTCTTGCCTGTGTTGATCTGCAGTTGGCCTACATCTTTCTGCCTGGCTGAGCTGACAAGTTGTGCTCCTTTCTAGGAATGCTGATGTTGATGATACAGTTGACTGTACGTGTTAGATTATGTAAACTCAGATCGGCGCTAGCCCTCCTCTGTTAAAAAAGAGCGTAGTTCTTCATGCAGGTGCGCTGAGGCTTTTTGCGTGTCGGCATGTAATTGATTAAAAGAGGGTAAATCGTATAAAACACATGAGTCTCACACGCGTAAAGACTCTAGGCAGAGCTTGGCTGTACAGTCCAATAGCATGCAGACAGGATTTTCTCCCCAAATGACATGTTGACATGGGTTTTGCTTCCTTTTAAATTTTAAATCTGTCATCACAGAGGTCATGTAAGGCACACGGCCTCTAGAGTAAGCTACAACGGGAAAACATTTTCTCCATGCCCTCAGGTTACTGTGTATGCAGATGATCTGTGCAGCCCTGCAGCCTGACCTTCCTCTAGCTCGTCCAGTGGCCCCTCTTTTGATCCAAATTAACTTTGCTGCTTTGGATCCTGCTTTTTGAAAGCGTTCACCTCTTTTTAGCTCTAAACTGTTCTGACGGACTGTCTCTCTCTGTATGTAATTGTTATTTGAGATATAATTTTTATTTCCTTACCCTGGGAGGCAGACTTAATATTTTCTGATCAGCCTTATGGTTGACTTGGCCCATCAGATCTTCAGGTTTCCGCAGGTAGACAAGCGCTGTGACATTTCGATAGATTTGGAAAGGTGCCTCACCCTTTGACCCGAATCTCTTCACCGCAGGAAGATGAAGCGGATTCTTCTTGTTGCAGCTATTGTGTTTTTTTTTTGTGCCTGGGGGACTGTGTTCTCACTCTGCATAACTTCAAACAAGAGCTTTCTTTTTTTATCATTAAAGTCTATAGATTCAAAGTGAAGTAATTGTTTAAATATGTCTAAAGCAAATGGTCAGGAACTGCTTAAGGCAGCGACTGCATTCACAGTTCTGTGCAACAGTGTGGAATTATACCCACTGGGATAACGGCTAAATACTGGTTTTCTCCTTATTTTTAAGTAAAAATGAATAAAAAAATGCATTTTCATATCTGATATTTAATTTTCACGGGTTTAATCGGACAGAGGAAAGTCTGGGCTGGATGGATGGATGGATATAATTTTTTAGGGCTTTGTTTAGTAACACACATCAAAAGCCCAATCAGCCATTTTTAGAAATGGTTATAGACTTTTTTTGAAAGGTGATTTGATGCAACGTTTATTTGTCACAATCAAAACCAAACCGCTGCAATCAAATCGGCTGCTTCCAGCCAAAGAAAACTTGGCGAGTACTTCTTGTTTTGTTTTTGCCCTGGTTGGTTTTCTCCAGTGTACAGACTAATCAATGTCGAGACTAAAAGCACGCAAAGCCAGCTCGTATGTTTTATTTTATCTTTTGACAGCATGTGGAGTATCACTAACAGCTAGAACTAGTTTCTAAAAATAACTTAAAGCTGTAGTGGCAGATGTGAAACGTGGATCGTTAAGACAGAGGCACTAAATAGTTTTTAGCTTTGATATCTCCCTGTGAGAACTTCCACATAAGGTGGCGAATGCATCATTTTTCAGAGTTGTTGATCGGGGCGATTGACAACATTTCATCACTCCGATTAGCTCAGGATTCACTTATTCAAACCGTAACTGTAGCACCAGATTCTATCTTCACTTTCCAAACCTTCCATGGACAGTAGAGCTCATCTCTGCTTGCTGCTGCCTAATCAGCACAGATGTGGATGAATGATTTGTATTTGGTATCCTGGGCTTCAGGGGGATTGAGTTAGCTTATGACCAGCTTAGTCTGCGGTCCGGGGCTTGATTGGCAGGCATAGTTTCCTCTCTGGATGTGGCAGAGCAGAGGGATAACGGGGCACCAGTGACATTTCCCCCTTCTCACGACATGCCACCCTACATTACAGTGTTTGTTAGACTCCCTAATAGGTTTGATGTTCCACCAGGCAAGCTTTGAGTCACAATAAGACCGCTTTAGTTAACATCACTATAAGTGGCCTGAATTTAAGTTTCTTTTTTTAATAATTGCGAGTTCAATCGCTTTAATTTGTTGCTTGGATTACGTTTGCACACGTAAAAACATCCGCACACGTTTGGTGTCCTTAAAAGCAGAGTTAGAATCCATGACATCTTTGTTTCCCAACATTTCACTCTCCTCTGAATTTATCAAGCATAATGGGCAGTGCATGTTACAGCCATTAGCCTGTCACAATGGAAGCTGTCTACCGCTGGAACCGTGTCCCGTCCTGTTATGATCACTTCCATGCTATCCCGGGCTCCGGCTTTGTTTCCTGTCTCGGAGGGAAGAGCTCGCTCAAGTCTTTAATACTCGGTTTTTTTGTTCGCAGTGAAAAGCGTCGCCTCCAACCAGCCAGGCGGCGTAGCATCGTGCTCGCTCTGCCGGGCCTCAGACCCCATGGTGGAGAAATAATTCATAAAATGAAATCTACATTTGTTGTGTAAATGACCACATGCTGTAGGATATTTAATCCTGCCTGCTTTCGATCCCAGTCATGTGACTTGACCTAGTTTTTATGCCTCCCTCTGCTTCTCTCTCTCTCTTCTTTCTCACTTTCCCCCTTTTTTTTCTCTTTCACGGTCTATAAGCGTTACTCTCCTCCCTCTCATCTGTTTCTGATTTCATTCTTTTCAATTTTGGTCTCCCCCCCATGTTGGCTGGTTTTCTTTCTTATAACTGATCCAAGGACTTGTCTTTTCCTCTTGATGTCCTAATATCTTGAAATATGTGTCCAATAGCTTTGCAGTGACAAAGGCCACCAACTTAATGGTTTTTGTGACAGAATATTCATTATTACTAAAATCTTACGTCATCCCATAATCTTTCCCCATAACACGCTGCTTTTAGTGCTGATGTCAGAGTATTGATTCGCATAAACTCATAATTTAAACCATTTGGTGTGCGTGAGTGCATATTTAACACATTCAGAATTGATTTAGATTTATTGTCGGGCTTTTTCTGGGAGCATAATGAGATCATGAGGCTTGATCTTGTTAAAATGTTATTATTTTTCTGGTCACATGAAGAAGTCATGCTAACAGCAGCTTGCATGACTTGACAGACAGAAAAACATATGACTTTGTAATGGTTGTATTAAACTTTGCAACGTCCTCTCATTCTAATCTTAGCATTTTGCTGGCATCTCTTCATTCGTTGTCACTAAAATCATTACACTGATCATACCTGTAATAAAGTTAGTTACATTTGGATGTTTACGTATTACAACACAAAAATAAGTTTAGTTTTTTTTTAAGTAAATGAATAAATGCCCGTACACAAAGTTAAAAATGTTATTTTCAGATTCTACTTCACTTTAAATGATTATGGAGAGTTGAAGGTAACAAAGTGACAGAAAAGACCTTTTATCTAAGGACTGTAATTAGCTTCACACCATCACAGCTGGACAATGTTATCTCTTTGGTGTGATTACGTCCAAATTTCCTAATGTAAAATATTTATGCAGGTCAAACCTGAACTGAATAATTCATACAACTGTTACTCTGTTCTCAGGCTGTCATTGTATTGAAACATGGTTTTACCATTTTTAAGACAGATATTTCTTTGATACTTGGTTGTTAAAACATAATCTAAAAGACTATTTGTTTTTAAGTTTAGACATCACTTTTTCAATAATTTCTATTTTTTTAAAAAGTGCATCACTGTTTACTCTGGTTTTAATCTGACTGCTACATCATATGTTACTAACTAGTTTTCCCATGTTCAACATGTTGAGTGTTCTTATTGGGTTTACTGATTAATCCAGAGAGAACAAAAAATGCACCTTTCTGGTGTTAATGCAGATTAATTGCTATCTATAATCTTGAATTATTCAAATAGTTCTAATTCCATAAGCATTCTTCTAAAAGGCAAATCTGTGTGTTCCCACAGTTTTTGATACAGACAGTTTCTTCTTGTCCCTAAAGCCTCAGCCCCCCTGAGACGTTTTGTACCCCCCAGGCCTCCCAGGTTGAGAATCACAAATTTAGATGAATAATTAGATGCTTATCTCTGACTAGCAGCAAGCTTGGCACGCCCACAAGTGGAACGCCTCCTGGAATGGATGGCATCCCTCTGTTCTTGGAGTGCACTGACGTTCTCTCAGGCTACAGAATACACTGTAACTCATTAGCAAACCTCTTGCAATAAACATTTTACTGTTCCTAGACTCTGCATGCCAGCGCACACTTTCTGTGCTTGTATCTGTCTAAATTACTTTCAGCATAGGAGCTGAAATTTTTCAACAGACTGTTATGTCACTGCAGACTCGAGTCGATAATGTAGCCTGGATGCTAAAAACTTTCTATGCAAAAGCTCTGAGAACAAAGTGTTCCCTGTTTCTCAGTAATACCAGAGGATTCTGCTTTTTTTTTTTTTCCTGCATGTTTACCAAGATGGGTTTTATTCACCATTTGCGGTTAGGCTGTCTCATAATTTTAGCATTAATGTTCTTTTTTGTTAGAAAAAACAGATTCTACTAAAATTATTCCAAGATTTTTAAGCTACAGTAATATAATGGGATGTAATAGCAGTCTATTATCACAAGTACGTTTTGCAGGCTTAGTCCATTTAGGAGCAATTATTTTTGCTGCTGACCGAAAAGTTTTAGCTAAGTTCAGCCTGTGGAAGTATTTTATAATTTCATGCAACTTGCATGAAAACCTAAAGATAGTCGGAATCCAGAGCGTTCTCGGACGTTCTCAAGAGGATTAATTAGTGTTTTGCTTTTTCAAAACTGCTTCATATGTCACGTTTATTGAGAGTCAATATCATCAGCTAAATTATTCATGTCTATATCTGTTGACTCTATAAATTCATAAATCTTTACGTACGTTAGTGCCAGATCGACAAAATTGAGATGTTTAGGAAATCAGTTAAAAATCTTTAATATTATTAGAACCAATCTTTTTCTTTTGCACCATAGATGTAGTTTATAACGGAAGAAATATTGATAACAGTCGGGAGTAGCCTATTCTGGATATCCTACTGTAAAATATAAAAGTAAAGGAGTGAGCTCATTTGCCAGTTCTGTCTCAAGCCACTGCCAGCGATGCTGAAGCTGAAACATTTAGTCAGATTGAGAGCGCCGTCGTCTCCATTTATTCTGGAAGCTAAAATGTGCTTTCCAGCCCTTCCCTTTGCTCTGTAATCCCTGACAACTTCTGCTTAGCTCCCTGTGAAGGAATGATATTGAATCATTTCTTCACGCCTCACAATCAATTTAGTGTAGATTTGAAATCCTGCTCCGGATTACAGCAATATTTTTTCCCCCCCTGGATTCCTTCACTCCCTAATGGAGCTTTGCCATCAACATGTTGAAATCAGCATTGCTGGGTTTAAAAAAAAAAAATCTTGCATTCATATTTAATGGTTCTGACTGAGAAATGCATTTTAGGCAAAGAGTGCACTTAAATACATACCAGTTTTCATGTAAATGACCTCATATGTACTTTAATAATACATTATTTGTCGTGTTTTATTTTTTGTTTGTAGTGCTTATGCTCTTTTTTATATAGCATAAGAGACTAGAACATGCTATATTTCTATTTTCAAGAATACAATTTTTGTGATTTCATTTTAATTTAATCGGATGCCAATCTGATTAAATGTCTGGATTTTGTTGGAATGGATTTATTGGGTCTGAATTGGATTTTGAATGTTTGAACACAACCTGGGCTAGTTTGTGAATTCAGTTCAGTTCAAAAAATTTATGGAAAAGTTGTGCTAATATTCTCAGTTTGAACATGTTACATATATTATATACGGCAAATATGATTTTTTTTGTGATTATGTGATTTTTTTTGTTTCATTTTCTTGTTATCTTTTGTTGTATTTTGTATTCTAGTCGGTGCAGTTCATTTATATAGCGAAAAAGACAAAAAGAAACATGGAAGAGGGGTAATTTCAGAGAGAGAAGACAACACAACACAATGCAATAATTGCCAGGCTGATCCAAAGTCACGTTGTAGTGGAAATGACTAATGGACAGTATAGTTCCCTCAAAATCAAAACTTTGGAAACTCACTATGTATTATAGTTTGACTGTAATCTCTTGTTTCTAGACTGTTTTTTCGCAATTTCTCCTGCTCCAGTTCTCTCATTTTCCAGATGCTGGTCGTTTTGTTCCTTTAGCTTTTTGTGCCTCATGTAGTTTGGTTCTTTTGTTCATACAAATTTCCAAATGATTTTGTGTCTGACTTGTTTGAGTACAGAACAGAGTGGACATTTTATAACAGCCATGGATTAGTTTGTATGCACTTTGAGAATGACCTTTAATTACATTGACAACCGCAAAATTTAGGTAATTTTCCAAAATCTAGTTACAGCTGATTACCAATATATTCAGATATTATTAATGATATTAATAATATGTTCAGATATCATTAATAATATCTGAACATGTCACTGTTGATTGTTGATAAAGTGTTTTGCAGCTTTTTAAGAAATTAAATCCTTCAGGAAATTATTTAAAACAGGTTTTCTTAACCTGATGTAAATATACTTCACAGTAGCTGAAATTGATTAATTTCAAGTAAGTCAGAGGTTCCATAAAGATCTGTGACACAAAGTGATAATTCTAATTTAATTTGAGCTTTCATCAGACTCAGCTGTCTAGATCTGGGCAGATGTTTTAGAGCGTAACGCTCATAAGAGAGAAAACAAAATCAAACACATGGATGGCAGGTCAGGTCCTTCGCTTTGTTTTTTCACTTTGCAATTTTCATGTTTACATCCTCAGTGCATGAACACAAGCTGTGCTCTGCCAGTGTGGGAGGACGAGGTTAATGGGGGGACTTTGTGGAGGTAGAAGCGTGGGTGTGTAGTCAATTTAGCAGGCTAACAGGAAGCGTGCTCCGGGACCCAGGCGGGCAGTGAGTGGGACACGGGTCGCGCAAACTCTTTGGGCCTCAGAGCTTCCTTTTAAATATCCCTTCACCATCATTTCTCTGTGTATTGGAAATCCACGTTTTTCTTTTACCTTCGGTTGGCAGAGTTAAACTTCTCTGATAACGCAACAACTCGATCGAATTTCTTCCATCAGAAATACAACCGTCCATCAAACAGAAAAACATTGCATATTTGACTTGGCGCAGGAACATTGCGCAGCTTGTGAATGTTGCAAAACTGTGGACGAAATCCACCCGTGATCCGTTTGAGGAAGCCCATAAACCTAAGTTTTATCTCTCCCTTTCTGGTGGTAATATTTCACAGCTGAGAGAGGCCAGTGTGTGCTTTGCCAAGGGCTGTTGGTGTGGGTAGACAGTCTGTCATGTGAACAGCTACTGCAAAGATCAGCAGAGGGATAGTAGATTGTTAAATGTTTCTTGTCTCTGTCCCTTTGGTGAAAGAAGCCTCTTTTACCCTCGCAGTCCAGAAATCACACAAATTTGATTAGCAGTCATTTGCCCAAGGAGCAGCTCTGGCTGCCAGGCCGCAGTGAGGCTCTTGTTCTCCTATTTGCCCCGGAGAAAGGCTCTGACATGCAGAAGTAGGCTTTGAACCGGCCCCTTTCTTTTCTTCCCCTTTAACCTCATTTACCATACTCTTTCAGTTTTTCTTCCTCCCCCGTGTCTGTCTGTGGCTGCTCACCGTTGGCCTGCCTCTGGCTTCATCATGTCACAGCAAGAGAGACAAATGACTGTTATAAATAATCAGGAACTGGGGCTTTGGTGTGATTTCTGCAGACGACCGTTGAAGTTTCATGTTTTATGCAATCCAGAGAGAGAAAGACAAGGTGATGGCAGTTCGTCGTTTTTTTTGGGAAAGGTGAAATTGAGAGACAGGTTGTAATGGAACCCACTGCCAAAGCGCATCCATCTGCCGTTTAGCCCCAACTAGTCCCTGAATGCAGTTGCTGACTCTAAATCTACTTAGTGGCTGATATCTGTGCAGGTGCACTGAGTGTCTGCGGGAGCCAAGAATTTGGTTTTGGCATAAATGTGGGTGTAGAAAACGAGATTTTTTGCATGTGGTTGAGTTGATTATTCACACCCACAGCGGCAAGAGAAATTTTGCCGTTCCGTTATGTCAGAATTATATTTAGTATTCTTCATAACATGGCACATGCTTACAGTTTGAAACTGTATATGTATTTTTTCCTTTTAAATGAAAGCTTCAAAGCTGTCTTTTTATTAGCTTACGATGTAGGCCATTAGAAATAGCACTTTTACATGCTGTGCTGCTGTGGATTAAAAAAATATTAGCATACATCGTAAATAAAGCGTACTGAGGTTAAATTAAATGATGTAACGACATCACGTGTCTCTCTTGGAAAGAGTTACCTTTGTTCACCTAGAAAAGGACAGAAGATATCACCTCTGCTTTTGAATTTTTTTTGTGGTTCCATTTTGGTGTGAGATAGTTAAAAAAAAACGATAAAAGTGAAAAGTCACAACAAAACCAGAAGCAAGTCTTATCTGGGACATTTTGAGGTATTAACAGATTGTGAAAGCTTGGATCTAATAATCAAACATGTGGAAATAAGAAAAAAAAGAATAATATATCGCCTTTTGCTCCTTTCAAACATCCAACTTATTGGCCAAAACCAATAATGAGCCAAAAAGAAAACCTTTATGCTAATCAGCTGTGGGTTTCTCCACAACAAATATCACTATTTTATCAGAAATTCATGGTTTTTGTTTAGTTAAAACTAATCTGAAGCAAACTAATAAAGTTTGCTTCAGATTTGTACTTTTTTAATCCAGAAAATTAGTTATTTTACTTCAGTTGCAGTTTCTCCCCAACCAAGATTTACAACTTTTTATGAATGCTGGAAGTACAAAAACAATAAAAAATAATTTAAAAAAAAACTGTTTCAATACTTTAATCTGGCAAAGGAAATTCCCATTGACATTCAATTGCTAACTTTTGATTGGGCTCAAAACCGGAGAGCTATTTAACTTTTTGTCCAGAAACTGCACAACTTCAGAAATAATAATAATAATAAAAAAAAATTACATTCAGCGCACATACAATGTTTTATATATTGCCTTAGAATTATTTGCCTTAAATATTAACACACCAAACACAGGTAACTTAAACATTTTTATTGTTTTAAAACTAGTGCTTACAGGTTCCACCTTTAATGTAAAGGTTTGCCATTGTGGATTGTATACCTCAGTTTACTCTTCTGTGTAAAATAATACACACCTATCATAATCAGACAGAAATGTTAAAGAAAGGTGCTCTTGTTCCTTTCAAAGTACCTTGCTTTGTGTCTCACAGAAACTTGAGTTGCTTAATAAGTCATTCAGTAAAACTGTCCAGTTAACTTTTTATTGCTGCTTTAGACCTAAATAGCAGGCGGTTCTGCACCGTTCAAGAAACAGATGCCTGTCTGCAGATTTTAGTCACCTTTGTCCTTCTTTCAGGCGAGGACGCCTCAAAGCGCCAGCATCATTGTCATTTTGCTCAGGAATGTTTTGCAGACAGGTTTGGGTTGTTGTGGCTGAACCTGAAAATGTTGTCTTCCTGCCAAGGTCTTTTTGGGCATCTGGTTCTGCAGAGTCTGTTTATGCTTCCATTAGGACTAAAAAAGCCCTCGAGTAGCTGATGTTGCCCTCAAGGCAGAGAAAATTGTACATCTAAGAAATCCACACCGCTGTGTAAAATGTCGTATCGGATTCTTTTATTTTTTTCAGTTACAAGCCCTTGCACTCAAATCTCAAATGTGCTACAAATGTATCGAGATTTCAAACCAAGCCCTTTTCTTAAAATCTCACACTGTAGATAATCTTTTAGGAAACATAAACAGTCTTTGCCATTACTACACACAAGCATAAATCCACAGAGGATGTTTTCTTTTTGTATAAAACAATGATCAACACATACATATTATGTTATATTAAGATAGGTTATCAAAGTTTGCTTTGTTGTTGCCCAAGATTTGCTCCACAAGAGATAAATAAAACCTTAACAGGTAGATTTATCTTCTTGATAATGAATTAGAGTTTTATGAGGGAAGAACGATATATGTGCTGATGGAGCAAATATGCCCAGGAATGTCAAAGATTCCTTTCCTGCTTGCAATGCGGATCACAGCAGGATGCAGCACGTTTAGTGTTAGATTAGAAAACGATGTGCAGATTAGCTTCAAAGATAAAACTGCAAATAAAATAGAGTTGCATCAGCAGCATATAAGCATGGAAATAATTTTAAAATGGATGATAGAAATGCATACAATGGTGTATATTAATTAGGGGCAGATTGAGGTTCTTAGCAGGGCTTTGATGGGTCATCAATACTGAATAACTAAAATGTGCTTTCTTTTTGCACAAGATTTTTCAAGGGCTAGGTCCAATTCGATAATTACTTTTTTTTTCTTTATCTAAAACTCCCTCATATTCAGTTGAAATAAACAAAGCTGAAAAGCTCTGCACAAACGGGAATATTTCTTTTTAATAAAACATAAAATCCTCTATGATAGATACAGTATTTTAGACATGCAGAGAAAACACTCGATTTAACAACAACAGTCTTCAAGGTTGCTGTGGAGGACAGACAATGGAAACTGCTGGATGGGTGTGTGAGTGGGGATGGATCTTTTATGGTTTCCTTTTCCTCATGTGGACCTTTGAGGCCTACTTTAGAAAATGGCTGAAGGTGAATGGCATTCACAATGGTTAAGTATAGCAATTAATGGCCGCTGCTAGTCCATCCCTCTGTGCACTTTACAAATGTCTTACAACCTGGTTTCCCATGAGGGAAACTATTTTTTATTACACCTTGGAGATGCCGTGAGGTCCCTGATGAACTTTGACCTTGGGCTTGATCACCGGGGCAGTAGGGAAAACGAACACTTACCAGAAATTTAAATTGTGATTTAATTTTGTTGGATTTTTCAAAGTGAACCTGCATGGTTCACTTCTGCTCTCATCTTCTGGTTTTGTTGCTGTGGTAAATTTACACATCTATGTTTAATTAGAACCTTGTCATTAAGGCTCTGTTTTACAAGCAAGTCTATCAATAAAAACCCCAGTTTCATTAGCAGAGCATCTTTTAGGCTCTCCTTCATTAACACCAGACTGTGTATGCTATTTGTGATTTTGTCTGCAGCCCGAATTTAATGAGGAAACCTCCAGCATGTTTACATTGCCCTGAATGTCTATGATCTTTCTTAAAGAAAATGGAGTTTGGCTGTTTGATGCAGGAAAGCAGCCAAAAATTTTGAACATATGCAGATAGAGTTCCTTGCAAAAGTATTAGTTTTGTCCCGTAACACTCACAAACGCCCTTATATTTTATTGTGATTCCTGTGATAGACTGACAGATGTGCACTGAAATACATTGAAATTTGCGTTGAGGAACACAATGTGAAAAGGTGAAAGGATCTAAATAGTTCTGCTCTTTCTTTCTGTTTCGAAATGAAACGCAACATCAAACATTCTTGCTCAGATATGCGAGCCAAGACATAACGATGCAGCTTGAACCCTGGGATTTAACGACGAGACGTGTACCAACCTTTACCACTCACGGCGGCAGATCCTCAACCTGCAGCAGCACGTCCGCCCGCTTTCATCATTTGCTTCGAGGCCACAAAAGTAAAAACAACTGAAAAAAATTATTCAGGGTTCAGCCAAGAGAATAAGATGGATATGTGCCTGCTAAATCTGTGGTCTTCCAAATATTTTCTCAGCCATCACCGTTGCTGAATGTTTTATTAGCTTCGTAATTATATTTCTTGGAATCGGCTGTTTTTTAAGTCAAGTAATGAATCATTAGCAACTGACAAAATTTTCATCTAAGTCAGAGATGTGTGTTTACATTGAAAATAGCAAAGGATAAAGTTTCTATTTATTATTTTTTTTAGATGCTGAGATCATGTTCTGTCTAAAACTAATTTGTCCCACTTTCCTCTGCTCCCTCTCAGCTTTAGGTAAAAATCCAACTTCATACTATAACATAACTCTGTCTCGTGGGAACATTTTTCCAGTGGATGGCTTGGAGTGTGGGGCTTTTATGTTAGTTTTTTTGGTGGGGGGGGGGGTGGGGTAGTTGCTGTCTCCTTAATTTACTCCTGATTTTGGAAAAGTGCAGCTTGACTCGGGAGGCTTGGCTCATATGCTAATGCCTTAATGTTCAGTGACATTGCTCAGAACTTGGAGCATGTGTCACTGTTTGCCCTTCAACCTCTTTATACAAAACGGTTTGTACTCTGTCCCTTTAAAAGTTGATGCTTTTGGCTCAGATGGAGAAAATGTGGTTAAGTAAATTAAACCTCTTTTCCCCCCTACTCTAACTCACTCTTAAACGGCATTTCTGCTACCCTTGGACTCATGGTATGGAAGAATACTTTCCGGTTATAACTCTGAAAGACTCTTTGTCTCAAAAGCCTGGGAAGAAAGCACGTGTACAGTCTAATTAGTTTTTTATTTGTAGAGCACTATTTAGGTCTTTACCACTTTTGTGTATGTTAGACTTTTTTTTTTAAATATTTTCTTTCTGGATCTGTATTTACTGGATGATCAATAAACCATTCCAGACTTTAAAAAGCTAAGCAAAGAGATGAAGAAGACTGGTTCTGTTCTGGGACTTTGGAGCAAAGAAGGATTCCTTATGAAATGAATGTTTTACAACAACAGAGTTACTTTAGTCAGAAGCTTCTTCAGAACCGCTGTGATACAGACTGCTACAGAAGATTTTCCCACAGTCATCCATCAGCATCTTCAGCAACTCTTTGAAGGATACAAATTGGAACATTTAGTTTCCCTTTGGGAAAAATAAAGTATTTTTCAGTTTAATTGCTTAGAAACTCCAGTACTTGAGGAAATCGGACAAGACTGAATTATTCTACACTGACTGCAATCCTTTGAAACCCAGTTAATGGAAAGAAAAATATATATTTTCCCTAAAAAATATAGTTAGAATCTTGTCCTGCTTTGGTTTGGGAACTGGATGTATTATTACATCGTCCTCTGAACTTAATTCCAATTGTTTGAGTATTTGAAACCCAGGCCAGGCTCTAAAGTTATTGTGCATATTTATTAAGATGAACTGTCACAGTTTTGGCTCTCCCCGTTGCCATTGTTCTCAGTGACACCCATAAAACTGTGTTTGAAAGACAATTCTTTTGTTTTTAATATTTACCAACATCTGATAACAATCGTGTGCTTTGTACACAACAAGATAAATGATCTGATAAAAATCATTTGTGCAATATTTTGAAGTCCCTCTTCATCTTTAGTTTAATTAGCGACTTTCGAAATGATCTCAGTCCTCGTTTGCTTTTGCTCCATCAGATTCTATCAAAGCTTTGAGAGAAAAGCATCAGACAGAAAATCTCCCCTGGTCACACATCTGCATAACTTCACACGCGCACCCACCAAAAACATGAAAAAAAAAATATATCAGCATCCAAGACAGCTTATGATGGGGAACTAATTCAATATCCCTTTTCCTGTTTTAAATGTCACTCTCTGAGCTCATCTGGAGTGACATGTTTTTCATGCTGGAAATAAAGGAGCTTTATTGGGCTCCGAACAGAGTGACGCGGGAGGGAAGAGGCAGCGGGAGGGCGGCTTCCTCCACTGATGTTTGCTGAACATCCAAAGGTCTTCAGAAGAAAATGAATAACGTTAGAATTTTCATAAGTTTGTCGCTGCCTCGTGATCCCCTTGAGTCAATAAAAACGGAGCGTCTCAAAGTGCACGAATAAATCTCAGGCTTTGCTAGAAGCTACAGCGTCAGTCAGCGAAATGCCTCTCATATGTCACTTAAAGTTTGTTTAAGGAATCATCAAGTAGGGAACACAGAATCTCATTTCTGACATGTTTTTTTGGTCCTTTTGGTTCCAAAACACTGTTGCATTATCTTCTTTTTTGATGTTGTTTTGCTGTAGAGAGGCATGTAAATATGCCAGATTTAGCCACAAGGGCTACATTTCTTTTGTAGTCCACTGGCAGGTTTACAGTAAAAAAATAAAGAACAATTGACAAAAGACAAAAAAGGGTCTCTTTTAGTTTGTTTGTTTGTTCCCTCTTTTTTTTTTTTTTGCCGAATGATGCAAATGACCGGTGAGTGCTTGGCTGGAGGGGGCTGCAGCCTCCACAGTTGCCTCATTGTGCCAGATAATGACCATCCCATTGAGAGTGACCCCCGCGACCCCAGAGACAGACAGTAAGACGGCCTGGTCCAGCCCCTCTAGGCATCCTCTATTGTGGCATTTTGCCCACGCAGAGCAGCATAACTCATAGCGGTACCCAACTGCCTTTTGCCTTCCATCGCTCCGCCATTAATTATCATCCCGTTGGTTCCCTACACTGCTCAGTAGTTTTGATCCAGATGCAGATGAACGACGTGGCGAAGTCCAGCTGTATATTCTAATAAATTGCAACCCCAATTTATTGGGATATAATTGAAAAGTTAATTCATTCCAATATTTCAATTTAAACTCTCATGTCGCGTCTGTTGCGTGTCCTATCTTCCCATTAAAAACATGTTACATGGAGCTAAATGTGATGAAATGAAGCAGACAGTTCTGTAATGTCTTTGAATTGTATTTATCACTTTTTATTATTCTCTGGCTTGCATAATGCATATGGATTGAGGTTTATGAAATGGATTTCACTGTTCTGCCGAGGTGCTTTACATTACTGTCTCATTTTATTTTAACAAAAGGCTTCTACACGATATTGTGATGAGGGGAATTACACAGCATTCATTTAGATACATGCTTATAATCGAATATTTATAAGCCAGGCAGATTTAGATTCATTATTTTCATCAATGTTTTTAGTAGACAGCTCTCAAAAAATTGTACAATGAGTATCAATTTAAAAAAGTATGTTTTATTTAAATGAAATACTCTATAGAAATTTTACATCTTTACATTTTGTAAAAAAAAAATTGGCATGCTGGAAATGACTTTTACTCTACTGGCATAATAACAATATTTACTTCTCTTATTGCTGTGCAGCTTTTGCATGTTTCCATTGGTATTTTTGATCATTTTCTGTGTATTGATCAGCTTCAAGTTTTTGAGGTCAGAAGACCTCAATCTTTAACTTCTTACTCAGATTCTCTATTAGAATGAAGTTCCACTCCAAAACATTATTACCTTATTATTACAGTCGGAAAAAACATGTTTCTTAAATTAAAAAATCTGCCAGGGGTATGAATAAATCTGGCTTCAGCTGTATATGAGACGCTTCAGATGTTGTCTCTGGTTCAGGTGAGAGAATTGTGAGTTTGGTAGATCTTGAAGCAGTGCCTCCAGCTTGTGAATCTCCCTCAAGCTTTGGATTGAAGTTTGTTTCTCAATCCTCTCAACTTATACCCGTTGCTCACAGCCTCTTTTTTTTTTTTTTAAACCATACTCTTACTTTAACAGAATTTTCTATTTATATACTGTATTTTTTGGACTATAAACCGCTACTTTTTCCCCACACACTTTTAATCATGCGACGTATAGCCCGGGGTGGCTTTTCTGTGGACTTTTCTTCAACCACTAGGGGGCGCTTTAGCAGGAAGTGAATCCTTGGAAGTCAAAATTGGAAAGTGCTAATTTTCATTTAGAGCAAGCACATGCTAGCAGCAGGCACGACGGAGAAATGTTTTCAAACCCCCTCATTATGGTAACAACACGAAGAAGTTCATATGATGCCGCTTTTAAGTTGAAGGCTATTAATCTGGCAGTAAAGATCAATAGCCGCTGCACGTAAGCTCGGCGTGAACGAATCCATGGTTGGAGACGCAGGGCTGCGTCCATAATAGCAGATTTATTAAGTTGGAAAACCCAGAGCAGCGGATATACCAGCGGCTTATAGACCAGTGCAGCTTATATATGTACGTTTCCAGTTTTTTTTTTTTAAAAGAAAAACTTTGTGCGGTTTATAGTGAGGTGCGCTCTATAGTCCAGGAAATATGGTACTTTCACACAACACTCTCAAAAGCCAACCTCCTGAGCAGTGGTCAGTCAGATACAGTGATACCAGGTATTTACACTGTTGAGAAAATGAAGTCAGTTTCCAAAATGTTTCTTTTCACAGTGGAGCTTGAAGAAAATGTAAAATTTGCACTTTCTGAAATTGGGCTTAATAAAAGAGTGGACTGCTAGAAGCAGATGACATAGCTCGCCAAATCATCACAGACAAGTTAATTGTAGAATATTTCCTATTGCGCTTTTCTTTCTTCCACTGAACTTTTAAAAAAAATACTGTCTCTTTTTAATTTGTCTATCAAATGTTAGTCCTTATTTATAAATTCCTAATGCATTCTCCTTTCATGTGTTGCAGGGTTTTTGAAGCCCCAGTGCTCATTGGCTCCCCCCATGCAACGAGGTCGTTCGTCTGAGGTGTGTTCATGTTTCAGCGGTGTTTGTCCCCTCCATCAGCGTCGCCTATCCTCAGGTAACCGTGGAAACAAAGCTGTTGCTGTCTGTTGTTTCAAATTCGTCTCATATGCGTTCTTTTTTTCGTCTATTTGATATTTGAGGAAGCAAAATGTCAGACACAAGGATTTTATTTTATTCCTTTGCCATATTAAAGTGCACATGATGTCCTAACATGCCGTATACAACACTGTCTAATATTCAAAAGTGCAATTTCTTCTCGTCTTTCTGCTTTCATAAAATATTTTGCTGTGTCCAGTTCTGCGTTATGTCAAGAATAACTTGCTTATGATTCGGAAAGTTTGCAACAAAATTCCATATTCCAGGTTTCTTACTCGTTGCTGGTGCTTTCATGTGGTGGAAACTGTTGCTTGTTGCTGCAAAAACACTCATGCACACGCCGCTGCCTCCGGTCAGAGGTGTCACTGTGGGCGTCGCTCAAATGCAGCGCTCAGTCTGTTTTTATGATTAATCCTGCTTTTGCGTGCTGAGAACTGATGGACAAGGTAATAGAGGTGTTTTGAGTTCGCTCACTTCCTTTCTAGCACTTTGGCCCGCCTGAGCTGAGCTCTTTCTGGTGTAAAGCTAATGAATAGGGGTCCAAGCTATGCGGAACATCTTGTTAATGCTGATATATTCCTTCCCTGAGGCTGGCTCTATCTGCAGCATCGGTGCTGAGGCTGGCTGCGCCGGCCATCATGTGAGGAAGGCATGACTTCTACGGCCGGATAAAGCCACTTCAACTTGTAAAAAGCTCTGTTGGAACATTTGATTATATGTTTTTTCTTTTTTTTTTTTTATCCATGAACTTTGGTTTCCCCGGCTTTGCAAAAGTAATCATGCCCCTTGAACTTTTCCATATTTAGTTACATACAACCCCAAACTTCAGCATAGTTTACTGAGACTTTATGTGGAAGATCAACACAGTTTATTGCTGGGAATTGGAAAATGAATGTATTCAGAATATTGTACAAATAACATATCCTGAAGTTGGGACATAGTCCTCTTTACTTTTATGTCTCTACGTGTAACTAAACTCAAAAGCTGTAAATTGTCTTCATGGTAATTATTGTCAAATCCACAAAAATGCTTTACGATTAAGAGGAAGAAAGATATTTTTAAAGGAAGGCCATGAGAATCCTGCAAACGTGTAAATGAAGTTGGTCTTGTCAATTTTTACTGCATATGTGGTGGAATATTATTCTGATCACATCCCGAATGTTAAAACTAATAACAGATTAAATAAACTTCAGAGCAAAGTCAAATTAGAACCTGTGCAAGAGTTGAAAACTGATTTTTCATAGATCATCTCCCTTCTGTCTAACTGATCTTGCGCTATATTTGTTTGGGCCAAAGCTTCAGTTTGTAGTTGTGCAAAAGTGGTAGACCGTATGCAGCAAAAGTTGGCTTTCCGAACTGTTGACTGCGGCGTGTTGAATACAAAACACAAATTTTAGAAACATACACCAGTTTCCTTCAATTTACTAACTATTCATTACTTTGTGTTGTCTGAGAAATATTTGTAGTTGTAAATACTTCTTCATTGCACTGAAGCAAATCATTTCTTATAAATCCCCAGAAATCAGCTTATTTTTGTAATTTTAGCATTTTCTTTGGTTCATATTTTTTATAATGTCTGAATTGATGACTGTGTTGTATTTTGCTGTTTTCCAGAAACATAAAACACTTTGATCTTGCCTAGTTATTTCCTACTGTGTTTTAAGAGCCCTCTTATTGGCATAACTGGACCAGAATTCTTCATTTTTTTAATTTCTTCATGGGTTGCAAGTGCTTACTAGTAAACAAATCTTTTGTCTTTTGAAGAATGCAGACACACAATTATTCTCTGCGTGTAAAAACAGCTTAATAAGTTCCATTTGAGTTTGATAAGTATAGATCAAAACTGCCTGCAGGTCTTTGCAAATTAAAAATCATTCTGTGTGACAGCTGATCATTTTTTTAGAGCAGAGAATAATCTCTAAACTACTTATGTAATTACACTGATCAAATCCGGATGACATTTCTTTGGCTTCTTGTGGTTTTTATCATAATACATTTGATGTTTGGAGTAAAAGTTTGTTTGCTGGGGGAAAAAAATGCTGTATTTTCTTGTCTTTGTAAAATATCTACATACATACCTTCCAGAGATTTTTGGAGAGAAACTAGCAGCCAGGTTCTACCAATCAAATGGGCTTGATTAAATAATTACATTCAGTATGGCACTTTTTAAAAGGCAGGAAATTTAGTAGTTTGTCCACCTGGAACATGCAAGATCCTGGTAGCACAATGACAAGAAGGAAATATATCAGCAATAACCTGAGATGAGCCACTGATGCTTCCTAGACGGCAATTTAAGCCCATCATATTTGAACATAAAATATTTTTTCTCAAATTCAAAACATTTCAAAGTTCTGCTTTTAATTTGAAACAATTGTCCCCCAGAACTTAACTTCCCTCAAGACTATTTCTTAATTGCTTTTCATAATTCACAGCATCACTGTTTTTGTAATATCTGTCCACTGATGCTCAGACCGTTGCTGCTTTGGGGAACAAGACAAGGAAGTGAATTACAGCCACTTTAATTTTATTGAAATCAGGCCATCGCAGCAATAAGCCAAGAGTTTTATTGTGCTGAAAATGCGTAGCTGTAATTTATTTGAAATTCATTTAAAAAATGTCAACAATTTTCCTTTTCAGCCATTGAGTCTGATTCAACATGGAAGCTAAGTTTAGCATCCAAACAAAGATACTTATTTTTGCTGTTAGATTCAAATTTAATAAAATATGGACAATTAGATGACAGAAACCGTGACGTTGAGCATATTCAGTCAGTGAGATACATTTACCGCCCTCCCACCCAGATGGTGTCGGGCAGGTTGAGATTCATTTCTGCTGTGGTACTCTGACGTGGCTCTGCTTCCTGTATAGGAAATGGCAGACCTGTAAGAATGGCTCATTCTTCCTAAGAATAGACGTCAGAGTAAATTCACCTCTGTGTCAGATCGTGCGATGCAGTTTTAGGCCCCACAAGCCCCTCTGTGCATATTGAATGTTCAAGTTTTTGACAAGACAAATAGAAGAAGATGAACACATATGGCTGATTTGGAAGGGTTGAAGGAGAAGACATCGTTTCTGAAGAGAATATGGCAGCAGGACTGTTTTTATATAGCACTGTTCACAGATACAAAGTCATTAAGTGCCTTAAAAGTCAAGGAAGTCCACGACTGGAGAAAATCATATCGACTTACTCCAGCTGTCAAGCGCTGTGGTAGAAGAGTAATGATTTGGGCTTGGGCTTGACATAATGCAGTCATTGGTACAAACTTTAATTCATCTGTATACCAAAGTCTTCTGGTGCCAAATGTAAGGTCATATGTTTAACAACTGAGTTTTGGCCCAAAGTGTGTCATCAGCTGCAAACTTTTTCTAAATACAGCTGCAAACATACAACAGAATTACTGAAAGTAAAAGAATCAGGGGGATACAAAGTTCAGACAAAAGGTAGATCCACACACAAAATGACGCTCCTGTATTATTTTGAACTTGATTGAAATGTAATCAACATAAGGCATAAGTGAATCCTCCCAAACCCCAGAGAACTGAACCTACATTGCGCAGAAGAATCGGTCAAACTTCTTCTACGGCTTCTGAAAGTGATTGATGCTCAAGGTGCTCTACTGGCTCCCCGGTCTTGGATTATTCTAAGTTTTCTCCATGACCGCATTCGCAGTTGTGAAAACTTTCCTTTTCCCATGACAGCGTACCTTTTGAAAGTTGACACCCCCTCCTTGCATAAAGTTTTGCGGGAGAAATTTACAGCAGACTATCTTTGCTATTCATGACGAGACGCAGCGCTAGCAAAAAAAAATAAATATGCCTTCAGCTGCGACTCAGCTCCCATCTGCTGCAGCAATCCCTGAAGACAGTTATTTATTTATTTACCTAATTTTACTTTCCTTTTTTAAGTTTTAAGAAAGACATGATTTAAATATATTTGTGTACCCCAGTGGAAGATGTAGTTTTTTTTGTTTTTTTTTTAAATCTTAGGTAAAATTAAACCCCCTCTCTTCAGATGAATACAAGTTTCAGCATGATGAGGCGCACAGTTATTCCACCAACCTCGCCCCCATCTTTGTGCATTTTACACAGTTATCTTGATTGATTGCAACATATTTTACTGTCACAGCTTGTGGTGAGGGCGAATGTGTTTCCAGAACAATCCAGACCATCTGGTTTAGAAGTGTATAGTCTTGCCGAAGTATGTCAAAGGTTTTGGGATGTTTTAAGAGTTTAGGTTTCGAGTCAGATTGGGTTATTTTGTCTGTCTCAGAGGCAAATGAAGAGGAGAGCACTTTCAGGGTTGACAAAATTTATTATCACAGCCTTGTTGCTTTTGTTCTGCATGAGATGTTGAAGTAATCCGGTGGTATGTTCGGCAGCCAAGTGAAGAAAAAAGAAAAGAAAAGCAATTGTTTGGTTTAGTGAGTGGACAGCCTCTCTAAACTTTATAGTCTGTAATAATCGTGGGTCTAATTATGGAAAGTGTTGCTATAAATCCACCAGTGTCCCCAGATTGTGTGATTGTCCTCCAACCTCTGCCTGCACCCACAATGACAAGCTGCTGTGGGAGCTGTGAGGCGTGTAGTGGTGACCAAGCAGGAGGTTTTCTGGGAACTGAAGCGAACCTCAACGGGGGGAACCGTTTTCATCCGCGATCTGCTGAACTCCAGGCAGCGCACTGATGTGGCCGGGCTCCGGTTTCAGCGGTTTTTACATTGTTCTCCTCCCGCCCCTCACCCAAATAACAAGTTATTGCTGGAAAAGGATCGTGAGAAACGTTGCTTTGGTAGCTTTTCCTCTGGATTGTTTCAAAAAGAGGGCAACTTTTTATCATGTTTTTTTTTTATTTCTCTTTTTTAATGAGAAAAATAAGTTATGATGGAAAATGCTGTTTTAACTTTTTTTTTTTTCTTTTTGGGAATTGTGGTGTATGAGGTGAGGCAGGGGGAAAAGCGTAAAAAAGAAAGAGACGGCATTGAAAACAGGGCCTTCACAATGCAGGCCTTGTGCTGTGATTTGGTCTGTCCTCACCGAGCTGAGCGGAGGAATGGAAAAGATTATCCGCAGGAATGTCTGGGGTGCCCTCAAACAGAGCGGGCCGCGTGACTGGCCAATAGGAGCAAGGCTTGCAGAGCGGCGGGCTAATTTTTTCCTGATGAACTCAGCCGCCTGCTCCACAATGCAGCCTGATTGCCAGGGCTGAGCTCACATATGGTCCGTGTTTGGAGGGTCCAAATGACAGGACCAATCATGCCTGCAGAGAGAAGGGGGTTGGAGTGAATCTTAGATGTGAATCTGAAGACTATCGAACAGTTCTGCAGTAATCTGACAGCATTTACCAGTGCGGTCCATTTTCACTCTCTGCTGATGCCTCTATTACACCCACAGCAAATAAGCACTCCCATCTCAGTACTGCTGCTAATAAAGATTTAGATTTAATGAATAAAAAGTCAGAAAGTTCTGAATTTCAGCATCATTGTACTCCATGACCCCGAAATAAAATTCAGAACCACCAGTAGGAATTCTGTTCAGAGAACATCTATCATTTCTATTATCCATAAATAAGGAAAGAATATCATTGTTGAATTAAAGTTTTAAGTTCTGTCTGGCGTTTGCCTCAAGGAACCG
The DNA here is from genome assembly GCF_904066995.2 of Poecilia reticulata. Taxonomy (NCBI): domain Eukaryota; kingdom Metazoa; phylum Chordata; class Actinopteri; order Cyprinodontiformes; family Poeciliidae; genus Poecilia; species Poecilia reticulata. The sequence continues at coordinate 21,771,638 of NC_088841.1, forward strand.
CGAGGAAGAAGATGTAGATGAAGGTCCTCAGGTTAATAAGATAAAAAATTTACTTCTGGGTTTACAATGCGTTGGCTGAATCGTGCAGAAGAGATATACATGTTGGATTAATACAGGGCAAATCTGCATGAAATCTTGCAATAGGCAGCAAAAGAGTGCGGTGAAGGTTAACCCTAAACATGTATCCAGAGCTAGAGTGAAGTAGTTCAATAAAAAAGTTTAAAATTCAGATGTGCAGAGCTACTGTAGTAACAATCTACCCCAAAAGATTTGCTGCTGTAATTGCGGTGAAAGGTGGATTTTCAGATTTGTATAGGGATACAAATCATGAAACCTATGTAACATTTTTCTTCCAATCTACAATTAGGCTAATGCCTGTCACATTAAATCCCAATAAAATGCGCAGAAATTTGTGGGGTATAATATATTTAAGTTACTGGATTCCAGTGCCCTACAAATCCTGGCATCATCAGTGCCTGGCAAGAACCCGTTCTTTTCCTCGCCAGATTAAACAGCATACAAGAGAAGTGACACAGCTCCAGCTTTTGCCCTTAATGTATGTTTATGTCCCCAATTCTTTTAGCTTTTTTTTTTTCCTGTGTAGCTTTTTAGGATCAGCAGTGCAACAATAAGCCATGCGGTGGGCCTCCCGAGCGAAGCAGCATGTGTTTTGTAGACCTTGTGGTCACGCAGCAGGGTTTAAAACCAGCAGTTGGGGTGAAAAGAGTGTGAAGGAAGCTAAAGAGAGCAGTTCAGCGGGTAATGGAGGGGGCCGACGTCAGGTTAAAGTGGGTCCTCATGTTTCCCATCGCGGGGTCCCGCAGAGGTGAAGAGGGTCACTTAGAGGGGCCTCATTATCCTCAGCGTGTTCCGTGCTCCCTGCGCTATAATTGGCTGGCCAGAGTCCATGCTCTCCCAGGCTGCTTCCTGCTAGGTCAGGAGCCAAAGATGCTGGAGTACACCATGCTGCTGTTTACTTGTGCTGGCCTCCATTCATCACAACACAGAGGAGATATTTTTAATGTGCAACTAGAGACGCTTATCTCGAGCAGCAATGTGCTAATCTGAGGCTTTCGGAGCAGTTTACTTTCAGACAGCGAACTGGAGTTTGTCCAGATAAGATAACATTTTTAATTGGCTGCTTACTTTTCGGTTAGTCTTTTTTTTTTTACCGCCAGTTTGTTTTCATGTAACTTTAAACTGGGTGAAAGTAACACGTTGAAATGGAAACAAAAAAAAGGATTCAATCATAAACAATTGGGCGTGCAAAAAAAAAAAAATCAAGTGGAAAACACAGAACAGTGGTCAAGAAGATTTAACCTAAGATTAGACTGTCAAAAAACTCCACAAAGCTCCTTCTACATCTTTACATCCTCAAATAACATGTTAAAGTTCATGACAAACAAAAAGACTGAACAAGAGTTTCTGCTTTTGGAAGGGTTGCCAGCATAAAACCTATTTTCTCTAAAAGGAAATTTGACGGCACAACAACTCTAAAGCAGTGTTCTTTGGGCCGATGCCACAAAGCACAGAATAAATCCACAGAAGAACATCCACACAGAATATTGGGTCAAAATGTCCCACATCAACAATCAAACACGGTGATGGAGGAGTAATGGTGTGCTTGGCAGCCACAGGTCCTATGTTTATTTTGTTGTTCCAAGTTGTCCAATTGGTATGTTAAGTCACTCCAAAAGAACACAGTGGTGGAGCAGCTGAGAGTCGTTGCTGCTTTGTAGTTATTTGGTGAAGAAACGTACACGTTCATGGTTCTTCACATTTTGTGTCTGCTGTGGACACAAAAATCAGTGGAAGCAAACTAGTCGTAGCAAAATATCCACACTGCTGTCCGAATGCATTTCCGCATCAAACAAGGAGACAAACTTTACACACACAGGCTAAACATTCAGAATGCTATGGAATTGTCTCAAATAAATCAAGGAGTATTTTCTGAATCTTTATTCTCTATTTCTGGTTTTCTCCCTTGTATTTTTCCATTTAAGCCTTCTGTCAAACATGTAGGAAAACTTAGGGACAGTCCACGAATGGGACAATTTACATAAGTGACACCGTCCCTGGAGGCCAGCTGCCACCGCAGCAGCCGGGACGCATCAGCAGAGGTGGAGGTCTCTGCGCTGGTACACTCTTATGGCAGCCATCCACGGCGGGTCACTGGAAATCAGAGCGACTAAGCCTTTGATAACTCTCTGAGCCTTTAATCCCCTAGCAGCGGCATCACAGTGAAATGCTACCTCATTGTTGCAGCTCAGTCCCAGCGGAGAGGCAGAAGAGCAGGCAACCAGGGACAGAGGGCAGGAAGTGGAGGCTCACAGGAAGCAGTCGCATCTCTGCTGCCTCTCAGTCATCATCATCTCCTCTGTGGTAGAAACAAGGGTTGGGATTTGATCGAAGCTCTTCAGACGCTATTGATGCGAGTAGACCTCAGTAGTGCGAAGTCAGCTGTTTTTAATTTAAACCGTCATGAGATAAGCATAATGAAACGTATCTATTGTTAAGTTCACCTTTACTCAGACAGAGCTCAGTGTTAAATACTGCTGCTGTTGTATCTTCAGGTATTTTTAGGTTGTGATATATTCTCTCACAGCCAGTTTGCACAGATGAGGTGAGTTGCCATTGTTGCACAGATTCCAGCGGCCCTCTGAGTTTTCAGATTATCCCGATCCCTTGAGTGAGACTTGTGGAGAAAAATATGGAGGGGGGGAAAAAAAAGAAGAAATTCTGCATTTTTAAATAAACATTAATTAAACATGAATAAGCAAGTTTTCATTCTGCAGGCCTTGTGTTGCCTAACATAGTGCGGCATGTAAATCACACGGAAGCTGGCTGGGCTCCGCTGGACCGTACCGGGGAATTAACCAAAGGCGTGAATATAAACGAGGACGTAGATCTCAACCCAGGTATCTGACTCTTCTTCAGCCCAGATGATGGGAAACGCCAGAAACAGCCTGCCGTGTCACTGCACCCTTTTGGGCTACTTGGACCTGATGCTAAGCACCATGTTTACATCAGTGGAGCTGACTAAGTGTTGAAGGACACTGGCCTCATCTAAACACTGGTAAACACTGGAGCAGGAGGATGTGAAAGGACTGCATGGGAGTCAGATAAGCGAAAGAGTTGAAAGCATGGCTCTGTGCAAGCGACTTGAACGCTCTGTGTGCAGATTAATTTGCTGAAGGTTGGGATAAATACTGGAAATGCATTTCACTAAAATGTTTTCTCAAAATGAAATAATGCGAAGCATGTCCAGATTCTGAGAACTTCCAATTCATTATGGTTCCTCTTTTGTGTCTTCTTTGTTTGCTGAGATGATTGAAAGAAAAGAATGGAATGTGAATCTGGTGTTAAAACAACAGCAGGGCCAGATATTTAGACAAGGTCAAGCCCAAGGAAGAGATCATTTTTCATAATTTATTTGTCCAGTAAATCTTTTTTTTATAAAACAAGCATTTCCTGTTGTTCTGCTCAAAATATTCAGCCTCAGTTAGCTGTAAAAAAATAAATAAATAAGACAAGAATCCAAGGCTGTTTCAACCTTCCTCTGTTTTTTTTTTACATAACTTTGGGATTTTATATGATTGACACAAAGTAATACATAATTATGGATCACAATTTTTTTTAAATGCAGTCACAGATTGAGGTTTGTTTCTAGCAGATTAGTCCTGTCACAGATTCTCACTTTTATTTAGTTTGGGTCACTTAAAGGGATGAAATTCTTCGACACAAATTTTTTTTATTTTTGCTCTGGCTGTATGTTTAGGGTTATCCTGTGGAAAGGTGAACCTCTGCCCCAGTCTCAATTGTTTTGTGGTTTTTAAAGCCGGTAACACTAAACGATGGAGGATTTAGCATTGAAAACTGTCCGACACGTTTAGTTTTGTAGATATTTCAAACTGCAAAAGGCCATGGTCACAATTTTAGAGTGAGCTGAAAACATATTTCATACCTCTGGTGGATAAACCTTGTCCAAATGCATTATTAACTCTTCAGATGAACTGTTGATTATACATCTCAAATTAATCCTCTTTGGAATAATTATATATTTTTTTCTACTTCATAATTCTTTCAACTGAATGCACTCTGGTTTTTAGTGAACATTGTAAACCTTGGGTTAGGTTTCTGCCTCTTGTCAATGATACAAGTGTTTTTGAAACGCTATCTTATCAGAAAATGGATAATCATTGATTTTAATATATTTTTGACACTAATGAGAAAAATAACGCTTCACTTAATTAGACTGGGATATATTGCTTGGATGTATTTAAGTGTCCTCAAGGTCAGACAAAATGATCAATTATACCAAGATTTGGACAGCAAGAAATGGGTGTAAATGTTCATCCTTAAAAGATGAGGAAATGAAACAATGGGTGTTAAAATGGAGATGGCTTGATATTTTCTAAATGCTGGTATTTGGTCAGGAGAGTGAGACATTGATGGTTGGTGTGACTGTCCTACTGGTTGAACCTTTATTCCAATTTAAACCATGATCAGAGGTTTTTTTTTCCCCCCAAGATTAAAGCTTTTGTACAAAATTGCAAACTCTGAACCTTGTACAACCAGAAAGATAACCAGAAGTATTATGGATTAGTTTTTCTGCATACATGTCATTTTTCAAGTATACAAACAAATCTGACCAGAGCACCTTTTCATTCAAGTCAAGTTTATTTGCATATTACATTTCAAAGTGCTTTGCATGATTCACGTACCAGCTAGGTCCCCTATATGGCTTCTAGTAAGCTGCAATGGACTTCTCGTGGGTTTCTTTCAACAATTCCTTTCTTCTCACCTCATTTCCATCAAGGCCAAAGTTGTGGAGTACATCATTAATAGTTGTCCCTGGTCTCCTTGCCTTACTTGACAGATCAGCGGGTTTCATTGTACCATGCTATTTAAATTTCTGGATGCTCGACTGAACAGAGCTCTGCATGATGCTCAAAACTTTGGTATTTTATAGCTTAACCCTGGTTTAAACTTCTCCACAGCTGTGCTTTAAAGCCAACTAAAAAACTCTGTCTTGCTGCCTGTAGATCCAGTTCCTCCTTTTGCTCACAAGCATTAGATGTTTCTCTCCACGTCAGTTGGAATCCGAAAGGGAACGGCAGCTACACATCATCGGACTTTACGCGTCCCTTCAGCTTCAAACGGGGAGAGATGCAGGGTGAGAGAAAAAACACAGGCAGTCAGGGATGTTAAGGCATAGAGGAAGGGTGGTGAGTGCGGAGGGTCGGCTGTTGGTATTTTGATGCTAAAGTGATTTGACACGCTTGGCATTATAGCAGGCTTGGTGGTGGGGGGAGGGAGAAACTGTGCAGCAGAGCGCTTGATCCGAATGTCACCATCGCCGATCTCATGAAGTGGAAGGTCAGAGAAAAGCACCTGCCACCCCTGCTCAAACGGGGTCCGCCCTCGTGCTCGGACCAAAAAGGGCAAACCTGGAAATTGAGAGGCACATTGCAAAGGACGAAGGGCCAAAGATGCTTGTGCTTATGAGTGTGGTGAGTGGACGTAGGGTGGCGGACTCCTAACCTCCCAATATCACATGCCTCAGCTGCACAGCAACAGGCCCACCAGAGTGTGCTAATGCAGGCCAGTACATGCTGGGATGTGAGAGCTGGAAGTGTTTGCAACTCCCACATGCTTTCTCCTCAGAGAGGCACTCCTTGAGGTGCGCGGAGGAAACGAGGGTGGGAGTGATGGTAATGCAGAGGCTAATGGAAATGTCTTGTCGGGACTCAACGTTGTACTGTGAAGCCGACCGCCCTTCGACGAATGTGCGCCATGGCCCCAGTGACAACATTTATGCTGTAGGCCCTGTTTTACCAAGCAAACATAACAACAGCTCAGATGCAGGAGGCTTCCAGGGCTCAAAAGTGAAGAACACAATTGTTTAGGACCACAGTGAAATTTTACATTTGTTGGAAGGATTCCCGGAACCGGGTTCTCTCAGCTTTACTCATGTTTAGTCATCCTGTCTGGAAGTGAAAAGGTTTTACCTGCAAGAGTAATTACAGTCATTTCTTACAGATTACAAAGAGAACAACTACTGGAGTATAATATTACATCGCACATGTTGGAAGACAAGTTAGGCCACATTATCTACAGTAGTAATGATAAATTTGCATCTACACTGTTCTACAAAAGTGATTATGAGCTTTAGAGAGGTGTCTCAATATGTCAAATATTATCAAAAAGATGTATATTAATAATTTGATTCAGAAAGTACCAGCTGTCGAACACATTAATGAAGGATAATCATTTGGGCTTGTTCAGTAGCCATAAAACCCAGACCTCTTGGAGTCATGGAGTCGAACATGGACTCCTCTGTCTACCAAACTCTGCTCATTAGCAAGTGAGAACTTCTCCACTGAAAGAAGTTTTGCCAGTTTCTGGTCGGTACTATACTTTGGGCTAACACAGTGCCACAGTGGAAAAGACATTAGCAATGATCTTAGAAGAGTAACTTCTGTTGCTGCCCACCAACCTGGAAGGGGTTGCCAATATGTTTCAATTCAGTTAGAAGAGAGATTATTGGCAGTGGAAACTGCCACCACAGCTGTGAATCACCCTTAAGGTGCAGGGTGATTTGGACCTTTTCAGGAGTTATTCTGTGGAACCCTGCCTATTCGCATTTCAATATTTTTGTATTTGCCTACTCGCAGATTTTTCTATGGAACATAATTTTTAATTTTCCATGAAAACTGCCTCTTTGTGAATTTTTGTCATAGCGAATATGTACGTATTCAAAATTCAAAAACTCAATATTTGCAAATTTTAGCTCTGTTCCCTAGCCCTTGTGAATAACTGGGTCCACTGTACTGTCCTTTATCTTTATTCAATGTTTTATGATATGCTTAATTTGGTGATATGTTCATTTGTATTGAAGAAGCGTCATGTCATACGTGCACACTGCTTTCTGTTCTGAAAAAAATGACTCGGCTACAATTTGACACTAGACCGAGTCGCTGAAGAGGCGTCCTAGTCTGTCTTGAACCACTGCTTCTCAAAACTGAAAGAAATGAAGCAAATTTACTAAATGTCACTCAATCTGGCACAACTTACTAAGAAATTTTAAATACAACTGCTGCTAATTCAAAATTGGACAGCATTTTTACAAGAGGTCTCAAGTATTCACACATTGTGGCTGCTGTGTTGTCCCCACCTGGTAAGTCACGGCTTACCAGGTATAACAGTAGTTGTAATAAATTTGAAATATTTGATCAACTTGACCATACTTTGGCCCACCATCACTCTGAGTGCAGTGAGGCCAGGGGCATTGTGGGGGAGCTATTGCAGAAAGCTGACCTTTTGCTTCTGCCCAAGCAGCCACCTCAGTCAATATGACAGTGATGGAGTAGGGACTATGGGGGCAGGGGGGAAAGCACAACAAACGCCACAGGGGAATAGTGTCCAAAAGTCCATTACAGTCACTGATATTGAGCTAATTGATAGCATGGTTGTGCATCACAGATTTTGAAATGTGTAATGGGGGGGTTGATGATGACATTAGACTGTGGAGTCAATGTTCAAAACACCATCATTTTCATGAGTATTTGGCAGATGGCTTAGGATACAAGGGGTGGTTCACTTAGCAAGAACTTTATGACTAATGATTTCCTGCTCAAATATATTTCAGATAATGAAAGAGGCACAATAACGACATGGCATGAAAAGATCAAAATAAGTCCTTAGGAATGGTAAGCCTTTCAATGCAGCCACTGACCATGAGTGAACAATGAAAGAATGTGTGCTCTCTTTAAATATGGTTATCTATTTGCGCAGTAAGTTCAGTACCTTGCAAAGATATTCACACCCATTACATGTTTTCACATTTTCAACGTCAAGGTGAAGGCACCCTTGTGGATGAACACGAAGTTCATGGTTCAAGTCACAGCATGTGGATTCTGTGACGCATCTGGATGCAGTCGGAAGAAGGTGCTGAGACATGAAACTTTAACATTACATGTAACATAAAATTAAGGCTTCACATTACACTGAGCTCTGTGTACCCACCATGAAACCTGGCAGTAACAGGATCATGCTGTGGGGATGCTTTTCTTCACATCACACTGTGGCAAGATTTTGTTTTGCAATAAATTGTGCATCACTTTCCTTCTACTTTACAAATAAACTCTATCACATAAAATTGCAAAAGAATAACTAAGCATGTGTTGGTTGCGTGACAAAAAAGTGAAACACTTCTTTAGGAATATTTTTGGAGGTCATAAACCAGACTGATGTCAATGAGATCACCAGCTTTAGTAGCAGCAACAGACTTTTTTCTCTATTTTCTGACACCTTTAATGTGCCATGGGACTCTCTTCCTCTCTCTTCATCTCACCGTTCTTGTTTTTTACCCCCCCCCCTTGAGTCTCCGGGAGTTAATCATTTATGTGAAAGTTTTGCACTTAACATCACGAAAGCACCTTGTATACCTATACTTTTTTAGTATAGTATATAAGTTGAGCCAAAGGCAAAGCTCACGATTTACTGGTCCGTGTATATGTTCTGATTCCAACCTATGGTCATGAGACATGGATCACGTAAGATTGAACAAAACATGAGGTTCCTCAATAGGGTGGCTGGACTCAGCCTTGGAGAAAGGATGATGATGAGGAGGAAAGGAGTCAGTTGAAGTGGTTTGGGGATCTAATCATGACCCCCATGGCAGCCTCCATTTGGAGGTTTTGAAGGCACATCTTACTGGGAAGACCCAGAACTTGATGAGATATATAGGGATCATATATCCCGTCCAGCCTGGAAAGCCTCTATACCCCAGAATGTTGTTGGGAAGACGAATATCTATGTTCCCTCATGAATCTGTTGCCCCCACAACCTGGTAGGTAAGTACGTAGGGAGGTAGGGATGGATCTATCTACGTATGCTCATCGGGTTTGGATCTGTACTCTGTCTGTACACTGGGACAAGAGGTTAATGTCAAAAAGAAAAAGCCTCATGACCAGTCTGTAGAGGGCTGTCTTTGCTCCTTCCCCCTTTTTCTGTTCTGTATTTGAAAGACTGTGTCATTTTGTCTCTTTGCCAGCTGTATTCATTAACAACCCAGCTGAGTGAGTAAAAGAAGCAGCAGTTGTAGCCTCGCTGCCGCATCCAAAGCGACTCTTGGTTTGGCTACTTTTCCATGATTTGGTTTTCTCCCTCCTATGTGGTCATTGGGATGTGATTGAACATCTACAGCAGCAGCTGCCTGTAACCCAAGCTGATAGTGAGCATGTATTTGTGTTTATTTAACACCCCACACTTGCCATCTGTTGTGTGTACTGTGATACATGGACCAGGCACATGTGCCTTGGTGCCTGATGATTACACAACATGGGCCCGGGCCGGCTTGGCGGTGTCGACTTCTCATACGACACCAGCTTTCTGCCAGTTACATTATTCAGACTTTACTGGACCGCACAATGCCTGAAACGAAACAAGACAAGCACAGACATTATCAAGTGTCAAATACACATACAACAGAGAGAGAGAGTGACATATGCATACACAAAGTGTCAATTCGTGCTCACATTCTAACTGTGATGAGTGTGCACACGACACCTTAAGGAGATACAATTAACCAGAGCCGAAGAACACTCAGAGGACGGGCGGGTGTGTTGTGATGTTGTTTTGTTCAATGCAACTGGAGCTCTTTGTGTTTATCTGCCTCCATCTGTTTGCAAAGGTTAAAGGAGAATCTAGAACAAACAGACCTATTATCACTGATGGTGCCAGGGCGTTGTGTGGTAATTAAGCATTTGCTGATGTTTTGTTTTTCCCTTTACCTGTTCACATAATCATTATTTGGGAACTCGACACATTTATTGTGTGGGAGGGAGAAAATAATGTTTTAGCACAGCAGCTCTGAAGGTTACATAATGATCATAACCCTGTTCGCCGAGTAGCATGCTTAAACAGTGTTTATAGCACAGTTTACGACTCTTTGTTCTGCATGAGTAATCGTAGCTTAGACACTATCGGAAAAGAGAGATGGGAAGTTGACTTTGCTCTGATTTAATGGTTGTAAAAACACCTGATTGATCTTTTATCTCAACTCATTCTGCTTATGAGTCAGCAGAACCCGAAGCCGACAGATAGGTAAATATGCATGAAACCTTATGCAACCTGTGGATGTGTGCTCTCTGCCTTTTTTAATTTTTTTTATACTGTTAATAGTGAAATATTTTCAGCATCTTTGTAAATGTGGCTTTGGCATAATGTCGAGTAGCTTTCTACAGCAAGTTGAGAGGCAGATGTGTCAGAAGGGAGACATGTAAAATGGATCTCTGGCCTTAAAAGATTCATCTGGATGAAAATATGATGAGAAGTTTAATAATAAAAAGAGCTAAAAATCTGTGTGCTGATAAAAGATAAATGAGGTGAGTCAAGCTTGATGACACAGCTGTTGGTGTTCACACATTTACCTCCTCGTGTGTCCTCATATTGATACAAGTGTTGCAGAGAAAGCAGGGGCATGTCTGAAAGCTTAACAAATTCATGTCTTTCATTTGGCCTCTACTGCACTTTGAAATTACCACTATTGTCTAGCTGTTGGTTTTGGAAATGTAAACTATGACATTGCTCTTTATACCCAGCCATTGAGTCGCAATGAGTTTTACTTTTCATATCAATTCATCTGAGTTCATTTATGTTGGTTCCAATGCTGCGCAAAACAAATAATCCCCTCTCGGCTCTTTTCACGATCAATTGGCCTAATCCATACCTAGCTATAAAGAATACAATTCAACCTAAACTGGATGAACTGCAAAAAAAGTAAAAAAATAAAATAAAATAAGTAAAAACCACAAATACTGAACCTGGTTTGCATTTTTACGGGGGAAAAGCGTGTTGAATTAATGGGAGTGAGAGAGAAATAGTTAAATAGAGAAAGGCTGAATTCAGGATTAGTTTTAAAACAATGAGAGTACTCAGTCAACAGCACCAAAAGCTCATTTGATGGCTTTGTCAGTGGCAGTAGTAGTTTCTTCAGTGAAGAATTCATATGACACATAAGAAGCAAAGTATAGCAGACAGTAGATAGTGCTCAGACAATTAAATGCTTTAAAGTGGTTTTGTCCAGGAAGAAGATAAAGTTAAACACTGAGTCACCTGACCAGATGTACCTTAAATGGAAAGACGAAACAGACTGAGCTTTATCAAAAAGAACGAGTTAAGCTTAGCCCTTAATATGAATGTGGGTTCTGCCTCAAACACAAAAACTGCAAGCTAAATCCACAAACGAAAAAATCTGATCCCAATTCTTTCTTTTTTTTTTAACTCTAGAAACAATCACTAAAGTGTAAAGTGGTAAAATGGTAAAATTTTTAACAATCAGGTCTTTATTAATGAAGGAAGTTTGATCATTCACAGATTAAGCTGTTAGAAAAAGAATACTTTGCTAAATATAATCTCTATATTTTGTTTGAAAAGACTGTGATTTATGAAGTTCTCCTTTCAAAACGTAACAAAAGTTCACATTTTTTAAGATATTATACAGAGTTATTATCATGTTTAGCGCCTGTTTAAAAAGAAGTCCCAGCTTATTACGTTGGGATGTTAATTTGCTGATGGATGCCGTGGATGTTAAAAGGCTAGACGTTTGGAAACTTTGGCAAATCCGAATGTTAATCTCCAAATGTATGCATGTACTTTTGCACATGCAAGACATTTCCACAAAACCTTGCTTGACTTGATAATAAGTTACAGGACTGGCTTTTTAAATATTGTCTTTTATTAGACACCAAAGAAATGTGGGTATGATGTTTTCAAAGCAGCTAAAAGTTGTTTTTGCTTTCTACGGTCTTTACCAGAGCTGGAAAGCCTAATTATATTTCTTAATATCTTAATGTGATTATGGGTTCAATTTTTTTGTTTTTATTAATTTCAAAACTTCTTTTAAACAAGTCCTGTTTATTGTTGTTCCACTACTTGATAGTGCACAAATCAAATCAAATTTTAATAAAGGTAGTCATGCTTTCGACATAATGTGTATATAGAGTGTATATGCAAATGTTTATATTATAATATCCTGACTGTAATGATTGCTTGTTAGGTTTGTTTTCAGGGTGTGTCCTGGGCTCAGTTTTCAGTCCCTTTAAACTTCATCAGACAATGAAGTGAATGTTAGATCTGAAGCTTAGCTGTTGTCTGCTGTCAAACACTTAAAAAGAGAATTTAATTGGAGGCCTCAAGGTGTCTCGCGGATCTGGACAAACGTAGCTAGGAAGTATCTACATGGCCATCTGAGAAACTCTGTGACTGATCAGAGCGACATTAAAGTAGCAGTATACAAACCCTCTAATAGACATCAGCTGACATGCAAGAAAAATAAGACCAGCAGGGGAGTGTTTACTCACTATGTTGGATCAAATACTGAGAGATAACTGGTGGTGCATCATTAGAAACACTGGCAGGACAGATTTCACTGAATAAATGAAGGTTTTTAAAGGCCACGTGTGGTGAAGCAGAACACGAGACTTTTTCTCGTCGTGGGATGTTTGTCAAAGTATTCTTCCACAATGCGATAAAATGCAGTTTGATGAGAAGACAACATGGATGTGCAGCGTCTATGATGTTTTGTCTTGTAGTTTTTATTGTACACTGAGCTGCACTTAACAGTCTGAATGATGCAGGCAGCTTCTCTCCTTCGATCTCCATCTGAAGAGAAGGAACATGTGGTGAGTTCAGCCCTTCCTGATTAATTAATGGGATGATAATTTGTATGTAGACAAAGCATGCTGCTGTCTGACAGAGAGTATGAGGGTGTTTTTATTAGGGATGCAAGATACATTGTCATAAACATTGGTATCAGTCCATGTTGTCATTTTTGGTGTAGCATTATGGTATCAGACACTTTGCATTTTTTTATTTAAACCTTATTTAAATTTCTGTTCTCACTTCCTCTTTTATTCATGCAATTACTTCATCATAGTCCTGTAGATATCATTTTTACCAAGCCGACGAGCTGAAATAAAAAAAAATTGCTTTCATTTGATGGCCAGCTATTACCCTTCATTGTGTGCAAATGTGCCGTTGATGAGCCATTTATCTTTGAAGTTTTCAGAGAGAAAGTGGAGATGACGTGTAAAAAAAACCCCCAAAAAACGACATTTTCCTCTGTAGCTCATGTTTATTGCACTTTTTCGGCCTCTGGCGAAAGGGCAGATTTATGTGTAGTGCAGCCGCGGCGCCATGAATCACCTGCAGCATCAATCTTGTGACCATACTCTTGCCCTCTGTCACCTCCAGGGTTCAAAGGTTGTCTGTTGAGCTTCTTTCTCGTCTGAACTCAATCCTCCCTCTCAAAAAGATGCAAATGCCCCAACTAGGAATATTGAGTTGGATGTGTGTCCCAGTGTTGTTTTTGAACAACAGTGTCAGAATGCTGAGTGTGTATTCACAACGCTAGAACGTCCTCACACTGTGTTACATTACAGCTAGAAATGTCGATGTGCTTTTTGGGAATTCATTGCGATAGTCCATGAACTACTGTTTAACTAATCATCTGGGAAAACAAAGGATACAGCACAACTCTAAACCTACTGAAATATGACAACTTGCAGATCAAATCATTTTCCTAAATTCATGAATTTATGACAAGATTTGAAAATTCATGTAAATAGTTGATTTCAGTCTCTTTGAAGGAGACAACTGAACCATTTCAGTTGTGAAATATGGTAGAAGAGGAGATGTTAAAAACAAAATCCGACCATTTTCCATCCTATTCCCAATCATGCACTTAAATTAAAAAAAAATAGTAAATAGATTTAATTTGGTGGTTATTTATGTATTAAAGTTGTAGGTCGGTTGTTAAAATGTATGAACTTTGCAGTTCTGTTGTTTCACTGTGATTCTGAAAAGCTTAGTTGTGTTTTAAAAGGAGCAGTTTTGATTTTTGTGGCGTTAGTTTCCTTTCAAAGCAAGTAATCGGTGAGACTTTATGACTTGATAACTGACAGCACAGAAACATACTTTTTTTTTCTGGAGAGTCATTGTTAACGTTTTAAAATTCAATCATGTGATTCCTTCCTCATAATCCCGCCTGCCCTCTGTATTTAACCTGCTGACCCCTGGAGCCCTTTCCCTCTCACCTGCTGTTGCTAATCTCCCTGTCAGAAAGCCACTTTTGTGCTTGACTCATGACCAGGGGTGGCTTTGGTGTCTAACAGCCGAGTTGTGATCTGCTGCCCACAGCGAGTCCATTAGCAAACTTGTTCCAAAATGTTTTTTTTTTTAATTATTATTATTTTTTTGATTTTCTCCTGCCCTCCTGCTTTCTCTTCCCTTCTTCTTCTTCTCTTTCCCTCTCCCGGCACTATCCCTGAGGTATGGCAGGAGGGGGAATCAAAAGAGTTGAAGTAAGAAAAAAAAGATACAGCAAGAGAGAGATGAGATACTCTACAGGGGATTGTGGGAACCTACTGATAAAGGCTTGCATCTTAATCCATCCTAAGGCCTGTCTTACGGTGTACTGAGAGCTTTTATGTGATCATTAGGACTGTGCGCTCGTATGCACGTCCGCGCATGCGCTTCGGGCACATGAGTGTGTGTGTGTGACTTTACGTATTTGATATGTTAATGTTGTCTTTTTGTGCATTCACTGATGCAGCAGCTCAGTCCGTTTGAGTCTCTTATTTAAAGGCTCCTTAAGATCCTCAGAAATCTCCTGCAGAAACACGACACACCTGTTCACTCTTGCAGCACTCCTCCACGCTGTGAGTGCATAATGGCTTGTTTGAAAGCTAATAAGTGTATTAAAACCACTAATTAATATGCCACAATTCTCCCTCTAATTTAGCACACAAGGTAGGGATTTCTCCCCCCCCCTGCCCGCCCGCACACCCTCACTCTCTGAGGTTATGCCTTTGGCTCCCTCATTCCTCCTTGAGCTTTAGTGGAATTTGGCTGATGTGCGCTGCAGGGAGGAGAGGAGGGAGGCGCTCATCTTGTTTCAGTGCTTTATGAGGCGGACGTGTATGTCTGTAATTGCGGTTATGGGTGATTAAACTCTCGATGCCCCTCAGGATCTCCAGCCAGCTATCAGTCAGCGTCAGGCCGTGTCGCGCGGTGCTCCAGTGTGTGTCAGGATGGCGCTCGGTGCCAGGCGGCGATGTATTCCAGACTGTTGATACGGCCTCAGAGGGAAATTGTGGATTTGGATTTGATTCTGGAGTTTGCGTCGATTGCATTAATAATTATTTATTGTTTTCCATTTTTATCCCACATACTTGCAGGTGGAAAGAATGAGTCAGCGTATGCTTAGTATAATAATATATGGTGCGTGTCTTTGGACCGCGAGTATTTTCCATAAAAAATAAAATAAAAAATCAAAGGCAGTACACAATAATGTTGAGCAGTAATGCCACAGTTAATGACAGTAACAGTTCAATGCATCCATCCCGCATAGAGATGGAGGGGAACACAGAAACATGAGGTTAGGTCTGATTTCTATGGGAAAGAAAAAACTGTTTTTCCTTCAGTAACTCCACCCAGGAAGTAGCTGAGGTAGGAGTGACTTCCAGGAAGAGTATCCTGGAAAGAGACACGTCTAAGGTCAAAACACTGAGCCAAGGACACTTTTGTTATGAAAAAAATAGAAAAAGATTTTTTCTATGTTTTCAAATACAAGAAAATGGAGCAATAATTTGATTTATTGACTTTGTACAGAAAAGAGAAACATCTGAACCCTTAAAACTGTGACGGAGTAGTTTCTATGAGAAATTAAAATAAATGCAGTTCAATTCCTATAGGATCACCTTAAAATGTTACATTTCATAAGAGCTTTAACGCTTTGATAAATCCTGCAGATGAATTTATGATTATTTTAGCATTTTAAACGTGTCAAAGTAGAATTTTTGGACTGAGATGTAGCAGCATTTTGATGTTTCCCAATAGGTCTATGTTCTCAAATGTGATGTTTACTTTCTTTGACGAAAAGCTCATTTTCAGTTTTTGTTGTCAGAAAGCAAAATGTCTTACATCTTTGACTGAAACCCATGATTTTAAGATGATTGTAATCACTGTTACTTTCAGTGCAGTCTACTTAACACACTTGCATGAATAAAACACATGAGTGCCCAGAGGCAGTGAACACCGATGGATGGAGAAACCTCTTATGTCAGAACATTTCAGTTTGCATATGTAAGGCAAAAATGTATTTTAGCACTTGTGGTATCCTCACGTACATATACTAGGGTAACACCCTGACTGTACAGCTCAAACTAGGCAGACAACAATATTGCACCCTTGAGTAAAAAAATATATATATATTTTTTTTTTGCTAAATAACTAGGATTTGTTGCAGATTTTTATGTTTGAGAACGAGGCTGAGTTTGTCAGTTGAAAACTTAATATTTATTCGGACAGTCCATTATTGCACTCATTTGAGCATGATTATGCACAATATTGTTTTCTCTGAGTTGATTGAAATGGAGAACTTTGATTGAGATTAGCCGTTTTTTATGCTTATTCCTATTTCAAATATACATCTGTTTTTATATAAATTTCTGTTTCAAAAATGCACCCTTTTAAGCATCATGTTAACCACTTGGTGTAAATTGGTGAGTTAATTATGCCTGCATGTGTGGGATCACTGTGTGTTTATGGTTTATCCTCGGGGCAACAAATGACCGCGGGAGTCTTGTCCTGCTCTCACACCCCCAGTGGCAAAGGGAGGCCATCTCTCAGCAGCCGCCCTGAGGAAAAACAGGCTACTGAGCTCTACCCATCATTTGGATGAAGGTCCAGGAAAAACACTTGAGCGTGTGTGTGGTAAAAAGGAGTTGAGCTTGTGTGTGAGAGTTATCCATTAGTGACCTCCTTCCATTAATTTGCTGACTTGGCAGAGTCCTCCTTTTGAATTTGGATGTTTTCTCTTCTCCGCCACCCCTTCCGGTTACAGTATTCTAGGAGGCAGCTTGGGGAAAAAAAAGAAAGAAAAAAGTCAATTCCACACTCTCCTCACCCACGAGAAACTCTGTTAGTCATGGCAGAGGGATCCTGAAGGGGAGGACGGAGGGTCATGGGGGCAGGAAATACAACTTTTCTCAAGCAAAGGAGAGACAGAAGAGTCAAGAAAAACAAGGAAGGGATTAGAAGTGAAAAGAAGATTAAAGTGAAGAACAACTCCTGTTTCTCCATATCTGCTAAGTCTTTTCTAGACTTGACTGAGACAGATTGCCCAGGTCATCTCAGGCCGACCTCAGTGTGTAGAGGGCTTAGTCTGAAGCTGGGGGTTGATTAATGGATGATCATCCATGTTGACTTCCAACGGCATGATTGCTTCCTGTCACACTGCAAAGGTTCTTTGAAATCTAATACAATTATGCTATATAGTCTCTGTATGAAATTCTAGTGTTAACGTCACGTTCTGGGTTTACTAAGGCTACAACATGTTGTGCTTATTATTTTTTTAGATGCTGTGTTATTGTCAGATGTGTTGAATACAAACTATCCACATTTTAGGCTGGTTAACAGCAGCTCGTGTTTCAACAACTGGACATACAGATTCTATTCTTGCTCTTTTTCAAGCATTTTAGTGTACTTTCTCTTTATAGCTTTGCAAAGACAAAAAAAAATCCCCCTTGACTTAGTGGAAAATCCCGAGCTGAAGTTCCTATTTGAAAGTCTTGCTGTACAGCATGTGTTTTTTGGAGAGCTGCCAGAGAAAATGCAAGAGAGGGGAAGTCAGCAGACTGGCTGTCTTCTGTTCACTGTTGGTCAGATTGACTCTGTCAGGCCAGGCCTTTGAGGCCTGGGTTCCAGGTGGTCTGTTCTCCGCAGTGTCCCTCCCCCCCATAGACTCACTCTCCCTTCCTTTCACCCCGGCCCACAAACACGCCTGGCATCAGTGGCTTCCTCCTCAGAGCGGTGGTGTCTGCCCTCCGCCAATTGCAAAGCCCCGCAGCTATGGTCACATCGGTGTGAGCCAATGAACAACACCTGCTTCTTCTGCAGAGGGGGCCGTCGATGCCAATCATGACCACAACTTTATTTGAGCTCTGTCTTGCAGCCAAGCCCAACACATACGTGTGTCCATCCAAGACCAGTAAGATGTACAAGCTAAAAGAAATATGTATTTCCATGCCAGCGAGAGAAAAAAATTAGAAATTGCTTCCAAAATGTAACTTTCCCAGCACAGATGTGTCTTACAGCATTGCATCACTGGAAAAAACACTTTCTGCAGCAATGCACCCTTTGATAGTACTGAGAGATCATTGTTCACTTCTGAGACTGTGGAAAAATAAGTAACTTTTCCGCCTTTCAATAGTGTAAAATCCTTCCACGTGACTGTGTGAACAACTAATACTGATGGATATTTTTTCCTGTGAAAATTTTCCCTTTTATAGTTTTTTTACAAGACAAAAAGGTTTGGCAAGCCTGAAATAATTTTAGAATTTCAAATTGTGAAGAAACTTTGGAGAGTTTGTAGAATATCAAGTTCTGTCACATCTTGAAATGTGTGCATCACTTATCATTAACTTCTTCTGAATAGCGCGTGCGTGTTGGGACTAGTACAGGACATGTTCTGGAAAATACATTTTAAATTGGAAAATTACTCACTTTATTAATTTGAAAGTAGGTCTTGCATCAGTTCTACATCAGTTTCAAGCTTCCAGCATTTAGAGGTGAGTGTAGCATGTTGTTTGAAAGTATAGTGTATTTTCTTTATATTTTCTTTTCTTTTTTCTTTTTTTCAGACAAATGTGTTTCGGTTTTTTTAAACTTTTGCTTTAAAATAACCGATTGGGATTGAAAGTGTGAGATGTTGTAACAATCGCACTAAACTTACATGTCTTGGGGATTCTGTGTCTGTTGTCAACGACCTTAAATGTTTATTTACACTTGTGTGCTCAAGAAAAACAAAAGCGTGAGCAGAGTCTCTATTTCCCCCAAGGATCTGCCTCAAACTCCTGAAAAACAAAATTTTGGGGTTCTTGTAAAGCATCAGGAGGATACAGAAGAGCAGAGTATCAGTCAGCGGTTCTGCTTAACAGAGACGGATCCGGCTCCCTCAGTGTTTTCTGTTCTATGTGCTGTCAGCCACATTTACCAAAGCGAAGCAACGGGTCTTCATAATTAAAGAGAACACAGAGCTGTGTGAAAAACACAAACAGAGTAAGAAGGAGCGCGCGCAGGGAGGCTGCGAGGCTTCGGAACCCGCAGGTATCGGCAGAGTGGAGGGAGATGGCTGGCAGCGCTCACGCCAGCGTGTCTTCCTCCAACATGAAAGACTCGCTGCACCCGAACTGGGATTATCCTCCACCTCTGGGGAGTCCCTTCGATGAACAGGGAAGGCAAGGGGAAAGATGTGGAAAGAAATTGAAGGAAACAGGAGCGGAAGAGAGGAAGAGTGAGGGAAAATTAAATGTGAGAGCACGAGTGCCAGGGAGAGATGAAGACGAATAAATCTGCAGGCTCTCTTCCACATTAATGCCAGCTCCACTTAAGGTCCCACTGATGCAAACAATGCCTCAGTTAACCACCTTTGTGCTTTCTTTTCTCTCTCCAGCCCTGTAAAGAGTGTACCCTGCTAGCATTGCAGCAGTTTGATCTACTGTAAATTCACCCAGAAAATCATCTGACATTTTAAATCAAACAGAATTATTTCCCCCAGAAAATACACAAGAAGATTAAAAAGATACGTCTCCAAAAAGTCCCTTCCTAAAGATGGTGGCATAGCACAGCCAAAGACAGCACTGAGTTTATCAAGATTGTATTCGATCCAACAACTCAGAGTTGTACATGGCTATGAACTGGAAACAAAATAGTTTTTTTAATTTGTTTTCCCGTGTGGATATCTGGAAAGGATCATGTGTGTCAGTGGAGGAGCTGTAGAGATCCAGGTGGAGGAATCTGATGAGACATCTACTAGTCATCCAGACTGCTCGACTAAATACATTGCATCTGACATTTTCCAGATTTTTATTTGTAATTTGAAAACAACACTAGCTTATGTTAGGCTCTTAATTATAAACCAAGTGGAAATAGAACAAAGTTTTTGATTGTAATTTTTATATATATATATATATATATATATATATATATATATATATATATATATATGTAATGCTGCATGTCGAGTCGACTGGCTGAAAGGGAGGATGGAGGCGTGGGAGCTCTGAGGTCTGGCCTCATCAGTCAGATCAACTATATTTTCCTGATTTTGTTTACTTATCTTGGATTCGGCATGCCTCCGATCCTGCGCCTCTCCCTGGGAGGATTTCTTTTTTATTATTGTTACAAGCTGGTGCACTGATCCAAAATACACTCCACCAGTGACAACCACATGCATGCGTATGCACACTCCGTGGGATGCATAAGCCCCCTGCTCTTATGGAGGCGCGTGCATTTCCACCCGGCTTCTGCAGGCCTCTTCCTGTGGCACGTACGCACATACTTTCCCATTCCCGTCTCATCCACTTCCCAAAACCCCCCCAAGGATCTCTAGCTTTCTCCTCCCCGCTCTGGTCTTGTTTCCTCCATTCCTCATTATTTGTGCCATCTAGGAACCTCTCCGTCTTTTCTTTAGTGTGCCCGTCCATTGATCAATCTGTGTTTATCCTCCCCTTTGCCCTTATCTCGGGGCTGTTCACCGTTGGGAAGACAAGAGGGGGTGTTTTGTTGAAAGTCCAGAGATAACAACCGGGTCCTTCTGCCCACCAACTCACAGTTTAACACTGAAAAATAATGGTTAAAAAAAAGGATAAAATGGAAGAAAGAAGGTTAAATGATCAAACCTTTTAAGGAGAAGGCTCTGACGATCCTTCAAAAGTTAAATGTGATCCATGCAGTATGCCATGTCCTAAATCACATGAAAATCTGGGAAAGTTTGTACTAGACAGCTATGACTATCTAAATATGCAGTATGTGCTTCTCACTGTGTTCCTAGATTTCAGTGGAAGAGGCCCAGCATTCGCTTTGGGCTCATTCCAAACGTTTCACACGATCAAACATACAGATCTACTTCATTTATCGAAAACATTTCATACAACAGTCATAAACTCAGCATATTTTGAAAAAAACATTTTTTAAATTGAAGGTATTGATAATACAAAATAAAAACAGTGTATAAAGATAAAAAAATACAAGTGGGGGTTGCATATAAAATCCATTGTGCAGTAAGAACATGAATCAATTTTTGATAGGTTGCACTGAGAAGGATATGATTTTGGATCTATTTTAGAGGTGGTAAAATACAGTTTGTGATTAAATAAAATGTGTTTGTGAACATTGAAATCACAATCTAAAGTCATTAGTTTCATTCTCAAGACATTCAACCCACACTGGATTCAAAGAAAGAAACACTAGACGTTTCAGAAGATCAGACTACAATATTCCGTTTTTATCATTCAAATTTAGGAATTTCCTGGACAATTAAATTCCCAATCAGATTATTTGCAGGGCGAATCTTTCACAGAGGATGTGTATTTTAAAAAGAACTATTGATGTGACTCCGTGACCAGCATCGAATGGCATGGAATCGAAAGCTGCACTGAGCAAATAATTAAACTTTTTGTCTTCATTCTGTGGTTAGTTCTCAACTCTGAATTTTAGGCATCAATTAAGCTGTCAGTGGACAATGTACCGTTACTAAGCTGTGGTACTTGGAGATTTTAAGGCTGTTTATGACTTTAGACATTTTAATGTTTTTCACGGCTTGTTTTGTACAAACAAAAGTGGCCAAATAACCACAGTCTCTTAACTGTGGGTTAAGTGGTAGATTCCTCATTGTGTTGTTACCAGAGGGCAGCAATGATTTAGTTTCCATTTCAATAATTGACATACGTACAGTAGCTAATCTCTAAAAGAATCCTAACTCTGAAAACACATACTCAAAAGAGGACAAGTGTTTCTGTAGTAATATTTCTCCTTCACAAAGTTGTTGTTTTGCTAATTAATTTAATGTGTGCTTAAAACAGGGAGTGCATCCCCGTCGCCTATTGAAATATTATTCTGGCAAACTCAAAACTATCTGGCAGCATTAGAGTGTGAAAGTAATCCAAAGCAGAAATGAGATTGCCTCTCGCTCTTGCTCAAAGGACTCAAGGTTGTGTTTTTCGCTCATGTTATTATCTCTTTATGTTTAGGCTCGGCTGTGTGCTTTCAAGTGTGTTTTGGCAATGAACACAGCAGATAAGGGCCTGTGTTGTGATTTCCGTGTCTGAGCTCAAGCAAATCGGAAGCTTGATGAAGTAGCAGCTCTTCCTTGCAGCCTTGCAGTTCCAGTTACAAAATATATATATACATGCATTTATTATTATTATTATTATTATTATTATTATTATTATTATTATTATTATTATTATTATTATTATTATTATTTTATTTTAAGACTGTATACAAATTGAGTGTAACATTGGGATCATTGTGATCCTCTGCTGCCCTTTTAGCTGTCAAAAAATACATTGTTGGATCCCTGAAGCTGAGATGTGGTATCAGACACTAAGATGTAAAATTGTAAGGGGGGACTTACATTGATTGCATTTGTCCCAGATGTTGGATTGGATTAAGATCTGGGGAATTTGGAACCATTCTTGTAAATGTTGATGCTGACAGAGGCAACACTAACCAGGGTGTAGGGTGTGTGGGACAAAAGATTGTACATGATCTGCAATAATTCCTAGTTAGGTAGTGCAGAATCTGTAAGACCCAAGATTTCATACAACATTCCCAAACGCATCACTCTGCATCTTTCTGTTCGGCTGCACACAAAATGCTATTACTTTGTTTAGGCCACCTCCTTCAGTTTTGCTCCATGGTCCAGTTCTGATGCTCTTTGTTTTGTCCTTCTGGCTGCAGAAAGGCATCGTAGGAGCTCTCGTTCCCCTGATGCATCAACGCAACCGCGGTTGCCATCACAATTTAGCCCCTGTCAGATCCTTTGATCCCATTTCCACGTCTCATATTCCCTGCTTCTCATTTTGTTTTCAGAACAAAATGTTCACTTGCTCCCTAATCTATGCCGTCTTCTCACAGGTTTCTTTAGAAGAAGAATTGCGACATAATCTTCTTGCGCTGACAGCTGCTCCACCAGTTGGGCTGCTAATTTTGGCTTCTCGCCACCTCTTTGATCACATTGCATTGTGCGTTACTGCACAGGACATTAGCTGCTGACCAAAGCACAGCTAGTGTAATAATTTGACCATGTTGGCTGTCTTTCATCCATATCCTGCATTCCCCTCTCTTTTTGTCCACTCACAGGTTGGTCTCTCGGCTATGTTAGATTCATCACATGACGTACGATCTCACTCTCTAGCATGAAAAGGTGCATGTTTTCTGTGCTAATAAACCAGTCTATTGTCATCGGTGTGCTTTGAAGAGAACATGACACATCCCTAAGCCTAAATTTAAGCTTTATCCATGAATACAATAATTTAGTATACAAGTCCATGACTGTAAAGTGCCCTGATCCTTTAGCTACAAAAAAAAAATGCATTGAATTTTCCTCGGAAACTAAAGCTCAGAGCTGGAGATTATGGGGATGTCCGTTCTTTGGAAGGAATGTTTTTAAAAGTGCTTCACTTGAATCACGTTTTTCACAATGAGATACTTTGGATTTACACAGAATGACCTTAGAACTCTTTCCAGATTAATGGCTTCAGCAGGAGTCGCTTCTCCTGGATTTCTGTTGATGTCTCACCATCCTGGCATTGTGTTTCTGCATACCTGTATCCTCCAGACCAACAATTTGCCTCAACACCTTCTTCTAAAGACACTTTTAATTACATTTCATTATGAAACTTGACGCTTTTGCTCTTAAATCCTAAGAAAAGCAACAGATATGTGCTTTAGTTTTCCCTTGACTGTGTATTTCAGTCCAGGTTATGGGAGAAACCTGATGAATCAAGACGTAACCCATAATACGTTTCATTTTTGAAGGAAATTACGAAAGAAAATTCAAACATAGCTTGAATGCATGCATGAATGATCACCCTCGTAATGTTTGTCTTTCTGGCAAAGCAAAATTTGCTCAGCCAGATCTTTTGTTGCTTTATCCATAATCCGGTGCAGACTGAGACTCAGAGCACCCAGGGAGAGTTTGTGTATCACCTCTGAGCTAAAGAGAACAATTAGGCCATATCAACAGATCAGAGTGTTGGCAGCCGAGTTCACAGTTAGCAATAGTGCCAGTAATCTTTGGCTTAGCTGGCGCCGCGCCACGGCGAGCCGTGGCTCCATGGCCTGTTCAGACACTTAAGAGTCACGGAGGGCACAGGCACGGCTCAGGGGCTGACACTTTCATCCGCCTGCAAGCAGGGAAATGAAATGGAGAGAGAGAGGAGGGGAAGCCCACAAGAGACAGAAAAATGTAAAAGAAAAAGCAGTGGGAGGGAAAGAATTAAGTCTTTAATGAGGGCAGTTGTTTCAGCAGGCAAAAAGAATCGGGTTATATCAACACAGTGTATCAAATGATGGCTGTTAGTGGCCCACCTACTGTGAAATGATGGGTGGCCTGTTTGGGTTCTTTTCCATCTTTTATCCAACATTAAGGCTTTTGTATGTGTTTGCTCGCACATTCTTTCTATTAGTCTACAAGTCGGCTCACGGTGGCAGCAGATAGGGGCGGCGACAGATACCCTGAAGGGGCTTTGGTACTTTTGATTAGAGCTGTCAGGAAGATGTGCCTGATCAAATCTCCTCATGGGAAGAATTACAGTAACGCCTACAACCTCCATCACCACCTGGCTTTGTGCACTTTTCTTAATCCTCTCTGACTGTAATGAGGATTTGATGTAAATAGGAAGACTTGTACTTGAAGGCTGTTTTTTCTTTCTTTTATGGAGTGTTAAAGCAGAGACAACAACATAAAGCCTTGTTTCCACCAAGACTTACATATAAATTCATTTAAGCCTCATTATTATCCCCTCGTCCCGCGAACGTTCCTCTATGCATCGATTTGCATCATAATTTCTCTCCCTCTGTTCAGGTTTCACATGTTCTGTATTGTCTTTTATTTTCACTTAGAAATGAAATGCTTACAAAAAAGCAGGATGTGTGGGGGGTGGGGGGGTACGATCTGTATCAAACTCTTTCTGAAACAGAGTTAATTCCACTTTCCATTGATTCAAATTGCCATTTACTTGTGTAAACAGGAAGTAAAACTGTCATTATTATTTATTGAATGACCTTTTTCATTTCCCCTCTGTTTACTGAATCATCACAAAGCTCATTGTGCATAAATGTGGGCCGGCGCTGAGGAGGAAAATTAACATGGCTGTAATTTTATTGATCAAATATTATCTTTTTTTATTCATCAAACAAATTTGCGCCAGGAAGTAGATATATTTAGAGATGTTTTTTATTGACATTATTTAAAGTGCAATAATGTTTTTTTACCTAGGAGTCTTGTAGACAGTTACAATTTTACATTTGAAAAAGGATAAATCAAATTAATGATTTTTGATCAGTCTAAATTAAAAAAACGACACTGCTCAACATATCTGTAAATGCTTTTTCTACCAACAAGTTGAGAAAAACACAAATATTTCCATTTACAGATGCAGTAATCAGATCACTTCTAATTCAGTAAAGTTCTGACTTACTGATGCTGCTTACATCTGATTTCTGTTTCCCTTAATTACTGCAACATCTAAATTAAAAAATAAAATAAAAATAGATGTTTTCTTTTCTAACCTTGCAGCTTGTTGGCATATACAGTAGAGTTCATGCTTCAATAGGTCAGGCCTGTTTTGGCAGCAAGAAGAAGGGCCAACACACTAGTAGGCAGGCGTTTTAAAATGGTGCGCTTGATTCGTTTGTGATTTGCACAATCTTTTAAGACGAGATATTCGCCCTGTTTTTTCCACTTCCACCTAATGAACACGCCCCACGTCACCTGTTGCCTTTCGTTCGCCTTTTTCCCGTCATTCCTCCCTCCACACTCCCACGTCCACAGAGTAAACACTTCAGACTCAGATATTTACGCTCTCTATCTCCACTGAAAGGACCAGATTAGTCTGTTTATGCTGTGCAAAACGGTAGACGGACGGTTACCAGTAATGAGCACACATGGATATGCACACACAACATGTTGACTCTGCACATAGTTGGATGCTGACGATGGCAAGGTGATGAATATTGGTCTAATTTTTTAAGCAAGCACCAACCGAGCGGGTAGATTGAAATATCAGCCTGCTGTCGTCATGGTGATGCAGATGTAGAAGTAGAAACTCTGGAAAATAAAGCTGTTACACAGACTATTGTGTTATTTTGAGCGTTTTTTTTTTATGCAACGAACTGAATCTCTTGGGTTTTTTAGCCGCATCTTTCCCCCCTCTCCTCCTCCCTCCTTCTCTCTTCTTCCTCTGAACACATCCGGAGAAATGCTAATGACTAACGTTTCATCCTGGCTGTGCTGCGCTGCGTTGTTCTGCTCTGCAAGCTTCTAAAAGTGACTCACCTGCCTCGCCTAAAATGTCCCTGTGAATATTAACAGTAACTGAAACAAAGATTGCGGTTTTCATCAAGTTTTCTTCCTGCTAGTTTTTTGCTGTTACAGTACTGTACGGATGCGCAGCGAACCCGGTGTATAAAATGTTGTTTTGGCTGATATCTCGCTTTTTGTGCTCTGAAACCCTGCTCTGCATGGAGGTATAGAAAACAAATTGTCTGTATGGGGACCCTCATGTAGCCCATCTGGATGTTTGTATGCATGTGTGTCGTTTGGGTGAAAATCCCAGAGTCTCAGAGGAATGTGATGATTGGACAGAGGGGGGGTATTAACCTAAATCTCTATGCATCAATCACACAAAATGCGAAGCATTATGATCGCTGCCTATAGAGGGTCAATTCCACTGATCAAGATTTAAGCGCCTCAGTTCCAGAATGGCAGCTGGACGCAAAGTGTGATTTGCAGGGATTTGTGAGCTTGCTCCCTTTGTCTTCCTTTTTTTTCTCTCTTTATGCTGCGTCCCACATATGCTCCACCTAATCGCTGCTGTTCCACAAGTAGTTGGATAACAGAGGAAGAGAAGTTGGCCTTCGAGCAAGAAACAATTGTATCTGCTCAAGGTTATAAATGTTTGTTTTTTTTATTATTATTAAGAAAAGAAACTCAGAGTCACCAGAAGCAAAGTGAAGATTTAGCTGTTATGAGCTGCATTTGTCATTTGTAAAAGCAGGCTAAAGATACGCACTCTTTTTTTTCCTGCTGCTTTTAGGGTAGTTCAGACTATTGTATGAAGGTTTTTGCATCCTTTCTCTTCATAATGCATTTTCCCTTGCTGAAGGGAAAGACAACTCCAGCTTATGGGGCTCGATAAAAAATTCAGCCTGGGTTCTTCAGAGTTCTGCAGAATCTGTCTGTCTTTTATTGTGAGCAGCAATTATCTATTTTCTTTTTCTAGTGCTGATGAGGTCAACTGAGCAGGAAAATCTAACTTAACTAATTATCTTTATTATGAAACTGTGCAAATGTTTCACAATTTCTGTTTTTTTTAATGCATGTCATTGGGATTTTGAGTAATAGACCAACAAAAGGTAGTGGCTAACTGCTAACTGAAAGGATTTTTTAAAATAGTTTTTTTTTATTTGCAAATATAAATCTTAAAAGTGTGTCTGCATAGATATGCATATAGATGCTTTTAGGATCTATCAGTGCAATCCACCGACAGACTGCAGTTGTTAGCCATTCTTCTTTGCACATTTCAATCAGAATTGATCATTTGAAGTCTTGCAACAGTTTCGGTCTTATCTCATTAGAGCATCTTGTTCCACATGTTTGTTGTTTAGCCATTTTGGCTTGTGCCAACATTTACATGAGACTTTTTCTTACTTTTTTTTTCGTAATGGCCAATAATAATTGTTTCTGTGGAATGTAGCTCCAAATCCTGGACTGCCATTTTGTTTTCCTGACTGTCTGTAGATAAGGAAAATTGTAGATATTAGCTTCTGTGATAGCGGTAAAATAGTTTCCACTGTGTGTATTTATGTATATTAAGGCATAGTTGGTGTTTGAACAATTAAAATATGCAGCTGTAAGCCTTTTTTTGAATGGTGGGTTTTAGCTGTTCACAGCTAACCACCACAGCCATTGTGGGGTAACTATATAGCACACATGTGGCCACAAAGGCTAGTTTGCAAAGCACATGCTGTCTGCATTTCACAACATAAATAGGATTGCAACATCCACCAAAAACATATCAAAGCCATCGGCTATGTTTAGACAAGCAAAACTCAAAATATTTCTAGAAAGGAGAATTTATGCTAGACTCGTGACCTGCAGCCATTCTTTTGTTTCTACGGTGAAACCCGTGCCATGTCACGACAATCCCTTCCGTTTTAGTCCACACAAACCAGAGGAGCTTTGTGCAAGTGTCATTTTTCTGGAAAGTCGTCATCAATCTCTATCGCATCAGTTTCACTCCGGCTGAAGAATGTAAACAAGTTGTTTCCGGCGTAGGAAAGAAATGCCACGCCATTCTGTTTGTGCGCGGAACGCTTTCTCTTTTTCATCTCACTAACTGCTCTCATCTGCATCGTCCATCTATCACGTTCTGAACGCATAAGCCTGCGAGAGCCAGCGCTTGAACTGGCAGTTTCCCTCCATGTAATCACATCCAAAAAAAAAACTGAACAAAAGAGCAAGGAAGGCAAGAGGGAGGGAGCTATTGTTTAGAAACAGGAGATGCTTGAATGAAGAGGAGAGCCAATAAGTAGGGGAGCTCTTGTCTCTGCCTGCCAGGAAGATTGGGCCCTAATTTGCTTATTTGTAGCTGTCACTTTTGCTTTAATGTGCCAAGCAATTTGGAGCAATTGGCAGGCAGCAGCTAGAGGCGACAAAGACTTTTTCTGCTCCTATTAAACCCTGAGTCAGCTTTTTTTTTTTTTTTCTGACACTTGTAGGACTTGGGCAGATGTCGCTCATATTTATAGACGCTTTTACTGCAGTCTTATCTGCCCTGCCTGTGTTCAGTAATTTGCTTCAGCTTTTATCTAATCTTTGAACGTTTGTTTACTTTATGCTGCTTGCGAAATGAAGCAAACCGATGCCAGAAACGTTGAGTTCTCGAGACTGTCGTAAGCTCTGCGAGACGCGATAACAGGGCAGGAACGAACAGTTTGTCAGTCCTATAACGTTCTGCCCCTCGCTGAATTCTTTACTTCTTTACTTCCCCTGTGTATTTGATTATTTTATACATGCTGTTCTAGTTTCATCTCTTTTCTGCCTTTCTTTTGCTCATTATCATAAACTTCAAGGTTTCTTTGCCATCTGGAAGTCTATGAAAATGCCTTAAAATATTTGCCAGGGTGTACCAGTGTAGTACAAAGAAAGTTTATTTTTCTTCCATCCACCCATTTACTTATTTGTTCATTTTTCCTACAATCCATCTATTTGTATTTTTGCACCATTATTGCAGCCATCCCATCCTTGTTTTTATGTCGGTTCTATATTTTAAACCTTCCTTTGTAAAAATAATAATTTATATATACTGTATATACGTAGCTCTGACATTAATCCAGAATAAACTTTGTATTTAAACTAAAAAT
The DNA here is from genome assembly GCF_904066995.2 of Poecilia reticulata. Taxonomy (NCBI): domain Eukaryota; kingdom Metazoa; phylum Chordata; class Actinopteri; order Cyprinodontiformes; family Poeciliidae; genus Poecilia; species Poecilia reticulata. Next base: position 21,801,140 of record NC_088841.1, read on the forward strand.
ATCTGGATAACTGAATGTTTCATTCAGAAAAAATGTGTAGTTTCGCAAGGATTAGGACAGAGTCCTTTATATCCAGCTGTAATCCGACACCGTTTACCCATCTAACAAGACAAAAGCACACACACACACACACAAGAGCATGCAAGCATATTTTGCTTTGAGAAAGGTTTCTGAACTGGGAGGTTTTACCAAACTGGATAATCCACACCAGATTTTATCACATCGTAACATAATGTCTCCCAGAAAAGTTCTCTAATCAATGAAATAAACAGAAAAGAAAAACATAAAGGATGAACGAAAGAGAAAGAGACATACGCATCCGGCTTTACCTCCCAGCTCGTCTCTGTCATCCCCCCTTCAGGTGGAGCCTTGTTGTCAGTTAAGCCCTCCCACTCCCCAGCTCATCACACACACACACACATGCGCACACACACACATGCACATGCGCACACACACACGCACGCACACACACACACACACACGCAATCTCCTGCTGTGCCGTACAATGGTGGATTGGCAACCCTAATACCACGGCTCGCTTTATCTGCCTGAATTAAAACCCAATTGGAGGAGCAGCTGTGGGAATTGCTGGTTCAGGAAGAGCCTTTTTTATTTATTTATTTAATGTTTTTCAGGAATTATGTGGGTGGCACGTTCTAGAAACAGTAGAAAAAGTAATCAGATGGACAGAAGTTCATGATGTATCAGTCTGGAAATTAGAGACTGAACTAATTTGTGAATGTGCGGAGCAGTTGTTAGCCATTAGGAATGTTTTTTTCATCTTCGTACGACACACGGATCAGGCAGGAGACATAGGATAGATCCACTGTTTTGTTTTTTCTTTTGTTCTGGTGAGTGGAGCTGGAGAAGCCACTAAATTATTACACATGTGAGTATGATAGAAATGCTACCCATATGTTTATGACACAGATGCAGCAGCTGCAGCTTTCTTGGCCAGTTACATTCGACGGTCATTATAAATCTCCTACTATCAGTTTTAGATTACTCAGATTTTTCTCGTGAGTAGCTGTTTCCCGTCTCTCCACATCTGCCTGCATATTGAGAAAGCTTGTTAACGTAGTTCTGAACATGAGGAATCGTTGAAACCTTATGTCCTGCAATAACGTTGAAGGTGTGGAATTCATGGTGTTCTGCTGCATCTGGATGGGGTGTATCACTTTTGGGTTAATATACAAGATTTTACTGACCATTTGAAGAAGAAATTGCTCTCTATTATAAACTCAAAGTGGCCAGATGATTGCAAATCAAATTAATCAGAAAATAGGTCATGCTGTCAGCCTTGATGTCTTCAAGAAGGTGAGTTGAACCTCATCAGTGCAGACAAAATAATTAATAATATTTGGATCATTGGAGCCATATTGGAGGAAATGTGTTCTGTTTAAGTGCCACACACGTACATAATCTGGTAGCTTTGATCATTTAGTGTATGCTAGTGTCAAATGCATATCAAAAGACTTATGTGTAATAATATAAGAATTAAACGTGGTGTCATTTAAATTAATTGAATAAAATGTTTCACATGTGAGCAGCTTTTTCAGATTAGCTTTCTCAATGTATCTGGATGTCTCAAATAAAATTTTATTGTTATTACACCTAAAAATTTAAGCAAAACATCAATAATTTAAATACATTTATTGTTCTGCAAGATTAACATTATGAGTAAATTGCTTTAAGAAGGTTTATGGAGGATGGAAGTAAAGATTGTAGTTCAGGAAACCGCAGCACCGAAAGGGGCAGAAGAGAAAAACGTTTCTATCAACATACATTCAAACCTTGTTTCAAAACTCTCATCATCATCACTGTGTCTTTGCTCATGTTTCTGTCTGTCTTAGATCTCTGTGATGACAGCTCAGTAAAGCCCAAGTCAAAGAAAAGTCTAGTTTTTGAAGTCAGATGAGCATTTGCGTACATGACCTTAGCTTCATTGCCGTCTGTGACTTACAACCCCGCTGCAGGTTTCCTCCTGGGCTGTGCTTGCAAGGTCATGTTTTTTTTTCCGTTCTCTCAAGTTTACTACCCCACTCATCAGCCGCATGCATTATACAGTAGGTTTATTCTGCATGCTGACCTCCTGCATTCCTGAGGGAAGCACTTTTGAAGTTTGAGGGACAGAACCAGAGAGAGCAGCAGAGCGACTGTCTCGACATCGCCAATCCCCATTTGGCCCTCGTGTTGGCGTGAGCTCTTTTTTTCCTCTCTGAACTAATCCTGTTGAAATAGTTGAAGGTGTTTTTTATTTATTCTTTTTTTTTGCTAAATTGTCCGTTTTTTCCTGGACAGTGCCCAGATTTGACACCTGCTTTCACACTTTAGCAGATGTGCTAGACTTTTGGTGCTAACAGCTGTGGTCAAGAAAAGCTGTAATTATCTTCTGAGGGTGCTCTTGAAAACAGATCATTAAGGTTTCATGGGAAAATATACATTTATGGAGCTGCGGGGCTTTTGAAGCCTCAAAACAAAAATGCTGTTGATTCTTTGATGTTCATTAATATCATCCTTCTCTCTTTTTTTGTTTTTTTTTTCAACCAGATTCTTCAGGACAGGTGACCTCCTCACCTTTAGGCTCTCCTACTTCCCATCGTGGAATGCATCCCTCTTTGCTGAGCCCCACCTCCATGGGGCCCTCTGGCTCTCTCCATTCTCCCATCAGCACCCTGAGTTCACCGATGAACGGCCTCACCTCACCCTTCTCAGTCATTAGCTCACCCATGGGGCCGCACTCCATGAACTCACCTGGCATGGGCTACGGCCCCAGCATCAGCCCACAGGTGAGGCCTCAGGTAGACATAAACAATCTGTGTTTTGCGAATATACTCTTTGAACTTTTCCCATATTGTGCGACATTGTAACCATGAATTTCAGTGTAGCTTAATTGGGATTTTGTGATAAGATCTAAAAAGTGTGGTGTGTGTATGTTTTTAGTCAGCTTTAATTTGATACATCAAAACAAAATCAAATTCTGCTAATATTCGGCATTTAATTCAACCACAGTTTGTCATCTTTTTGACATAGTTGTCTTCTGAAACAACGTGAATTGTTTAATTAATTCAACAATTCATTGAGTTAGTTAGAAACATATCACAGGACATTTGCAGCCGCAGCTGCAATGCAAGGAAAAGTAACTCTACAAGTCGTAGTCTTTCCAAATCCTTCTCTACTTTGCGTTCGTCTGTCACATAAATGTTTGGTTTTGTTTTGTTGAGATTAAACATCAAATACTTCAAGGATTACTATTACATTATATAATAGAAGTGCTACAAACTGTTAAAATGTTTGTTTGTTAATGTGATGTAGACTTCGATCTATGAGGCAGTTTAAACTCGAAACTCTTAAGAATACGTTGTGGTGAATAAATGTTACTGCGTCTATCCACACCTACTTCATCTTTATTGGGTTTGTATTTGGCACAATTTTGGCATTTTATGGCATTTGTTTAAAAAGGATTGTTTTAGTTCAGTGGTGGAGGAATTTGGGGGCATTGTGCTCATTGTTGGGATAGACATCGACGACTGCTGCAGTATTTTTTTGGCTGTGTCATGAATTTCCACTTTGCATACCTCTAACATATTATGTATATTAAGCATCTCACTGCAGTGGATGCCTGCAACAGCACTCTAGATGCTGATGAGAATGATGGAAGCTCATTTACCAGAATAGCAAGTGCAGGATTTATTAAGCCTTTTTAGCCCTAGAAAATTGTCATTTACAGTTAATGGAGAACATTACTCTCTAATTGTATTTTGCTTTATTACTATAAACACTAATTAATGTTGTTTGTAATTTGACTCATTTCAGTTTGTCTTCATGTAAACACCATTAGGAGCGAGTTTTTCTTCATGTACAACCACACAGCAACCCCTTCGTACAACAGATCTGTACTTTTTGGAAACTGAAATAATCAGATCTAATTTCGGCACAAGGTTTGAACCAGAGCAGCTCTGTTGGATGAGGCCGGGTTAGGAAATTGCAGCAGGATTACTTGTTTGGTTTTAGCCAGTCTGTTTATGAGACGTTTTTATTTAGTGTTTCTGGAGTCTGTGACGGTGACCGCACAAGTGACCCAAAACCACCTAATCAAAAGCAGCTCGTTTAGTTATTTTCTTATGTAAACCTTGCTTTCCTTTCAAATGGTTGGTTGTCTTTAAATTCGAGTGTGACATAAGTGTGACTGAGACATTTTGGGAACGATGACTCTTCATGGTTCAGGTCCAGCCAAGCAAAGACTAACATTTTTACAGAGCTTTCAACAGTGTTAGCTTTTAATAACTTTTAGCTCACATTAGAACACATATTGACATGAAAAGATTTATGATATTTATTATGTTTAGTTTTCTGAACATTGGATAAAGCTGTTAAAACATGATTAAAAAAAGAGGAAGGAAGAAAAAGAAAATAGTGGAGGAATCGTGTGAAGTTGTTCCAGTTAGAAAACCTCTGGAAAATTCCTTTTTTGTGTGTTTTCATAAATATAAAAGTTTTTCAACCTGTTTCAATAAAACATGTACTCAGTGTGCAGGTTTAACTGCTCTAAATATTTAGTATTGTGAGTTACAAGTGATCAAATGTAACTTAGATTCCTGAAAAATACAGTGGAATATTGTTTTGTACAGCTAAGTATTTTACTTTTAGTTGCTAAATTCTTCAAATACTGCAATCCTCTTTCAAAGCAGATTTAGATAAGCCCATTTCAAACACTTATACAAATGGGCAAAAACGCATTTCAATTTCACCGCTTTTGTTCTAAATGATACATTTTCTGATAAAACATGGTTTTTCAAAAAGGAAAAATTGTTAGAAGTCAAGATCAGGGGAAAATACCCACATTTCTTCAGGGTTAGCTTTCAAGCAACACACCAGATAAGCATGTTTTCTTAAAATACTCCCCTTTAGCTTGTTTCGAGTTTAATTACACCTTGTGAAACCAGAAAGATCAATGTTTAGCAGCCACCACTATGGTTTTCCTAAATCACAGGCCAACACAGCTGCCCTGTAAACCAGGCAGACAAACCGGTCATGTTTCATGTCTTACAAACTGCACTCAAACATCCCATAAGTGCAAATCAGAGGCCCTTAAGACTTGCACACTCAGACGCGTACACCATTATACAATTTTCCACAGAGGCCCTGCTTTGACCCCGTGGCATAGCCAATCAAGGCCTATTCAAAAACACCAGCTTCAGCTCTGTGCTTTTATTACTAAAGCATCCATGTCACTTTCTCCCACTGGCTCTCTCTGTCTTTTTCTTTTTGTCTGGGCTTTTTTTTCTCCCGTTTGCCTTTTTCGTTATTTCTTTCTTTCTTTTTTTTGTCACATCGTCTCAATTTTCCCATTTTTTTCCTGCTCTGCCTCTTGTGTTCCATCAAAAAGGCTCCTTGGCATTAACAACACACACACACACACACACTCACACATGCACAATTAAGACATCAAAGCTTCCAGTGTCCCAGTTTCAGTCTGGACCCATATCTGAAATTAAAATTGTTTCTCCCCACAAAATGCATTCGCTAGACCTTTTTTGTGTTTATTGATAATTGAGTTAAACAATCCCGACAATGCGCTGCTATTTAAGGATTCCTCCCTCTCTCTCTCTGTTTTCAAGCTCATCTGCACCTTCATAAGGAACGCGTCCCACATGTAATAGAGTTAGGAGGGGATTAGGGCCACTTTATGAAAACAGATGATATTTTTCATAGCTAGAAAGCTCCCGTTCTTCTCCCCATCCTCCTCATCCTGATTCTTCTTTTCTTTTTATTCCCAGAACTTTTGCTTGGGCTCCTCTTCGTGTACTGTAGTAGCACACTTTAGGCTTTCAGGTTAGAAGTGTTTTGGAAAGGGGTGAATTTGTTTATCTGTCTCATTTGAATCCCTGATGGAGGCGTGTGCGATGTCCCTTCAGTGGTACGCAAAAGAAAATTCGAAACATCCGATCTACGACTTTTGGGGATTGGATTAAGGCTTCCTAATGATGTTTGCCTGAGGCTTAAATGCAAAATGTATGTGCAATGGACCCGCGCTCTGCGTGGGGTTACAGGTCGCTGCCACCCACAAATAGCTAAAATACACAAATACCTAAGACTCTCTTTAAAAGCTCTGATAACTAATTATTTTAACAGTCTAAAACACCAAATATACCTTAGCATGCATAAACATGCACAGTGGAAACTATACTAGCATTAAAACAGAAGCTAATATTTGCAGTCTTCCTCATTTCCACTCTTTGAGGACCAGCCAATCATCACCAAGGAAGATGAAAGATTCTTTTGGATTGGCTAGTTTGCAAACTCCAGCCAGTAGCATGTCAAGCATCACTGCACTGAGGGATTTCAACCTCCCAAGCTTCACTTTCTTTTGAATATTTAAGATATTCCCTACAAAACAAGATAAAAAAAACAGCATGGTTAATGTTCAAAATATATTTTGTAAATCTCTTTATTTAAAGTTACAGGTTGCTATAACTAACTGTTTAAGAGAAACGAGACTTAAATGGTATGTTATTCCACATCTTTTGCTGTGTTTTTTTTTATTATTACTATTATTTTCAGCTTCTGTAACAGGAACTTTGAACGTTTAGCTGCAATAACTGAGATCATCCCTAGAACTGAGTGCCTGACTAGTCTAAGTAATCAAAGACGAAGGGCCTTGATCAGAGTGATGACCAAGAATCTGGTGTTCTCTGGGGAATCTAGAGGAACCAGCCACAAGGTCAACCAGTGCCAACACTCTTCATCAATCAGTCCTTTATGGTAGATTGACCTGACACACAGTGCACTGCTATGAGAAGCAGCATTAGCCTCTTCAGGAATTTGAGAGGAACGTATGTTCCTTTGACAGACCAAACCTTTTGATAGCTGCTGACCTCTGCAGACATGGAGCACCCCACAGAACACAACTCGGTCCTCAGCAAATTCACTCAAATCTTCACGCTTTTTCCTGCTTTTAACTCATTCACTTTGACAAAAAGTGAATGATATACCCCACCCACAACCCGATGTCCGTGTCAGGAGATAACCAGTGTTGTTTGCTTCATCTGTCACTGGTCTTAATTTTAACATTTGGCAAACTTCCTTAATTAACTAAACATGACTAAAAAATAGTGAAATCTTGAAAATATCCTATAGCTACATCAGTTGTTCCTCCAAAAGTATCAGAAACAAGTGGTTGTTTTGAGCCCCTTGCAGTGATGCGTGGCCCCCGTGCCTTACAGGTGTTCAACTGTAAGGCACAACTGGCAGTACAAAGTAAAAAAAAAGTTATCCACTTAATTATAAAACTACCGTATTTTCCGCACTATAAGGCACACCTAAAAACCTTCAATTTCCTCAAAAGCTTCAATTTCCGGTGCACCTTATATATGGACCAATATTGAGCCACAACAGGTCTAGCAACTACGGTAAGCAGGCGCTGACTTCATTTTCGCCCGTAGAAGAAGAAGCGTACTGTGCATGCTGGGATAGTTGTCAGAACGCTGGTTTGTTAATAAAGTTTGACTGACTTACCGACCTGATAATCGTCTGCAGGTCACTTAGCACCACGTTCTCCACGAACATGCTGTGCACGAACAGAGAAGGGTGACCATCGTCCGGCCACGCCCCAGCCCAGTTGCAGAAGGCTCTCCTTGCCGACCCGAGTCGGACTGTTTTGTTGACATTCCGTTTAGTGCATCTCCATCTAGTGGATGCATAACGTAACTCCAGCCTCTACTGTAGCATCTATTCTATGCACCTTATAATGCGGTGCGCCTTATATATGAAAAAAAAATTTAAAATAGGCCATTCATTGAAGGTGCGCCTTATAATTTGGTGCGCCTTATGGTGCGGAAAATACGGTAATCAATTAAATGGATAAAATGACGCAACAATAATTGTGACTCAACATGTTCGTCTTGGAGTAGCTGTACAAATAGTGCTGCTGGAACAGAACGCAGTGTTTAAAAACGGGATTTCTTAATGGGGCCATCAAACTTCTCGCGGACGCGGCCGTACGCTGCTTCTCTCTGCTTCTGACTGTTGCTGCAGCAGGGTGGAGATCAGCAGTTGGACGGGCTCAGGGGTTAAAACCGGCGGTGTTGCCCTGTGGCCGTGAGGCGCGGCACCTCTGATGAGACGTGATTTGAGTCAGACGGCGTATGCCGCTTGCTCTTAACACTTGGCTGACTAGCCTTTTTCAAGAGCACTTAACTGGAACAAGGTCACTGCTCGGCTCAGCATCTACTGTATTTAACCGCCCTGCCTTTGCTAACCACACACATTTTACAGGCATATACTTTAATTTTGATGATTTACCAGGCATATATTGCGCTGTGCAGTGTCCCTCCTTTACTTCTCGCTGCCCTCAAGAAGGTTCTTCTCAGCATGAACCGCAATCAAGTGCTTTTTTTGTCCAAGTACAAAAACATGTAACAGGGTTTAAAATCACAGTAAAACACTCAGTTTCTTACTGGAACCTGCTTCATTTTCCCCTAAATATGGTAATAATAAAAATTAGTGAGGCGTAACATCAAATATCCACAAAACTGCTTGATGAAAGCGTGGACAGGATGACTAAATGTTCTGTTCTTTCAGTAGTTTTGCATGTTTCAAAAACCAAACCACATCTTAAGCCTGTTTCACCAGTCAGTTCTTACATCTTAAACAGCCATGCTTCTCATCTGTCCTGAGCTGTCCTTTTTAACTTTTCAGGACGGACCCTGTAGGTTTCTCATGGCTGATGACTGCGTTCTGGTTGCCTCCTTGGTTTTAATGAAGGAGATCAGAAAGGAAGCTACATATTCTTTGCAAAGAGGCCACATATTGACTGAGTTTTACTGTCACTCAAAATGCACGGAGGGTCTGTGGGTTTGCTTTCAGAAGGCTGGTCTTTGTTTGTGGAGGTAAAGGACGAGGCGATCTGCAGGATTCAATCTTTAGCATGTGGTTTTAAGGCTTCTCAGGCCACAAGGCTCTTTCTGATCAGACTCTTCAGCGGTTTGGTCCTCAGGGTTCAACACACCGACAGTACAGACCATCCTTCTCTATCAGAGACGCCACAACTTTTTTTGTGCAGCTGGAAGGGATTATGTGTTGGGGTTGGAACACATTTCACACTTCCACTTACAATAGAAGGAGTTGTCTGGCTGTTGTCTTTTGCTGAAAAAGGAGACCTTTATTATCAGACCACTGCAGGGTCCAACTTTCCATTTTGCGGCTTAAACCAGTACCCCTTTGGCTTCTGCGCTTCGTTTCTGAAATCTCCCCGAGGATCCTAAACCAACAACGGGCCCCTGTTGTTTCTCAGTTTCCCAGTTTGCCTTAAAAAATAAAAAATAAATTTAAAAAAAAGGAAAATACATACAAAGCGTTACTGTTTCTGGATTTGGATGCAACATAAACACTGATGCAGAAGAAAGGTGTAAATGTTTTACAAGAAAACAGAACGCGCGCTTAATAAGTTATAAACGAGCGGCGGCGGTGATGTCATGTTCCAGCTCCGGGGGCGACGTGTTCAGACGGGAGTCGCTAGGAGACAAAAACAGAAAATATTCAAAAAAATTAAACCAGTGGAGCTCAGTCTATTCCTGCATGGGAGTCATGAAGTCCATTCCACTACTTAAGGTTTTGATGGCTACTGTGGTCACTCTGCATGATGTCATGGTCGCCATGTCACATAAAGGGACTCTGTTTAGGCTCCTTAAGTAACCATTAAGGGTCTCTCATGTCAATTAACCTTATATTGGATTTTTTTTTTTTTTTTTTTGCAAAATCTCTTTGCAGGTAGCAAATAAAAATCAGACGAAAATATTATTTTTCCCCCCAATAGTCCTTTCTGCAATTAATGTAATGGTTCAGTTTTCTTGCACTTAGCACACAGCACTCAAGTCATTGTTTAGGGGAGCTTTGCTCGTCTTTGACGCAAATCCTTATTTTGAGAAGTACAAGCAGACTCTGCTGCATCTGTTCCATATTATAATCGTTCCACCCATTGTTGGGACAAAACTCAAGTTCCTGCCAGAGAGGGCTTTCAGTCTGAAATATATGTAGGAATTGTTTTTGTAAAGAAGTCGAAGTGGCATGAACGCACGGAGAGCAAAGGCCTCCACTCAGACCATAGGTTTATTTGTGAAAAAGGAAAACAGCACAGCACATTTCCGGTGCTTTATTTGGCTTTCAATTATTTGTTTTGACAAAATCTAGGTTCTGATTTGGAGATGAAACCTGATAAAACTTTATTTTAATTGCCCTTTTCAAGCATAATTGTAGCGTTTGATGCTTTACACAAAGAATAAACAAGGATTCAAATATAATAGATTGATGTATAAAACATAAAGCTAGCAATAATAAAATAAAAATATACTTTACCAGTAACGGGTTGGACCTTGTTTCACTTTCAGAAGAGTCCTAATTCTTCAGTTTTTCAAACATTCTTAGTGATTTTGGCCCAGATTGAGATGATAACATCATACAGTTGCTGCAGATTTACCGACTGTAAATTCTGCTGTATTGACTTGTGCAATTTCTGGAGGTCACTGGAGACGGGGAACCTACCTACCATCATATATTCAAGAAGCGAATTTGAGATGATTGAGCATTTGAACATGGTGGATTAAGATACGGGAAGAAGCCGTCCAAAGACTGATTACTTTGGTTTACTAGACATCCCATGGTTTGTCTTTAAAGCACACCTGTAGATGGTGATGTTCTTTATGGGTGTCATTTAATCCTGAATGAAGGATGTTTAGGGAAAAAAAAAACAGAACTGGACCTAGAACTGAATCCTGCAAAACACCATATTTCATCCTATTTTCAGATCCATCATTCACATTTACAGAATGCAATGTGTCACGTAGATGAGATTGAAACTACATTATTTGATCCTGATGATAAACTCAAGACTGTGGGACAACGTGACATATTTTTTAACCAAACGGCTTTAATACTGTAATTCACTTTGAAGCTGCACTGAAACTCCAGGACTTGTTGTTCTGATCCGACTTGTGTTGGAAGCTCAGAGTAGGTGCCAACATATGCATATCTACAGGGCAACAGAAACCATTACATTAGGCTTAGGTTTCAAACAATGTTCTACGAAAGCAGGCGCATGGCTTTGCGGTTGACGTGCCTCAGGGGAACACATTTATTTTAGAGCTTGGAATAATCTCTTTTGGATCTAATTGCATCTATTGGTGTGATCTTACTGCAACACAATACTGTCTGTGGGCTGACATGTACACCGTGGCATGTCTGTGAAGAACAATACCGACTCTCTCCCACATGTGAAAGGTGAAGTTAGTGAGTGGATTTTTTTCCCCATGTTTCTTTTATTTAAATGTCTTGTTTATCTCCGTTATTATTTGCTCTTTGTGATGATTTTAAACAATAATGGAGAAAGAGAGGCAAATATGAGCTAGAAACACAGTTTACATTTTTTGTTAAGAATCAGACGGCCTCATTTTGCAAATTAATTTGGTATCCAGCACAAACACCATCCCCAAAGCATTTCTGACTCATAAATATGCACACACTAGAATAAAAATCTGAGACCGAATGACACAAATGTGAAAAACAATCCTAAGAGTGCTTCATTGAGATGAACAGGTACATTTTAGTATATTAAAATCACTATTTGGAGTGGAGAAATATTATGCCGTTGCTTACAAAATGGTGGAGAAGATTGCTATTTTGACAGATGTCCTAACAGAGAGTCACTGACACCACAAAAAGACAATTCCTGTAATCTGTATAGATGTACAAGCATGGAAAATTGAGTGGAAGGAAAAAGCTTAGTAGAAAAAAGCTTCACATGCAAAGTACAGAACATGGTCTGGGTTTCTTTCGCTTGGAAAGCTGCATTAGTGTGTTTGCTGCAATTAACCAGTTAATCGCATGATAAATCAAATTGAGTTGCATTTAATATTTTTTTTTATATTAACAATCAAAATCAAAAGTTACAGCAATTTTGTTTACAAAAAAAATCAATAGATGTTTTCGATTATCAGTGGCTTTTATTTCCATTATATGTATTTTTAAATTTTTTTTTGTATTTTATTTCGGATATTCAAAATACCTTCCAGTTTTTACATTAACTGTTCTCAACAAAATGCGAGGGGAAAACATGCATTATTATGCCATTACCAACACACTACTTGAAAATGGTTTCAAAACAACATTATTGTTTATCACAGTAATTACTGGGACAGTTTATCGTCCAGTAAAATAATTTAACAGCGACATTCTGTGGTGGGTGTCAGTGAATTGGCAGTGGGTGTTTTAATTCTGGACCGCTGTCCTTTAAAAAAATAAAATAAAATAAAAGGAACCAAATCCCTGGCAGCACTAGAGTTTTGCGATTCATTCATTCTTTGAAAGACATTTAACTTGTCTGGACCTCAATAAGCGCACAGCAAAGACCAGACTGTGTGACTGCTGTTCTGTCCGTCTGCTTTTATCCCATTTCATGCTTGTTTAAAGACCTAATAAGGCAGAAGAATAAAAACCTGTTTGCTTCTCAGTTTCAAGGTGGAAATAGTCATTAAAGAATATTGAACACAGTGGCTATGTGACACCTTAATACTCAAGTAAAGAAGTCTTTTAAAAGCTGGATCACTTGCACAGGGATTTACCCACTCCATTATCTACTCAGGGACAGACAGGAAGGAATTAATCAAAGAATTCCTAAACGCCGTCGTGGTTTGACACAAAAATACCCCTTGAATTATTACTGGATTATGTGCAGTTTGACAAAAGAAATTGCCTCTGCTCATTCTCATGCAGCACAGCAGAGCACACTTAGAAAGATATGATCTATCACCAGATGATTGCATACATGCAGAAAATGAATGCCTGGACTGGATCTCATCTTCATGCTGAGAAGGCTGTTGGATCCAAAAACAAGCTACATGATCTCAAGTTTTTAATAAAAGATGACATTCATGTCCTAAATAGAGTTTCACAATAAATGTAAATACTGCCAGATTTTGACTTTATGTTTGAACTTTTGAACTGTTTTCTCAGCACACACACACCCACGCACACACACGCAAACGGAGGCAAACCAACATTTGGGAAAACACCTTAGGGATCGCTTGGATGTAGTACTTGCACGATTGGACAGAATACATTAAAAAGTTTATGCATGCATGCATTATTTCCGAGACATTGTTGAACAATATTTCAATTCTATTTACAGTAATGGAAAACTAGTTTTAATAATTGCCAATATAGCTAGCTATAAACAGCTATGTCTAATAGTCAGGTACCGTTCATTCAAGAGACTGAATAGTTGATGATCACCAAGGTGATTATACATAATCAGGACTGATGCATGCAGGTGCGTGTTAGCACAATGTCAAGGAGGAAAGACATCAATAATCATGTTAGAGAAGCAGAGTCTGCCTCACATCAATCTGGGAAGGGTTATACGGCCATTAAAGAGAATTTACAGTCACATTATGGTGTTAAGTGGAAACATTTAAAACGACTACTAATTAACTCAGGCCGGACGTAATGGCAAATTCCCCAAAAAGTCAGACAGTGTTCAGAGAAACTACAAGAAAGAAAACCCACAAAGACTCAACCGGCTGATTGGAAAAAATGGAGGAAAGGTTGAAGGAGAACATTTCTTCTGTCTTAAAATGAATAAAATTGAATCAAATTACACCTTATTAAACCACAAGACAAGTCAAACAATAATCCTTGATCAACACAGAGATGTTTGGTCACAATGCAATGCAATATGTTTAGAGGGAAAAGATGCAACATATGGTGCAAGTTTTTGTGAATTGAGCAGTGTGATATTTGCCCACATGTGAGGATCTGTTCCACATAAAGCAACATCATATCCTCTTCAGGACTCACAGAAAGAAGCCTGAAAGCACAGAATCAACTGCATGCATGGTGGAGTGTGTGTTACAGTCAGGTCTGCTTGCACACACAAGATCACACGCTGTGGAGCGCACACGCAACAAAAACATACAAACGCATGTTTGAAATGCACCCGAGCTCTGCGTGCGCTCTCACAAATGCTGAAAACGGCGAAGAAAACACTCTCAGATTCTGCCACGCTGAGATGACGCAACAGCTGAAAGTCGCTGCACATTTCCACTTTGCCCCATCAGGTTCAGCTGTTTTATGCCACTGATAGTCTCAATAAAATCGCCTTTTTTCCTCAGCAAGAGAACTCCACACCAGCTCTCTCATAACACACACACATGTATCTAAACTGAGCCAGTAGAGCTTCGTTTTATCTGTTGTGGCACAGCATGGGGTGAGTTGTAAACCTCGGAGCTGTCTGGAATCATGTCTGCTGCTGCTAAGCCACTAGGAGAGAGCCAAGACTGTGTTTTATTACAGTCTGCGACAATAATCATGAAGTTGTTTTACAGAAAGGATTGCTTTAAAGGAATTTTTATGTAACCACAGAAGGATTTTGTTAATGGTTGATAAATAATTACTTGCTCACTTGGTCCTCACTAATGTGGATAATGTCCAAGACAAGAGATTTTCTGCTGCATTTGCACCTTCCGCCTCTATAGAAACCGAGTTTTTGGCGCCAAAAATCGAGATTTCTAAAAGGTGGATTTGTGATGCGGCCTTGTTGACTGCATATCCAGGAATAGTTTTTGTATCTGCTTGTTTTCTCTTTTCCGCTTACCATCAAATTTGAGTCGAAAAAGTAACATGGCTGTGAGGAAATGATAAACTGTGTCCAAGAAAACCTAAGCTACTGGTGTTTCGAGAAAATCTGCAGCCTGCCGCTGACTTTGAGTTTGATGCAGTGTTGCCAACCCATCAGTGGAAAAGTAGCTATTGACTATTGTAGAAGTATTGATTCAGTGTTGATCACGTGACTCGTGTGATGTAAAAAAAAAAAAAAGTGTTTCCATTAAAATTTTGCAAAATACATTTATTTTGCTTCAACTGAACAGCCGTCTTGTCTTGGCACGAAGACTTTTTATCGAAAAACATGTTTTTGTTCTCAAAATTGTCCTTTCCTGCATTCTGATTCTGCAAGTTCATCCACATAGAGAAGCGGGATGAATGTTTCCACGGATAAACATTTGTGAGCCGTTTGCGTTCAAAACCGGTGTCTGATATTCAAACGGTCCCAGGAGAGATGGGCTCGTCTCACTGCGATCCCCTGAAGGCACACAGGCTAGTCAGGGGTCCATTAACAGGCCTCCCTGTGTGAAACCCGATCCACTGTCTCTGCCGATGTGTGTCCGGATAAGACTCTCGCACACAAACACACATACACTGCAGCGAGCAGAAGAAAGTTCCTCCTCGCTCCTCCCGCGCGCTTTGCGGAGCTGTCTGTCCAGATAAGTTTGCTTTTAGGAGGAAGTGATCGTCACGAGGTGTCAGAGGTGAAAGGGCAGCGGGGGTTATCTGGAGGTGAGATCTCGACCTGATCCCTGTCCTCACCTCTCCTGAGTTTGCCATTTAGGCCTCTCCCTTCTTTCAACAGGGGATTTTGAACGCTGCCCGCTGACTTCCTGGCACTTCACGTTCTATTTTTGGATGTTTTTTCTTTAAAGCTTCACGCTTCGAGGCAAATTAAAGCTACAAAAAATTAATCATACTTAAGATAAGCAGCTTGCAGTCGGCGATACGGCGGCGGGCAGTGAGATCTGTGACAGTGGATTGTAAAGTAGAGCGCTCTATTCCTGGATATGCCGCTCCTGCTGCATAATGGAAAACCTTATGAAGGAGTTCCATTACAGCGTTTTGGAAGAAAACAGTTAAAGATAAGTTCCTCGATTTTAACCAAGGTGCCCTTGAATAAAAAACAGGTGAAGATCCACTTGAGGAGTTGATTTCTCCCGTTTGAAGTGCCGTTGCGGCGCGGCGCTCTGACTGAATCACGCTAAGCCCGTCTTAGGCTGAGGCTTCTTCTGTTTCGGCTCTTCTTTCCTTTTCGTCCTCTGTTGCCTCGAAGGACGACTCCTCCACCGTGTGTCTTAGCACGCTAACAATTGAACACTTTTTTCCCCCCCAGGAAACTCGTAATGTAATTTGTTTTAATGCGACGTTCCGTGTTCCAGCACAGAACATATAATCAAAATGCAACAGTTCTGCGACGAATTCGACACCCGCTAGCAGAAACTGTACCAGTTAGACGTCCTTCACGGCACGTTACGTAACACCTGCAGCTCACGAAGCGTTCCAGCCGCTCACGCTGTACATTGTTCCTCGGGAAATCTTCTGTCCTACATTTCAGGCCTTGAAATGAATCGTTCCTCTTCCATATTCTGATTAAGCTCAAGTCTAAGGCTTCTTTTTAGCCTTTGACCCTGTGTGCTGAGGAAAGTATTGTAGCTGGGGTTTCCCTGAGCGGTGTAGTTGCACCTACAGCTGATATACCTCCCTATCAAGCATCACGTGTGTGTGTGTTTGCGTGTGTTTGTGTGTGTGTTGTAAGGGAGAGCTCATGTATTCTATTTCCAGTACTGGTCCTGAGCTACTTTAATCCCCTCGCCTTGTCTCTATTGCCATTGGCAATAGAGAAAGAAACCCCCCAGGCCCCAGTCTGCCCACCCCTCCCAGGCTTTCTGCCTCTGTCTTGGTGGGATTGAGTTGCAAGTTTACTGAAAATAGCCTGTGAGAGGCAGAATCTTTTCTGTCAGGCAGACAGAGGGTTTGATAGAGACAATCCCAGCCGAGGAGACAGCTCTACGAGTGCTGCGCTACGGGGGGAAAAAAAACTAGAGTCAGACATTTGAGGGAGGTAAGACCTCATACTGTGAGTTTGTGTGTGTGGGTGTTTGTAATCCTGTAAATGAACGTGCAGTCATGTCATGTTTTCAGCTTTTATAGCTCAGATAAGGTCTTTTTTCCCCTTTTTTCTTGATTTTCTTTGGTTTTTTGAACAAATAGTGTTTTTTCAACATATGACAGGGGCATATTTATAATTATAATATTAGAGGAGGTGAATAAAAAATTACTTTTAATGCTGAAATATCAGCTTCTTGAAATGTATACTGTACAGCACATGATTAGGGCAACTTTTTCATGAATCACTGCAAAAAGGCGGGTTTAGTATGTAAACATCAGCCTGTGACTTTGCTGATGTCTTGAGGAAGAACCAGATTTGCATTTACCTGTGCTTACTTTGGTAAAACACCAACAGTAGCAGACGACATGAGATTTCTCCATTTTTTCCTTCCACTAAACTTTCCATTAATATTATTATTATTTCTATTGCTATTAATGTGACTTACCGTCCTCGTGAATGGTGTCACTGACTGTTCAACAACTGCCACGTCAGATTTTGTAGGCCATTTATGTTTCATTTTGTGATTTGTGATTTTTCCAACTATAAACCATAAAAAAGTTTCCCTTTTTTTAACTAACTGACTTTTTCTTTCTGATTAAATCTTTTTCGAAGCATTAATATTTGATTGTGTGTCACATTTTTGTGTTTTTGTGAAATAATAAATTGTGAAGGTCAAACCAGGAGGTGATGTCACAGCCTGGTGACCTAAAGATATTCCTGTGTCGCAGTAAAATCATCCATTTTTGTGGATGCGTCTGGGAAATATCTGTCAGTAATTCAAACCCTTTCAGTCTGAAACTCTGCTCATGTTCCCAGAGTTGCTGTAACTCTCCATATGTCACGCTAAATCATACAGAAACATGGATGAAAGGAAGCAAGGAAATCTGTATTTTTGAATTTTTCTATTTTAGCTGATGGTGAAGCACTGTGGTCAGGAGTATTTCTGTTCATGGACGGACTGCAGAAGCTGCGTTTTTCATAGCGATGCTGTTAAACAGGACTCATATTCTGGGCTGGTGGAGTTTTAAAAAAGAAGATGAAAAAAGAGGCCTGGAGCCACAGCAGCCCTGTGAGAACAGCAGCATAATGCTCTGTATTACTGTAAGGGAGTTTTCTGACCCAGAGCTGGAAGGTCTAATGAAAATTGCTGAATTGCATTATGGACTTAGATACACCAGTGCTAAAAAAAATAACCCCAAAACCTGTAAATGGAACAAATGCATAAAGTTCTCAGTTTTGTTTGACAACTCGCCTGGTTTATTTTATTCTACATGGACTAGATTAATAGATTAACAGCCTGTACTTGATAATTTGGTTTCCTGGCACTTGATCATATATATATATATATATATATTTAAGTTCAAAGCTTTTACGTTTTCAAAGCTTCAAACTCTTGCAATGATTTGTGATGAATGAGTTGGTTTCTCTTTTCTCTGCCAGACTTTGTTCTGAACTCTGTAGAACTATATCCTCTTATCTTGAACCTTGGTCATACGATAAAATTCAGAGTACAACGCAAACATGCTTTGGTATCACTTAGACATTTTAAAACTCCTTCAAAGACACAATTATTTTCTGTCCTACACCCAGAGCACTTTCTCCAGCTGACAAAGTTCTTGTCCACATGTATATATTTAATAAAACAGCTTTCAGTTGCTTTGCCAGCTTGTGCTGAACCAGCAGACTTTCACATTTCTCATTTTGTTATGAGGTAGTTCTTTTGGCTAGCTTGTGTAATGAACTGCGTTTAGTCATTGTGAAGTATATGCATCCAGCCATGCAACATTTATCCTCTCTGGAAGCGACATTTAGGCAGTTGAAATAATTTGACCCTCCTGGCTTTTCGGTTTCAGCAGAAGGCAAGGAGAGGCCTCTTTGGGAGAACATTTCTCAGACAGAAGGTATCAGGCAGCAGCCGAAGTTGTGTTTAAAAGCTGCAGTTTGCACTGCTGCTGCAACAAATTCTGCCTCTTTATTCCGCTGTGCTGTTAAATTTTGCAGCGTAGTTATGCTAGCACCGAGCATTTTGGAGCCAGCGGGGCTTGTAGGGGGCATGAATAAAAGAGTTTCTGAGGTTGAGTGGTGCAGCATCCCCGCCGCACCAGATTTAGATCTAAAACAGGAGTGAAGAGAGGAGGGAAGAAGACTTCTGGGACTGCTAATAATTCACTTTACATAATTTCCTCTTTTTTTCTCTTCTTCTTCTTCTTAAGTTTGGTCAATTGGTTAAAGCTCCACACGACAAACTTCACCGTAATGCCTCCTTTAAGTAACATGTATTTAACTCCACAGGCGCTAGCTAGCAGCCGCTGTGCAGTGAGGTGTGTGATATTGCCTGTTTTGAGTTCAGAGGGTCTGCTTTTGTGACCCGTCGGGGTGTGTGTTTGTGTGTGTTGGTGTTTCAGTTGAACTCTCCGATGAACTCGGTCAGCAGCACGGAGGACATTAAGCCCCCGCTGGGCCTCAATGGCGTGATGAAGGTGCCCGCTCAGCCCTCAGGCACGGCTCTGTCGCTCACCAAACACATCTGCGCCATCTGTGGCGACCGCTCCTCAGGTGAGTGCACCGACGCCGGGACGGCCGTCAGTACAGCACAAGTGTGTCTCAGTCAGTCGGAATGTCGTTGGCAAGTTCAATTAGTCGTTTCATTCAAAAAGTGAATTTTTGCAGTTTCGCTCGGCTCGGTGGCGGAGCAGGAACACCACTGGGTTCGATTCCCTTTCGCTGCCCTACTTCCTGTCCTGCTACTCATAAATAAAGGCCACTATTTACCAATAAAGATAAAAATGTGTTCATATATTCTGTATATTTATTACACACAGAATGCTATATTTTAAGCATTCAAAATGGTCACTTTAGCTTAGAAAAACAGATTTTTCTTTAGGATAGTCAATCTTAAATGGTAAGATAGAAAGCAAGGGTAAGTCACGGAGTGCTGCATCCATGCACATTAGTGAGAAATTGAGTGAAAGGAAAAAATACAGTAGAAACTGTAACCAAGTCCTGGAGAGAATTGTTAAACAAAGTCCAACCAAGCAGTAAGAGTAGATTCAAAAGGCACAGTGTCGGAGGTATTTGTATAACTGGAAAGTTGAGTGGAAGGAAAAGGTTTTGCAAAAGCAACAGGGATGTCTGCAACTCATTAAACATTTTTAGGGAGATTTATACGGTGTGGACTTTGGTTGGAGTCATTGCTTTAAAAGAAACCACACATGGACATGTGACTGCTGTGGGGCTAATTAATACATTCTTTTAGTCAGCACAAATAATACGTCAGTTATAGCCTCTTAATTTTTCACTACTTCACTTTTTCCATTCACTAAACTTCATTAATATGCTTGCTCAGTCCTTTTTATTGACATTTGTGAAGTCTATGTTCGTGAAGGTCAAAACATCCCCATAAAATAATAATAATATCTCTCCTAAACTCTGTATTTATTGGTCTCCTGTTGGGGGTTTTTATGAGCTCATCAAAAATCAACAGAAAAGAAACTCTACCCCACTCTGTCCCTGATTATATTATCATGAGCTGTTGATCCCTGGAAGATTTGAAATAATCTGTAAACAGCTCGGATGACACCGTCTCTCATTATTACCTAATTAAAAGGAAGTCGGACTACCCCAAATCTGGCTTAATCCTTCTGGAGCCGCACTAGAAAACCTCCGAAGGAGATCTAAACACGATGGTCGGCAGAGAGCAACCCCGCTGACCACTCTGGCACAACTACAGACTGCCGCTTCTTGCAGTGGGACTCCTCCTGGAAGGACAACAGTCAGCGTAATTCTTCAGAAATCTCTGCTATGTGGTAGGGAAGCCAGAGTCAGGCCACACTTTGGGTGGGGGGCGGGGGGGCAGCACATGAAGGCTACAGCAAGGAGGCGCTTCACAACCAACATAAATCACGAGGCAAAAGATCTTAAAGTTAGAAGCAACCAAACCTCACATCAACTTCTACTGAAATACAGAAGTACTGCATGTGCGGGAAACTGCACAACGTTGATGTTATTAGTGGGGGAAAAATAAAACCTGACAGAGGTGCAGCTGGAGGTGAAATCAAACAGACTGAACCGAATAGAAATATATTATTGTTCAGTGTCAAATACAAAACACATATGGCTTTAAAAAATGCAGAATAAATCAGCAAAATACATTGGTTACACTTTTAATATTTCAAAATTGTTTACTCTGATTTGAAAAGTCAAATCTGACATTGCTGAAAGTGCTGTTTAACAAAGCATCTTTCTTCCAAAGTTATGATAATCATGAGTTATTGTTTGACCTAGAGTAACTGAGTAACTCTAAAGGTTTTTGCAGAGTCAAACATTTAATCAATTCCTTATTTTTCCAGCATTTCCAGCATAAACAAATAGATGACTGTTGAATCATTTTTCCAGGGAAGCCCGTTAAAAGCTTTTAACCTTTAGGGGTTAGGTGAATTTTGTTGTCATCCTGCGTCATCGGAGTTGCTTCCGCCCGGTAGGGGAGGAAGGAGAATGAAAACAGTGTTAAATAGCAAGTCATGCTTCATTTGGTGCTGCTCAAGGGCTTTATTTATCTTCTCCGGTGGTCCAAGTGGCAGATATTGAACAAAGAAACAGTTTGAGCAACTCTGAAGACGGAAAATGGGCTCCATCCATCATAAAAAACAAAAGCCGTGGCTGTTGGGAACAAGAGGCCGACATGAGAACAGAGTCCTGGTGGAATCTGTCCTCACTGAGCCTTTGTTTCCTCTCACAACCACAACATAAACTACGAACTCAAGAGTCTGTTCACTTTGACAGAACAAAGAAATAATTATGATCAGATGCTTATCGAACTACAGCTCCCACATGCTGCTAACATGGCTGCGCGTTAGCGCCGTGTCTTCAGTGTAAGTAGCAGGTTGTTAGCTTGCAGCTGTTTTTGTGTTTTGAGCACAACTTGAGTGCAGCAGTTCTTCTTAGTTATTTATTCAGAGCTGTGTGTCACATAAATAAGCACCTGTGGAGAGCATTAGGATGCCTGCTCTCACCCAAGGTGAAAAACAGATGTAATCTTCATGTATTTTTATGTCACAGACACAAACCTTTACTTTGCTTTGGGGGGAATTTATGTCTTAGACCAACATGTAGTTTGGTAGTTAGGAACCACAACCATCTGTGAATGGCTTTAATCCACAAATACTTCAGATGCCTTCAAACAACGCTGCCTATTTTAATAGTTCAAACACTAAATGTACTTTAATATGCATTAATACACACAGAGAAAACTGGGAAAAGAGAATGGAGCTCCTGGATTGACTGGTTTGCAAACACCGGCCAGGGTAAAGCTAAATGCACAAATAATGAACTGTGAATAGGTGGTGATCGACTGTTTTATTTAATTTAATTTATTTGTTTAGTTTTGCAAGTAAAAATCTGAAAAGTGTGGCATGTACATGTCTTCAGCTCCTCAGTTACTATATGTCTAGCAGCTTTTTACATCTCCAGAATAAAATTTAGTCTATTTTAGCTCTGGCTGCATGTTTAGTGTTTTTTTTCTGCTCTAATCTGAACCTCCACTTAAGTATTTATTCAGAATGGTACTTCATGTTCCTGCAGAAAAAAAGCATCCTCCACATCATGATGCTGCCACCACCATGTTTCAGTTTAAGAATGGTGTGTTCAGTCAGTGTTCGTTTTATCAAACCAATGGGAGCTACATTTGTATGCATGTCACGATCCTCAGATTTCTATTTGATATATGATTTTCCTTCACTGTTATACTTTTCTTCATGTTGGTCCAAGACATGAAAACCCAATAAGAGACATTAAACTCTGTGGTTGTAATGTGACAAAATGTGAAAAAGAGAGCAACACATGGGAGGGATTATTGGAAAAGTCATTTCTACCATTCCCTGTAATACCAGTCATCTCGATATTGATTTTCTTTACTTTTTTTTGCTACATTGCTTCACTTGGTGAATAATAATCTCATGCATGCCTTGGATTTATTGCTCTTTCTACTGTATTTTGTCTGACGTGAGACTCAGTGAAGCACAATCCAGGAAACATCCTGTTAAAAACCCAAAGCAAACATCCTCCGTCTTCTCCCGTTTCCAGGAAAACACTATGGTGTCTACAGCTGTGAAGGCTGCAAAGGCTTCTTCAAACGAACCGTTCGCAAGGACTTGACCTACACCTGCCGCGACAACAAGGACTGCGTCATCGATAAGCGCCAGAGGAACCGCTGTCAGTACTGCCGCTACCAGAAGTGCTTGGCCATGGGCATGAAGAGAGAAGGTACAGCACATACCGTTGAGGATAAAGTCCTGCTTAAACAAAACCTCCATCCTGTTCAAACCTGCTTCAATCAGTGTGTTTTCTCCTCAGAAATCGTTCTGTATTTTAATTTAGGTTTCACCTCTAGAAGCAGAAAGAGATCGGAGTTAGTCTTTCATCTGAGCCGAATGTTTATGATTCTGAAGCAGGATATTTATTCAACAAGCTTCTTTTTTTTATTGCAGCAGCATGAATTTTAAAAAATACCTTAAAAAAAGAAAAGCTTGAAAAGATCATCTGCTTTGTGCCAAGAGAAAAGTACTTATTAGTCGAACGTTTAGATTAAAGATGTTTGACCAGTGAGCTAAGCTTCCTAGAAACCTTGATCAAAATTTAAAAAGGAATGAATGAATGTAAAAAAAAATATATATATATATATAGCTACATTTATTTTAAAGGTATTGTTAGAGGTGCTAGCAATAATACGTAGGTATGTCATGCAAAGGCTTTTTCCTCTTTTTCAAAACAAGTTAGTGATTTAGTCACACACATGATGAAGAGTCTTTATTTAATTAATTATATCTACTTCTAAAAATATAAACTCAGGCTAACAGGGTAATGTTGTCAATTGTTCAGCATATTTATAATTGATGTCAGTTTTTATGAATTAACACTTTTTTCTTCATAAAGTCCTTTAGTTTATGTGGATATAAATTTGGACCATTGATCCATGTTCATACCACAACTGAACAAAAAAATCAAACTGCAAACATTTATCATTGAATGAGACCTTGCTCATGTAAAAAAAAAAAAAAATTGTCGCCATGGTAATTTTCGCACGTCACTGTTACATCTTCTGGACAAAGAGAACTCCCTGGAACTCGACGGCGATGTTTCGCTCTCTCCTGCCCCTCTTGCCCGACGAACAGCTTTGATTAAAGCCGGAGGCGGTCGATCAGATTTGAGCCTCGCTGTGGAGACATCAGAGATCGGGCCACAGCGGGCCACGGAACCAGGAGAGTTTTGTTATGTGAGGGGGAAAAAAACAAGCAGTGAGGTGTGAATTTTAACACTCCATGAAGGTGTTAAAAATATTTGTGCTCTCAGCAGTGCTGTTAAGCTCTCCTTCTCACATTGAGCAAATAAATCAATGCGTCTCTCCATTGTGGTTAAGAGGTTTTCAAATGGAGAGTGCAGATTATGGTGCCTTGCAAATGTAGTCACACCCCTTGAGCTATTTTTTTCCATTTTGCCACATTAAAACCACAAACTGCACTGTATTTTATTGTGATTTTCTGTGATAGACCAACACAAAGATAGTCGTGGAAGGAAAATAAGACGTGGTTATCAAAAGTATAAAAATTAAAACTAAAAAGAACTTATTTCTGCTGCAGTTTTCCAGCTGCCTTCCCAAGATTTACGTGTTAGGTAAGAGTTTTTCTGACAAACAGCCCCCAGATGGAAATGTCCACAGTTTTCATAATGGCTCCATATGAATTCGATCCACAGTACGGCTGGATAAAAATTGGGGTATATGCAGGTGTTACAATTGTTTTACAATTTCAATAGTTTTTTTTTTAAGTAGATCATTTGAGACACAACTAAGAACTGCAGCGGATGCATTTATTTTTGTCATATTTAGTCAACTAAAGAGTGTTCTGAAAAAAAAAAGCACTATATGCCAACTTAATATACGGGGCCCACAAACACATGTTGGCTGGAAAGGTCTGAAAAGGGCGTCTTCTTCCACAAGTTTGCTGCAAACAGGACTTATTTTGGATTTGCATCAAGATTTATTTTCTTCTTTCAGCTCTGCCATAAATACTTACTCAGATTATGCCACCTGAGCTGTTGATTCTTGCAGCTCCTCCAGAGTCGCACCTTAACTCCTTCTATAACCGACGTTCTCCTTTCAAGACCTGTCAGATTAGCCAGATCTTCACAGCATGTTTCCTGCTGTGAATTATTCCTTCCCATTTACAACCTGTGCACCGCAAAAAGCACAAAGTCTCACCTGGTATTTTGTCCAATTTCTAGTGAAAATTTCTTATGAAAATAAGATGAAAATAACTTACGGGTAATTTTTTCTGCAAGACATAGGAGCTTGCTTTAAGTCAATAATTCTTTAATTTTGCTGAAAAATTTCCAGCTCCACCAATGGAGCTAGTACTTTTTCCATCTATATTAACTTAAAATAAGCTCCTATGTCTTTCTGAAAAGTTACTTTTAAGTTAGTTTCATTTCAAGCGTACAAAGATGTTTGTACTAAAACTAGACAAAAATCCTTACACATTTGTTAAAAAATAAGGCCTGTTTTAAAGCCATGTGCGACGCTGAGCATTTAAACCGATAGTTGTGTCGCATCAATGCAGCTTTATTTAGGGCTTGTTTAGCTCAAAGAAAGTGTTTCAGATTTCTCTCCATTTTTCCTGACCTTATCTTGGACTCCTGTCCCCTCCCGCACGCTTTTGTTTATGTCATTGTTGGGCTCCGTACTTCGTTCAAGGATATTATCGTTTACTACCTCTTGCCTCACTCCCCGCTCCCCCCCAAGCCCCACACCCCCACCGCCTTTCCCCCCAGCACCCCGAGGGCTGCGGTTAGCGAACAAGGCAGCAGCAGTAGCCCAAAAGGCTAAGCGAATCCACAGAAAAACAGGATTAAATGAATTTATGCGCTCCCAGTCAGGACAGCAGAGGAGGAGGGAAGAGGGGAGAATAGAGCTAACATGATTTCAGCCCTCCTCACCTCTGTGTGACTCCGACACAAGTATTCTACCCTTGGGCTGACCTCCACTGCCAGACAGCCGTTTCTCCAAAACTGGGGCCCCTTTCTCCTTCTCCTCTGACAACCTCTGCTTCCCTTTCCCTCACAACAAGGCCGAGGCCTCTCCAGTTCTCGACCTGAAATGGAAACCAGAGCAGGGAAAACGTAAGAAGACAGGCCGTCCTGCACACCCGGTGTGTAATGTGTGTGTCTTAAGGGTGTGTGCAGACCTGGATGCTCACATTAGCTTTCTAAAAGTCTCCCTTTATGTAACGTTTAACAAAAAAATAAAAGCTCTATTAATCCGCAGTTGAAATGAAAAGCCATAATGCGTTTAAGCATTTATCTGCGGTGTCTCAGATGAAATAAATTACAGCCTTCTGAAAAGACAAAAACATACTCATGCTGCTTTTTTTTTCACTCGAGGGTGGACATGTGGTTTCTCCCGCCTCAGCTATGAGTCTCTGTCTGTCTGTCTGCCCAGCAACAAAATCATTTCCTGTCTCCGACTCAATCAAATGACAAAATCAACGCAGTTGTGTTTATATCTCTGTTTTTTTAAATTTATTTAATGCACTACAAAGTCCTCATTGATTTCTACTCCGCTTTTTATTGTTTTAAAGAAAAACTAAAAAGGACTGACAGAGTCTTGGAAAAGTATTTATATTCCTGAAACTTTCTGAACTTTGTTGCATTTGATCACATTGCAGCCAAAAACTTCAAAATGTTATTTTATCTGATAGTCAAACAAAAAAATGAAATGAACAGCAGACTGAAACAACTGATCATTCTTAAAACAAAAAACATCACAATGCTGATACATGGGGATGGCAGCATCATACTGTGCAAAAGTTAAAGTTGATGAGTGGAGGAGCTAAATAAAACAATCCTTGAAGAAAACATGTTTTAGGCAGCTAATAAAAACATAAACATACAAGTGGAGTTTCACTGGAATGTCTCATCAAAGCATATTCATGCGTTAGAATGGCCCAGTCCAAGTCCAGACCTAAATCTAATTGGGAATCGGTTGCAAAACTTAAGAATTGATGTTTTCCAGAGACTGTCCGTCCAATTTAATCCATAAAACGGCAGAAATACCATTATTTACAAATCTGACAGACACTCCCGCATGACATTTACAGCTTTAACAAAAGCAAAAGGTTGTTCTGCAGGCCACACTTTTCAGATTTTCCTTTTCCAAATAAAGCAAAAACTGTGAGTCAGTTACTTTGCGTTGGTCGACGCAGAAACTCTAAGAAAAATATGTCGAAATTTGACGCGGTTAAGTGATACGAACACTGCTGAAAGGCGCTGTATTTGTGGTGTAAGGGAGAAGTGAAAGGCCTTGCATTATTTATGTGTGAATGAAGGATTTGTATATAGAAGGCTATGGCTGTTTGTCATTGAGCACAACAGAGGTTGCTTTGATGTGGAAACTGGAAGGAGTCCCTGAACGTTTCTTCGCTGCTTTGTTGATCCTTCTATTTAAAGTCAACGCACACTTTAAAGAAAAGAAAAAAAAAGACTGCTGCTTGAAACCTGATAAAAACTTTCAGCTTTAATCAAAAGTCTGGCTTTGCCAAATACCTGCCGGCACGTTTCACGCGGGAGCTAAACGGCGTTCAGCTGAACTCGAAGGCATGTTGGGTGGGTGCTGACGGCAGCTGTAAACAGCAGTAGTGAACGGAATCAGTTTTGTTACATGCAGCCGTCCAGGAGGAGCGCCAGCGAGCCAAGGACAAGAACGAGAACGAGGTGGAGTCCACCAGCTGCGTGAACGAGGACATGCCCGTGGAGAAGATCCTGGAGGCCGAGGAGGCGGTGGAGCCCAAAACCGAGACCTACATCGAGACCAACCTGGGGATGCCGTCCAACTCGGTGAGCGCAGATTCTCCTCTGATCACACACTGTGTCTTCCTGCAACACGTCAGGCTGAGAATGGATGCTGTTCTCTGCTTCTGCCTGTTTAAACCCTCTAAATCTAGATGTCGGATTGGGTGTTTTTGTTACTAATATAGTACTGGTAAAATGAAAAAAGGCCTCCAGCTTATTAGCAAAACTAAATAGGCGAAATAAGACAAATCTTTAATGATAGGATAACTAAACAGCTGTTAAAATTTAAACGTCTTCTGTTTTATTTTTCTGTTTTCACATAATGAGATTCTTAAAAAATAGCAAAATGTTACTATATTTTTACAAAACGTCTAAAGCAATTTATTTATTTTTTTAACTAAAATCACAAAGTAGCATATTTTCACAAAGCTACAGCATATAATCAGAGTAAAGTTATATTCAATACTTGGTTGTTGTTGTTTTGTTTCAGACTATAGACACTCGCTGAAGCTCCTGTTGGTTTTTATTGTGCAGAATATTCTACAGTTTTGTTCTGCATTATTCAGCCAGAACCAAAGCTAGAACCGTATTAGCTGTGCACTGTTTTATTACCATATTTTCCTACAGATTTAGTGAAATAAGTTGTAATGAATGCAGCTCCTGTAGACTCTGCAGTGCAGGAGGTGAAGGCTGCATTTCAGTGTCTCCTCTAGGTACTTTCTGCCTGCACTGAGAAGTCACTCAATAAAGAAGCAGAAACAAATACAGAAGTAGAAACTTCTGCTACTAAGAGGAGCAGCTCGTTCCTGTACTTCTGCAGAGACTCCTGCATGGAGTTTATTCCTCTGGAAAGTTTTAGCCATCATGAAGCTGCTGGTCCGAGGTTCGGGTGTCGGATTCTGGATTCTTGTTCTCTACTCTCTTTGCAGTCTCCTCCAAGAGCAATTATCAAATATTAACATATTAACTGCTAAGTTTTCCAAGTTTCACCACACTATCTAGACTTTTTACAACAGCAAGAGCTTTTTTTCTTTTGATTTATGTCAAAATGTCCAACTTCCAAATTTATCCTGGTTGCTTAAGTTAGATTAGGTGGTATTTCAACATCTACTTTCTGACTTCAGTGGAAAATGTGACACAGAATAAGTCATGAGTGGCACTTCCTGGTTCTCTGTGTGTCTGTTTTAGTTTTTAATGTCGGGGATTCTTAAAATTGTCTCCTCCTCATTTCCTTTTTGAGTAGTTTGTTTTTGAAGCAGTTATCTACAAGGCCAAATTACTCATCCTTTTGGCCGTCGAGCTTGTTATCTTTATATTAGCCAGTTTTCTTTGTATTCATCTGGGGAATAATTGTGGCCCTAATATCTTACAAAAAATATCTTTCAACCAGATGACCAGCAGTGCAGAGCAACAAGTGGGGGAGGGACAACACCACATTATTATACTCTGGAATAATACTGCCTCCCTGCCACTTTATCTGATATTTCATTAAGTTCTTTTAACCACACAAACAGTATAAGGGATATTTGTAAAAGTTTTTAAACAGAAGCATTTCTAAACCTGTGGAAAATAAGAGATTCTATACAATATCCTAATGTTATCCTATTTTGCATGAATGTGAAGATGTAACTTATATTTTAGAATCATCTATAGAGCTTTTCCATCTGTGGAAAAATGTTCAAAAAATATTTCTTCTTTGTACTAAGTGCAAAACGAGTAAACTTAGGTGAGAAAACAGCTTTTTTGGCAACGCTACTTGTAAATAGTTAATATTTCATATGCTACAAATGTTTTTGTTTTTGTTTTAGATTTTTTTTTCATCTGGTGTTGGATGGGGTTGTTGCTTCAGAACGCAGGTTTAGCTGCTCACTTTCTTTATTCAGCTGCGAGTTTCCTTCGTCCTGCTCCCGTTATCAGTCTTTGACACAGAGGAGACTAAAGAGTGATGAATATTGCAACAGACAGACTGTTCCTGAAAGCATCCCACATACAAGCCGCTGCTTTTTCTGGAATTCTGTTGCAACATGCGAAGCAGAGGAGCCGCGCTGCAGCTTACCAAAAGTACCCGAAGGCGGGAGGGAGTGAGGGAGGGCTTCTGGGAATTATCTGCTTCTGAAGGGAGGGAAATGTCCTGTGAAGTAAAGGTAGAAATGTGAGGGATGTTATGAGAGTAAATGGGAACTATTTTGGTGGGGGGGAGATGGAAATGTAGGAGATGAGTGTTGACATAAGGGAGAAAGAGGAGGAGTTAGGATTCAGGAGGGAGCGCCTGGCAGTGAAGACTCAGTAATGCACTGAGTGTGTCTGCGCTCAGTCATGCTGGCTCCCTCGGCTCTGCTGCCTGCCCAGCGCCAACACAAGAGGACTTCTGAACGGATAAAAGAAACTTTTGCAAGCTGTCCAGAACTAGAAGTTGCATATACTTTCTAAGTTTAAGCAAACTCCTGTGGGATTATTCGATATTAATCAGTTTAATAAGAAATGGCAAGCAAACTACGGAAACGTTATAGAGAAGCAAGTGAACTGCTGCCAAATCCTTCTTGCAAAAGAACTTTTATTCTATTTTTCTCCGTGTCCCGTCCAGCAGTGTAGCAATCAGAATTACGAGAGAGAAGCCCAACAGTTCTACTTTTGTTCTAGTTTTCTCTGTAATGCTCCCCTTATTATTAATCATGTCCACTTAGACTCCTAATGTCATGTTATTAATAAAAGCAGAGTATACTCATCTCTCCACAATATTCTTTTTAGGTTACTTAAGAAGTTCCACATTCACAGATTCACCTGTTCACCAGTTTTTCTGCAGAAACATTAACCACATAAAAAAAACCAGATTTGTCCACAAAGCATTAAATCTAAAGGCGCAATGCTACTCAGCATGCTACTGGCTGGCATGTTCACGGTTTTTAGCTATTGTGCTACTTAACCCCCATGGAAACTGCAGCACCACACTGTAACCAAATTTAGTTGGTGTTTATATTTCTTTCCTCCCATCATTGTGTACATTTCAGAAATCTTAATGTCTTTTAAAATAGCCGGCTTACTCTGGTGTTCAGTTTCATCTCTGCACTTGAGGCCAGATTAGGACTTCAGCCTTGGTTTTAAATATAGCTGACTCTGCGTTAAAGACATTGTTAGTTTCTGTGTTTCACTCACTGTTTACGTGCATCTGCTGTTGGAAATTCATATAAACCAATGACATAATTCTGAGTATTATGTGACACTTTAGCCGTAAATAATGTTACGTATTGCATTGCTTCACAGCATGAAGCGAGAGCATTTTGCATTAGTTCAGAATTCGTTATGCAACGTCTCTGCTAACAACATGGAAGTAACGGTGGCAGGGAAAACAGCCTGATTTTTGTTTCTCTGATTTGGCGTCGCTGACCCTGTCACTAAAGTAGAGCCGACTATTTTGGCACCGTTTCAGCGTCCAGGCGGTCCCGACCAGCACGGCTTCCCTTTCTTTCCGAATAACGTCCGCATCCCACCCCCCCTGCTGGTGTCCATTGAAAGTCGCTGCCCCGTGCTATAATTAATCACAGGGCCCGGGTCGTTGGTGTGAATAGGCCGCTGCCACTGTCTAATGGCTGGGGTCTGGTCTGGCTGAATGAAAGTGTGTTTATCTCATGGTGACCTAGAACAGGAGTTAAAGAGGCGTTAGTAATATGCCTTCACTGGGAGAGGAGGCAGGAGAGATCTCTTCTTCAGGAGATGGACACAAAACTATCCAGGCTCTTATTTTTACATTTTTGATATTTCAAGGCTGCTACTTTGCAATACTTACCGTACACATATTTATTTAAATGTTAATGCAAAAGTTGTTGGGTTTTTTTTAGTTTTTTTTAAAAAAGCCCTTCTCAAAAACATTCATTCCCTTTGTAATCTTTCACATTTTGTCACAAAACAAACCAAACCTGATGTTTTTCCTGGATTTTATGTAATAGATGAATACATAGTTTCTGAATGTTCTTTCATTCATCCACTTGTAAATATCAATGAAATTGTGACAAAAATGGATGAATGTGGTGTTGGCAGCAATATGCTTTTTCCAGGCTTTTCCTGGAAGCTGGTCAGAGATAAATGGACCTCTAGAGAGAAATTATCTAACAAAATATGTTAGACGGTTTAAGACTTCAACAGAACAATGGCCCTTAAATTTGAAAAAGTGGGACATTAGCTTTTTTTTTTTTCCCTACCAATCTTCATTGCAGCTCAGCTTTCCCTCTCGTGTCACGCTGGTGTACTCTGGTTCAAGTGGAATAATGAAAAATTGAGAGGGAAATCTTTCTCCACCCTTCCACAAGTGATGAAAATTTCATAGGACAGTATGCAAGCCTGGCAATTCTCTTAAGTAGTGGGGATGATGGTGATGAAGCGCATGTGTGCTGTAAATCCTTCGATTTGCCTGGAACAAACACAGCCGGGTTTTATGGTCACGGGGAAAATATCTTTCACACAAATTTCTCCTTCGCTTCGGACTTTTGGCAGGTTGCAGTTCCAGCCCCGTGTTTCCATACAGCGAGGTTACAGTTACAGTTACAGTGGCACGGCCCGGTGCAGATCCTTTTCCTTGCAGGCTGATAACATCCCAAATACTGTTCCACGACCCGAGCAGTAAGTACAGTAACGCGATGCTCGTAAATCGTCTCAGGAAAGTGTAAGCTCCTCTCCACTGTCATCTCCTCCGACGGAGGCAAAGAAACAAGGTCAGTGTAAACACGGCTAAGATATCCATACAACATTCATGAGACCCGGAGTGTCTAACAAGAATCCCGGGACTCTTATTCTAATGAAGAGGAGGAGGAGACGGGGGGGTTGGTGGCCTGATGGTGGCACACATCTGAGCCCCCCCTTCTACTCCGTTTTTTTGTTTTGTTTTTTCTTTGTTTTTCGCCCAGTCTGCCCTTTGGAAGGAATTAGCTCAATCTGTTTGTGTTTCTGAGAGGAAACGCAGCTCACGAAAACTGTCGCTCAGAGCTGCGCCGTCCATCGTTTCCCACGGAGATCAGATGTTGAAATATTCATAAGACACCAGTTGTTTCTGTTTCCCCATTGGGAAAATAAGGCAACTTTTAGTTTCAAGAACAGTTCAAGCTTTGTTTCTGGTTTAAATTCTATATATAAAAATATATATATATATATATATATATATGCATTCATCTCAGATATCCATCTGCAATGCTCTGCAGGCATCACGAATGTTAGACTGTTTGGGATGGAACGGGGAAGAGAGGCCTGGGTCGCCTTTGGCCTGCACATTAAGAACAGAGGATTCGCGTTTTCTCCTTCATCTTGAACTAATCTTCTCTAGAGAGCAGCAGTTGATGTCAGGATCTTCCCAGCTTTTAGCATCGATCTGTGGGATTTGGTTTAGGAAGTCGGGGAGAAGTTACTGACTCTCTTCGGCAGACTGCGAGTTCACACGGGGACTTGTCGTTTAAGAATATTTACTAGACTTAATTTTATGCAAAAAAAAAAAAGGAAAAGTGTGCCTGTTTATACATATGCATATCAGTGGCTTGGACTCCTGGGATGATGGTAAACTTCTTGACAAAGACTGACAGTATTGTTCAGGATGTCCAAAAGGAGTTTCAACTTAGTAAAGTAGTCCTACAGTATGCATGTGTTGCATTAGTATTCTGCAGCGATTCCCTTTGGACCGTGATATTGTACCTCTGAATCTAAAGCGCAGGAACACTTTATGAGAAGCTCTATTTGATGTTCGTTTGGTGCAAACAAGAAGGATTTTCTTTGTTTCTTCTTCTAAAAGAAATGTTTCCATGACCTTAGGTAGCTGAAATGTTCTCCAAGAATCCTAGAACGTTGAGTACGTTCTGGTTAAAAAGGTTTCCAAGTCTCATCGAAAGTAAAATGTGTTAAAAAATGGCAGTATGGGGTTTTATTTAACCACTATGGGCATGAATTATATGTTGAAACCAGTTGTTGGAGCACAAATTTAGAAATCACTGCAGATTTTCTTTATGCCCAATAAGCTCAAAAATACTTCCATCTGCTGCCAACACCAGTTATTATTCTGTAAATAATGACACTTTAATGCAAAGTTGGCACTTTTAATGGACTTTCAATGCAACTTTTAGAGCAACTTTGCATTAAAAGTGTCATTATTTACCGAATGACAGTTTATGACAACAGTTTTGGACATTCATAAAGACTTATTTATGTTCATAACAGGTGTTATGTCATGTTGTCATGTCAGTCTTATGTACACCTCGTCAAATAAAGTGTTATTGGCAGTTCTGTCAGACATGTTTACAACACCTGTGTATGTTTGGGTTCATTGGCCTGTTAGAACTACCAGAGTTTGGTGGTTTGTTGGGTAGTTTAGGTCTCCTTGGCAAAATGCTGACATGTACAGTTGGTTAATTCTGAAGTTTTTACTTATAGGAAAATTGATCTTGTGTTTAAAACTTATGAAAGTTGAAAGCTGTATAATTTCTATACTTCAGATGCCATTGACATGACATGAACTCATTGTAGACCTAAAAAAAAAAGAGGACCAAATTTTTTAGACGTAATTAGAAAATTGCAACACAGTTCTGTGCACTGCGACGTTCGATTAAGCAACATTACTGCAAATGTTACGTTTGGGGACTGAAAGAGATGAAAGGCTTTCAAACCCATTTTCTAGAAGCTGTAGGATCTTTCTGGTTTTCTGCTTTTATGATCGCATCTCCTCAAGGCCTGTGGAGTCCCATAAAGTCAAATCAGTAAATTGATCTGGCTTTTATTCTTGTTCATCTGCACTATTTATCAGAAAGAGAAACTAATCAGTGTTCTTGTTCTTGGCACTGGAAGCGCCATCCAGTAGGACGCCTAACAGACAACATGATCCTGGGAGCTTAGTTTTTGTCATTTAACACACATTAATGATTACACTCCAGTTAATCTTCTGATCTCCTAAATCACTAGAAAAACAAAAATCCTGAATTTATGGATTTTGAATTCTCCTGAATTTATTTGGGTTTTTTTATATGGGGTAAAACAAGAGATCTTGGAAACCTCTTTTATCTGAATAACTAGGGGTAGATATGAGTTATGCACATAATGTAGGTTGCACATTTTACAATCCCCTTCTGGTTGGCAATAAAGCTCCCTCTGACTTGTTTAGTAATAAAGTGTCAGTTGAGCCCCTCGAAGGCCCTCTTGAGCTCTTCTAGTTCTCCAATAGTGTTTCAGCTAAAAGCTCCCTGAAGATGGAGCGCGCTCGGCAAAGCTTGTTTTTTCACCGCCAGCTCTCTGCAGGTATTTCCTCTACAAGCTGGGACAGAATCACTGTTTGTTTTGTCTTCCTGCTTGCCTTCCTTTTGACAGGCTATCACTCCCAGCATAGCACTCATGCTGCCGTCATTATGTGTGTGAAAGCACGGTGATTGGTAGCTCACAGGTATCCCGAGATCAGGCTCTGGGCCAAAAACACACCAACGTAACAAAAACACACACACACACAAAAAAAAAAAAATGACACCTATTCATTGTGCTTGTGCTTCTTTTCGTGTGTGTGTGTGCTTTCCTGCAGCCCAACGACCCAGTGACAAATATCTGTCAGGCGGCAGACAAGCAGCTTTTTACTCTGGTGGAGTGGGCCAAGAGGATTCCCCACTTCTCGGAGCTGCCGCTGGACGACCAGGTCATCCTGCTACGAGCAGGTACGTCAGCACGAGTTCAGGAGTTAAAAAATAAATATATACGACAGACTGTGGTGAATTGTGTTTCCTTTAAATATTGCGATTTTTGCCAACCATAGCTGTGATATTTAGATGAACCTCCCTGGTTTATTGTGCAAGAATGCAGCAGGGGAGTTGCCTATCTCCAGGGTCATCGGGCAAGAGGCCAATTTGCCAGTCGATCTGACGCACAGAATGACCAACACGATGATGAAATATGCTGCTAAATCCCTGTGGGACGTTGCTCAGACTCTAACGAAAAAATTTGCTTCCACACTGATCTTTGATACGTGTGGAATATGCATCAAGCGGCACCAAATAATTCCAATCTGCATTAAGCCTGGAAGCTGATTCAGGCAAATTCACAACAGCTGACAGGAGGTGTGATCTACACTGATCTGTGAACGGCATGCATTACCTGTTAAGGGCTATTTGGTCCTAATATTATTAAATCAGAAGCCGTTCCGACATCCTCAGCAAACTAGAACTCGTCATCACTGTGAGTTGGACTCTGTCCAAACTCCCCAGGTCTCGTCTATCTCATTTGTATGGTTCAGGGACAGAATCTCATGGCACATTCTTGGAGAGGAGCGTCTCTGGTTCAGGAACCTTGGACTTACTTGTTGCCCATGACAGGCTACAGTTTGCATTTTCAAGTCTTAGTCTTCATCAATCACTGGAGCGCACTACAACAAAGTGCAAAGGGATCCAAGACAAGATTCAAGTGTGAGATCATGGTTCTCGACTGGGAAATCTTGAAAGGCTCTGTTTGGGTTGAAGTTTGTGTTTTTATTTCTTCTCTTTTAGGTTGAAAGTTATTGTTGATTCAGTTGGTGTGATTTTAAGAAAGCCTGAGAAATAGATACAGAAGACAACACTCAGTGCATCCCTCTTGAAGCAGGCTAAAAGCTGTTTCTACCAACCCAGCTTGTGTGACCTAAATCAACAGACAGGCCTTGGAAAATGACTTAAACTAGCTGCTAAGTATTAGCGATGCAGCTACTTGGAGTACAGAGTGAATCATATGTCACTTCAGATACATTCACCAACGTCACAAGTAGGACGGCAACACATAGCCTTTATTCTTTGCCCGTCACTCCAGATTACACCATTATGTTATCTGTCCATCCCTAAGAAAACGAACCGGGGGGGAAAAAAAAAAAAAAATCCCCTCCTCCCGTGATTGCTCCTCAAGCCTTCACACATATATCGATGCAGAGACTTCACCAAACTGGAGTGAGATATTTTTCTGCAGAGCTCGTCTCTTCTTCTCGTCTCCCAGGTTTTCTATAAATAACCGCTTTAGTTCTGCTGTATCACAGATAAAAGCATCGCGGCTCCTCTCATGGCCAAACTCAACTGTAGGGAGAAGAGGCGAGTTGTTGCCAGGCAGAACAGTTAAAGGAACCCTGTCGCTCATCCGCCGGCGTCTCTCGTCTGTGCCGCTCCCCCGTGTCAGGCCCCCCCCCGCCTTGGCACGTCAAGCTTGTTGTCTTTATTGTGATGGCAGGCGCAGTTCATCCCTTTTACACGCTTGTCTCCTTAGAAAGCATGATTCCAATGTCTCAGTGATAACCTGATGCTTGCACTTGAGGGAGCTGCAGGGTTTTCTGCGGCTCGGCTTTAATTGATTCATTGGAATTCTGCCTTTGTTGTCGTTTTAATTTTGCTTGAACGCTGTGTGAACTTTTGTACTTGGATTTACCTTTTTCTTTGTATTTTTTTTTAAACTATCCTTTGCCTTGATCCCTCTCCTCATCTCAGGTTGGAATGAACTCCTCATTGCATCATTTTCGCACCGTTCCATCGCAGTAAAGGATGGGATTCTGTTGGCGACGGGCCTGCACGTGCATCGCAACAGCGCCCATAGTGCCGGAGTGGGAGCCATCTTTGACAGGTCAGTGTTACTATTTTGCAGTTCCTAAAAAGTCTGTTAGAGTTACATTTTTTGTTTTTAAACCTAGAGAAATTGCATAATGGGTCAAGGCAAGACACGTTATGCACAAAGTGATATTGTCTAAAAAATAGTGAAATCCAAAATCTCAGTATTTCAGAAGTTAAAATATGTTTTTAATATAATAATATATGGTTCAAAGTTGTCTTTCATTTACACACAGAGTCTGGGGGGAAAGAGGAGAGGATAGCTGGAGGTCCAATCGGAAATTTCCACAGGCAGGATCATCAAAAGTGCTTGAAATGTGTCTCACTTTGTGAATAATCTTTAAAAAAATGTCTCACTTTTTGAAGTGAATTACCTTTTCAATGAGATTTCAATTTGTGAGAAGCATCTTTGGAGGACCTTGATGTGATGACTAAAGTTTGCTGGTAGCAAGAATTCTTTTGACGGAGTCGACAAAGTTCACTTAAGGTGAACATTTTCTCTTTCTGTGCAGCTAACCAGCTTTTAAAACCAAGTGAAGCTTCGAGCCTTTAATAAGTACATTTGAGTAAAGTCATTTCATCTTTCTGACAGCATATGACATTTCTGGTTCTTCAATGAAAACATTACATTGACTGCAAACCACAGGGTTGCTTTGCTAAGGGTGAAGCAGCACAGAAATTATTGATTAACTCCACTGTATTAAATATTTACACCTGGGTGCATCAGGGCTCTCAGAGAGAACCCCGAGCTGCTTCAGAAAATGTCAAAAAATCCATGCAAAGTTCAGTCGCAGCCAAGTTTGGAGCGTAGCAGGAACCACCCTGGTGGTTGTTATTGACATTGTGTAGCAGAGAACTGACTGAGATATCGCATAAGTCCATGGCATGAGTTCTGCTGCATCACAACTTGAGCAGAAGTAACAGAAGTGGAAAAGTTGCAAATATATACATTCCTGACTGCAGAATCAACATCCATAGCTGTCTTATCCAAACGGTGAAAGAAGAATTATCTTGAATAAAACACATTCCTTAAACAACTCTAAATAGTAGTCAATAAGTGGAAAAGAAAACTGGTTCAGGAAGACAACAAATCCAGCCACGATGCAACTGCCAACTGAAACTCTTCCTCAACAACACATGGTGATGAGAGAGCTCCAGGAAAATAAAAACCTAGCCCAAGTGAAGATCTTTAGGTCGCTCTGTAGGTTGACGTAATACAAGAGTTCATGTTTTAAAATGAGAAAGCAACTGAGCTTTTACAAAACCTTCTAAAGATCATTGAGTGACACAGCAAAAGAAAGATAAAAACATACCAGGCTGTTGACAGACGTCACTCATGCAGTTTGAGTTATTTCAAACATTTCTGCCAAGAAGAATTTAGAGAAGTGTACGAAGGAGAGCCGGGCTAAGCGTGTAAGATCTTTGCTAAGACGACTCCAGCTTTCAGTCGGCGTCAAAAACTGCCTGCTGTGGGGTGGAAGTGAGACATTTGGATAAAACATATCTTTTTTGTGGAAAATACAGTTTTGTTCAGAACCGTGTGCACAATTTTCAGCTTGTCCCGTTCTCGTGAATGACTAAATAAAGCTTGTGTGCGTTACGTTTTCATAAGTTTCTTTTTCTGCAGTTTTGTTTTTAGTTTGTTCCTGTTGCGTCAAGCTTTGCCTACAACTCTAAACCACTGGAGATTCCTACTGCTGCTCTTTTTCACGAGGTGTTCATGTGTTAGATTTTCAGGGGTGGAGTCCAGTTGATGGATGATCTAATTCAGGTGGAGCACATCAGTTGGTGGACTGTTGTTGTCTTTAAAGGGCTGGTGGTTCATTACGTTCTGTTTGACTCCCTGAGGGAGGCTTGTCTACCAAAACATGTCAAAAATGGTACTTGGTTTTCATGAATGCACCATGGAAACCCGACTAACCCAGAAACCACTTCATTTTCACTATCATTTTTCTAATTTATAAATAACTGATCGTTTTTTGTTTTTTTTTTGTACTTTTTAAACCATTTTTGATTCACCAGCACATAGAAAATACAGGCTCATGTCTAAACTCCTTGGTGTTACTAAAACTCTTAAGTTGTAGCACAGCAGATTTAGAAGATGACTTTAATATCTTGGAGAGATTTTGATCTATCATTTGGAAAAGCCACTCTGAGTCAGTGCTCCTCCATCTCTAATATATGTCTTATGTGTAGGGATGCATGGAAATCTGCAGCTTGAATGACCATAAGTTCAGCGTTAGACGTTACAAATCATGCTGTATCCATCTGAATATTAAAATATTGGGTGGGCAAATCTGATTGAGCTATGGGTTATGGGAAAATTGAATTTCAAATCACCACCAGACTGATTAAACCTGTGGCGTTCCACTAGGTCGTGTTGTCGGCCCTAATTTATTGTGACTTGTTTGACTCACTTATTTTAGGATTGATGATGAAAACATTGAGTTTTTTAATACTTTTAAACGCCGCTGTGTTGCAAAACATTTATTCGTACAGAACTGTTTAACAAATGGTGGTTGTTGGTTAGTTGGTGAGCTCATTTAGCCCACTTCATGTTGTCAGACTGGCTCTATTTAACTGATTTCTTGATTCAACAGGTCCGGCTGTAGTTTGACTGGGTAAATTCAGTTCAACTGTCCAAAACACTTGGTAAAGCTCCGTTAATTCATGAATTAACAAAGGGGAGATTATTGTTTCTATGGAGGACAGATTGGTTTCTTTTCTTGAAAAAATTCAAGTGTGGTTGGGGAAAAAAAAGCCTTTTGGTTCCTGGATTGTTCTTGAACATCCAAAACGATTTTATTTCGCTTGACGGTAACCGTTTGGATCAGACAGCTGAAACTTGGACGCGGTCCGGTTCTGCAAAAAGACAAAGAAGGGCGGCGTTTAATCTGCTGAGTCGCTCAGACGTTTAGTTTTTTTTTTTTTTTTTAATCGATCCATATAATTCATTAGGGTTTATTTCTCAGAAAAATGAGCAGTGAGCTGGAGCCAGCAGACGACAGACAGCTGCTGTCAACAGGCCAGTTGTTGAGCCACAGGACATTTTCCGTCTCTGCATTAACTGTGGCAAGTATTAAGATCCAGAGCACAGATTATGCTGCCTTATCAACTCCTTTCTCTCTCTTTCTCCATACAAATGAAGAGACTGATTAACTTACACACTTTAGTCTCTTTTTTTCCCCTCTTTTGGCTCTGTCGTTCCTCCTCGGAGCAAATTAAATTAGCAGTGAGTCACAATTGACTTAACAATCCTGAGGGCCTGAAAGAAAAGGGAGGCAAGCGAGAGGAGAGAGTAAGAGCAGGCGGCACGGCGAGGGTGTGACCCAGTCAGAGAGGGGTGAGGAGTTCGGGCAAACCCACCCTGTGATGTCACTCGCAGACGGTGGGCGTGCTGGTGTCGGGTTACAGCTCGTGTTTACTCTGCGGCTCTTTTCTGTATGAAAACCACAAACTAAATATAATTGCTCTGTAGGGCTGTAAACTTTTCCACTGATCTTAACGGTGCCTCGCAGTGCGTTCATGTGCGTTTATTTTTGAACAGATGTGAGCTGCTTAGCGGTTTGAAAACATATTTTTAATATACCAGTCTGGATAATTAACTTGAAGAGCAGTTAGCAGCAAAAGAAAAATAAAAAAATAAATGTACCAATTACAGTCGAGCGGTTTTCTGTGATGTGAACTTTTCTGGTTCTTGTTTGGTGGTTTGACATAAAACAGTAGCCAAGAAAAAAAAAGTCTTTGAAAAACAACACAGATCTGCCTTTATTTTCTATATATATTTCATCTCATCTTGCTCCTGTCTTGTCTTGTGTTCAGGGTGCTCACAGAGCTGGTGTCAAAGATGAGAGACATGCAGATGGATAAGACTGAGCTGGGTTGCCTCCGAGCCATCGTCCTTTTCAACCCAGGTAACAATCATGAGCAAGTTTTCACTTTCAGCTGGAGCTTTGAAAAAGGTCTGCAAAGTGAGGGTTATAAAGGAGGAGCATAAAAAACCCAGTTATGCTTCTAAAGGGGGTAATAACAGGGCGCAGGAGCCCTGTATTTATTCATACACTGAGTTCTGTCCAAAAGCCTTCAGTTAACCATTATTTCTTTGCATTTTGCTTCCAACAGCCGAACTGTTTTTATGATATTTGAACATGCTCTCGAATTGTTTTCCCAACTTTCTGTAGGTTTGTCGAAGCATTTTTCCATTTTTTTTTTATTTTTCAGTTCAGACTGCGCACCTTCAAAAGAACATCTCTCTTTCTTATTTCCCACACAGATCTCCACTCATTTTCCGTGCAAGCAAACATTATCTTCATTTCATCCTCCGCTTGCCAAGTTTTCTATAAACCTTTAGGACATGGTGATGCTCCAAAGAGTTCTTTCAGGAGTTACCTTGATGGATAAAAATAAATAATATTCTCCGCTAGGACAGCCTAGAGATAAGATTTCTGATTCTTTTTTTTTCCCCAAGTCCGTCTGTATGCAGACACAACACCAGTTCATCTCTAGAGCTTGGAGTCATTTCTTATGGATGAATGTGTAGGTTTGGAGGTCAGAGTTGATTTCTGGTCACCTATAAATACTGAAAGAAGCCAATTGTCCATAAAGAAAACTGTAAACATATATGGATATATATATTCTGTCCATCCATTCATCCAAGTAGTACCTTGTTCTTTTTTCTTTATTTTAACCCATATAGAACCATATTGTGTCAAAGACGGGGGAAAAAACTCCTGATTTGAGGTTAGCATGTGTCACACAACCTTATCAGGCCAAATGTCATCCATGTTTACCGAAGCTTCCTGTTAGTGTGAGTCAGGGTGTTAAATGACTCGGTACGGGAGCCTCCCTGGACCCTCCGGGGTCCACAGTGGATCTGCTAACCCCAGACGCGCTCATCCCCTTATGTTCAACATTTTGTTCCAGCCGCATCCAGGGGGTTCACTGGCCTCGGTTTGCTTTGCTGCCCGATTCCCGTTAATTAGCGGTTTGCGAGATTCGGACCATCTGAGGGCGCAGAGGGGGGATGACGCTAACAGGGGCCCTCAGTCGTTCCTTTCCCACACCATGCGAACTAGTCCAGCCATTATTAAAAAGTGCAGCGCTTTGTCGAGCCCAAACGTTCATCAATGACGTGTTTGTTTTCCAGTGTCTTTCTTTTGAGCCTAAATTAGCGCAGCCCTTAATTGGGCCAACGGGGACCGGACCAGACCGGGCCGAGCCGAGCGTGGGCCTGGACTGAGCTCGCAGGGTTAAAGCTTAATGTGGAAGTCACATGACTTTTCTATGTTATTTTAGTTTTGAGGCTGTTTTGAAGCCTGCGTTGCAATTTCATTTTAAAATGTCCACTAATAGTTTAAATAAAGATATAAATAAAAATTACATTTATTTGTTTAATACATAAACTTAAAATATACAATAAATTGTAAAATTATAGTTTTTGTTTGACATTTCAGTCCATCCTGAAATAATATTATTTGATTGGTCCAACAGCAGACCAGTATTCTTGTCTATATAATAAATATTATTTAGCACTTAGTACAATAAACACAGGACTACAACATTATTCAGACAATTTTGTGAGTTTTATCTGAAAATTAACACAAAGCGTAATTGAATATTTGTTTGTATAAACTTAATGGATTTCCATGTATTTATTTTTATTTTTTTTAACGTAAACATTTATTTAATCAACTTCCACTTTTGGTACGACCTTCAGAAGAACGTAAGAAAATGAGGAAATGTGTTTTGACTGCAGTGAGGTCTGATTATTTCTCCTTGTGTGTTTGCAGACTCTAAAGGTTTGTCCAACCCAGGTGAGGTTGAAGCTCTGAGAGAGAAAGTCTACGCGTCTTTAGAGGCTTACTGCAAACAGAAATACCCCGAGCAGCCGGGCAGGTGAGTTAAAGAGCAGCGAGAGAATCACATAAACAATATCAGAGGTTCTGTGTTACGTAGATGACATCTTCCTTTCATAAGGTATTTATGTGCGGTTGTTTACTAGTAGACTTTATAAAAGGAAGACTGGACATTAATACGGTGAAATGTAACACATATATTTGCATATATATCACATGGTTTAAAGCGTTGGAAAAAGGTAGCGGCTTATCCTCAGGAAAAAAAAGTACTAATTTCACCATTTACTCAAACCATTAACATATATATATTTTTTGTACGACTTCTGAACAGGTTCGCTAAGCTGTTGCTACGGTTACCAGCGCTGCGCTCCATCGGGCTCAAGTGTTTGGAGCACCTTTTCTTCTTCAAGCTGATTGGCGACACGCCCATCGACACCTTCCTCATGGAGATGCTGGAAGCTCCTCATCAAATGACATAATAGGAGTGACCCCTCCTGACCCTCAGCCTCATGACCCGCTCCCCGCCTCCCACACTTAAACCCCCAACATGCATCACCCCAGCTGCCTTGGATCCAGAACATCTACAAAAGGGCAGACTTAAAAAGAAATGCACAACACAAACGAACATCTCCCGTCTTGCTTTTGTCCCTCCATCCATCTTCTCTGAAGTGTTTCAACACGAGGAATCCATCATGAATATGGGTCTCTTTTATACCTTGTAAAATATATAAATAAGAAAAAATATCTATCTATATATATATATATATAAATATATAAAACACCATCAACGTAAGTGACGAGACGGGACTGGAACGAGGACATAGACACACTGAGCCATGGTTTCCGTCTTTGCTTGTCGGATCCTCCCTGATGAGAAAACAGCAGCAGAGACGATCAGGTTTTCAACACCCACAGTGCTCAGCGACACCGCGGCGATGTCACAGGCGTTGTGATCGGGACAATCGCACATCCTGTGGAACCTCTGGGATGTTTCATCTGGGATCTGAGCCTGCTTTTGCTTTGCAGGACTGGACAGCTGGGGGAAAAACAACAACACATCATCGCAAAGGAGCTCGTCTCTTCGATCTGACTGAACATGTCAGGTCTTGCACCAGGTGTTTATTTTTTATTTTTTTGGAAGAGTGAGCTTGCCGGCGTAGAACTCAGAAGTGGCTTAACAAGAGGGCAAGTTCTCACAAACCTCAGGTCTCTGGCCAATTCCAACAGACCCGACCATGTCTTACTGTACCAGCACTGTGCGGCGTTGGGGAAGGACGTCTCAGCAGTCCACAAATCCACCCTCAAGTACTCAGAATGACTTGGGGAAACCCTGTTTAGTACAATCTCTGTAACTCTCTGTGCCCGTAAACTGATGTAAATTAGCTTTATGAGACTTGGGCGTCGGTG
Organism: Poecilia reticulata; assembly: GCF_904066995.2. Lineage (NCBI taxonomy): Eukaryota > Metazoa > Chordata > Actinopteri > Cyprinodontiformes > Poeciliidae > Poecilia > Poecilia reticulata. Next base: position 21,845,575 of record NC_088841.1, read on the forward strand.
GATGCTCCAGCAGGTGCAGGGACGACATGTCTACTTTTTTCAGACTTTATTTTTTTTTATTTTTTATTTTTTGCCTCAACACACAGTCCCACACAAGAGGAAATGTCATCGTTCTGTCAGACTCTGAGCTCCTCGTAGTCCTCTCTCTCTCTCTCTCTCTCTCTCTCTCTCTCTCTCTCTCTCTCTCTCTCTCTCTCTCTCTCTCTCTCTCTCTCTCTCTCTCTCTCTCTCTCTGTCTCTCGCCTCACATTTCATGCTAATTTCTGCCAGGCAGACACACCTCCACGCTCAGAAACCCCTCTGCTCGCTGCAGCAGCAGGCATCACTTCTTTCTTTCCAACACCTCATATCTACTTGTACTGAAAGCTACGACAGTATTGACCTTATTTTCAGTAATGCACAAATACCTCTGTTTCGATACACTCGTGTAGGCTTTAGAGTATACGGGAAGGAGCGCTTGTTTGTTGTGGCAGAGCCATTGTTTGTTTGTTTGTTTGTTTGTTTGTTTGTTTGTTACTTGGCACTTAACCTCATGACAGTGTAGTTGGGTTTCTCGATGTGATCGACCTCTCCGGCAGAGTTTGGCACTCTCCCGTTCCAGAACGCCTCAGTACTTTTCCCCCTGAAAAGAACACACACACACACACACACGCGCGTTCACTCTGTGCACTTCTCTGGACAACCAAGTGACATTTAAGTTGAACTGAAATGTTAAAGGTCTTTATGTGTAAACGTGTTTTGTCTCCGCATTCTTTTTATTGTTTTTTTTTGCCCTTTCCTGCTTTTCTCTAAATGCTGCAGCTGCTGCAAAACTATGCATAGTGTTCATTTCCAAAGACTGTCTGCAGCTTAACCAGAGTAGATGTTTGGGAGGTGGGGGTCTCTATTATTCAGAAATTGATACTCACTTTAATCTGGTTTAATCACCTTCAGATAAACCAAATTGGTAGCGGAAACCATTATCTGAACAGATGAGCTTTAGCCATTAGCGGCTCAGCGTATTAGTTGAAATCATCAGATAATGGTGCGTTCCATTTGTGCTTGGAAGTCAAATTTTCCAAGTTGGAAGAAATTAGCTAAACATTTGACAGAAAACAAGTGTTTTCTGTCAATAATGTGGCAGCACTTATAATAATATACAATGTTTGGCTTTCCTGCTTGAATGCATGACACTGAGAAATGAATTATTTATGGGTTTTATTGCTACTTGTAGCTATAGGTTGTAGGTTTTCTACAGCGGTTAAGTTAGAAATTACACCATAATTATTTGTGCCTAATAAATTCTGGATCCTATGGAAAATGGAGCAAAGCATGAATCGGCTAGCTAAACTAGGAATTGCAAACAGTTTGCCTTAAATGTTAGCAAACTGGACATTTTAGTTCCACTTGAAATGTTTTTCCGGAAAAACTGAGGCTTATGCCCTGGAAACTGAGCTTTATCACTAATCCCAGCCTAAAAATTCAATACAGTTGTCGTTTACGTAAAGAGAAGTAACAGCTCCTGTTATAAATTGATTTTTCACTTTTCTAATGTTTTTTTCTGTAACTTCTGCCGGTATGCCATGCTTGACTCATAGTTTGGTTTTCTAACTAGAAAAAGTTTACCGTAATCTGATCGAATTCTTGCATCCATGAAAATTTCACCTTTCAAGGTAAATGGAACGCACCATAAATCTACCAGAAATTCTCACAAGCTAAGAAGCACCAAACTTATTCACACTGGAAACGGTAAGTCAGAACAGACCTAAGCAATGACTGTTTTTATCAACCGTTGGACTGAGATTTCAAAAGCAACACGAGCGAACAAGTCTTGGGTTCTTGACAGCAATTCACTTTTCACCTCATGGATGATATTTATAGCATCTTGCAACGCACAAAATAGTAGAAATTGTCATTTCATAGCAGAATAAAATTGTAACTAAATCTATTTCAAAACTTTCAAACAGTTCTAATGATGGTATGTTAAATAACTGATGTTTTCATGGAACCTAAATTTAAGTTTAGTTTGTTAAAAACCAAACAGCTTCTGAGTTTGGACCTTCCCCTCTGCATAAGGGCCCCATATACATGTTTGCTTTGCCTCTGCTGGTATTAAATGGACTTTGGTTTTGGCTCTGACATGAATTCTTAGAAAATCGGTCTGAATTGATTATCACATTTTGTCCCTACATCAAGCCTATGCAGGCCTTTGACATGGGGTTGTTATGTAACCCAGTGACAATCCTATTTGGGGCCCATTTTCCAGCTCATTACTGACCCACGTGGGCCCCATATGTAGAAGCTGGCTGGAACAGCTCACCAATATTCCCTCTTCCCTCTTTACTGCCCAGAATGTATGATGTGAAAAGTAAAATATAGAAGAAATGAGTACAAAAGAAAAAAAAAACAACTCTATGAGCTGAAAGCTGTTGGATATTGACCGCTTTCCTTGCTCCCGTTTCTCTTATGTTTTACTAGTTTTCCTTCTCATATAATTACATATTTAAGCACTATGACATTTCCATACGTTTCCAGTAGCCCCCCAGAGACTGCGCAGAGAATTTATACATAAATCACCAACGGTAGAAAATGTGCTCAAATCAGATTGTTTGGTTTTTTTTCTCACCATTTCGGGTTGGATGTTGTTCCATCTTGTGAAATTGTTTCCAGTTATTCCCTCTGTTGAAAAGCCAGCTCGGAAATGTCAGATGTGATGGATTATGAAATGTGCTGGAAGCCACGATTTTTACCTCGAGCTGAAGTAAAGTGTGGGCGATGTGTGTGCGGTGAGCGCCCTCTGGCGGAAGAGAAGCAGCGCTGCAACGTTACTTGAAATTGTTTTCTAGAAGTATTTAAATGGACAAACGGAAGGAAGGCACTTTGTCACGGCTTTCTAATTGTCACAGATGCTCCGCGCCGAGCAGAAAAGTAGCAATGAGAAAAGTAGCAATACCTTCAGTTTAACCCATCAGCGTGAGGTTTATTGCGAAAATGAACTTAAACACGGTGGTTTGTGTTTTTTTTTGCATCCTATTCAGGTGACAGTATTACCTGCCAGCTTGGGCTCAGTTTACAGTATTTATATTCTGGGAGAACATGTTTGTTACCCGGATGCAGAAATATGCTCTGTGTTTTGTAATTTTTTTTTTTCTTCTGATTTGAATCAAGAAAAGCTCATTTTCAAACAGTCAAAGATTTGTTTCCCCAAATATTAAAAAGAAATATATATGATCATCTACATTTCTGGCTGACTCGCCGAAGATTGGAAACAATCGTGTAAAAGCCATATAAAGTGTGTGACGCGCAAAAGTTCACGCCCCCCTGCAGGAAATTGACAGATGTGGGAAAAGATAAAGAAATAATTGTCCACATAGAACGAAAACCTAAACGGATGCTTTATAACATAAAGCTATATTTTGTTAATATGTATATTTGTATATATTTATAAATATATATCAGCAGATCTGCTAATTGAATATTCCAAAACTGAAAAAAAAAAGAAAAAAAAATCTGAATTTTCCTAAGCTGTGGGGAGTTTAAAGGTGTTTTTATTATCACAAGTACGGGTGGGGAGGGTTGGATTGTAACTTTTATTAACAAAATAAAATTTAAAAAACACAATAATCCACCAGCAGAAGCGCAGCAGCTCTGAACTCTAAAGAAACCAGCTTAAGCCGTTTTCTGTGACCTCGAAAAATCAGGAGAGGTAAAAATAAAACTTAAAAAAAAAATTCAACTCTCCTAAATGTAAATGTTGCTTAGCAAATGTATGTTGAAAACGTGTAATCAGGAAAAGCTGAGCTTGTGACACAATCACTGCTTTGTTTGTGGCATAAACGGTTAAATGTTCTAGTTTATAAAAAGAAAAAATCACTTGGGAAAAAGATCTATTTTTGTACAAAGGTAGTTTTATCCCCTGCTTATTTACTCTGTTCTTTTCCTTTTCTGTGGCTGTTTTGTGGACGTTTCCTCAGCTTCAGACTGAAAGTGTAATTTTTTATTTTTTTTTTGTGGGGAGGAAAGGATTGTCCGCTTTGGCACTTTGGTAACTGTGTCGCCTTTTATTTTTGCCATTTTTCAACCCGTCACTGCAAGATGGGAACATCTCTGATGATTATGTTTTTATTTTTCTGTTTTTAAGGAGACAAAGTTCTTTTTTGTTTGTTTTTGTCATGTTTGTGGATTGTTCTGATGTTCTCTCATGGAAAGAAACAAAAAGTTATTAAAAAAAAAAACTTTAAACTGATTAAAAGTCCATCTGTTCTTATATGAGATGAAATAACAGCTGTATCTGGTTCTGGTGGAAAACCCGGACATCTTTCTTTCACAAATATAGATTTGGTTATTTTGACTGATAAAGTAATGTTTTCATTATTTTGTGGTCTGCACAATCTCAGGGAAGACTGCTGTATTGTTACAGGGTCGACCACAAATGGTAATTGCTGAAAAAAAGATTTACTTTCAGAGTAATTGAAAATTGAGTGGAAGGAAAAACTTGTAGGTCCAGCTTTAGGTCCAGTGTGAAGTTTGCATCAGCGTTGAGCCTAAAGACCCATACATGCACAGACACACAGAAAACTTTACAAAGAATGAACTGATGCACATTTAGGTACAAAAACTTACAAAACATGAAACGTACAAAACTTTATTAGGCTGCAGATTATATCCGAGAGCTGCAAACAAGTATTCCACTGAAATCCAGATTAACTACAGAAATTGGATGTTGCTTGTTTTCACACAGGTGTGTACTAATAGAGCATAAGCCAAAAAAAATAAAAAATTCAGTACATATGTACAAATAAAACACAAGAATTGTAACTGGTTGCTCGTACAGTTATGCTAAAAAATAAAATAATAAACCGAGTTTTAAAATGAACTTTCCACGCCAAGTAAAACTCAGTTTCTGAGGCATTTTTTGAGAAAGTGGCACAAAGATCCGACGTTTAGGGAAAATAAAAACGCAATATTGATGCGGCTTTTTTTTTTTTTTCCTTTTTCTCCATTTCATTAAGACTGAAGGTTAATGCAAATATGCTCTCTTCATTTAAATGATACTTTACAGTTACACAGGATTTGGAGGAACAACAAGTCTGGAAACAATTACGTTTATTGTACAGTAGCTGGTAGAAAGCAGAGAGGCAGAGTCAAGAATACTGAAACAGCTGAAGGTTCAACACGATTTACCTGTTTTTCTTTAAGGAGACCAATAAACTTCAGATGTGAGGAGGATCTGCACTGCGAAGCTGATGTGTGGCTGACGGGTTTGCTACTCCTTACTGAACTTCAGGTACAGTTCTCTGCATCCATCTGGAGCTCCATTTAAAAGAAAAAAAGAAGAAAAAAAAAAAGGTCCTCTTGTCTTGCATCACAATGTAGAAAAAAAAAACAACATATATTATATAGAAAGGTGAATAGGCCAAAAATATTCCAAAAACTGAATTAGCAGTCGCTTTTCCATAGCTTGATGGTTTTGTCGTTTTCTAAAGCAGCAGATGCGATGATGTTCTCTGTCGGGTGGCAGGCGGTCGAAATGACGACGTCTGAGCAGAAACATGGAACAAAAATTTTTTTTTTTTTAAAGGTAGAATGTGCAAGTAACCTAGTGATACGGAGGTGGAAGCATCATGCTTTGGGGATATTTTTCCACTTATGTTTTCCTGACTGATCAAAAACATTAATTGTAATGAGAGAAATCAAATTTGGAGTTAAGATTTTTCTAAAGACTTCAAACTCAGCAGGGAATCAAATAGACAACTCGTGCTGTACCTGTGTGGCCCTGCAGTTTCTGCACGATCTCCTTCGTCTGCAGGTTCCAGATGTAAACCATGTTGTCCTCAGAGCCGGACACAATCCACTGCAGGACAGCGGCCAGAGAGTCACGGTTAGCCGGACGCGGCACCGAACACACTCTGAGACGAGACGAGACGAGACGAGACGGGAACTTACCTTCCCTCCGGTGACGGAGAAATTAGCAAAAATGCAGTACTTCTCGTTCTTATGGCCTGTGTACGTCTTCAAGCACTGAAATTATGAGAAACATTCAGGAGACGATCAGAACTGCAGCTTCACGTGTTTCAAATGATTGAAAAAGGAAAAACTAAAGCATTCCTTTAAGAAGACTGGGTGGAAACACTTTACAGACTCGGGTAAAAAGAACGAAAAAGAAAAAAAAATCATAAAAAAAAAAAGATGTTTTCTCACCTTTCCTTTGCTGTAGTCCCACAGCTTCAGCGTGCTGCAAAGACAAACCATGAACACAAACTGTGAAACAAACCCCACAGTCCAGCTTCACGTGGCGTTGTGCTGCCCTCTGCAGGTGGGCGTCACACACAACCCGAGTGATCAGCCTCTGTAAACAACTTTGCTCTGCAAATGTGCAGCACTCACTTATCCAGAGTAGCAGCCAGGATGTACTTCCCATTGGGAGAAAACTTCACAAACGACACAGGAGGGTTGTCATCGTCTGTTGGAAGCGGGAGAAACGTTAGCAAACAAATCTGAGCCGGTTAGGATTCCTGTCTGGATTTCTGACTGGGTGGTTCTCATTTCATCTGTGATATTTCTGGGGCTCATTAGGGAGCAGCTGCAGCTGGATGTGTCGGTTATTATAATACCGACGATATTAGAAAAGATTTTAAGGTCTGCTGTTGAATAATATTTTATATTTCTGCATCAGGAAATCATTGAAAAGTTCATTTATTTCAGTAATTAAATGTATAATTTGTATAAAGTCATATATATAAGGGATATAATTCAAGCCTCTAAATCAGATCGTTTTGATGTTTATAAAAGTCCAAAATTTTGTTTGTATAAAAAAAGAACAGTATTACATGCTAGGATTTTTAATACAAACAAACTCATGGGAAGACTGATGACTGTCGCTGTCTTTTTTTTCAGAGATGTATGGAAAGTTTGGTGGAAGGAAGACGTGTGGTAAAACCACAGCTGTAGAGGAATATGAATCTCCCTCATAGGGGATGTGACAGTCACAGTTCTGCTTCACAATCCTCTCAAGGCTTCACGCTACATTTGTTGCTTGTGCACCTTTTCCCTGCCTCACTTTTTCCTTCCACCTAACTTTCTAAAGTCAAAACTCATCACCAAGTGCAACAATCACTTTTTGAATCCACTCATCGAATCTATTGGAAAAATAGCTTCTTGACGATGTTATTGGTTTACTGATCTTACCGATGAGAGTTTTTAAACACTGCCCCGACGCCGTGTCCCAGATTCGGCTGGAATAAAAACAAAGCTGTTAGTTAACAAGACAAACACAAATAAAATAAAATAAAAACAGAATCTCAGAGTGGAGCGGCTTTACCAGAGTCCATCATAGCTGCTGGACACGATCAGAGAGCCGTCTCTGTTGAAGTGAACCTGCAGATTTAAGCAGATTTCACGTTTTCCTGTTTCAGTCAAACAGGATAAGTAAGAAGAAACAGAATCCAACTCACAGCGGAGACGGGATCGGAGTGAGCCGGCAGTGTTTTCAAACACTTCCCGGTCTTCACGTCCCATATCCTCACACTCTCGTCGAACTAGACGCCAAAACGAAAAAGAACACACACACACACACTGGATGAGTGTTTCAGTCAAAGTCACTAAAGCTTTGCTGCTAGTGGGAGAGAGCTCTGGCTGCAGTCCAACATCTGCTCCGTGTTTCTGACGGAGTGTTGTTGCCAGGAGCTGCGAGCGCACTCACCGATCCCGACACGATGAGGTTGGACTGCGGGTTGAAGTTGCAGCAGAACACGTAGTTGCTGTGGCCCTTCAGGGTTTTTAAGCACTTTCCCTGGATTGAAAAGAAAATATTCAGAGCCTGACGTCCACCAATCCCAGCGCCGCGGGTTTGACGTGTTTGAGCCGCCTTACCGAGTTGACGTCCCAGATCTTCAGGGTTTTGTCGTCGGACGCCGACACCAGCAGGTTGGAGTCCGAGGACCACGCCACGTCGGAGATGCCCTGCGGGTTTAGGACCAAAAGTCACGGACGACGTTTTTAAAGGCAAACCCGCTCAGACAGAAGGTCCAGTTCTACTCACCAGCTTGTGTCCAGAGATGGTTTTCTCAAACTTTCCGTCGTAGGCGCCCCAGATTTTTATGAGTTTATCAGCAGCTGGAGCAGAAACAGAGACTCAGTCAGGACCGTTTGGGAAAACAACCTTAAAACGAATGTTGGCGTTTCTGCTGAGAGTCGGAAAATAACTCTGGAAATCACAGACGGTCGTTTTTATAACAGAGGACTGAAAATCTTTTGTCGGCAACGTTGACCTAAAAGCAACTTATTTAAACGTGTATTATGTAATAAATTTGTGCTGCAGGTCATGAAAAAAAATAATCATTTAAACCTCTGGAGACCAAGCAGAAATAATCAGTATTATTATTATAACAACTAATACTGACATTTACAACACTGTTATTTTGGTTGGTAGCGAGTATGAATTATTATTTTGGGTTTATGTAGAATTCCTTGATTTTTATCTTTTTTTTATACTTATTATTACCCCAACATTAGTGTGGGCTAATATTGCTGATATATTACAATTTAAATCACTTGGATTTCCATACAAGTCTTGCTCCAAATGAGCAATAATTCTTTTAACACAACTTCAGATGAAAGTGAAGTTATCTCCATGAAGCGTTGATTGTGAAAGATGCCATTTTCACAATCAAACACATGAAAGTTTGTGATTTTAGTATGAAACTTGATGTATCAGAGTTTGAGACTCTTATTTTGAAAGTTTTGCTGACTTGTACTGAATCAGTTTTGTCAGACTGCGTGTCCAGCTGTTTGACGTCATCGCTACAATAGCATTAAAGAAGCTTTTCATTTGTTCCCGTGGAAACGTATTGGGTGGAAAAAAAGCAACTATGATGGAATGACCAGATCTGAAGCTCAGAACTTTGAAAATGATCAAAGTTTTGCTGCTAAGGTCAAAAAAGTTCATGTCTGCTAATGTGGCGCATAGAAGCATCACATTAAAGGGCATTCCTAAAAATGCAGTTTTATACAAATTAACATTTCAATACTTTACTGGCATTAGAATCGCATTAGAATCCGAGTCAGGCGGCTGTCATCACAATGATGTTTAATGGACTCACAGGAGCTGGCGAGCCATTCTCCGCTCGGGCTGAACTTGACGGACGACACGGCCTTAGTGTGTCCTGCTAATGTGAATTTCAGGCTGTAGTTTGGCTTCGCGGGCGCAGACTGTGAACAAGAGCAGCAGAAAAGATCAGCGCGGCCGCAGTGATCAGGCCGTCTGCAGGGACGAGACAAAACGGGAAACGGGATTGATCGCTTTCATTGGTCAGACCTTGCTTTGGCTGGCAGACGCTGATGGGACCACTGGAGGCTTAGTGTCAGTCTCTGGCTTCTTGTCTTCTGTTGCCATGGTGAGGACACTAACATTGATTGCACGCCAACCTGAAATAGAGAACAAACAAGTAAGTGGCTTGCTGTCATTAATAAGTCTTAAGAAAAGTAAATGATAATCAGACACACACACACAGGCCACACTCTTATCTTTGATTTTCAGTATTTATTTACCTAATTGGACTAAACAGGCTTCATTCTGATGCAATGCTAATTTAATATTCTACTCTATACATATGGTGCAACTGCTGAAAGATGTTTTAAATACTAATATACCATAAATTTGTAATTAGAATCCGAGTCAGCTGAAATGAAAAATGACTACTCCGTTTCTCATTGCCGTCACTCAACATAACATGTTTGCAAATCACTTAACTTGACAGTATGTTGGGGATGTTAGTTTAGCTGTTAAAACAAAACCAACATGTACTAACGAGCCTGATTGAACTCAACAAAACTATATAATTCAAATATCGAGTTCATATTGTCCTCATCTAGTCAGAGTAGAGATGGTCCCATTAAAAAGTAGCAAATTGTATCTTAATTTCATAACTTGACAAAGGATTTTTTTAAAACATTAATTTCAGAACTAAACTCTTTTTACTTTCCTTTTATGTATTATAGACTGATCACTTTAGAAAATATGATATTGTGCTACAATTAACGTGACTTTTAAGCTGAATAAGGGACTTTTCCGGTGTAAAGACCTTTGTTAAAGATACTTCGGTTTCATTGTGAATTGGGAAGCACATTCACAGATTTTTTTTTTTTTTTTGTCTTTACCCGGGTGTTTAATCATTTCTTTTGCATTTAAAACACCGTAACTTTTTCATTTCTAGACAACAACCGTGATTGTTTATGAAGCCTTTTTAAATTAGCTTCCAAATGACATAATTTGTTCTAAAATAGGAAATTTCACCTGACATTGCCGACATTCCTAAAGAAAGGGAATTAAACTACCGGCCTTCTGACAACAAACATGCAGACCACTGATTTTAAAAGATGTGCTCAACTAAGCGGCTTGCTAGCACAACAATTAGCTACTTTTACACACTACTTCAAAGTTTTACAAGCACAGCTACATTTCTAACCTTTAAACGTTCTTACCGTATTCAGTATATGTTATAACAAATCTAATTGGGAAGTAATGTGGCTGCTTACTGTTGCTAACTGCTTAATAAATACCTGCAGTAGCGCAGCCGTTACGCTACACAGTTAGCTACTGCAGCTAGCTTCAGTTAACTAACCTTAAAATGTTAAGATTTTGAGAAAGGAATAAGTATAAACACCTTTAATAACCATCTTGTTGGGTTTAGGGTTACTTTTAAACACGAGGTGATTTATACATGTTCGCTGAAATGATATAAAATGTGGAATAGTAACATTAAACAAAGAGCAAGACGGGATCGCTTAGTTGTGTTTCTGTGGTACTCAACGCTGAAAGCACAGATAGTATTCCAAATACGGCTACGTATAATGTGAACTAGGTTTTACTAAAACAAATTAACCGACAAAAATACCGATTTTAACAAAAAGCGAGTAGTGGCCTTAGCGTACTGCGCTGTTGACAAGTAGCAGCCACGAAGGGGGGCCATCTTCCATTCAAACAATGAGCTTTTGCTTATATGCCAATACTCACGAAGATTGATGCTGCTGCACAGACAAATATTATTTCATCGGAAAGCAAGAAAAAGGGGAGGAAAAACCCGTACAGTGAAGGAAAAGGCCCTGCTGAGCGGCTAAGCCAAGCAGCTCGCTTCTTAATGTTTGCGTTGAGCTGGGAGGACCTGCGAGGAGAAGGAGAAGCGGGGAATGCGGTCTGTTAAGGTTCTGCGCAAGCGCGTTACGAGGGGAAGGTACGGGAACTTACAAGGATCAAAAGTGTGGCTTAGTACTGTTATTTTTGCTGAATTAGTAAACTGGTTGTTATGCTCCGTTATTTGGTCACAGGACGAAAATTTCTTTTGAAACTATTACATAAGTGGGTTTTGGTTCAGTAATTGTGTAAAAAAAAAAAAGGTCTGTAATACTTAAATTGTTACACATTTATACTTAGAACTTCGAAGTTGCAAGCAGAAAAAACAAAAAGGAATCCCACAGAGTCAGAATTCCAATATTGTTAGTTAGAAGTCCCAAGTTAAACATCTAATATGACTGCAACCCTTTTTTTAAATCTTAGAAATCTATTCATTATCTTATGTACAAATTGTTCATGCAAAATATGTCCGTCTTGTGTTTTTTAATGTCTTGATGTTTAAATACTTAATAATATGGGTGTTTCACACTTGAAAACAGTTTTGTGTTGGTCAATGTATGATATTTGAATCGAATCCAGAGACAAGATTTCAATCCCCACTGCCAAACGCGTCCAAGATACAGAAGAACAGCGAAAACTGAGAAAAAAAAAGAGAGAAAACAAGGTTAATTTATTGAACCAATCGACACCTACACCTCCTAACATCTCACTTAGTCTGTAGATTCACCACTTCCACATCACACCCTCTGCCACATCTTGGCTAAATGAATGTCAAAGATGGCTAAATCCTGACAAGATGGCCCTCTGGGAAGGTAAGTGTGGCCAACGCCTTGCAGCGACACAACACATGTCCTGATTCACAATACCAAATAGAGTCCACAGGCACTCTAAGTCTTTGCCACAAAACAGCATAAAATTGCTATTTTTGCGGTTCTTTCTCCAATTTCAAAAATGGTAGAAAATGATAACTGAAGATGCAGTGGGGTAAAGGATTATTTGTGCAAGATGGTTTTATTTGAATATGTGTAGCTAATCTGTACTGCGTAGCATGACAAATGGGTACTCAAGTGGTCACTGTGCACACATGGTTTATGTATTACTGTTGAGAAAAATGTTATATTCTTAGTGTTTAATCTTACCACATGAGATAAAGGTAGATTGAGCAGGATTAGTTTGAATAAGAGGGCTTTAAGTTATCCCTGCAGAAAAGAGTGTCTGTTATCAGGAAGGAACCACGTCATAAATTAACTGGCACACAGGCAGTGGAGGAGACAAGTCAAGTCATCTTCCACAGAGAAACACTGAAACTTAAGGAAAAACAAATTAACTTTTAATAATTGCAATTTAATTGGTAGAATACCATTTAGTTAAAATTAACATGACTTGAACTAATCTAAAATGTAGTTTTATATTAACAGCACTGGTATGGTGGTGTCTAAATCAGGCTAAATTTGTAACGCTAAGTGAGCCAAACATATAAGCAAAACTAGCATAACATTAATTAGAAAATGTCTAGAATGAATGTGTTTATATTGAAAAAAGCTCAGGCATATTCGGTAAGTGTTTTCATTCTTAAAATCTGCGCTTTGATCTCAGAGGATTTTTGGTTGAACCCTGGTAAAAAAAAAATAGAGGCTTTGTTCCAACCAGGAATTAGGAGTAACATCACATTTCAAACTGGCATGAGAAGAGCTGGCTCTAAAATGACCTTTGGTCTCCCTTATCTAGAAAGAGAAGCGCCGTAGACCGAAATTAAACAGGTCTCAGAAGGTAATAAAATTGCGTCGAACTTTTCAACTTAGTAATTTGAAACGGTTGTCAGCTATACAAGGAAAGTACACGCCTTAATTGCATAAATTAAAACAAAGAAAACACCCTTTTTTGAACAAAAGTATGGGCCTCAGAGGAACGACTCAGATTGCTTTTGCAAAAACGCATTAGGACTCCCCAAAGACGCGTCGTTGCTTTCCTTCTATTTTGGCATTTTCCCCTTATCCTATTTCTCTCAGGTAAATGAATGTATGTTCTCTGTGTTGTTTTTGCAGTTTCCTGATGTCATTTTCATACTTTGTTTTGGTTTTGATTAAACTCTGCGTCGAACACCGATTGCTGCTTTTTCTGTGGTTTCACTTCTGCCCGCATGGGATTCTGGGAGATCTTGGGATCTCGAGAAGGTCTTTTCAAAAATATATCTTAATTCTTCTCGATAATTACCCACAACGTTTATGTTTGTTTTGTATAATTTTTTTTTTCTTGTAGTCTAACAACAACAGCAAATAAGCTCTCAGGCAAGCATCGATTCATGTATTTGGATTTCCAGAGCTATCCGTCTCGAGGCGACCCGCACTGGGAAGCCGACCCCGTGTTAAGAACCGCTGCTCTAGACACTCCGGTTCAACAGGTGGCGGTGTGAAGAGGAATGCCCCTCCCTCCATTCCTGCTCCAGCCATGTCAGCTACTGGTCAGTTAGTTTTCAGTTGGTACCCCAGTCCTGCACTCTGAAGTAAATCTAATTCGGCTTTCTGATTTAATTTCCCTTCAGTAATAACTTACTTGAGTCAGAAAAAAGTCCTCAGAAGATCACTTCAACCCCCCCCCCCCCTCACGAGAAAAACCAGAGCTCATAAATCCTTCAGTTTTTGTTCAACCGTTATTTTTCTGGTCAGTTTGTTGTAAAGGATACTTTTGCTTCGTTAAACAGGAAGGTTCAGCGTCAAGACTTCCTAAAGTAGAAGTCGGCCGCCACAAAACAAAGAGAGGCTACTCCAGGTTGGCTTTGTTTATGTGAGACTGATTTATGCCGATACGTACTTGGCTTTGAGGGGTTTTTGTCGTTTTAATCTGCTAGTTAGTAGCACTTTATGAAAACCAGCTAGCCAAGTGAGCTAGCGAGTGTTGCTGTAACGTTGCTATAGGTTATCGCTGTTTTTTCTTTGTGGGAACAAAGCGCTTAAAAAAAATGTCCCCAACAGTTACCAGCATTCAATAAAGTATATTTTGTACTATGTCGACAACATCCAGAGGTGTTTGTTGCTTTAAACGAGTTTACCGTTTCAGTAAATGTTGGTTAAACTCTTCTTTGAACTTGCTCGATAAAACTAGAATACTTAGACTAAGATTTATTTATTTATTTTATTTACGTGTTGTTTTTTTTGTATCGGCCATCATTTTTCGGTGTTTTACAGGCTATTGTAATGACAGCCCTTCACTAAATATCATCCCATAAAGCTGAGCATTTTAAAACAGTGATTTTTCCATGATGGCCCAAATTGTCAAGTTTAGAGCACTTTCAGGGTTCAAAATAACTTTCTTAAATAAAAAGGAATAATATGTTTCTTAAGGTTTTTTTCTGCTTAGTAAGACCTAGCATTTTAATGATTACATAAATCTGTTCTATTAAATTTCCCAATTTTTTCCTTGTTTTTGTACGATTATGTAAGCTAATTTATTGAGCTAATTCCATTAAATGAAAGCTAGTCTTAAGAATACACAAATTTGTTAAACCGACTGAAATATTTCAAGTATTTATTTCAGTTAATTTAGGCTATTGTGGTATAAAGCTGTTATAACAAACATACAAAAGATGAACAAAAAGAGTAGAGGCAAGCTTAACAATGCCTCTACAATTCCCATGGCGTTGCTCGAAGTGCACAGTTGTAACCGTTTGCTGTTTGACTGACAGGTTGTGTGGCATGAAAACTATGCATGAAGCAGGCTGCCGTTCCCTCGGAGTCTCCACTGAGCTGAAAGGCACACGCTACCTGGCTAAAACGAGATAACGGCGAACCCTGTTTCACCTGCATCATGTCCTCCAACGCTGAGCCAGATCCCAAAATGCTCTTGAATCCTCCTCCTCCGGAGGTGACCGATCCCAACAAGCCTGGCCGACGGACCAACCAGCTGCAGTACATGGAGAAAGTGGTGGTGAAAGCTCTGTGGCGGCACCAGTTCGCTTGGCCGTTCTACCAGCCTGTTGATGCAGTCAGTCTCGGTCTACCAGTGAGTAATCTGTTTAGTTTTTTTTGAGGGGATGGGGGTTTACCTTATATTATTGCCAGATAAGAACTGCGCTGCATTGTCAGTCATACCTGGACAGACTGTCTCTTACATCCAAACTCACCTCCTATTTCAACAGGACTATCACAAGATCATAACGTCTCCCATGGACTTGGGTACCATCAAGAAACGCCTGGAGAACAACTACTATTGGAGTTCAAGCGAATGCCTGCAGGACTTCAACACCATGTTTACCAATTGTTACATATATAACAAGGTTAGGAGCTTCTTGGTTTAAAGAAGGTAAAGTCCTGGATATGTAAGTCCTAACAGAGATTTCCCCATCCTCCTGTGCAGCCTACCGATGACATCGTGCTGATGGCTCTCGCCTTGGAGAAGATTTTCTTGCAAAAAGTTTCCCAGATGCCTCAGAAAGAGGAGAAGATTGTCTCTCATGCAGGCAAAGTGAGAGGCAGAAAAAGCATCCCAACAGGTAACGTAGTCGCCTCTGCAAACGGCTGACGTGAGGTGAGACGTACAGCGCATTGAAAAACAATTTATGCTCAAATTTTGTCACATTATAATCATAAACGTCACTTTATTTTATTGGGGTTTTTACGTGGGAGACTGTTGGGGAATTTTCTGTTAAATAATTGATAAGATTCAAATACTTTGTCTTTGAGAGTTTTAATTAAGGCCTTGAGAGCTCTGTCTGCCTGTTGGCACCAACACCAGTATGTGTTGACTTGAAAACACCTCTTTCTCTCCCCTCACACACTCAAGATGACCTGTACATTCCAAGAGCTGGTGCATGACTCCGTCTTGCACCTATCTGTTGATGTCCAGCTTACACTCTGCTCTATTTTTACCTAATCATTAACCGTTACATGCATATAAGAAAATACAGAATCTAAAGTAAAATTTCTAGATTTCCACCCTTTTGAAAGCAGATAAAATGTATCATTCTTTCACACAAGACTTTCACAATACGTCTAAGACATCGTCCAGTCAGGATGTGACTCAAACTGACAGCAGGTCTTCCTCCTTTCAGGAAAAACCAGAATCAAAACAAACAAACCTGAGATCTCAAACGACTAAAACTGTTTAATCTTCTAAACATGAATCAAACATCCTTTCCACATGTGAACAGTCCGACACACAAAGACAAACAATCAGAATTTACAGCCAGTGCATATTTCCCCACCATCAAAAACAAAACAAAAAAAATTCAGCCTATCCTCATATTGTCTTTTCTTAAATTGTAAATATCAAATCTAACTGAAGCTTTGGGATTTTTAGGAACATTTCCAATAATCTCACTTTAATCATGTTTTTTTCCCCCAAAAAAAAATATTTGCAGAAGAGTCAGGAGCAACGTTCCCTCTAAGCTGCGCGCTTGCACAATCCCGCACTGCTCGCACAGTCTCAGCGCACAATAAAATCTATGCAGCGCATAAAATTAGATCCAACGTAAACTGGAAATTGAGCCCGAACATCAGTTTTGACAGGCTAACTCGGGTGAGCCTGTGACTCACAACGATAGGTTCACTTATGCTACGCAGCCAATCATCGCATACTATTGTATATACGCGCCTTGCCCATATGCGTTGTGGTTCCCAGTAGATTTGAGTTGAGACGCAGCCCCGGCTCCACACGAGTTAACAGGGAAGGACATCGACGATTAATCTATGTCGCTGAACATAACATTAATACCCTCCAGGCTACTTGTTAACAAGCTTAACGTGCTGTATTGTTATTAGCTAGTCACCTTTTAGCTAACATTATCCAACAGTTTTACTCAACTCAGTCGGTTAGTTTGGGGGAAAACTGTGCAAAGTTCTTTGCGTTTTGCAGCCATGATTCTAACACACCTACGTAGCCCTGCTCTGCTGCACAGATGTAAACCCAGCACTCAGCCATAGACATTAATACTATTGATATACTTGATTGATATACTATTGATGTCTATGGTCTCAGTGTTCATGTTGCGTTTGAATGCTGCTCGGAAAAACAGGTTACGACGTATTATCAACCGATTAAACAGTTTTAACTGCTGAAAAAAGTGACAGAGGGCACAGATGTGGGAAGTACAGAAGCCGTATCAAATTAATATAGGAATATCAGACAGTTGTTACAGGAATTTACACTGTATCACAAGCTACAACACATTTCATTGTGCAGAATGTGAATGTTTTAATGTGAACAAAAAGTTATGTCTGAAAGGTGTAATGTTTCATTTCTCACCATGGCCAAAGCAGGACTCTTACATATACTATGCATCACATGATCAGCAATATTTTAGTTTTTTCATTTCAAGTGGGCAAATCACATATATTAAAAGCAAACGAATGGAAGTTGCTGCTGTAATTTGATTCTTTTAATAAGCCATGTAACTTGCTTTGATCCTAGATTTATAACAGATATAATACTGTTATAATACATCAGCTGGGCCATTGTGCGCACACCTGATGTTGCTCACAGTGGTCCTCAGTGTGCTCAGGGAGCTTGTGTATACGCCCAGACGCATGAAAAATTAGAGGGAACATTGGTCAGGGGTCACACAAGATAATACAAAAATTATTAGTGCCACTTCAATAAACAGTTTCTGTCATTAGATGCCTTTTTTTGTCTACTTGCACTACATTTGTGTTGGTCTGTATTGTTTGACACAATCTGAATATTTCAAGAGGGGTGAATATTCTTTGCTGCTCCTTTCAGAAAAAGGGATGAAACCTGAAGGCATGGGCCGAACAACCACTCCTACCAAGAGTGACTTTGAAGCAAAGGACGTTCCAAACACAGAACATGGAGGACTGAGGGAACAGCTGAAGTACTGCAGCAACATCCTGAAGGAGATGCTGTCCAAAAAACATTACGCCTACGCCTGGCCGTTCTACATGCCTGTAGACGCCAACGCTCTGGGGATTCACGATTACCACGACATCATCAAATACCCAATGGATCTCGGCAGTGTGAAAGTAGACCTACTTTTTTTTTTTTTTTACCTTTTTGTGGATTGAAGTGTGTCCTCGGCATCACTTCAAAGATTTCTGTTCACCTGCAGAAAAAGATGGATGGAGGAGAGTACCAGGACGCGCAGCAGTTTGCTGCAGATATCCGCTTAATCTTTTCCAATTGCTACAAGTACAACCCCTCCCATCACTCTGTGGTCGGCATGGCCAGAAAGCTTCAGGTGTGTTGCAAATTCTGATACTGTATTATTTTTTTTAGTAATTCTCTTCATTTCATGCTTGCTTATGGATGCTTGAAGGGAGTGTTCGAACAGAGGTTTGCCAAGATGCCAGACGAGCAAGTGGGGGTCACCGCTCCTAGCTGCACCATCAGCAGTCCGGCTGCTTTGGACAGATCCGAGTCGACAGTGGAGGACTCCGCCCGGTTTGCCGAGGCACGGAAACAGGTGGATTTCATCTGAAAGAAATAAATAATTGTTTTTCATTAAATCAAAGATGTCCCAATAGATGATCACCTGACAAAACTACGAGATTTACAGTAGATTTGAGAGATGACGCTGTGGAAAAACTGTGCTTTTGTTGTCCGACAAACCGATTCTGTGTTGTTTTGGATTGTTTTATTTACAATGTGAATGAATTTATAATGCCGAGACGTTTGAAGCAGAAAGCTGCCCAGAGTGTCGTCCACTGAACATATTCATGAAAACCCACCTGGACGACGGACATTTTATCAGTCTACTTTCTGCACTAAAATACACTTAAATCAACGGTTAGATTTTTTTGTTTCAATTTAATATCAGTGCAATAAAATGTATATTTCTTAAGGCTCATCTTCTCCAAGGGTGCTAATGAACGGAAGGTGCTGTTTGTAACATAAATATTGACGTGTTAACGGTGTTGCCTTCCCTTGCAGACGTGCCCCAGAGCCATTTTCACACCTGCACTTAAATGTTCTAGAGATGTTCCTGATTGGTGAAATATGTGTCAACAAATTTCCACAACGTCCGCTTTGGACGCCTGGAAGACATTTTTTGTTTGAGCTGAATGTCTGGAATATCAGCGGGTGAGATGGCAGATCTCGCAGAGTGTTTACTGCAGATCAAAATGGCTGCTTCAATCTTCTTTCTGCTCTCCTGATTCGTTGAACTCTGCTTGCTTTTTGCCAGGAAGGAGCTGAAGTAAAATCATCTGTAACCTAACGTGTCGAGAGAGATTTCCTCAGTGTATTTTTTTGTGTTGTGTTCTGCCATTCCACCACATTTCTAGAGTGTTCCTAGCAGAAAATGTCTAAATCAAAACCTGCCAGAACATCCTCTAGAACTCTGGTGTTCATGTGTGAAATCGGCTGCATTTCTTTCTTCGCTACCTTGTTTTCAACATCTTTGGCTTCTTGGTGCTTTTAATCGTTTTGGAGCTTTATTAGAAAGGCTTCACCACATAAAAATAATGTTCTGGTGTTTTTTCTGCCTAGCTAAAGACGGTTGACGGACAACATGCAGCCGTTTCTCAAACCCCAAAACCGCGGAAGGAGAATGACCAGAAACAACATGGCGGGGACGTACCTAAAAGTGCTTCAAACCCTACAGTTAGGTATGATTATTGACTTACTGCTGTTTCTATACATTAAACACAAGTTTACTCTTACTTTCTCTAATTTCAGGAATCCATTGAAAGAAAACAAAGATTGGGATTTGAGAGAGAAAGCTTTGCCGGCTATACACGAGGAAAGATGGGATTCGGACAATAAGGCCTTGCCGATGACGTATGAGGAAAAACATCAGCTGAGCCTCGACATCAACCGCCTGCCTGGCTTGAAGCTGGCCCATGTGGTCGAAATCCTCCAAGCGTCGGAGCCCACCATGTGCACCACCAACCTGGACGAGATTGAGATCGACTTTGAGTTACTGAAGCCGTCCACTCTGCGGGAGCTCCAGCGATACGTCAGATCCTGCCTGTTCAAGAAATTCAAAAAATATCAAAGTAAGCAAAGCATGTTGGCACAAAGCTGTCCTTGGATAATTTGATAATAAGATTTTGATGGTGCTTCGTTTCCTTTACGTTCTCCAGAGAAGACCAGCAAAAGTGCCTCTCAGTCCGTCAGCACAAGCAGCAGTTTGTCAGATTCTGCCTCCACCACCTCCAGTTCAGAAGACACTGACTCATAATCTTTGTTCTCTATTTATATCTTGCTCTGAGGACCAAAAGTTGTTACATGTTAAACAGGGTTCTTTTTTTATCTGTTTCTGTATATATTTTAATTGTTGAAAATAAACCTTTCTACCTTTTTTATCCAGTGTTTTTTCTAATGTCTAACGTCTTAAACGTTTCCAAGAATTGTTTTATGGTGTTCTTTTTAACATTTATTCAATAAACAATAAGATCATAAAATGTTGCTGTCATAATTTTAGCCTGTTGTTGAATAAGATGATGCTTTAGAGTGGCCATAACAAATTCCTTGTACTTATTTTTTGTGATTTCTATGTTGTTGGAACATCCTGCACAATGAGAACAACCCAAAACACAACAGTAACTCCACAGAGGACCGGCTGAGAATCAAGAGTCTAACCCAGATCTCTTTGAGTAAGTTCAACTCGGTAGTTTATTTCCCAGAGTATGAAAACAGGTTTGACTTCAAAATCTGTGTCTTAACACAGGAGTTTCCCTTTTTGAATTGAAATACTGAAATACATGACATTTTCTGTAATTTACCAAGTTCCATTGATTGGATTTCAGATCTGTTCTACATGAACCTAACAACGGGCAGCTTATGCCTGTAGAATCTAATAACGCCATCTTTTTCCACCGTCTGTGAGTGGTTAGACTGTGACAAAAAGCTGCACTGAATTACACATTAGCCGTGCTTCCAAGAGGCCGAGCCAACTGCTCGGCACAAACTGGCACAGTCCAGGCCTAACAGCTGGTCCTGCCACCAGTTTCTGCTCCACTGGATCGCGTACTTTGAAGTGCTCCATATCTGCAGTTGGGGAGTTTTAGAGAGGAAAGGCGCTGGCTGAGAGAAGACTGAGCAATTCAGGAGTCTGCCAGCAGGGGGCTATCACGGATCAGCTTAGAGCAGGGGTCACCAACTCCAGTCCTCCAGGGCTACCATCCTGCAACTTTTAGATTCACCTCTGCTCCAAAATGTCTGAATTTCCTCACCAGCATTCATTCCTCAATGCAATAGGCTGGAAATGAGCAGTTTATTTGATCCAGGTGTGTTTGAGCAGAGACACATCTAACAGTTGCAGGTCGGTAGCCCTCGAGGACTGGAGTTGGTGACCCCTGGCTTAGAGGTTGCTTCACTTTGTGAGATTTGAAATAAGAGGAAGTTTGGTTGTGACTGCGTATCCAATGCATTTCTTACATTTTTGCTTACATAAAATATTACATCTAGAGTTAAACGATTAAGACAACTGTTAAATGAAACTTTAGTTTTGTGGGGGGGAAAACCTGCTGTCCTGACTGCATGCTGCAGCATGATTCACTCTCTGTGACCCGCATTCCCGTCATGCCGTATGGAAACTGCCATCCTGCAGCGCACACCGGCCTCAGGTCACGATCCATCGGTTCCACACCTCTAATGACAACAGGTCACTTCTCCCATTGCTGGCCCCGCTGCCACGCGTCCAGCTCCGCATATGGTGCACAGGATTGACCGCTTTGATTAACTGGTGTCTGCTTTTCTTTTAACGCCCCATCCGAAACCAGCAGGGAAGCAAATGAAAACACAGTTACTGTGGGCTTTCTGTCAATGCTTCTCTGGATCGAGAGAGCGAAATCCAGATGAGCACACTTCTGTTTGGTGCTCGGTTCATACTAATATGGCATCTTAATTGAAAATTAGCTGATACTGTTCTCTGGGAAGCCAGAGCCTCTTCTGCTCAATTTGTTTGAGGCTTTATGGTGCTTATTAATCTGTTCTAAAGCCATTACTTATGGTTGGAGGTTTTGCTGAACTGGTTGATTTTTAAAGACTCGTGTCAGATGCACAGAGCATGCTCAATTCAGGAAGCTGCCAAGGAAGCAAAGAGTGACACTGAACCTGCAGCTCTGGGCTGAATCAGGAGCAGATAGGCATGAGTACATTTATCTATCTATTTATTTGTTGCGGTATTTTTTTTATCTGTTGTAGTTTATTCCATCTTCATTCGTTGCTTATTTTATATTTATACTTGTATTTAATCGCTATTTGTTTGTTGGCTTGTTTATGCTATGCAGCATTTGTTTTATGCATTCATTTATTCATTTAATTAAGTATTAATTTATGTTTAGTTTTTTGTTTTTTACTTCATTCTTTTGTTCTTTGTATCTGCCCTTTGCTTCTTTCTGTTTATGACTCCTTTAGTCCTTCACTGCATGCCACTTGTTCGGGTCCATCACTCACTCCGGACCACTTCCTCCAGTGACAGTGTAATAAAACTCCTAATCATGCGGCCATGGGGCATGGATGAAACCAAACAAGCCTTGGTTTCATCCATGCTCCAGGGCCCCCTCCTCCCCAACTTCCTTGTATTTTCCTGATATAATTTGGCCTTGGTGCGTCTGTCTTGAGAAGATTTAGATTGTTTACTTTTAATAGAAACTGTTGAGAGCAGCATATTGCCATAATTGCTTTAGAACCACAGTCTGGTGCTGCTGAAAGCCACAAAATTCCTTGGAAATAGCTGCAAGTTGATTCTCTGTCTCTTCCTCTGACACTGATTCCCTGTCAGCATAGCAACACAGCTAGCAGTGAACAAGCCGCCCTGCACGGAGGCTTAAAAGCCACGTTTTAGGCTCACAGGACGAGAAAAAGCCCTTAAAGGTTAAGTGATCTCCGTGGCCACACTCAAGGAGTATTTATACATCACAGATTTCACTGTGCAAAGGCCATCCTTTTATGCAACTCCCTCGTCTTCATGAGAATAGCACTGCATATTGAAGCTCGCAGAGTTAAATGTCTTGCTGTGATATAATGAGGTGCATTAAAACACAGCCTCGGCTCTCATTAACAGTCATTTTCTGTGCTGATATCAGGGCCTGTTAAATGTCAGGGCTGTTGGAAGTTCAGGGAAGCCTTCGCTAAAAGGTTGTAACATCAGGGAAACCACAAAGAAGGACATTTTCCAAAGCTTTCATTTCACATTTAGCTCCTAGCAAGTGTTCATGCGTCCTCGACTTCACATTTTCCTCAAGTTAGACGAATGTATCTTCATAAAATTTTATCCACCAGACCAGCACAAAGTAGGAAAGAAGGCTTAAGTAGGAAGTGGAAGAATAAAATGATTTAATTCAAATCAACTTCAAAAATACTGTATTGATCCCAAATAGAAATTACATGTGGCTCATGTTAACTCAAAATTCTTCAAAAAGCTATTGTAGATGGTGATGGCTGTTTACAGGAAGGGTCTGCTTTTTACTTCCTTTACCCAAAGTTTGTGTTGCTCAATCACATAAACTATCAAATAGATAAATATTTGTGGTTAACAAAATGTAAAAAAAAAATCAAGGGAGATGAATCATCTAAAACAGATATGCTTGGTCATGTGTGTGGAGAAAAGCCAGCTTTGTTTTGAGCCGGAAGATAAATTGGCCAAAAATGTTCCGTCCCAGTGGGAATCCTGGAGCTGGGGAGGCGCAGCGATGAGTGAGCAGAGAGCGTAATGAGACATGACAAAAGCCATTTAACCATGAACAGGTAGCATACTGATGTTAGTGGCAATTAAGTGTTTAATTGACCAGTTGTGATTGTTTGATTTACAAAAATGACATTTCGGCAGAAACAAACAAAAAAAAAAAAACGACCTCAACGATCGGAGCAGGAGTGAGATATTTGGAAAGAAAAGCTATAGCAAAAAGCTGTCGACTCTGCTGAATCACAGCAGGCATCGGCTGTGTCCGTAATAGATTTTAGAGAGAATAAAGAAGAGGGCATAGATTTTTCTCTTTTTTTTTTGTAAAGTATGGCAGACATAAACAACATATTGACCTGCCAGCTGAAAACCGGCGTGGGGAAACTTAAGCTTGCATGAGCTGATATTTGGAACACTTTAGAGGCAGCAGGTGTAAGTTTTAAATACCAGCAGCACTGGCATTCAATCGCCTCCTGAACTAAAATCCAATAACTCTTCTTGTTTTGGCTCCACTAACACTACAGGGGTAAAAAAAAAAACAGTCTAGCTCTTTTAAACATTTCGTGCTGCAATATCTGTTTACTCTCTGTGTTTAAAAACAACACTGATGGAAGATTGGGTGGATTTTTCTCACATTTAGCCCGAGGAGAAATTGGTTTTCATCAGCTTGAAATATCTGACTGAGTGATCAGTTGTCTGCTATCAAATACTCAGTTCGGATTAAGAATTTCACAAAGCAGTTTCTAAATAACAAAAAATGTCCACCAATATTATAAAAAGAGGGAATTATAATTTAAACTGAATATTATTAGACCTTCTGGCAGAGTTAAAATATAAACTCTGGCATTTTTTTGTGTGCTGACTTAATTTTTCATCTTTAGGTCCAAAAATATTTACTTCAGTTTTGTTTCTGTTCTGCTGAAGAAAGTTATGGCACATCAAGGCCTTGATCTGGTCTGTGCACCTGCTCGGTGTTTGAATGGTTCATGGTCACCTGGTCACATTGTAACGTAGAGCTGTGTATCATCTGCATATGGCATATTTTAGTAGTTATAATGAGAGCTGACGGGAGCACGTAGATATTAAAGAAGAAGGACCCAAAGATGGAGCCTTGGGGTGCCTCATATGCAGTTTTTGCTTTGATTAATAAAAGTTAATTATTGACAGAACACTTTTCCCACATATAATCTGACATATGTTGTACAGATTGACTGAAAATCAAACAAATGTCAGAAGAGGGAAGAAAACTACATAAGTCTGTTCAGTTGTTGTTATCAACCTTGAGTTCACATCTACCGTTGATTGTAGTAAACCCGATTAACCTGAAACCTGGATGGATTTTGGTGACATGTCCACACTTACAATAGATACTGTCCCCCAGTAAAGGTGGAGAAATGCCGTTGTGTAAACAGTAAGTTGGAAGAACATGATCCTATGTTCAGTCGTTTTTTAATACAAGTTTGCATGTGATGCCTCTGATCTGTGTGTGCTCATGCTTCCTCTAAAATATGATCGGAAAGAGGCTATAGACATTATAAAAACTGGACAGTTTGACAAATTTACTGAAAGGACAACATGGCAATGACCAGGCAGACTACTATGAGGCTGACAGCAATGCTAAAGGAATTGCAGGAATTTCCAACAATGACCAGTTTTGTTCTACATGTGACAACAGTCTCCTCGGCTTTCCATGTATCCAGGGCTGTGAAATAAATGCCTGCTGAAAACCTGAAGGTAAAGAGGGATTTTATTTTTCAGAATGATCGTGAGTCCAAACGTGATCTACAATCCGAATTCATTTTAGAAGGATGACATGAGTGAAGAAGAACAAATAAAGTTTTGCCATGACTGAGCCAGAGTCTAGAAACAAATTCAACTGAAAATCTGTTAGGGTTACATGAAGATGGCTGTCGGCATGTAATGTCTTCACTTCTGATGGATTCGGAGAGAGTTTGCAAGACAGAGCGGGGAGATATTACCAAGAAGAGATGGAGCGCTGCTAGACTGCAACCGATTCAGACTGAATGCTAAAATCAAATGGTGCTTTAGCAAAGTAGTGGTTGAAAGGTGTGCATGATTCTGTAAGGTTATTGCTTTTTATTTATTTTTCCTTCAAACCGATTTTTGGTTGTCATGGACACTGACCCCAGGATGCCACTTTTTACTGCAAGGAGATTTTTTAACATAAAATGGAAATCACTGGACATGCACCTGTCTGGACTAATTGATAGTGTTTAAAAATAAAAGACTTTTATTTGAGAGAAAACATTCACGCTTGGTTGAAATGACAAAGAACCGGGTGGGAGAAAGTGCTATGAGGAGGCTGGTGACTTCTCTTTTTATGAAACTGACGTTTTTGATATATGGATGAAAACAAAAACACTTCCTAAGCCTTTGCATGTTAGCTAGAAAGGTGGAAATAAAGATAGATTTTTCCAGCATCACTGAGTCCAAGCATACACCCAAATCAACAAAAAGAAATGGCTTCATGAAAGGAAAATTGCAGTTTTGGAATAACCTCCCAATCTGTTCGGGTAGAACTTTTTAAAGACAAGATGTCCGTGCGCATAGACTCCTACCAAGCAGTAAAAGCTGAAGTTAATCCAAAAGCTTTACAAATAATGAGTTGTACAGGCCGAAACTGGACTATTACTTTGATTTCTCCATTCAGCATATCTTTGTTTTTTTTCTGTTAAATAAATGTTTTCTAAATAGTTAATTAAGTTTGTACTTATATAATGTTTCACTTCACCATTTATTTATAATCAGTGTAGGGTGAAGAACACACAAAATCTTAATTGAACGCCTGCAGTTTGCACATTATCCATCAGGGGGCGATAGAAAACTCTCACTTTCCGACTTCCAAAACACTGAAACTCCCATCTCTCTGTTTTTGTGTGTGTGTGTGTATGGAGTATGGATCCACTTTGGGAAAGTCGGGACACACTGTCCGTGTTGTAAGTTCGTAGGAGATACCACCGGGAAGCTGCGAGCTCACTTCATCTCCCGGGTTTGGAACGTATCCGGAACGGGGTACAGCGGGTCAAATGTGAGCAGTGGGTTGCAGTTGGGACCGCAGAAACATCTCGTTGGCAAAAGAAACCAGTGAGAGGGAGAAGAAGCGCGTGAGGAAAGGGAGCGGAAGAGAACAGCGGCTGTAAATCTGTACCGCGGTGTTTTGGCGCGTGCGCTTAGATTCGATACAAAGTACCAGAAACGTGACGTTTAAAGGAGGTGAATGTAAACACGAGCTCCTCTGTTTTTTGTTCCCGCTGGACATGTTTCCGCTCCTTGTGAGCGACGTGTAGGCTGTGGACTGAGCTGCTGTTATCTGCCTGCTCTCTCTCTCTGTGTCTTCACTTCTCTGCGTAATTTAATTTTTGTGCTAAAAAAAAAAATAATAATACTGAAAGTTGGCGTGTTTTTCTCCCTCCCTGCACGCTTAGTTGTGACGAAACGCAAAATGCAAATGCGGTAAGTGACACCGGGCTTTGTTCAGTATTAAACGAGACTTCACACCGCACACATTCTCTGCTGTTTGGATTATCTGACGAACCGCTGCATCCAGCTGTTCGCTTTTTTTTGTTTGGGAACTGGATTTTCTGAAATAAACTTTTTTTTTTTTGACTTTGAGAATGAAGAGAAGAAAATTCTCCTGAATTGTTTTGTCTCTTTAGCCTTCATGCTGGGACCACAGGAGAGCTGACATGCAGTGATACGAGCTCAGCGTCTTACTGCTGTTAACCTAAAGTTGTGACATCACATCGTTACTGAAGTAACAGTGAATGATCCAGACACCCAGAGCGCAACGGAAGCCGACCAGAGTGCCGAGAAACGCAGCTCTCCGCCGGCTGTGAAGCAGTTCCAGGGCTCGGTCAGTTTTGCCAGGAGAGTCTCCGGAGCAGAGATGGAGGAGTGGAGACAATGCGGGCGGTGGTTGATAGACTGCAAGGTCCTGCCCCCGAACCACCGGGTCGTGTGGCCCTCGGCGGTCGTGTTCGACTTGGCACAGGCGCTGCGGGACGGGGTGCTCCTGTGCCAGATGTTGCATAACCTCTCCCCCGGATCGGTGGATCTGAAGGAGATCAATTTCAGGCCCCAGATGTCACAGGTAAGTCTGTGCAAAACAAACTTCAAAGAGACGATGAGGGGGTTTGGTTTACGCCCCAGACTCTGTTCTTGATTGCACACACACACACACACACACACACACATTGCACTGCTCTATACACTGGTAAATCTACATAAATTAGAATATCACCCGAAAGTTAATAAAAGTGAAACTCGTTCCTTACACACATAGTGATATGTTTGAAGCCTTTAATTTAGTTACATTTGCTGATTATTGCAGGTAATCCAGCAATAACCTTAACACAAATGTTAGATCGTGGCCATGTTCTGGTATTCACAATTATTTGATTGAATGCTGAGTTGGCAGTCATCCAGCAGGCTGTCAGTGACACCATTCATGAAAGGCCATTAATAAGGAAGCTGGCTGTTGAGAGTGCAGTATTAATCTCCCTGTTGTAAAGTTTTAGTGGAAGGAAAAAGTCTGGTACAAAAAAAAGACGCACAAGCATGAATGATAATTGGAGCTTTTTCACCCACAGTGTTTCCTTTCACTAAGCTGTTCAGTGTTTTTGGGACACAGCACTGTGCAAACACCTAGCTTCTTTAGCCATAGTCTTTTAAGGATTTGACATACCTCTCTGGGTTTGTGTATGGAAGCCACTTGGAGTTTGTGAATAAGCAATGTGTGTCCATAGCACAACATTTCTGTATGAATTATATATATATATATATATATATATATATATATATATATATATATATACTATTGTTCTTCTATAATATTGGCTTGTTTCCATTAGCTTTAAGCAGTAATTATCAAGCTGAATAGCAATAAATGCTTAAAATAAATATCAGATGGTTTTGATTCTCACCTGGCCAAACATCCACTGAGGTGATCTGTCATTTGCTTTGGATGGCTTCCTGTCAGAGCAAGCCCACATCTCGGTTGTTGCAGAACTGCGGTCTAACACTAGATCACCTCTGTAGGTGTGGGCCTTGCTTTGTGTTTGCAGCGGCGGTTTTATCACAAACGCAATCATGCAAACCTCCTGCCGAGGTCTGAGCGCTTCATCGCCGTTCACCTGTCTGCCAGAAATGTTGCCTCGTCAGCGAAATGATCTTGCAGTTTTGCTGCGACTTCAGCATCTTCTCATCTGCTTCGAAGGATGTTAACTCAACTTTATCAGTCAAGCCAGTTGTGCAAGTGGGAAAAGATATGTTGTTTAAAAAGAGGAAGTAACAGATTTTATTTGTTTAATCATTTACACTGAGATGTGGAAGTGGTTGCAGCTTTGCCACCCTATTTAGGCAGTTATGAGGAATAGAAACAGGATTTATTATTTTGCAAGCATTTTAAGGCCGCTTAGCATTTTATATAAAGAAAATAAATATAACAGCTTCTATTCTTACTCGTATATTAGTATACCAATGCAGAAGTGTTTTTTTTTTACTTCATTTCTATTTTTGTTTACAATAAGTCTGAGGAACCGTAGCAAAGTTTTACTGAAATAAAAGCTTTTCCTGAATACAATGTCAAAATGTTGCTTTATAATTTGCCTATTTAATAAGCAGTAAATTTTAATAATAAGGAATATAAGTATCTTTTTTTTTGTCCAACTGTGGGAACATTTAGGTGTAGCAACAGAAAAACAGTAAACAGAAAAAATAACAGTAAGAAACAATACTGCTTACTTCAAAATTACAATGTTACAATATCTTTGCATTGATAGCAGCAACAGACTACTAGAAATTTTTTTTAAAGATTGCACTGCTAGCAGCAGAGATATAAACACTTATTGAGTTTGAGTTTATTGGGAGCTGGGAAGGTTATAAAGTGTATATGCTGATGGAGGGGAGGATATGGGATAAAGCTACTTTCTGCACCTCAGATGCAGCAATCTGTCACTGAAGGAGCTCTCAGGTTTTGCAACAACTTCATGCATGGGAAGGCAGACATTTTTCAAGACACTATGCTCTTCATCTCTATTTCTACACAGGACAATTCTTTTCAATTCTAATTCATTTGAATTATTTTCATTTGGGGAAACTTTTTTTTTATACCTTATATGTGCCATATGCATGAACGATGTCTGTATGAAGATGTAAAGCTTTTTATGGATGATTCTGTAGAGTGACCTTAGACCACAATACGCAAACATGTCCCTGCAAAGGAGAACTTGGGAAGAGCAGGCATCCTGATATATAATTAGACTAAGATTACACTTGAGCCGACGTGGTTTTATGATTACATTGACGTGCCTCCGTTTGTCTAGAGCTTCCCATTCACTTAATCTTGTTTATGCTTCCAACATCAATATGAGGAAGCATTTGGTTCCTCAGGAAGTTAACACGGCCGCAGCAGTAGAGTGAAAAGTGCTCTGTGGAAAATGTTTCATTCTGCTTTCATTCACTCCCCAATCTGACGCGAGTGCCAGTGGTCAGCTGAATGTTGAGTCATCTTTGTGAGGGTTGGCTGGAATTCTGAATTAAAAATTGCCAGCTTGGAGAAAATAGTTGCAATTATTCCCGTTCTTATGCTACAGAGGGAGTCGAAACGGCCATCATTCGAGAGCGGCGGGTGTTTGACGGCGTGTTTGTCAAATATTCTCGGCACACCTTCGCTGACCTGCTTCTGTCACAGCAATGTGTGAATATGTGTCACATGAGTATGTCTGCGTTGCACCAGAGTTCACCCGCTCCCCCCTTTGCATAATAAAAAGAAAACCAAAATGTGTATTTCCGGTCACTCGGTTTAGTATAATGAATGTTCAAGAACTGTAACAGTTTGATACTTTGATTTATACGATTGAAACGTCAAGGATTCAAAAGACTAATTGAACGTCTCGCATCTTTTGTGACTTCAGATGAGAATACACTCTGAATCCAGGGCTGTAGGTTGGAAAAGTGGCACTTTTCTGCCTGTGCTCTGAGGCAAACGGTAGTCCTCACTTATCAGCTCCAGAAGCTATGGACGTCCATGATTACAAGGCGAAGGAGAGCTCTGGATGGCATCCTTTGATCCACCCACTAATTGCCCTCCCGGTCCTTCTGAGAAAATCTGCAGCGAGGGTGGAAGAGGTGTCCTTAGTGACAAATTGGGTTAAACAAAACCCTGGCAGGAGAACGGTAGTTTGTGATTTATGATAAGGAAAAGGTCAGAGAGTGTGTGTGTGTGTGTTCTGACACTTGGAAGCACACAACCTGAGTGGCTTAACCAAATGAGAAGGATGTGAAGCAGAGGGGACATCTGTCTTGCTTATAGCTTCTTCTGTGAAAGTTTTGTCAGGCTTGTAGCTCTCCATAGTTGATTCAAGTTTGGGGAATATGCAAACAAATGTTTAAAGAAAAAAAATGAATTAAGTGGCAATTTTCAACATGAAGAGAGGGACGATGTTGGCAAACCGCCTCCCAGTTGAGACATTTAAAAGCACAGTCTATCTGTATTTGCGCAAAGACTTCTTATCTAGTTTTATGACTCTTATGGACATGCACAGAGATTAAACATTAACAAACTGAAACAATTTCCTTAACTTTTCCCATTTCTTGTTAGTCATTTACATTAATAATGCTGGCAGGTGTCTGTAGTTGGCTGGAATGCTTAATTCTCTCACAAATTTTATAAGACATTTGTAAAAGACCCACTTTCTATCTGTGGTTTGTTAAAAACGCAACAGAAAACGACCGAGCTGGTATACAAACACGATCTGGTTCCCAGTGCGAAACCTGCGTGTCAGGCAGAAGCACAACAACAAGCATTACCAGTGGTCCAATTAATTCTATTAAAATCTATATTCTGAAGGACTGCAGAGTTACTTATCAAATGTGTGCAGGGAGTGGGAGGAGATTAAGATGTTTTTATGTTTTTATCTGTGCAGACAGGAGTTTAGCTGACCCTCATTTATATAGCCCAATAAATCCTTCATTGTGCTCTCATCGTTTATTCATCTTCACCTCAAGGTTGTAAACAGAAACCTAATGAGCACTGGTGTTTGCAGACTCTCAGCAGCTCAAATTGTATGAGCCGATAGTGCAGCCCCTCAAGCTGTGTCTGGGAGACGAGAGAGGGCTTTGCTCTCTGTAGCTTTTTTGTGTTTTGCTGTATTGTTTTTTTTTTTTTTTCCACCTCTCTTTCTTTGATATATATATATTTTCTTTCTTCCCCGACCCTGTCAGCGAGGTTACTGTGAATGCCTTTGGGATGACTGAAGCAGATATGCATGTAGTACCATGCTTTTGTTTTCAGTGTGCTTGTTACGTTTGGAATTGCATGCGTGAGTGAGAAATGTTCCAGTACCTGTGTTGTGGCTGCATGCCAAGCCAATCGAGCTCTCTTGAATCCTCCCAGTTCTCCGCGGGGCTCCAGATCCCACACAGCGCCTGCTGCTTCCAATCACTGCAATCCAGGTTCTTTCTTTCTTGTCTTGCTCCCACCTGACAGATTAGCTGATGACAGCAAGTAGCAAGAGCTGATTTGAAATCGACCATTACACGCTCGCCTGGCAAACCAGGCTTTTCAAAGGAAATTCTTATCATTATAGCAAATAGGATACGGTTTTATTTGTTTTGTTTTTTTAGGCAGTAAATCAAATTTTAGAAAATTAAAAAAATAACCCACAGCCCATCTATAAAAACTCAGCCTTTTCAGACCACATTCTCAAAACTTGTTCCTGTGAGCTAGTCGTGTAGGACGACAGAAGAAAGTAAACGACCACCGTTATCCGAATCTGTTCTCTACAGTCATGGCTCTGCATGAGAAGATAAAAATCTATAGCTTTTGATTCAGTTCTAAAACACGACTTCGCAACAAGATATAAAAACCCCATTGTGCGTCTGCAAAATAAACAGCCTGCTGCAGGTTTGCTACCAAGGCAGATTGTCTGGCTAAGCATCCGCTTGTTGGCTACCAATGCCAGGAAATAAGTAAGGCTGTAGATATTAGCTTCTGCAGAACTGCTATGACAGTTTCTACTTTTGCATGAATTTGTGTTAAAGTATATTTTGTGTTCAAACTATTAAAATGGATGTAAGTTATGTATTCACAAATGTAGGCTATTTGCTGTTTGCTTGATGACGAATAAAAATAATGGCTAACAAAAACTCACTGCTGCTTGTCCCTCACAAAGTTGTGAAAGTGGCTGTTTTTTGGGGGGGGGTTTTCTCACCTGCCATAATATTGGACTGTTTTTGTGTAGATAATTGAAGCTGATCTCTTTATCCTTGTTTTCTTGATAAGACTCATTTATCGTCTTGTCTGGATTCTGTTTGAGGTTACGAGCGGATGTACCTCAAACATGGCCATTAAAAGCCACGCTGCGGCTTTTAATGGCCGTCGTTCAGCGAGATGAGCTGGAAATCCCAGAGAGCGACACTGAAATCTCAGACTAAATCCATTTCATCCTCTCCTAATCAGTCCTTTGATCGCAGCGTACTCTGAATATTCTCTCTAGGTCGAATTTATAACCCTGAAAAACCACATTTGATCTCCGCTGGGCAAGAAGTGAGATCAGAACAAAGTATATCAGGAGAATAAATCCAGCTTGTTCTCACATTTTGGTTTGCGACTAGAGAAAAACGGAGGATGGCAGTGGCTAAATTGCCCAGCCGCCCCCCAGCCTCCCCTAGGGGTAATTTAATCTCAGCGTTGGGTCTACTGTTGACCCGTGACCCCAGTGCTCACCGGAAGCAGGTAATACTGTTAATGGAGCTCATTAGAGATCCGCACTGGTTTGAACAGCTGGGGTAGTGCAGCTGAAAGCTAATGGGATTGACAATAAGGGAATGAGTCCCAGCACAGGGTTGTCTAACCTTTTTATGAAGTGATCCTGCTCTTAAGGTCACAGGAATCTTTGAAAGAGAGTTTCTGTTGCTGTTTTTCGTGGCTTCAGTGACACTTTCCATCCTCAGCTAGCCATTTCTTCGGGAGATAAAAGTAGCTTTGTTGCTGTTCCAATTATGAAACGGCAAACAAATTTAGGTTTGGCGTTAAAAAAAAATCAAGCTTTTCATTTCTTAATATCAGAGTTTGTGATTTAGATTGTAAGACGAGCCTCAGTTTGACACCAACAGAAGCTACAGGAATTTATTATTCAGCCATAAATCATTGACGTATGTGGCTGTAGGGCTTTAACCACATGTTTGAGCTCTGTGCTGCAACTCTCTTTAACCCTCTCTTAACTTTTTCCCTTTTGCAAAGGAAAATCCGGCTGACGAAACTGTAAAATTACAAAATGGCACAAATGCAACATTTTCTGCATGCCTGTGAGTACTATATGTTTCTGATCTGCTTTTTTAATATCATGGAATAAATTGTCTTCTGTATTTAACCAGGAATTCTGAAGACCAGGGTTTCACGCTTAAAGTTTTACATTAATCTCAATATGTATGAAGAAAATGAAACTGAGAGCACACATCGATGTTTTCTGAGACATGATTATAGTTTCTGGATAACAAGTCATGTAGTGATGCCTGCAGCACCTGATGGGCAGTTTGAAGCTTGAACCTTGAGAGAACCAACTGAGTGGTGAGTGATGTCATGTGCATAAAGGCACACCTTTAAGGTCCTCCTTTTAAATTGGTCAGATAATGAGACGAACATTTTATTATGTCTATAATGTCACTATTTTAATGCTCTGCTACAAGTCAGAGTCGCCTTTATACGGTGATAGGATGTAATGCCAGGAACATAAATCTGATATAGAACAATGGTTGTAAAATGCGCTGATTATTTCTGCAACCATTAAACATAGCATGCCATTATTGAGTCTGGGAAGGACCACATCAACCACTGACAAGCTGCAGAAGTCAGTGTTCAGTTTCACTTATTTAGGGCGAAAGCCTATTGTCAGGATGTGGCTTTGATATAAACGTGCTTCTGTGTCAACATGACCTAAAACCACACATTGTAACGTAGAAACAAGAGGAAAACACTGAGCAGAGGAGGGCTTTACATCCCTGCGTCCAACCGCTTCTTTTTAAGTTAGTGCAATTTTATTTAATCCAGATGAGACTCATCCTCTTAAAGTTAATCTGCGCGTCAGCCGTACAAATCAGACATTTGAATAGTGTTAATATATCTAAAGGGACGCCTGGAGGGACATGCTGAAAAGTGTACATCTGTATCTGTGATACGACGCTGCAGCTGCGCTTTGTGTGTCAGGATTTATTTAAAACGTCTTGGTAGTTTAAAGATTTCATAATGTCATGTAGTCAATCATTTTGGAGCGTCTGAAGAAAAAACAGACGAAAGCATCACACACCCTCTACCGTGCTTAATAATTAGCATGATGTAATTGGCATTTGTGTATGTTATAAGGTAAAGTATAAGCTTTTGTTTCACTGTTATAGATATTTATTTTATTTTATTTATATATATATATATATATATATATATATATATATATATATAAAATTTGTCGCTGAAAGATGGACACAAATTAAAGGTTAAAGTTCTCTAAAACATTTGGAGTGTGAGATTTTGCTACAAAACAAGACAACCCTGTTTAACATGGTGCTAACATTTCAACAGCTCAATGCTTTTATTAGATGTACAAACAAAATTACCCCATGCTTCTCATTATCTGTCTGCGTAATATATTTTTTATGTGCCATGCGATGCACTCTGAGGTGTAAGAGAAAAATATTTCCTTTTAGATTAAGATGTTTGTGGAGCAGGGAGTGTTGCGTCTCTTTTCTTTATCACTTTCATTATTAAGATAGCATCTGGTGCTATACCATATGCTCTGATAAGAATAAATCAATGCGAAGCTGTAAAAGTTCCCATTCTGCAGGAAGAATGCAGAACAGCATTAGTGGAGACTCAAATGGTAAAACGGTTAAGTAGCTGTTGTCCGTATTTATGAAGTGCAAATGGGTTCTCACACCTACAGTTTTGTGAAAGATGAAACTGGAAGTAAAGTTTGAATTATTGGATCGGAATATTTCAGTGTCAAATGCTGTAATCTTTAAATTCTATTAGCTGCTAAAATTGGACAATATTTTAATCATTAAACTCAATTTATGTCGGATGATAACTAATACACCAGAAAATGAAATCATTTTGTTAAAGGAAAGCTGGGAGAGCTGGTAAATCGCTCCATGTTGTCATTAATATTCTGCAAACCTATGTGCACTGGTCTAACCCTGGAAATGTGCTGCTTAATTTTCCTAAAAAAAATGCTTATTAGGTCTAATATGTTACCTTGCAAATGTGTTCATACATTTTCAAGCTTTCTTTCAGTCAAACTTCAATGTGTTGAACAAAACTGAAAAAGGTTATTATTATTATTATTATTATTTTATTATAAAGAAGTCCAGCTTCCTGCAGGAAGTTGTTTTGTAAAATCAAAAGGATTTACAGTTAAGTATATTTTTCAGCTCTAATTAAACATAAGGACCTCTTTATCCCCCCAGCGAGCAAAAAATAATCCTGCCAGACTTTGAGATTATACTCAGTTCTCCACACACCAATGAAATAATGGCTAAAAGTCCCCAAAGAGTAGAAAGCTGACTGGAAGAATTAAAGGAGTGTAGAAACTTTGATGGTGGTATCTGGGAACATAAAACTGTGTTTTACTGCTAACGAGGCTCAAACATTGCAGAAGAACACATATGTAAAGAGAATTTGCTTAGCGTTTGGTCAGTGATTCATATTTTCTTTCTTTTTCCTCTCTATTTTTTAACCTTAATAACTTGAACATATCCTCCTTACTCATTTGATCTGTTTAACAGTGGTGATGGTGTTTCTGCATCGTGATGCACATTGTAAAAATGCTGGACAGGCTGTGCATGAGTCAGCCAGTCTGTTCTGAAAAACCAGAGCCACTTATTTCATCAATCGCATTTAAAAACTCTGCTCCACCTAAAGCTTGTGGTACATTAATGTCCATCTTTCTTCTGTTTGCGTTCCTCGGGGACGGCTTATTGTCTGAGATGTGAGTGCTTATGTGTTTTATACGGGGAACTCCAAGCTGACTTAATCCTTTGATTGAGAGGGATAATTCAAGTGATGTCATGTTGAGGCAGATTAAAGCTAAACCTCCAACTTCAGTGCATTTTATTGGAGTAACGACCAGTGGATCTCTGGTGTTCATGCGATTTAGGGACCACAACCATCCGAGTTTAGCTAAAATCTGCAAATGTTTAGACTACCTCTAAAAATGCACATAATTGCCTTTTTTAATAGTTAAAACTCTAACAATGCCTTAAAAATGCATCAACTTGCATTTTCAGCTACAATCTTCCATATCTCTGCTTTTAGAGGTACAGCCAATCAGCACCAAGAAAAATAAATGGTGTATGTCAAGTAGCTTTGTTTTAACTTCCCAAGCTGCATGTTCTTTCAAATGCTTCCAGTTTTCATCGACTCAATGAATACTGAACCTTAGTGGGGGTTCACTGTAAACACAAAGTGAATAAAATCTAAAATGGCAATATATAATATACGTTGGGACAAATAAGACTGGCTTTTTTTCTTGCCTTTCTTCCATAAAGGTCAGACTTGTGGAATTTGTGGACTATCTCTGACAGAACATCTGTATTCGTATAGAGATGAACCTCCACACAGGTAGACTCTCGTCTACTTATTAGATGTCTTTTGAAGGCAACTAGTTGCATAATAGTTTATTTATGGATATCACATTAAAAGGGGCTAATACACACACGCACACAACTTTTCAGATTTGGTACCATTTCTTGTTTTCCAATACTCTTCACAGTTATTGAGCTCATCAAATCAAAAATAATTCTCATTAATGTATTCCGTTACCTTATGAACCTGTGGGGAACGTGCCAGTTAGAGGGGAAACTGACCCTCCTTGGCGACATGCAGCCAGCTCCGAGGATCACCGAACCTTATGGACACCGTCTGATTTATAAAGTGGCTCCATCTGCATAGTGGCTGTTGAGGGGGTTCATTTGCATGGGCATGCAGCGGAATGGCGCCTGAATGCTTCCGGTGCCAGCCACGCTTCGCTGGGCACCGTCACTCCGCGGAGAAACGGGAGAGGAGAGGCCACAGTACTTCCCCCTGTCAGAGCGAGACAGATGGCTGAATCTTCCTCCTGTAGTTCTTTCTCAATCATAGGAAATCAAAACGGTTTGAAGTATGCCGTGTGATTTTATTTTATTTTTTTACAGCAGTCCATTTCTGCCTGGCCTTGGCTGCCTTTCTGCTTTTATTGACCGCCGTCTTGAACAACGTTTACCCTGTGATATGGGGACTTTGCTGGTCTTGTTTGTGGTGGTGTTGTTGTTGTAGCAGACTGCTTGTGGCTGTTTCCTGCTGACCGGGAGCAGATAACGATCTGGGCTGAGGGAGAGGCACAGCATCCAAATCATAACCCCCTCTTCTTCTTCTTCTTCTTCTTCTCCGTACTCACAAACACTGGGAAAGATAAACAGTTTCATATTTTTTTCTCTCTCTTCTCCAAACGGAAGCAGATAACACGCTCGTCACTGCCTGGTGCCTCCTAAGAATAGCTGTGTTTATTAGGGACTGTAGCACTACACTTTTTTTTCCCAGGGCTTTTTGCCACTGAACTGCCACAAGAAGCACCAATATCCCATTACTGACATGTATTGATCATATCACATAATTAGCTGTGGGATTGGAAGGGCACAAAGGTAGGGTTGCAATGTTACACTCAGTCCCGTAAAGGGCCGGTGCTTATTGATCTCCCTTGTTAATCATGCAAACAAAGTGGAACAGCGTTGTGGGTTAGAGGGAGCGGAAGAGCTTATTTCCTCACGCTCCATCTGTGGGACGCTGCTTTGTGACTTTTAATTTAAACTTCTCCCAGTTGCCGTTTTGATGCTTTCTGGTTAGTCCTCTAAGCATTGTGCTTTGTACTATTTTGGATATGTGTAGGAAACGAGCACAATTAGCCCTAAAATGTAGCAGCATTTTATTGTACACAAGCAAATTTTGGCACTACCTGAGATTTTAAGATATATGACTTCATTTTTTTGCTAAAATATTTTCAGCATACTTTTCTGACAGTTTATGAGCTTCCCTCAGATGTATGCAGGTATATATAAGGTTGGGGTTTGTTGACTATTTACACGGTAGAGAAACGTTTCTACTTGGAGACAGCAGATTCATTTTTTTAACTGGAA
This sequence comes from Poecilia reticulata, assembly GCF_904066995.2. Classification (NCBI taxonomy): domain Eukaryota; kingdom Metazoa; phylum Chordata; class Actinopteri; order Cyprinodontiformes; family Poeciliidae; genus Poecilia; species Poecilia reticulata. The sequence continues at coordinate 21,884,448 of NC_088841.1, forward strand.
AATTACTCTGAGAAATTCACGGATTTCTTCGCAGAGCAAATGTAAAATATTTGAAAGGTATTTGCAAAGTAGCTAATCCAGGAGCACCATTCATTTCCCTCTGTGCTGATTGACCAAACCCTTAAATGCAGAAATAAGGAAGACTGTACATGTCATATTTTGCTGCAGTGCTACAGAAACCTTAACCTGTGATAAGGAGATTTTTAGTTATTAAATCAGATAACAAAATTTTTAGTTTTTTTTTTTAGTTTTTCATTTTGAACTGATCTGAACTTGAGGTTGTCTCACCACCTGAATCCCCTCCTGGCCTAGTGGGTGCATATGTTACCAATTCAGACATAACGCTATAAAAACGTTTTTTTCCCTCCCCTTTACTTTGCTGTTGATTTAGGAGAACACGTAAAATTCATGTTTTTTTCCCGTTGACTAATCAGACTCTTTCAACACTAATAAACTGCTCAGCATGAATTTCTGGCTGGGAGTTTTGTTATTAGATTTAATCCAATTTCTCACCTAGTAAATTAGTTTGATGAGCGATTATAGGCTTAAAGAAGCAAACCCCAGAATGCAGTGCAGGGATAAAACGCCTCTCCATCACCTCCAACTTCTGAATCTTCCTCAAGGACACACGCAACACAGTAAAGCTAGTGTGGGCTTTAGAAAAGTAATTAAAACAAAAAAATCCTGTGACGGACAGCTGCTGTAACCTGTCGAGAATAAACCCACCTCATCAGACTTTTTTTGTATTAATGTATCATTTTTGCATATTATTGAGCTAATTGTCAGTAATGGAGGCCAGGGAAGCATTTAATAGAGATGACTCGGATCTGATTTCGATGATGCGACAAAGCAAACCCCTTCACAACGACACCGTCTGCAAAACGTCACTATATCTTCAGTTGTATTCATTTTAGAAACGATAAACTTCAGAATAATCTTTTCAAGCGGCAGAGCCATAACACAACATTGATTTAAAAAAAGCTCCCACTGTTGAATGTTTTTTTATGTGCTGTAAGTAAATGTTGGAAAAATGTATTTAAAAAAGCGGCCAAAAAAAAAGTGACAATCTTCCCATAATGAGCTTTACTGCTCTGAAAAGTCATTAATAATTCATGAATGGAGCCATAACCATCTGTGTGCTGAGAGACTGAGAGGAGTTGCACTAAACAGCTCAATAAAATTACAGTTTCCTTTTTTAGCCAGTTGAAACTCAGAACATATGATGGCATTTCAAAGCTGTTTTAAACTACGTTCATTAGCCATTAGCACATCGCTAACAGCTACCACCTAAAGTTTTACTTGGTAAATATTACAAGTCTTCCGCCGTCTTACCTTTTTGAGAACAAATGCAAGAATTGTGAATTATTGTTGGCCACAATACAATGTAGAACTGCAGGAATGAAGATGTGAAATCCACATCTTAAACATATAGGCTGTTTTATTATTTCAGATAAAGATATTTCTTGGTGTTGCAAGGTGCTGGGAATGTCAAAATTCCCACTGAGAATCGGTAAAATGGCTTGAACCATGTGAAGTATGCAGAAACTCTGTGTGGTTTAGTATTTTCTTTGGACATCAAGATCCTCAAACCTTAATAAGCACTGAAAGCTGCGCTGCTTTAACCACTTATCATCACATTCCTCAGTTTAGTCATTTGATTTACTGCAAGAGGCAAAAGAAAGCAAGGCTGTTTTTTTTCTCTCCCTGGATGATATCGACGATTGCTTCGGTTTTCTTTAACGTTGGCACACTGTCCAGTCCTCCCCTGATTGATGACATTTCGAAAAACCAATCTCTCATAAGTGGCAGCTGAAAGAAAGGCAGGTGAGCATCCTCAATCCCATCTGAAGACGGGAAGGAAAAGTGGGGTTGAGGGGGAAAGACGCCAGCTTGGTGTTAGCATAATGAAAGCAACAGAGTGTGAAGGCAGGAAAGCTAAACAATTTAGAATTAATGGCGGAGGCTCGGGGGGGAAACGAACTGAGAGAGAAAACAGAAAGAGAATTTGATTGAGGAGACGCTTTTAGTGGCGTTCTCTTGTGAAATTGAGCATGTCCCTCGAAGTGACGCGCACAGCTCATCTGGTTCTCAGCAACTTATCCTCCATTAGCAGACAAAGATGTGCTAAAACCGGGACAACAAGCTGCATTTACAGACACCGTGTCGGTCCTGGGATCCACTTATCCGCTGCCTTAATGTTTATTTGTTTCAGCTTTGGACCCGTTGGGTAACAGAAGCCTCGGTGTGGGGAATTTAAAGAATGCACTGTCGATATATTTTGTAGTTAATATGTGATGCACCTGCTCCGGGTCTTGCTACTGATTTTTCCCAATGAACTCAGTGGATTGTTTGTCATATTTTTCAGTTAAAGGATCATTTCTGCTCTAGAAACTTCCCAACATACAGACATTGAACACAGTGGAGAAAATGGCTAAGCAATGCGGACCCATTGCTTAGCCATCATCATTTGGAATTATTATTGGAATCATTATTATTATTTGGAATTTATTGGGCTGAATCAAAATTCTTATAAGACATTTATCACAATAAATGCTAAACAACATGGCAAATGACTACTGCTACTGGAAACGGGTGGAGAGGTTTATAAAAGCATACAGCTAGAGCTGGAGTCGAATGCTTTAGATAAAAGCCAACTGTTGTGTTTGAATGGCCCAGTCAAAGTCCAGCCCAAGATTTTACGGAGACTCCGTGTCAAGACTTGAAAGTTTATGTGGCAGTAAAAAAGAATCGGCAGAACAGAAAATGTCCAAAGCAGCAACTGCAATTGCAGTCAAAAGTGGTTCTATATAATATTTACACAGGGGCTCAAGGCAAATGCATGCCACACATTTCAGATTTATATTAGTAAAGCGTGCTACTTTGTGATCCGCTTCTTAAAATCCCAACAAAATACCAGAAAGAGTGGTAGAAAACTACTCCGCAGTAAGCTGAGAGAGGCCGACAGAAATCATACAAAAATTACTTCAATTAATTTCTGCTAAAGATAGCTCCAGCAATTATTGTGATATAATTAAGGAACATGGTTATTTCTCCTGACGACTCTACTGAGTGTTCTTTTTACTTCTCATCAGAACTGTCCTCAGACCAATTAAAAAAAAAAAAAAAAAAGGTGAGCCGTCTCTGTAGGTGTTGCTAACCTTATCATAAAACTGGAATGAGATTTGATAAAAATCTTCCTTGTTCACTTCCTGGTTGTTCTGGATCTGTTTGTACAGTAATTAGTTCATGAAAATGTAATCACCGACTTAAGATCAGACAGGAAAGACAGAATGTTGGTGTGAATAATGGCAGCATTCACTACAATTAAGTGTTTAAGCCTTACAAGTACATTTTCATATCAGAAAATAACCTTTAATAGGGAAAGTAGTAGTTCTATTTAAGAAAAAGTGGATAGTGTGGATTAAGAAAATACCTCTTTTGTGAAAACTCTTGTGCATTTTCCTAATCTAACCTGAAGTATAACCCCAAAAACATCATCCATGACAACAATTGTGGATTACTTGTTGCAAATCTCAGGTGTCATCAGGGCGTTTTGGGACAAATGTGAGGTGTGACTTAATAGTCACACCTCAAAGTGGAAATAATCAGTATGAGTTGCTCCAGCTGCTGGTTGAGATGCCTCAAAGGATGAAGGTATCTGGTGATTTAGATTCTTCCCCTGAGGGCAAAAACTATTGTTTGTTTTTCCCTAAGCAACAATAGTGACTCTGCTTGTGAAATGCAGTTTGGCTTAGACTCACTTTGACTGTTTACCCAAGTTTTTCCCTAACCGTTCCTAAGGACCACTTCCTGCTCAGCTTAAAGCCCTCCATGGATTAAACAGACAGAGAGAGGGAGGTAGAGTAAGTGAAGGAGTTGTGTAATTCCTTCCCTTTCTCCCAACAAGAAACATCTGGCCGGAGAACAGAAGGCGCAGAGCGCACCCCTCCTCTCCTCGGATGAGTCCAACAATGCTTGGCTCTGGACTGAGCGCTTGGAGTCGGGACGCCCCGCTGTTCTCCTACCAAACCCTCTCAGAGCGCCACATTCTTATCGTTACTCGGCTGATTTCAGAGAAGAATGGCGAGGGGCGGGTTTCTATCGTGAAGTGCTCTCTGTGATGTTCAAAGTGTGTAATTTTCTTGCTCTGAGAAGGTGTTATTTTCCTTTCCAAATTTTCATTACGACTCCTTGTTACCTCCTTTCCAGAGGTTTAAGTTTGTGCATCTGCAGGCTTTCACTCTGCAACGGTGTGTTTTCTCACCAGTTTTCACCTCATAAGTGTTGTTTCACATCTATTTTTGAACGTGGATCACATTTTCTTATCAGAAGAAACTGTGCTTCTGATAAGTTCAGAGTCAATGTAAACTATGCTCTCATATCCTCCTGATTTTATAAAGAGACTTATGTCACGCAGACGTGTTTTTTTTCTTCTCTCTCTCTGCCTTGCTGATCCCACGTGAGCGTGCAGCACCAGGTGCTGCAGCCAAAATTAGAGCCGCAGGATGAACCAGGCTGACTTCTGCTTTTACACAACTTTTATATTTGCCTTTTCATTCAACTGTGTCTGTTTCGGTTTTCTCTCGTTTTTGGCCCCGTTTTCTCGGCCCATCTGTCACATAGAGACAACGTGGTTGGATGCACAGGATGCATTTCCCCAAACTCATGCAAATAACTCATCAGAGCCGCAGTTTTAGGGGAGACATGGTGGCAAATTGGTCTTTATTGTGGTCATTGAGGCTGAAGCTAACGTGTAAACAAATGTTTTTTTTTAATTACATATTGTAATTTCATCATGATTTTATCACAACTTCCCCAACTCATTCTGGGCAAATAACATTCCCAGACAGATTTGAATATGTTTTGTGCTGTTTTGCTAACTGTTGTATTGGATTAGATTAACTATAAAGTTTGAGACTTCTCTTAGCGAGATTACCTCATTAATAAGGTAAAAATTTAAAGATAAAAGAATTGATGCTAGTTGAATAATTCTAGATTGCCATAATTTACGTCTTTTTGGCAGGATTTTTGATGCTCTGGGCCGAATAGCAGTGGCACAAAATGTTGACCGCTGCAGATTTAGTTAAAAACAGTTATAAATAAATGCACACAAATTAATGGTTGTGTTAGATTTTCAAGAAATGTAAGAATATGTTACTACCAAAGCATTTTTCCACAGAGGTGTCAGTAAACTCAGCCATCTCTGGGCGTTTAACATTTGCTAACAGCCAAATAACCTTGTGTTTTACTTTCTGATTAACAATCAGACACATTTTACAGTTACATGCAGTCCTAACACATATTTTACAGCGCAGTAAACTAGTTTAATATCTCTTCTAAATGAAGAGGGTAGCGAGTTACGGGAAAAGAGTTGGATGACCTTGGATTAAAGTCCATGTTATATTTCTATCACTTCCTCATTACTTTATTATGTTCTTGCCCGTAGAACAATAAGACAAGGAAGCAAGTTGCTCACTGTAAAGTGAGGAATTAGGTCATCATGTCTGTTTGCTTTAATGTTTAAAAAAAATGTCTTGCTTTAGTTTGCAATCCCTCATTTTTAAACCAATAAATGTCTGCTCGTGACGTTTAAAATCTGTTTTGAATTAACCAAACAAGATACGTCACTTTGGCAAAGTATTAAAAGTCCAGTATATCCACACTCACTGGCACAAACCCACTCAATTATTAACCGATTTAATTCAGTGCAGTCCTCTTGAGGCACTTTATTTCAATTCAGTCGCACAAATATTCTCTATAGATAATCTTCTCTACTGTGGGAAGGATCCCAAAGTAAAACCGGATCCTTCATGTGTTTCAGTATACTGATTAGCTCAACGACGGCATTTGACTGTTTTTACATTCCTCCACTTTCACTGATAAAACCACATCCACTGCTAGCGAGTACATCCTGGTATGTGAGTTTTTCTGTTGTTTTGTTTCTCCGCTCTCCTAGCTAACCGTTAGCTGAGGGCTGAGCGCAGGTTGAGTTTGTCCTGCTGCCTCTTCGCTCGCGGCGGTGCTCCTTCATGCCTCTGCATCCCTCATTCCTCCAACGTCTTCTGACCTTGACAGTTGAATATAGGAGGGGAGTTGGGGATGACATTTTGCCTGACCGCAGCCCTCAGATAGGTTTCTGAGATGATGAACTGCTCTGCTTGGTGACATTCATCTTTCCCATGTGTGCAGCTCCTCTCCTTCATTCACCTCCACCCACACCTCCTTTCTCTGAGTTGTTTTTGTTCCAGCCGGGTGGGGAAGAAATGAAAACACTAGCCAAGGTTAAGTTTGTTTTTTCCGCTTATACTGATATAAAAGTTTCTAAAAAACAATTAAAACTATTCTAATATGCATTTTCATGGAGAAAAGTAAGCCTATTGCTGTTTTTGTAGGATTAAAAAGAGAAAATATAGAGGAAACCCTCCCACTCTGGAATTGGTAGCTGTGGATTTTGATGTAACTCCAAATATTTCAGGGAAAATTTGCGTATTTGTACGATGAAGTATTAGGGCCACACTGAGAAAAACATTTATTAATTACAATAATTGTCATAATATTATGAGAATAAAGTCAAAATAACATGAGAATTAAGTTGCAGTATAAAGTATAAAGTCATGATTATAGAACTTTATACTGGTAATATTATGACTTTATTCTCACATTATTATGACTTTGTCCTTGTGTTATTTCAACTTTATCTTTGTAATATTATTACTTTAATATATCAATAGACTTTATTATACTATTATGACTGTATTCTCATAATTTTATGACTTTCTTCTCAACATGTAATTTTTCTTAGCGTGGCCCTAACACTCCGTCGTACATTTGTTGATTATCTTTTAGAATATATCTAAAATACTCAAAAGAAAATGCAGATTGGGAAGCTTAAATACATGCTCAGTCCTACATGACAGGTTGGCGTTTGCAGAGCAGCCAATCCAAGAGCAGAATTTATTTTCCTTGGTCTCAAATATTTGCAGATTTTAGCAAATTTGCAGACAGCCTTAAAGAGTCAATGCAACGTGGGCCAAAACTCCTCAAAATTTATAAAAGATGGCAAAAACCTCACCAAAAATGTGTTTAAAGGTTTTATCCTACAACCCTCAGAATTATGGGATATACTTAGTTTTTCTAACATCTGTATATCTTCTAACCTATAAAGTTAACTTGAAGTGCTGTGGTGTGTTCGGTCCAGATTAATGTGAGCCATTAGAAGGATCCAGTTTGTTTGAGCACTCTGCTGGGTTCCCAGGCAGTAAACAGACATATTGGGTTTTTAATTGTGTTTAAATGCCAGGACGAGTGATGGTACCATTGGGACACCATTACAGGGCTCACTGGATTAAATGAACTTACCTCTAACTAGGCAGCTGGAAGGTACTTGGTGACTGGCAGAACTGATGGGAATACAGTTTTGGTATCATCAAGCAAACCTCTCAATGCAACCGGAGCTCTGCTTGATCGATACCTGCTGAGGGCCCAACAAGTCAGCCACTGTCTTGTTGGGTTGACGGTGTGGAAAACGGTTAACTGCTGTCCTGAGACGTGTCGTTTTCTGCGGCTGATGTCGGCGGAGCTTGACGTGCGAGTAGCTCCTGTTAATAATAATAAGGCTCATTAGATGATTGTCATTTAATTATAGCACTTAGTACATCAGACCATATCAGTGCTCTGGAGCGTGTGAAGCTAATTTACACAAAGGTTTGTTAGTTTACATGTCTGAGACGTTTCAGTCATGTAAATCATGATATTATCAACTGGAAATCCTGACCTTCATGCATGTGTGTGTTTATTGGTAATATAACCGTGCTTTGTCGCTTCCTTCGGTCTCAATGTCGTTAAAAGCAGCAAAGTCTTTGGTTTGTTAGAACGTTTGTTCTTTGTTGTCATCCATGCCTGTGGTTTACTTGATGGATGCCGCTGTTGTGTCTCGTATCCCTCAGTTGGTCAAACTGTTTAGTCTGAAATCGAATGTGTCAACAAAAAAAAAGATGAAATATCATGACAGCATTCATGTTTTTCCTTTTATTTTAGCTTCAGATTTCTTTTTGGAGCATCAAGCAGCTCAAAGACCAAAGACGTTTCCTGAATAAACTGGGATAAAAAGTGACTCGCAGGTCGTTTCGATGTGAATATCTATGGATCAGATTATTGGGAGTAGTGTTTGGTGAACTTTCTCCATAAAACTAGACAGCAGTGTTCAAAGCCTGCTTTTCTCTTCCATTAATTTGAAAATGGCCTGCCTCCCATCAGCAGTCAGTTGAAAAGGGAGAGGATGCTGAAATATTTAGCTCCAGTACTTGTACATTAGCCTTAGTTAAGGACATCTGAGAGAATGTTCTACATTTACAAGTCTCCCCAGTTTTTAAACCAGAACAAGGTAGTAAATGGGTGGAGAGGAAAAAAGATGAATCCACAGCAAAGAAATCAACATGGCCGTCAAAATTTTGTTAAATCTGCCCTTTGGTTTGTTCATCCACAGCTACTGTCGAACCTTGAGAATGTGTTTTTATTTAACGACACGAGGCGAGTTGTGTTCAGTGCTGCAAACAAAAATCACTTTAGCACTTTTTTCTTACTGACACACATGAATCAAATATATTTTTAAAAAAGCAGGATTTATTCTGTGCTCCACCTTGAGCAGAAACAGTCACTGAAACATGAAAACATGATGTAACCTTAAGGCACTTGCGTCTAATTAAAATCCCACTCTGAGGCTCGGTTACAAAACAAGGTTCTGCTTAGAAGTTTGTCCTCAGAAGCTCTGGTAAACCAGAATGAAACGAGAGATTTCCATTTTCTGCTTTTAATGATGAGTCGGTAGCGCCTCAGGACAAACAGGATCCTGTTAATGAGAAAAGAACAATGGGATGTCTTTGTAAACTACATAATGTGATGGGAAAGCAGGATTCCCCACCATTTGTTTTACTTTTAACGATGCACTTGATTAATTGGCTATTTAGTCGTAATGCAGTTGTAGGAGCACGTTTTATTGCAGAGCTCCAGGGCAAAGGAGATTAAAAGTTTCACAAACTAAAGGAATCATCAAACCACTTTGTTTCAAATAAAGGTGAACCTCAACAAAATTTTATTTCATTTTATATGGATATTGCACACATTTTATATATTGCACATAAACTCATCTAGTTCAAGTGTTTATTTCAGTAATTTTGATGGTTATGGTTTCAAAATCCCACATAATCATCATACAATATAAGAAATGTGAAAAATAGAGTGTTTAAGGCAGAATTATGTTAAGATTATACACAACTGCTCACTGGTGAGGGTAAACCACAAAGCTGACAGTTCAGCATGCTATATCAAAGCATATTAATGTAAAGTTGAGTGGAAGGAAAAAATACTCCTCCCACAACAAATTAAGGTAAATATTGATCTCGGCCACTATTCTGTTTTGTTTTATAATTTTTTAATTTTTTTTATTGTTCTGATCTTGTAATCTTGTAAGTTTAGGAGTTTTTAGTGATTTGGATTTTTGGATTTTTATCAGCTGAAAGCCACAATCGTCAAAATGAGCAAAAAAATAATAACTTATGGTGGAAAGTTGAGTGGAAGGAAAACGTATATTTGTAACGGTGATGGCTGTAGCTCTGTCTGACAAAACTGTGGAGAGCCTTAAAACTGACGAGCTTTATGGTGACACCGGTTTCCTTTTCCAGCAGAAATTGGCTTTTGCTCACAGTCGGCACACGCCGTCTATATCTGGTTTAATGAGCATAACGTCACTGTGCCTGATTAGTTAAGTGATTTTTCATACAGTGGTTTCTGGAAACAGCCAAACCAAGCATTGCGGTCATGTACTATAAAGCACAGTGACTCATTTTCAGCACATTTGTTTTTTAGTCCTCTCACTATTTGTGTGAACAACCAGCTTTTGAGCAGTGACCAGTTTTGCCATGACTGTACCTTTTTGCGTTGAAAAATGTTATTAGTTCTTAGTAACTTTCCTATTAGCTGAGTTTTGGGTTTTCATTTGTTGTAATAAAGTTCTGAAATTACTAAAATAAGTTGGTTTTTGTCAGAAATTGTCTAAAATATGAGACCCGTCTGTATGTGTGCCTAAACAGTCGATCGGTCTGGAATGTGCTAGGGAGCCGTCACCTACGTGACTTAACTCCATAGTGCAGCGTCTGCTCTTTAAATTATTCACTGGTTTGAGATCATTAGGTCTGTTTCTAGGTCTAGTTTCCACAGCAGCAAAAATAAAACCGTCCTCACAGCTGCCTAAGACTGTTTTATTGGATGTTCATTACTCGAAACTGCCAATAAGTTAGAAGCATAGTGTTATGTATCTATATGACAGACAATGAGTCGTTAAAACACAAGTTACACCCCTGGTTTCTGATTAAGCCATTAAAAGCTTTCTATTGGCAGAGAGAGTATTCAGAGAAAAGCGGCGACTTATAATGTCATTGTAAGTAAAGGATAAAGAGTGTGTTTTAAACCATGACATGTAAAGTACATATATCTAAAAGTGGGTCAGTAGTGTTTCCACTCTGTCACATATCTTCTGCTGCTTAACCTCAGAGGGCAAGGATAAGCACAGAACATGTGCCCCAACCCGACCAATCACTGACTACTAGAACGTACTGTTAGCCAATGGGGTGCAGAGACAGATTACCCCTTGACTTCCCAAAGGAAAAACTGGGTTTGGTCCTGAACAGTGAGGGATTTTGATGTGGGGATAGTCTTTAGTAACATGAAAGAGAGAGTACAGTCATGGGAAACGGAAAGGAAATGGTTTCGGTTCAGCTTTATGGTTTTCCACATCAGGTTATAATAAAAAAAGAAGCTGATTCTCACAGTGTTCTTACATTATTTTTTATATGCCCCAATATAAAGAAGAACACAGTGCAGATTAAAAAATAGAATAGCTGTGTGTGTGTGTGAAAAACAAGGAGGAAGTGTAGCAGCCTGATACAGATGATCAAATAATCATCAGCAATCGTGACCGCTGATTCGGAGAATCCACTGTACCAGGAGAGAAAGACATCCACAATGACCTTAAAGAAGCAATTGTTATAGCCCGTAAATCTGGGAAGGGTCTATAAAGCCAAACATTGTGAAGTGAGGCTACAGTTATTCTCCATCACTTCCATCACAAGTGAAAGAAACTGAAAGACATTCACAGTATTCCTAGAAGTGAACATCCCAGGCAATTCACCGGAAAGTCAGCTGCGTCTAGACAATTCGATCTCCATCTCCGACTCTAACGGCCCAGTTAGCATGTTAAAGTTAATGACAGGTTTGCCGACAGGAAGCTCTCCTCTAAGAAGAACATGACTGCATGACGAAGGTTTGTGAAATTGAATCTGAATGAACCACAAGAGCAGAACAAAAAAAATGTTGGTTCAAAATCACAAATCGCCCTCAGCCATATTGGAACAAAAAGTTCACACCAGTTGCCACAGTTGGTGGTGGAGGCAGAACGATGTGGGCTTTTTTTACAGCCACAGGTCCTGGACATGCGAGTCCACAACTTCTCTGTATACCAAAGTATTCTAGACACCAATATTAAGCCCAAACATGAACAAAAACAGAAGTAAAACAACAGCAGAATGTGTGAAAAGGGAAAAGAATCAAGATCTTGCACTTGGCTAATTAAAGTCCACACTTCAAATGGCCTTGGTAGGAGAGCTGTCCAGATAAATAGCAGTCTAGTTTCTTTTTGCCTCTTGTTATCTTGCTTTAAACTTCAGTGTTGAACTAAGAATCTGTAATAGAAAAAAAGTGATAGTGAAACTGTGAACAGAAGGTTTGAGGAGGAGGGGAATTTTCTTCCAAGTTGAACATAAGATTCCTTCATGTTGGACACTTTCTGTGGGAAAAGTGAAAACTGAAGGGGGGGATCCCACTACTTCCTCGTACTCCTTCGCTGTAGTTTGCTGACCGGTTGGCGTTTTGCATTTCTACACGATCCTCTTCCTGGGTGGAGCGCTGGTGTGAAAGATCCGACCGTTAATTTGCTGCATATTAAAGCCATCTGCTGGCGTGCGCTTCCTCCTCGGGACATCCCTCTAACGTGTCTCTCGCTCGCCGGGCGTTGTAGCTACAATTACATTAGACTGACACATGAAGAGGCGAGGACGAGGTTTAACAGATCAGAGAGAGTGGGAGACGAGGGGGGGCTGCTTGTGTCTGCTCAGCCATGCATGTGGAGAACTCCATGCACATGCAAATCCATTTACATGTGCCATCTGGAAAACCTGACCCACGTTAACAAGTTCAGTCAGCCTTCATTATCCCTTTCTGAAATCTCTGACTTACTCCAAAGGTTCTTTAATATAGATGTATAAAGATTGTGCCGAGTTATGCGTTCAGGCTACACTTTGGGTGCGTTACCAGACTTTGATGGATAGTTACCGGGCTTATGGCGGCGATGGCGATTGGTTGTTTGTGGTGGGAAGCAGAAAAGCTGATCACGTCGTTGTTGAACAGGGAATTGATCAGGAGGCCCGTGTAGGCGGATCCGGCTGCAGGTTTAATGAATAATTTACATGTGGATGATGAGTCAGCACTTGTCGTTGCGTTTGGCCTTTTGGAAATAACTGCGCCGTAACATCTATCGAGGATTTGTTTGATGGATGAAGTGTGAGAACGGACCACAGAAAGTGGGGGGGGGTTGCTGATTTCCATACTGCGTGCGAGAGTTTTAATGGCAGGTGTGTTTTCCTGCTTTCATAGAAACTTCTGCATTGTTTATTTTCCAAATGTCAGGAGATAAAGCGAAAAAAGTTTCTAACACAAAGCAGCTTTATGTGCTAAAAATAAAATCATTGGTTTACACCAGCGACAAGCTCGCGAGAGCCTGTCCTGTTTCAAATGCTCACATATCATCCCACCAAAGGTCAACTTCACTATTATGTGTCATGAAATAAATAATTATTTTTCATAGAGCCGTAAAAACATTTAAATTTTTTTTTCCAATTGCAGATGTAGTTCCTTGCAAAAGTATTAATACCATCTGAACCTTTTCACATTGTTCTTAGGTGACAAGAAAAGTATTCAAAGGTGAAAACCACTAATTTCTTTTAAATACATTTTTCCAAAAAAAAAGATGTTTAGAAACATGGATCCTACTTTACTCAACCGAGAAAGAGAGAGACATCCTGTTCAGATCCCACAGCTTTGAAAGCATCACTGCTAAGTAAAAGAATTTGCTAAGAGGCCAAATTCACACTTCTTTGGTAAAGAAGTGTGAAAAACGTAAACACTAGCATATTTAGATTCAACATGAACAACTTTAGTTCAAAAACAACTAATAGTCTAAACCCTTTGTGTTGGTCTGCCATTAACAAAATGTCAATAAACTACATGATGGTGTGTGATTCTAAGATTACTTTTCCATGCAGGGGGAATGTTGACAGGAAGTGGCTCCTCTTTTGAATGAAGAAGCTCTGTGAATGATATAGTTTTGCACAGCCTGTTCCCATCCAGCAGCACAGTGATCTGATTTAATGCTGAGGGGGCTGTTGGTCCCTCCTTGTCAGCTCTGGTCTCCATGCTACAAGCCGGAGCCTCTAATGGATATGTAGGGAAATCAGGGTAATGCAATGTAGAGATGAACAGCGGCGGGGCGGAAAGGTGGGAGGGTGAAGGGGAGGTGAAGGGCCATTTCCCGTTTTTGTGAGAGGTTGACGTGCCGGACCGCAGGCCTGGAATCTGGGCGGAAACTTCTGACCCCACAGAAAGCGGAAGCAGTGATGTAATTGTTACAGCAAGATGAGATAAAAGCTGCTGCTGAACATGAACTTGATGTTTCATTTGGTTAATTACAGCTGGTGACACAAAATAGTTATAGAATAAGTTTTAAAGTGGTAAATTAAAGTAGCTGTAGAGCAGGTGCCTCATACATGAACCGCAAACATCAGTGTGATTAAGTTGCATAAATGATTTTACATGATTTGAGCTAAAGATTCACAATATAAATGTTTCTTCCCACCCTGATTTTACACCACCAGCTAAAATGAAGATAAAAATAAGAGGCAAATGCTCCTGTTGTATTTTTTTTAGATGTTGTTCTTTTTCCGTTTTTTATTTTATACCAACCATTTACAAAAAATCGTACCTGCTAGGTCAAAGGTGCAATTTAAAGTTACTCAGTAATATGCAATGAAATACATTTGCAGCACCTCCGCCGTACTCCGCCTTCAGTTGGTTTATGAGAATTTATCGTTTTTAAAATGACTCACCTCCATAATAAATGCTCGTTTGAAATGATTTGAACTGGTGAAGGGTTGGATTGATCTGAATTGTTCATGGTTGATGTTGTTTGTTCTTCTGTTTCACTTATCCAATGTTTCCTGCAGACATAATCACACCTGCCTGGTAACATTAATTTTATCTGTTGCATTATTTGATTTAAAAATCCATAAAGAATAATAGATGCCATGTTTCAAGATAATTTTTGAAAATGCTTGAACAGATATACTTTGATTTCAGCAATAATAAAATCCAATAAAAGGAAGAATAGTAATAAGCTCCAGCTGTGATTCTCTTGTGGATTAATATTTATCTCCAGCTTGTCAGCTAATATTTAAGGAAGAAGACTTTCCCCTTGTGCCATATTTGTTCTTTGACCTCATATTTCAGTTTTATAGTATTTGCTTGCTCCAGGAGTGCTCACATCTGTTTTATGAGAGTTGATTGTTGCGGCAGTACAGCTTAGGTTTTTTTTTTTTTTGCCCCTCCTTTTCCAGAGTGTTGCATAAGATTATTGGTTAGCTGCTGCATGTTTCAGCGCTGCAGGCGGACCTTTCTAATGCTCCCGCTGCCTGGGCGCGGAGGAAGTCGGGAAGGAGCGCTGTTTATTTATAGGACAGGGAGGTCTTTCCCTTCTCTGCGCAACTCTCAGTCAACCACAAAGCCAGCAGAAGCGTCCAGAATGATTTCATGTCTGCGCCTGTGACTCATTTTTTTTACAGATTTATATAGCAGAGTTTTGCCTGTAAAAAAGCTTGCCTGGCGTTCTTGCTGTGGGAAATCCCTGACGTTGTTAGCACCGCAAGGAATGCTATTTGTGTTTTCTGATTCTGTTACCAGCTGCTTCCACTGGATTTAGGTGGTTATTCTGTGTATAATATTGACCTCAGTCCTATTGTTTTAACTTTTGATGCTATTTATACTTAAGAGAATCTCTGTTATTGAGATTTCTTTTGCTTGATTTTGATGTCAAGTAGTTTATGACTCTACTTGTGTGCATTCGGCCTTTAATTACGAAAGTTCCTGAACTGTTTTCTTGCTTAAAGGAAATTAAGCAAGAAATTCCTTGCTTAATTTCAGTTGGCTTTTATTTCAGCCAACTGAAATAAAAGTTTCAGCCAACTTTTATTTCAGTTGGCTGAAATAAAACTTCTAAGACAAATTCAGCAGTTTTTTTACCCCCTTGCATCACATAGGAATGTTTCCATATAAAAGTATGCAGAGATTATGATGTAATGAAATGAAACCAATGTAAATCATTAAAAAAAATAAATAAATAATTCACACTAACAGATTAACTGTTTTGTACCACAAAAACTCTCCTAATATCCTGTAAACTGTCTTAATATCCTTTTGCAGTTGTGCTTCACATATTTGTGTGTAAATATATCAACATTATTCAAGGTTATCCCACTGTGAGAATCTTATACTGTCCCATTCCTATTTAAATGAATGACGTCTCATATGCAGCTACATTTTCTGTGACTTTATTGTCTTTAACCATTACTGCAGGTCTTTGTCCTCTGGTCCTCTGAACTAAATCAGGTGGAAACAGTTTGACCCACATTGCCCTGCATGAAAATTTACTGAGCCCTAGTGCTTTGCTTTACTGCCCCACTTAATTGCATATAGGCACACACACACACTGTTTAATGCACATACACAGACACACTAGTCCAGATGCTCTGTTTTCTCTGTTGCTGGAGGGCAGTAACTGATGTTATTTACATTGCAGTTATCATAAGAAAATGGCACCGATAGAAAGATGGATTATTGCAAATTTTACAGGGATTAATCAAAAAGCCACAGAGCGAGTTGAAAGCTAAGGAAAGTATTTTTGTATTTCCTCCCAATGCTTTATTTTTGTGCGTTCTTCGTGGGCGGGGCCTCTGAAGCTGAGTCACGCTTCGGCTCTCTGGCCCTCCTCCAGCAGATTGAGAAGCTTCTTTATCACAAATCTCCACTGCTCCTCTGAGACCCCATCATCCTTATATCTGCTGCCTCAGACGGCTTCTTGCGGTGCACGCGTCTTAAAGCGCCAAACAGCCTGGCAGCTGCAAATGCGTGAGGTTATGACTCTAAGGCTTATCTAGTAATTTGCATTATGTGTGTAGAAGGGATGCGTTGTGTCGGATGGACTGATTGCTGGTAGTGAGATGTTAGTTTGGTTGTTCTGCATGAATAGGTCGAGGGTAAAAGGGATGAAGAGGAAGAGGAGGGGGACAGGGAGAGGCCAAACTGTTGTCATGGATCAAAGATTGTCAGTGTGATGATGAGGAAGAGGTGAAAGGAAATGGGCACATGAAAATTCCCAGAGCAGCCTTTGCCTTGCCTGAGGCGTAAGGCTATTTGTGTGTAACTGTTTGCATGTGTGTGATGAATACAGTTTCATAAAACTGTTCTCCTGTACTTTGCTATAAATCATTTATTTTAAAAGCACACTAGTTTACAGTGCTCATGGAAACATCTTCATGTTTTGTTTTGCTATGGTAAATATGTTTTTTTTTTTTTGTAGAATACTGAGTGAAAATTGATGTGTGACGTTGATCCTCCACCCTGTTTGGGATCTTCACTGATCCTAGTGAATTCAGCCTCCGGCTCAGAACTGTTATATTGATCAGACCTGAACAGACACGTCTACTTTTGTTAACGACACTCTGAAGGAATCGAGACTCTCTGGTCTTTATTATTTGGTATTACGTATCAGAATAATTTGCATAAAGTGATTTACCAAACTCTGAGAATAGTCTGGAAATGATTGCACAGGCCAATGTTATTACTGCTAGCATAATTTAATTTCCTAAGCTAGCTAGCCCTCATGTGTGGATCTGTTCCAAGAATATCTGAAATCCACAAATAATCGAGATGCATTCTAAAAACACTTACTTTATAACTGCCTATTTTAATAATTTGAACACCAACTATACCTTTAATATGCAGGAGAAATCATCTTAGTACTACTCCAGATTCAAACATCCACAGATCTCTTCTCTTGGAGTACAGCCAATCAGTCCAAAGAGAAATGGCCGGGCAGCTTTGCAAACACCAGCCAATAGCCTGTCAAGTAGCATCATGTCCAGGTGTCTCAGCTTCTCAAGCTGCATTTTCTTTCAAATATTTCAAATGTGCTCTGAGAAAAAAAAATCTGCAAAAAGGCGAGTTTTTCACCTAAAATCTGGAGTTCCTTTAGTTAGAAAGAAAACTTTTCAAGCTGCATCAAAAGTCTGCAATTGTTGACACATTAAAATGTATTACACCATTAACCTCAAACCTTTCAATGGCTAGCGTGTGTGTACTTTAACATGTATAATTACACCTGCTAAGTGAAGCAGAGACTGAAAGGGATTTGCAACAGTAACTTTGTGCAAGAGAACTTGATAAACCCCAGAAACAACAGTTTAAAATGATAAATACATGTGAATCATGCTCTGCAAGAAAACACCGACAGGTCTCCTTCCAACCCTTCTCAACCTTAGCTGTCATGTGCACACACATTCCCGTCTCACAGACACTGCTGGGACTGCCTTGCTGTCATTTTCACAAGAAGCTCTAAGGAGCCCTTGTTAGCAGAGTCTGAGTTCCTTGTCAAAGGAGCATAAATCATGTCGCTCCTTCATGTTACCTTTCCCTTGAAGTGATGCATTTCGCAGCAGCGGAGGGCGAGGTGTTGTGCTTGATCTTGCTCGAGGCACTGAATTATTTTTCTTGTGATTGCTATTTTCAAATTCCTGTCCCTCTCGGTTCCCTTGCAACAAAAGGAGAAGTGGCTTTTGTGTTTGACCAGAATGGTCCATAACGATGCATGAAGGTCCTCTTAGAATTTTTTGTAAAAGTTGGAGGTTTGGGTCAACACTCTATTCACTTTAACTATATGAACCCAAAACATTTTCTTTGTTCATTTCTTTTATAACACTGATAAATATCTTTGAACGGAAAGCTGCTGGTCACGGCACTGCTGTCATTTTGCCGAGATGTTTCAGAATACCCACCCCTGCTTTTAGTTTGCTCTATAGTTAAAAGCAAGAGACTGTAGCCCCATTCACATAAATTCCTCATCTCCAGATCTGTTCACATATTTCAACCACAAGTAATACCACTCCATAAATGTACTACTCATCTACCGCAATCACCTTGTGAATATGGTATCCTGCTTCCCAGGAGGGAAACGTTACAAAACAGCTGTGTGGATGTGTGCAGTAATGACTCTTTGGATGTGAAGGAATCTGTGGCATTAGAGTTTGTTTGTTCTGTAATTTGTCATTTTTATCTTTTTTTAATGTACTTTAAAAAAGGTATGTAGGATTTAAAATGTGTTCATATTTTTAATATTTTATGCTTATTGCTTGGCCAAGTTCTTTTAATGGTTCCTTATTGATTCACAATATAGTATATATTTATATGGTTTGTAAATGTTGCCACTAAAAGATGATCAATATTCCCCATTTAGAAAAGAGTCAACTGGATACCAGTTGGTTTACTTTGCATCTTTTTGTTTCTTTTTTCAGAAACTTTTCATTGAATCAATCTTAAAAACTTATCTTTGTGAAATTAACACATTGTTTTTATCTGCATGACTTGTCTTCTGTTAAAATTTTACATAAATTCTCACTTTTCACTAGATCTTCAATAGATTCTCATTCAGAATCTATTGCTGCTTCAATATTTACAAGCTGCTCTGTCATCAGATAAAAACAAGTAACATTTTTATTGTTCTACCACAATTGATGGCTCTACTTAGTCCTACTTAGATCTTATCTGTCTATAAAGCAGCTGCTCTAAGAGTCTTCTGTCTGGAAAACATCCGTCTCTTCTGAGTTACAGCATCTTTAAATAATCCCTGATTGAGAATTTATGAGAAGTTTTCTTTTTTTTTATCATTTTGGGTCTAGACTTTTAACTTTCTTAGGAATGCACGGCGTGTTTTATGTACTTTCCTGTGACAAGCATAGAAACATTTTTGAATATTTATTTAAATAATCTCAGCTTGAATGAGTTTTCCAAATGCAAGCAATCTGCAGAAAATATAAAATTTGTCTTCCACGATGCGCACACATTAATATCAGAATAATACAAGAGGCAATATAAAATGCAAACACCATGCTGTAGACATCAGGGTTATGATCTCTGGAGTTTGGTCTTTTCCACGGCTGCATAAGTTTAGAAAAAGAAAATAGAGTATGATAATTTATCTGTTTACTTAAATTTCTTTGTGTTTACTCCTGTTATCCGTCCCTCCATCAGTCAAACATGATGAGTAAAAGAATCAACTTCAGCCTTGAATGGCATGTACAGTAGTTCTACACGTTTCTATTATTTTCACTCCCAACATGGGGCTGCAGCGGTCCGAGCCGGTGCCGGTGAGAGATGCACAGAAAGAAGGAAGTCACGGCAGTGCACACAGCAATTTAAATTTTAATTGCCTAGATTTATCTTCCCTGTACAGTGTGACGGGGTGATAACTAAGGCTGATAGCACAGAGAGCCTGTTTGTTAAAGCCTGGCAACACATCCAGATATCTGGGCAGGAGTCACAACAAGAGCCCAATGGATTTAGTGCAGCATTTCTTTGGCCTTCGACAAACACTCATATACACTGTACAACGCGCACGGCTCAGCTGAGGCTTAAGTGCTGGTTCACTCCCAAAGCTGAGCAAATTGCTCGATCTCAGCCTGTCTGCGGCACTTCATCACATGTACTCAGGAACACAGTAGATTGCTTTAACAGTCAGCAGCAGAGTGCCAAGGTAAGCTTTTCCTCCGGTTGCTCAGTCAAAGGTTAAACAAACTTTTCGTGATTGGCAGCAAATAAAGCCACTCTGTCGATGCAGGTTAAGTGTTTAAAATCCTTATCTTATCAAGGTCCTTATTAGATCCCACAGTATGCCAACTATCCTTGCCCATGCAATGTTCCCGCTCTGGTGTCCTTCCATTCTTAGCAACTTTATTACTTACATGATGTGTGTATCGTTGCCAAGCTCTTAAGTGGGCACCGATTTGATCTTGTTCTGAATATCTTCATGTCGTGCTTTATGACAGGATGTTTGTGTAAGCAGAGATTGTAGATCCACGCTCAGTTTGAGATTTGCAAATCCTGCTTGGTCCATTACAGGCAAAACTTAAAAGCTCACAGGAATAAAAGCCAGGAAATTTCACTCCACTCGGCCATCTTGCTTTCTTAAAGCATTGCTCTCTCTCTCTCTCTCGCAGCCTGAATGAACTCCGGACATGTTTTTTCCTTTTAATAGTTTCTCTCGTTTCTCTGTGTTTTATAACAACGCTGTTACTGAAAATGAATAACAATTAGTTCACGTAGCACATTAATCAAATCCACACTGAAAGGTGGATTTTTGACTTTCTGATCAACAGTCGAGGTTGACCAAGCAGAAAGTCAGCTGATTATCATCACCTGCCAATTCCTCCGTAGTTAATAAAAAACCATAATGCACTTCCTCATGGAACAATACACAGTCTGCAAACCGATTGGTTTGTTCAGGTGTCGACTGAGCTAAACCAAACATTGTGTTTGCAGCAAATGTTACATAAGCCTGGGTTACAAGCTGATGGGAAAACTGTATTACATAAATGTATGCATACATTTATTTTCACTGTTAACATTTCAGCTGCACAGCAGTAACATCTCTTATCTTCTGCACTGGAAGCACCACCTAAAGCGGGAAACTGGTTAGGTCAGCATCAGAACTTGGTCTTGCTTAGCCCAGAGCTTGAATATAATTTTTTTATATTTATGTCTAAACATAAGAGCTTTTTAATCCTCTGAGATTTAAATTCACTCCAAATTTGCAGTAATGTGGCTGAAATATGTTTATGCCCTTATTTTTACACTAGAACGTAGGAAGAGTGCCTCATTTTCTAGCCGTTTAGAAACTGCGTTGCTAACTAAATGTGTTCCTTCACTCTGGACTGATGTATTTGGACATCCTGGATGCTGTCAAGGTTACAAAGTGTAATTGTGTTTGAAAGTTAGGCTACTCCCATTTATCTTGAAATATAAACTGTTGTCTGTTGTGACTCGAATGTCCTCAGAAGCCCTGCCCTTTGCCCCCTTTTTCACGCTCCGCAGAAACTAGTAAGGTATGAAGAAGCAGAGCAGAGACAGGTAGGTGAAGATAATGTTATTAGAGACGACAAAGGCAAAAGGAAATTCCCAGAATGGGACGCTGCTGTCATCTCAATGGGAACAATGTTTGTGCCGTGTCTGAATCAGCTTTATTGGCCAAGGAGTTTTGTAAAAACAAAACAAAAAAAATCTTCTATTTATTCAGTTTGTTATGAAATTTGACCTAATGTTGTTAATAAACAGTATCAAAGAACACCAAAACTCAGGGAGGTAATGTCAAATCACTGTTGTCCTGTTTACTCACACTTGGAAAAATAGGAAAGTTCAGAGCTCTAGATTTTTGTTTCAACCCTCTTCAGCGTTTCAGTGATGTTACGCTCTGGACTTTGACTGAGCCATTTGATTTGTTGTTTTGGCCTCAGCTTTCACTCTAGAATGCTTTCTGTTCAAACCCTGAAACTGGAAAACAAGCCCACATCATCACCCTGCCACCTCCATACCTGACAGTTGGAGGAACAGGTTGAAACATTGCAACATGATCTCTATTATAGCCAAAAACTTTTTTTTTTTTTTTTTTTGACAAGCCGCCTCACATTTGACTATAAACCACTCCATCATATAGAGGAGATCTTGATCAAGGCAATCACAGCAAAGTTCTGAGGTTTTGTTTCTTCACAACAAACCCAAATCATCATCCCTCCTCCACTGTGCTTTACAGTTAATTTGTTGTTAATGAGCTGATGTGCATTATTGCCAAACAACTTTACTTGGCAATTGTTTGTACAAAGTATATTGTTCTAGACGACTTGGTCTTCATGCAGGAAAACTTGATGAGGCGTTCTCCATCAGCCTTTCAGCCTTTTTCATATGGTTCTGCTGGGAATTTAAACATTTATCACGTCAACTGAGGCCTCTGGAGATGGAGTTTGGGTATTTTTGTTTGTTTCCAGGAATTCTGATGTTGATAAAGTTGATGCTTTCTTAACTGTATACCACTGGAATATAGTGGGTCTTAATGAAAACAACAACAAACAGCAACAATAGTTTCTGTCTTTTTTAACTCATATTTGGATCCTTCAGACCTCCAAACTGTCGGCACACCAGTTTCTTATTGCCAAAGTATCCAAACCTGGTTATTAGTTCCTCGAGTGCATTTGATTAGCTAAACTGTGGCCACAGATTAATCTGAAAGAGCTCCTGACTCCTTTATCGCCAACTTGAGTTTTGCTCTACATATTCCTCAGACTGGAACTGATTTATTCAACATCAATATTAACATGCCCCACCCCAAAAAAAAAAAAAAATTTAAGTTTTGCAAGTGCATATTAGCTCAGCAGGCTTACTTAGCTACAGCTAATAATTCAGTGATTCTTCCCCAAATCCCTAAAAGATGGTTAATATTCTCATGCTAAAAAAGTAAAGAGCATTTTTCCATGAAATATTGAGAACAAGAAGTCCCTGGCATGTCACACAGCGCAAATATGATCAGTTAGATCCTGCCTTTCTCCCCTGCCTCTTTCAATCTGCTCATCTTCCACCCGTCCTACATGCATCGCTTAATTTTCCATGCCTTTCAGTCAGCTTCAAAATAAAGACGTTCGACCTCCATCTGTGGATTTTTTATTTTTTTTTTTCTAACGCCCTCTGCTTTCCCTCCTTCTGTTAGCGCGCTATTCCCAGCTGCCACCGAGACTTGTTTTTCAGGCACACTTGCATCAACAAATGCAATGAAAGCGTAATTGAATAATTTTCTTAAGGGATGCGAAGGCATAATGTGTAATTTCGCTGTGCCACCATGCTGTTTTATAATATGCTCTCACTCCGTCGCCCCGGAGTTTCATCTCTGGCTTCTCCATGTGAGACGGCACCAAGTGGGCGATGGTGAGGGATGTGAACGATTGCATGTTCTATTTTTCTTCATATCCCTACACTGATTTTCATCCCCTCCTGCCTGCTACCCAACAATTAAAACCTTACAAATGTACTTAATTAACTGCAATAACGCACACTTAAGATCTGTTACTGGAAGTGTAATGAACCCTGGCGACGCTCCAAAAAAAATAAAAAACAAGCAAAATTGAGTTTAAGAAACTAGCTTTACTCCTCCGTTTGCCCCGGGGAATCTGCAAAAAAGGTACGCCTGAGGTGGAAACGGGCAAAGTGAGAATGGTTGGGTTTTATTTAGATGACAGCAGCATGAGCTCGTCTTTTGATTGAGGGCTCATCAAGTAGTTAATGTTGTGACTCCCGGTGACTGATGGCCTTCGGGAGATAGTGGAACGCTGAGTGGAATAATGACTTGCTGCTGCTGCAGAGAAACCCTATTATCAGACTGTCAGCAGACGTATAGAGCTCATTTATAATTAGCATCACGATAAGAATTTAAAGATCAAGCTCGAAACGCTGGTTTACGCATTCTTGTCGCTTACTTGCTTTATTTTTACCTTGATTTGCAATGACTGAGAGGCTAGCAAGAGTTGCACAGTAGCTAAAAACAGGTACATTTGTATAAAGTGAAAGAAATAATATGTCAGAAAGTTAGTACTATAAAAATAACAATGATTTTTCAAATAGAATTGTTCTGTGGCCTCCACAGTCTTGGAAAAAATTACTCACTTCACAGTCATGTGGTCATTATCACCGACACCCATAGTCATTGAATAGATAGTATAAAATGAACGAAAGGTTTTGGCGTAACTTGATGGATGAATCTCCTTTTTCACAAAGCAAAAAAGGGAAAGCGGATGATTTTCTGGCCTTTGCAGGTGGACAAGATCAGTTTCACAACTAATTATTGGTCGATCAGCCAGCGTTAAGGAAATCAGACCAGCTGATCGATCAGTGCATCACCAGTTTGAATATATAGATATATATAATGTATATCGTTGCAAAGTTTACTGGAAGGAAAAAGTGTGATTGAAATGAGATTCTTAGATTCTTGGGGGGCCTTTTTGTAGCCTCCATGCATTTTGCAGGAGTTGGAAGTCAGCCTGCGTCTGTAGCACCTTTGACTAGCAAAGTAAGTTATTCACAGTCTAGTGTTGTCTGACTTATAGGCACAAACAGCATGAGTTAAAAGCAGAAACAACACTCGATGACTTCAGCCTACAAGAAAGACGAGAGATGCTACTTAAATTTGAAGCAGTTGCTCGCTCAACAACAGGACTGCTCCATCTTCTTTGTCCGCCATTGTTGTTTTGAAAAGAACGACATGGAGAGACTCCCAGTGCAGATTTACAGGTTGTCCTGACATCAGTGCAGGACGCCTGTCGTCCCTCACTGCCGTCTTTCTTTAAGAAATTCCCAGCTGTGTGGAATGTCGTCGCTCTGGATTAGTGATATGAAGTCAGAGGGAGTTTATATGGAGAGGTTTCTCAAGAATAACAGAAAGAAAATCTAAGTATCAATAGCAAAGCTATATATTTTTTTAATTTATCCACTAAAATAGATTAATGTCTCAATGTTTCTATAGTTTACAGAGATGCTTGTTTTGTTCTTAGACAAACCAGCAAAGGAAAGATGACACAATGCATCATATATTTTAACCTGATTGTTTGTTTGTTTTTTGTTTTTGCTTCAGCAGCAGCATCAGCTTTCCAGGATGCCTGTTTGTGTGTAATCACCAAATCTGTTGCCTTGACTTAATCCTGCTACTTTTCTTCCCAAGCAACACATTACAGCAGCTTAAATCACTCCAAGAGTTGGTGCTCATGTGTGTCTTAAGACAATAAGATGCTCTCATACAGTAGTTTATTATTTGGCTTCCTGCAGTGTGATGGATGCACGGACAGTAGTTTGTCTCTAATTATCATTAGCCTCCCGGAGAGGAAAAACCTGTTGTAATTGCAACTCTTATTTCTGCAGCGCCTTGATCAGCAAATGACTCTCCTCCTGCTGTTATGCTGAATGGAGATGGTTGTCTTTTGTAGAAGTCCAAAAACGATTCTGGCAGCGATGCTGTGAAATTCTCCATGTGTGTTTTAAATCATTTGAATAACTTTGGAGCAGGAAATCTACCGCTTTGTCATGTTGGGTCATTAAAAGTTGAGTTTAAATAAAAGGTGCCTATCAAAAATGTTGAAATGTAAGTGGATTATTAGAATTATGTACTTTTTTTATATGTGTTTAACCAGCAAATCTTAATAAAACAAGAATTTTATTCTAAATTAAAAGTTAATTACCGTGTCCTAGTGGGTCCAGCTTAACTTTACCTGCTTCCAGGATGACGGACATCTGCATTTATACTGATCATCTGTTGGCGGGGCTTCCTGCCTGGTGTGATTAACCTCAGCATCTTTGGTTAAACTCTCACTGTGAATGTGGGTCTTTCCACTCAGCCGTTGCTCCTGCTGCCACTGTGGTTGAAATTACAGCATAAAAATGTTTGTTGAAGTTGTTTTTCTCTATATAGGATGCTAAAACTGAGAGATTCTGACCAGATGCAATGTTGTAGTCGTAAATCGCCGCTGTACCAGATTAGCTTAACTTGTTTTGATGTCTAAAGTCATCTGAAACTATGTAGAAGTGTATTTTTATAGACCAGATTAATTTTGTGCCTTTTCCTGAGGCACATAAATGTAGTCACATGGTCACTGAATGCTTCCTTCCTAAATATATCATCATATTAATATGAAGTTACATGAAAATGACAGTTTGCTCAACATGTGGCGTGACATAGTGTTGTCATCATGTTGGCAGACTTCTACAAAAAAGTGTAGAGGAAGGACTAAAAGGGATTAAAAATATAATTTTCCTTTTGTGATATGTAATTTGTCAGGAAATGTGGATACAAGAAGTGTAAACAGAAGCGAGGAAAGAAAAGATGACAAAAAAGTCACTAAAAGTCACGGGAAACATAAATTAATTGTTCCTTATTTGCATGCGTCTTATTTTTAAACATAGTAAGAATGGGCAGCAATTATGACTAAAAGCTGGCATATTACATATGTGAGATTGAGTGTGTAGTTTTGTAAAGCCACTTCCTTACCAAGAGTGGAAGAAAGGAGGAGCTGGTTTTAATATTTAATATTGTGACATTTCCAGGCAAACAATGTAATGGTGATGGAGGGATTCCACAGCTCAAACCCGGGGGTCATTTTTATTCCGTATTTTCTCAAAAATGATTGATTTTGATCTATTTTTTTTACATCAGAAAAACACCCAAACCCTTTAGTAAGGGCTTGCAGATGCAAACACTGATGGAAAAACATGCACATTTTTTTAAATAGTGTTTTTTTGGTATCTGTTGTCCTTTTATGCAGGCTTGTCGGCTACATCTGATTCATGGTCGGCCTTGTGCTGCCTCACTCCAAAGAGATTTAAGAGAACAGATTCACTTTGGATTCACCTGCTGCTCTTTTGGGGCGCCGTTTTCAAATCTCCTATTGCATGAATTCCTGGCAGAGCTGTAGTGTTTTGTGTTGCATAGTAAATCTCCTGACCTGTACTCTTTGTTTGCTACTCGCTGTGTGCACATGCCTCGCCTCTGAGCACGGCGGTGTTTATGTCTGCATTGAAGAGGGGGGTCCTTTTGCTGTATTCCACCTCAGGTTTTGCTCCATTTATTTTAACTGATGGCTATAAACCCAAGCTATGTATTCACCACAGCAGGCCAGTTCACCTGAGTATACAAGTGGCTGTTATATCGACCAATCTATTGAGTCATTAAATAGTGAAGCTGGCTTCGGGGCCTTGTCTGAGCTGGGTGTGTATTTGGAGGGAATACAAAGTTAGTAATTGTAGCGTTTAGACTGAGATGTTATCTGGGGTTTATTTGACTAGGTGTAATTTCTCTTAGTCAGCGTGATAACTTCTCAGATAAAACCCAATGGATCATTTGTCTTCTCCGTTATCGCGGTAACATCAGACTGTGCGCACATGCTAAGCTAGTATACAGTGGTGTGTTAGCGCACACAAACACACATGTGCTGCCGAAGAGACAAAACAAAACGTGCATGAACATGTCCGCACATGCAAAACGGAGGTGGACATGCACAGTAATAACTAGCTGGATTCTAATTGTCAAGATATTAGAATAGCATAATGACTTAATAGAGAAATAATGGTGCAATTAGGGCCACATTTGTTTTATTTTATCTGCTAGTTTTAGTTGATTTTTTATTTTTTTTTACCCGGCAGTCACTTTCCAAAAATAAATCATAGTTTTCAATTGTTGCTTGGTACAAGCAACTTATACTGAACGCTCAGGAAGGTGTTGTTCTTCTACAGTAAATATTCATCAAGGCGGTAAAAAAGTATTTTTCTTCTTTCCCTCTAAAACACTCGACCACCTGTTTTAACAGATCAAACATGCATTAATATGCATTAATATGTGAAGTGGAAACCGTTTTGATACAATCGTTTAAGGTCTGTCATATCACCGCTCTTGGGGGTTCAGCCAATCAGAGCTAAGGAAAATGAATGGCACTCCTGGATTGGCTGCATTGCAAATGGCAGTCAATGCCTAGGCATTTTGTACTTTGTTCTGAGTGTTATAGATATGCTTTATTGGAAAATTGGTAATAAATAATTTGCAATCTGTCTACGGCTCTAAAACCCCCATCACAAAAAAATAAATAAATAGTGTGTCTTTCTAAAAATATTGGTAGTATCTTGTCTCATTAATGTGAACCTTGTGTCGTTAATAGTCTTGTGAGTTTGCTTTAACCATACACACTTACCTCCAAAGCCCACCGATATTTGGGTTCCTCACCTAACCGTACTGGAATGAAGCATGCTGTTTGCCCTGGAAGTGAAACCGTCCTGCAGAAAAAGCAATTATTTATTTAATCATGCTACTCTCTCAGACGAACATTCGCTCCAGATTGATACCAAATATCAGTTGACTTCTCCAGCATGAGGATATTAGCCACGCGGTATTGGTGATGATGTGTCTTATGCATTCTGATCAAATATTCCGTTACTCTGTCAGCTCTGCTGTACGTAATAGAGTCGGCCAGATCCATGTTCAAACAGCATTAAGCTCTCAACTCTCTCACTCCAGCTGCTCTATCCAAATAATGACCTTGCTCTCCGTGTGCTTACCACACCTCTGCTGTTTGGCTGACACCTTGTGTGTACTCTGGCCTGATGGGAATGATTGTTGCATCCAGGCTTATTGACACTACTGCAGCATCAATCCACTGTTGTTGTTTTTTTATACACACACACATGTATATATATACATACACACACACACACACACACACACACACACACATATATATATATATATTTGTTGCTGGACTGGTGAGGAGATATTGAGGGATTTGGAGGGAGGATGCTGCTTCTTGCTGAGATTTTGCTGTGGATCTTTTGCTGTGATGCTTATAGTGATGATTTATTGATTTCTGTGAATTCTGCAGGCAGTCTCTACTCGAGGGGTGAGAGGTGAAAGACATTTCTAGCTACCTATGTTTTTGTCTGCCTTTTATTTGTCCAGGACGGAGCTCGGGATAATCTTCAGATTTACCGTTTCAGTGAAAATGTATTGAAACGTGGCAAATGTAGTTAGCTCAATAAAGAAATATTGCTGCTTTTGCATTACATCTTCAAATTTTAAGCAGTGTAAGTCATCCATTCTCTTTGAAACTCTGGTCACATTGCTTTGGGTTTAGCTTGAACTGAAAACTGATGGCTGTCTTACAGATGCTCACCAACAGTTGACGTAATCAACAAAAATATTAAAACTGGCGTCTTGTCAGAACCAACTAACTGGAAACCAATACAGCCCATCACTAATCTGTCTAATGTTGCTGTGGGTATAGATGCACATTTATCCAGGTACCATCTGTTTGTTGGTTCCCAACCATATAGTCAGACAGAGATTTAAAGAGGAGAGGTCAAAGCAAGTGAAATGGATTAGCACCTGCTTGCCAACAACTGATGGTGCCAACCAGGGCATGTAAACGAACAGCAAAGTTGTTGATTTCTAACCCAGATAATGAACCTTTAGCCAGTCATGAGGCTTCATCAAGGCATCTGCATCTTCAGTCAGAGGCTTTTCTTCAGATTAATTGCAAGACTGACTGCTACTGGAGATCCTTCTACTCACAGCATCATCTTCCACGACTCTTGGATGATACGAGTTACGATAACATTGAATTTCTCTTTGAGAATTCAAAAATTTAGTTGAATCGTATTGCATTTCTGTACAAAAATTATTTAGAGGAATCAAGTCATAATCATCGAACAGCACACACATAAAGAAATGACCATACATATGGAAGTTGACATGTTCTCATTTACTCCCCTGCTTCTGTCAGCCAGTTTTCTTCTTCCTAATGATGATAGCTGAAGTACCGGCATGGAACATGTGGTGAAATCATCATGTTGAAGATTTAATCGATGGTTTTACGAGGGGAGTCGACCCGTCTTGGTCCTTTCAGGAGAGAGACGCGATGACTCCACATCATCCCCTCCACCCTGCTCCTCTACCCTGGGGTCCTGTTACACGCGTTGGTGTCCTCCTGATTCAGGAACGTCATCTCTTGGCCAAGTCTTAGCGTAAAAACCGACAACCTAAAGTAGTTTTCCGAAAGGAATATTTGAGGAAATCCCCAGTAATACTGCAGTGAAATCATTATGCATGTTACTGGAACCAGCTAACATGTCAGGAAAATAAAAAACACACCTCAAGGACTTATGTCATGATGGCTGATCACATGATTAATGACTGTCCTTGAAGAGCGCCTGTTTGTGCTATGATTTACCAAACTCACTGCTCATCTGCCTAACCCACCATGGGCATGTATGTTAATTAATTACGGGTATCTTTGATTGCAATTGAGATGATTGCTTCACCTTGCTCCCCTTATAGGAACAACCTCATCAACTCGGTGTGGAACCGTTTACTGCTGGGAACATATGGGGTTTAAATCAGATGTACTCTTGCTTAGATTCATTTCTTGATCTTCAGTAAATATTTTTGATTGATTCACTCACCTATCACCCCTTAAATTCCTTGGCATACCGAGTGTCACTTGGTGTAATTTTTGACTGGACGGATCAATATGTTTGCCCCATATCTACAACCTGAGATGAAAACACACATCCAATAAATGCAAACTCTGCAAAATCATGTCAGAAATGTTAAGGGCCTAATCCACTTTGAAATAACGACTCTCAAGTCACTGTACGCCTGTCTTCCTCGTCCATGAAAAGCTCTCCACTCTGAAATGTAGCAGCTTAGGAAACATGCCTCCCCACCCCTTACCCAACTCTTCCTTTTTTTGCCATCTGCTTTGAAATGAAGGCACATGTTGGAAAGTAGGCTAAATCCAGAGTGACAGCTTTTTCTCCCTCCTATGTTAAAGCAGTTGCTGTAGGCGGTGTCCAATAGCATGGGAAATGAGCGAAAGGAGTGAGCCGGTTTATCAAGACACAACAGCCTCACGGTTTCTTTGATCTGTACTTTTAGTACTCACTCACAGCGTTGTTATAGTTTCCAATCTGCACTTTCACAGAGACTCACTTTATTGTCATTTCACTCGTTGGCTACTTTACTAGGGAGGTCGTGCAAGTGTAACATGAACCAATTACTTATGTCGTCACTGTAGGTTTCTTCATTAACCTACCGGAAGTATCCACTGGAACATAGTAGTGATAAAAAGAAGGACGTGGTCAGCAAGAGTACAGAGGCTGATGCAAAAGTCAGTAGTAAGGGGCTCAGGGTTTGGTAAGAAAACACCCCCACTCACAACATCATCCCATCAGCAGCAGCCTGAATAGTTGAAGTCAGAATGGATACATTTCATGGTGTTTATGCTGGATAATAAAGCTGAGCATCTCAGTGTCTTCTGCTGTTGTCCACATAGTGCAAAGATAGGTCAGCTCACAATCAAAGTCACTTCAGTTCCCTTTCCAACCCATTCTGATGTTCTCTTACTGGTGCTTTGTGATGCTAGCAAACATGCTAACTCAAACGTGCTATTGGTCTGTGATTTTGTGAGTATTGTTGATGCTACTAAGAGTAAATAACATTGGTTAGAATGAAAAATGTTATGTTTTTACCCATGTAGGAAAATCTACATGCAATAATCAATCTGTGTTTCGATAACATGACTTGTTAGCTTTGATCCCGCTCTTTCTCCAACTCACTGATGTTAGCTCAGCCCCTGACTCTCAGCTTGTGCCTTAAAGACAGAAAACATTTGCTGACCTGAAGTTTGTTTCCTTTTTATCCTTCTTTTCTTCTAGATGGATAAATGTTAGCATGGAACTATTACATTATATTAACATGTACCTAAAACATAGGAAACACATTAGGTTTTATACAGGATATCAGTCACTTCATGTTTTAAAGCAATTCCTGAAAATCTCTCTGATTAAAAATGCATGATATTGTTGCTATAAAGACTTTCTGACACTAAAATTGTGACCTAACATCACTTAAGCCATTAAGGCTAATGCACATTTATCTAAATGTTAACCTGAATTTATTGATTTTTACGTAAACTGCTTATTTTTAGCATCTATTAAATGTTTGATTGCCTTTTGTATAAGAGTCTCTGTTGATATTTATATTAAATACATAAATGGAATAAACTTGTTCTTCAGCTCATCTGTTTGGCATGAGAACGAAGCAAACTCTTGTTCTTTTGTTAGTTCACTTACACAGCTGCCATTTTGTGGCTTTTAGACATTGTAGGTTGTCTTAAACCTCCAATTATGGACCAGCCACAGTGCACATCTGAGAGGCGTAAGCAGTTACATATGGGCACTCTTTCTCTCCTTCTCAGACGCACTTGCACACAAAATACACACTTGATGTTTCCACGCTGGAGGCTTAGGGCTGTGATCTTTCCAAAGGTTTTCCTCCCGCGGCCCGTGTGCCAGACTGTCTGGAGAGCCACGGAGGGGTTGGCGTCTCCTTGCCTGCCGAATGAAAAAGCCAGCAACGTTTGCTTTCCGTAGCACAGCAGACAGCTTTCCCTCACGGCCCTCCCTCCCAGCCCCCACCTCCCACTCCTCTTGAGGAGGATTATCGGCAGAAACTGGACGTTTGATCCTGACTTGCTCTCCACCATGGCTATATCCGCCTGACAAGGCTCTTTGAATCTCTGTCTTTCCCAAACTTCTCACTTGCAGCTGCTTTAAAAAAGATAACAGCTAAGCCTTTTTTTCCCTCCCTCCCTACTGTCTGCTGTTTAATGTCTCAGATGTAGCTCTTGTCTACCTGGAAGCTGGCAGTACAGCTGGGTCACTGATATGCTTGGATTTAATTGAATTTCAACCAAGATGGTGCAGAAACGATCATAGAGACAGGTGTGGGTAATTTCTGACTGTTTCCTCTGATAATGCAGAAGGAGTAGGTAATTAGCTGTCTTGAAGATGAGAGGGGCTCTTGCATAAAAACATCCCGATTGCATGCTTGCCTGTGTGAAAGATTTTTTTTATTTTTTTTTTAATTCTGCTCACTTTCCGGTCTGATGATGTGTTTTTGTTTTAACAGTGATTAATTGCGAGGGACAGTGCCAAAGAGCTTTCTAAAGTAATTTGCACTGCAAGTATAAACAGGAAGTGTGTTTCCAAATGCAAAATGCTGTTGACTGTTGCAGCGGTTTGCAAGGGGAGCCGAGATGAAACTGTGCTCCGGTGATGCAATGTGACAGAGGACAGCACTGAATGACCTTAAGCTGTCTGAGCTAAAGTGTAAACAAAGGTGCTTCATTTAGGCCAAAAATCTGATGTGCTCATGGAAACGAGTAGAAAAAAAAAAGTCCCGTTCCCTTCAGTTGAAATTGAATTTCAAGTGGATTGTTTTGGTTTTTCTAACACAAAATAAGACATATTTTTTGAAGTAAAAAGACCGTTTCCTGCACATGTATTTAGTAGCCTAATAAGCAAACGGAATAGCTCTGTGTAATTGAATCGGTGTATGGATGCAGCTGCGTTATGAAGGCCTCAGGAGACGCTTTGAGAACATTGGTGACGAACCGCATCATAAAGACGGAGGAACACGGCAGACAGGCCGGGGAAAGTTGTGGAGGGGTTTAAAGCAGAAAGAGTGCAGTACAAATTCAAACCTACCTAGACACGACCCCCATCTAAACCAACAGGCCTGACATGGAAACTTATTACTTAGAGAAGAGGGAAAGTGGAAGGGATGCAGAGATTGTGGATTACACTTCAACCTTGATCACACAATCCTCATATTTTAAGGATGTTGTTCTTTAGTATGGTTACGTGTTGATTTATTACATAAAAACCGAATAAAACACATGGAGCTTTGGCTGCGATGTGACATAATTTGGAAAGGTTTGACGTCTTGAGGCAATTTAGCAGGGGATCATATATGCAGTGTGAAAGCTGCATGACAGGAGCCTGAAGAGTTACTGTCTCTCTCCTGCCTGGACAGAGCTGCTTCACGGCTTGCTCCCATGCATACATCCGAACCCACATCAGCCCCGCCACACCCCGCGTCGCGGATCATTGTCTCAGGGCCGAGACTACGGACTGAGACATGCAGCCTTCAGATGTGCAGCAAGCAGACGTCGAGTGACGCTGACTGCCAGCTGTGAGATAATCAGTCAGCCCATCTAAGAAAAGGCTTCCCTAAAGCTCTACAGCCGTTTTGGCCAAGTGTAGTCTGCATGAGCTGATCTCTATTTAAAACCTGAAGACGATGGATTCACACAATGGGGCGTATCTAATAGACTCCTCTGCCAAAAGAAATTTAAAAGACTATTTATTAAAAGTCAGACTATAGTACGTTTTAAATCACTTACAGTGTTACTGGTAGTCCAGATAAGTAGTTGTAAAAAGTCTTAAAATAAACTCAGTGGATCTTTGCCTTTTCACTGTTCACAGTTTGCAGGTTTTTCTGCAGAGTGTAGCTCTAAATTTGCCTATTCCTAGACTTTTTAGAGCATGTCTGAAATATTCAAAAGAAAATGCATCTTGGGAAGCTGAACTAGCGATGCTCCTTGAAATGCTGTTGTCTGGTGTTTACACACTCAGTCAATCCAAGAGGATTGTTTGTTTTCCTTGGCGCTGATGAGCAGAGTTAAAGAAGAATATGAATGTTTGTTTTTAAGGCATTGCTAAGACAGTTTTTACTGTATTTATTAATGTATATTAAGGTCCTGTTTTTCAACTGTTGTATTACATATTATAAAAAAATCTACTCTGAATTATGTACAGGTTTCAGTCGACACCCAGATTACAGCATCCTTTCTCCTCTGCAAGCGGCACCACACACTTCCTCAGTTTGAATGTTTCAGTGTATGTTTCACATACATTATAGGTTTTTCCACTGAATAAAAGTATTTAAATGAAAGTTAGAAACATTTTTCAGCACGAGCTAATTCTGCTGCGATAAATTTATGTGACTATCAGCAGTAACTATTTGTGTGCAAGGTGCTGTCCTTGCTATTTAAAAAAAAAGAAAGATGACAATGTTTTATGTTTTCATTCATGTAAGAACTGTTTATATATCTCTGAAAGGTTGGAAGTCTGATTGGACTCAAATCATTTCATAGCAGATCATTTTCCACCTATTCACTCGCCTTGAACACGGTTATGTGTGCACTGAAAAATAGAAGATTGTGTTATTTTTCCTCTCTACCTTCCACTAATGTGCCTTTGCATGACATGAGAGATAATTAACACACAATATATTGTGAAGTAAGCAATCTGTCAGTGTTGGAGAAAGGTGCAGCATTGGCCCAAACTGAGTATAATAGCAGCAGTAAGCTGAAACACACCCTGCCCTCTTTGTTTCATTATAGGTTTATTGAGTACTTATACCAGAGGTACAAAAAAAGGTACTTAATGCAACACTTTCCACTTCCATAACTATTTGTGCTTAGTTATTTCATTAAATAGCAGCTGACATCTTTACTGTAGGAACAAATATAACTCATTGATCGATTAAAAAATACTTGACATGAATTTATCAAACCGGATAAAAGCCGAAGTCGCAATATTCAACAAGATTTTGGCCTATTTAAACTTAATCTTTTGCTATGGCTATAAAAATGGCTTTTGTAAATTTTCTTTCAGCCTCAATTTCTCCTCAGTTTAGTAGGTATAAGCTCAAATGAGACATATATTGTCTTTTTTACTTTTTTTACGTTTTGGCACATCAACAAGAGGAAAATTTGTATTCTGTTGCAATTTTGTGTGACAGAAATAATTCATACAAAATTTGTGGCGTGTATTTCTGTTAACTCTCTGGAAGAATATAAGGTAAGAACTTGGTCGTTGTTGGAAGAAAGCCATCAGAAGCCCAATTTATTGTCCTGTAGAGAAAACTAGAAAACATGCAATGACTAGAAGAGACGGTAAACGATCATCCTGAAAATACTGACCCCAAACCGACAGGTGGTGGATTTCTTTCTTTCCTTTTTCTTTTTTGCATACGGCAAGGATTGTCACTACATCCTTGTTTAATTAAAGAAAAAATGCACTTAACTCATTCATCTAAATTCACATAGTTCATTCATTTGAAGCTGCAAAATGCAGCCGTGTTGTTGCTGTGCATCTTCGGTGTCTCTTTCTCAGGCAGGAATCAATTCGTCCTCTCTATCTACAAGTCAATTGCTTTGGCTTCACGTGGGATTTCCTCAGTGAAACCAACAGGAATGCGAAGCGGATCGCACATGTCCGATCTGTGAAGCGGCTGATTGGTGGACTGTGTTGTGCTGCGGATCTGCGAGTGGATTGAACCCGTGTTTATCCAAGCCGTGTGTTGAATAAAGCGGGCCGAGCTCAGCCTGGAGTCAGATGGGTAATTAAGAGTCTGGTCTCCGGTGTTAACAGCGTTAGTCACCTTGGAGATAATCGACAGCACAAAGCCGCATCCCTCCATGTTGCCGATAGCCTCCTCAGGTAATCCTGCACAAACAAGAACTGTTCCTGTATGAATTAGGACAGCAGCAGCGACAAAAATGTAATTCAAAAAGACAATATAGAATCGTTCAACACAGTGATATATTGTTGAAATGTTTTACTTTCATAGTTTTCATGATTATGGCTTAGAGTCAATGTGAAAACAAAATGTGTATTCCAGAAATGGCAGCTTAGTGACAAGCATATCCGTGTATGGTACTGCATATGCACTTTGGAAGGGTGTTTGCTGCTTATAGAAACATATTTTTTCCTTCCACTAAATTTTCAATCAATTCCCCTATGTACAGACCTCCTTCAGCAACTCCTTTTTATGACTTCCTGTCTTAAAATGGGTATCTTTTAATGGATTGGACATAATGTTAACATCTTTGTTGTTCTTTTGTTTGTTTTGTTGGCACAATATTCTAGTAATTATTGGGTTGTCATTAGTTGTGGGCCATAATTCCTAAAATCAACAGAATGAAGTCCTTGAAATAAATCCCTCTGTATATAAATAAATCTATAACTTTCACTTTCTGACACAAATTCCTGAAATCAATCAACTTTTAGCGATTTACCATAAGCCTCCTAATGCGACAACGACACAGCCTCTGCTCTGTGCAGATAACAGACATTTTGCTGAATATTAATGCTCCCATTACTTTGCACCTGTTGACAGAAACTCATAACCAGCATGCAATAAAAATGTATCTTGCTTTGATCTCGTCTCTTAGCATCAGTATAATTTTATTAGCAGCTTTGCAAGAAATCAAAGCCAGTTTGTTTTCCGATGCAGGTCGGCCAGGTTGAACATTATTTAAAGCTGTGGAGCTGCAGCGGTGCTCTGCACAGTTGGGGATCTCTTCGTCTAAATAAAATTTAAGTTACACCTATAGTTTGTGCCTCACCATTTACTTGGTGAGGTAAAAGTGACTGTTTATGCGTCCTCCGGGGGTCTAAATCACGGCAACGAGTCTTTAAGTTGCGAGGGAAACTCGACAGAGGAAAAGATGGATGCCGACTTTCTTCTCGCCCATCCCGTTCATAAATTACCCGGCCATTGATCCATGGTTGTCTGGGATTCTCGGCGGACCTCCTCCTCGCATTCATCACACCCCGCGTCTGCAGCTAGGCCTGAGTGGAAATGTCTCAAACACATCCTCCCCTTCCTGAGAAAGCAGCAGCATGGCCTGTTGCTTGGATACAGCAGTATTTTCTTTTTTCGTTTTTTGATGAAGAGTGGATAAAACCTGAAGGACTGCATTATGCGCCAAGATGTTCCAGCATCTTGGTCCATGTTGGATGTCTGGTTTTATAGTGAGTGAGCGCTGTTTGCTTTAACGGCAGCTGTGCAGAGCGTTTTCCCTGTTTGCAGGCTGCTTTTGAGACAATGCAGGGAAATAAATCACTGTAGGGTAAGCAGGATATCCAGGCTGGTGATAATATTTGTTATGAACTACTGTGAAATCCATCTGCAGACGGAAATCAAGCCGGTCACGCAGAGGTGAATCCAAAAACATGTCTCACGCAGTTTTAATCGCTTTTAGAAACATTGCTGAAAAACTGACATTCAATTACTTGTTTAGAGTAGGAAGAACACATGAAAACATGCGTTACAGTTCAGAAAAAAAATCTAATTTGAATAATGAAGTCTTATTTTTCTGTACGTACACCGTGTTCCCTTTATTTCATCTTAAAGATGGATGAAATGAAACCTGTCTGACAGCATGAAGTAGGCTCAAAGCTGTAAAATGCTTGCGGCACCGAGGAGCTCTGTGCTTGGAGTCGTTCATCATGCACTGAGGAGAAATCAGGGAAAAACAAGGAACCTTTTTCATTCATTAGGTGAAAATAACAGCATGTGATGATGGGTTACTCTGTTTCTTATTAGTTTAACATAATCTAATCTGTTTGTGATATAGCTACAACACAAAGTAGCATCTAGAACCATGTTTAACAGAGCCGTCCTGTAGATTCAAGTACAAATTTCTCCTGAGTGGGAAAACTGACCCACCTACTGACGGCGTGTTCCTCCGGTGCAGCAAAATGCAAACAGTGCCTGCTCCTGCTGGGCTCCTCTGATCTCAGCGCCGCTCCACATCGGCGCTCCTGTTTTTACGACTAGCCACTGTATAAAAGGTAAAGGTGGCCTGGGTTTAATTACGCAGCTGTTCTCTACAGTCACAGTGGCTTTTTTCCTGACAGAGTCAGAATTATCCTCTTTTGTAACGGAGATTAACCCCACTAACGGCATCACTTAGCCTATTTAGCTTCCATATTTTAACGCCTGTCTAACGAAGCGGCTCTGCCTCGACAGCTGGGGGTTCTCCCAGATACAAAACTGTGGTCAATCCTTTCCTACTACAGGCTTTTGGGGGTAACAAGATGAGATTAACACATTTGAATGCAATTTTAATGTAATGCATAATTCATGCAGTGTCCTCTTCTCTTAATTTGAAGGAATATGCCCCTTTTCTGCAGCATTCCAAGTATCAGAGAGTCCCAGTTGAGGGTTGAGGAGAGGAGGGGTTTGGGAGCCTGTCTGCTTATCAGGGTCCTCTGGGCATCTCCTGGCAGATCCTGTCCAAACATTTGCAAAGCTGGACCCGCTTTCATTCCTTAAGTGTAATTGTTTTAGTTAATGCAGGACGCAATGTTCTGTCCCGTTGGTTACGAAACCTTTTATTTTTAGTGACACGGTGACCGTCGGTTGAACTGCAGTCAACACGGAGTCACAGATGCTCGAGCATTGATTTGCTCTCCAGGCCACAAAATGAATTAAAAAAACAAAAAAGTCACACATAATTTCCTGGAAGCAGCTTTGTTTGTGCCGCTAACGCTTTCTCACCTTTTGCCTCGTTGTTGCCAACAGTTGCTGTGCGAAACAAAAAAGACAAAGTCTACAAAGTTATTCCTTAGTCTCTTCACAAAGATGAAGAGCAACAGATTAAACAAATTCTCTTCCTCCAAAACCTCATGAGCTGCAGCAGGGCAAACCCAGAGGAGACATTGGCTGGTTTGAAATATTTATCAGGGCTCATATTGATTTCAAATTAGGCAAATTTAGGGATCACAGTTGGGGGAAGTAGACTCTTGTTAAGATTATCACCTTTGATTTATTTGATGCATTTCAAACCGAATGGAAGCAGAGATTAAATAGTCAGAGATTAAATCTGATTCTGTCAGTGGTTGAACTTTGCTTGTTTAGTGGAGGATAAACATGTGAGAAAAATACTTCACATCTCAGATTATTATACCGTTTTGTTTATCAGTTTGTTTATGTTCGGCTCTTCTTGTAGGACGAACATGTAATACACAGAAAATCAGTTTTTCTTTTTTTTTTTTTTTTTTTTTTCAAATAAGGAGATTTGAGTTATTTAAAATGACAAAGCTTTTAAAATCTTTGAATTTAATTCAGTTTAGGAATACAAAAAATATTGCTGACGTTTTGGCTAGTTTATTTTAGTGTTCTAACAGGTCATATGTTAAGCATCATTTGGTGGAAAATACTACATGTTTGCATTTTAATTAATTAGTCTGTAACTATATACAGAATAAAAGCTGGTAAAGAACTGAATGACTTCTGTGACATTTACAAAGAGCAAACTCATAAAAATGGTACCTGACAGAACAGAATAATAAAAAAAAATTACACTGTAATTACATTGGTATACAGTGTGGTTGATCAATTCCCATTTTACCTTAGCCTTAGTGAGTGTGTAAAGATTTTTAAAGTAGCTTTAAATGTAAAAGTTTTTAAATTTTGACAATGAAAAATGACCTTTTCTTCTGGTTTGCATTAATCTGGTGTGGAGTGCTTTAGGATTGTAGCTGGATCTGCTTATTTCCTGTTGTGGAGGCAATAAAAACGCCTGAATCTTCTTCTAGATCAGTGGTTCTTAACCTTTTTTGAGGTACCGAACCCCCCAGTTTCATATGCGCACTTACCGAACCCTTCTTATTCCCCCTCCCCCCACCCCCCGACACACAGAATACTTTGCGTTATTCTGATTTAGTAATGTAATTACATTAGTTGTGTTACCATCCCCACGCCACTAGAGGCAGTAGCAACCCCGAAAAGATGCGACTAAGGAGCAGATTTAGACTATAGAATTGAGTAAAAACGGTGAGTTTTGCTGAAGTAATTATAGACACAAGTTCAAATCCATGCTGAGAGTGGAGCTCCTTCAATCAGTGCTCCTCTGCAGCTCTGATTGGCTAAGCAATGTAACGTGATCCACTGCAGCAAGTGACGGCAAAGCGGGGCGTCATCACGACTTTACACAAGTGCGTCTTTACCTCCTTGGCAGAGGCTCCACCAAACCCCTGAGACCGACTCACTGAACCCCTGGGGTTTGATCAAACCCAGGTTAAGAACCAGTGATCTAGATGAAACAGGTGATCACCTGTTCACTGGTGATTAATAACAATGTCAAGCACATTTTTCAGCTACAACTAGAAAAATGGAAATCATTTCACTATCTAATGGTCATATGAGCTTATCTTGTGTTTTTTCGCTCTGGGAAAAAATGATGTTTCAAAGTTCAATGTTGCAAGACCAGCTGTAAAAAAAATAAATAAAAAAAATAATTCCTTCCACTCAATGTTGACTCAGTGGCTGAGTATTGGTCGCTTGGTTTGTTTTGCTGACACAAATGAAGTTGGTCATAAAGAGGCTATCATTGCCGATAGTAATATAATGTCTGCTTACATGACATTACAGATAGTAATATAGTGTTTGCTTACATGCGTTTAGATAAGAGGACTGTAGACATTTGAACAATAAAGCAGAACGCTCTCATTCCTTTAGCTCTTGTTTTGATTTTCTCCAAAGACAAAGAGTCTGAGGTTTATGAAATCCATCGTCGCCTCCACCTGGCACCTGGAGGTTCCTTGCTGGATTGTGCATCCCCTGC
Organism: Poecilia reticulata; assembly: GCF_904066995.2. NCBI lineage: Eukaryota > Metazoa > Chordata > Actinopteri > Cyprinodontiformes > Poeciliidae > Poecilia > Poecilia reticulata. The sequence continues at coordinate 21,925,496 of NC_088841.1, forward strand.
AGCTTTTTAAAGTGAGTGTGTGCACTTGCAGTCATAAAGAAGTCTTCCAGGCTCCTCCTGTGGTCATCTGGGTGCATTTTTTGAGTGCTCCATCACCTGCTGAGAGCTTTGGAGCTGACATCTGGGGTGTACGATGATTCACTGCCCCTATTACTTTGTCTGCTGAGGGGATTTTGTTGCGAATCAAATTTAGTCTTCCTCACAGTTCTCAGACAAACATCAGTCTCTTTCATTGACTTTAATTCTCTGACAGGCTGTCTGGGTATCTGATCCTCTCTCTGACTCACCTCAGTTTAACCTGAGTTTGTTTTTCTTTTCTTCCTCCTCCTCTTGTTCTGGGCCCGTTCTGCGTCTGCTAGAGGTTCGAGTCAGATACGGGCAACAACAGTGTTCTTTTCTAGCAGCGACGCGATAAAACATGTTATTAGATTACCACTAATTGTTCATTTCCCAAAGGTGATGAAAGTAGGGATATGAGGGGAGACTGAACAGATTGCTTGATTCTGTTTTTGCAGCCTTTTCTGTGGTGTTCTGCTTACAGTTTGTCGCTTTTTTGGCTTTCGCCCTCGTTATCCCTAACGGAGCAGATCTACAGCTTTGGTGGAACAAGCCTTGTACTTTTCACACGTCGCATTTCTGTAATTTGCTGTTGTTCGACGTTTTGGTGGAAGCTGTAATTTGTAGCTCCTCAGGAATGAGCATGTAGGAGTGTGTGCAGATGAAGGACCACCCACTCAGAGAAATAATGCATTGTTCTATGTGCGACGTAGCGTGGTGATACGGTAGAAGGGCATGTCAGGGTTTTTTTATAAGTCTCTTTGCTCTTTGCTGCTCCTCTCCCACCTGCTCTCCTCCGCCTGTATGTCTCTGACAAGCCTGCCGTTTTCAGGAGCTGTTTACTCTTCAGTGAGAAGTCAAACTGTTTCTTTGCTGTCGCACACAAGCCACCCTTTTAAAAGCCTGCTGACAAACTGGAGTGGGGCTCTCGCGGCTCTCTTTTTAAGTTTCTTTTCCTGGTTAAACTTCCATTTTTTTCAAGCGTCCGAGTTTCTGTTTTCTGATCTTTAAAAGCCCAATTTCTTTAATGTTGACTATTTTGTGCTCTTGCTATTTAGCGTGGCCTTCTGTCGATGGTTGAAGGGTTTCGCCAGGGATCTTTTCCTCATTGCTCACTTAATGCCTCTGACCGGTGACTTTAAAATTTCTTTCTAGAATATTTACTATGCTGAGGAATTTGTGGACATCTCAAAGACTTCATGTTGGGCTCGTCATGTGGCTGAAAACAAGCCCAAATTACTACCCCTCCACCACCGTGCTTGGCAGTTGGCATGTGTTTGTGGTGTTTTGCAGTAATTAGAACATTCTGGCTCATCTAGCCAAAGTACATTGATCCTGTAGTCCTGTGGTTTGTTGTTTACAACTTTACAAACCTAAACCATGCTGCAATTTTAGTTGAGAGAGGAGGCGTCCGCCTCCAACTCTTCCACACAAGGAATAGTTGTTATTTTTTCTCTGTAGAGTTTTGAATAATTTCTCTGAACATTGCATGCCTGACCTTGATCGAATTTATCTGGAAAGATTCTCCGCTGTGGTAAATGTTTTCCACTTGTCAGTGATCTTCCTGAGTTTATAAATGGCTTTCTAACCCTTTCCAGATTGATGCGATGTGACAATTGCCTCTTTAGGTGATGTCAGTGATTTGTTCGTTTTAGCCAGATGGTGTAAAATTTGATTCTGCAATACTCTGTGATACAAGGAAGTTGATGGTCTTCTGAGTGAAGCCCATATTTGTTCCTCTTGACCAGGATACTTGTGAAAATAACATTTTGATCTTAATACGTTTTTCCCCAAATTTGCCCAATCTTCTTCTCATTGCCATTTAACAAACTTTAATATTTGACGTGCTAACTGAGACGGAGCTCCTGCATTTTTTTTTTTTTTTACAATTTCTCTTAACATTTTACATTCTGAGCTCAGAGGGAATTTGCAGGTCGGCTCATTCCTGGGAAAACTAGTAACTCAATTAACTTAAAATGGTTTGCAGTTGGCCTAAAAATCCCTCCCAGTTTGATGTGGAGCAGCAACTGTTTTTTTTTTTAAGGTTATTGATGTCGTCTTTCCATCCTGGCATTGTGTTTACTTAAAACTTTGTATTGCAGAGCAACGAATAACAGAAACTCTTGCTTTTTATAGAGTTAGCCACTTTATGTTATAAGCTTATTTGAGTAGATTGCCTTCAGCAGCCAAGCTGAAGTCATGTTTTAGTTTTTTATGTTTATCTTTATGGTTCAGTGTAAATATTCTGCAGATTTTACACCATCTGTGATGCCCAATAATAGTGATTACTGATCAAAAACAAACAAAATGTCTCGTGTAACTGTCAGGAGGACACCGGTGTCTTTATGGACCCGTTTACTTTCATGTAAGTGTGTTGAGGGAGACGGTTATCGGGTTAAATAACAACAAACTTGTTTAGTCAGTTGGATAAATCACTTTGAGTAGAAAGTCTTACATTGAGGTTGAGTTACATTTATTTCTTCTTAGGCAGGAAAAACTTATTCAAGGGCATTTTACATCCTAAAAGTACTTCAAAGCACCGGTAAACATAATTGTATTTGTTGTTTTTCCAAAAGTAATTTACCACCTAAAACAGGGGAAATTAAATATCTGTCATAAAGCTGACAGGCAGAAAAACAAACCCTGAAAAATAGACCTGCTCTTTTACAAGCTCCAAATAACATAAAAGCAAGAAAATCCCACATTTATCATCTGAAATCTGCCATATTTGAAACCAAACCTTCCTTTGTTAAATGATCGTATTACTTGCAGCCTCTATGACTCAGTAAGTGTGACGTTATACCAGATTGGTTATGCTGAAGGCAGCCGCAGCCCGAGGAGATGATCACATACAGTTCACTCCCAGGTGCACTCGCCCTTAGCGCACTACATGAAAATGTCTCTCTTTTTTTTATATCATTTATTTGCTGCTTGAATCGTAGTATTTTCATTCTAACCCCACCTATGCTTTAGAATTACCAAACATACATTAGAATGTCAGACACATCTTTTCTGATTCGTATCTGCAGTGAACCTTTCTCTCTCTCTCTCTCTCTCTCTCTCTCTCGCCTGCAGACCACTCCAGCAAATGTTACCTTTTCATATCAGGGCTGGGAAAATAAGCTCTTTTCTTTTTCTCCTCCCCCCGCAGCACAAGTGGATCTGCAGGCATGATAACCTCCACCGCTGAACTGCAAATGTCACTTTGGCGAGGCGGCCAATCGCAGTTCTTTTTCCTAGTCTGTGTGGCTCTCTTATGGGGTTCGCACCCGTGACACTGAGACTGAGGCGGCGTGCTCGTATGAATGAGAATGAATTGGCGAGCCTCTCAGGTGTGGCCTGGAGAGGTGAACGGAAATATCATGAAATACCAGGCAAACCAGGAATAACTGTAGCGGCAGTGAGATGGATTTTGCTTTTTGAAAGCTAATTAGAACATCAGTCTGAGGTGGATGTTGCCTCATAAAGTCAGATGCAGGAAAAGAAACATTTTGTCTCCTCAGACATCTGCAGAGTTCAGTGGAGAAGTGGCTTTTACAAGGAGAGGACTGGTTTGAGATTCTGATGTTCTGATAACCTTGAGCTAAAAGTAGATAGTAGTGAATATCAAACCTGATGTATTGCATGTAGAGAAGCAAACCAAAGTCGCTTAAACCTTTACTACTTTCCACCTTAAAAAGTCTCATTGCAGGTTTTTGCTGCTTCTCACATAATTTAACAGTGATTCTGATTTTCATGCAGGAATGACTCGAAAGAAATGATGCTACATTTGACGTTGGTGGTCAAATGTTGCAGCTTAACTCAACAGGAACTTCACACTTAAAGAAATGAAGAAGTAAAAAAAAAAAGAAAAGCAATGTCGGTGCACAGGAAGGCCCTCCTGTAGCAATCAGTAGTGCAGCGTATCTGAAGAAGCCTCTGATAGAGGACACTCTGTTGTTTTATAACCCTCTTATGAAGGAGATGATCAGGGTTTTGACCATTTTGTGAGGTTTTCACCTGGTTCTAGTTACTCACTCTGAGTTTTAATATAAGAAAAAGCAAATTACTCAACTTATCCTTCTCTATCCTTGAAGATGTGTGGTTTTTGTTTTTGTTGATTTTTTTTCTGAATTGCTGTTAAGCTTTTATGAATGTTTCAAAGGCCACCATATGTAGCTGGTGAGGGAAAGATTTGCGGTCTAAAACTCCACCTGCACCTCCTGGTGCCATCGTTGCTGCCCTGATTGCTGTCTAACATCAGTCCTGCTTCAGATGTAACTCGGAAGGCTGCTGGTCTTACGCAACAGCCATTACAAAGAAATATGTGGCCGAGGCCTTCAGCAGATACGAGGCAATCAAGCATTTCTCTCCATAAAGACTCTTTGCCTCAACTCTTGTGTGAGTGCCATCCGCTCCGTGCTCGTCAGCTCATACCGCACACAGGACTGAAAGAGCAAATCAGGGCGGTGTGTGAATTTGCATGCTAGGTAATGCATTCTTCACATACAGAAAGATCAGAGTCCAGGTTTGATTATAAATTACACTACAACGCCGCTGTAATCGGTCTGTGCTCCTGCCTTCAAGGTTTGGCTGACTGATGGAATATTTTAAGCAGCTGGAGCATCGATATTTAGACCGGAGAAGCGTCGACGGCTGTAACCCCTATAAAGATTGTCCGCCTCGACACATGCTTCACACATGCTTTGGTTTTGTTGCCAGTGATATAGGTATATTTTGTGCTACACTGAATTCGTTCTGTCTGTTAAATTGACCGGGTCAGCTCATCAGTTTGCCAAAGATTGTGGTTTTCTGTGTAGTTTCAGGTATTTGTGTTGCCTCAGCAGATCGTAAACACAGAGGATTAGTCCTGCAAACCCGAAAACCGAGGTTGGTAGTGAAGGGATGTGAAAATGTGTTAAATAATTTTAGATACATAATTTTATTGCAGTGACATCATCTTAAATGTGTTAACATTCATTTAATTAGTAGAGAAAAAACATAAATAGTTGTGTTTAATAAACTGGTGAAATTTGAAACACTAACAATCCCTATAAAAAATGTTTACTCTATAAGCTGCACAGGTCATCCATCTTTGGCCAATGTTTACCTTGGTTCTGTTCTTTAGAACAGAACCAAGGTTCTTTTGAAGAACCAAGGTTCTTCAAAAACTGTTCTGAAGAACAGTTTTTGGTTCTGTTCTTCAGAACAGAACCAAAAACCAAGATTTTAAACAACCAAGATAATTGTTTAAAACCAATAAGTGTCTTATTGGTTTTAAACACCAATAAGACACTTTGATTACAGACTCTTGCAACCTAAAATGAAAAGAGGTAGAAATGTCTCATTATTTTCCTAGTTTCACAAAAAAAGTGTATATTTTTCTTATTTACTTACTATCTGTGATCCTGTAGACTTGTTTTCTTTTATTAAAGCCTTGGGGATCTTGGCAGAGTGCATTTACCACCTTAAACACCGTAAAACACCGGGAGATTTCAAATAAAAACCTTGAAAACTGGTTTCTATGGCAGGATAATTGTTTCAAACGTATGGCCCAATCAACAAAGAAATGACTTGCAAAGTAAATACGGCTGATTTTAGCAGCTGTATATTTCTTAGTCCGGTATGTCCAAATCTTAAGCAGTGTGCTTATTCTTTTCCTTAATATCTCACTATGTTTCAATGATTGACAGGACTCCCCTTGCTTGGAGCTGAAGGTAGTTTCTGCTGTTGATTGACAGGTTGTTTTTCAGCTTTTAGTTAGAGGTCTCATTCCATCTAGAGGACGTATCTCAGGACGCTGTGTGTGGTGATAAGACATCAGACGACATGATCCTCTGTGGCTGTGAGGATTAGGGATGCAGTTTTAAAGTTCCTAGGAAGAGGAATAGGTCAACTACAAAGTCACTTCATTTGAAAAACTAAACCCAGCAGTGTTGTTGGTCAACCCTAGCCAGACCTGTAGAACGTGTTTCTAAATTTTCTTCCAGATTAATCGTGCTGGTGCAGCACAGGCATGAAATATTTAATCTTTTCGTTGTACCGTTAATTATCTGATGGTGCTCAGACACTTACGTCAGTTTTGCTTCTTATTTTCTCTTTCTGTAGTTCCTGTGCCTGAAGAATATCCGGACATTCCTAAAAGTGTGCCACGACAAGTTCGGCTTGAGGAACAGCGAACTTTTTGACCCGTTTGATCTTTTTGATGTCAGAGACTTCGGCAAGGTAAGTTTAAAAAACAAAACAAAAAAAAAATAAATAAATAAATAAATAAAAACTCTTCCTGGTTGATGTTTTCCAGGAAGTCACGTGATACGAGCTGGCTGCTTGTGACAGCAATTTATGACAATGAGATTTCCAGTTAAAAAATGTATTTTAATAAGAAATGTAAGCTTCCGAGAAGCTTACATTTATTGCTGCTGTTTGGACTTTCCTTATGTGTTGGACATGTGTGTGCATAGAGAAGTACAGGGATGTGTGAGTTCATCTAAAGTGCAGATCAGCATCCCTTCGTGTTTCGCATCAGTTTAAAGGTAGTTCAGACCTAAATCCGTCTGTTACATTGACCCCCGTTGTGGCGCTGAGAGCTTGGATGAGCATTTAATGTAACACCTAAAGGTCAGCAATCTTGTTCCATGTCACCGGATGGCTGTTGCTAAGACCTAAACTCATGAAAAGGAGGGGGAAAAAATCCACAAATATGATACCATGCAAACTTATTTCAAGGCTTTTTCAACCTTTTAAGTTATGTAATCCTGTAAGTTTCAACTAAAAAGCAAACAAAAGAGGCATAAAAATATATCTTGTTTATACTTCACGTCCTAATTTTACAAAAAAGGATCCAAAAGCCATTAGCAGACTTACAACTGAGCTTAAAATGATCCATACGCTGGCAGATTTAGATAAAAAAGTATTTTCATTCAGTCAAGAAGATGGTTTCTGAAAGGAAAGGAGACGGGGAAAGAGAAAAAAACATGTAAAAATAAGAAATGTTTCTGAATGTGGGTAATTAAATATGCTTTACCAAAGTATTAGGTTGTTTTTTTTACATCATTAGGTTGAAAAGCGGAGAATATATGTCACACTAAAGATGGAAAGGGTTTTGTTTCCACTCTGCTTTGCAGTTTTGTTCCCAGCTGCATTCATGTAAACATATTACAGAGTAATTGCTGATGATTGGTGGGTGCTTAATTATCATTGACCTGCATGCTGCTTGAAAAATGTTCACATTTACCTCTCAGCAGGGGAAAAGTGGGGCTCAGTCTTCCTTAAACTATTAGCATTCAGAGATTTTTGTTTTGAAACATAATGTGATGACAATGCTTTATATTAATACATTACCATGTAAGGAAAATGAGTCAAGCACAGTGATTTTTGGATATTTCTACAGTGATCCAGAATATTCCAGTGACAGGTTCAAATGTGGATCATGAAGGATGGTTTAAAAAAAAAGTGATTTAATGACACGTATGTGTGAATGCTCTCTGGATGTGGGAAAGCAAACCAAACAACCCTGATGTAGCCCTGCTAGCTTTAAGTTTGAACCAAATGTATTGTTGTACATTTATACTCAGCTACCTACAGCTACAGTGTATTGTAAATCTTATCAACTTTATTGGGAGTTTTTATGGGACAATAAAGTTAACTTTTGTACTTAATTAAATGTGTGATTGTGTTGCAACTTCCCACAAAGTTCTGTCTTTAACGTGGGAGTGAAGGCTGATTTGGACTCTTCTGATGGTCAATTAGTTGCTCAATACTCTGCTGCAAATCAATTCATTCATGTATTTGCATTTTATCATTTGATGTCATGAAATGGAGCCAGTTTGGATTGTTGATGAAGGTTTCCAGCAGGGAGGACTTTGGTAAAATGGGCCCATCTAACGAGATGGAACAATCTAGAACACTAGTTCCTCATCTGTTGTAGAGCAGATATAATTTCATTTAATACTGAGTCATGGATGGATTAATGGCATTGGTGGTTTGCATGAATGAATGAATGAATTACTGGATATAAGGGTTGATCATATTTATCTGATGGATGGATGGATGGATGGATGGATGGATGGATGGATGGATGGATGGATGGATGGATGGATGGATGGATGGATGGATGGATGGATGGATGGATGGATGGATGGATGGATGGTGAAGCAGGTTTTCTGTTCTTCCTGCTGAACATGCTGCAGCATCGCTGAGTCTTTCTCTCCATGTTTCTTTTAGTCTCTCCCAGTGGCGTCAGGCCTAAAAAGGCTATGAAAGCTAAATAAGCACACAGCAGGTCAAACACTTAAATGAACTTATGGTCTCATTTCTGTCATACGTCTGAAAAAATGGGCAAATAAAGAGACTGTTCTTTAATCCAGGATCAGCATTTCCTGTTGGCTTCAGCTAAAGACGGAGTGTTTCACTTTCTAATCCCTTTCCAAGTTGTGTGTAGCTCCACACAGAAGGCTGGTTTAAGAGGTGAGAGCCTCTCTCTGAGCTTGTACGCTGTTATAATGGCATGATGTCATTAAATTTATGATGACAGCTGATGCAGCCGGGAACGTTAATAATGCGCCGCTTCATCCGAACGAGCATGTGTTTCTATTAAAACAAGGAGGGTGAAGTATGAATAAACTGCTGGCTTCTGTTATTTGTTCAAAGTCTTCTGCTCATTTATCAAACATATCTGCTGTAATCCAAACTTATCAACTCTCTGGAGCATGCACTGAGACGAATAAAGAGCAGAAAAACGATGAGAGAGAAGAAAAAGGAGACGGGGACTCACTTGGCAGTTTGTAGATAAACCACAAGACAACGTCTGACAGTCAATGAGCTCACAGTGAATGGTATTAAAATCCAACAGCAGTCAGAATCAATCACACCGGCCCTCCATATGTCAATTTAGAAATTGCTTTAGTATGGTCTCAGCAGTGGCGGGCTTGTCTCACCATTGATTTTCCATTAAGGCCAAACATCACATTACAATATATTGAACAGAGTAGATCCCTGTGATGTAGCATACATTTAAATGGTCAGAATTTCTCAGAAACAGATAATAATACCCCTCTGTGGACACAAACATCAACAAGAAATGAAGAATATACTGTATATTCTCATCAATAGGAGTAAAAATGGCTCGCAAATAGAGAGTTATGTTTTGTAGAAAACCTAATGAAAAATTTTCTTCTAGTGTCAATTTAAATTTAATCATAATAGGTCCATTGAGATTCCAGATGGCTTTTTAGGTTCCCATTGATTAAGCTTTTATCAGATTGTCATTGGCAGCAGTAATAGTTAATCCAATCCATAGATCCTTCTGAGAGTTTTGCTTCTTCCTGTGTTGATGTAAATGGAGCAGATGTGAGAAACCTTTAGTTACTAAACGTGGTTTAACGGTGTCTCTCAACAAAACTGTATAAAGTCTGTGTAGCTCACCCTGTCACTGTTCTGGTTTAATTAAAAAAAATTAGCTCTTGCACAATATTTATGTTACGAACAGATTTGTGTTTTAGCACCTGTTTGTGTTTTTCTTTATTGGGCATAGCAAAAATATTTTTATTAAAAAAGGTCTGTTTCTGTTGAATCACTACCGAAATAAACAATTCTTCCACATTTTTAATTATTATATGATACAGTCTTTGAATGATACCTAGCATAACTTTTGGTAATACCCTGTTTTAACTCTAACTCTGGTCCTATAGTTGAAAAACATCGCTGTGTGTGAATTCTGACGAAACTGTAGTTTTCTTTGGACCTGAGGAGAGATGATATACTTGCTTTTCACAGATTTGTTTTAAATTCTCTCAGATTTGCTACTCCTGGTCTGCTGGTGTTAGTACAGTTAAAGAGCAAATAATTTTTTTAAAGAAGAGTTAGTCTTATGCATCGGTTAAAATAAAGTGGCAAAATAAAGCAGCCCTGAGTGTGAAAGTAACCAGAGAAGTGGCTGATAAGGCGGCTTTTTTTCTTTACTGCTTCTATAAACATTAATCGGCCCTGTATTCACCTCTCACTCCTTTACACCGACCCAGAAGTCAGCCCTGCTGGCCTCCAGTTCCTGTAATGACGCCTTTTCCCAGGTCACCAGGAAAGGGAGACCAAACCTGTCAAGGCGTGTTGCTGATAAAAAGTAATTGCGCCTTCAAGCCCCCCCTTTCGCCTTCCCGTTGGGCTACTACTAGACCAGATGGAGCACGTAACCTGCTCGATGTCCTCTACTAATTTTTATTTTCATTACTTTGCATTAGCATGAACTCGAGCTCCCTTGTTAGCACTCTTTTTGCAGATGTAAAATCTACAGTTTGGTGCCTGTGTCACCGCTCACCTTAACCCATCCCCCATCATTAGAAATTCATTATGACATCATTAAACCAATGAAATACAGCTTATTACCGAGGCCCCAGAGAAGGCTTTTATTTAAACACCTCCTCTCTCTCTTCTCCAAACCCATCCGCCTCGCTTCCTGTCTTCCAACCTATTTTAATTAGCCACCAAAGGAACATTGCTGTCATTTAAATGAACATGGCAATCAGTTTATTTGGCTGTTGCCATGATTAGCATAATTAGCCTGCACCTGTTAACCATCTATCAACAGTTTGGTAATTTTCCATCTGCGAGCGGCGAAGGAAGGAAGCTCTCTGACAGATTTGCAGTCTTCATTAAAGGAAGTCGCATCGTTTGTTTGAAATGAACGTCTCACCAGAAGTACACCCTCAGAGAGACGACTGAGTCGTGAAGTGTCCGAGCCGTCAAGGTGATGCTCACTGACTCCATGGTGCAGCGTCAAGGTGAATTGATTTTATTTGTGCGCTGCGTTGGGATGGAAATTCAACATGAAAACAGACGATCTGTGGCTGATTCTTTAGCTAAAGATTTTGCTTTGTGCAAAAGCACTACCTTGCAGAGGCATTTACATTTTTTAATAATACAACAAATGTATTTACTGGAAATTTTAGGCTTTGGACCAACAGAGTAGTGCATAATTATGGATGGGAAGAGGAAAAATACATAGTTTAGGTCTGTATGTGTCCACCCTTCTTAACTTTGATACCTCTGCGTAAAATCTAGTGCACCACATTGCCTTCAAAAGTCACCAAATTAGTAAACATGTAAAATACCCAATGTGATTGAAGACTAATCCAACCACATCACTCTGAACCAACCATCCCCATAGTAACAGAGTAGCGGTACCGTATCGCTTTATTTAATTCATCCATTCATCCATCCACCTAAACTAACAGTCTGGGCAAGTAGAGCATTAACAAGAGCAGCACTGAGTAGAATAGAAATAACCTTTATTGTCCCTCAGTGGGGAAATTCAGGTGTACCAGCAGCAAAATGACTGGCAAGCTGAGGCACGCAGGCTCACACCAAGGTAAAACTGTGGAAACAGAAAGTGAAAAAAGAGACGGCGCGGAAAAAGATTTACTCAGATGAAACGATGTGCCACAGAGAGGGATATTTCAAAGAAAGTTTGTGGCGTCAAAAAAGTTCTAAAAGCATGAATGCTAGTCAAGGGCACAGGAGTTTCAGTTAAGGATTTGCACGTATTTTCTACAAAATGTTGACTTAATCGTGTCCCTAGAGATGTACTTTGGAAGTATTGGCATAAAATTCCCAAAGAAGAACAAGCATTTGCACTGTTCCACTAATTTGACCTGCATCAGAGCTCATCTCACATCTTTCTGTGGTCAAATACTCAAAACGCACCACCAGACAGCCAGTGTGTTACAACATGAAGGAAGCTCAGTTGAAACAACTCCAACCCCCAGATTTCATTTTGTACCAAGCGCTCCCATTTCTGCCGCTTTTCTCTTTCTCTCCATTTCCCCATCCATCTCCTCCCGTTCCTCACTGTCCTCCACTTCCCGCTCATTCATCTCACACCTCTCTCACTGCGAGAGAGTGTTGTGATAAGACAGAGCTAGCGGGCAGGCAAGCCACTATTGTGTCGAGGCGACGTGATTGCCGTTGGACGGCGGTGTTTGATTACCCTCTCTGGCTGCCCCAGAACCTGTGCAGGCTGAACTCTGCTCCTTTTCATTTCCTTTTCTGCGCTCTGCGGCTGAAAATAGCCGACTCTTTAGTCTCCACGCCCAGTGCTCTAACATCTGGAGCGTGCCTGCATGCTTTAGCCTCCAGCTGCACACCCCTCGGCACGGCCTTGTGGTTCTTTTTTTTTTATTATTATTATTTTACTGTTAAGAGCTTCAGTTTACAGAGCGTTGAACTTTCAGACCTTTTTGTTGTGCCTGTTTCATTTTCAAGAATTGTTGCATGCCACAGAAAGGTCAAGTTCTTATTAAAATATAAACATTAAAAATATTGTCTTTTTGTTGATCCCAAACGATAATAAATGTTTGGTGTCTGGTTTTAGCCTAACTTTAATTTTGATAAATATTTGTGCGTTTTGTTTGTTACGATCAATTTTGAAGCAATATGTATCATAAATCTAGGCTTTTATTTGTAAAAAACATCTTTAGGTTTCATTTAGTTGATTCAAAAATCCTTGCTTGCTATAATCTGTCAATTTTATTTTGAAAGCCCAAAATAATCTCTGTTTAATTTCTGTTTTAAATGTTTTACATTTTGTACTAGAATTCCTTTACTTATACATTATTTTTACAAGGTAAAATTATGCATTTTTAATGCCTGGTTTTATACCTTCAGCGTTATGAAACATACATTTGCAATAATGTTTTGTATGAAACATAAAGGCTCTTATTTTGAAGAGTATCTGTAAGTTTTATTTTTAAATGTAAACTATTCTCATTAGTGGTTTAGTTCACTGCAGTAACTGCATAACAATAACTATGATGCATTCATGCTATTTTAGAACAAGTTTTATTTTGAAAGGTTGACTTTACTATTTGGCAGTAATATACTCAGAAGAAATATTGAAACTTTTATATTGAAATGTATCTTCAAGCTTTATTATGAAAATCCCAAAAATGTGCTTTTTTAAGCACAGATTAATTTGTCTGGATATTTGCTTTTGCAGTCTTCTGCTTCATGAAATATTGACTTTTTTAAAGTAATATGAACTGTAATCTACAGAAGTCTCTCTGAAAACTTCGACGGTGTATGCAGAGCCTGGAGGCGTTGCTATCAAATCCTGGGAGTTTGCTGTAAGTGATGGAGGGGGAAGGTTCAGAGGTCAACCAGCTGGGGTCAGCATTTCAGATGAATCCGTCCCCTTCCATTAGCGACCACGTCCTGAGCAGCAGGCCTTTACTGTCAGTACCTGAGTGGGTTTTTAAGTGGATGGTCACATGACCTTGTGTGGGGGGGGGTTAAGTGTTTTGAGATGTATTGTGAGATGTGTTTATCTGAAGCAGGTGGATGTGTTTACATATATATATATGTCAGTAAATACCATGTTAGCTCTCATTTGACCACTTTCTGACACTAGAAGAAAGTATTGCAATGAAATATTCTTCTTTCCTCCAGTACGGCTCAGCTCCCCAACAGGTTCTTCACCCTAAGGGGAGAATTTAACTCCTCGACTCCGGACACTCCCTCCCTGGCTCTCCCACTCTCTCTGTGGCTGTCATTTCTACTCCCCTGCCCCTGCACTTTACTTAACCGCCCGTCAGGACCGCCCCCATCTGCAAGTTTTTACATAAAGCTTCCAAGACACAATCAATAATTCATTCCAAAGCGGCACAGCACTGATGATATTTCTCTTGACATGAATAATAAATGGGAGCGCTCCCCCCGTATTTTTAGACCCCCTCCGATCGCCCACCCAACGCTTCAACTGCAGCAGCTCGTTACCCTGACAGCCATGGAAACAGGTGACTGCGGGGCAGGGCTGGGCTGCCGTCTGGGGAAAGAGTTCAGGAGTCCAAAAGTTTGAAGTGCTCACACTTCAAGTTTGAGTTTGGGGAATTATAATTTGTGGGGAAGCTATGGCTGGTCTAGGCTAGTTGACCGACTCTCATCACTAAAATATGGTTGTAACAGCTGAGAGGATGCTTTTGTGTCAGAGTTAATAGGAAGATGGATGGGTGTGAGTTAAAGAAGGGAATTCTTCTAAAAATGGAAAATGTGAAGTACCACACAATACATTGGGCTTTTGTTATCCATACTTTTCTGTTTATTTAGTTTCTTTGTAAATATATATATATATATAAAACAACCAGCAACTTTCATTCTAAAGTCTTTTCAAAGAAAATTTAAATAAATTAATATTGCTGTTAAGAGTAGATTTTACTTTTTTATTTGGACGAGGTAAATTTAAATCGGTTAAAAAAAACAATTTATTTTTTATTTTTTTTATTTTAAATAAAGCAAATAGATAGATAGGACCCATTCCAATGTTTTTGGATCCACAAGAAAATATTGATCTTTTATTTATTTATTTTTTTTCAATAATCTCACTACGTTGCTTGCTTGAACAAAATACTGCAAAATACTGTTGAGCAAGTACAATAAAAAAAATATTTACAAATTAAAATCACCTTTACGTATTTATTTGAAAAAAATATCCTTTAAGTTGACTTCACATGACTGTATGTTAGATGTTTTCTTTCCAGAAAAAACTGACTCAGCATTTTCTATCAGTGAGAAACATCACATCTGTAAACATGACAATACTGATTTTATATCTAAATACCTGCTTTCCTTCTGTTAAACATCACAATGAAAGGTCACTTCCAGCGTTTTTTCTTCATTCCCAGCTCATTGTGACCTGATGCGTCATGACCTTGCTAGCTAGCAGCAGGTGACATTGTGTCTTTATTTAATTCTCATCTTCTCATTTTATTGAGCTGCCGTTTTCTCTCGGCGAGCATTCAGCAGCAGAATCGATTAAATCCACCAACAGGGAGTAAAAGAAAAAGAAATAATGACGTTCATAACAAACTGTTTACTGGGCTTTTAATTCTGAACCTGTCGCGCAGCATTCTGGCCTCTTCTCTCTCCTTCTCGGTTGAAGCGAGTGTTGCATTCAGTTGCTAGAGAAACAGAAAAAGCGAGACAAACAGATTTGCTCTCTGAAGTGTCGCCTCTCTGCTGCGTTGGTACTGATGGCCCTAAAAAGGCTGCTGAGGCGCCATCACAAGAGGCTCCTGCCTTTGGTCTGGGAGGCGTCGGCCACAGGAGGGAGTTCCCCGTTCGTGTGGGTGGCGTATTCGGAGCGTAGCGCGACTAATGTCAGGGGATAAATGGGAAGAGCCCCCACTGAGCCAAGCGTCTCTGGATTCCTTGGAAGCGGCTCATTATTTCCCCTCCCCCCAGTTTCTGATCCTGAAGTCCTACAGTGGTTGGGGCGGTGATAGGCAGGTACAACCTCCCAGGAATCACTGTGGTGTGAAAAGAATAAAATATAAGAATCTATTCTCATTCTTCTTTTTACTGTTCACTGTATAAGCAGTTCTCATGGGGAATGCTGAAATGCGAGCATGCTACGGTCATAAAATGCGCTCAAATAAGCGGAAATTTTGTGTTATGTAATACAAATATATCTGCACTCAGTTGGATGTTTATTTCCCATTTCTTTTCACGATGCTGTAAATGCTGAATGAAAAACAAGACAATCAATCAAACTGGTGACTGTAGGGAGAACGCAGGTCCTATTTTTTTTATTTCCATTAGTTTTTAGCAAAAGTAAACAAGTTCATATTCATTTAGAAACAGCAATATGAATGTTTTAACTCGGAAATCAATATTTGGTGGAATAATCTGGAGGTTTTTAGTGGGTTTCAGTGACGTGATCTTTTCATTTTTTTCCAGAACTGTATTAGGCCTCTGCAAAAATGAAAAAGTAATGGATAATAATAAAAATACTACTACTAATATCAATAATGGTCATCCTTATCTCTTAGAAGAAAATTGTAAAATAGTTCACACATTTTCTGATCATTAATTTGTTTTGTCAGTATCAAATATGGATGAGATGAATTTCTGTAACAAAGGTATTTGTTAACATTTGTAGTAGCTGGACTGGCAGTGTGAGCAGGTGCAGACAGGGTGAGGATCTCTGGCAGCCAGTCGATGCCTGCTGTGTAAATGGAGCGTGTGTTCACTGTCAGAACTGCAGCCAGTCATTAAGGATTGGCTGCAAGTCTGAGAGGGCCGAGCTGGAGATCCCTGCTTCACTCGCATCAAGTCCCACACACAAGAGTCGTTGTGTGCGACACTAGAATGGCATAAATCATATTTGCTGGGGACACTTCTTGCCTTGTGAGAGATCAAGATCCTGGTCTGAAAAGCTGGATTCAGGGATACTTTCCTACTTTCCTACAACACAAAAAACAGCAGTCCTCTCAAACTGACCTAAAAAAATGTCTTTTCCCATCATGATTTGGTAATACGTTTGGACAGACAACCAGTGGAGCCATTGCTTGAACTGTGTCCTACTTCACACTTTGCAACTCAGCTCTGGGAATACCAACATTTTTGACACTGAAAACCTCTAAAATGCCGATTCAGAGAGAACCCACCTCGATATTCAAAAGATTTGAGCATCCATTCTGTGAGCAAGAACCAGATTACCACTAAAAAATCCTACCAAGGTTTTGAAAAAGAAGGAATATGTACCTATGTATACTTTCTTTGAGACTTCAGATGCCAACTTTGTGAAAGTTTTGGCAGATTCACTTTCTGAAAACTGTGCTCACCTGTAATCAAAGTAAACATTCCCTGGCTGGATCTTCTTGGATACAAAATAATTCCCACAACAGGTTTTGAATTGTACATCGACGAGATAAAAGCACAAAATCATCTGCACGCCATTTGCATTATTAGAGTCACTCAAGAGCATCTTTCCATATCAGTACAAAAGGTTCAGTCAAGCACATAAATGCTGTATTATCACTTGCTCTGACTAGAAAATTACTGTGTCAGATATGCATATGCGTGGAAGGGGAAATAACCACTTCACTCAATCGGAACATTGACAGCACTGTCTGTGGGGGCCATTAAATTTGTCATTGCTTTTTGTACGGTTCAGTTCATCAATGCGAGCACATCACTGTGACACACGCACGCACACACACACACACACACACACATACACACGCACGAGCACACACACACGCTGAGCCCATAAAGTCTCGGCTGGAGCCGGTCCTCTCTGGTTCCTCTTATCAAAGGGCTGTAAAATGGAAATTAGTCTGAATAGATGACACGGTCTCTCATTACTCACCGCATGTGTTAAGGAAAGTTGTAGGGACTAATGTTGAGAATGATGGCGACAGACTGATAATGGTGAGATGTTTTAGTTTACTCATTTTTTATGGCCTCCATTAATCCACATCCTTCCCTCCGTTTGCCTCTCCTGCTGAATTTCATCACTCGGTCGAGACGGCCTCCACCCTCAGCTCATTTTCTCCTCACCAGGTTCGGGTTGATTCTCACTCTTTTCTTTTGGCCCCGTTTCCCGTTTCTAGTCTTTCTAAGAATTCTTTTTTTTTTTTTTTTACAATTTTTTTCATAGTTGTGGTGTAGCACGCTGTAATTTGATACGGGTAATAAAAAACTGCCAGACAGGGTTCTTATTGTGTGGGATTGGGCAGCTTGCCGGGTGTTATGAGCGTCCCCTGCAGTGGCCACTAAACTGATTCCCTCCTCAGTGCTTTCGTTCATTTATTTCACGGCAGGTGCATTGGAACAGGTAGCAGCAATGAAAAGCTGCTCGTGTTGTAAATCTCGCATGTCGGCCACGGGAAAAGTTTCCTCCACGTTTTTGGAATACCGATGATATTTCAGCTCTTACTAAAAGGGAACATGCAAGCTGTTATGGAAAAGTGTATTCATTGCTCAATCTGTAAAATGAAGAGACCTCTGCACTGAACCCCATTGGAAACCTCCTGGTTACTCCACCAAATATTGATTTTATGAACTCTTCCTGGTTTAAAACATTAGGGTTGTTGTTTCTAAATGAATATGAACGTGTTTTGTTTATGTTATTTGAAGTCAGAAAACCCTGTATCTGTTTTGTTGTTTTCAGAGGCATGTTTGTAGCTCACAGAATAAAAAAAACAATGTTCATTTTACTCTAACATATATGTAAAAAAAAGTTAGGAAATTGATCATTTTACTGTATATTAAGATGGTTTTAAGTTTATTTTAATAAAGTATTTGGTGTTGTTTTGATAGAAAATCACAGTGTGTGCAAAACAAATGTTATAAAAAGTATTATTTCTATTGCTGATGAAATAATACAATATATTCTTTTGCAGTTATAATAATAATCCCAAGTAACACTGCTTCCTAAGTCCTTATTGCATATTTTATTAGACATTTGTGTTCTGCTCTCAGCTGACTAACAGTGATAATTCTCATATTAACCATTTGTTTCATAAATGGTGCTACTTTTGTCTCCTAATATTCCCCGACAGCTTAAGCTCTATTTCTTTAGCTGCTGGGGAAAAACTGAGGGAGGGGAATCATCCAAATTTACTCCCACCTTCAAACATTTCAACAGTCGCAGCACAAATGTTCACCAATTGAATTCAGCCTCCAAAAAAAAAGCCACTAGGTTTTCTGGACATGACATGAAGCTACGTGTGTATGAGGATCTCCCTGCCTGTGCCTGGTCAGCCCCCCTGCTGGGCTCCATCTGCCCAGGCTTCAATTACCAGCAGCAAGACTGTCTGTACCTGATAATGTAACAAAGTCAGGCAGGACCCCGGCCTGGTAGTAAACTAATACGGCCGCCCCCTGCCAGAGAATGCATTATGGAGAGAACGGTGAAAGATGGACAAAGAGTGGACGAAAGGCTCATTGAAAGGAGACGATGAAATTAAACTTAAGTCTCTTGCAGTTTAGATTCTTTCAGGCAAAATATTTCAAATATCTTTTTTCGCTGTCACAGACATTGTGCACCAGTTTGAACTCTTTTGTTTTTCTAATGGTTCTATATTTGTGTGAAAAGATTAAATATTAAGCATTTGTTCAACAAGACATGACTGCCTGTCTGCACCTTCCTCATTTTTAGGCTCATAGCTTCTCTGAGGTGCAGCGAGAAATCTGAGTAAGGAGGGTTAAACCGGACAGACAGCGCGATGAAGTGAGAGGACATGCAAGAAACAGGGGCTCACAGATTTAGCGAAAGCAGACTAGGACTGAAAAAAACAAAAACATCGCCAGACAGAGGTCAAGTTGTTTGACAGGTGAGATAACGCTGCAGAAAAAGTTGAAATTTAAAGAGAATCTGACCTGAATTAGGGAGAACTTTGAAAAACGGGAGACGAGAACGCTGAGTGACATTCCTATCATTTCCTTTGAGGCTGAAGTGTGTTCACTCTTATGGGCACTGTAGTGCCCTTTGTGATGAAGGAGTGTGGTGTCGATGCTGACACTGGCTGGCAGGACGGCGAGCTAATAGCCGGACTGGGCTGGTGTCGGCCCTGAATGGCGCAAATCAATAATCCCCTCAGTTACAGACTCAGAGGGTTCCAGACCGAGCTGCAATCATGCCAACCGATTCAATAACACTTTCTTAATGATCTTCTTTTATGTTTCTGTTCTTTGGTCAGTTTTGCACTTAATATTCTAACCTTACTTTATTAGGTAAGCCTGTTGAATCACTTACACTTAGATTTACACTAAGTGTAAGGCAGTGCAGAGGGCATATCACAGCTGGGGTGATACTCTTTTTTTTGTGCTGTTTTTACAGAAAATCCTTTGTTTTGCAATATGTTTAACATTTTAGCCTTTTGAATTCGCAGAAAGGTACAGAAAAAAATATTTCTTGCTACGTTTTCTGGCATATTGAAACAATTTTTGTGACCAACTGATACGAAGCAGGGAAAGTTTGGCCCAGTTCAACTTCAGACGGTGAGAAATAAATGTGTACGTGTTCTTTTTATTTGGTGAATATTAACTGCAATCTATGCTTTTGGTACCAAAAGCAGTGACTTCTGTCTTCTCTGCTACAGAAGAATAAAAGCAAACAAAGAAATTGACAAAAACAACAACTGTGCAATATGCTCAGTTTGTGTAGAGACAGACCCTGTGTATGAACTCCAGAATCTGAAAATGAAGAGTTGGAACAAAAGAGGTCATAAAACAGTGCTTTGAGGCATGCCTTATGTTGTTCTTGTTCATTTAGACTAATTATTGTAAAATAACAACTAGTAGTCCTGATCTGTCAAGCCTGTTCCTAACCAAATTGGCACAACTTCTGTCTGAGTCGGTAAGCTCGGGTCAAAAACATCAAACGCAACACTGAAATTCAATTATGCCAACACAGACGATTTCAATTCCCTGCTGAAACCTTTATGAACGCAGCTCTTGGCCTTTTCCGTTTATATTTTCTCATTTTCGAGGGAAACTGAACCACTTTGGGTCGAGGTTTACACACAGAGTGATTTGCTTTTTGCAGCAAAAGGTGCCAAGCTGTGCACAACTTTAATGACCAACACAGAGTGCAATTATTTACTGCCCACACCCCTCTAAAGTTGCTAGAAGGCCCGCTCACTCAGACCCACACGCTAAACACACACTGCAGACTTTATCTGGCTGGCAGAGTCAGACTTCCCGCTACAGCAGTTTTCCATCCTGAGCAGAACAGTGCGCTCGTTGTGTGTGCGCTCACGGCGCCGCATGCAGTTCCACTGTACCGCATTCATCGGCGAGTGTTGCAGATGATCGCTAAAAGTAATAAAACTGAGAGACACTCTGACAGTAACAGTCTCGTTTGAATATTGAATTTGCTTTATTTGAATACTGAGTGGAAACTATTTGTTTATTTTATAGGCCTGAGTGGTATAAATTATCCTCTGGTCCATATTTATTAGAGATGATTTCACTAGTTCATCCTGAATCGCTTGCCGTCAAACCTTAAAACTTTTTTGTGATGACAGAGGAAAGTCTCTGCCACAGGCTTTTTCCTCTAACATAGTTTGATTCCCTTGTTGTCACACAGCATTTCTGAGCTTGTTCTGTGTCCTGCTGGGGGGATGTTCAAGTGTGATGGAAATATTTTCTTCGCTTCTGCTTTTTTTTTTTCCTTTTAGCTTGTTCTGGGGCTCGCTCCCAGAAATGGAAAATTGCTCTCGTGGAAGAAAGTCTTACGGGTCGTAAGCACTTGTTTCCTTTTTTTACTCAAGGTGGAAGTCCTGGCAGCACTCTCGCTCTCTGGGAGTTCACACTGCAAAAGCAGGAGGCAAGGGGACCTATCTCACTCTTTGTTTCCTCACAAACAGGAGAAACACACACACAGACATGCTGAACACACATTAGGTTGCATGATTTAATGTACCAGCGTTCATACAGTATGTTCCCTTATGCACACATTTACACACTAGCGGGAATTCATCCTTTCACTCTGTGACTTATCTTTCTTGACACGACTTCACTCATGTGAGTCAGCTGGAGAGAACATCATGCCGTTAGCTCGGGGTGTGTATGTGTGCCAGTGTGTGAATGACCTGGATAGAGCTTTTTATGCTGTGTAAGCCGGCTAGTGTTGCTGTATAGTGAGCTTATGGGCGCAGTAACTGAGCGTCGTGCCGTTTACAGCGTCCCGTTGGACACAATGTGCTGGTTTATGTAACGGCGTCATTGAAGAAAAGAGGAACGAACACGGATACCGCTGAAACATGTCTTCCAGAAACTCTACGTTTAAACGTCGTTTCTATTACGATTCTTGTTATTAGTTTAAAATGCTGATGTATAAATAATCAGTCAATGCGTGTTTTTTATAATCTTCTGTGTCACATCCATTAAATTTTGAAAAGGCGGAGAACTGAGTGTTGTCATTAGCTACATTAGCAACACGTTGAGTTCGACTGTGCTTGTGTTTCCATGGCGACATGTAAGGCTCAAGTACATCACTCTGGATGCTTATTTCAACAAACATTTTCCTTTCAATACAAAAAGGTGAGGAAAATAATTACTGCAGTGTTGAATAAAAAACTGAACATCACCAGAATTACAGTTTATTTCTTTTACTGCCATATTTCTCCAAGTGTTGCCAACCAGCTGTGTAAATTATATATATAAAAAATTGTGGTTTTGTTGCAATAATAGCTGCTTAATTTTCTTCCCCAAAGTGAACTGGCAGATGGACGAGGAAGTGTCTGTCTTTATATATATATATATATATATATATATATATATATATATATATATATATATATATATATATATATTGGAATCTGAATTGCTAAGGGATTTTAAACGAGGACGGGTTGTGTAAGCTTTACTGACAGCTACCTGCTTATTATTGTACCTACAACTTTTTTTATTTCTAACTTTGAAAATATTTGACATGGAATCATCAAATTTTTTCTTGACAGGAGGAGATCTTGACATACTGGCGCAGTTAGCTAAAATACAAAACAACGGCCTGCAATTAACCTCAAAGTAAAGAGTTTTTCAAACTGTTAGTTTCTCTCCCTTCATTGTTTAATGTGACAGTAGCTAGAAAAAAAAAGTAAAACTTTTCATTAGCTTTTTCTGTGCACACCCATGTGGCCTTTGGAAACTCAGTAGCTCGTATCAAGCTGTTGTTCTGCTCAGCTGAACATTTTCATTTGTTTCAAACAGCGACACACGTCTAAGCAGTTTAATATCAAAATGCAGAAATGTAATGTTACTGCACAGAGACTGGTCAAGAAAAATGTGATTTAGAAAAAGGAAACAGGAGTTTTGGAGTTCAGATGGTTTTGTGTGGATTCGTTTAAGACTGCTTGCTGCAGGATGATTTGTATTTTTAATCTGAGGAGATGGCAAAGTCAGATCTCTGCAGGCCAAAGGAGACAGACTTTCGTCAGCTCTATCAAGATAATCTTGCATGTTGAGAACAGAGACTGCTCCAGAGGTTGGGACCCCTTAATGCTCCATGCATGAGGGGATCTGTGCATCAGATGGCTGGTGTATCTAAGCTCTAATGTGACCTTGACACACTTTCTGACTTACAAGAAGTGCACGCTGCTATGCGGGAGACGCTCTTGATTCTTATGCAGGGTGAATTGCAACTTGCTTTTCGTTGCTGAACTCTGCACATAAAAAGTATTAAAAGTATTTGCAATTCATCCATCCATCCATTTTCTTTCACCCTTGTCCCTTAGTGAGGTCGGGAGGGTTGCTGGTGCCTCTCCAGCTAACGTTCCGGGCGAGAGGTGGGGTCACCCTGGACAGGTCTCCAGTCTGTCGCATGGCAACACAGAGACACACAGGACAAACAACCATGCACACACACACTCACACCTAGGGGCAATTTGGAGAGACCAATTAACCTAACAGTCATGTTTTTGGACTGTGGGAGGAAACCGGAGTACCCGGAGAAAACCCACGCATGCAAAGGGAGAACATGCAAACTCCATGCAGAAAGACCCGGGGCCAGGAATCGAACACAGAACCTTCTTGCTGCAAGGCAACAGCTCTACCAACTGCGCCATTGTGCAGCCATATTTGCAATTCTGGAAGATCAGGAAAGTGTCACTATTACATTATTATGTTACAGTTTTGACTTTATTACGATTAGATGACATTTGGGCTTGCCATATATTCCACGAACTGAACACCTGCTCATTGTTGGAGGAAAAAACAAGCTGGTGGGTCTTCAGCTTCCTCCTTATCAATATCAACCATTCTTGTATTAGTTTGGTGTGGAGTGCTTTAGACAGAAGCTCCATCTAATTTGATCTGCTGTTTTTTGCCTAAAAGCAATGAGAATGGTGATTATTAATGACTGAATTAGTCTTCGGCTGGATGCAGTTGAGATAGATTAAGATACCTTTTGGTATAACTGAGTGCAAGACTTCTTACCTCAACCTGAATGGAACTGGAATACAAACTCTTGCCTTGAGTGCAAGTGAGCTGCAGAATGTAAGCAGTAGGTTTTACACCTCCTTTTGAAAGGTATTGAGCAGAGCATAAGGAACTGAAGCTTTGTAACTAAAGTTGATCTTAGTTCACATTAAACGACATCATTAAATTTAAAAAGCCCATCAGTCAGAGTCTTCTCTTATCATATCAGTGTTCCAGCTGTAGCAGTGGGTGCAGTGATGTTAGAGGCTATCAGCTGATGAAGAACGACTGCTGGGATTATTTCTGTCATGCTGTGTGTTGCTGAAGTCTGTGACACAATCCTTGGTGAAAGTGACGGAAAGACGAAGAGACAGTTTGCATTCCAGCTAGCTACAGATTTACTTTGCAGTTTCCCTCCTCTTCCCTGCCTTTTCACCTCCTCATCTCTCCTCCTATCCCCCAGGCTCCTGACCTTAAATAGCAGCCTCTTTATGTATGACTGGGAGATAGATTTTCCAATAACTAAAGCATCCCGCTTCTGGGTAAGGCCACCTCACAGAAACACAAATGTTCCAGCAAACAGGAACTGTGCGTTGTTTCTCAGTGTACCGAACTGTTTTTTTTTTTCTTGTGCCGTCTTATATGAAAGTATTGTACATGAAGATGAGCTCTGCTGGAAGCGGGGCCATTTTGGAGCAACTTATTTCCAATTCTTTGGAGTAAATCTCAGAGTTGAAGGAGCCGAACGGGATGTTTCTTTTTTTCTTTTGTGCTCACACTTCCTGCACAAGAAGAAAAGGTTCCTATTTATATAACCTCTGGCTTCTCCTCTGACTTTTACCCCCTCTTGGTCAAGAGAATAGTTAACCTTAAAGAGCCTTCCACCATTTCTCTTGTAAAAGGGCAATAATTTATCACAGCATGTCAGATCCTATTGCATGATCTGCAGTTTGATAGAGTTCCCCGTCCTCCCTAAGCTGCAGTTGGATAATGAGTGCCCACTCCTTATTGCCCATCCTCCAGGGGCTGGGTGTTAATCTGGGTGCAGGATGCTGGCTTGATTTTTGCCACATAGTATTAAACCAGCTTACAAACTTACAAAACACATTACAAAGCATACAAGGATGTATTTAAAGAGTTCCTTCTATCAGCTGGTGATGGGAATTGGGCTTTTACATCATAACTCTGTTTGCCAATAATATATTTCTTCACTAGGATGAACTTTTACTCCCTCTAATGCCCACATCTGATGTAGTTTTTAGTGACAAAGATGCAAAAGGTGAGGGAGGCTGGTGAATTCATTGTGATGGAGGAAGTCAAGAATATGCATGTTAATTGCCATTTGTGCATCATTTTAATGCTAAAGTTCAGGTACTAAAATTTTAGACAAAATTTGTTTTGGAATAATGTCTAATTCCAAATAGTACAGGCCTCGTTTAGAAACAGTTTCAGTTTCTCAGTAGATTGTGTGTATTCTTTAACAGACTCGTCACCAACATCATTCCGCTTTTTTTTTTAATATCTCATTGTGTTTCTTTTCCCCATTGAGATTTGATTGATGATTCCTTCAAAACCAATCACAACATATTACTAAAAGTAATAAATCATCTCCAAGTGTAGACCTTGCTCTGTTTAATGATTTTAGAAAGTATTTTCAGGAAAGCATTAGCTTTCTGCTTGATGTCCTTGCTGTGCAGCAAAAAACAAACCTCGTATAATTCTCTCTCACAAACCTGTTTTTTTACCTCAGACTTTCACCACAGTCTCGCTCCTGCAGATAAGACCTCTGGTGGGTTGTTCTTGACACAAATGAATTCAAAATCAACAAAAGCTTCAGGCTGTTTTGTGAGGTTTGCTCGTTGTGGAGGTGGCAAACTGACTTTTGTCTTCCGCCGCCTGACAACATCTTTACTTTTGTAAGCGGGAGCTGGCAGAAACTAACAGATTGTCAAGGAAAACACCTCTGTCTGATAGCAGGGGAAAAAATGGTGATGCATCTTTAAAAGAAAGAAAGAGAAAGGATTGCTTAACTCATTACAACTAAGTAAACCTTGGGTTCATATAAATAGACTTTCTATAAGGGCAAGACTTTCTTTCTGCATTGCTGACAATGCAGCATTGGTGGGAGGAAATGGCTAAATCTATTGTACGCTGCGACAGTAGAAACAATAAAGGAAATGCCAAGGTGGGGTGCGCTTTGCTTTGTGAGCTGCGGAAGATCAGACGTGTGTGAACTGAAGCGGAAACCAATCATCAGGCACAAAAATAAAACCTGACCTGCTTAATTTTCAGCTAATCTGCCCTGAATTGGGCAGGTACACATGGGAATTGCTGTGTTTAGCCTGCAAGCTGTTCCATAAATTGCATGACTAATGACTGGACTGAGCAGCCTTCAGTCCCTGATAAAGGCAGATTTGATGGCGAAATGCTATATGGAAGCATTTATCAGTGGCCGACAGACAGGCTTCCCCTCTAAACAAGCGTCCTCACCTTGATTGGCTTGGGGCACATCTCCTTTCTTAATTTTTGCACATTATTTGACCAGCACAGATTAGCATAACTTGATTTGCTCAAATTAAACCCAAAAGGGGCAACAAAACGTGCCTAATTTACATCATTTTTGGCACTACTGAGCAGTTACTGTGATTATGCATGAGGAATGACTCTGGAAAACACTCATAAGCCTCGGCCTACTTGCTTGTACGAGGTTAGATTTCTTGTTTTCGTCAAGAGGTTGGACACACTCTTCAGAGGTTATTGGCATAATCCCATGCAGTTGCCTCATCGATATTGGCTTCACATCTATGAAGGAAGGTGTGAATATTCTGGAAGGTGTGGCGCTTAAATGATGGTCTGTTGGTACCAATTTACCCAAATGTGCCAAGATAATACCCTACCACCTGGATTTGGCAGCTGAAACAGAGACTCATCAGATTTCCCAACGTGTTTACGATGCCTTATTGTCCAATATGTCCACTTTTGCTGAACTTGTGAAAATTATGGCCTCAGGTTCCCATTACTGGCTGAGGTAGCACGCGGTGTGATCTTGTGCTCCTGTAGACCATCTGCTTCAAAGTTTTACCTGCTGCCAAAGACGGTATGCCGCCTCTCTTGGTTGCAAAAAGTGATTGTCAGCATGCAAAAGACATTTCTGACCATCCAACAGTCTCTTATTGGATATTTTACCTTCTTGAACCATTTTCTGTAAATTTGAGCGATGGTGATGTGTGAAAATCTCAGCAGTTTCTGAAGCACTCAGACCAGCTTGTCTGGCGCCAACAACCAGGCAATGCTCAAAGTCAATTAAATTGTGTTGTTTTTCTGATGCTTTTAACTACAGTTGAGTCGCTACTGTGCTGCTGACTGAGTCGCTATTTGTGTTAACAAGCAATTATACAGTTTTATCTTGTAAAGTAGGCTGTCAATGCTATTATTTCTTCCAACAAATTTGCAGACATTTCTCTGTTTTTGATTTTCGAAGTTACATGTTATTGTACCAAATTTAAACTTCAAGGAAATATTAAATATAGAGATAAAGGGGCAAAATGGGGCTAAAGGAAGAGAGAATAAATGCTAAGATCTCCAAAGGCAATTATCATAGGATAAAAGAAATAAAACAAAAGAAAAAATAACCTGAAAATATTATAGGGTCTGTGAACAATGTGAAAGAAAAAGTATGGGAGGGTGGAGGGTGGGGGGGGGTATCAAAAGCCTTAGGGTGGAAATCAAATCATACAAAGTGACCCTTTAATACACAGGCTCTGAAGCTTCAGGATATAAATGGAAAAAAATGTTAAATCACAGTCAGTTTTGAAGCCAGATTTCAAAAAAGCAGCCCACGCCTGAGGATGTCTTTGTTGTCCTCACCATGACCTTACCTGACCGGAGCTGCCATGTCCCCTTTTGTTGCTCCCTTGTCTGTTAGCGGCTTTCTCGGGGGGATTGACTGCTCTGTGCCTCGCTCTCCCCCATCCTTTTGTTCACCTCCTCCTCCTACTACATCTATTTCTGGATCTGGCAATTTAATGAAGACCACACTCGCAGTGAACGACTCCTCATCGTCAGCATTCACTGCTTTTGAATTTGTGTGCTTTGATTTTTTGAGGTTTGCATTGTTATGCTGAGGTAAAGTTGCGTTTTGGGGTTTTCCTGTAACGGTAGAGGCAACACATGGCATAATAAATTAGCTGCTTAGGAGAAAAGGTAATTTATTCAATCTGACCACTCCTCTGACTGAATAGCACACATGGTAAAGATGTGTAAAAAATAATTAACATTTTACTGCAGTAGCATACACTTTCCTCCTGTAGTGAGATATGGTGTCCCTCAGGGTTAAGCTGTAGGTTCAGCTCTATTTTTCCTGTAATGCTTCTGGGTACTAATAAACTTTTCTGTAATCATTACGCTGATGATACCCAGCTCGTCGTCTTTGACTCAAAGTGGCACTAATCACCTGTCATAAAGATGTACAGATCTGGAGGAATCACACGTTTCTTTCCCTGCATTCAGCTCAAACTGAAGTCATTATGAATTCACCGTTTCTCTTAATGGCGTCGCTTCATCTCATGAAAACTATGAAGATCCGTGTGATCGTTCTTAACCAGAACCTTAGCTTTTCTTTACACATTTACCAAATCACTAAAACAGCGTATTATTTCAAGACTTGAAAGGAGACATTAAAACGTTACACTGCTTACTTTTACAGCCCTCCATTTTAAATAAAACGGCTCATTATTCCACATTATCCCACAAAAGCCCTTTAGTTGAAGTTCACAGGTCCTACTGTCTTGATCCATTAACACTCAGGTCCAGGTTTAGTTTCCAGGCTCCTTTGCTTTGGTATCAGCTACTGGTTTGGGTGGGAGATGCTTCAAGTTTTAGCTAAAGGGGATTCATTTAATTTGATCAACTTTACAGTTTGGTTAAAATCATTTTTCTGCCCTGTCACAACACATTAAAATGTATTGCTAAATTTTGCTGGGGCTCTGACCAGTCATGCCAATAAAGAATGAATATTGGATATCATTTCCCAAACTGATGGGAGTTTTCCTTTCCAAAGACCTTGAGAACTTTGCTGATGAGCTTGGCACCATGAGCTTATTAAAATAAAAATCTGATCAGGCGGCTTCTCCTAAAAAGCTGAAAAACTTGGATTTTTTTAGCAGGATACTTCAGTTAAATCAACACAGACGTATTTCATCAGACACAAAATGAACCTTTTTTCCGTCGCTGTCTGAGTCTTCACACCTAAATCCAGGGGTGAAAGTAGTTTTAAATTCTTGTGGGTACTGTGACACAAAAAACAAAAAACAATATATATATAACCCTATATATTTCTCTCAGCCCACTGGCAGCAATGTTGACACCTTGAGATGCTATGAGACCTAAATTATGAACATCATGGCATGGATGCATCCCAGTTTTCCATGTCTGGAATATAACCATTCATTTTATATTTTAAACTGGTTCTATTGATCCTGTGTCCAGATAGAGGGATAATCAGTAGCCTAGCATCATGACCTGTTTGTTCTGAAGATCCTGCAGCTTCCACTTCTCTTCCTAACATGGCGCCTCCTCACCCTGACTCTCATACTGACAGGAGGAACCACAGAGCTCTGTTAGGTTAAAGCTAATCTTCTGAAGAGGATATTTTTCTTCCAACAGGTTGTAGAGGAATCACCTCAAACCAGATGTTGGACTGGATTTTATTTCAATGTCATTTGTTAGAGCCTCATTTTCAAAAATGGAGCTATAAAGGTTGAAAAAGGTTATTATTTTGGAGAAAGTCTCATCAACATCAATATTTCCTCTAAATAAGAGACAAAAAACATAATTGTTTGATAAAGGAAAAGCCTCTCAGACTCTGAGCCTGACAGCACCAAACTATTTTTTATATTAGACAGTTAATTTAATTTCACATAATTATCGCGGTAGAAGCCATTTGTTTGTTAAGTACTTAATGAAACGTATTTACTATGTTTGATGTTTGTTGTGATCGACGTATACTCACAAAGAACGAGGTAATTAGTAAAAGTTTGTCGTTTGTTGAATGTTCAGAAACTACAGCGGCTGTGATGCGCCAAGGCAAAGGTAAACAAAGGTAAAACAACCTGAACAGGTGATCAACTCTAAACCACTCGCACATTTTTACTCTCCGTCTCTCTCTGCCATTTAAGCACACCCGTTGCCATGGCAACATCCTGCGCTCCACAAGCCGACCAGAGATTATGTTAAAAACGTTCAGTCCATTACGATATTAGGTTTTCAGGCTTGATATTTATTTTGCGATCATTAATAAACCTCCCCTGGTTGATTAGTTAATTTTAAACTCCTGCTCTGCTGGTTATTTTGGTAATGGAACCGAAACGCACAGAATTGCTCAACACCTTGTTAAAACAGTAATCACTGAGATTATTATTGTTGTTGGGTCATTAATTTGAACACGTTTTGTTGTTGTTCTTTAATAAAGTTAGGAATGTTTTGATAAGGACCCAGATGAGGACATTCTGGTCTCAACGCCCTGGCGCCGTTCAGTTTGTCACCTCATGCTGAGATCGACTCAAAACCCTCAGCGATTGACGTGTTGGAGCCCGGCTCTATAGCACGAACAATTCAGAAACAATATGAAATGGGAAAAAAGTTATTTAATAACTGATTAATTCGTGTTTTAGATTGTTCTTGAAAAACTAATCAGTCGCGGCTAATTGGTAGGTTCACTTGTGGCTGCACAGTGAACCCACTGATTTTTTACAGCAGACAGCCGCTCCTCTCTCTTGCAGGTACTGCGTACCCCCGCTAAATCTTTTAGGGGTACGTAGTACCCTGCCGGACCCCCTTACTTTCACCCCTGGCTAAATCCTGTGACTTTCAAGAGCTACGCAATTCAGAGGTGATATTATTAGCAACTAATTCCTGCTACGGTTAAAGATGGTTTTCAAGTTAACTGTACACTCAACACATCTGACACGTACACAGCTCTGCGTGCTGACAGGGTGGTGGTTTTCTGTTTGCTGGGATGAGGCTCTCCCCTCGTCAACGTAATGCTCTGTAATTGGCTTTCTAATTTTGTGGGATAATGAGACATGGAGAGTATGGCAACAGGCTACACTGCCGTATTTACCTACAACACCAGACAATTAGTACATGTAATCTTAATCACAGGCTGGGAGGTGGACCTGTTAATGAGGCTGAAAAGGGAATTGTTCCCATTTTCCACTTAGCTGCTATTAATAAGGTTGGGAAAATGGGTTAATTGGACATTTTATAAAACTATTTTTAATTTATCATCAGCTAATTATATGTTTATTGTTACTAATCATTAATAATATTAAAATTATTACAAGGCGATAGTGTTACGGACTGTTTTCACAAAATGCAATTAAACCAACCAAGTGGAAATAATTGCAGTTGTTTGGCACGTTTTCGACTTAAGTGTTGATTACAGTTCCAAGTCGTTGTTGTCATGGTGATTCCCAGTGCCTAAATAGAAGAGTGGTCACATTTCTGGCTTCGTGTGACTGTGTGAGAGAGATATTTTGAAAGTAGAACGGGTTGGTCCTGGCTTGGCTTTTTGTTGCTTAAAACTTCCCTTTGTAGACTCTATTTACTGCAATGTTTTGGGAGCTTTGTTTAATATTCCCCTGAATGAAACCCTTCCAACCTCCATGCAAATCTTGGCATAAGCTGAAGATTACAGGCAAGCAAAAGTCAAGAAACTCCTGAACTTAATTTTAGGTTAAACAGACTCCCTCTCATTGAATGCAGGTGTTGAGTCATGAAGACAACTGCAAGAGATTGACCACTACTTTTATTCTGAAAAGTCTCATCAATGAGAGGTAAACCATGATGCTCCTCTGCTTCAGTTTTAATCTCTGAACCAGTTGGAACAGGTGTGAGTTTGTTGTGCAGGGTGTGAAGCTCTGAGCGAAAAACATTTTTACATTTCAATCATTCTCCCATTAACCTCTGAGCTTTTTGCTTTGAAAGTCCTTCTCACAGTGGTTATAATGGGCCCTTTAATATCCAAAACAAATAATATTTCTACTTTTCATGTTTGAGTTCTTTCTCTTTTTTTCCCTACTGATCGTTCCGTTTGTGCAAATTTTGTCAAACATAAAATCATTTACTTTTGATGCTTTGTTTTGTATCTACGATCACCCACCCACATTGTATAATTAATTGGGGAAGTGTGTAACCTTAACATTGTTCTATCTTTTCTGTCAAACAAATATTTCTGTTAGATATTAACTAATCTGAGAGTTTTGAATACTTAAGATCAAGGATAAACTATGAACTATGAAATTTATATCCAAGATTTTCTCCTTTCTCATTGGTTTTGGATTTTTCCACTTTCCCAGCAGGTTGCTGGTTTGATTCCCAGTCTGTTGAAAGCTGACAGAACGCCACTGTTCCCTCCTTACATTTACATGGAGAACGAAAGCAAAGCATATAAGGAGCCTTTAATTTGTGTGCGTTAGTGTGTGTGTAGAAACGGGAAATGCAAGCATGTCGTAAAATCTTGAAAGGAATGCAAAAAGCCAAAAATATTTCCATTTACAAGTTAGCAGCTGCCTAAAGCATGCTGGTTCATGAACGCTGCAGAGCTACAAACCATGAAACCACAACATTTGGATGAGTGTGGGCCGGTTGCCAGTTTGTGACGTACGGCGGATCCCCCCGCCTGTTTGCGGTACAGCATTTGGGAATTCACCTATTTGTGGGTTTTGATGTGGAACAAAACTCTAAATTATTCATGGAAAATTCAGCAATTTGTGTTTCTAACCACAAAGCGTAGGAAACCTACTATTTGCATGTGCTTTTTGCAACTTTCCAATTGTGCTGTGTGTGTGTTTGTTTCTTTTTTACCTGCCCTTTAAAGTTCATCCACAAAGCAAATAATTTCTACGAAAAAGTTAAAACTTTACAGTTAAAACATGTTTTTCTTTTTGCACTTTGCCATTTCTGCTGCTGAATGCTGAGGCAGAAGCACAGAAGGTGTGATGCTGCTTTGCTTTTAGTTTTGTGAATCTTAGCACTCACTGGTGATGAATAATGGGATCTTCTGTTGTGGAGTTAAATCTCGATTATGTCAAGCTGTGGTTTGAGGTGTGTTAGAAACTCAATCAGTTTCTAACACTGCTCATTACTGCTCATTTTGTTGCACTTGTTGGCTACGTTCTGCAGTGTTTGATTTTCAAACCTCATATTTCTGAAGATGCCCAAAATAAATGCTCCTAAAAGGCTCTGTCAGAACTTCTTCAGCTTACCACAGCCGATAAACCTTTAGGGATCTGCAGAGACAAACACACTCTGAGGGGGGGTTCTGATTAAAGGAGGGCCCTCTCGGGTTGACAGCGGACTGTCGGATATGTCAGCTAAGACCGGCTCCTGTAAATTGCCAGTTACAGATCCTAATTTAGCTGTCTTTAACATTCCCAACGATTCATCAGCCGGGGTCCCTTTGGGCTTGGAGGAAGGTCGGAGCGGGGTGACGGGGTTTGGAAGCGGTCAGACTGAAGCCTGGAGCTGAGAGAAAAGAAGTCTTTCAGGAGCGCAAAACAATAGTTGCAACTTGTGCGTCTGTCACGCTCGTCCTCACAGCCCAGACGAGGAGGCAGGATGGAGTGGCAGGATGGAGTGGCAGGCGTCTCGGCGGCTTTCTGCCCCCAGGACAACATATGCTCCGTCCAATGAGACTATACCATAAGCGTGTCGACATGAAGTCCAGATGCATGTATTTGCACATTGGACAGAAATGCATGCTGGAGAAGTCACACAGAAAATGCATTTAAACACTCTGTGTGTAAATTAATAGAGCGGCTGTCCTCCCGTCTTTAAATCTGTTTCTTTTACTCAGCAGTCGTTGTGCAGCTGGGTCTCATGATGCCACAGACAATTGTAATTTATTTTTTATTTTTTGCATTAATGCAAACTGGAGCATTCAACCTCATCACACTGCATTCAGTACCATAGCTGGTACAGTTATCACTTTGGACTCCTGGTATTCGCAGAGGTTAGGACACACAGCTGCCTGGGAACACCTGAGATCCTTTCTTATATCTGCCTATTTAAACAGTTCAAACATCAAATATAGCTTTTTATGCTTTCACATGCACAATGGAAACTGTTTTAGCACAACAGCAGAAGCTAACATCCACAGTTGTCCATATTTTCACTCTTCGGGTTACAGCCAGTCGATGCCAAGGAAATTGAATGGCGCCATTCGTGGGTAAAGTAGCATTGTGCATAGGTATTTCAACTTCTCAAGCTGCATTTTCTTTGAAATATAAAAAAAAAATCTGGGAACAGGCTGATGTTCAAATAAAAAAATTGGAAATCTGATTTGCTGACCTCTGCAACAACTCATCTGCAGACCTTCTGATGAGCAGTGTTAGCCCCACCCACCTACTTTGATGGACAAGTCTGACGGATACATTCATTGTGCTGTAACCCAAAACTATTCAAAACAATACTGCAACACCCCACGTTTTTCACCTAAAACACTATAAACCTTCATTCATTTGGTTTCAGAGTCCTTTGTATTCCTCAGCACCATCAGCTCTTGCATTCATTAGCACCATGTTTAAACCTATCGTGTCCATCCTGATGAAGCAGCACACCCTGAGATGTCTTCAGCCTGCGCGCGTGCTGCTGAATGAATTTCTGCTGGCTCTTTATGAGTCTGCATGGGTGGGACTGTGATTTGTGAGGCTCCTCCTGGGCTTGAATGAATAGAAATATCTCCTTCTGAAGTGATAACCTCCAGGCTTAGACACAACACAGTGGCAGCATTTGTTTTGGTTGACTTTATTTATATATTTCCCCCGCCCATGAGAAAACAAGCCATTGTCCCTGGGATCATAAAGTGGAGATCAATGACGGGGTTCAAAGAAAAAGCTCCTGGTAGATTCATCTCCTTTGTTGTTGTCTTGAATAACAGCTTAATATCTGTTGTTCTTTCATTTGTTATACTAAGGGAGTTGTGAAACGGATCTTTAAAAGATATTAATAAGGATTTTAAAATTTTAAACCTTTTTTATAAGTTGGATTTCTTTTTATCTCCCAACACAAACACAACTACAGCTTTTGCTGATGCCCAAATTCTCATCGGCAAAGGCCCAAGGTATCACAGGTATCAAGGTAAGCCAACATGTTGAGCAATTATAGTTGTCAAAGCTACATTATGACATTCAGATGAGTTAAAAATCAAGTTTAATTCGTCTAGGAAAGTCCTGGACGGAGGCTGTAAGGAGCATCAATCAGGGGGTTTTCTGACTGATACCAATTTTTTGCTTTAAGACCCTTTTTTTTAAATATAAAAAAGTTATCTGTGTTCTTTAATAGAGGTAGTATCAACAACATGAATAAAATGCATAATTATTTATGCATTCAAACTTTTTGTTATTATTCTGGAAAAGTGCTTCCAAGTATAAGCTTTGAAACTTATACAAGCTGGATCAGAAACTCCAATTTGATCAGCCGTGCAGAGCCAAGTACTAAACCCAACTTAAACAAGAAAGAAAGAAAGAAAGATGCTGCTTCTGCAGGCAGTACAATGACAGAACATCGTTCTCTAAGAAAGTGAGAGGTCAGTGAGGGTATGATGGATCCCAAGGCCTGGAGCATGCCAGTCTGTTTCCCTGGAGACAACAGACTGAGAGCAGCTGAACTCTGCACTTGTTTCCTGACAAGGACATCCCCCAAATGGGGTCATAGCCTTTTGTGTGCACCTGTGCTGCGACTGCCACTTTTCCCAGACAGAACTAGGATGTAAAGTGTGTTTTTTACTGTAACACTGACATCCAGAGAAGATGAGAAGATTGCAGTGCAGGAAGTGTCCAGGAAGGCAACATAAACACGCTTGGAGGAAAGATTCCAATTAATACCTGCAACTTCCAAACGTTTAATTCATCTCCGAGCGTGCATGTTTCAAACTTATGTTGAAGTTTCATGTGAAGATGCTGGAAAATGTCAAAAAAAAAAGAAAAGATTCTGAAAGAATCCAGTGCTTCTGTCGGCAGACTCTGACCTTGTGTCGAGATGCAGACATGGGCCGATAATTTTCAAAGTACTGCCACCACATGGTGTTAACCAGATTGAACCAAAAATTATTCCTGCACTTTAATACAAACCAAAAGTTTGATCTGTACAGTCACTGTTCTGGACACGCACAACGTATTTCTTGTAACAGGCCTGTGGCCATGTGGTAAAATATAAAGCTCTGTGTCATCAGCATACATATAGTAAGATCTTTTGTAATCATCTATAATCTGAGCTATATAGATTATAGATGATTACAAAACTTAATATTTACTGAGGTACTGAGAAAAAAAAATCTGAAATTGATCTGAATACAAGAGCAACATAAAAATAACTCTTAAACCATAAAG
The DNA here is from genome assembly GCF_904066995.2 of Poecilia reticulata. Taxonomy (NCBI): domain Eukaryota; kingdom Metazoa; phylum Chordata; class Actinopteri; order Cyprinodontiformes; family Poeciliidae; genus Poecilia; species Poecilia reticulata. The sequence goes on from NC_088841.1 coordinate 21,961,615, forward strand.
CACAACTTTTTAGCACAGTAGTTTCATTTTAAACTCGTGCTGAATCAGCTCTTTCTATCCCTACTGTGGTAAAAGATATTGCATGCATGCGTCTCTTGTATGGCTAATACCTGCAGCTCATAACATTCATCCCTGCTGCTTCTGGAATCGCCCCGTGCTGCTTCCTGCCTGCTGACGGTTTGTTTGCTCTCACATCGATTCAGAATTAACACACAAATGACCGTCTAAATGAGCCGTAATAACACAATAATCTCTGTGACCTATTAGAGTAATGCGGCAATAAAACAAACAGACACACACTTTCATACAGTGCTGCGTGCGGCACACTTTAATTGATTTGCCAGGGTTATTTGCTCCGTTGCATGCTTATTTAAAAGCAGACAGCACTTCATGTGTTCATGCAGTGGTGATGATGGACCACTGGCCTTGAGCTTTTTGGGGGCATTTTTATGTTTAATGGCACAGAAAGTTTGGACGTCCAGCAGAGGGGGGACAGGAATTTAAGTGCTAAACACATTAGCACTTAAATTCTTAATGCAACTAAATAAGAAATGGTAAATAAAAATAATAATCTAAGCAAAAAGTAGAGCAGAAAGGGGATAGATGAAATAGAAACCACATTAAGACAGAGTTTGACAAAAAGCTCTGAATGGCTCGATAGCAACCTCCTGTTGAGACACTGAGTGTCTCAAAATGGTGTTTATAATCACAGCGTTTCGTAGAAATAAATTACCTTTTTCCAGGAATCAGAAGGATAAACTTAACTGTGTTTGTTCAGAGTGTCTTTTAAAGGAACTCTGATTGGGATTTCAGTTCAAAACCAGAAAATGTATCATTATTTACATACTCGTTGACGTAACTAAGGAGACTTTATGAGTCAGTCTGAAGGACTTACGTCGTCATACCAGTTATGAGGATTTATTCAGCCTGTAAAGCATTTTGTTTTGTTATTTTTCTTCAGTCTCTATAGATATACGTCTTCTCCTGAGAAATCCATTGGATTTGTCGTTGGAAAAGTATCTATTTATCCTATTAAATTGCCTCTTTGTCGTTTTTGCTGAACCCAATCCTGATTCAAGAACGAGTCTTCTTTTATGCTGGTAACAAAAATCAATACCGGGAGCTGAAAGTGTCAAGTGAGGGCCAATTTGTTTCTGGCTCAACATTATGATCGCTGGGGGTCTCGGATTTCTCTATTTATTTTATGACCTGAGACATGATACGCTGTCAAAAATAGCTTTATACTTCCTGTGGCTGATGCTTAGACCGGACCAGGGAACGATCTTTCTCTTAGAAAGCCTTGGGTGCACACACTTTAAAAAAAAAAAAAAGAGCTGTCGTCGCTTTTTTCAGCTCTTCAGTGGATCTTAAAAGTGTACAGACTGTAAACCATGCTGTAATTCAAGAACAACAACAACAACAAATCTGTTTGGGTAAACTAAACAAATTGCTACAACCTGGTTACAAAAGCGTGAAAAGCGCTGCTAGGACGAGTATATTAGCTTTCTACAACTTGACTTGGCAAAACATTTTCCCACTACATCATTCAAAAGCTCTACAAATCTCACATCTTCACACATTTCCTGTTTGATTTAATTGTGTGACTTTAATTTTTCTTTGGGGAAGAAATCCCTTTGTTGATTTGGGTTCAGGCTGCGATGCTAAAAATTGAAATTCCTTTGTGTCTTCAGGAGATTGCTAAAGCAAAATTCACTGCTGCATATTTCATGTTAGCTGTGCACCAAATGAAACAGCTGCAGTTTGATTAAAACATGTTTTAGTGTAGTGTGTTAGTTAAGGGTTTGTACAGCAGCCAACTGGAGTTGGGCAATTTTCTCTCGATTAGCCAGTTTTTCAGTAACGAGTTGAAGTAAAGTTGGCAAAAAAGGGAAATTAGTTTTCGTTTTAGCATTTTAAAAGGTGTTTGTATTCTTTGCAGGTCGACTGTGACTCTAAATGAAGCATTTAAAGCAACAGACTCGGTGGTAAAATGACATAATTTCAGACCCATTAATTACAACACTAGTCAAATACAAAGTCAGAATCATGTTCATCTGATGTTGATAGTTTCAGTGACTTGGAATGATCACACGCCACAAATTCGCAGCTGAGAGCACCATCTTCCAAAAATAATGACTCCATTAATTACCAAGCAGCAGTACCGCACGACGGCTCCCGCTCTTTCGGCGCGTTAATTGAATGAACCAGTAATGAATTCACCGCTAATGTTCTCCGAGCTGTCTGCTCCTGGCCCGTCGTGTTCACCTAAATCTAGTCAAAGTGAGCGTCAGATGACGCTTTTTTTTTTGGTCTGTGAGAAAAGATGGATGGGCAATGAAGTCAAACTCATAATGGAGCATAAAAACAGGCCATCAACGTTTGATGAATGCGAGGAGAGAGACGGGAAACGGAGATGAGAATCAGGGAGTATTGAGCATCGCTGCCACACAGAGAGAACAGGCAGATGAGAATATTGGCAAACATGGGAGAAGATTGGATAAACAAGACAAATGTTTCCTGATTGCAAAATAAAAGGCCGTATGACTGTCTTAAACAGCTTCATGGTGTATATCATATCTAAAATATTAGAAAGACAATGCAGCTCGGAAAGCTTAAATACCTAGCTGCAGCACAACAGCCAATCCTAGCGAGCCATTTGCTTTTCTTGGTGCTGATTGGCTGTACCTCCAAGAGCAACGATAAAGAAGATTTCAGCTTCTACACCACTGTCAAGATGGTTTCGGCATATTAAGGTACGTGTGGTGTCAGAACTATCAAAATAGTCAGGTATAAGCATTTTTAGTGGCGGTCCCAAGTATCCATAAATTCATTGGTAGGTAACCTAAATACCAGGCCCAACGGGACATCAACACCTGAAAGGACAAGGCTGAAATCGGGTTGCAAGGTGACTTGTGGTAAATTTTGGTGTTTTCTTCCCATGCCTTCCTTTGGCTTTGAAACGAACGTCCTCAGCTTTCTGATATTCCTCAGTGTGATTATTTCACAACTCGTTCAGCAGCAGCGGCATGTTCCGGCTGGTGCCAGGGAGCGCTGGATGGCATCTTCACAGTCATTAGTGCTCCAGTGCAGGTGCTAATAGAACTGTTAGCTGGCTTCTTTTCTGCAGGTTAACATGTCTATATTTACTCCGTTTGTCTCACCTCTCCTTCCCTCCTCCTGCTGCTGACTCGTCGTCTTCTCTGTCGCCCTCGCAGCCGTTGAGAACCACGGCCTCTCCTCCCTTCCTGTCTTTTTTGTCTCCTGCCAGGTCTCGCCCAGATTGATTCTGGAGGCTGTGTGAGACGTAGTGTGAGCTTTCTGCCGTCTCCATTCACTTGCACAAGAATGAATGCTAATCAATAGGATGTGGCTTGGAAATTTGTCAAAAGATACTCTGTCCTCCCTGTGAGAGCAGTGTGTCACATTTTACTCAATACCCAGACATGCAGATATTATTGTGGAGAGACGTTGTGTTTCACTGCTGACAAAGACGGATGGATAGACGGGCAGACGGACCAAGCTGTGGTTAAAGGATAGACGAATAAACGGATCCATTAACGGATGAATGCATGTATAGATGGATATGTTGTCTACAAGTTTGGAGATACATGGTTGGATCTTTTCCACCAAGTGTGAACAGAGCCTCTGATTAGCTTCTTAGAAAATACAGAAAATACTTAAATTACCTTTTAGACTATTTTCTTGTGACATCTCATCATACGTTACAGTTCTTCTTCTTCACTTTTAGCCCAGCCATGGACTCGCAGAAATTGTTTGAATTACAGCTAATATTTTCTGTTGTCCTTTGTGTCAATGTTATTTATTGACAGAATTTTACTGAAAGTCATCATCCAAGGTTTAGTGGCTTTGATAGCTGACTTTGGCATGTTGTAAACACCGATTGAATTAGAGACAAAGTTTCCTTATGATTTTGTCCGACCATCATAACCAAATGTTTACTGCCACAGACTCTGGAATTTTCTGGGTTTTATGATTGTTTCTTTTTTTAATGAGATATTAAACAGCAACAACAACAACAGTAGCAGCAGTCTTGGCTTCCGGTTAGCGGCGTAGACATTTATAGAATGTCTTGAAGCAAGAATTTGCAATTTGTACTTTATTGTTTGAAACATGCAAAACCGCTTTTATAGTCCTTTAAAAATCGGAGCCACCGACAGCTCCTTACTATACAATATTCCCTTTTTCTTTTTTATGTTTTTATGAATCCTTGCCCTCTGTCTCTGTTTTTTTAATACCTGCTGTCCTCTGGCTCATTTGTTGCTTCTTTTTAAGTCCCATCTGTCTGTTCCCCTCCTTCATCAGTTTGATCCTTTGTAGATCAATGGTAGAGACATGATTCCTCATCCCCAATACAGATCTATGTCTCACCTGCTCTGGTTCACAGCATGAGGAAGATCAATCTCCATAAGTCAGTAAAAAAAAGCCCTCTAGGGTGCATTTCCACTGAACTGCTCCACCAGACGCCATCAGACATTTCAATCCATCTCCTCTGCGAGGTCTTCCACCTCCCGTTTGTCTGAGTTCTGCTTGCAAGCTAAGATGACACTTTCACCCTGTGTGAATTTATTGGAGAGGCTCATTTTTGATTCGATCTTTAATCAAAGGCGAGACGAAGACGGCATGAATGTCATCGCGCAGACAGCACAGAAACGAGACGGGGCGATTGCCGCTGTATTCCCTGGATCATTAACGGATGCTGATAAAATGTAAAAGCAGAGGATAGAAAGGGAAAATGGAAGGAAACGGGTTGGTGCGTGTTTGACGCCAGAACCTTTCTGCGTCATTAACCGGTGCTGGAACAAGTCATCACCTAGTGGATTGGTGCTTGTGTCTGCAGATCGTCCTTAATATCACACAGTAAATGTTTTACACACTTTACAAGTACTCCAGGAATATGGATTTACCCTTTCATGCTCCCCATTGTCATTGAAACATCCTGGATGATGAAACTCAACAAGGGTCCCGGTCTGTCAACTCATTGGTTTCAGGTCAATATATATTCAAATCTTATTTTTCCTCTTGTTAGTTTCTTTACTATAAATAAAATACACTTTACACATATTGGTCGCCGTGTTGTAATGTTTTTTACTATCTCTATTCGCCTGTTTTTCCATTTCCAAAACTTTGTGACGCCTCACAGTGCCCGTATTTGTCTGTTCCTAAGGTTTGTTTCCAGAGAAGCTTGCGACATGAAAAGAGTTTAACGATCGTTGTGCATGTGTCACAGGTGTGCATGCAGGCTCTGGTGCGTGCCACTGAATTCACATTAGGCCTACATATAATATCAGAGACAATTCAACAATAAGGCTTAATGGGCCACCGCAGAGTTAGACGTAATGCAGCGTAGAGGACAGTACCAGCGGGCCAGCCGTTCAGATGAGAAACAACAGGGAAATGAAATAAGACATGGGCAGTAAAGCCATCCGACTGGCGAGAAGGACATAAAACTGAAAGATTGCTGAAATTTTCATTGCTAGTTTGAGTGGAAAACAAACATCAGCACAGGGTAAAGTTTCAACCTGATGGTGAAGATTTTAGTCAATTATATTTTAAGAAATATGTGATCGGGGGAAGAGGTGACTGCTTCATCTGCAACTCTTTGAAGACAAATAAACAGTAGAGTATTTTGGAATGGAATTTGAATATTTATGTCAGCAAGGCAATGTTGGCATAACTAGGAATGGAGTCTGTGAGTTCAGTTGGTGTATCATGGCAGACGGCTGCTAAATATGGAAAACAAATCAGTCTACTCCCGTTGTGATTATTCTCTTACTTTTCCTTGTCCCCCCTCTGCCAGAGTTGCTCTGTTGCATCTGTTCTGAGCTTGTGTCAAACATCAACATTGTTTTTAACGACGGCCTCTCACAGCAGCTGATTATGGTGGAGGAAATTCTGGAGACTGAAAGCGCATGGACATGTTTTTCAATAACGGATTTTAACTCACAGTAGCATCCGGTTCTGATAGAGATGCACATTTTTAGCGCTGGCATTTACCTCTGGGCTTCAGAGAACACAACCATGACCTGACAAGGTAGCACACTGTGTCCTATACAGGCTCCTGTCATCTTAAAAGTCTCGATGTTCATCCGTTTTTTCCCCCCTGGGATCAGCTGTGGCTCTCCAGAGTGTCAAGACTCCAGCAACGTTGACTTTCATCTCTGACGTTCCGTTGAAATGCATCATATCCTCCATATTAAAATATCTTAAGATGGGATTTTTAAAGTTTCAGATCTGTTTGGAGCTGCAACCCTGCTGCTCACACTGTGGATGCATGAACAGGTTCCTCCCAGAATGCAACACGCTGAACTGAGGGCGTGTTACCGCAATCAACACCTTGTGCATCTTTTCTTGTCACTCGCATTGGTACCGGATGTGCATGGTGAGGTGTTGGGTATGAATACTCAGTATGCAATGAAGGGAAGTGTTGTACGTTCTTGTTGATTACTCAGATTGTTATTTAGACACTCATAAGACATAAAAACTGTTCGTTTGAGCATAATTGCATGAAGAGATAATAATCATAAAAGACAGTGAAATCCCAGTAGGTTGGTGTCTCTGATGCGAAGACTTTCCAAATGCATTATATCAGTCAGGCCAGACGGTTTTGCATCTGAGCCCGACAGCGGAAACTGCTGACATTCAATGTCTGCAGCAGAAACATTGTGTCCATCAACACTCGCTGTCTAGCGCTCATGGCTAAATGAAGATGTTAATTGTAACTGCTGTGCTTTGTGTTGTGTAACCGACTTGCTGTTATTAACGGGACCTGAGTCTAGTTGGCAGGATGATTGCTGGTACAAGCCAGAATACAGATTTTTATTTTTTTTTACATTGGAGAATCGGGTTTCCCAAAACTACAAAGGAAAATTAGGGATCTTTTGAGGAAAAAAGAACCAATTGCATCACTGCAGGAAGAGAACTACATCAAATAAAACATTTTACTGGAGTTTATCAGGTTCAAAAACTATTCACATCTCACCACAGGTGCAAAACCACATAATAAATCCCACAAAGCAATGAGTTATTAAACAAAGCTAAAGTATGAAAGCAGTGAGTGAAGAGCTACGCATTATTCAATGCCTTCTTAATACCATTTAGCAGCAATAACCTGAAGAACATTTAAGCCATTTTTCTTTATAAACTCACTTCAGTTCACTGTGACGTTCAGACATTTACTTCTGCAAAACGTTCAAGGCAAAGTCTAGACTTTAACTGAGACACTGCAGCACAAACACAATGACGTTTCTTTTCTTTTTCAGCCTTTCTATTCCAAATTTCCAGCTGTGCTTGGATTACCGTCCTGCTGACGACCCGGTTAGAGCTTCAGCTGTCGGACAGACTGGTTCAGATTTAACTCTAGAACGCTTCAGTGCAAACAGGAGTTCAGTGCCAACTCAATGGGTCTGAGGTGTCTGGGTTTTATATTTAAAGTTGCCATGTTGTGGTACTCCCTTACGTGGGTTTGCAGGATGATGTAGGTGTTGAACAAAAATGTCCCGAGAATGAAGCCTTGAAGAACGCCACGTCATATTTCTTCACTTGGATTCAGAATTGTCAAATGACACAAAGTAGTCCTGGTCTTCCAAACCAGGATACTAGTCCCAGTCTGCCAGTTGCATTTAAATGGGTGCATTTGAACATTTGAGGTTAGAGTTCAATAATTGCCTCGTCAGATCATTAAATATGTCTTGAAGTTCTTAAAACTAACCAACCATGAAAGTATACGTCACAAATGTTTTAAATTCCGTTTTATTGTTGTAAAGAGAAAACCTTGAGCGATCTGTCATTACACTTTTAGTGACCCTGAAGGAAAGGCGATATGTGAATCAGAAAGAGGACATTCCTAGAGAGCGGAGCTGTCAGAGTGACTAATTTCCCTGATGAAATCCTTCCTGTTGGACCTCCTTGAATTGCTTGGTGGATTATCATCAAACACTCACTATAGTTAGCTCTCCAATCCCTTGCAGACCTCTGTAGCCCAGATTCAGCTCATCAGAAGATGTCACATGAGAACACTGTCTATCCTCCAGGCGTTCAACCTTTAACCTGCTTGTTTGCATCTACTTAGGAGAAGATAGACATTCTGATGGATTGAAAGATAATGGCTCTGAATATGACTCTCAATAAAGCGATGGTATTATTCTGCCCCATTGGAATACAAATCTGCGTTATATATTAGCTTAGCAAAACTGAAAAAGAAATCCACCGTAGCAGCAGGATTTATCGGTCGGTGCTCTCTACTGTAAATCCTGACCTCCCCTCATAATCTGCCTGTTAATACCCATCAGCTGCCCTTGGATGCAGAACGGCGCTTGTGTGTTTAACAAGGCCTGTTTGTACCAGATTACTGGATTCCGGTGGGACGGTGTTCAGAGCGCTCCCCACACCCCCACCAGGGCCAGAGTAGCTCTGCTTGCATGTAGCCCCCCACTTTACCAATCGATTCCTCCCGGTAGACGGACGTGCCGCTCTTGCTTTCAACGCCAGCGTCCTCCCAAAAGACCGTCCGCCTGAGTGAAATGGAAAGAGGGAGGCGGGGCGAAAACTAAGGGGAAACAAAGGGATGTTGATGTAAACAAAGAGAAGTGGAGGAAAATTGGAGCAAGAGAAGTTGATGATTGATTGATTACTGCTACTTCCAAATCTAAAACCTGCTCATGTCCATCTTAGAATCCGGGCGGCAGAAGCACCTCGTGTTCCTCACAGCCGCTTCCTACACACACCTGCCCGTCGACACACACACACCCTCCCAGCCTGTTCTCCTCCACCCTAATGAGGAAGCTCATTACGAGCAAACAAGCCGACGCTCCTCTGAATAAACAACGAGGACATGCCCTGCAGCTCAGTGAGGTGTGGAGCTGGAGGCTGAATATTTTATTGATTCTTCAAGTCCAGCTGTTGATCTGTCTTGTGTACTCGTGTCATTAATGTAGTGTCTACAGAACAAAGCCGTGCTTCCTCAGAGTTCATCAGGTTGCAGTAAGTGCTAAGTGGCCGCCGGGTTGCAAACGTCCAGCTGCTCCAAAGACGCGTTCAATTAGGAGGCTTTGTTTTTGGAGGATGTGCTTTATAGGAACTTATGCTTACTGTTTCTGGCCACATAAATGACACTTGGCAACCAGACGCAGCAGTGTTCAGCCAGTCACGCACATGGCAATTTCCACTGGAAGACATTTTACAGTTTTTGACTTTCAGAGTTAGTTAAATCTTTTTTTTTTTGTCTATTTTGCCTGAGAAACAGAAACTATTTAGTTTTTATTCACACTTTGATCTATGGTGTTGATTTATATTTACATCAACCGTTACAATTTCCGCAGTTTTTAGTTGGACAATATTCATAAAAAATGATTTATACTGTCAAAACGCTCACTTGCCTAATAACTGTTCACACCGTGCAGCTCCCTATAATTAAAATACTCTTTAAATAGAAGCATTGTTCTGTCATAAATTTGCCTAATTTTGATTTCAAAATCCAGATTTGATCCTCATTTATTCTCCGAGTCACTGAAAGCTCGGCTGACGTAGTGAAGTTCCAGCAGCTCCTGTAAAAAATGCTGCTTTTCATCGTGTTGATCCAGTTCCAGCACATGCATGACTTACTGCGACTCCGGATTGAACTGGACCACTAAGAGAGATTTCCGTCTCCAGTGTGCTGCTTGTTGCAAGTCATTTGGTGCATTTTGGTGTAACTGTAGCTGACTTGATGTTAAACATGAACTCCCAGTGACTTCAGGAGGGGGTGAGGGCGTAGAAAGATTGCAGCCATCTCTGACAAATCTCACCAGTATGAATAATCTGAAATTTGGAAGGAGGCTTGACATGGATTCCCTGTAAAGCGTGAGCTTTTTTTAGCTCCTCTGTCTGTTTTGTTAAGAGTTTTAAACTCGATATCATGAAATTGTTTTGCTGGGTGAGATGCATGTAAGCAACTGTGAAGGTTATTAAAATATCACAAATTTAAAATCTGCGCCATTTTGTTTATAAAGAAATAAATTAGATTTTTGTTTCAGTTAAGTGAAGTAAAAAAAAAATACAAAGAATTGATGGAAAGCTAAAAGTGATTTTAAAAAAAGTCTGCAGACATTAACTTTTCTTTTTTTACTTACCAAGATTCTTAATTAGTCTAATTTGTTTTGATTTGATTTCAGGACCTTAGGATCTTCATCACCGATTACAAAGATCATTTTAAGGGTCGTGACCTCTGTGGGAATATTAACATCTAAAAACTTACAAATTTAAACTCAGAAAAGATACGTTCGAAATTATTGAAATATGATGATGTTTCAGAATAAAAGTTACTTTTTTACATTTTTTTTCCCACAATGGCTGCCAAAAACATATTTCCACCTGACCAAGCTGGGTTGCCTGGTCAGGCCAAGGTGCGTTAGAGGCGAGGTTCGGCCATGTAATGAAGCTTTTCCCTCCTGTGTAATTAATTACAGCCTTTATCTGACTAGACAAAATGTTGCTGCTGATGGATTATATGAGGATGCAACACCTCGGCCCTGGATGGCTGATTAGGAAATGGATCATGATTATCTCTGGGTCAGAACAACAGAGGCAGGTCCATCATATCAGATCTATGAGCAGAGAGGTAAACTCCAACCTGCCGCCAAGTAACTTCTACATTTGTTATTTGGATTCTAAGAGTTGGATACGAGTCCGATAACTGTATTTAAATTAGATTTAAGTGGAATTCAACCAATATCCAGGTAACTTATTTTATTTGATGCAAAACAAGGTGCAACCAAATTGAACTGCTGATACTTAAGATGTCAAAGACATGGTGAAAGAACAAAAGTGGTAGTGGAAGCTAAAATTTCACTCAAAAATGAAGAAAGATCAACGAAGACCACAGACCGAAGGAATTTAAATCTAACATTCACCCCAATAAAGGTTTATAATATTTTTTTTCCATCCATCCATCCATTTTCTTCCGCTTATCCGGGGTCGGGTCGCGGGGGCAGCAGCTTCAGAAGGGAGGCCCAGACTTCCCTCTCCTCAGCCACTTCTTCCAGCTCCTCCGGGGGAATCCCAAGGCGTTCCCAGGCCAGCCGAGAGACATAGTCCCTCCAGCGTGTCCTGGGTCTTCCCCGAGGCCTCCTCCCGGTGGGACGTGCCCGGAACACCTCACCAGGGAGGCGTCCAGGAGGCATCCTTACCAGATGCCTGAGCCTCAACTGGCTCCTCTCGACGTGGAGGAGCAGCGGCTCTACTCTGAGTCCCTCCTGGATGACCGAGCTTCTCACCCTATCTCTAAGGGAGAGCCCAGCCACCCTGCGGAGGAAACTCATTTCGGCCGCTTGTACCCGTGATCTCATTCTTTCGGTCATGACCCAAAGCTCATGACCATAGATGAGGGTGGGAACGTAGATCGACCGGTAAATCGAGAGCTTCGCTTTTTGACTCAGCTCTCTCTTCACCACGACGGACCGGTACAGCGCCCGCTTCACAGTAGACGCTGCCCCAATCCGCCTGTCGATCTCCCGTTCCCTTCTTCCCTCATTCGTGAACAAGATCCCCAGATACTTAAACTCCTCCACTTGAGGCAGTACGACCCCCCTGACCCGGAGAAGGCACTCTACCCTTTTCCGGCTCAAGACCATGGCCTCGGATTTGGAGGCACTGAGCCTCATCCCGGCCGCTTCACACTCGGCTGCGAACCACTCCAGTGAGAGCTGCAGATCACGTTCCGATGAAGCCAACAGGACCACATCATCTGCAAAAAGCAGAGATGCCAACCATAAGGCCACCAAAACGGATCCCCTCAACACCTCGGCTGCGCCTAGAAATTCTGTCCATAAAAGTAATGAACAGAATCGGTGACAAAGGGCAGCCTTGGCGGAGTCCAACTCTCACCGGAAACGAGCCCGACTTACTGCCGGCAATGCGGACTAGACTCTGTTTTTTTTCAATACCGTAATTTATAGGTGCTCCTACTTTATTCTACGTTGATCGTCTGGCTGAGTGATGCAACACCTTTACGATAATAAAACCCAATCTTCATTTTCAATGTCTGTAACAACTTTGCAGTGTAGTTTTTTATTTCTTTTAAAGAAAGCCAAGATATTTCTAATTACTGACAAGCTCAGTTTGTGCACCTTGAGCAGCTGTTGCAGTTGAGCGTTGTTAAATGAGTGAATGAGTTGTTGAGGACAGCGAGGTTCATTTGAGCTAATCCAGTCTCTGTCGGTGTGACCTCCTGTTGCTGACGCATCCCTCCACCTCTTCTCTGCAGCAACCAGCCGCCACGGCGTCTGAAACACAACGTTTGGTAGTTTAATACGTCTTACTGCTTTTGGCTTTGCAAGCAAGAGCGGCTTCTCAGAGAGCCCATCTGTGAAAACGCAATAACATTCCCTTTTTTTTTTATTTTATTTTATTTTCCCACCTCCCTCAGGGACGGTGGTGGGGTGTGGTAGGCACGGGCGTCTTTATCTCTCACCGGCCGGCACTCTCCATATTCCGGCTCTAAATTACTTCCTCTGCCTCTGTGATGGAGAACTAAAAGAAAACGATAAGTCCGAAGGCGTGAATATGGAATTTATATGCTGTATAAATGCCGGCTTCGTGTGGGAAACTATTCAAAGCGAATCCTCTGACAGATTGGCGAAATGACTCTTCAGAGCTTCTGTGAGAGCTGATAGGGAGAGAAGGATCTGCACTGGAAGGGGAATGAAGGACTGGAGAGCACACATCAACAATTTTTTCCTCATCCATCATTGTGTCATAAAGCAGTCTACAACGTAACCTGTGTGTTCTGGTTCAGTAAATATATAAGGTGCGACATAAAGGCTGGCGGTGGGAGTTTAAAGGAATGATAAACAAAGCGGTGTTGCAGCATTTCATCTAACCTCAGCACCGGTCAGGGGCGTAAAAGTTTCAGTTCATGGATAAATAAAAAACATATTTGTCTGTTCAGCAGGTTATGAGTGCACTTCGTCATTCCGCTGACTTTTTTTTTTTTTTTTTTTTTCATCCAGGAATTTTGATTAAAATGTTCAGCTGAGATACTCAAAGTGTACTTGGGGCTGTTCAATAGGAAAGTATGAATAAATGAATGAATATCTTGGATATTTACCTGAAATAACTACTTTTATGTTTGTTTTTATTTATTTATTTGCTAAAGTATTAAGTAAATAAACGAAAGTAAATGAATGAATGAAGAATGTTGGCTGTTCAGATTTTTAAAGAAACTAAACATGATTTTTTCCATTTGTTTACATTAAGAGTGGGATTTAACGTGTTAATTTCAATAAAATAATTAAATGGACAAAATATGAATGCAATAAATCACTTTTGTTCCCAAGCCGGAACATTTACTGCGTGTTTCTGGTACGCCCATAAATCTGTCGCACAAGCTACCTCTGCAAACAAAGCGACGGATGACAAAAAGGGCTTTTGAATTATAAACGTTTATTCATATGATCCCACCACTAGTTTGTTTTTATTTTTTGACATTTACTGAATATTTAGACATGTCACCAAAGTCTTTTTAAAGCTAAGTAGTCAAATTAATAGTAAAATGGAAAAAAAAATTCTAAGAAAATGAAATTAAGCCAATAAAACATTTCTATATTTATTGAAAAAATTAAATATTTTTATTTATTTATGTACTGAGAGTTCAGTTCTTTCATGTTTCATCACATCCAGGTCTTACAGAATGAAATTACATAAAAACACAAATCGAAGCCTTTCATGTGATAAAGCATATCTATGTCATGTTTGTACATCACGTTTATTTATCTAATATATTTACATAACTGACCAGTGAACATGCACAGTAACAACACACACTTTTAGGTTGGTGAACAACATGAAATGTGACGAATAAATGCGGGTTCAGCTTGTTGTCTGACCGATGAAAGTGGACATTTTACAGGCCTCGTTATTTCCCACAGACTGTTTCTCACATTTAAACCTTCCGCTAGTCCAAGGTAGCCCAGCTTGACCCTCACTGGAGGTGGTGACGAGCAACAGCTGCCTCCTTGTGATCTGTCCGTTCTGCCAAGCCGGCTGCAGTGCGTCGTCACTTTCCAGCACGTGTGCACATAGGGGCGTTAGGTGTGACGTGCTGTGGGCTCCGGCCCACATGCTCTCACTTAAATATCAGCCGATGCAGCCTGACAGTGCAGCAGCGCTTCAGGGCACACAGGGGTCATCAGGAAAACTAAGTTCAGCATCACTCAGGTTGGGTTGTGTCAGGTTCGTCTTCGGTGAACCCTGACCTGCAAATTCGAAACGTTGAGTAACGCCGCTTTGACATTGACGGTGATGAAGGCTGCTTTTTGTGTGACTTTGCCATTTTATCTCTGACTAATACCTGCTCATCAAAAGACGCAATTGAGCTCTACTAAAATGGTAAAACATTAAAACTTGGTGCTATTAATGGATTCCTGGCATTTGCAGGAATCCACCAAATATTTCCCCTGACCTTAGCTATGCTAGGGCAGCTGAACTCTGAGAGTACTTGAAAAATTTCAATAGTTCAAACACCAAATATTCCTTAATGTGTGTTAATGCAGACAATGTGGCTGCAGACGGTGTTTTCTAATCGTCCTTTGAATCTCTGTAGTCCATTCATGAAATTGGTTTGCTTTGCTGTAAGTAACAAGATTTCACTCTGTCTGACTGGAGAATCTGAGGATAGTAGGTGACATATGCTACGCTGAGTTTGACTGGACTAGAGAAGACACATAGTATCACACCTCAGACTCTGCAGGCCGTGTCATTGGCTCTTGAAGGTCAGTGCTTGGGGACATTAGCTCTTTTTAATGCTCAGCGCTGCTCCTGTAAGCCAAGGACCCATCTTCCATCCTTCCTCGTCGTTTCCTTCACCACCGTCGTCCTTCTGTTTCTGCTAATGTGTGACTCTGAAGGTGGTTATCCGCCCGTTTTTCCTGTGGAAGCTTCACTCTTTTTCCTCATTGGAGCGTTTCAACTGCTCCGATAACTTCCTTTTCATCTCACAGATGGCTTTGTGTTTGTCTGTTTGTAGGCTACATGTTGACTTTTGAGCAGCTGAGGGAATACTCAAGCCACCTCCTTCCCTGACTGTGAATATATCAGCAAGCACATTGTTAAAGTACAAATCTCCATTCATTTTCCTTCACTTAAACCCGATTACTTCTCGCAGAAACCCACTTCAGGAAACGTGTGTACACTTCTATGCAGCTCCTCAGCTGTGAGAGTCAATCTGGGATGATGTTTGATAATGCCCCAATTAATATTGCATGGTTCGTCTCACTTGGCTTTTAATGTATTCCTGCTCGCTCTTGTGTTATCTCCGCGGCCCATCTCTCAGGCATCCCGGCTTGTTGTGGCGGTCCCTCGTGGGTTTGTGCGTGTGTGCCGAACCCACACGCACGCAGCAGATAAGAACTCATCCCGAGGCCCACGGTGAGTGGCAAAGACGAGACATTCGAGGAATAGAGCGAGCGGCACAGTGGGACGTTACTTTCTTTTGTATCAGAAAGCAGAGCAGGATAAGATGGGACTTTGTTGGCGCCAGCAATATTAGTTTTTACCCAAAACATATAGTTGTAATCTACAGTTTTTCATGGTTGGGTTAGGGTGAGTGAAAAAAATTCCTTTGGTATTTCAGGAAGAAGAGCCAAACTATAATCCACTGAATGGATTGGGATGAACAACCTGGAACCACTGAGTCTCCAGCTCAGTCTTCAGTGAAACCATCTGCATTGAAAAGAGGAGAGACTAAACAGGAACACACATAAAGTGTCCCAAATCCCAAAATTTAAGCCATGCATGTGAACTTCTAACCACAACTATAACTGTTTTTTTAATAAAAATTGATATGTCACAATAAAATGAACAAGTTTCATCTTACAATTACAATCTTACTCAAAAAGTAACTCTAAAAGCTGGGTACGGTTCGTGGCTCAGTTTTGCTGTCCTTGCTGGAAGTAATGGGAGCAGCTCAGCCTTATCCGCAGCTAATGCAGATCCAGCAGTCTGCACGAAAGCACATCTGTCCCTGGGGGAAACATCCTGTCCTGACGCCCCCCGCGGAGCAGCCGGGGATGAGCCAAAGAGGAACCGAAATTCTGCCAAAGAAAGAGACAAAAACAGAGATAGACACGACCCAGACAGCCCTTAAGGTAGCTTCTGCTCCCAGGCAGTAACCCAGATGTGTAATTCGTAGTCCACATGTGCAATAATCCTGCACTTTTCTTGTCTTTTTTTTTTAAATATATTTCATCTCATTGAAGAAAGATATAATGAAATCCCAATGCTTAAGATGAAATAAAGTTCATTAAATTAGACTCTTCTTGTGATTATTTGTTAACCTTAAGCTAAGAACAGGTATGAGATCTCAAGTTTTCTCATTGAAGGAAACATTTGCTTTGGAAAACGTCAAAAACTTTACAAACCTCTGCTTTAAATGAAACCCAATGTTTTCAGAATGAATTCAATATTTCCCACTCCCTGGACTGAAATGGACTTTCTTTTTCCCCCACAGTAATATATATTGTTTGACTTCCAGCTGCTCCAGAGGCTCTAAAGTTAGATTATAGTGTGTCCCACTGTGGAAGACACTCGACCGGGTAATGGTCCATCTGGCCTTGGATGTGCTGTTTCTGGAATGACTTATTTTCCCTGCTGTATGAACTCCAAAGCTAATCGGGTTGTATGGGGTCATCAGATTGTGTCTGTCCCTTCGGTAGACATCACTATGAATGAGTTTCTTCTTGGTGGCAGGAAATAAGAATAATACATTTTTGAACTTGTTGACACTGAAGCCTTGTATGTTTCACATCATCTTGTGCCTACATTGTAGAAGTTAAAGGAACTGACGTACAGTCGTCAAGGTAGAAGATGTCATTTAATGTAAATGGATGAAATAGTAAATCATCTTGGTGACGAGATCGTCTTTTTTGTGGAAGAAAAGCTGCAAGCTATTCAGAGAGTTCATGGTTTTCCTTAAGAGAAGAAAAGTGAAGAATATCTTACTTCCTGCGTATGCAAATTTCCTCAAGCTTGGTGAGAGAAAGTCTTTATCTTTCTGCAGCAGTAGCAGAAGTTTCCCGCTCAGGAGAGCAGATTCTGCCATCTTCCTCTCTCGTCTCGAAAAACTGTTTGATCAGTTTGATTTGTTCAAACATCGCATGTCTGTCCATGTTTTTTCAAGCAGACTTTCCAGCCCACAGGTGGCCTGTCTGGGTGTACTTTTCATTTATTTTTAACGTCGGGGCACTTCAGGCGTCGGATTAATGAGCCCTTTCCTCCTTCACACCCCGGTTTGTTGCAGACCCTCTCTGACCGCCGTCTCTGGGGGATTCCTTAAGGGTAAATGGCTGGAGGGCGAGGTCGTACCTCTGTTGCAGGCAGACGGGAATCACTGAAAGGTAGTTCCAGAGGGAACCTGGCTCTGCACTAATTATCAGTGTTGTGCAATGTAGCAGAACAGGAATATATTTTTCAAGAAATACCTTTTAATATGTGTCAGTATTTTTATCCTTTGCTGTCGGGCTGTCTCAAGGTGTAGAGGAAGGTACCTGGTTTGGTAAGCTTAGAGTCAGACTTTTTTATGCTGGTGATCTGGCTCTGATGGTGTCGCAAAGTTATTACCTTTGGTGCACACATGAATCAGTTTTTAGCTGAGAGTGAGAGTCAGCTCCTCTAACTCCGGGGTGATTGTTGTCAACCGGAACCAAAGCTGAATGGACGCTCACGGTCGGGGGTCGGTCTCTGCCGCAAGCAGAAAAGTTTAAGTGTTTTGATGTCTTCTTCACAACTGATGCTTGAAAGGAGAAGGAACATTTCAGATTGCATTGGTGCCTCATCTGCAGTTATTTGGGTGCTAGTTGGTCAGTCAAAGTAAACTAAAGATGTCACTAAGCAAAGCCCTTTATTTATCCATCGTGGTAAAGTTCCTCCATCTACAGGATGTTTTCAACCTCCATTAGGTCTGCTTCTGCTTGTCTCCTTCCTCTTGGATAGTTTTTTAATCGGAAGATGTTCCTTAAAGGTTTTGGAATTGTAAAAATGGAATGACTCATTAATACTTATAATGAATGAACAAAACACCAGGGACTTACTGTGCTGATTATCTCACTCTGACACAGAGCTCTGTTTGCATCAATACAGTGAAGTCCCAGTTTTAACTGCTGCCTTTAACACTCTGACTGTACATGGAGTGAGGCGTAGAGAACACAACGTCGGCTCTGTTTCTACCTGGAGACTGATTGCAGACAGATTTGTTAGCGTCACAAATGTCCCTCATGTATAATATTATGCTCTTATAAAAGTTTGTAATCTTGTCATTTCTATAAATGTCTTTTGAGCAATTTAGCTGGCATGTATACCAAACAATGTTTTTACATTTGACTACAGGTGTGTTCGCTGATCTTGCAGTAAAATGCTCTGAAAGCTCTTTGCTTCTAGAAGGGAAATCATTTTCTCAGCAGTGCACCTCTGTCCACATCATACCCTTCTGTTTGCTTTTAAAGCACCCTTTCCCCAGGAATAGATCAGTCTGTGTGAGAACAACGATTTCTCACACCTTCCAATTACTGCAGACCTCTCACAACCCTGAAGCTCGCCGGTGCTGCAACCAGCAGGTTTCTCTAGTCTTCCTAAACTAATCAGACAAGCAGTTCCCTCTGAAAGAAACCAGCCGGCAAAGCGAAGATTTCTTTACTGTGGCTGTAAGCTGAATGCAACAAGATGTCAGAAGGCGTCTATAAAATTAATCATTATTAATTTTTAACAGAACAGTTTAGAACTTTGTTCTTTCCTGGATTCTCTGCAGTGTAAAAAATGCTGCCTGAACTGGTCTGAAACCTTCCCCAAAAACCTCTGATCAGGCAGTTTGACGTTAGAAAAAGAAAACTGACCATCTAAACTTAAATACATGCACAGTTCTATTTATCTTTTATCTCATTCTTTTCTAGGCTCTTTCATTTAATTTCTAGTGAATGCAGATGTTCTAACGGACAACAACAAAAAATATATCTTGCTCTATTGGCGTTCATACTCATGTGCATCCACACAGGGTTCAGACCTTTGATTCAGGCTGCTTTGTTATGCAACTGTTAATAATAAAGATCCTTGAATGATGCAGATCCTCAGTCTGAAAGGAAATAAAACTCTAAATATTCATATGATTTGATTTGGTCTTGCTTTACAGAAGCATTAAAAGCAGTTCTTTGAAACAGAATTGCAGAAAAAGCAACCTTTGGTTTATCTGTTGGCATTTAAAAGAGAAATGTTTCTCATCCCTACTGCCGATTTCGTTCTTAAGAAAAGCCCCCAACAAATGACACATATCCTGTTCAAATGGGAAAAGACGAAGAGTCCCAACTACTCAAATGTAGCAATTAACTTCTAACAAAAGCTCTAATGGATTTATAGGGATTAGAGTCAAGTTTTTATGGTCAGATCACTTCCTTTTTAATAATTTAGAAATCACCAGAAGCTACAGTGCGGGCCACTTTTAATAAGCAGAGTCACATTTCAGAGCAGCCCTAAAACCTTTAATTGTCGCCTTTGTACTCAAAGTTATTCATATAAGCTTTTAATAGGAGCTCAGGGGTGCATTATCTGAACAAAAAACCCCGGCTTCACCCTCTCAACAAAGTGGCTTATTGCTTTGAGAAAATGAACACTGAGGAGAACGACCTCATGAATGAATTAGTCGTCTGCAACAGATTACTACTGCAGCGCATTTCTCACGCTGACCTTACGGACCGTGGAAAAGCCTGTTGTCACCTTCAGCTTCTCTCTTGGATTAATTATTATACTTGTTTTGCATTTATTTATTTATTTTGCATTGCTTAGAAGAAAACTTGGCTCTGTTTTTAAAGCTAAAATTATTTTTGCTTAACCATATTCCTGTTGTATGTATTAAAAACGGTGCTGGTTATTTTGAACCTTAATCGCAGTAAGGGGGAATTTTTCTGCCATCATTTTTCATTCTGAAAGCAGGATTTCATGTCTTTTGTTATCCAAACTTGTAATGCTTGTATTCAAAACTTCTGCACTCTTTCAAATATTCACCCTGCTTTCTCTAACATTTCTCCTCATGCTCAAAACTTGTCTCTGCTTGGATCAAATCTCCGCTTGCAAATTATTTTCTGCTTGCGTTTGAAACAAAAAAGCACAGTCGCCTGGCAATCTCTCAGCCAATAGAAGTAAAGTGTTATACTGGGTGTTTGTTTCTTTCTAGTGGGTGTTCCTGTTGGCTGCTATCGATTGTAGCATCCAGGTTTTGAGATGAAAGACATGAAATCCTGCTTTCAGAATGAAAATGTGTTCTCTCGAATTAAAGGGAACACATTTTGACATATGGGGAAAAATTCCCCCATATGGCAGCTTTGTCGTAGTTCACAATTCTTATTTCCCCAAATAGGGATCATAAACTATTTATCTCCATAATAATGAAATTACTTAAACACAGAAGAAAAAGGAGCAGATACAGATTGGTTTGAAGCAGAAGTAGGAAGTGATGTAACGGATGTAGAAATCAAATTTTAAATGATGGTTGCTGTGCCTCAGGCTAAATGTCAACTTCTTTCTCCTAAAGACACTGAAAATGAGTCAAAATGTTCTCATGACTAATCCAGCTGCATCTAAACTACAACAATAAGGGGCGTTATTATTGGTATCAGCTGTTTGGCAATGAAGAAGGGCCAAAAGTTACCCAATTTGTAAACACTTTTAGAGATTCCAAGAACACTGGAAAGTCTTCATAGGTGCTGAATGGCACTTTAAAAAAAAAAAAATAGAAAAAAATACATGCTTATTAACGTAACCCAGTTCCCATGCTCATTAAACCTGATTCATTTATTGGTACGGCCAAAACTAAAACATCATATTCAGATACGGTGATTAAAATAATTGTTTGCCTTGTATGAAAGCACGCAAACCTTTCTGGGTTCACCACTGAATGTTCCTTGAAGCAACATAAATGTCATCAAGCAAAAAAAAAAAATAGAAAATGCATTTCTACCTTTGCTCTTTCTCTCCAACCTTTCCTGCTATTGTCAGCGGCTCAGGATGCAATGAATAAACAATCGAGGAAGTATTACTTGCACAGCCCAGAGTCAAAACGTGAAGGGTGGTCTGCTTCCGCATGCCTGCCTCAGTCATGTTAGCTCTGGCTTGTTCCAATTTGACAAATCCAGTTTTCTAATTTCTAGAAACTACCTGAGCAAAAGGGAATAAAACAAACAAAACCCACCAAATCCTTTTACATTTTGCTGGTAGGAAGAAGAAAAGCGTACATGACAGAGGAAGGAATAATGTTGAAAATAAGGTGGGTGGGTTTGGGGCGAAGTGATTGCAGTCTCTTGTAGCCCAGTGATCTGGAAACAGTTTGCATTGCTTTCATTTCTCCCTGCTGTTTTCATTCAGCTCTTGAACCGAGTGCACCTCTAATATTCCTTCCTCAATGCAAAGCCTGCATTTGGGTAATGTACCAGTTTATGAAATGAAATCTTATGGAGAATAAAATGCATTGTCGCCGTCTCCACACAAGAGCCCCTGAATGGAAAAACAGCCGCCCTCCTGTGGTGCAAACACCCACATCTGACATAAGACTGGTAGATAACCAGATTAAATCAATTTTATGACGACCTTTTTTCTGTCTATGGGTGCTCCCTTGGGACAATAACAATAAGAAACGCATTAATGTAATAGCTCTTTGCCTTTCTGTTCTGTAAATGGCCGTACCATTAGGAAATTATCTCTGGATTTACAATTCTAAAGCAAGCAGCCAGTGGTGCTGAATCAGACTGCATACAATTTGAATCTATTATAATAGTTGGAAGCCGCGGATGAAGGAGCAGTGTAGCAATATGAAGTTATTGTAAAATATTTGAATGTTTACAAATGACTTCCTGATCATTCTGTAGAAAATGTCATTTAGGAACAGTTAAATCTTCTGCTTTATTCTGGCACAATTTAAATTTCTGGTTAGGAAGTGGCTTAACACCAGGAGTGTGAGAGTTGTTAGCTCATGTTTAAGATATATTTCTGTTAGTGGCTACCAGAAGCACCATCAACCTTGTGAAGGGAATTTAGAGAAACTTCTTAATATTTTCATAACTTTCTCTACCGCATTTTTTCCTTCCACTAAACTTTTTATTGGTACAACAGGGTACAGTACTCCAAATGGTACTTTTCTAGACTTGTATTTAATCTCTGTTTGTAGTAAATCTGTATGTTTCACGTCATCAATTGAAATAAAACTTAGCTTTTCAATAAAATTCCACCTTCCTGACATGAAGGAAAGCAACACAACTTATATATACTGGCAACTTCCACTTTAGATGACATCATTCTAAGTGCTTTTCAAGGTAGCCCATCTTGGTAGCTCAGGATCCACATTAAAGCAGAAACAAGACGACACCCCTCTTGCACCATGTGAGAAAATGCACGGTGAGCTCTGAGCTCACGCAGAGATGGAAAAAATCCATTAGACTAGAAATCCACGGATGTAGCACCAAATTAGAAGTATGTCGGCGTTTGACGTGTCGCTGTGGCTTTTCTTTAGAGGCTGAATAAGTGGACTGGTAGCAACCTTGGATCCAGAAAGTCTCTAACCTCCACAAAGACGACAAACCGTCTCCGTCAGATTCCTCGCTGTGTTCTTCTCTTTTCTGCTTTGTAAGAAGCTGTTTGTGGCCGTCCTGTTCACTCCAGGTTGTTTTGACTCGGGCTGCTGTCTAAGTGACAGACAGGTCACACCTGTCCTCTGAAGAATGAGCCGCCGCATCAATAATACAGCCAAACTGTCAAACTTAATTATTCCATATGTGAGAGGCATTCCTGACACCAGTAACATCATTATGGAGCAGGAGATTGACTCGATTTTGCTCGGTCTGTGTTTTTTATTTGAGATTTTGAGGGTCATGCCTTGATGGCAACAAGCAAATACAGTTGGTAAGATGTCAATAACTCAATGAGTTATGGTCAGTTTTTATGTATGTATGCATTTTTCATCCAATCGATGAAAGAAGTAGGTCAGTAATCGACAATCACACAAAAGGACGCAAAACTGTGTTCATTAAAAATTCAACTGGAATGAAATGTAATTTCCATGTAAACATCGAACTCAGAAACATAATCATAAGAAGGAAAACACCAGAGAAAGATCATTTTAAAAGAGACTAATGTAACGTAATAAAACGTTTCTGGGTCAATCAGAACAAAAATCTAAGTTTTTCCTGAACTACACACATGTAGGGTAACATGATTTACATGTAGACTCAGAAATTATGTTTTTTAGTTTACCTCTGAAATTGAATGCAGTTTCTTCGCACTGTAAAACTCAAGGAAGTTGAGATGACTTGATAAAAAACTGTCACTTTGATTTTCTTAAATGATTCCAGCAGTAGGCAGTCCGCAGTAATGACACTGATTTCATGGGTTTAAAAAAAGCATGGATTAGTAATAAAATTAGACATGTAAGATACGTGTGCACCGATTTTCCAGCACTTTGCAGCAGCACTGACACTTTAATGGATTTCCACGGTTTGAAAACCCTTTTTAAAATCCCACCAGTGTCGTTGCAGGATGAAAAACACCAGGACTTGGGCTGTGAATCAGCTTTCTGAGTGCTATCGTGCTAAGGCAAAGGAAAAAAAACTTTTTCATGAGGAAAAAACACCATTGTGTTACTCAGGGAAGATTTCCAGACTTTACGACCCAAAGGGGAACAAAAATAAGCTGAAGGATGACAGAGTGTTGTAGGAGACATTCAGTCCTCTGAGGTTTCACAAGAAAGACTAAAACCTTCTTTGACCCAATATTATTTGTAAAGAAAATACCTCCTGTGAATAACTAAAAACTCCTGTTTATACAACCGCACTGGAAAACTCTTACAAATGTAAGAATTAATGTAGAATAACATAGTTTACTCTATTAGAAAAGACATTTTGAAGACTTTGCAGGTTATGTTTTGTTTTTAACTGCTGAGTGCATTTTAGGTTAGATTGCTTTCATATCAGAACTGTTTGCTTCAATTGGACCAGCTCTGCTCAGTTTGCGTAGAGTTAAATGGGTTTTCATTGCCAAGTAGCCATTGAGCGATTGGGACCAGATGACCCAATGAATAAAATGTTGGACCACACCCAGAGCTCTCCGACTTCGACAATGACAAGCTGTCCGAGATTTAAAAATATTTGCCTTCTTAACATGAAACTCCTCCTGTTCAGATGGCACCTCAGCTAAAACTTTAGGAGAACACACATCAAACTCACAAAGAGATTAAAAATGGGAGTTTGGGAGGCTTCTGAGCCAAGAATAAAGGAAATGTCACAGATTTGTTTCTTCTTTTTTCCCACTTACAAAGAGAGAGAGGAATCGGTTGTTGGTGCCGTTGTGAAAAGGTGCTGGCTGCTATGTGTTCATCAAGACAAGGGAGGCTGAGACTTTATGAGAAAGTCTCACTAAAAAAGCTTTTTGTCCTTTTAAAGTATCAATATAATTACAAAAGCTTTCTCCTATTTCTCCAATCGAGGATAATAAATCTCCATCTTCTTCCGAATCCAGGAAAGAAAGAAACCTTGACGGTGGATCCCCTGCTCCCCTCCCCCAGCCTCCTCCCAGCCTCCCTGGTGAGACACGCTGAACGGAGACCCCATAATGAGCCTCTGTCTGTTCCACACACTGAGCTGTCTCAGTCTGTGATGTGTCACTTGTGTTGGGCTTCTCCCTTCAGATGTCTGCCTGCACAAAAAGGGATTCCTTCACAAAAGTGTTTCCAGTTAGAGGGGATGGGTGGCCTACGGTCGAAACACACCCTGTCGCACACAGCCGTCTCTGTGGAGAGGACAGTTTCCACTGTTGAGCTCTGACTTTCTTTTTTGTGCAAAGTAAGAGTGGGGGGGAAAAAAAACCCATTTTACAGTTTTTTGCGCTTTTATCCTCTCTGTTTCAATCACTGTGAAGGATTAAGTCTGTTGTGTCTGCCTTAAATTATCCAATTCATGCTCCACAACACGCGGTCCCGTTTAGTGCGAGTTTGCTTTTTATTTGGGTGAAGGAGGGAGGGCAGGCGTGGAAAGCACGTGTCTGGCACCCAGCAGCAGGAATGGCAGCCTGACAGCCGCTGCCTGGAAGCGAAACGTCTGCCGCTACATCTGATAGACCTGGCTGTTTCTGTCGGAGGACATAAAGTGTTTTCACACAGGACTGAGGAGGTTTTTATTGGAAGCAGCACTGCTAGATGTGTTGAAACTAAAGCAAAGCTCATGTCTGATATGCAGAGCCTCAGTTTTCTCCATAAACAATCTGAAATATCTAAAAATTTTAACTGAAAATCAGTCTTTGGACGCTTTCGTTGCCAGATTTGTGATGGCGGAGATGCATCAGAGCCTGTTTTCCTAGCTGAGAAAAATGTGCTCTGGTAGCAGTAATATGACTTGGGGAATTATTTCTTAATCTGCATATGATTGTCAAATTTTATCTCTTCGCTCATCTAGTTTATAATGTAGAGTGAGAATGGTTTTTCATGTTTGATTCACGTTCTAGTAACACTCGGGCTTTCATGTTTTCTCAGAACTTATTTTCCAGTGTGTTAAGCAGCAGGTCATTTATGTGCAGCTCTTTATTTTTTCAACAAATAACTAATAGAAGACCAAATCATACCTGAAAGAAAAGGTCAGAATTATTTTTTTTCTAGATATATTATCAGTTTTGAGAAAGTTTATAGTTCTTTATATCTCGTTTTTTCTATTTTGCTGTACTTATATTAATACATTTATTTCAAAGTACGTTTTTATTTAATTTATAAATATTATTATATATATGATCTTATAGGTTTTTTTCTTCTAAGGTTTTTTTTAAGTGTATTTATAGAGATTTTTCATATATTTCTTGGGATTCTCAAAGCAGCACGTTGATCTTCCTGTGCTCTTGGGCTCCCCCTGCTGTTGTGGGATGTATTACCTGTGCGACTCAGGGATCTGTACATGACCAGAAACTGATAAGTCAGTGCAGATATTTTTTTTGTCATTATCCTTTTCTGCCAGCTGACTTGCATATTACTAGAAGAGTCTAGAATGACTATTAGAGAAATGAAATAGCATAGGTATGTTGTTTTGCTGTAAGAATATTTCAGGTTTTTTTTGCAGAACTTTAGTTAAAAACAAACATTGCACCTCGGTGAAACACGTCCTCACGTTAACCACCCTTAAAATTGGTCGCCTTTTACAGAGATGCCCTGCTTGCGGCGGTCCTGCAACGCTTGCGATGCTCTCTGACCATGTTACATGTTCGCAACTCACGCTCAATCTCCTCCACTTTGTCAAGGTGACAAGCTGCCAACTGGAATTTCAGTTTTCAGGAAGAGAATGGTGCCTCTCCTTCCTGCGATACGTCTGGCATGTTCATGCAAATGTAGTTTTTAAAAGCATGACAGTGATTGTTTAAATGGCGGAACAAAGTTGGCAGATGTCAAAAAGATTGTACAAGTCGGTATAAAACACAAATTCAGGCAGTAAAAAATGATCTTATTGTGTAAATTCATCATGATTGACAGACAAATTAAAATGTGCGCCATCAATATGGCGTCTGATCACCCGTCAACAACTGCGGCACAACATCTTGAAAGTGACGCATTGGGGACAGGAGCAACCTTCTGGCAGGGTGAGAAAACAGCTCCGCAGTAAATAAGACACGCTAAAACATAATTAAAAGTTGTCAGGGTCATAACAGGAAAACATGTCACCTTTATTTTCGTTTCATTTTTGGAAATCAAAAGTGTGAACAAGTCACACATTCAGCTTTTTAATTGCGCGGCTGAGGAACTGAATCATCTGGTGGCCCGTTTAGTTTCTCTTCCTTTCAGATTTGTGGAGATAGTGGAGGCGTCTTTGTCCTGCTGAGCTGCTTTCTTGATTAAAATCTTTGCGTAGATTGAATCTCAAACAATAAAGCTGTCATTTCTTTTTTGATTTCTGATTTTATTGAAGTAAATTTTTTGTAGGAAAAATTTGCTTCAATAAATTTGAACATTTCGTAAAAACCTTTTAATATTCTAATTTATTGAGGTGCACCTGCAGTAATTTATGTTAAAACTCCCAGATGAGTTGGGTTAGGGTTTTTGGGAAGTGACCAAAATAATCAACTGAACTTTTGATAATAATTGCCGATTGTCTTTGTATGGGAAGATCAACATCTGGGTTCAAAAGTGGTGTCAACAAAATGCCACGGCGTTTCCCGCGTGGCGCGCTGCCACCAGCGGAGGCATTATCCCGCCTCATGTGAGGGAATTATTCACCGCCGCGGAGCCACACGGCAGTGGCCGCCGAACTTTAAAAGCCGGTCGCCCTCATCAGCATGCATTATTCTATCTTTCTGTGTCTCTTCACGTTGGCTGTCGAGCATCGCCCCCAGCTTCGTTCACGTCACACATACAGGCTGTTAGCTGTGTTTTCATAGGCGGGAATGTGAAAATATTCAGCGAGAGGCAGGAAGAGAGGGGGGTGAAGACTGAACAGAAAGGGAGCGATGGGGGTTGGAAGAGCAACGCCCTTCGAAGACTTGCCAGTGTTGGCGAACGCTTCTGGCCGTCCTCAAAGGTTAACTGGCTCCAGCTCTTCCCCTCCGTCCGACGTGACATGGCGCCGTCGTCGCCCCGGTTTGATGCGACGCACTTTTATGCCGACAAGCCGTCTACTTTCCGTGGCGGCACAAAGGGAACCCGATTAATTGTTTTCTGGATTCCTGCCCCACGTTTTGATCCGTCATCAACGCACACACGAGGACAGCCACTGATGTCGCTCACGCAGCGTTCAGAGTACAGATGATGTCTTTGGTCACCTCTTCGTGCCTCTGTGTCCCTTCAGAGAGGATATTAATAAGACATGAGTCCTTTTGAAGCCGTGCTGCTGGCGGGTAGATTCAAAGTGACATAATCTTGCCCCAGAATAACTTCCTCCCACCTTGGAACGGACTCTCCCACACATTCGGCTTTTCTCTGTGCGTATGGAGCACTGGAAGAAAAGTCTGCCTGCTACTGTTGCTTCATAAAATCCAAAAGACCTTCATCCAGTTCCTGAAAACGAACGACACACCCCCACATGGTGCATGTTGGCAGTAATAAAGGCTAGTAACACTTGGCTTTTTTTTTTCTTTCTCACATTCCCCTCACCCACGACTTCATTATTTCTGAGCTGATTGATGACTGTGTGCTCCGGGGGCTGAACGTCGAAGGAAAAACACAAGATTTCACTTTTTCATTATCCTGCTAGTAGGGATCCATTTCTTTTAAAAGCAAGCTAAATAACCATCTACCCAGTGTTTTAATTCTGCTTTTTTTCCACAGTTAAACGTTTCACCATAACCCAAAGACAGTAGCTTCCATGACCGTGGAGAAATGTTGGTTTACTCCCGTCTTATAGCGCTTTTAAGCATGAATGACCTGCTTGTTGTGTCATTCAGGTACTAAAAAGCCAACCGGCCCTGATCATGACACTACCACCACCGTGTAGCTTTGATATTTCCTTCCTGAAATGCTGTCTTAAGCTTGCACCTTCCAGAACAGTTCAACTTTGAGTCCATTAAATTGTTTTCCTTAACTGTGTAGATGTTTTTAATAACTTGTAAAAAGGTCATTTGTCTTCTTTTGTTTTGTTCTTGGAGATGTTAAGTAGATGCCATTCCTGGCCGCTCATATTGAGTCATAAACATTGATCTGAGCTGAGGGGGGTGAGGCCTGGGCTGCTTTAGTCCTACATCAGTCACCGACTGTGCATGAAGTATAATTTTGGCCAGTCGGTCAAAGTTTAACACTGTTCCATGTCTTTTTCCATTTCTGGGTAACATCTCTTGCTGCTGTCAGCCAGAGTCACTAAACCTTCAAAATCCTTTTAATCCTTTCCAGTCTGTTAGATGTCAGTTACTTT
Organism: Poecilia reticulata; assembly: GCF_904066995.2. Classification (NCBI taxonomy): domain Eukaryota; kingdom Metazoa; phylum Chordata; class Actinopteri; order Cyprinodontiformes; family Poeciliidae; genus Poecilia; species Poecilia reticulata. Next base: position 21,990,510 of record NC_088841.1, read on the forward strand.
ATATGTCATCTGTTCTTGTGTTCCTCTAAATTGGGTCATTATGTGTTGCTTTGAGATGTTTTCGTCTAATTTATGTTATGTTAGTTTCTTTTGTTACGCTGGTCTGGTTGCTATCAGGCCTATGTGTGTCTAAAGTAAATGAATTTAGAACAAAAAATCTGATTCTCATAATTTGTGTTTGGAAAAATGTTTCATGTGATGATCTGAAACGGGCCATTTGTTTGTGTTTTTCTCGATTCTTTGTGCAGTGAAACTGTTTTGATTTATTTCTTTGTTTCCTCAGTTTGGTTTAGTTTGTTTTATGCGTTTTGCAGAAACGAGACATTTCCTACAAATTAAGTTTGATTCTTTAAAACAAAGAGTGCCTTTCTCTGCTCCTCACTCCGCTGCCTTTGCTCATGGCTCCATGAAAGAAGCCTTTTCACCACCCAGCCCATAATTGAAGCTCAGTCTGAGTCCAGGGCTGTTTCTGTGGTGATGCAGAGCACCCAGTGACCTCTTCATCACCCGAATCAACCTTATTTCCAACCTTATTTCCAATCTTCATGCCACGGCAATGGTATGGCTCTCATTTCCACGCCTTGAAATCCTTCTGGTGATTCTCCTCACACCTCTTTTTTCCCCCCCTCTGCAGTGTGATCAGTGTTTTGTCAGGTCACAAATTGTTGCTGCCAAACTGCATCTCATATGCATCCAATAAATTGAATACATTAAGACATCAGATACATATTTTTTGACTATATGTTGAAGGAATCATTAAGGATGTTGCTACTGAATAATCAGACGCCACTTTTAGGATTTTCTTCCAACAGTTGTTGAAATCCTCCAATCAGAAAGTTTTTTTGTTTGTTTTTTAAAGCTCTGCTTCCACCTATCTAAAATTATTTCAATTTCTATTTAAAAACAATGATATAATATAAGAAAAACAATTATTTTTAACACACATGTTAAAAGAAAATTGTGTAATATATAGAACACAGGTCCTGTAAATCAAGTCTTAATGCCCACCTGTTTAGATCTGCCTTTTAATAGTGTAAATATTGATCAACGTATTATCAATATGATTTTGAAGACATTTGACAAAATGTAAAGTTTATTGCTTCATAATTGTTGACTGTACTGTGTCTTGTACTTGTGTTACTCTGGAAAGAGTAAAATGTGGCGTAAAGTGAGTAATTTTCGCTGCAATAATGATTTAATAATGAATGATGGTATAGATAACATAATATTAACTAATAATGTTGCAGATGTTAGAATAATTGTCTTCTGCTTTAAATAAAAATATTCCTTGCAGTGTAAACATCACTTACAGAATGATGGCTGGTAATCTTTCCTCAAATTTATCATACAGTAAGAGCCCGTTGTGTTATAAAATGATTATTAGTGACTTTCAGCCACAGCAGGCAAACCCTACATCTCTGGCAAATGCAAGCTTGGTGATAGAGGGCCAGAAGGGAATCGTCCTGTAGACATGCATACTGTGTCCATAGTATGTCACACCACTCCATCAATCTGATGGATGAAGGCAGACTGGGTGTCTCACCCCTCTTCCCTCAGACCCCTGGCTCATTTCACACTTTCCAGCTTCCTCACGTCTCGGCCAGCCTTCGGTCATACTGGACGGAAAGAAGCCCTTTTCACCCCAGTGGAGCTCTGTCGTTCTTTCCCACCTGTGAACTTTCACTCAGCCTTCTGTGCATGAATACGATCAGTAAGGTGTTGCGCTTTTATTTTGGAGGCTCACCAAAGTTGCAAATCAATCTGCATTCGTGCCTCTGACACTCACGTGGAAGCACACTTCGTCAAACCATGTGAACGTTCCCATCTGCAGGCACAGACTGCTCGTACCACCCACCCGCGGTCACAAAAATCGAAAGATCAGAGCGCATTTATTCAAGTTCGTTTTATTCACAGAGCAAATCGTAGAGCTGAGGAACACTGCAGAGACAATGTGGCATTCAGAACTTTTCCTGAAGATACTTCATTTTGCGAACAATTGAAGTGAAGGGTTGAACGGCCGACCTTTCAGCTAAAATAATGTCCTGCCATCTTATCTAAAGCTGGATAGCTGCTGCCATCTTTGCCCTGTTGTCGCTCTATATGGATGAACTCTCTTGTACATTCATTCGTCTCTCGCTGTGCAGGTGTCGTTCTGGTGGAACATCTCTCAGCCTGTTTGGACATGTCCTGCTCTTAAGGACTTCCAGGAACATTAAGAGTCCTGTTGCTGCGTCGGGCTGTGATTGACACATTTGATCACACGTTCAGACACTTTACATTGATCCTGTTCTATTCATTATGTAGAGGCTTTTTCAGCAGTGTGAGGGATACGTATGACCTCATAAACAATGAAGGTGCATGTGACCTGAGCTGTTGGAGCCTGCAGACTACATTCTTGGGGAAACTTGAGTAAATCCCATGATTCCATTGCTGTGGTTAGTTGTTAGCAGAAACTTTTCAGTCTGAGTGATTTTTGCCTACTCGTCTTTACAATGTTGATTGACTTCATTGAGGTTTTCTGACATTTTAACTAAGATGAGGTTTGCAATATCTTTCGTTTTATACGTTTTCACCCACTCCAAGTTCTTAAGCTGCTTCCACTTCCCCAAAAAAAACATGCTGACAATGCGGCTGAAAAACACATAAGCTATTCAAGCTATTCATTCAATATTGATAATTATTGATCAGTTTTTTTGTTTTAAATATCTGAAGCACAGCCAAACAGTGGCATGACGTTTCCTCTTTTATCCCCAGTTTTCATTTCACAACATTGTTTTTTTTAATTTTTGAATCATTTATAAGGCGAAACCTGAAACTGCTGCTGCTCAAGTTACTCAAGAGGTTGTTGCTAGGTAACTGAATAGTGTGTGAGTTGCTAGGTAACCAAAGAGTGAAGGAGTAAGTCGATGCCACCCACCTTGCTTAGTTTGCCTTGAGTGGTTGAGTTGCTAATGTCTTTCTGCCTACATCTCCCAGAATGCTGTGCGGTTCTGGATTGGAGTTCAGTGAAATTATTCCACCTATTGATATTGATCACGTGTCTATCGCAGTTTATTGGATTTATTGTCCAGCTCACACTTCAGGGAGGTTTGCTGCTGTTCAGATTGTTTTGAAGGTGGCTTTTTAACCCAACCAAGATGGCTGTCGCTTCTGAAATGTCACTGAGGAGCTCACGGTTGACTCAGTCGCTGAACGGTGCTCATGCCACATCATCGCATCGTGTCTGACAGTTAGGATGAGATATTTTAGCTCTGGGCCGTACATTTCTATTCCTGTGTAATCTGCCTGAAGAACACTGTTCCAGATTCATTTGCTTCATTCAGATTGTACTCTTGTTTACTCTGATGAGTCATGCTACTATGTTCTTTAGGAGAGAAGAGTTTCTATAATCAACAGCTAGAAGAAAACATCATATTCAGTGTGAACGAGCTCACCAAGGCCTTTTAAGAGGTTGGAATCCATCGCTTTTACGCAGGATTGTTGCAGAATGTGTTTTTACTTCATAGGGAGTTTGGATTGGCAGCTGATGACAAGTCTGCAATAAAAGGTCATCAAAATGAAAATGCAGAGAGCTTGTTAACATTGTTGGCATATTTAATGCCTGTCTCACGCAGCTAATTACCATTTACTGCCCCCTACTGTCAGGGGGAAGGTGTCAGAGCAGGGGTGTCAAACTCCAGTCCTCAAGGGCCGCTGTCCTGCAGTTTTTAGATGTGCCACAGGTACAAAACACCTGAATCAAATGGCTTAATTACCTCCTCAGTTCTCCAGAACCTTGCTAATGACCTAATTATTCTATTCAGGTGTGGTGCAGCAGAGGCACTTCTAAAAGTTGCAGGACACCGGCCCTCGAGGACTGGAGTTTGACACCCCTGTGTCAGAGGATCAGGTCCAGATTCAAATGCCAGTCTTCATAAACTTCATTATCTTCTGTGCTTGTTCCACATTTTAATGCCAGCTTTTTCCTTTCTTTCTCAAATCTTAACCTGCACTCATCTGGGATTTTCTGTTTTCATATAATGTTTGACATCGCTTATTCTGTTGCTTATGTTTTATTTTTTTTGTTGGTTTTTCCTCCATGTATTGTTACTTTAGTTAGATTTTGTTATATGAGTGAAAGTAAATAAAATGATCCTTCATTAAGAGGAAAAAGCCCCCGGTTCGCTGGTTTTGGTGTCCTTGCTTTACTTGTTCAATCTAAGATGAAATGAGCAATTTCCCCTAAGCATTGCATGGTCTGAGTTTGATGTGAATGAAAATGGCCTTAAAACCCTTCCCAGATCAATGGACAGCAACAACTGCTTCTCTAAGGTCACTGCTGATGCTTTTCCATCTGATTAGCAACACCTGACTACTACTTCACTGATTAAATCCTGAGGAAGCAGGAGTCGTCTGCCTCGTTTTTCCTATGACTGTATAAAGAATTTCCTGCTTTACATGCAAAGGAAGGGTGTGTAACCATGAGGCAGACATATTGTGCTGTCAGTGTCCTGTGATCTCATGAATAATGTAAAAGTGAGATTATGTGAATATTAGAAGCTGTTTATGCTGCTGTAATCTTTATAAGAGTATTTAATTATTTATTTTTGTCTGCTGTTACTCCAACTCAACGAATGGCCCTTATGAAAAGTTAGCTGAACACAGTTTGTAGGCAGTATTGTGAGGCTTATTGATAATACAGGAATCTCTGCTGTAAGCAGCAGTTTTCTTTCACACCACATTCTTGCAACCGAACCAAAAATGTCACTGTTTTTTCTCTTCCCACTCCCTTAACTGTGTATTTTCTTCTGACTAAAAGCTCCATGTCAGGGTTTTTTTTTTTTTCTTTTTTTTTTTTTTTTTGAGGTCTAAAACTTTCATGAAATCTCCAGAATTAAAGTCTTGAATGTCTTCAGGTGGTGTGAACAAACAGAAGCGTAACTCAGCCTTGATATTACAATGTTTTGACATTGCGCTGCGCTGCAGCTGCGTGTGGCGTCGGCCTCTCCGGTTTAAAGCTTTCCCTGTTGCCTCCTGCTCCTCTCCATCTGTCAGGAGCGCTAGGTGTCCCACAGACAGGGTCTTAATAGCTGTGGAGCGAAGGGGACAGGACCTCTAATGGAAGCCTTTTGTTCAGTTGTCACCACCACTGCTCCCATGGAAACACCCTGCTGGCCAATCAGACGAGCCTCGTAGGTAGCAGAGGCTGCATCGATCACGCCAAACTATCTTCACTTTCTTTTTCTTTCCTTGTCTCTCGACTCATTTTGCCACCTTCTAATCTTTTTTGATGGATAGTAAAGTGAAGTTAGGATTTTTTTTATAATGGTGTAATTTAATATCATTGTGTAAAATTGATATGCTCTGCAGAATGTAGAGTCTACTGCTTATCCTTGCATGACTGGAAGGGACTAGTGTCTACCACCAGTATTCATTGCACACAAAGGACGATACAGGGCAACACAGATGCATACGAAACAAACAATCCACACACACCAGCCAGAGTACCCAGAGAGAACCCACACATGCATTGGGAGAACATTTAATCCTTATTTAGAAAAACCACAGGCTCAGATTAAAACCCAGGATCTTCTTGCTCCAATGCCACTACCTCTGCCTCCTTAGCATTTAAATTCTTGCACATTTATGTTGTTTGTACTTTTTTTTTTTTTACCAAATTTGAATACCAAAGTTAACCCACAGTATTTAAAAATAAACTTTATGATTTCCTTTTATCCAGGAAGTTGGGCTATCCAAACGCTCAGTGTGTCAAAACATAATGCATAAAATGACCTGCTGTTATATTGCATACCAAACAATAGCTCACAAGCACCAGGCCACCCTGTGAAAATGTTTTAACATGAAAAAATACTGTTAAAGATTACTATTATCTCCTGTTTTCTTTTTTTTTTCAGTCAGAGGTGCATGCTGGCTCCTTCTGACATTCTTTATTCTTTCTGTGAGATGGAAACAAAGGTTCCCCTGCACCACATGCATGCCATGCCAAAAAAACATGCTTTTTATGTTTTTTATGTTTTATGTTTTTTGTCAGTGTGTGAAAAACATAATGTCCTTCTTTCCCTTTCATTTACAATCTGCGATTCGCCACAAGTTTGTGGTTTAATTTCACTTCATAAATTACTGCAGACAAACACAGCAGTGGTAGCGTGATGGTTTGGGATTTCTCTGACCTGAATGACCAACTGTAACAGACTGACACGACTATTCTAAAAATCCAAAATGGAAATTTTCTATTGACCTGAAGAAAAACCGTTTCCATGGGTGAAAGGTCACATTTGAGATTTGTGAGCAGCTGTTGCTTGGTGAAAATGTCCCTTGTTATACTGAGAGAGAAAATCTTTGTTCCCTCATGTGTTAGAAGCCAGAGTTCACAGCTTATCCTTTCCCTCAAGTGTGTAAAAACGCCTCCCCCTTCACTTTGTATGAGCTGGTTGTGAATTGGCTTCGGTTTCATGCGTCTCTCCCGCTAAGTCAACACTGTGCTGTGTGATAAGAGTTTCTGAGAGAAAGGAATACTGGAGGAGACGACAGAGGGATCATCTGTATCTCTAGACGGCGCGAATATGCAACACCGCTGGGGAATCTGTAGAGTTTATCTCCTGTAAATATGAGCTGCACATGAATAAACAACCACGGCTCTGATTGTTAGAAATGCGAAAAGAAATCTGGTACAGATTTATTCAGATAGTTAGTGAAATATGGATGCTTAAAATTAAGCAAACTCATTATTTATTTAACCACTTAAATCCTGTTGTGTCAAAGTAATACTCAGAAAGCCTGATGTTAAATTAAGTGCTTGGGGACTGAGCATTTATTAAGAATGTATTTTTGCTTTAATAGATTATATTTTTGACTTTTTACAGTAGACAAAAATGTGAAATTCTGATCCAAATAGATTTAGTCTAAATGAAGTTAGAAATATAGTAAAGTTTTTGTTTTGGTGTTTGTAGCGTATTTCAAATTTTTTTAAAAATCCACAAAAACAACTATTTACTAACCATCACTATCAATAAAACAACCCAGCTGTGACGCCAACAGTTGGTAAAACTCTTTCAAACGTCTCAGTGTTTGTATCCTCTGAGCACGAAACATTTATTTGGGTTTGGTTTGTCCATGTGGGAAGCAGCAGGTTTTAGTCAAACTTTATGGTGACACAAAAACTAACTCTGTGGACGGTACCAGTGGAGTTTCAGCTTTTTCCAATGTGTGTGTTGGTTCTTGAGTAGTTTCTGACCAATTTCCCTTCATCTGACGATCGTAGTTGGAGTCAGATGTTTTGAAACATGAACATAGTTTAGTGTTTCAACATGACAATAAATCCAAAGCATGTTTCCACTCTGGGTTTGGAGGAGCTAAACAAACCTGACTGTTAGCTTCTGGGAACGCCTTCCTGGAGTTTAACAATTTTTATAAAAATGACAACATCGTGTCATTGTCTGTAGCTGTAGGAGCTGTAGGTCAGTATGATGACGCCTCGCTTTTGAGAACTGCAGCTTCACTAACACTTTCATGACCTCAATCAGAGAGCAAGAAACCAGAACATTCAGATTTATTGTGTCTGTGAATGCAGGACGTCCTCCCTCCCCCTCTGCTCCCCTTCTGCTTTATCTCCCCCAGCAGAGGGGTGTGTGCAGACCCTCCTCCCAAAGGCCGGCTGGATTATGCATGCTGGTCTAATCCTTCTCACTCTCTGTGCGCTGCGTGTCAAACTGACATGTCCTGGCCTCTCCTGTGCACGCAAACGGACTAACGCACGCACACAAACGCAGGCTTAGGTGGCCGCTCCTGATAAGAGCACGGGGAAGCTTTGGCCTCATGAGCCCAGCCTCGGCTGAACATTGGGAAATCCAGCTTCCTCCAATGATCCTCGCTTCTCTCTTATCACCACAACCTGCTCAAAAACCCTTAACCCTTGTGTCTGCGCACGTCCTCAGAGGCTTTGTGTCGCGGATCATACGTGATGTGCACCACGTGGCAGATTGACTTCAAAATGCTGCTTGTGTGACCAAATCTTCAGCGTTTTGTTTCGGTTTCATGCAGGTTTTATAGACTTGTTCAAATGTAAGAATCTTCTCGGACTTCACATTGCACTTGGTTTTTTTGCTCTTCTACAGACATGCCTTTTCGAAGGACTTTTCTAAGGATGGCATTTCTAAAACTAAATACTTCATCACAAAAGTCAGTTTTGATGTGCATTTGAAATCATCTGCGCTGGAACAACCAACTGTGTCCCAGTTTCAATGATCTTCTTGAGATAAAGAAGAATCATTTACAGGTACAAATGGACCTGCACGTTTCCATGGTTTGGTATTTGCAGATTTTTTTTCATATTTAAAATATTTTAAATAAATAAACTTTGTGTGGTCCACCAGCAATACTGGTGGTGAAACAAACCCTCAGCATTATGCTTCCAGCACCATGCTTGACATTTGGACACTGTGACCAAGTAATTCAGCTCATGTATATATATATATATATATATATATTTCCAATATTCAGTTCTTGGATCACCTATGCAATTCGAGTTACGATTATAGATTCCGGGTTTACAATTAAAGTTGTATGCTACTTTCAATAGTTGCTCTATAATCTACTAATCCTGGTTTCCCTCAAAGTATTTCTGCGCTAAACCCAAGTGATGAACATTTTTCTAATTCTGACGCAATTTGCTGCCCTGAGCAAAAACCGCCTCTTATCATTTGTCCCAGCGCTGTTGTTATTTTCTGGCCCTACTTTTGTCACAGAAAACAACAGAGTCCCAGTTGGTTGGACGGTTCATAGCCAAGGAATGCTGATAAAGGATTCTCATAAATGAAATCTCCTTAAGAGGCTCACAGTGTTACAAGGCCAAGGCAGTGACCTGCTGTTATATTGCATACCAAACAATAGCTCACAAGCACCAGGCCACTCTGTGAAAATGTTTTAACATGAAAAAATACTGTTAAAGATTACTATTATCTCCTGTTTTCTTTTTTTTTCAGTCAGAGGTGCATGCTGGCTCCTTCTGACATTCTTTATTCTTTCTGTGAGATGGAAACAAAGGTTCCCCTGCACCACATGCATGCCATGCCAATTCTTTTTCTGTCAAATGTTTTTCTGAAGAAGCTGTAAAAGTGCGAATTGTTATGATTCTGATGTTGGGAGCCGTTTACCTCCAGGACCAGATTAAGGGCAAATGTAAGTGGGCAGTCTTGATGGAAACGTTTTGGCTTTAACAAATTCCAGACTTCCTTTGAGTTAAATTTTTCTAATCGTGTAACAGTTTTAAATTAACCTTCATCTGAACTCCCTCGTCGGGACTCTTTAGTTCTGTTTTGACAACCAGAAGGAGAAAAAGTTACCCACACTTAATTCTCACTTTCACAGATTTCTTTCAGGTCAACATGTGGCTCTCTGCTTGCTTCAGTGCCGCAGCCTGACAGGGCCGTGTTCCTCTACTGTAAATAAACAAAATCTGGTATAAAGGAGCTGTTTGGGTAAATTATTGGAATGATAGAGGAAATCCATCCATCCATCCATCCATCCATCCATCCATCCATCCATCCATCCATCCATCCATCCATCCATCTCTGTATCCATCCAATTTCTCTCTCCATTCATCCACCCATCCACTACCATCTTCCTGTTGATCCTTTTATTTGTTTTCTTGTTTCTTTTCTCACTTTTTTTTTTTTTACCATCTTCCATATTTAAAATCTGACATTTATGAAAATATTTCTTATGAACTTTCATGCATGAAAAAAGCCTCAAACCTCCACAGAGAAATATGCAGCTTCTGTGTGGAACTTTTTGTTTTCAAACCGTGATAGATCCACGGTGTGTGTGTTCATGTGTGTCTGCTTTGAGTCACACATGTAGACACACCTCCTGACATGCAGGCGTCGTCGTGCATAAAGCGAGCGTGCGCGCGCGCGCGCATGTCGTGTGAAACGTGACGGGTCGCAGACCAGGCCGCGGCGCATCGGCGGCTGTGGACGAGGCTGCAGCGATCCATGCGGCACTATTTGCCACCGCTGCCCTTTTTTTCACCGAGGCTCAGGGCAAATCGATGCTGTAGGTCCCGAAGTTAAATAAGCTCCTGAATTGATCGGCCGGTACATATTCCCATCAATACTCTATTGACGGCTGTGAGGAAAGGCATCACAGAAAGGCTTGAAACGCTTAACTCCATCTGCATCATGTTAAGCTAACACGCGTTGCTCATGTTTGCCGTAAGCAGGAACGCCGTAGATTCCGCCTGCGCGCTTCCAGCTGTTGGATTTGGTTCTGATGAAGCTCATGATGCGTCTTTAGATCAGAGGCAGGCCTCCTCCGGCTCTGCAGGCCGGCCTGCGGGCTTTTCTTGCCCACACATATGCAGTGAAATCCCCTATAATCAAGCAGCTGCCGGGTCTGCTTTGAAGAGATTTGGAGCGCGATGTGGCAGGTGCCAATCTGAGAGGAATCGGGATTTATTAAGGCTCCTGATGGCTTTCACCAATTTGCCGGGAGAGCGAGCGCCGTCATTCATGAGGCTCTGCGCCTCGTCCTCATGGTTCAGAGCTGCACCGCTGTGTGTGTGTGTGTGTGTGTGTGTGTGGGTGTGTGTGTGTGCGTGTGTTTGTGTGTGTGTTTGTGTGTGTGTGTGTGTGTGTGTGTGTGTGTGTGTGTGTGTGTGTGTGTGTGTGTGTGTGTGTGTGTGTGCGCACTCAAGCTATTTGAGTCAGAGCATTAAACTGTGTCTTTACCGTCAGCCTTTATCTGGAATGACAGAAATAAACATTTTTTTGCACATGAAACTATCAGGAATTTTTAAGATCTTGATTCTGTTACATTTACTCAAATATATTTATTTGAGAAACGTTTAAAAAAACATTCTAGATGTAGTAGAAGTTCTTTTAATGTTATTTTTAATAACCCCTCAAAGTACTAACATATTCATTTATTGTCTTTCTTTAATTGTTTCTAATTAATAATCTTTATTGGATTTATCCTGCCATAAAAGCCTGCACTTTTTTATGATCACTGTTCATACATTAACTTTGGAGTTATACTAAAACATGCACAGATATGAAAAAATAGAGACCACTTAAAATCGGTTTCTCTTATTTTATTCTTTATTGGCATAAGTTTGAGTAAAATGAACATTGTTTTTCTATTCTATGAAGTACTGACAACATGTCTCCAATATTTCAAGTAAAAAAATTTGCAGAAAATGAGAAATGATCAAAATAATGCAAAGAAAACAAGTTAATATTCATTTAGAAACAACAATACTAACGTTTTAACTCAGGAAAAGTTGATAAATCGATATTTGGTGGAATAACCATGAAGTCTCCAGTGTAGTGGACTCTTTGTTTTTTCAGAGCTGTATGTTCCTTAGACAGAGAATTAAGAATTGGACCAAAATCAGAATCAGCAGGTCAGACTTTAAAGAGTTCTGGAAATCGGTGAAAATTGTTGATTGTTCCTGAAGCCTGAAAAATTAAAAATAGAAGGAACAAAACAAACCCCTGCAATAAAAACTAAACCCGGATTTTAGTCAATATTTTCCATTTACTTTGCCAACTTAAAATACTTGGCATTTTATGTGTAAATCCCTTCATTTTACAGGAATATTTTGTCTGTATTCCATGAATGCCGTGCTTGGTGTGAACTATCTACTCACGCACCCACAGGAGAGTTAAAAAGGACAGAATCAGAGACATGAAATGGCAGAGTGGGTTTGTAAATGGCAGAAAATCCTGAGGGCAGAGGGATTCAGCCGTTCCTCCTCTGTCTGTCTGTCTATTATTGATGTACATGAAGGGTTTCCTCTCTGCCATCTGCTCCCAGCGCTCCCACTCAATGCCCCATTGCTTCATGGAACCCATTTCATCAGGCTGGCAGGACCAGAGCAATGCTGCCTTATCAGCATGTTAATATTTCATAAATATGAAAGAGAACGAGGGGAGGTAGCGATGTAGGCAGGAATTGAGAAGTTGGGAGACAAAAAGATTAATCTTTTATTAACTGTACCATTTTTTTTCAATTGCTCCCTGTGAATCCATTGAGTTGTGTTTGAAAAAGAAATCATGTGATGACTGTATCAGGTTTTGTTTAGTTAGTATTGTATTTTCATTGAAGTTCTCCATTCCTAATCAGATCCCAGCCACACCCTGACGCCCAGCTGCAGCTTCGTTGTGATAATTTGTGACGATGCATATTCAGTCGATCCCTGGTTGCCACGGTGAACCGCTAGCTGCAGGTCGCTTTATTGGCTGCAGGGTGGTCACATGTGGCGTGGGCCTGGTGCCCAGCTGAGACGGTGGTCCGCTTGACCAGACATAAAAAAAAAAAGGTTGGCGTGTTTTTCCATTTGGCTTCATTTCGCTGTAAAAGCTCTTCCTAGACATGAAGTGTGACATGGAAATTGGTTTTGGGTTCAGAACTCATTGGCGGAGGCGCAGGCCTGGATGGAGGATCTGTGTGGGCTTTGGAATAAAGTAGTATAATGGTTTGGGGCGAGAGCAACTTAAGTTATCACGCTATTGTGTGACTTGTCTTTCCCATATTCCTAATGAGGTTAGAGATGCTTCTGTTTTCTCCGGCGAGCCCTGAGTTAAGAGTCCCAGGGGAGAAAGAGATAAGAAGGAAACTAATAATGTGCAGAGATCCGAAGGCTCGGACCGCATCAAAGGATCAGATTAGGAAGGGGGGGAGCTGGAGGCTGAAAGGGAAACGGAAAACACGGACCTTAAGAAGAAAGAGCAATCAAACAGATAGACCACCTCAGAGGAGAGCAGAGGCACGATGAAACACGGCGGAGGTTATACTGACTTCCTGTTCTGGATGAAAACGAGAAAAGAAAATCCATCAGTTTGTTCATTTGTCCTTCCATTCATTTGTTCATCCAACTAGTCATTCATTTGTTCAATAATTAGTTTATTTGTTGAACCATCAAATCATTAGTTTGTCCACTTGTCGTTATATTTTGCTTTTCATTCATTCATTTGTTCATCCATCTATTCATTTATCTATTCGTCCACTAATTCATCCACTTGTCTGTCCATTCGTTTGTCCATCTGTTCATTTATCTGTTCACCCGTTGATCTCTGCATCCATCCATTCACTTGTCCATTAATCCGTCTGTTAGTTTGTTTATCCATTAATTCATTTATTAATTTGTCAAGGAAGCCTAAAGCACAGCTGACCACTGTGCTTTAGGTGTCGAGTAAAGGTGTTGCACATCTTAAAGGATGCTTCACTCTCTCTGTTTCTCCAGACTTTCTGCCAGCTCACATAATCAAATTAAGAAAACTGAGTGCACGGCATATTTGAGGCTTCAAGCTCTCATGCGCTGCCAACTCCTCAAGTCTAGCAATGTGTCCAACTTCCCCGTTTCATCAGCGTCCAGGTCACGTGGCAGAAACAGCCCCTACAGCCACTAATTGTAAAACACAGTCTTCAAGAGCAAACCCCTGATGTTGAGGAAAGTTAACTTGAGCTTGGCTTCGCCCTGTAATGTGTGAACGTTACGCTAACGTGCGGCGCTGGCGTGCTGCAGTCTGGTCTTGGCAGGCTGCGCTCCTCCTGTGACCTATCTCTGGGAGGAAGCCAGTGGCTTGGCCATCCTTTGAAATGGGACCAACCTGAGCTGAAGGCAGCTGTGTTTAGAAAGAGCCACCCCAGCTGATCACACCAGGCCATATTTAATTATTAATAGCTCTTAAATGCTGGCGTTCGCTGCCGTCTGATGGTTTCTTTGACATTTTATATTTGCTGCCTTTTGGTTGATGTGATATGTGCTTTGTTTAATTCAGAAAATGGAAGATAATTCAGACTTTTTCAGCTAATAAAGTCAGTGGGGCAACGACACCATATGTGATCTCTTTATGCAGCAGGACAGGGCGGGCAGAAAGCCACAGGGAGCCTGATGGATGTGTCCTTAGACATCTTGATCATCTTTTCTCCTTCTGTGTGGCTTACAGACTCTGTACTACTCCACCCGATTAAATAAATGTTTGGTAACAGTTTATTTGAAGGGGTGTGCATAAGACTGACATGAACATGAAGGAGTCTTCATAAATGTCAGGAAGTGTCATTTGGTAAATAATCCATCCATTTCTGTGGTAAACAAATGTTTTGAAATTTGTAACTATTTCAACACCCTGATAAACTTGTCTGTCGTTCCATGTAAAGAAAAGTGACCCCACAGCATGATACTTTCACCACCATGTTTCAATGTGGGTATAATGTTTCTTAGGTTTTATGTTCTGCTGAGTTCAGGTTTGATTTCATAAAACTGTACCACATTCTCTCTTAGGGTTTGAATTTGGGTCTGGGTGTTTTTTGTTTAACAGCACGAGCTTCTTTAGATGGAGGATACTTTAAGTTCCTTTCCTTTTTACAAGATTTCTTATATTAAAAGTGGAAATATTGAGATTATCTATCATTCCCTGACATAAAAAAAGGAATTTTACACGGCTATGCACATTGTGTACCTTCAATCTAAATGATCTAATTGTATATTTACTTTGCATTGGACCCATTATATCAGCAACTTCTATTACACAAGAAAAAAAAAACTTATTAGTCTTTTGAGCAAATATCCTCTGTAATTCACCACTTAAATGTAAATGAAGACGATGAACAAACGCTCATTATAATCGCTGGTCTGGCTGATTACGTTAAACACCGTGAATGGAGAGTTTAAGGTTTTGGTCAACAGCACTTCTGTAGAAGTGCTTCACGGTCCTAAAGTGCCCAGCCTCCTATTCAGGAGAGTCATTAGCACAGGCTCAACTGGAATAATGAACACCACGGGTGCCATGTTGTCGCATTGTGTGCTTAGAGAAGAGGGACTCTGACGAGAGGTTGTGGATGACACACCTGCCTCCAAAGAGGGGCTGAGATAACAACTTTATCCTTCCTGTCAGGGAGACATCTGGCTTTGCCATGGTGTTGCAACCTGAAACACACCCAGGAGAGGGTAATGAGGCATAGGAGACGAGGTTTGTGTTGTTGCATTTGTGTGCGAGATTTCTTGCATTACCCTGCAAGCGTGCCATCTGCGGTACTCAACCACAAACCCGGCTCTGTGTGACACATGAGCGGTAATAAATCTTTACAAGGATAAAATGAACCTTTTTATGCCAAAACTGACTTTAAAATGATGGTTGTAAAATAAAAAAAACATTAAATTACGGAAATTTAAGTTGCCGGTTTATAGGTTGGTGATTCACTCTTTGAGGGTTTTATCTCCAAGGTTAACACACTTCTTTAAGTCTTTAGAGTGTATGTATCAAACTGAAGGCCCGTGGGCCAAATCCGGCCCGCCACAGCTTTTTATGTGGCCCTTTAGATTCTAGACTAAAGATTAAACGGCTTAAATATTATGCTATCAGCCAAATAAATGCAGTTTTTATCTGTTCACTGCCAAATTATATCAATCAGGATGTCATAATTAAGCTCAAATATTGCAAATTATCACCACAAATACTTTTTTTATTACAAAAAAAAATCACAAAATCCTGGAAGGACTGAAATAAGTTCAATAATATTTAATTTGAAGGATTTATTGATATCTTAACAGTTTGTGATCAGGCACAACCGGCCCTTTAAGAGCATTCAGGATCTTGATTTGCCCCAAAATGAAAATGAGTTTGTCGCCCTGGTTTAGAGTATTTAGATCTTCATCTCAATTTAATGCGCTCTTAATTAAATGGCTCATTTGCAGCATCTAGTTAATATTAAGTAACGCAAGTTCAGAAAAAATTATGGAAAAAAATCAACAAGCAGCTTTACTTTCCTGAACACATTTCCTGCTTTGCTCTTCTTACTATGAAGTCATAAAAATAGACAAATGAATAACTATTTTTCTGTTTTTGTGTGTTTCAGGTGATCTCTGCCCTGTCGAGGATCTCCCACCACAGCATTGCACAAATCAAAGGCATCAGGTAAGCGTGCGACACACAAATCACTCATTTATTGCTTCAGCCACTCCGAGAATATCAGTGTCAAGAAAAAAGCCATTGTGAAACGGCCCACCCTTATTTTATTTATAGGCACTGCATTGAAATGGATGATGCTATTAACATCTGATGCGCATTTAAAAGTCAATTTACATTTTAGGCAATTAGCAGCAGCTTTTTTCCAGCGTTATCTTTCAGGGGAAGAAATCCTCCACAATGCTGTTCCATCTGTCACTCAAATCGGCCCTGCGTCATTCTGAGTCAGATCCTTTATTAAATGAAGACTAGTCATTTTTCTTCAAGGCTCAGGGACTCTCTCTATCTTTGGCCTTCTGATCTCCTCATTCGCTCAGTCTGCTTGGAGCTTGGTGGCTCACAGGCGCCATGTAAAAAGCCATTTCATCTGGCTTAGTGATAAGTTGGTGGCGTTCACCCATTAGGAGCTGCGCCAGGAAATGAAAAGAGGGGAGAAAGAAGTGGGCGGTGGGCAAAAGAGGAGGCATGTCCCCTGTTATTAATAAAGACAAACAAAGCACGCTGACTGTGTTTGTAACAATGCAGCAAAGAGTCAAAATCAATATCTGTTTGTGAACAGTGAGAAGTTAAGTCCAAGCTTTTTACCAGTACAGCACATACAATAAGCATAATTGATTTTGTGTTATATTCAATAAATAACAATTAACAGCAACACAACGGTGAAGGTAAAAGAAATGATGACCTACAGAGCAGAGATCATCATGTTAAACTTGACAAAGAAATCCTACACTTATTGTTTTTAATACAGCACAATTTTAAATGCCCTTAGCAATATCCCTTTAAATAATTTAAACTTTGTGATTGTTAAACCTTTGGACGTACAACAGGGTTAACGGTAAAGTAAGGTAATTTTAATTAGATTAGTGCTTTACATGAATTAGAAGGAAACAAAACAACAAACCAAAAGAAAGACAATAAGGAAGAGCTACCACACATTTATTATAATAAAACATTGAATGTTGTTGATTAAATGTGAACTATTTGAAGAATTCAAAAACACTTTTCTTGCAAAAAGAGAGCAAGTTTGCATCAGCATTAATCTGACTGAGCCTCGCTCGTCTTCCAGAATAAAACCTTGGCCAACATTTTGCACACAGATTTCACATTCAAATCGTTGTCGGTTGCCATGGCAATCATTTTTTTGGTCATCCACCTTCTGAATACCGATGAATCCTGTGGCTGGATCTGCACCACGAGTGTCATCGTGGTTACACAGAGAGCCTGTCCTTCTGAAAAACAGAACAAAGGAACAAAGTTCCGAGAAGTTTCCTGCCAGGTACTTCTTTGACAAAGTGGTTTCTGAAAAATGCCTGAAAAGTTTCTGGGTGTTGCAGCAGAATCATTGTGTTAGCATAACACCCATAAGCCCACCTGCAGGTCAGGGTCGTGTACTGATTTGATCCACACCGCTAGAGATTTGGGAACTGATGCAGTGTGTGTGTGAAGGCTTTGTTGCCCAGAACAGATCTGTATATAGATGTGACTGTTGATGTTTTTGTATTAAATTTAAGATTAATGTCAATTGTGGCAGTCCAAATAATCAGAGAGTCAATAAAGTGTCCTTGAGTTGATTTATAATGTTAATAGCCAAAGGCAACAATATATCAAAAAAGGTTTTATTCACTGCGATCATGTTTGTAACAAGGCCTGAACAACAACGCAAAGCAGAAGTCTATTATTTGGTTCACTGAGACAAATCCTAGGGGAAAATCTGTTTGCATAATACGGTTTTCTTGGCCAAAATGAATGTGCCAAACGCTGGTAGCCGTGTGGTTTGCTTTGTACTTGGAGTACACAAATCACGTTGCCCCCGCCCACACTTATTGGCACCCCCGGGAGCGCTGTGGGGGATAAAAGCGCTTCAGAATAAATCACTTTTTATTGCAGCAGAGGAATCTCACACAGAAACATCTACAACCTTTTCCTCGACTGCTTTTATTTAACTTGGGGGAGGAAAAAATCCACAGGTCTCACGCTTATTAAAAACACTGCAACCAAAGTTTTTTCTATTAATGCTAACCGCAGAGCTGAAGTCAGAGTAATATATACAAAGCTGGAAACGACTGAACCTGCAACTAGGATTGAGCTTTTCAGCAGATAAACGCTGCAGTGGGTTCAGTGTAGAATAAAGGAAAAATATACATAAAAACACCTAATGACTGCGTTTAAGTACAGTGGAGAGTTCATGATGCTGTGGGCCAGTTTCTCCACCAAGAACCATAGAAACCTGGTTGAAATAATAATTCACCTCAAATAGTAAATGTTGGATTTGTCACATTAAAGCACAAATGTGTGGCACACAAGATTTAACCATAATCAATATAATAATAATCATCTTTACCTTGCCTTCAACATTTACCTTTAGTCATTGTGTTTCATTTCTTGGTTCTATTCGATTCAGTTTTGTTTTTCCGTTCTTAAGGTGTTAAATAATGCAAAGTAAGCAGAACACTTTAACGACTTTAACGTCATTTAGAAGATGTTCTCCATCTCTCCAGGGCTCAGGTCAAACATTGACCCAAACCTCTTGAATCTTTACGTTCAGAGCAGACAGCAAGTCTTGTGTTTAAAAATCGGTGGACGAAATCACTTCAGGCGTGACGATTGATCCGCCTGCTGGCTGCTGTTGGGCCTCGTTGACGCGCTGCAGCTCATCTCTGTAACGTTGGCCTTTAATTGCTTTAGTATTTGCTAAATTTTAAACGGGTCTGACTTTACAACATCCTGAAAAGTGCTCTACTAATTTAATGCAGATGAATCCGAAGAGAAGATATTTTTTTATTAAATTTTTTTCCTCTCAGGCGATAGAAAGCTTCACATTTTGAAAAGTCTGAGTCGTATCTTGTGGGGCTTTGGGTTGTTCAGTGATGTAACAAAAGATACAGTCATCACCCTTTTAAATAATAACATTTTACCACGTTTGGCAAACTGATTATTTAAAATATTTCAACAGTTTGTCCTGTAGCTACTTATTCGCTTACCATCCCGATAACCTTGGTTTTCGGCCCTCTGGCTGTGCTTTGAGTTGACCTCCTGTTTATCCGTCTCACCCACAGTATAAGCCTGTGTCACTTATTATTCATCCTCTTTCCTGCTGATTATCCTTCCTGTCCTCAGCGAACCCCACTGTAACCCTGCCCTCCATGTTCGCTGATCTCTGCTGTTTCCTCGTGTGTTCGGGGCTCTGACCTCTGACCTCAGCTTTAGCATCATGCTACGGGAACCTGAGGGTTTTGTGGTGCTCAAGGTGTCACAAGCACAAAGTTCACATGTCAACAAATGTGACTTGGATTGCCGATGGCACAACCTTGCTCATCTGGAGAGAACAAAAAAAAACAGTGATGTGACTTGTGGTGAATCCATTGGAAAAGAAACATTTTGATGAAAATTTGCAGGGTGTGGCTGCTGACTGAACAGCAACAAACTACAGTAAGAGGAAAATACTTAACAGTCAAGCAATTCAGAATTAATAAAGCAATGAACAAAATAGTTGGTGCTCTGTGGCGACCACTAGAGGGGGCAGTTAAAACAAGATGAAGAACGGGAACATGAAGAATCATAAGACCAAAAAAATAGGAGAAAGACAAAAGTAAATGAGACTAAGATGAAGTCAAAATGATAAAGACCAAGATGAAAAACTCTAAGATGACCAAGTAGAAGAAGACCTAGATGGATGAGTCCATCCATCTCATCCATCAGGACCAGCATGATCAAGTGCTGGACGAGAAAAGACGGATCAGGAGGAAGAGAACCAAGGCTAGAAGTAGGATGACTGAAACAAAGAAGATGAAGCCCAAGATTAAGAAGATCAGCTGTTGAGGATTTCCCTGGTTATTAATGACCAGAAGCAGAAAGAAGCACCAAGTGTCTTTATTATTGTTGAAAATGACCAAGCTAAGTCCTCCACAATGAACTGATCTGCACCTTTAAAGGTTTAATAATCTGTAGGCGAATCTGATTGGTTTATTCATCTTCAGTGTTGAAAGAGCACATAAGAGACCTTTAAAGTATGGTGTTCCCCAAGGGTCAATTTTAGGGCCCATTTTGTTAATCTTGTATTTACTGCCTCTTGGTAAGATTTTTCAAAAATGTAATATTTCCTTTCATTGCTTTGCAGATGACATCCAGATTTATTTGCCCCTTAAAATGCAAAATGATTCTCTTCAGCAGTTGCTAAACGGTTTAACTGAAGTTAAATTATGGATGAAAAAAAACTTTCTTCACCTCAATGAAAGCAAAACTCAAGTTCTGTTATTTGGTCAAAAACTTCAGACTACAAACCCAGATCAGATTCTTGGTTCCTTGGCTCGGTCTTATCAAACCTCTGCTAGAAATCTTGGTTTCACTTTTGACAGCTTTTTAAAGTTAGACAAACAAGTTAGTTCTGTTGTTAAATCAAATTTCTGCCACCTTCGGCTTTTAGCAAAAGTTAAATCTTACTTCTGTTTTAAGGACTTTGAAGGACTCATCCATGCCTTCATAACAACTCGCCTGGATTACTGCAACTCTTTATATACAGGGATGGATAAATCACAGATTCAGCGACTTCACTGATCCAGAACGCTGCAGCACGGCTTCTGACTGGAACCAGGAAGCATGACCATATAACACCAACTCTGGCATCTTTACACTGGCTGCCTGTTTTTTATCAAATAGATTTTAAGATTCTTTTGTTAACTTATAAAGTTTTAAATGGGTTGGCCCCCCCTTATCTTCGGGACCTTTTAAATTTCCGGTCTGTGTCCAGAACCCTACGATCAAATAATCAGTTATTACTGACATTTCCTTGGACTCGACTTAAGAGGAAAGGAGATCGAGCTTTTTCTGTTGCTGCTCCTGTTTTATGGAATAACTTACCTTTCCAGATTAGATCTGCCAACAGCCTGGATCGTTTTAAATCGCTTCTTAAAACTCATTTTTACTCTTTGGCATATGTATTGTTTTGTGCTCTGTTTTGTCATTTGTGTTGTCGTTCTTGTACAGCACTTTAGTGCAGTTTTATACCCGTTTTAAAGTGCTATATAAATAAATTTAACATTAAGAAATGTAAGCAACACCAAAATGGAAACACAATTTCATAAAGCTCTAAAGTATAAAAACAGCTAATCTATATAAATTAAAGAAAACATGCAAATCTACCTGCCAGTTTCCTTCTTCAACTGGATGCAGAGCTGAAGTCCTTCAAAACTAAAATAAAGTTGTTTGCCTGTAAATAGTCAGGAAATTGTAAAATTGACCAGAAATGTCTCTTTGGATTATAAAAGTTGTTTTAGCTGCACTGTTCAAAATGTTGTTTTGAAAATAAAAAATACTACTTGAAAAGTAGTAAAATTTTAAAAACCATATATTATTTTCATCCACAAAATTGATTTAAACCCATAACCGAATGTCAAGTTATAAAGCGTGTGAATACTTGTTATACAAGAGGCGGTCATTATAGAAAATGTAAAATTACATAAACTTATGTTTTTCAGCCTTTCAGCCTGCGTGATAAAGACGTGAACAACATGCATGTGTAAAAGCCCACAGAGCAGCGATAAATCGCCGAGTGTCGGCTCATCAGAGGGGCCTTGATGAAATTAGGAACAGAGTTCAATTACACCTGGTTGCACCATTTAGGGGAAATGAAAACTGCAGCAGTGGACATTGCTCGGCTCCACGGAGGAGCACAGGGATGATGAATGCGTGCGCGGAGCTCCACAAACTACTGTGTAATTAGATTTTGCCCTGCGGGACTCCATTAATAACTTAAAATATAATGCACACTTCATTGGAGGGGGTCATCAAATGTGGGTGTGTTATTGCACTCTGGAGGAGGCACCCTGTGCGCTTCATAACAGCGAGCGAGAGCTTGACATAAATCAGATGAGGCAGATTTCTTGGAAGCAAGACTCGTAATTAGCTTTGGAAATTACATGTTTTAATAAAGTTACCGGCTGTAAAACACGAGGAAATTGTTCCGAGAGAAGGATTTAGAAAAGACAGATGAGACTTCAGGACGCGTTTGTTTGCGTGAGGCTGCTGACCTTTGATTATCTCGCCCAGCGTTCATTAGTTCGATGACTGACCCGGGCTTTCGGTGTGATTGTTGCTTTAATTAAGCAGAGGCTGATTACTGATGTCACAATCACACGCGAGGCATGAAATCCACAGCTAGAGTCCAGTTTACCCACTTACATTTAGACATAAAGTGGAGCAATTAGCCGCTAACCACTGCCTCTTTGGAGAGACGCACACCACAGGGAAGTGTGTGAGTCATTTGATCATATCTTGGGATTAAATACAGTAAAAAGGGTTTAAAAGCAGAGAGCTAACACAGAGGAGAGTGCTTTCACTTTGAAGGTCTTGTCTGTGACACTAAACTGTCGCCATATTGGCTCCAGGCTAACTTGTCTGTCTAGACAGCGACATGACATGCACAAATTATTATTTTATTTCTCTTTGGTCTCTTATTGTCAGCATAAACGTTGAATGTTTCCACATTTCTCAGATTAAAACCACAAAACTTGATGTGTTTTACTGGGATTGTGATAGACAACATAAAGAACAATATTGATAAATTCTTATTAATGATTCTTAAAGGCTTCAAAAACTTAAAATATGACTTGACTGATGATCAAGTAGTATACAAATTGTAATCACACTTCTTCATGTAGTTGGTGTCCAAAAGACGCCTGTTTCTTTTCCTAAAAGAATTTGTAAATTGTTTTTTCATGCCACTTTTAAATAAATACGATAAAATGTCAGGATCAAATTCTCCATCGCCCATCTCTACTTTGTGGCATAATACCCTAGACTGTCATTTAACTGAGAATGCTGCAGCAGTGTAGATTACAAGGCTTTCAGAAGTAATTTATTAGGCCTTAATGTGCAGCTCTTGGAGAGAAATGGCATCATTAACCCCTTTGAAATCCAATCCTACACTTCCAACTAAAAGCTTCCAGAAATCTGACATCACTAACACCAGTTTGGAT
Organism: Poecilia reticulata; assembly: GCF_904066995.2. Classification (NCBI taxonomy): domain Eukaryota; kingdom Metazoa; phylum Chordata; class Actinopteri; order Cyprinodontiformes; family Poeciliidae; genus Poecilia; species Poecilia reticulata. The sequence continues at coordinate 22,013,452 of NC_088841.1, forward strand.
AAATTTACCCAGATAAACAAGGTAAGCAGCAGCCTTCTTGGAGTGTTTGTCGAAATTAGGGATTCAAAGCAGACGATCCTCACGAAACACGAATCTCAGCACAACGTTTTATTTATTTGTTGGGTTTTTGTGTCCAGCTTGTCTCACACCAGGACAGTTTGTTTTCTGCGAGCGCTGAAGGTCACGCCCCGCAGAAAGAAGTTTTTATTTTGCTTGCGTTGTCCCTGAAGACTGTTGAGCGATGGTCGAAATCCTGAATGGATTTCTCCGACTCCTGCCCATCAATCTGGAAGGAGGAGGAGAGAAAAAAACAGCCAGCTTCCCTGCCTTGAATTCCTAGTAGTAAAGTTGGTTCTCGGAGGACGGCGGGCTCCTTATCTGTCAGCAGCAGCGTTTTGATGTGTTTTGACAACGTTGTTTGTGACTGATGGGGGTCCCTCGGTTGAATAGTCCCTGCTGTTTAGCTGCTGAAGTGATGGAGCGAGGAGCGACAAGCTGACAGATGGAACACCAAGTTTCCCAACTGGTTATTTTTCTACCTGAGACAGAGCGTCGTGTTTATGTGGGTGTGTGTCGATAAAGTGTTTTGTAACCATCTCTGGATGTGTGTGTGCTCTGTTTGTGCATCAGGCCCTTCCCGTCCGAGGACACCGCTCTGAATGAGGATGATGTGTACCGGAGCCTGGAGGAGCTGGCAGAGTAAGTGTGCATTCTACCAAAAACACCCAAACTGACTTTCTTAGTCACCCAGTTGGGCGTTCCAGTAATTCTCTGGAGGCTTCCGCTAACCTTAATCTTTTTCGAACATTTTTTTGTCATTTTAAACAAGCAAATCTAAACCCCAAGGGGAAACGGATGTAAGTTATTTTGTTTCTAAGAAAGCACACAAGCAAGTTCACAGCAGTGTTGTTTTTTTTCTCTCTTACCTAATTTTTCTGTTTCAGGAATGTGTACAAATACAGTATGTTATCATGCACTGCACACTGTCAGTCTCTGACATGTACTCAGAAAAAGCTGTTACTGTTTAGGGTCACTTAGTGTAACCAAAACGATGAGAGCTCTTTGGGTGTCCTTCAGCATTTTCTGAAATGTTGTACGATTCTTCCTGACAGAGCTGGTGCAGCTGAGTTTGATCAAAAACACTTTCTTTAGCTTTTTCTGGGACTGAAATCAGAGCTTTTACATCTTAATACGTTTGAATAGAAAGATGATTAAAATTATTTTTTTTAATGATTTGTTTGGCATTAAGTAAATAATTCAGCTTTAATTAAATGTTAAAACATTTTCAGCATTTGTTCAGACCTGCTGTAAACTCAAACCTTGAAATAATTCAATCTTAAATAGATGCTTTAAACCAACAACGAAAAAAAAAAATTTGGCCTTTATTTTTATATACATTTACGTCTTCCATATTATTGACACCTTTAATTCCCACAAAAAAATAAAACTAACTATAATGTGTCAAATTTTGGATTTCTTAAAAACTTAAAATCTTCTGGTTCGTGTTGATAGAAATAGAAAAGAGCTGCTGACCTATAACTTTCTATTAATACAGTCAAGGCAGCAGCTTCAAACTTTAACACAGGAACTCTGATAAACAAGTAATTGGCAGCAAAAGATTTAGGATTTTATGAAAGGTAAAAAAAAAAAGACAAAGCTTTTGGATTTACAGGGTGGCTATACTTGTGGATTGTGTTGCATTTTAACAAAACCCTCATTCAGATAAATTAGGTACAACGTCGGATTTTTCATTATGGGTCTAATAAGCAAAGAAGTCGTCAGCTCTACCGCTCAGTTAGTCGTGGTGTACCTCAGGGCTCTAACACAGGCCCTTTCTTTTCTTATTACCAGTACTTAGGGAACATTGTCTTAACTAGCAAGGAATCAGATAAACCTTGTTAAATTGAACGACATTTGAAAATTAAAACTCCTTAGATCCATTTTTCAGATCCAAGGATCCCAGTGCAAACATATCACATAACTAGCGATGCTTGAAGTCAAGTTGTGATTGTCACTTTTCCCCATATGTGTTAATCACCTAATTACATAAGCGAAGAGCACTCTTCCACGTCGTCTGTTGCGATGGCGACACCAGCTCTGCTCTGCTCTGTAGTTTTTAGTTTTTTTCAGGCTTGGCTGCCTCTCTGAAAGCGTCTGTGGCCGGCTGCTTGGATTCGGTACACAGTGGTTTGGTTTTCCTGTGTGTGAGAGGGATTTGTAGGCTCTGAGGCTGGTGACAGCAGCTGCTTGACTCAGATTAATGGAGATTAATTAGCCAACCGCTCTGAGATGGGTGTCGTTCATCATGGAGCGATAGGGAGAAAGCACATCATGCAAACTATAGATATAGATATATCCCTCCTGAATGCATGATTGGGATGAACTGTGTAGGATGATGCAGGCTGAGGAGGATATGAGATGCTGCCAAGCAGGGTAATGCTGGATTAGGGTGCAAATACTGTATGCAGGGTGACTGCATGAAATAAGACTCAAATTAGTCTCATATTTTAGGTGATGATAGCCTGATATATAAACCATGATTATCTGTTTTATATTTAAATGATATTGGTTTCATTTATTAATCTACAATGCATTTGGGAAGGGCAGTAATAATAAAAATGAGCCTGAAAGCAGCAGACGCACAAGGATAGTTTTGCAAAAGTATTCATACCTCTTAAAATTGGTGCCAGCGACACAATTTAATGTTATATTCTGAGTTTTATGTCATTAACTGGAGCATGCAGTTAAAGAGGCTACATGCTGAAACAACAAACTTGGAGCAGTAATTAAGCCAAAACTGTTAAAAAAATATATAGATTTTCACTTAATAAATACTTCATTGTCTATAAATATATTCTACCCAGAAATCCTCAAGTGCAAGTTTCAGCTTCATCTGGTTTAAATACGACAGAAACCAAAATCTTCTTCTAAGCACCTTTTCTATAAATAATCAAATGTACACTGAAGTACAATAAAATGTTTATTTTCTTTCTTTATAATGAAATTGAATTATTTGCTTGTTTGCATTTTGTTATGCATGTCTAACATTGAATTTAAAAAAAAGGTTTAAATGGTTTAAAAAAAAACCTCAAGTGTGAAGTTTTTATTATCCAATTAATCATCAGAATAATTGATATAATAATCAATTTCAAAAATAATCATTGGTTGCAGCCGTAGTTTAGGTCAAAATATTTCCAGGGGTTAAAACGGCCCAGTCAAAGTCCAGATCATCAATGTCTTGAAACTAGAATAGAATTTCTAAGAATATAAATCATTTCAGTCCCTAACTTACTGCAGGTGTAATTATTGACTTTATTGCTTATTTATTTATAATAATAAACAATTTGAAGCCACCGTGTGTCATTTTGTTACAGGTTTCTTGTTCCAGAATCATGAATTTTGGTTAATTTGCCCACCTGACTGGACATTAGTTGAGAGTTTGTACATGGACAGTTGCTGCCTCATGACAAAAACTTAAAAAGCTGCATCAACAAAATAAGAAGTCAGTGTATAAATGACTTCTGAGCAGGAGACAGACTTGCCATCCTGTAGGGAAGGTTATATCGGTGTTTAACATCTAGAATCTATTCTACACATTGATTGAAATTAACCTTAGTACCCAAAGCAGCAGCTTCACTGAGTCAGAGGTTCGAGTTCTTTGTTTTCTTAAGTGGTCAGGGATGTCACCAAGCTAAGGTCTGTGTGTGACCTTTACTGTAGGAGCAGAGGGCAGGTCTTATTAAATTAATCATTCCCTTCCACCGTATGGCTGCACTTGACCTTTTACGAGGAACATTTTGTCTCACCAATAGACAGGAGGATAATTGATTCATCAGCAGGTCCTCCACTTAATGCAGTAGGACACGCTTAGCACATAGGTCATGCTAGCAATAGCCCCGCTCTCAAAGACGTATTAATTAGCCTGAAATATTGATGCATGGTGTGATTTATGATGGCTCCATGACTGAACTGCAAAAAATGGATGATGGGGACAATAATCATCTTTCCACAGTAATAACAGTCATGTTTTATCGATGCAAAGCCAATCTGTTTCCCGTAGGAGGAAACCTCTGCACAGGGAGAACATGTGGAGTCGTAAAAAACACGAGTGCGAAAGATATAAAACAGCAATATTGCCACCACAAATTTTGATTGTAAATAACAAAAGCCAGTGGGGAAAGTGCAATAATAATTTTATGGCAAAGCTAAGAAACTCCTGAAACTGGTGAGTAACATGGGGGTAAAAAAAAAAAAAGAAATAGAAACCAACTGCTGGATGATGTCGATGGATGGACGGACATTTTCAGCAACAAGGCAGTTCAAAGCACTTTAAATGACTTAGAAGGAAACGGAAACAAAACAACAAACCAAAAGGAAAAGAAAAAGGTAACAAAAAGACAAAAGTACTACACAAGTTAAGCTTCTCTAGATCTAAAGTTTGTTCTCGATTAGTAATAAGAATGAGTGAAAAACGAGCGTGAAAAGCAGCTTTTAGGGATGTGTTCATATTCAATAGAGCTCCAGCAGTTACAGCTAATGGGAGCTTCATTGACTTTTTGCAGAGCCGCATTGATTAAGAGTGATGAAGACTGTCTGCCAACATCGTGCCTTTCCGCTGTCCATTTCATCTTATTATACAAGAGAACAGGGGATAAAAACCACTGATGACCAGACGGTTTCAAGCTTCTGATCATTTCAACTCAATATTCAACTCTTAAAACTTGTAGCTGTTTCAAGGTCTCAGGCTCATCTCCTGGTGTTCAGTCACATCAATACAGGACTAAATATTGAAGGTTTAAACATCGGAAACCCCATTTACGACGTTGAGTAACGATGTTCCTAGTGTAGACTCCTGAAGTAACAAGTGTATATTCTTATCACTGCACTTCATTAGATTTTACAAAAAGATTTTAAAGAATTATTGTTCAAATTTATTCAAAATTATCCATATGTACAAATACAACACTGCACTGAACCCCATTGAAAACCTGCAGGTTATTCCACCAAACATTGATTTCTGAGTTAAAAACATTAGTGTTGTTGTTTCTAAATGAATATCAACTTGTTTTCTTTGCATTATTTGAGGTCTGAAAGCTCTGCATTTTTTTCGTTATTTTGAAAATTTCTCATTTTTTTGCAAATAAATACTAAATTGTTACGTAGAATTTCAGAGACATGTTGTCAGTAGTTGATAGAATAAAATAACAATGTTAATTTTACTCAAACATAGACCTATAAAGAGTAAAATCAGAGAAACTGGTCATTTTCCTTGATTGAGTTTCCTGTGTTTTGTCCAGCTAATGTGACTTTAGATAATCTGAGGGATTTTCAGAAACAGAAATTACTACTCATATCCTTATAGTTTTAAAATCTGATCCTACACCCTTAGAAAGTACAATGCAGTGCTGGGACTCTTGATGTGGACTTGCTTGATGTTTTGTGAAGTCTTCTTGCTAAGAATTGGTCCTGTGTGAGTAATCTACATCCAGCAGCTTATCCTGAAGCTACGAACACAAGAGATTGTGTTGTGCTTGACTGAGTATCATTTAAAGGTTAAGTACAAGTCACTTGAGTTGTTGGAGTATTTCCATATTGCGCACGCTGCTGCGTTGGCTGAACTCATGTCGAGTGAGGTTGATTGAGGCCTGCAGCCATCATTAGGAGCTCACCTGAAAGCAGCAGACGTAAAGTGGATGGTTTGGATGTTCCGTAGCGCCGGCATGTAAATGTTTGAGTCACGCTGCTTGCGTGCTGCTACCCGGTATCTGTTTCTTCGTCTAATTGAGGTCTCGGAGGTTAATGCGCCGACCCTGGTCCTTACCTCTTCCCTCTGGCGTCCAGATGATCACCTCGCTTTACTCCCAGGTCCTCCCCCGTCTGGAACGACTCCATCCTGAGGTTGACAAAGCATGAAATGGGGAGGATCTGGCACAGTTGCCAGGGGAGTTATTTCCTTTGCGAAAGGCACACATAGATTTCCATTCCCAAACATGGACTGTCACAACCTCTTTGTGTCATCTTTAGCACTTTATTTTGGTGTGTTTTTCCCCTGGGCAGGCAAAAAAAAAAGTTAATAGCTTGTAAAATAGGAAAGTTACATAATTTGTGATTTGTTCTTCTTTTTTGCCCGGTGTTTGCGCAGTGTTTAGACATAAATATTATTATATATTAATATTTCTCTTTTGGTTATGATTGTTAATGGTTTTTGTGACATTTTGCTTGTTGTTTACACTGTATTTATTGCATTTATATATTTTAGTTAGTGGGTTATTCCTGACTCCCTCTATTTGATTGTTTTCCTCTTCATTTCTAAAAACAGCAGTAACACTGGTGTTAATAACAGCTTCAACTGATGGTAACCTATTTGTATTATTGAACTCAAACAAAAGGGGGATCCTGCAAACGTGAACAGTAGAAAGAAATGTCTCTATGGAAGAAATAAAATAATGTAGCTGATTAAAAATGGCATTAATTGCTGATAAATTGTCAGCCGTTTAGTTTAATGCAGTCTGGTTTTGAGGAAATCTATCTCTGAATGCGTTTATTGACCTTCGAAGCAGAAGAAGCGCTACAGCAGCAGGCGACCTGGCTAATTAAAAACTGAGACTCCAGAAACACCAGTATTGGACTTTTACTGTTTGGAAAAACAATTCCTGTTCTGATGAATCTTGATTTTAGATGGTGGGGTTTGAAGTAAACGACACAAAGGCCAGGATTCATCATCAGTATCAAAGACCAAACATCTCAAAGTGGTTGAACGCGACAGTGACTTCATTGTGCTACAGTATTTTTTTTTTTAATTGCTGGAGATGTTATTCTCTTGTATAAAGCAATAATAAAAAGAGCTTGTCACAAAAAACGATTAAATGAAATACAAATACCATCCATATTTTAAAATTCAATCTTTGCAAACTTTTGTTTTTCATTTAGTGGCATGAGCTGCTTTACTCTTTGCATACTCTCCTACACATTTTTACCAAAACCTGCCTTTTATAACTCAAAAAACCTAAATGCTATATGCTTTTTTGATTTGCAAAAACCTGAGCTGTGTCAAACATATGCACTGTAGCTCTCATACAGTGAATCATTGTCCATTCCTCCTCCTCACTGATGCAGCTCTATGTCATTGTAAGCCTGCAGCACTGACTAAACCGATTGCATGCAAACGCGCTGGACACCCTCTGGCTTGTCATTGTTTTATCAGACAGAAAATTAGACCCTAATTCATGAGCCCTGAGGCCCTTTCCTTCCCACTCTGTGTCCCACCGATGCATTTTCATGCTAAGACATGCAAAAACACACACCTACACACACAAACGTGCCCACATGCGTGCATGTGAATTATTTATAAGTGCTCACAAAAGCCCAACAGAAAAAAACAGTTGTGGAAATTCTTCCTTTACAATGTTCCTCTTGTACAGATAAATCTTTGTTTTTTTTTTCTCTTCCTCATATCATAACATATTTGCACACATTATGCAGTATGTAGGACGTCTCTACAAATTTAGCGCTGCTACATTCACAGCGCTCTTCTTGTTGCGTCGGTTTTTCTGGAAATGTGATTACCCACTTGGTTTGCAACGGTTCTCAAAAAACTCTAATGTTACAACAAAAAACCTCAACATATTGCTTAATGTAATAAACCAGAGCAGAGTAGCGCAACATTTTAGAGCAAGAAAACTTAATCAAATGTTTTACAACTGGAAACTAGTGTAAACTGCATTTAGCCCACTTTATTTGTGGTGCAGGAAACACAGTAACAGGTTCACTGGTCAAGTGATTACCAAATTTAATTTACATGAACTGAATGCAAAACCGGCTGCACAGTGGCGCAGTTGGTAGAGCTGTTGCCTTGCAGCAAGAAGGTTCTGGGTGCGATTCCCGGCCCCGGTCTTTCTGCATGGAGTTTGCATGTTCTCCATGTGCATGGTGGGTTTTCTCCATCCAAAAACATGACTGTCAGGTTAATTGGCCTCTCCAAAATTGCACCTAGGTGTGAATATGTGTGTGCATGGTTGTGTGTCCTGTGTGTCTCTGTGTCGCCCTGTGACAGACTGGTGACCTGTCCAGGGTGACCTCGCCTCTCACCCGGAACGTTAACTGGAGATAGGCACCAGTAACCCTCCCGACCCCACTGAGGGAGAAGGGTGTAAAGAAAATGGATGGAAAACTGACATTATGCATCACCACAAACACTTTGTCTCTACAGTGAAGCACAACATTTGAATTGATTAGAACAGGTACAACACTGAACAATACAACCAGATCTACACTGTAAGAGTTTGGATGAGTGATATTGTTTTCCTTAAACTCTAAAAGTTGTGGAAACCTTTGCAAGATGCTCTGCATCAAACATAAAACCCTGTGGAACACGACAGAGGCTCGGTAAAAGTAAATTTTTTAAATAAAAGAGGTAATAAAGTCTAAATTCAGGTGGATTAGGAAGCGTTTGAACGAAACAACCAATCGACATTCATATTTTAAGATCATATCCAAGCATCGCTAGTGATCTTCAGTGTCATTAACAAGCTGATTGAAAATGAACTGATGATGAAATTACTAACTGAAAAGATGAAGAAAGACATGAAAAATCGATAAAGATGCTGCAGATGCATAACTACCAGTGCACATGAAGACATATTCAAGAATAAAGCAGAAGCAAGTCGATATCGACTGTCTTAATCTTTATGTATTTTTATTTTATTGAGCTATATTTCATTATCATATCCTACTGTATAAAACAGCACTTAGTCTCAAATTTCTCCTCCATGTTCTCCCAGGAGAACCTGCCTCTCTCAGATCTCTCCACAGGTCAAAAATATGTCCATAACCCCCTGCGGATAATAGAGCAAAATTAAGTTGAGAGTGTGCCTCAGCGTAACCTCTGTGCCATCCAGCGTCTGTGAGAGTGGCCCTGTAGTCCCACCGCTGGGAGAGGACATGCTGATAGGACAGCAGGAGCTGGGTACTGTCCTCCCACGCTGCAGCCTCGTCAGTATTCAATTTGAGCCGCTTTGGCTTAATGAAAAAAGAAGCAGCGCATTACTGAGAGTGAACTGAGACACCCCAATTAAAACTTCAAACCGGCGTCACTTGAGCATCATTGCAAAGCTGAGTTTTTGATTGAGGGCAGATGTGTCTGCTCTTCTTCTCCTTATCCTCGTGTTTGTACAGACAGTGAGAGGAGGATTGTTGTAGCTCTGAAAGCAGAGGAAGGTCGTCACCTGGAACCAGTTCTGGAGAATCAAACAACATAAACCCACGACTTACAGACCGCCTTAGTAACCCGGTGCTGCCGTTCTCCTCATGATGTTTTCAACATTTACCACAGTGTCGATGCAGGCAGTCGCTATTCCTAATGAGACATCGTTTTAAAGCTACAGTTAGCATGACATGATTAGCATGCTAACATAGCAGACGCTACATCAGAAGAAACCTTAAGAATTACCAGCCTGTTGTTCTTGTGTAAGCATTTTACATCTTCTAATAATGAAAACAATAGAAATAGAATATATACACAGTGGAAATTGTGTTAGCTAGCACTACCTCAGAAGCTAGCATCCACCATCTTCCTCATCTGCCCCCTTGGAGGTACAGCCAGTTAGCGCCAGGGAAACTGAATGACTCTTCTGGATTTGCTCCTTTGCAAACACCAACTGGTAGCATCCCACGGCACCAGGGTATATCAGATACTTACCCAGCATTGTCTCCAGGATAATATCCATATGATTTACCAAAAAATAAATAAAATCTACGAATAGGCTAAATTTCCATCTAATCGTAATTTGTAAATACTGAATTAACTTTAAATAAAAGCCCTGATTTCATACATTTTTGGGTAAATACTTAGAAGCTGTAAATCTGTGGCGTTTTAAAAAAAGTTAAAGATACTGTGAACCAATCCTAAACCTTCAGCACAGAAGAAACAAGGTGGATGTTTGCTGAGGCTAAACTTGTGACTCAAGTTAGAAAACTTAATAATCACCAAAGAATTGTGAATTCATGAGAAATTAAACTAGGAGATTGGATTTACACACTTAAAAACATTTGTGGCATCAAACATAAAAACCATCATTCATTCCTTTCAAATATAATTTTTTTTTTTTTTGGGCGGGGGGCGGGGGGGGACTTTGGAAGAGATTTGCATCTTCTCTTAAAGTCCCTTTTCTTTGCAATAACTACACCTGCAGTGCAAGGCAAGGCACAGCGTAATCTCCGACAGCATGAGGAGCAGCAGCCGTTGCTCTCCACAGCAACTGTCTTTGCTCTGTTGGCTTCTGGCCTAATTAAAGGTCAGTTAGCTAGCTGGGTGCCAAAACAATATAAACAGATTCAAGGGAAACGCCACATGGGAGCCCAACACTTCGGAGGGGTTTGTAAATGCTGGGTGCTGCGTCCTCTTCCTCGGAAACAAAATCATTAAAGAAATTAAAATCACGTCGCCCCTCTGGCCCTCATGTGTAAAAGATAATGAGATGGCTCTGATTTGACAGCCCAGGGTGTGTTGGCTGTCTTAAAGTTTTACTTTTCCCTCTCCTCAGTGAACATGACCTGGGCGAGGATGACATCTACGACTGCGTGCCGTGTGAGGACGACGGCGACGACATTTATGAGGACATCATTAAGGTGGAAGTACGACAACCCATGGTGAGATCTTTGTGTAATCAGCTGCTGGTTACCTGATGCATGTTTTCACATAAGATTTCCAGCATCGTCAGCATGCACGACTAGAAGACAAAAAATAATCTTTGGAGAAAAAAGAAGCCAAGGCAATTAACTGTAACATGTAACGCGTGCTGACCAGTTGATATCTCTTTGCCGGGATCATAAAAACGGACAGCCAGTCTTCATCATGGGCTTAATTAGCTGCAGAACCACAAAGGGCTTGATGAGCTAATAGATCTAGACTTTTCCTTTGCATAACCAATTAGTCCTGGTTTTAAATCTTAAAATGAATGTATCTTTAAGTGCTGCACTAATCCTAGAAGCTGAAGGGGGGGAGGAGGGAATCAGCTTTTAACTAAAGTACAACTTAATACGTGAGGAAAAGAAGTAATTATTTTTAAAATATATGGAGAATTTTATAAAGAAGTCTAAATTTTTTATGAATTTTTAAAAAAGAGTTATTTTATAGTATAACACTGAGGCAGAATGCATTGTAAGTAAATGGACTGCTGGGTTGGACTTGGAACCTTATAACTGTTTGTTATTCTAGTATTTAAATCACTGATTAACAGTGTAAGTCAGGCAGAAGGTTCTCAAAACTATTTAGGAGCCGGTCTTTCTTTTCTCTACACAAAACCATGCCGTGCGGCTTTTGCTAAGCTTTACTAGAAGTTTAACTGGAACTTCCTGCTTTGGTTAGTTCAGGTTAAGATTATGGATTTTGGTTACTAGCTCTCTACATGAGTGTGGCATGTAAAAATAAAAACGAAGTATGTGGAAAAGCATCTCAAGCCTGTAGTTAAGCCTTTAGTAATGCTGTGGGCCTGTTTCCCTTTTAAACCAGCAAGAAGCTTTTTAAACCTCTTTCTAGAAATAGGAGAATACAGAATAAAGTTCATTTTTGTGTTTTCAGGAGGACAACAGAGAAATCGTTCTTTGTTTTGTTTTACCCTAAAGCTCTCTTTTTCTGTTGCTATTGGTAAAATTAAAGGTTGAATTTTCATAAAATATTCTGTGTGAACTTATGCTACTGCAGTAAAAGTTTATTTTAAGACTTTTGACACATTTCCAGCATAATTGACTGTAAATGTAAACAGCTCTGTGTGTTTTCAGGCACATTATCTTTAAACTGTGGCAATCTGTGAACTACACGATTTCTTTCCTCCCTGTGAATTTATCGTTTTCAACCTGCTGCTGACATTAATTAGAAGAAAGCATAAACACACAACCAGAGTGGGATGACAGCATGTCTGATGTCTTAACTCCTGTAGCGTTTTCTTTTACTTTGACTTGTATCATCATCAGTTCAGAAATGATTCATAAACAGTAGGAATATGAGCTCGTGCTGCATTCTTGAGCCTCGGTTTCACACAGACCTCGTAATGATTGTGAGTAAGAAACCAGTAGATTGAAACCTCCACAGACGACTTTGACTGCGTTTTTGTTTTGCTTTATTTTTTTTTTCCATTTGGGTGAAATCCCGTTTTCCATTATGGCTCTACCTTGCAAATGTATTCACAAACCCTGATTTTTTTTTTTTTTTTAACATTTTGTCACATTATAACCACAAACCTTAATGTCAGACACAACTACACAGTATGTTGGATTTTTCTTAAGTGGAGAGAAAGTTATAGGTTCGTTGTGAGATTTTCTAATAACCCTCCTTTAACTAGTACCCTCAAATTAAATCCAGTGTAAGCCTCAAGACGTCACCTCATTAGCAGACAGAGTGCATCTGTGTGTGATTTAGTCTCTAGCAGTTTCATGAAGGCGTCAGAGGTTTATTAGAGAACATTTGTAAACAAACATCATCACCATGAAGGCCAAGGAACACAGCGAGACACGTCAACGTTCAGAGAAAGTGACTCACATCCTGCAGTTGTTCTTGTGAAAAGACAAAATGCTTTTCTAGTCAAACACGTTTGCATTTCTTTTTCAAAATGTAAATGCGAAAATACCGTATGTTTTGGGTCTGTGGTAATTTGCACAACCCTTATCTGCAAAAATCTATTTGTTTCATCATTCCGTGTTTACTGTCGTTTTAAGCAAAAAGAAAGTTCACCTAAAACTGCTGATGTCTAGATGACAGCAAAGTTACAGGGGAGATCCAGAAGATTCTGCAAAAGACTTGAGACCAGGCAGAGTTTGCAGGGGAATTGTTTCGATTACAGATTATTCATGAGTCGAAAATGCAAAATTCAGACCCGTATCCATCTGAGGATATGTGACAAGTAGTTCTCCATCCAACATGGCTGAACTGGAACTGTCTTTCAAAGAGGAATGTGTGAATATGTTAGTCTTCAGATGCACAAACCCCAACAGACGAATGCAGGGCGACTGAAAATGAGAATTATCCACTATTTTGTGTCTCTTAAAATTCTATCAGAAACAAATTGAGGTTTGTGGTTGCAGTGCATGAAATCTTTTGCAACATTATATAAGCTTATACTATTATAAACCTATATAATGTTGCAGATGAGGATACATCTGTTGTTTGCGGAGTTTGCCGGATGCATTGTGATGAGATCACGATGGACCCGACAGACACTGCAGAGACCAGATGACGATGCAGCTTTCCATTTATTGTCTATTTCACACTTGGTGATATAAACCTGTCACTTGCTTTGCCCTTCTCATGCTGCAGATCAGATACATGCAGGTGAGTGGTGCTGTGCTTGTGACTCAACTCCCCCTCTCCTCCCCTCCACCCTCCTTCTCCCCATCAGCTAACTTCCCCTCATCACTTCATTTCAAACACACAGAGAGAGAATGACCCGCCGATTAGGGTTAGTGACCCATGCATGGTGGCGGGAGAGACCCCATCTGGTTGAACGTCTGACTCAGGGCCTGTGACTTCAGCTCAGTGGCTGCAGTGTTAAGTGATGTCAGCGAACACCACCCGCTGCCACAACAAAGACGGAGACAAACTTTGTTGTGCTGGCTTCGTGCCCTGCCTCTCTTTTTCTTTTTCTAATTACATGCTGGACTGAAGCCTGGACTGGACTTTCTTTTTCTTCTTCTTTAAGCATTGTTAGCTCCAGGTTTTTTTATTGTTAACGGCCAAATCTGGTCCAGATGGCTCCCCTGCTTCTTCTTTATCTTCCTCTTAAGTTTAGCTGCTTCAGATAAAAATGTGTTCAAATTAAATCTGTATGTTTTTCTGTGGATTTTACAGAACTGTTTGGCTAAGTTGTGTGTGGAAATCCGTCAGTTTCCTACATTTATTCAGATTTTCTTTGTTTTCTTTATTAGTGCAGTGGTTATTTTTTATTTATTTTTACTGTTGTAAACTGATTTCCAGACTATTATCGGTGAACTACGCAATCGCTCAGTGATTTCATGAAGCCGTCTCCCTCTGTATGAGAGGGTCTCATCTGCGTAACAACAAGAATCCATTTCTTAGACTATTAGTGAAGGCCATGAAATGCAAAGAAAACTGCAGAGGCACGAATATCCTGCCCTGTGTGATACCATATGACCGAATCCTGAAATAATTTCAAACGACACAGTCTGTTCTCTCAGGCTGGAACGAACTGATCCGCTCCACCAAAGCCTACATAATGATTTAATACTCTGATCCACCATCTCAAAGGCAGGAATCACAAACTTCATTGAATCTGCAGCCAAATGGATGTCATTAAAGAACCAGAAACCGCTTTAGATGCTTCAGCAGTGTTTTTATAACTTAAACTCGGTTCAGCCCTTCTCACCCAACCTAATCAAAGGTTTTGGTGACCCGCCAAGCTGAGCAGAGGAAAAATGGAGCCTTAGTCCTAACTAGAGCGCCAACAGCAGCTATGATTTAAATCGCTTCTTTGATCAAGTGTGGTCTCTGGTGCTTTTATTAATCGATGCAGAGCTCAGGGCTGTTTACTCAAGTAGCTAAACAGAAGTCATCCTCCAAAAAGGCAAGAGAGCAAAAAAATAAAGTAAAAGAAACCTGGATGTGCTCTATTCTACCTTTGGGGAAAGAAATCCTCGAATCATATGAAATGAAATGAACTTCTGGCTTGTCAGAACCGTTCCTCACAGCTAAACTAGGCAGGAGAAACTTGCTGTCAGCACAATTTTCCTGCAAGTCAGAAAACAAGTTAGTTTGGAAAGAAAAGAGAAGTAGACAAAATGCTTTTTAGGAAGGATCTGAGGTTATGTAACAAGGCTCATGTTGAGTTTAAACCTCAGCCTTGCAGAATGTGTTTTTATGGGCATTCGTTTTGCATCTCAAATAGTTTTGAGAAGAAGAATGAACAAAAAGGTATTGTTAGTTTTGAGAATAATCTTTGAAAATAAGTTTTGAGTTTACTTGAGCTCTTCAGCCAATGAAAGATGAAGCGTATCCTGCTTTAAGAAGTCAATAAGTTTCACTCTTCACCTTAAGGCTGACGTTCATGATAATCTGTTAGATAATCCAGTTTACCTGACACAAAGTGAAACGGCGCGTTGCAGCAGAAATCTAGTCTGAAACCACTGGTCAGTCTCATCACTGTTTGTTTCATCCCATAAAATCTGTTCAGTGTTTTGACACATGGAAAGATTATGTCAGGGTTAAAATGACAAGCTTTTCACTTGAAAACTGTCCTGAAAACGCTTCAGCAGAAACGTACTAAAACCAGAAAAATCCCTAAACGTGTTTCTTTTAAATCCCAGTTACTTCAACCAGTTCACTGTGTATTTAAACACATGATCATGCTTTTCCTCTGTATTTTCTAGAAAATGGGCATGACAGAAGATGACAAGAGGAACTGCTGCTTAGTTGAGATCCAAGAGACTGAATCCAAGTACTACAAGACTTTAGAGGACATTGAGAAGGTGAGTTCTTATGCTGAGATTTACTGTTTGGCCCAGAAGTTCTCATTCACTTGTGCACTGGCATAGATGAAGAATCTGGTGCACAAATTAAAATGTAATTGATGAAATATACCCCCAGATTCATACACATATCCACTAAAAATAAACAATTAACAAGTTTTTGCATAGACATTAGTCCTTTTATCCTGGAATTATTCATTAGTTGATAGAAGGCTGACTTTATAACTGCCTTTATGTGTCTCTAAAGGTTCAGATCTGAGTTCATCTCTAATTTCTAGAGACCAACAGCAATAAATAGATAAAGGAATCAAATTAAGGGTTCTGCAGGTATTTCTCTTTTATTATTTTGCCAAAACTTGTGTCCACCGCTGTTGATCGTACAGGTAGTGAGTGTTTTCATACTTGCTCTGGGTTTCTGTTTACTGCCTCCATGTTGTCGGCGCCCGATGCCCCTCAGCTGTGTGTCAGCATGGAAATGTCACGTATCGGCCGATTCATTTGGGAGCACAAATGTCACGGGGACCGATCAATATGGTTATTATTGGCTGAGCCCACAGGGGAGACGGTTATCCCTGGTGCTTGATGTGCACATTACAGATGCCGAGAGTTGCCAAAGGAACTATATTATATTAAATCTCTTTATAATTCAAGAACAAAGTCTGACGATACATCGATGCAATTTATGAGAAGATAAAAATCTGTATACTTCTGAATTCAAGGGGCTGGGTAAATAATTTTCAACATTTTTTAAACAAACAAAACAGAAAAATGTGTCATGCATTGGTGTTCATCTTGGATGAGTCAATACTTTGCAGGACCAACTTCAGGCGCAGTTCAGCTGAACTTGGCGGATTTTTCTACCAGCTACAGAAATACATTCTTCCTTGTTCTTCTGCAGCTCCACCTCAGTCAGACTGGATGAAAATGCAAATATACTTTGATCTAAAACATTTCTTTTCAGCTCTGGCTGTATGTTTAGGGTGACTGTCGTGTTGGAAGGTGAACCCCAAACCCAGCCTTGAGTTTTTTTTGTAGCCTCCAGCAGGTTTTTCGACCTCTGTTTTATATTTGTTTGCTTTCATAAAGCTCTCCTTGCCTGGCCTCGCACTGTATGCGAACATACACCTTTCAGTAGATCTCCAGTCCAGCCATAAACTTTTTATTTTTAAATAATGGATTGAACAGAGCTCTATGAGACATTCAGAAATATTTCACACGTCTTTCCTGCCATTCTTTTTGCAAAACAGACACAAACACTCCAGTTCTCTCGGCGCAACGACAGACCTTTGTCGAGATCGGCGCTGCTAACGCATCACTTTCGTCATTGGCAGATTTCTTCTGAGCGCCACAAATCATCCGCTCTGCTAATTTCATTAAAGCGAATGTGCATCCTGTGTTTTTCCCCACATTAGACCAACGTGAGAGTGGATGTGAACAAATGTGCCTCTCGTGATCAGAGGACTCGTAAAGCTTAATTGAGTTGGGGTTCATAAAGGCTGTCGTTTTTTTATGTTGCTTCTTAGTTGATCTATTTGTTATCATTATGATGATGAAATGTGGCGGCCATAAAGCAGAGCTGTGGAAAATAACAGGCCGGTTTTTCCTGCCGTCTGCAGCAGCACTGCGTCTCCATGTAGCGCTGGATCACTAAGTGTTGTTTCCATTTAGCAAATGGCCTGATATATGTTGCCTGTCTCTTTACCATGTTGTGTAATATTGATTTGTGCTAAAAGCTTGAATTGATCTCCTTCGAAGAAAGAAATACAAACTCTGACGTTAAGACTGTTGGGAAAATGAGGTTTTTGGTGTAAAGCATGTTCTGATTTGTTCCTCTCTCTCCCCTTGAAGAATTACATGATCCCACTGAAGCAAGTCTTGAGTTCGCAAGAAATGGAGGCTATTTTTGTCAACCTGGAGGTGAGTACGCGGTCAGGCGCAGGAAAATCTGTCTTTACAGCATGTCTGCATGCCTCTGACAGGTGAATAATTGAGTGTGCGTATGGATAGCTGATTGACTGACATGGCATGTTATTGTTTCTGTACTCTACCCTGATACATAATTCATAGTTTCATGTATAAAGCAAATATTCGTCTTCAAAACAGCACCAAAGGGAAATAGGAGATTTTTTTTTCATGCATTGTCGTCAGTGATGAATGAATGAGCGACGGAGAAACGTTGTTTCTTAGCGGTGACTCAATATGCCGAGCAAAAGATTCTGAAAAGCAAAATTGTTGGAAGAGATTTCTACGTTTTTTTTCTGCAACCTGAATCGGCTTGTTTTTTCTAGATTGTCGGTTTAGAAAACAGGTCATTACTCATCGCTCCAAAAGCACCTCCAACATGTTTGACTTTGTTCACATATGGTAAAATTGTGCTTTTCATGCCAATTGTTAAATAGTCGTAAATCATCATTATTACAAATTGAGCTCGTCAAAGTTATACTCATTTCCACAGAAAATGTATATTAAAAAAAAAAAAGCATCTGTGGCAACATTATGTCTGGAACACCAAACTTGGACATCAGTGTTGGAAAACTTTGTGCACCCAATGTAAAAATAATGATAGGAAAGTCTCCGGCGAGAAGGAGGCATTCAGGAAAACTCGTGTTTGACTGAAATATATCTTGGAAATGTAACAAACCGGCATCCTATTCGCAGATATAAAAGTGCTCAGCTATGAACCTGATGTAGGTGGTGGGGGTCAGATTGGGATTTTTACTCTGATGTCTTTACATTAGCAAACAACAAAGTGATTACAGTTGATCTGCAGTTGGACAGCTTAGCCTTCTGTATAATCTGCTTTTATCTATTGAGTCCTCAACCTTTCCCTTTCGTTATGGAATTATCATACATTTATTGCTTAGATCACTTTAAATTTAAACATTTAATCTAGAAAAAGGTTAAAAATCGAGGACCGCTGTTCATTTTCCTCATCTTTGTTGAACTTCCAGGAGCAGAGGTAAGGAAGACGTCTGATATTACCTTCTGCGTTACTGCTAAGACAATTTCCCTGTGCTTTTTCATGCATATTAAAGTATATTTGGTGTTTGAACTAGTAAAACAGGCAGTTCTAAGCGTTTTTAGTGGGAGTTTCAGTGTTTTTCATTTTCTTTCCTAAACCCTCAAACTGGGAAGTCTAATGTAAATTTACGTGTTTTGCCAATATGGCAACAGTAACATCAAATATTGATGTCCAGTACTGTAGAACTCAATATAGATTCCTCTTTCTGCTTTTACATGTAATACAGATATGTCAACCTGTTCTGTTGTTTATTGTGTTGTTTTCCTAGGACATCATCCGGGTCCACTTTGCCCTTCTGCGAGCCATTGATACGAACATGCTCAGCGGAGGAAGCGGCCTTGGAAAGATCTTCCTCGACTTCAAAGAAAGGTTGGTATCCTGTAATCCGCGCCAAGTGTTTGACCTCATGTCGCGTTCTTTTGTGCTCAGGACCCAGAGCGATAAAATCCAGTTACAACACAGAGATGGAGGCCTTTTTCTATCCTTTCGACTCTGAGACTGCATTAAGATGAGTATCCGCAGATCAAACCGCCCATTGATGGGATTAGCACACAAAGAAAAAGTCACTTAAAAATAAATAAATCAAGTTGTGTGCACAAAAAGGAAAAAGCTGAGGGAGCATGAAGCCAATTGTTTCTCTTTTCAGCCGAGGTTGACAAAGCAGCTGCACTTAGCCTGTCATTCATGTTCAGTTTTTTCTCTCTTATCATCACAATTTATTATTCTTTGCATAAATATCGAGCTGCTGTAATTGAACACACAAGTCTAGGACTAGTGGGAGAAATGGCTCATGATCTTTTACCAGAGAGAGAAATCCCACAACCACTAAAGTCTGACGTTGCTCCATTTTTCTTTATAGTTGCGTAGAAGGAAGTTGTGCTCATATCTTCTTGGGACGTTTTCTTGTTGTTTCCTTCAGTAGTTTTTAGTGCACCGCCACCACAGGTGAGGCAGTGAACAGGTCTTTCAAAAGGGTTTTGATAGCTTGACTCAGTGCAATGTCGATGTGAACTGCATCCACTAAAAATGTAACAAATGTAGCAATTTTCGTCACAACTGAATCCTGTTTACTTAACATTTTACGTCACTTTCTAAATAATGGTACCAAAATAAACTAAATACATTTTCGCACCGGGCTACACAGTGGTGCAGTTGGTAGAGCTGTTGCCTTGCAGCAAGAAGGTTCTGGGTTCGATTCCCGGTCTTTCTGTATGGAGTTTGCATGTTCTCCCTGTGCATGGTGGGTTTTCTCCGGGTACTCCGGTTTCCTCCCACAGTCCAAAGACATGACTGTCAGGTTAATTGGTCTCTCCAAATCGTCCGTAGGTGTGAGTGTGTGTGTGCATGGTGGTTTGTCCTGTGTGTCTCTGTGTTGCCCTGTGACAGACTGGCGACCTGTCCAAGGTGACCCCGCCTCTCGCCCGGTACGCTAGCTGGAGAGGCACCAGCAACCCTCCCGACCCCAGTAAGGGGCAAGGGTGTAAAGAAAATGGATGGATGGATGGAAATTTCTGCACCTGCTCTGCCTCATTTACATATTAACTTGAAACACTGAGAATTTTTATTTCAGGGACAATTGCAAACTCTAAGAACAATCAGAGTGCATCATTTGGTTAAAACAGCTATAAAGTCTCAATTATTTGATTTCTCAGTGGACGTGGGGGAGCACAAGGTAAGTCTGAAGGAAACCTTGGGGTTTTGTTTCAAACTGGGGATTTCTCTTTGATCTCCATCTCTCCCAGCTGAAGAGCAGTGTGTGGATAATTTGCACCCCTGACGTGAGCGGTGATTTGCCTCCCTGCTGCTCTGAGTGCTACGGCTTCGTTGGTAATGGTAATGATGGTGATGATGGGTTCGGGCTTCGGTCATGATTCTATACGCACCAACGGAATACGGGAGCCTCCTCGAATAAGGCAGCCATTACCGCAGGAATGAGTCACACACTGTGTGTGTGCGTGTGTGTACGTGTGTGTGTGTGTGTGTGTGTGTGTCTACCTGTTCTTTCATACATCAGTACTAACATACTTCTGTGAACAGTGATCTTGATTTCCTGTTGCTTCCAGCCTTTAACTCATTATTTCTGAGATGTTTTCCTAAATATCTATATCAGAGCTGCAACTAACTATTATTTCAACAATTGATTTTTCTGCCGATTAATCGATTAATCAGGGGGGGAAATGGGCAAATTCTGCTAATTTTTCATTTAACCACTTAACCTTTTTTATAGAATATTGGACTTTTACATTAAAAGATGCAAATTAACACATCAGAAAGTAAATATTTTAATGCCTAAAATTTATGTATTTAGTGCACATGTGTTCATTTCTAGCAAATGATGCATCTGCAGATAAAAATCATATATTATTATATATATATTGTCAACATGTGAAAACTTCAGACCTTTCCGCTTCATTTAGCTTCAGTACAGTGTAGCGCTAATTTCTTAATTTTTTTTTTTTTTTGGAATAACTAGAGAATAATTAGATTACAAAGATGACTTAATAGGTTTGTTTGTTTTTATTTATCAGAGTTTGAACTAGGTGAAGTATTTTTTTTCTGTTTTCTTAAATGCAAAATGTAAATTTATTTGTACAGTTTTGAGTGTGATGTTCCTTTAGAAAATGGCTATTTTTGAGCCTGTGTACTCTAGTTAATTATTAATTGATTACTAAAGTAGTTGATGATTATTTCACTAATTTATTAATCATGATTAATCTGATAGTATATGTCCTGATTGATTCATATATATGTATATATTGGGACATCATGAATGTTAACTGTGGCCATGTGGTGACAAATTAAGAATATAAGAAGTACGGCTTGTCTCAAATACACAGGACACTGAAAACACACTCAGTGAATGTTGAGTGTTTTCTTCAAAGTGTCTCACTCACATGCGGCTTTTGCTGAAATTAAGAGTTTCAAGCAACCAATCATTTCCTCTCCATTCATAATCAAATGTGCTGATGACACGCCGCTCATTGTTCCCGGTTACCTTTCAGTGACATTCTCTGAAATGTGACGCAGGGTTATTTTAAGAAAATGGTTCATTTGATTTGCAGATGCTCTCCATCCTGGTCTTTCACCACCTACAGGTGATTGACATGCGTACCTTCCTCATTTCAAGCCGCCGGTGCATCTTGCGTCTCCGTGGTGATAAACAGTCGTAACCGAGGGGATTTGAACCGGCAAAGCTCTCCTCCGGCACCTCGGCGGGTTTCCCGGGGACGGGGGTCTGGCATAATTAATTTGGTTATCTGTGCTTGTAAGTCTCTGTGACCTTTACGACAATGTGCTTGTATCCTTTTTCCTCGTGTTGGTGCAAAAGATGAAAAGGCCTTTTTGTGTGCTTGTCATTGAACCGGCAGCCATGCTGAAAATGTCACCGGTTTATCTTCCCAGCTTTTAAGCAGCCAGACTGAGGCGGAATGGAAAAGTGCACTCAGAGGAAGCTCCATAAACTAAATGGGCATCTAAATAGCCTCTTGTTGATATACTCATTTGCAACATTCCAGAACTCATTTCCGGAGTAATCTGGCTCACAGATATGCAGGCGGGGGCCTAATCATAGTGGCACTGTGCGCCTCTTTAAAGAGGGCCTTCGCTCGACGTTCTCCACCATTTGCTGTTTGCTGGGAAGGCTGAGTGGAGGTGAGGGGCTCCCAGTGCCATGTGTCTCTGAATATTAGCTGCTTCCACAGCTTGTCACTTCTGGTTTGCTCACTGAATTCCTCCGTCGCCTGACTCAGCTTGCCGCTCTGCTAGGGTGAGGGCGGATGCCCAGGGCGCAGTTACCCCCAAATTGTGTTTCTGGTGGAATAACGTGCGCAGCAGCTTTCTCGCCATGGAAGAGACGCACACAGCAGGAGCAAGAGGAGAAAGTTTTAACTGCTCCTGCAAAACCCAAAGGAGAAACTCTCAACATTTCTGCTGTTCTCAGACTAATATTGCCAGCTGGACAGCTATGGGACTTCGAACGGCACTTGTGAACATTTGCCAGCTGAATTTATGATCAAAACTTTGGCTTTGTTTTCTTCCCTAAACATATAAAGCCCGTCGTTATCTTTTAATCCTTGTATATAATTCCTGCCTGGTTACTGACTACTTTAAATTCGGTGAAGAAGATGATAAATATTTGTTCAAGCACATGAAAGCTGCAGCACCACACGCTATATTTTCTTGTAACCTTTTAAAGTCATCTTGATCGATAGTGAACCTGACTTTCTGAAGCTCTTGAGACTTTTTTTCATTCGCCTGAGCAGCTTTTTCTGTAGGTGTACAAGAAAAACTACGTCTACGGCAGATGAACAGTTTTTTAAAATCTGTAGTTAGAGGGGATGAATCAATAAGGCATTGACTCGTAACCTGAGAGATCATTAACCCTTTAAGACCTCTGTTCAAATCTACACCTGGATTTTTTTTGCTTGTTTTAATTTCACGCAGTTCTTTAAATGTTTTGAGAGTAAATATATTTGCCCGTTTATCCATAAGTCTGACCTCCACAATGTTCTTAGAAAGCAAAGTTTTCCTTCTTGTCCACAATCACTTTATTACAATATAGAGACACACTTTTCCTTCTTACTGAGACGACATTATTCATTGAGGTTTTATGCTTGTTGTGGTCTAGTCAAAGTCCATATCTTCTAATCTACTGAAATGCATGGAAGATATGAACTAATCTGGGTTTATTTCCAACAGCTGGGTCCAAATTTCAATAACTTGTTTGCTAAATCGTGTGCAGGCACAACGCTGGTTTCTTCCTCGATTTTAATGTCTAGTCAGCCACAGGTCAGAGTCTTAAGCGAAAATCAAACATCTGATAAAATAAACTCATCTTCCAACCTGAAAATGAGCAAGAAAGCTGCCAAAGTTTAAAAAAGAGCATCTTAAAACGTCACGTCTGACTAGTTTAAAGAAAATGTACAGCAAGAAGAGTTACACCAAGATGTTCTGCAAAAGAGAAAAGCTCTCTCCTTCTTTATCATCTCTTAGTATTCTGAATTATATACAAGTGATTTTTTTATTTCTAACTCAGGATTTGCTCTGAATTCTGCCTTTATTGTCTTCCTTCCCAAAGTACAGAGCAGATGATAAGCGGTTAGCTGCAGTAATCACGGCTCTGATTGGCTGGGGGGAAACGAAGCAAGCTGCTCTTTCCACTCACCATTAGTGCTTTTGTTAAACTGACTGGTTAAAGAAAGAAAAGAGGACAAAGCGTGAGATGACGGGCTGCGTTCTTCTCTGAATTCCCTGTATAATTATTTTCTATTTAAGCAGGTATTGAACTCAAACTATTAGAAGCCCAGAAAAAAAAATCCTACAATAAGTTTCTTGTGGCTTGTAAACAGCTGCAAGAACAATAAATCGATTAAATGAGCCGCAGATCCAAAACTGTGACAATGGGCTCCTTTGAAGAGAGCTGAATGAGAACAAGAATTAAACTCGCGTTTTGAGCGCGATGCTGTTCCCTACTTCACTGCTTCACCTCCAGTGATGTTTTTATTGGCGTGATCTGCTGTGAAAATCTATTCACCGCTTATAGATTCGCTTCCTTTCACAAAGCAAAAGGTTTCAGATCAAGATTTTTCACATTTTGGTGTCGGAGAACAGTTGCAAAATTCTAAATGCATTTTTTTATTAAGAGAAACAAATTATTTTATATTTACTCAGTTAATCTTTGTCTGGAATTAAAACTGATGAAACATTTAGGTGTGACACAAAAAACGAAATTTGAAGAAATGTGTTAGAGGGCTGACTTCGAACGTCTTAAAATAAGTCCTTCATGTCCCATTATGTCCTGATCATTCATTCTATAGTTTCTATCTTTGGCCTGTGCAACATTTCATGCTCCATCTGCCTTCTTACAGCCGCCCATTAATCTCAATCACAGTTCCAGCGGAGCCGGAGCTGAGGGAGCGTAGATCCAGTCCTAATCCAGATCTTATTGGATCCTCCTGATTGTATTTCAGTCAACTTTTCAGGGAGAAGTTTGGATTCGTTTTGGGGAATCTCATAGTTCAGGACTCCACCTCTGGCAGCCTGATCCACATTTTGCAGCCTGAACATTTTAGGAAGATTTCCAGCGTGAAATTATTCATGTGGACATGCTTTCACATCTATAATGGAGATTCGTGAGTTTGCACTTTTGTGCTTTGGGAGCAGCCATGAAATCACATTGCAATCTAATTTTAACCACAAACATTTTGAAATAAATCTTACTGCATGTTTGTTGTAAATTATTAAAGTGCATCTTAAAAACAAATTGGGTCGTGACATCATAGCCGGAGTAGCAGGATTGATATTGTGGGTCTTGGAGATAATTCACTGATCTTATCTTGCATATGAAACATGTGGGCAAAGGAAATGCAAAAAACACAGACAAGCATCCTGAGTTCATCTCAGCTCATAACTGTTTTAGGATAGAAAACTGTTGGAAAAACTATTATTACCCTAATCAAATCCTTTGAATGAAATGTAGCTTAAACATTTCTATTTTTTCTATTTGAGACTTTATTTAAAGTTTTGTCTCAGAAGCCATTTTGTTTAACCACCAGACTGGATGAGAAGTTTGTCTTTTCATCACACATAGTGAGGAGGATGGTACAAATTACAAATATGTGAAGTTAAGTTTGAACTTTTCTGCGACAAACAATCCTGTTTGCCTACCGAAAAGTACAACAGATTGAAAAGGCATTTATTTCTTCCAAAGAAAACTCCTGGGAGCTTTTGGATATTTGATATTCAAGAACATTTCAATCAGAGATCTGGTGGTTTCTCCCTGAGAACAGCTAACGAGGCCAAATCAACAGTAATGGTTCACCAAACCCAAGATAAGTCTCACACATAGATCTTTAAGAAAACCTTTAGGCTGAGGTGAAAAGAAAAGGGAATGAGTGTTTTTACACGATGACCGTTACATTTTCATCTGCTGCAGTTTGCTTTCCCGCCTCACCGTTTTAAAAAGCTGTTCCCCTCCTCGCCTGTGGTGGCGCTGCATTACAAACTACTGTGCTGAAAGAAATTACCTTTCAACAAAACATGAACGCAACTTTCTACTTCTCAAAATGTAAGCAAAAATTCAAGTGAGGTCAGATTGTAGCGCTTGTATTTGGTAAAACACTACAAGCCATTTCTCTTTCTTGTACTAGACTCTCATGTTTGTTTTGGTTGTATTTACCCAGAATGCCTTGCACTATAACCCATTTCTGCTTGCATCCACATATTCATTCGAACCGCACTACGACGTTTTATGTGTGCCAGAGTTCACTTTTCGTTTCGATTGCGCATTCACTCCTCCACAAACGAATTGGACTTCCCAGGCAAACGAGCTGGAGTTCGATTAAAACGGACTAAACAGGGCTGGTGTGAACGAGAGGGAGACCAGGACTCTGAGCGATCTCTGTGTGAAACGTTTAAACTGCATATTTCTCAACACTTTCCACACATTTATCCACATCTATAAGGTAAAAACAGTAAAAATGAAGCGCATGGCACGCAGAATTTTGCAGCTCCGCTCCCAGCTTGCAGATCTCTTCCTCTCTCCAACTCACCCTTCTCAAGACTCAGTGTAAGAGCCTTGCCAGCTCTGTTGAAGGGGTGAGGGGTGGAGTACTGCGCCAGCCGTGCCAACGTCCTACTTCCAATGTGTGCCACGTGTAGCAGCGTCCTCCAGGCAAGATGACTTTGAACTGGCTCCCAGCTGAACCATCCCAGATCTGTGTCAGTGTCCCATTGTAGCGTCTAATGAAGCACCGCTTGGAACCACGGGATATTTTTCCTCTCACACTGATAACAGGAAATCTGCCTTTCATTAGAGCTCTGTGATTACAATTTGTTGGCAGTAAGATGCCACCCTGACGAACGCCGCCTCGAGTTCAGCCTGCTTTACTTTTCTAATCAGAACACATTTATTCACACAATCATTTATCTGCCCCCCCCTGTGGTGGTAAACGTCTCTTAAACTGACCTCTGGAACTGTGTTATTAATCTTAAAACGAACGTGCGGCACACAGCCTGCAGGCCGGGAATCACAGAGCAGTTCAGAGCTAATTATGGACTCAGACAGTGATCTCTCTTTTATCTCTCATATTGTATCTTAAACATTTCAGACGTTCCAAAGAGCCACATTAGTTCTCATTAAGCCTAAGATAGTAGCTCAAGCATGCAAATTCAGTCTCAGAGGACGGCCGCAGATATCTCAGTCAGATTGTGAGTGAGATATCTCAGTCACAATCTCGTCTGTTTCAAGTGATGTTTCAATTTGTGCCAGATTGAGGCGCATATTGCATTAGGTTATTTATAGATTAGATTTTTCAGTTTAATTAAAAATGTGACGGTGAGGACAGAACAGAAAAACCCAACCTGGACATGAGCCTTTAAATCTAACGTACATTTGTTTTGTACTTCTGGATGTTGGAAATATTTATTAGTATTCATGGTTAAGATATTCAGAAAGTCTTAAACCTGAATTCGCTTTTACTACAGTAGCTTTATCTCTCTCTGGAAAATATCCAACGTTAAAAAATTATTAATCTGGAATTATGAACAACTATATAAAAATAAAAGGTTCTGTGTTTTTGTGTCAGAGGAAATTAGTAACCAAATTATTATTTGGAATTAGGTAATTTAGCCATAAATGCACATAAATCTGATCATAAGATGGCATCAAAAAGTCTTCCAATGTTCTCCTTGGTATGTGCTAAATATGCATCAACAGGCATTAAGAGTAGAAATCCACCATCTATGTAATTGATTTTGGTGAATTTTGTCAACAAGCAGGTTAGTAAAATCACCTGTTGTGCAATTATTGGTATTTAAGTAATACATATGCAGCCCGCTTTGTACCTGGTGAATGTCTGTGTTTATTTGATCTCATGTTTGCGATTCTAGTTCAGGTTCTAGAGATGTTTTCATGGCATAACTCCCAAATACTTGAATGCTGCTCTTTTCTACAGTCCTCTTAACAAAATTTTGGAGATTTTATTTTCCTGGCCTTCCTTTCCAACTCGTTTTATGTGTGGCAGCAGAATAAAACGCCCTGTAGCTACAGGCTAAAATAAATTAGCCTCTGTGTCACATCATGTATTTGCCCGAGGGAAAAAACTCCAATACATTTTTAGGGTATAAAAATTGTACCCTCAACAAATGTGCTCAAATTAGAGGTTGTGATTATTTGACTGCAGTAAAGGAATAATAATTTTGTGGGTTTTTATCAATTTTGGACAGGGGTGAAAATAAATGTGTCTGTTCATATACTGAGTGATAACATACTAACAGATTAAACTGTAATAATCTGAACCTCCACTTTCATTTTTGTGTTTTATTGAAATTAAATTGTACAAAGATAGTAGTACCACATCATATTCTGTGATCAAATTAAATGACTGACTCTCTTTATGTACTAGGAGGGAGAATTCACCTGTGCAACTTTCTAAAAAAAAGAAATTCAGTTTTTTTTTAGCTTTCTTTTGGTTTTTGGATGTGGTTGTGCGCTTTTGCTCTTTTATGGCGTAAGAAAGAATCCCTCAGGAAAAAAAACCTCAAAGGTAAAGGAACTATGAGTATTCACATGAATTAATTTCCCCCACTTTACTGTCCGTCCCACTTTAAGATTCATGCATATTGTGTGTGTCGGTGTGAGTTCTGTGTCCACTTCATGTGAACAGAACTGACAGAAAGGTCAAACACACATTCACCTTACTTCCTCTAACGTGTCCTTTTCCCACCGAATCCTGAAAGGATGATGAGGCGTGACAGTTTGGATTAATGCAGAGATCTGTCCCCCCCCCCTCAGGTTGCTGATCTACGGTCAGTACTGCAGCCACATGGAGAACGCCCAGAAGACACTGGATGAGCTAATAGCAACACGGGAGGATGTGAAGATTAAAGTGGAGGTAAGCTACTTTTAGCGCTAACTATGCAGACTTTTGTTTAAAGAAATTACAGTAAATTTGCAGGTGGGATTCAGTTCATTTGACCGATTATGTAAACATCAGCGACATCTAATGCGCTGTTGCTGTAAAGCTTCATCTAATATAGCTTAAAATAACGAGTGGAAATTTGACACCATTTCTATCCAACAAGTGATTTTTTTTTAAAAAAAGAGATTTATTTTACATCAGCGTACAAGACAAAAAAAACAACAAGCAGAAATTATTGTTTTATGGAATGAATATTATTAACTGTGTACGTGAAACTGTATAAGCAATGATGATGGGAAAGAAGAAAAAGGTATGCAGTAATTTTATATCTATTATCTGTTGAATACAGAAAGCAAAAACTGCTGCATACAGCTTCAAAGTTGATGTCAAATTATTACGTTTTATGGCTAATTATTTATTTTTAGAAGAATAATAGTTGCCTTTTGAGTATTTACAAACTTCGCTACTTTTGTTTTTATTTTTCCAATCTGCTTTGCGTCTGGCTGCTGTAAAGGCTGTTCAGATGAAATGCAATTGGCTGCAAAGTTAATAAAGTTAATGAAAATGAACTTAATCACAAAAACCTCATTTGCACTTAGCTCGTCGCAAAATGACCTGCTAGCATGGCTGCAGAGAGCTCAGGGGAAAATGTTAACGATGCCGGTGGAGCAGCAGAGCGGCTGCTTCAACACGGAGTGAAGTCATTCTTCTGTCTGCTGTTACCTTGAAGGAAGCCTGCTGTCAGGATTCATTTGGTGCTCACAGGCCAAAATGTTACTGCTAGTGGAATTTCACCCTAATTAACCATTAATCCAAACATCAAGAGCTTCAGCTGTTGTGAAGAACGGCTTAGTGTCCGGGAAGGTTCAGGGCGTCTCCGAAGAGTTTGCCAAGGAGTGGCAGCTTCTAGTTGTTATGCATGAGGCTTTTGGACCCTGGACTGGTGTCGAAGAAAGTGGAAAATTAGAAATGTTTCATTTAAGAACAACAACACAAAGACTGAGGTTCTCCTAAAGGGATCTGGACCGGGCTGCAGAGGGATGAGGTTATTTCCTCAGATGACGATGCTCCCTTTGAACCATCTTGGATAGGAAAAGAAAACAAATAAACTTTCCAGAGAACCAGAATTAACACTGCAAAAACACAAAATCTTACAAAAATCTTTCAAAATCTTAAATTTGTTCTAGTTTCTAGTGCAAATATTTTGGTTTGTCCTATTTCAAGTCCACTAACTTCAAAAAGTTGACTCATGAAGCCTCGATAGCTTGGTAGAAAGTTACTTGCAAGTTAGTTTATCTTATTTCAAGTTTGCTAAGATATTTCCACTAGAAACTAGACCAAAATTACTTGGTAAGATTTTGTGTTTTTGCAGTAATAAGCTATGAATCCTGTGTCACCTGACAGTGGAGAATCTTGGGAACTTTTATGAGTGAATGTGCAGAATTTTAGCTGCTTTAAAAATGTGACCAACATAAACCAACTTTATCCAACAATACAGGAGCAAATCAGTGTTGAGCAAAACCTTTTTCCAGCTCATTTCTGGGCCCAAATCCCAACTACTGGAACCCCACTGACACTTTGCATAAACTTCATTTATCCCCTAATAAAATCATTTTAAACTTGTAAAGTCTGCGTTACTTATTTTGGATTCAGCCAAAGTGAGATCTAACAAACAGATCTGACTCGTTAAAGCTTGAGGAAAAACTGCTTCTGTCTCAGAGCGTTGGCTCGGCCTGCAGGACGTGAACGAGTGTCATTCCTTGAGCAGAGCTGTTGTGTAACAGTTGCATCAGCAGTCTGTGAGCAGCGAAGGGGCTGTGGGTGCCACTGACGGCGTAATGGGGTGATCACAGCCTGAGAGCGTCTCAGACTGGGCCAGCTTTGTAGCGCCCTAAATCAGCTTCTCAGGGTCTCTTTAAAAACCTTGTTGGCGGGGAGCGATAAGCTGTTAGGTGGAAATAAGCTTCCACACAAACCGCTGCGAGGGAACAACAGCGGCTCTGTCGGCTGATGATGCAGAGTTTAATCTAAATGTTTTCATTATTTGGAGGAATTTCTCTGTCAGCATGCAGACCATGCAGTTGGGCTCAAGTTCTGCCACTGAGAGAGCAGAATAATAAAAAAACACACACCTCACTGTTATTACTGGAATGCAGCAATAAATTATTTAACAATGCTTGTGGAAAATGAACAATTCTTTATTATGCAACATATGATGATGATGATGATGATGATGATGATGATGATGATGATGATGATGATGACTGCTCATGTTGTTCCTGCAGGAATGCACCATGAAGGTGCAGGAGGGGAAGTTCAAGCTGCAGGATCTCTTGGTGGTTCCCATGCAGAGGGTGCTGAAGTATCACCTACTACTGAAGGTAAGGAGCTCTTCCTCCTGACCAGCAGCGTCCTCCGTTTCACACAACTTAATCCCACTTTGGGCATTTGAAGAGTGAGTTGACAGATCGCCTTTAAATGCGCTGCAGCTCTGTCATTTTCTCTTCTACTGGACTTGAAATGCATCTCTTTGAAGACGGAGCTGATGAAAATCCTCACAGCTTTAAATGTCGAGCTGTCAATGTCTGTATCAAGCGCAGTCCTGAAAAGTTTGAAGCCTCCTAGTGGAGGAAAGATTAAATGTCCCAGAATCACTTTAAAAAAGAAAAAAATCAAACAAGTGGATTTATTAAAGCATCAGAAGTTGGCACAGTAAGTGGAGCTGATTGTGTCAGCTGCTATAAATATGTTTCAGTTTAACATGTTGCTTATTAAGTTATAATTTCCTTTACTGTTTGTTCTGGTTTAGAAAGAAACTAAACGGTTATAGAAACACAGTTTTAACTCATTTCATAGTCAGTCATTCATAAAACTGTAAAGAGGATTCCCATACGATGCATTAAAAAACATTTAGTCATGTTCAGTCTGCAGATTCTGTTTTTTTCTTCGGGTTTTCTGCAATAGGACAGAACAGAACAGCACCCACTGTTGAGGTGTATATATTTATAACAAATAAAGATGTTTTAATTGTGGCCTACATTTGTTTTTAGCCCACTGAGTCAAAGGTTTGGTAATCAACAGGATAAAATACTTACATTTCAAATTAAAAGCATGCTAATAAAACACAGGACGAAGCACACAGGTTCATCCTGTGACACTCTGCTTTATGTTAGTTTGCTTCATGAAATCCAAACAAAACACTGATTACTTTTTTGCTGTTACTATTAAATAACAAGTGGATCGCTGATGATTGTTTCACCCTCATCTTCCAAATCACTTGGCAAATAAGTTACTTGGCTGCAAGTCGACTGTGAACGCTGCGACTTTTCTGTTTTGTGTGTATCGAACCGCTGCAGGAGCCACAGCAAGCCTCCCAGGCCAAATCAGCCGTGCGCTAATCAGATTAAACACACCCCATTTCACCGCCTCCCGCAACTTTGCAGGAGAGCGTTGGCGCTCGCGCGGCGCCCCGAGGGCGCGCCATGCTGACAGGTCCTGTGTTTGTGTGGAGGGGCGCTTACGCAGGTCTAATCACGCCTGAGGGCATCGCTTCACTTAATGCTGCGCAGATATCATCGCAGCAGAGCTCACCGTTTGTTCGTGGTGTGAACAGATCCTTTATGCGTTGTGAATGAAGAGAAGCCAGCGTCTCGGATGTCCCTGAGCAGCGATTGATTTTGTTGATTTTAATCCCAGCTTTGAACTGAAGGAAGGTTATGATTCCAGGCTTTCTTTAAACAAATGCACTTTGTGCAGAAATAATTTGCAAGAAAAGCGTCAGTGTTTTTGAAAAACATCAGTAGCTGGTTTGTTTTTGTGGTTTCTTTTTTTCATAATGTATTATAATTAGGGAATTGATTTAGTGCCACCATAATAAAGCATGTAGTTACCCTTTCTGGTTATGAAAATATGTTTTTTGCTGCTATTGCATTCACCTGTTCATCATTTCTGCAGTAACTACGTGTTAGACACCGACAGCTTTTACTCTTGCACATTTTACCCAAGAGAGATGAAATGCTGTGCTAACTATGTGCATAAAAGCATGTTACTGTAAGCTGGTGGCTGATTATTTTTAGACATTTAGCATCAGAAGCCGTCATCCTCTGTGAAGCTCATGTATGTAGGCTGCAGCACAGGGGAATCCCTGAACAGCACCATTTACCATTTGTCACTTCAAAACTTCATTTTGTCTCATGTGAAATCAGACATTGAGGAACAAAACTGGGTGAACATGTGTTGTGTTGTAGCCTGTAAGCTAACAGAATCTGAGAACCTCAGTATGTTGCTTGGAAAGGCTGAGTTAGTTACTTTTAGTGTTTTATTTGCAAGCCTAACAAAGAAATGCCTCATTTTAGTGAATGAAACATTTAAAGTAACATTTCCCAGCTGAACAGACAAGACGGCACTCTTGTTGCGAGCATCGGCTGACATGTTTTGTACATTAATGAAAAATAAAACTTGTGCTGTGTTGTGGTTTTAGTGCACAGGAGAATTTCAGTCAGTCAGTTACATCATCAACAAAAAGTTGATTGATGCCAGTAATTCAATCTGAAATGTGAAACTTACACATTTCACACAGTGATATTTTATCTTTGATTATTTTTGATTATTATGGGTTGCAGCTGATAAAAACCAAGTTTTCTTTAGACAATTTGAATATTCTACATTGCATCATATATTATATATTGCTATTCTTCGACATTTAGCAACATCAGGGAAAGCACTGTCTTGACACCCTCAGAGAAGAGGATAAGTTACTAAATAGAGAAGCTGTTTTATTATTGAAAAGTTGAGTGGAAGGAAAAAATGTGGTAGAATGTTTGGTATTATTACCCAGAAGTAAGATGAGGCCTGTCCTCCCTACAGCCATGCCTCCTCCTAACAGGTTGGAATAGGGATTACTTTAAGAGTGTAGAGTATGAAATGACCACGCTTTGACATGTTGCTGAAACATCCAGCAAACCACAAAGAACAGCAGCAATGATCACGGCACTCAGTGTCCTATTATCTCACATCAGTGTTTTATTTCTCAGATGGGCTGCAGGTCTGTTCAGTTGCATCTAGGCACATTATGTTGTTCTGTTGTTCATAAAGACATGATAAAAAATGAGCCGGGGGGATTATGGAGCTGCCCAGAATTCATAAATTGCTTGTTTATTAGTGGGTCCACCTGATTTCACATGGCTCTGATAAGATTTAATAAGCTGCTGTGAAACTGGGAAAAATGTGTTATCATAAAAAAATGAAGCTCTCGTCTTCATGAAATCACAAACAGTATTTTCTCAGAGTGGCTCTTCAACACTGTTCAGGTTCACTATTGATTTTGTGAAGAATGCATCTGGAGAGATCTGGTTCACTTTAACAAAACACAGTAAGGACAGGAAGTTTATAGAAATTGATATGTAATATAATGTTATTCTTCCCTGATAAAACCTGCCCTGCTACTTAGATACAGTATGTTAGCACATCAGTGGCTCTATTGGTACAGTTAGCACATCGCTAGTTTGCAGAAAATGCCAAATATTCCTACTATATTAACATATAAAGCTAAAAAAAAATGCCAGAGAGAGAAAAAAACAGATTTTTGACACCTTAAACCATGATAAATTTGTGAAGCAATCGCGTGTCATCTGTAGCTTGCTAGCTAAATAAAGCTAGTTAATTAGCTAGCCAAACTGGAAACATTCCCAAGGCATAGTTTACTCTGCTGCCAACTTAGCGACTTTATCATAACTGATGTTGTTGCTGTGCATGGAGTTATTTACTAGCCTTTACATAAATGCTACCTGTGTTCTTTGAGTAGAGACTCTTCTGTCTTTGCAAACCTGAACTAGTCTGAGATAAGATGCAGTTATAATAAATAACTTTTCTTTGCAGGAACTTTTGAGTCACTCAGCTGACCGACCTGAGAGGCAACAACTTAAAGAGGCCCTGGCTGCTATGGAGGTGGTTTTTCCTTTTAATCAAACCTAAAAATGTGTGTTTTTTTTAGAGTTTTCTTTCATTAATAATAACTGGAGTATTGATTAATTCTAGTTTGGACTACTACAATATATTTCCTCTCCTTATTTTGCCTCAGTAATTTAATGTTTCTTTTTAGTTTATTGTGTTATATGCTTATTATATAAATTAGTTTCAATTTTACATGCACGTTTGTTTATATGCAGCCATTTGAACAGTGTGCTCTAGTTTTTACTGAACTTGAGCATTCTGTCTCCAATCATCCCCTTCTAGGACTTGGCCATGTATATCAACGAAGTCAAGAGAGACAACGAGACGCTGAAGAAAATCAGTGAATTCCAAAGTTCAATAGAAAATCTTGTAAGTGCCACTTCTTCCTGCAGTAGAAAAAGATCTGCTAATGATTATTTCTCATCTAAATACCTTGAAAATGTAAATATTTAATGATCTCCCACTATATAAGATGGGCCTGTGGAGCTTCTCTCACCTGTTTGGAATATGAATGCAGTGAAAAGCAGAAATAAAATGTTGCTGAGTAGATCTCCAGGCGGAACTAATGTCCAATCGAGCCTCCAGCACATATCCGTAATTACCAGCTGTGCAACGCTCCGTTTCTGAGTGATGGTGCATCAGATTGCCACCCTGTGTGTCTTTATAATGTAAGCAGCAGGTGAAGCTGGAGGAGTACGGCAGGCCAAAGATAGACGGAGAGCTGAAGGTGTCCTCCATCGTCAACAGAACAAAACAAGACCGGTGAGTTGGAGTTTTGACTGAACTGATGCACCACTACAGCTCAGCACCAACAATTGTGTAACATCTGGGTAATAAAAATTTAAGTATTTTGAAATTTTATGTGCAATGCAATTAACTTTTAGTAAGCTTCTAACAAGATGCTGGCAATAGAGTTATTGTTTAGTAGTAAATATGTGATAACGAAGTAATGGTATGTAATTACCAAAAGTAATGATTATGTCATTAATGTGTAATAAGAGTAACTACCTTAATATTATGAAATTAGCAAAACAATGCCATGTTTTCAATTTAACATAAGATAAAAGTCTAATTACATTTAT
This sequence comes from Poecilia reticulata, assembly GCF_904066995.2. Lineage (NCBI taxonomy): Eukaryota > Metazoa > Chordata > Actinopteri > Cyprinodontiformes > Poeciliidae > Poecilia > Poecilia reticulata. The sequence goes on from NC_088841.1 coordinate 22,048,902, forward strand.
ATTTTTGCAATTAAACTGTTATTACAATCCAATAATTACAACATTTCATCACAAACTGCCGTCTCCAGTCAGTTTCATATCCTTTTACTGAGTCACGTTATGTCACTTCCACCCAGAACCCGTTCATCCCTGTCTGATTACTGACGTGCCACACTTTTCTGTCTGCAGCTACATTTTCCTTTTCGACAAAGTGGTGATTGTTTGCAAGAGAAAAGGCTACAGCTACGAGCTGAAGGAGATCATTGAGCTCCAGCTGTACAAAATGTCAGACGACCCCATGAACAACAGAGACATGAAAAAGGTAAGAAACCAATTTGCCTTTTGTTTTGCTCTGAAATCGGACCGAGCAGAAGCTGTTTGTTCCACAGTTTAATCTCCGCGGCGGCGCCGGCGCTCGTGATCAAACAGCCTGTGTAATCATTACAAATGGTGTCCTTGAGCCGAAGGAGCTTGTTGATGATAATTTCAGATACGTATGAGTAATGCATCGAGGTTGCATCCTGCTTGAACAATCATGTAAATGCAATGAAGGTCATTTAGGATTCATGGAGACATAGTGCATTGTGCCACCGGTCTAACATTGCTTTCTTTTGGTTTGGATCTGCATGACTCCGTCCATGTTTGCATGTGTAACTGGGTCTTTCTCTGGTGTCTTTCTTTTTTTGCATGCCTGCCAGTCAAGTGGAAAAATGGTAAGCCCAAGCGACCCCCTTTTATTTAACTCATCTTCTCATGGAGGCCTATTTTTAGAAGTGTTGTTCTTTGGGTGTCATGCTGTGATTGCACATGTAGCTCTCTGCTCTGTGACCTGCTCTTTTTTTGTTGTTGTTGTTTTGCTCAGATGCATCGCTAAAGCATGCAAGGGATTTTTCTTTATTTCCTCCCCATCTCCGAACCGACTGTGATTACGCACAAAGCACATAAAGTTTGCAAAAATTTGCTTTGATCACTAGCTTTTTTGTTTGTTTTTGTCCATCTCTGTCTGCCACTGCCACCCACATATCCCTCTTCCATCTCCCATACGCTCACTTTTTCTCTCTAGTGGTCTTATGGTTTCTACCTGATCCACCTGCAAGGGAAGCAGGGCTTCCAGTTCTTTTGTAAAACGGAAGAAAACAAGAGGAAGTGGATGGAGCAGTTTGAGATGGCCATGTAAGTATGATTACACAGAGGAAATCAGAGCTACCTGAAGTAATGGGATTTGAATTGCAGCACTTTGCTTTTCTGGGAAATTTGGTCGAGTAAATTGTTTTTTACGTTAAATAGATATTTCTGTTTTTAGCAGCACGCAATGTAGTTTAAAACTTTTAAGCCATCAGAATCAGATTTCTCTTTAAGAAGCAATGTGCTGTTTAGAAGATAAACAATTTTTTGATTAGTTTTTGCTCCACGCCATTGTTTTTTTATTTTTAGTAAAAAGGCCTGGTGGCAAAAACTTGAAACTGCTGCTGTGCAAGTTACTCAACAGGTTGTTGCTAGGCAACCAATATGTGAGTTAGTTTAAGTTACATCCTTGCTTAACTGACCATGAGCCACAAAAGCCTTTCCTCTGCCTACATCCCCCAGAATGCTGTGCGGTTCTGGATCTGAGTTTAGTAAATACTCTACATAATGAATATTCTGTTATATTGATCCAGATCTTGTGTGTATCGTGATGTTAATCTGTTGTCCATCCCTACCGGACGGCGGTTGCGTTCTTGTCAGAATCTGCCTTGGCTGGTCGGTTTATTTTACAAAAAACTATTTATTGTTCAGGTCCAACATCAAGCCTGAGAGAGCTACCGCCAACCAGCACAACTTCCAAATGCACACCTTTGATAAGAACACCAACTGCAGAGCCTGCAAGATGCTCCTAAGGTAGGACTTTTATTTCAGGGCATTTGCAGTGGGGGGTTAGTGACCAGAACCGGCTGGAAATCCCTCTTTTACTCTTAGACTCAATCTTGAAACGCCCTTTTAATAATTAAAACACCAACTTCACCATAGCATGCATACATATGCACTGTTGGAACCGTCTTAGCATTTAGCTAACATCTACAGTCTCTCGTATTTCCGCTCTTGAGGCACCGCCAATCAGCTCAAAGAAAAATCAATTGGCTGCTTTGCAAACGCCAGTAGGGTATCAGGTAGCATTATGTCTTCATCTAGATATTTTCCCAATCTGTATTTTCTTTCAAAAATTTTAGATATACTCTACAAGAAGAATCCACAAATATTTTTGCAAATAAGAAAAATCAGCTAATTCTGAACCTGTTTGTTTTACTGAGATTCTAGCTTTTGGACGAGTGCAAAATTGTGAAGCGGAATGAACATTTTAAATAGTCTCCAATATTTCTTTTCTCTAAAAGACGTGTCTTCATTCCCCTTTACTCTGCTGCCTTTAAATCCGTGGCAACCAAATGTAGACGACAAACGTGTATCGTATTCCTACAGTTTCATACTTTCCATATCAAATCCTGATAAACCACGCAGAAGTTTGTGGAAGACAAATTTGAAAAAGAAAAGATTTATGGAGTGCAGCAAATCATCTCTTAGAGATAAAGAAACAAAAAGAAAGAAAACTGAAGTGAAGCTCCTACTTACGTCCTCAGCTAATGTCCTTCAAGCCTTCCAAACTTGGCTTTAAGACTAAAGCAAATAAACTAAATAAAATCAATTGGTGAAAATACTAAAATACTCCAACTTTAGAGTGAGAACCCTCTGAGCTCACGGATATTTTGAAACATCCCAACTGTAAGCCCAAACCCGAGCTTCCTGGACTGCAGCGGGTCACGACCCGCCGCTGTCGTGGATCACCACTCTCACCTCCATCCCAGTAAGCCGGATCAGCGCCGCTCTGTGTATTGACCCGCACATTTTCCCGGCCTTCGCTGACCTGAATTTCACAGAGCCTTCGGAGGCAGGAGCCAGCCATCTAGATGCTAATTAGCGCTGCATCTCCCGGTGGATCCTGCCGTGATTTATGGGAGTCGGTATTCGGCGCGGCAGCATTGCTATGCATGCAGTGTTTACTGTGGACATTACAGGAACACCTCCAGACCGCGTGGGTCAAAGCGAAACCCGTGTGCTTTATGGTTTTAAAGAATAACACAGCAGGAAACGATGAGAAGGCAGCCATATTTGCAAACTGGGAGAACAAACTGGAGGTTAATGTTCGTCTGAGACACTTCCTGTTTGCATTACAGCTCTGAAAGTTTGTGTGTGTGTGTGTTTCCTCCAGGGGCATCTTCTATCAGGGCTACTACTGCTCTCGCTGTGGAACAGGAGCTCACAAAGAGTGTCTGGAAGTGATCACCATCTGTAAAATCAGTAGGTGTTTTCTTTCTCAGAGCATCTGTTACTCACTTTAGGTTTATGGAGTTAAGAGGCGCTCTTTGGGAGCATTCTGACAAAAACCTGTGTGGCAAATAGTAACGCTAATGGTCTATATGATGACAGTCATCGGTCTAAATCACAGCTCCTTTCCCAATGGCCTTCACCCCTGGGAATATGTGCAAAAAGCCTGAATGCGTCTTTCATTGCAGCGGCATCATCTTAAGACAGCACTTCTAACGTTTTACAGGGTCGGAGTGGACAAACACATGGATCTGTAGCCATTACTCGTTGTGCAACTTTTACAAATCTTGCTGGGTTTTGTAAAGGATTTAGATCTGGGGACAAATATGACCATCAGTCAGTGTTAGTTTTGTCTAGTGAAGCTTTTCTGTATTGATTTTGTTTTATCATCCTGCTAGAAGATCAAACGATGACCGATAATCAGTTTTCTGTTCCATCATTTAAAAAATGTCAGGATGTTATGCTTTACAACAAGACTTCTGGAATAAAAGCACAGGCCCACATCACCACAGCTCCTCCACCGTGCTTACCAGTGGGCATGAGAAGCTTTCCCACATATTCAGCCTTTGTTTTACGAGAGTTTGATGCTGAAAAGTTCAGTTTTTGTCTTTTCAAACCAAAACAGATGATTCCAGTTAAAATCCAATTGTTTATGTTTGTGATGGTAGACCAGAAAATCCTATATTTTCTTTAAATCATAGTAGCATCACTCTTCATACCATGCTAAAGTTCCCAGGGCTTTTGGAAGATAAAACGGCGCCACAGGAACACAGATCCTCCTCTTTACTTAAAAGTAGGAATTTGAGGTGTTTTTCCTCATATTCAAAGTTTCTTTCACAGCAGATTCTTGTAGGGTATGTTTTCTTTTTATGAAAAGCTTCATTTGATTTCATTTCATTCCATTTTGTGTTCAATTTAAGGGACAAATGTCCAGAATCAATAAATAAACACTAAAACATTTGTAGCCTAAGCTAAATTGCACTTAACAGTCCACAGAGGGGTTTCTAAATAAAACCAAACAAATGATATATTTTAACAGTTTAATATCATTTAATACCATTTAATATTAACATGCTTAGAATGGTGATGGTGAGAGAGCCTGTTAACCTCACTGGATAAATGCAGTCATGTAAAAGATAAATATACATTTTTATTAGTGTGAGATTGTGTGGTTGTATTCGTGTCAAGGTTTTTTACACATGTTTACAAGAAGCAGCAAAAAGGTAAACATGGCATCCAGGAAGCAGCAGGAGAAACCGGGAGGAAGGTGGGATTAATTCATTGTGTCGTTGAGTTTGGTACCAAAGAGGGAAACAGCAACTGGGAGTCAGGATGAATCATGGGAAAGCCGTTTCAGACCACAGGGGGGTTCAGACTTGGTTTTGCAAGAATGATTTGCTCCAGTGAGATCCAGGGTTTTGGCAGTGCTGCTCTTTAAAATTAATGATCAATTTTAACAGATTTTCTATCTGTATTGTTGGATCCTAAAACACCAAATATCCTTTTTTTTATTATTATTAAGCACAAGCTTAAAAAATTTAATTTGTGTGTTGCAGCATATTTGCACATTATCATCCGGTTTCCAGCTGGATTATTCTTAGCCATCCCTTCAGGGGGATTCACAACCCCAAATGTGTCCCACAGATTTCTTCAACTTTAGCTCAGATGAGCACTGAGATCCTTGGGTGTTTATTAAAGTTCATGTCAGTTTAGCAGAGGAAACCTGATGTAAGCATAGCAAAAAGAATCAAACAGAGCTGCTAGGACAAAATTAAATATTGTTTTCCACCTCCATACTTCCTGATATAAAGTTACACATTAGTGAATCTGCATCTAACTAGAAAACACACTTTAATGCTTATTATTTAAAAAAAACTTTATTTTTTCTTGTTTCAGATCCTCACGACATGGTGAGTTTACTTCTAAACAGCAAAATTCTCCTCAGTTAAAGTTAAACATACAATATTTAAGTTATGATAAGTTTCTGATTTTGCATGTGTGTTTGTTTTGCAGGAGCCTGGAATGTCACCAGGTCAGTTTTCTCCTAACTTTGACCTGAGGCTTGATGTTCTGATAGCTGTCCTGCTTGGTGTCGCTGCACAGCTCTCTGTCGCCATCTTCTGGACATTTCAGAAGATTGCTCTTCAGCGTGAGAGCCAATGGAGAGCATTGATTGGACCGAATATTATTAGTTTAATCAGAACTGGTCATTTAAAAAAGATTTCTTACACACAGAATTAATAAAAACGAACTTGTGGTTCAAAAAGGACTCATAAATGTTCTACTTCAGTCGTTATGTAGTCTATATCAGGGGTGTCGAAACCTAAAACATGGCCTACATTCTGGGAAAAACACTATTGTTTGTTCATAAAAATAAAATATCAGTGTTATAATTTTATGATTTTTTTTCTTAATTTAAACTTGATAAAAATACTTTTAAAAAGTGTGTTCTATATAGTCATTTCATTTTGTTAATGTTAACTGTGACAGCTTAGGGCTAAAGTAATAGTAGCTTCATTTCATGAATCCTCCAAATAAAATATCAAAAAAGGGAACAGCTAGCCAAAATATTTATAAATAAGTTCTGCAACCAAATATCAATTAAATTGTGATTATAGTGTGTTTACTTTAGACATTTCCTGCTGTATTTGGCCTCATAAATGCTCATTTAACTCTTCCCTCTGTCTTTAATGGAGCTGTTGCTTTCTGATTTTTCTTCAAATTGTTTCTAGGTCCAAAGATGGTGGCTGTGAGGAACTACCACGGCACGCCGACGCCTCCAGGGAAGACGCCTCTCTGTTTCCAAACAGGAGACTTCATCGAGCTGCTAAAGGGGGATCCGGACACCCCGTGGTGGGAGGTACAGCTGCCCCCCACTCAGAGTCCAAAAACCAGAACATTTACTGACAAAAACAAACACAGATTACAAAATTAAATACTTGATCAATATAAATATATGTATAGTTCTAACAGTAGGAGAAAATAATCTGAAATTTGATTAAAATAATAAAACTAAATCTTCAAAAAGGTTTATAACTGTTCAGGTAAAAAACTAACAAAAATCCAGAAGTCAAATCAGACAAAAATCAGAGATTGAAAATAAAAAATATGATTGAAATTGAAGACTTAACACTAAAGTTACATTTTCACTGTTGTTTTTACTTCTATTTTTTTATTTAGACACAACCATTTCTGTTTCAGTGGCTTAGTAAGCACCATCTCATATTTAGTAATCGCCCTTTACTGAGACATCTTGGATCAGTAAACCCATATATTTCTGGTCTTATCCGAGCAGAGACCTCCCCATCACATGCATGTTTTAACTTTTTATTTTCCAGTGGTATTTTCTGCTTTAAATACACTGCAGCAAGTCGCAGATGGACTCAGCTCAAGCTCAGTTGTTGCAGAGAAGCTGTCATTTTACGATTTAGCCACTAGAGGCACCGACTAGCATCTCTTACTGCTTAAGATGTTAATTAATGACACTAATTAACCCTTTTAATTTATTTTCTTTCACATACAGGCATGTTTTAACACAAAGACATCGGTAATGATGTTCAAAACAAACATCAATGCGGGTTTGTTTTGCATAAACTTCGAGTTGACTGAGCATTTCTGTATATTAAAGCTTTCTGTGGTGAAATAATCGGTGCACTGTCTGAAATCTAAAGCTTGGCCAGAACTGGGTCATCAACAGGACAACAGACACAAACACTGCAGCAAATGTATGTATGAATGGCTGGAAAACAATAATCAAAGTCCAGATCATCGTATCTTAGTGGGACGTGAAGCAAGAAATGACAGAAAACATCAAAAGTTATTGATGCTAAAGCAATTCTACCAGCTTTTCACTCTGTTTTTTCCCCACCTTTTACAAAAAGAACACAGTTGATGGTGTATTGAAAAACAGAGCTTTACTGCCAAAGCTGATTAACACATTTAATGAATTGCTAGGCCTTGATATTTCTGTGAGGATTCAGCTGAGACTTGTGGAAGTCATTAATTTCAGGACGGCTGGAAAACCTTCTAGAAACTGTTAATAATAATAATACCAGAAACATTAACACATAAACCTGCAATTTACTCTATGTTCCTTCTTTTTTTATTTGTGTTTCACATTTGAAAATGCTGATTGCATTGTCTTATTAAAACCTGCAGAGGGGATTTCCCTATTACAAATCATTCTTTTACATGATAGTTGATGTCGCTGCAGGGTCTCTCATTGTCTCGGCGGCATAATCGATTTTTATCCACTAATGTCGGGCTCTGCTCTTCCAAGAGCGACTCGGGGCGACTTTGTGATGCCGTGAATTTATCTTGGCTATTAAAGTTGGTTATCCCTCGACAGAACGCTGGTTTTAATCTCTCTGTGTGAAGTCGGAGGGCTGCTGCTGCTCCAGATCGATCGCTGCAGGCAGGAAACGGTGAAGGCGCTCTAGCTCCTGTCTGACGCTGATGAGCAATCTTGATGGATTTGTTGCCTTTTCAGTGAGTCCCGTCAGAATCCAGTCTGATGTGGTGGATGTAGCGTCTCTCAAACTGGTTTATTGGCTTCGTTTTGGGTCGTTGTATCAGGAGAGCAAAGGCTTTTGCTTTATTTAAACCTGTTGCCTGCATTAACGTATGATGTCGCCACTAGGGGGCAGCAAAGATTCACATCTTATGGACACACTAGTGCAGCTGGAGGAAAGTTTTATAAACTCATTATATAATTCAGGATATTTGGCTTTCTTCTATAAAATCTTTTTTTTTAAATGTGAATTTTTTTATTATGTTATCATATTTTTTGACATTTCATTTCTGTCTTGCAGGGGAAGCTGATACAAACACAAAAGAGTGGCTTCTTTCCCAGTTCATGTGTAAAACCTTACTTAGACCCGAAGGTAGGTTTTTACTGCCTCTCCAACATAAATTGGAAGCATATTCAGCAGAAATTCAGGATCATTTCTTCAGGCGAAATGTCCAGAAAATGCAGCACAAAAAGCGTCTGCTCAGTATATTCCATTTTATAACCTTACAGCCACCTATTTAAAGGTATTTTATGAGATATCGACTTATTAACACAAAGTTGAGGCATAATTTTTAAGTGTAAAGAAAATGTTTAAGAAAAGAAACATTGCATTTGTACTGTTTTAATCTATAACCCCAACTAAAATTGTCTGCATAGAATTGCCTTATGCTTATCCTTAACACACCATCCCTATGTTGATGCTCGGTGGTGGCAGCATTATGTTTTGGAAATGCTATAGGGATATGACTAAATACTGGGCAATCCTGGGAAAAGAAAACCTTAAAAGCAACAAAAACAACTTGAAATTCAGCAGAACAACCAAAACTTTTCACATTTTATTCATTTTGTTGCCATTAGAGAATAAACTGATGTCTGTGCAATGCGTTCAATCAAACACACCTTTAGGTGTTGTTGGTCATTTCTCTGAATTATGAACTTTATGTTAACCATTCCCATACAACTTCTTGTTCAGGTCGGGCTTGTAGCCCTCGCCGTTGCTTCCTGCTGTGGGGCGGCATCTCGCCGTCATCCACATTCAGAATATTCCTATGAGATGCAAATCCTCCATTTAAGCTCGACTCGAGAGTGAAAGCTTCCCATGTGCTGAGCTGTTCCGATGTGGGCCGGTTCTGCATGGAGGGCTTCCACTAATGAATCATAACAAATCTCAGCAGGAGGGCAGGAGAGTTCAGGAGGAAACTGAGGAAAACTTTGAAACATTTTGCAGTTTGTTTAAATCTAACTAACACGTCGGTGCATTCCTTCCTTCGTTTGTTTGTGACAGCCTTTCCAGTCATTATCCAGCCGGCAGTCATCAAGAGAAGCAGACTACTATGGATATCCTTGGTATGTAACTCTTAACATCTCAGCGTTTTAGATTTAAAGGGCCGGGACACTAATTTTTATCATGCAGAGCAGCCATTACCCACTCTGACTCCCTATCAAACTATCAGTCTGTTGATTTATCCTCTGGTTTTTCTGGTTCCGTTGTCAGATTCTGACCTCTATAAAAATGTGATTCTGGCAAAAAATAAAATCATAATTAGAGCATGGCATGAATTCTCTTCTTCTTCTCCTCCTCGTCCTCTAGGTTTGCGGGGAACATGGAGCGCCAGCAGGCGGACAACCTCCTGAAGTCCCACTGCAGCGGGACGTACCTGATCAGGGAGCGGACGGCCGAGGCTGAGCGCTTCGCCATCAGCATCAAGTGAGCATTTCACAGAGAGCTGGAGGAGAAGCTGGTCCGGCTCTTATTTATATCCCAGAGAAGACAGAAAGTGTCTCAGGAAACCCCAGCCAGCTTGTGCAGAGCCTGTTTCTGGCTCCAGCTAATTTCCATAATTGCTTTTTTGGTTTATTTTCTCTCTCCTTGGAGACGGTGCTCCACGCAGATACTGTTGTTTGAGCTCTTGCTGGAGCTGTCACATAGTGATGAATTAGGGTTGTATTCGCAAATTTGCTTCCAAGCCTTTAACACAGGTGCAAAAGGACTGAGGAGACGAGCCTCTCATGTATTTGCATAAGTGAACAAATCTTTACCTTTTAGAAAACGACTTCAATTGCGCTGTGTTCATAAAAGTATTACGCCGGAATAAAACTTTGACATTATGAATCAGGAGGTTTTCAGATTGATTGCATCAGCGTCTCCTCCTTCGGGTTTCTCTGTGCAGATTCAACGATGAAGTGAAACACATCAAGGTTATCGAGAAAGACAACTGGATCCACATCACTGAAGCAAAGAAGTTTGAGAGTCTTCTGGTAAGGAAGGAGCTACTTTTCATGTTTCTGTTCAGATACATTCATTTAAAAACCATCAATTTCAATTTCTGGATATGTAGAATAACACTTTAGGAATCCCAGACCGAACTGCCACAACTCCAGTTCATGCCTTGAACTTTTACGTTGAGTTTCCTAATGGAGTGCGAATACTTTTGCTCATGTTGTGTGTGTTGCTGTGCAACAGGAGCTGGTGGAGTACTATCAGTCGCATTCACTGAAGGAAAGCTTCAAGCTGCTGGACACCACGCTGAGGCATCCCTACAAGTCCAGAGAACGCTCGCTAACTCGGGCTAGCACACGCTCACCAGGTAAAGTTCCCCTCAGCAGCGCTTCGAAACTTCCTGCTAGCAAACATGAGGTCGATTCCAACACAACCCGAAATCTGACAACTTAGATTTGTTGCTTGATTTCCTCCTGCTTTGTTTCGCTTCCTGGTATTGTTCTGGATTAGAGACTTGTGAGTAATTATGGTGAAAACATAACAAATAATAACTGAAGATGGTTTAATCAGCGTGTTTCGCTCTCAAAATTAGATTGCAGTTTAATGACGACGATGAAACTACAGTGTCCGGTGCTTCACTGTCAGGGCTTCGCTGCTAAAAGCCCTTGTGATGAACTGGCTGGTCGTAGTTGGTCACAAACATCACCAGGAAGTTTAGGCTGTGTGGATGAAAAGACCTTCCCTTTAGAAAAAATGAAGAGTTCATACTTTTTATTTTGTGACTGTTGGATGTACCAGGTCCAGATCAGGTCATTCAAACTTGAGAGCATCCACAGTATAGAGTTACCTCAACACTTACTGGTAAGCACGCTTTTGTTGAACGTTGCAGTGAAAATCTGTGGGTTTGAAATTATCATATACTTGAGACCGCATTAAAAGCACATATAGTTGCATATTTTTGTAGTTCAACCAGCAAATATACCTCAATATGCATTAAACAAACATCCCAGATCCCAAAGAGACATTTTCTTTAGAATATTTATGGATTTAGGATGAAAAATCTGTGAATCGGAATCATGCCCCACAGAAAAATGTGAACTTTTCTGTGGCGGGAGATTGATGTGGTCCTCTTCCACCACTAGGGCAGCACTTGATTTCCCCCTGTGACGTTTCACCAGGTTGGAACAAACAAAGCAGCCATTCCTTTCTGCACATCTCTGCATTGTTCAGAGTCCTGGCTCTGGCTTTGTGCCTTCTTCTCTAAAGGAGGACGAATGGGCTTCCATTGTTGGCGAGCTGCCACTGTGATGTGGAGCTGGAGAAATCAAGGTCACCATATCTCCGCCCAGAGATGAACTGCTTTTCCCCGCATGGCCGCCTGGCTTTATGACCGATGATGGCTTTGGTAATGAGCCTTTAGGGGAGCGAAATATGCAGCGGATGCTGCGTATTTGTGGCAACTTTGGGTAAAACAACAGACAGACTAAACTCACTCCCACTCACTTTGGCTTTCCTGGTGTTTGGCTCCTGCCAATTTCAAAGCTTCTCTTGACTCATACAAAGAGTAATTGAGGCAAGCCGGTGGGGAACAGAGAAGAATAGGCAGATGACACAGTTAAATGCAGGAGTGAAGGATAGAAAATGGAAAGTGAGCTAACCCAGAGGTTTGTGGAGCCACAGAACTGGCTGCCGTCTCTGTGCATCAGACTGTATGAATACTGGCTCTGTCGCTGCGCTGGCTTCAGTCCTGCACTGCTCTGCCTTTGTTCTCTCCCCTCACCAGAGCGACACTGCTTCCCTTCTGCTTCAGCTAAATTTGGAAGCTCTCTTAACCTCCACGCTGCAAAGTGTGCTGATTTTTAAGATGCAGCTGTGTCCTCTCACCGTTTAGACGTGAAAATGGCTGAGAAACTACTAATATAGACTTTATTTTAGCCTTTACATTCAGTTCCACTACGCCACTAAACTATGGAAAGCTCAGATGATGCGACTTTGACAGCTTCCTTGGGTTCAAATTCCAGATGGCAGAAGGTGGCTCACGCAAAAACTCAACTGGAATTACCAGCCGTCCACCATAATTACTTAATTCTGAATAAAGGTCACATGTTTACCTCCACTATGGGACAAAAAAACAAACTGTATTCTATTTACTTACCTATGAATGAGCCACAGATGAATTCTATAAATATGCAAATTTACTCGTGGAGTTGTGAAATTCATCTTCTCTTCCTGCGTCTCCTGCTTTAGCTCAGCATGCCTGCATCTCAAAATGTCTTCCAGCTTCATTTCTTCTCGTTTTCTCTCTCTCTCTGTTTCCTCCTATCAGCAGCAACCTGCGCCTCCTACAATTTCTCCTTCCTCAGTCCACAAGGTCTGAACTTCTCCTCCTCTCAGAGCTCCGCTCCCTTCTGGTCAGGTACTCCTTTGTGCTCCCGCTGACTTCTCGCTCTTGTTAACCTCAAATTACCTACTCAACATATCTGCTCTCATGCTCATTACTTCTTCTCAGAGGCACTTTTCATTGGCAGCATTGCAATGTTTACAAGAATTACATTTCACTCATTAAATGAAAAAAAAAGTTTTTCTGTTTTATTTCCATGCTTGTTTGTCATTTTGAACAACAGTTTCATATATAATCGTTTCAAATAGTACTTTTCATGTTTTTTCACTTACAATGAATAGTGAGGTCTGTTGAAGACCAAATCAATCACAGACTTGTTGGTCCATCTTTAGGACAGTTAGGTGAGAAAGCAACAATTGTTGGCACAATTATCTGAAAATGAAAGAAACTCAAGGTGACTTTCAGTCTCCCTCGGTCCCAGGCTTCTTGCAAGATCTCGTTTTGTGGTGGATCAAAAAGTATGGATCAGAAAAGAGAGATCAGCTACACAATGACCTCAGTCTCAAAGGTTGCTATTTGTAACACACAGTAACACATGGATTAGCATCCTGCAGTACATAACACTTGCCCAGAACCATCAGATGTTTGCTAACGACTGATATGCCAAAGGAGGCGTGGGAGAAAGTTATGTGGTCGGATGAGACTGAAAACTTTTTTTGGTTCTCACTTCATCCAAGTAAGATGAGTACAATCCCAGGAACGTTGTCCTAAATATCCAGCTTTGGGGGACCATGACTACACCATTGTGTAGAGGATGGATGGAGCCATGTGTTGAGAGATATTAGGCAACAATCTCCTTTCACTAATCAGAGTTTGGGTCTTCAATGGTTCATTGAGTCTTCAATAGATCATTGACGTTTTCAATGGTCTATTGATAGTTGTCCTGGTCTGAGTCTGTCTCTCAGAGCTGAGGTGTACCTACAAGACAGAACTTTAATACTAGCTTCCTAGAGTAGAGGATGTCAAAATCTGAAATTTGTGTGGAATAGGATGACATTTTGACAAATGAGATGTGTTGGATCCCCGTTTATGCATATTATCAATGCCACCACTGTTTCCATTTCCCAGTGTTTACTCCTCGGGTGGTGAGCACGGCAGTGGCCAGATATAACTTTGCAGCACGCGACATGAGGGAGCTGTCCTTGCGGGAAGGAGACATCGTCAAAATATACAGCAAGATTGGCGGAGACCAGGGCTGGTGGAAAGGAGAGGCTAACGGACGGGTAAGTGCTACGATAAAAGTCTGAAACAGCCGAGATTAAATTTAATGATTAAACCACTGAAGACCCTAAAGCAGGTGGCTGGCAGAACCTTTCTGTGAAACCTGGATAGCATGTCAGCACTCTGTTTCAGAAATTTGTCCCCATTAAGCTGCACATTTGACCGTCCTAATGTGCTCCTGTGGTGACAGAAGGAGGCCATGCTCTAAGCTCCCGCAGTCAGAAAGCCATCATTTTCCGTTTCAACTTCTTGAAATGGTCTGATTTAGATTTTTTTTTCATGCTGTGTTACCACTTCTGTTCCTAACTTTATTTGAAACTGTAGTAGAAAAAACCCTCCATATTACTTAATGAACAGCCAGAGTAAACCCTGGCTGTTTACTCTGCCAGGGTTCAGCTTCTAAAGAGCTGAAGAGAATCAGCTTCTAAACTGATTCTCTTTGCTCAATCAGAGCTGCAAGATTCTGTTGTGAGAAGTTTTACCATTTCAGCATGGGCTTCCTTTGCTTCTCATCTCAGATTCAGCCGCTATGCCAACAGGGCCTCAACCAAATAACTGACACATATGCTGTCGGCATTTAACTACAACCACCTGCAGAAAGCAACTCATCCATTCCCTCTAGTTATCCATACCTCGTCCCTTGAAAGTTAGGAAAGCCTTTATTATTATCTTTGGACCTAGAGAGGAATGATCAAGAGTCGGCATGCAGCTTCAGTTATTAGAGTTAGGAACTAGTAATCAGGCCCAAAATCTGGGTGAAGATTGACCTGAACTTTTAGAAACACATAAAGATTACTACAAAGTCAGCCTTCCATCACTTGAAGAACATTTCTAGGATTAAAAGACGAATGTCCCAGCAAGATCTAGAGAAACTCATTCAGACATTTATCTTTAGTCTGCCTCAAAAATCAGAACGCTGCTGCTCAAGTTCTCATTAAAACTAGGAAAATAGAGCACAGCACCCCACTAAGTCATTAAAAAACACCCCACACTATCATCCTCCTACCACTTCCTGTCGTATTTTTTATCCTTTCTACCAGTGTTAACATCTGGATGCTGATCATGACTCGTATGATGCAAACGCAGCTACTGGCTTCCTGTACCTCAAAGAATAGACCTTTTGTTTTGCCTTTAGTTCTGACAGTTTATAAAATACTGAATGGTTTAGCAACAAAATACATTAAAGACCTGTTGCCATTGTACTAACCTTCAGACGCCTCAGATCTTTTCGTTCGAGTTTACTCTGCATCGCCAAAAATCAGAACCAAACATGGAGACAACGTCTAATTTGCCCTTAGATATCAAAGGGACAAAAGATATTCCCCTGTGTGGAGGAAAGGGGATCGTCTTGTCCTCCAAGTCTTTGGGGACACATGTCTCTGAGGACAGACAGTCAGTCTGTCTGTCACGCTGCTCAAAGCCTTCTCTCCCTGCGCCACTGAAAACCTTTGTGCGAACAGTATCACAGCGTCTTTAGACTCTAAAAGGAAAATCCTCAGGAGAGCCATGAATACATCCTGAGAAAACCATCGCTCTCTTATCCCAGACTAGATGACATTTTCAGAATACGCCACAAGCAGCAGACTCAGAGCTGAAACTTGTCATCAGCTCTTCTGCCATCTGGCAGGTGCTGCAGGGTCTTCACGGCCCACACCTCAGAGCTGAAAAACTGCTTCGTTTTTCTGTTTTTTCCCCCTGACACTGAACTCAACTTATAATCACTTCCCACTTCTTCTGTCACCACCTTCATCATCATCATGCTCTCAGTATCGGGCTCTTAGCTGCCTATTTCTACACCTGCGCTACCTGTGGAACATTTAATTTTCCTTATATGTGCTGCAAGGGCAAATGTGCAGGAAACACGTTACATTTTATCTTTACAAAAAAAATTATGTTCTCTAGTTTGATGTTTTTGTTATGTTTTATTGCTGGGATGTTTTTTTAACAACTCTTTTTGGTTCTTCACACCAAATGCATTTTACGCGTCTAGCTTGGCTAGACGCGTAAAATGTCTAGCTAAGCAATGAGAATTATGAAATAATTCTGTCAGTGAAGCACATCACTATCACAAAAATGGCAACTTTGTCAATCCCAATTGACAAAGTTGGGGAGTATGGAAATGAAACTGACTCTCTCAGCCCACAGCTCAGAGCTGAAAAACTGCTTCGATTTTCTGTTTTTCCCCCCATGACACTGAACTCAACTTCTAATCACTTCAGCCTGCAGCCTGAAGTGACCCAATTCCGATTTTTTTTTTTACGTAATGCGACCTGTATCCGATCTTTTCATGGCAGTGTGAACAGCACAGGTCGGATTCTTTTTCGAATGTGGCCCATATCCGATACGTATCAGATTCAAATGCGACCATAACGTTCAGGTCGCGTTCATCCGAACTGAACGTCACTGATTCTCAACAAGTCTCACTATTCTGTGTCCTGATACGCGCAAGCGGGAAGAAAAACAACAACCATGACGGACTAAATGAGGATGAAGTTGTTAATATGCTGCGCCGGCCGGATAACAACTTCAAGTAAGCTAAGCTCCACCGTTAGCCTCCATGTTTACTTCCACAAACACTGAGCTCTTCTTCTTTTTATGTGGCAGAACATTAGAACGCTGACGCTATTGCGCCCTCTACTGCGCATGCGGGACACTTTCAGGTCGTTTGCCCGTTCACACTGCAGAACACATACAGGTTGCATTTACTGGCAGTGTGAACGGCCCCGGCAATAAAATCGGAATTGCCAAAAAATCGGAATTGGATCACTCCAGGCTGCAGTGTGGACGCAGCCTATGAGAGCTGATCTCCAGCTGGATGTTTAGTGTTCTGTGGGCTCCAGATCCACAGATGGGTGCTTGCACAGAAAGTACATCCTGGTGTTTAACTAAGCGTCACTCACTGTTAGCAAAATGTTTATCTTTCTGCAGGCGAGGAATACATGAACTCAATTAACACGGCTGCTCTGTGTCCCGTTTGCAGATCGGATGGTTTCCCTCCACCTACGTGGATGAAGAGGGAGTGCAGTAAAGCTCCACTCGCCCGCCGGCGAAGCCAGTTTCCTTTTGAATCGGGAACCAAGTTCTATCTGCTGTCCTCAGAGGAAATGACTCACTCTCTCCAGGAAAAAAAAAAAAAAGAGCAACATGCCTTTTGCTGGAAACTACTTTTTCTGCAAGAATTTTTACTCGGTTTCTTAATTTCCCCCCCTCCCAGCCCTCTATTATGCATCAGCTTTTGTTTTTTTTGCAAGGTGTCCTGTTTGAGTTCTATACATGGAAGGAAAAAAGCTGCATTGCTGTGTGTCCGCCTCCGTGTGCTCAGCAGAGAATTTACTATAACGAGGACGCAGCAGGAACTTGTTGTCGATAGCTTTATTTTGCAAAAAGAAAAACGCTCCCCTTTGTTGCAGGTCTGTGCCAGGTGAATTAATTGTACAGTATAGATAATTTATTGAATAGAGATTATTATCAGTACTAATGGTTATTGTGGGGAGTCGGATCGGACGAACTAAAATAAGGAGAGAGAGAGAGAAAAAAAAAGCGAAGCGGTGTTTTCACGTCGAGAGATTTTTTTGCCTTAGTTGTCATGGTGATGCCTTGTGGGCTGACACCAGTGGATGGAATCGACTTTGTGGACTGGTTTTTACTTCTCCGTGTATGCATGTGCCCACATACACACACCCACACACACACACACACTCATGTACACACACATTAAATAGAAATGTACAGTACGGTGCCTTGAGAAAAAAGAAAAAAACGGTGGCGCATCAGTCGGTGAAGTGAAGAGGCTCCCGGTTCGTCCACAAGCACAGGACTTTACTGACGGGGCTGCGCGGCGCAGATCCAACTTTAGACATCAACTCCAGACTGGATGGACTCACACAAAGCAGCTTGTTTGGTGGGGGGTTTTAGCCAATCACACGCACAGCTCACATCTGTGGAGGTGTCACAGTCCTGTGGGATGCAAAAAGGGAAAGACGTTCAAACCTAACGTCACGCTTTTTAAACCTGTACGCATCGCTCCTTCGTCGTTTCCTGCACAGAATCACAAGTTGTTATTTGAACTCCAGAGGCGAAGCAGCAGCCAAATCCAGCCGTGCTTTGAGTTTTCTACCTTGCCTTAATTGTTTTTTGTTGTTTTTTTAAATTATTTCTTTCACAAGGTTCGTTAACCTCACTCCGATCAACATGTTCATGTGGCGAATTCATTTTCGGGGCTCTCCTGTTCGCCTGAAAGCAAAAACTGGGACAGTTGATGTGCTTCATGTTTTGTTTTGGTCCCAGTCGATTCCTGGTGCTAAAATCACGTCACAATCAATTAGTGTTGCTTTTCTCTGCATTTTTTTTTTACTGCAACTTTATTTGAATGAATTCTTTAGAGTTTCCATAACAATTTTTTTGCCGACCTCTACAGTGAAAGCCATACTTTTTGCTGCAAAAATCTAATCTATAGAAACGCCTCAGTTTCTGCGATTTCTGAGGATTGAAATGCAAACAGGAAGCACACCAGCTCCGAGCGGATCGGACTCCTCTGGAAACGTTCGAGTGTTGGTGCAAAATCACAAACAGGGCTGCTGTGTTTGGAGAAAACCAGGGAGAGTTGGTGGAGGCGGCTGATGGTCAGGGCTGTAGTCGTTTTCTTTTTGTTTGTTTTGTTTTTTACAAGGTGGACAAAAACCCATTGCATGTGACTGTTGATATGTCGACTCCTGTCAGTTCATCCCAGAAAAATGAAACACCTGATCGTGTAAATGTTTTTTTGAATGGTTGAGTATTTACAAATGAGGTCTATTATGAAATAAATATCTCTTTTGATTTAAAGCGTGAATTCATTTGTGTTCCCCTCACGAAAAACACTTATTTCAGTTGTTCAATTAAGACATTTATGTTCATTTCTTTTATATGGATGCAGTGCACACATACTTATATATTCAAAAAATTTTATTTCTCTGATGTCCATGTGCTGCACTGTCCTCAGAAGGCTATATTTTCTCTTATTGCTAATGTACCATTTTCCAACTATTTTTTTCTTCCACTAAACTTTCCTCTCATATATTTTGATGCTTATCAGCTTGTAAATGTCCTTTCTTGTGAAGGGTATCAACTGTGAACCCCACATATGATGCTGCAGGCCTCAACATTCTTGTACTTTTTAAAAATTTTATCTTGCATAATATTCAAATTTTCTAAGAAACTGGATTTAGGTTTTTCTATTGAGTCATAGCCATCAAACTTACCAGAAATAAATGCTTGCTTAAATTATTGTATGTATATATATATATATATATATATATATATATATATATATATATATATATGTGTGTGTGTGTGTGTATATACTTTACACTTTTTTTTAAAGTGTCAAAATTGTGTTCATTACTTTTTTAAAAATTGCGATACACTGAACATTTTGCCCTGCATGTACATTTAACTTCTCTCTCTATTGTTTTCCTGTCCAAACGGCCCTGCAGTGTCCAGGTTAAAGTCCTCCAGCGTCGCGCTGCGTACCGCTGCATGTTGCATCGCTGTTTGTCCTTGCCTGTAGCTGGAGGGATTGTGTGTGAAATAGCTGACATTGTTCTGATCCGCCCAGCTGTAAGCGGTTTGCGGACCGGTGTGCCGGCTCACCGGGCGGCTGTCAGGTGGCCCCACGTCCTCCCTGTTAAATGACACAAAAGGAGAAGAAGAAGAGAAAGAAGTGAGCTTGAAGTATTTTGAGGAGACAGAAACAAAAGAAAGCTGCTGCTTCCAACTGAACGTCCTTAAATGTCTTCAAACAAACAAAAGACCTTTAAATCTCACAACACTGAGGCACCAAACCCGCTCGTTTGAGAATCATTTCATGCTTTTTCCTTTAGAGATGCTGAGATGATCATCGATTTACCTTTCTTGCTGACTCTTTAAGGTCCAGCTTTTTCTCATAAAGATAACTGACTCGACGCTGAAGGAGCAGTAACTTTACCCCTGTCCTTTGCTACCGTTAAAATCTGGGTTTTAAGCATTCTGAGTTTCATCTCGTTTAAGGATAAAGACATTCAGGACAAAACTTTAGATCCAACGGTTCTGTGCCTTTATGTGTTTCTTTGAAGCCACTGATGGAGCTGCCGCTGCTTATTTTGTGTACTGTTTTTATTTCCCATAGAAAGTACACCCTGCTCAGTATATTTGTGTTTAGCTGTGTCTCCTAGTATTCAGTCATTGTCTATTTTATTTTTGTTTCTTTCAAAAGAAAGTAGTTCTGACCACTAGCGGAACAAGTCAGTGTTGGGCCGGGGGGCGGGGCCAATCACCGGGCCCCTCACGTGTATCACCTGCGCTGCTGGAAACTGTTGAGGGGGGGAGGGGGGAGGGGGAGCGTTTGTTGGGCCGCGTTTGTCTTTTGATTTTTACCCAGGAAGCACATCGGCTAAACCACTCATGGTTTAGCCGGCTAAACTTTTCCATTGAGGAAAAGTAACTTTAACATTAAATACACCTTTCTCAACAGGCGAGGAGGCACTTTCTCCGTCTATAATCAGACATTTAAGCGACTTGAAACCATTCCTGGCACCTCTAGACCCGGGCCCCCATCTGGCCCAGGCTGGGGGGCAGCTGCCCCCCCAGGCCCCACTATAGCTCCGCGCCTGGTTCTGACCCAATAACTCCTTGGACAAAGTCATTGTTTAATAATTTTTTTTTTTCCCCCAAAATTTTATTACTTATTACTTTATTTTTAACTGGACCTGATTGATTGATTGATTGATTGATTGATTGATTGATTGAATTCTTCGTAACCAAATAAGAATTGGAGCTTTTTGCCAACAGGTCTCACTTCATGTGAGATAGTTTTATATAAATTAAATATCGCGGTTAGTTTCATGCCCTTAGTTGTACCTGTATTTCCCACAGTATTAGCTTTATTCTGAAAACACTAGTTGAGAGAGCATCTCAGTTTCAGAGATTTCTCCTCTGCTAATATTCACTCTGGTTACTTTTAGCAGATACTTTCCATTTGCATTCAGTTAAGGTGCAAGTACCGACTTGGATTCATTTTTTTTACCTTTCAGTCAAAGAAAACACTGACGACTGACTGATTTCATCCTATTCTCTCTTGTAATCCAGTTCTTGGGAGTAGAAGAACTTTTTGGTGAATCGAGATGGAAAATTCTTGCCCCAGGTGGGTTTTCTGGCAGTGGTATTTGGGGTTCTTTGTGTACCATGGAATAATTCAGAGCTGACAAACAAAATTCACAAAATTAAATCAAATGGCTTATGGTTCACACCGGAGTATTTCCATTTTTATTTGTTCTGCTGTTGAAGTTATTTCTGTCGATGCGTTCTGTTCTCTGGGCTGGTTATAAAACCACTGAGCGTGCAGGCAGCTTTAACCAAAAAACATTTTTATTTTGGCTCCTTAGTTGCAGAAAATAAATTTGATATATTTTGTTTTCCAGTTCAAATAATACATCTAAAAATCAACCAATAAATAATTTAAATCCACCACACAGTCACAGAAGCTAATTGGCTGCAGTTTTTATTTTCCATGTCAGGTTTTGCATTCATAAAGCTGAATAAAGTGTCTTTCAGCTGATTGTTTTGGCTCTCCAGCCCCCGTGTTTGCCCAGTTAACCTTCTCTTATCTTTGTTGCAGTGGGAAACATTGTTTTGTTGTGCTCAGTTTAAAAATATAAAATTAACCCCTTCCTGGTTAAAAACCAGGACAAAACACTTTATGTGTACTTTTAATAAATTAAAAAAGAAAATAATTTTTCAGAAAATATGAAATATTGATTGGGGATAGCTGAACACATATCAATGTTGTTACGCTAAAGTTAGCCTGAGCTTTCACAGTTAGCTTAACAATAAGCTAGCCATAAGAATGAAAGCTCACCTTAATGAAAACTTAGTGCTCTTATAAAGTAAAGACATACAATTAGAACAATCCCCAAAACACAAGAAAACAGATTTTGGCATGATCGCTAATCCATGCTAACGTTTAGCTTCTGATCTTAAACTTGTTGAAAATGTGAAACCAACCATTTTAAATTCTAAAATATACATTTAGATTTAATATGCGAAGTGTGTAACTAAAGAGGAATTTACAATCTACGTAAATATTAGTGTGGTTGTACGTATGTTTTTGAGCCACTGTGAAGTAGAAAATATGTCTTAGAAATTCAAGCCTTTACATTGAGCTCTTATTTTTAAAATCCAGTAAAGCCGCATCACCTTCATCCTGATTGAAATGCATCGACTCTGTGAAAATGAATGTGAAATTCATGTCAATGACCTGATGTGACTCTGATCGCACTTCAGCTTGAACTCGTCTATTGTCTTGTTGCGGCTGCGTCATACAGCTTATAGCTGCTCTCGTCTCCATGGTTACCACACTGGTTTTCAATAGGTGTAACTTGTATGCACTTGAAATAAAGGTTTTGGGTTTTTTTACTGCTGCTTTTGATGACTAACTGCTGGAATTAGCGCTGTGAGACTCATTTGGACCAATTCAAGTGTCGCTGACCCGCCTCTCTCTCTCATGAAACTTTCCTGTAATCCCAGGCTTTCCTCTACGGTCTTACTGTAAGGAAACTGAACTTCTTTTACATGGGCAAGTCCACACGCTCGCACTGTCAAGGACGGCGTCTTCCTGTATACAACGCTGTCCTCCCACACCGATGGGTCTCACATTTCAGTGTCTACTTTGAAAGCCTGTGGGTTGTTTGTTGTGTTTTTTTCTCTCTTTTTTTTTCCATAGAGTGCAGCCGATTTTAGGAGTTTTATTTGCAAAAGGAGAAACCCTTCCAGAGATGTCAGATGTAGGGTCAGTTATAGATCGTCGCCCCTGAGCAGCCGTGCATTTCATTGTCGTACTATTTTTCTATTTTTGTGGCGTTTCGGAGCAGCGGGGAACCCCTCGGGAAAGGAAACGCCGATATTTTAAATGCATTCCTCGTTTGAAAACTTTCTGTAATTAAATTAATTATCTTATTCAATGCCTTGCTGTAGCTAAGAGTGGAAATCCGTAAAGACAGACTGAAAACGGCGGCAGTCTTCACTCAAGCAATGTTAATTACAAATTGATTTGAACTTAAATAACTCATTTCACCTCAGTACATCTCTTATTTACATCGTGACGTTTATTTGTGATCTACTGTGTAAACAAACCCAATTTTGAGGACAAGCAGGCAAAAAACTCAAGAGTAATAAGTTCAAAATGGCAGCAAATTGCATTTTATTGAAGGTTAAATTGGATATTTGTGTTAATTACACAAAGGTCTTAACAGAATAAAATCCATTGTTGGACGTATTACCAATCAAAGTCTTAAATTACACCCCTTACAGCAGAGCTTATTGAGCTGCTCTAGCATTACTGCTGCTTTCAAATCTAAGGGTTTTCTGCTAAAACAAAATATAAACCTCATTTTATTCGTTGCTGGAGTTACCTGAAGTATGACGGATATACAGAGCTAGTTTCATCAGAACAGGTAGAAATGGCTAACCCTGAGATCATTATAAAGATGCGGAAAAAAGTATCATAAAAGCCTTTAATTTCAATACATTTATAATATATTTATAAATTAGGAAAAAAAACTAAGCATTAATAAATTGTTTCCCTCCTCCAGTGATTATGGGATACAGATGGCCAGTCCACTTTAGGGCAAAACAGGACAACCAACCATGCATATACTCACACCTAAAGGCAAACTGAAGTAACATCTTGTTTTTGGACTGTGGGAGGAATCCAGATTACCCGGAAAGAATCCAGAAGCAGAAAGGATTTGAATCCAGGTTCTCCTTGCTGCAAGGCAACAACACTGCTACCAACCAAGATCACCTTCCACCTCTGGCAATTAACATGAAACAAATAGGATGGAAGCATTTTTCATTTTCACCTTATTATTTGAAGTTAAAAGTTCATTGGTGCTACTAACTGTGAAATAAGTATAAGAACAAGTGTTAAAGAGGCAGCATTATGTATTTTCCAGGCACATAACACAATCAATATAATACCTTGATATTGGTCTCTTTAAGAAGCCCTTGTTCTTTCCGACGCCTTCAGCATGACATCACAACAACGTTCCTCTAGAATTTAACGGTTTAACTAGTTTTTCACTTAAAAACTAGTAGTTTGAATGACAAACTCAGCAATTGTTTGCTAATAGCTGCTGCCGCTAGTCTGGAGGAGCCGTGTGGGAAAGTTGCAGAGAAGAGTTGGTCTGAGGTGGAAGTTCAGCTTGGAAACAGCATTTTTGAGGAGGAGTTTCATGGAAAAACCTAGAACTCCATGTTTGTTATTGATAAAAGAATAACAGCATCATGTAAAGCTCAAGAAAGTGGATTGTATGTACAGCCACTTTAAATTAATAAGAAATGACTTTTAATTTATATTTTACAACTAAAATTCCAGGAAGTGTAATCTAGTAACCGTAAACTTGTGTTTTTCCCTTGTGGTGACAGAAATTGGAAAACAAAGGAGAGCAAAGCTTTTCAAGGAAAATGGATCTGTGTCGAACTGAATGCTCACCACGTCGCCCAGATCTACAGCAAGAAAAACTGAGACAAACAAATCTGGAAGATTTATTTTAAAGCTGCTTTTCGCATCTTTTCCAGGAACGTCAACAATATTTGAGGACGCAATATGTCGGGTTTTATTGAGGGATTACCCAAAGAAATTATGTTTACCGAACACTGAATCAACGCTCACTCAGACTATTGTGTAAATAAACCCGACGATGAGAATTTAATGGAAGCAAACTTGCATGTTTATGGCATCTCAAGGTTTCCACCAGCACAAAATGTTTACTTTAGTATATCAATAATACGTTTTGAGATAAAGCACGTTTTGAGAGGGGGAAAAAATCTGATGACTTCTGTTGGCAGGGCTGAACATCGCTTTAAGCTCTTTATAATGAACACAACAGTCAACATTGGCTGGATGCTGCTGTTTAAAACACTCTGAGTTTTTCTACCTTCGAGCTGCTGGAACAAAACTCTCCACAGAGGAACTCGCTTTACATTTCAGCCGTTGGTCCACAAGGAAAAGAAGCCAAGTCAACGTCATTAAACACGACCAATTCTGCCAATTAGAGTTTTCAGATATGTTACGCCAGCATCTTGTTAGTGACAATAAAAGCATGTGGTAAATGTCTAGCTGAGATTAGAAATCAAACGAAAAGCCCAAACAATATTTCCGTTTAGCAGAGAGTTGCAGCCTATTAAGGATTGGCTTTGAAACAGAAAAACTTCAGACGCCAGGACAGAAATGGACATTTAGGGCTGCAAAGAACTCAACCACAGCGCTAAAAGTTTATCCACAAATGCACAGTGAGTCTCAAACCCAGTCGTAATGCAGGAAGAAATAGAGTCTAATAAAGAGTTTAGAATCAGAGAGAGAACATTTCAAACATTCGATCACACATTTTCAGTGGCTGAAACACAGACAGCTGTGGAGGCGTACCCAGAGGAAGAGGAGCAGTCGGGGCGTTTGTACAAATCTGCTGCTAAGCTCCCAATTAGTAATCAGCACCTGGGAACGTCCTCTTATTGCTCTCTGGGGGAATTTGGATGTCTCTTTCAAATCTTGTTCCAAAGTTTAAAAGAACAGTACGGTGCGAGCGTCAGGGGGGAATGTGACCAAAGCCAAAGCGTCGGACCGTTTTCCCACTCAGGCAGAAATTTTGAATTTAAGCAACACAATTAACTGAGACGCTGAAATGGAGTTAGATTATCTGCAGACCAGTGAAACTTTATATGAAATGCTGCAAAAATAGCTTTGCAAGTCAACAAGTAGCTTACTTGGAAGTGTTGACAAAAGGTTTCCCACCTTTTGTTATGTTGCAGCAAAAATCTTTAATGTGATTTAATGCGATAGATTAACATAATGCAGTGCAGATTTATAGGATGATATTTGTTGTCTCAAGTTTTCTGCAGCCTCTAAAGTCTCCAATGTCAAGTCTGTGTCCAGTCAGTAAGTGTCTGATGATGTTTCTCTGTGTGTTTATCAGAAATCTCTGGGTACATTTGGTATATATACACCAGCAGATTATACAGCTCACTATTTGTGACTTTCCTCCTGGTTTAGTTTGATTGGTTTGCTTGGTTTTAGTGAGATCTGAATAATAAATAATCAGATATGTATCTAATTTATTATTATACTGGCTTCCCACCAATTTATGGTCTGATACTTGATTACATCACCCTGCATTTGTTTTTGCATTTTATGCTACAACCTGGTACCATGCATCTCTCTTTTTAAAAGGTTGATGAATTGTACATTACCAAATGTTGTACAATACATTTTATAGTTTAAAGAGGTAAACTATTCTTGTTTCCTCAGGGAAACCACTTCTCTTTCTCAGTGTGTGTGTTTGCCATTTACTCATTCCTCCTGCATGACTAATTGCCTGATGTTTGGTTCTAATTTCTTTCAGAGCTGCTTTATTTCTGAGTGTTTCAGATTTTTCTGATGTTTTTAATCAACATTTTTTTTTGTTCTGATCTGAAAGTTTACGGAATCTCGACTTCACAAAGCTTCTGCAGTTTCAAACGAGGAGGAGGAGTGAGGGTACGTCGAGTTCTCGCAGAAGTTTAAGTTGTCGACTCTCTTAACTCGGCTTCTAACTCCTACGAGGATTTACCTGATCTCGTTAGAGAACTCCTTATCATGGTGGCGTCTGTCCTCCAGCTTCCAGTACAGGACCCCAGCAAACACCAGTAAGATGAAGACGAGGAGAAGCGAGCCCACAACGTTCCCCCCGATCACTGCAGATCTGTTTGGATCTGCAAAACACATCGACTGCTTTTACTCTGCATCTGTTGCTGATGTTGGATGCTGTGAAATTAATTTCTAGGCAATAGAAACTCACTTCCCCTAATCTTTTTCTCTCTCTCGTCTAATCAAAGCAGCATTTCGATGGCCCTGAAATGGATGTCAGGTATTCAAAGAGGCTGTTTGAGGTGATTTGTGGTGCGACGTCTCGCAGCTCAGAGACGTTTGGAATGAAACACGTTCTCAGGAATCTTCCACCTTTGTCTCCACCTCGGTCATTCTTGCTTGCTAAGAAATCTCGGGTTCATAGCTAAATTGGGTCTGCTGATGTTTGTTGCTTCTCTTCACAGCTGCACAGCTGGAGGTCTGCTGCAGCAGTGGGAAGTGAATGTAACACAGGAACTACACAGTTCTGGTGAGATGCACAAAGTACATATTCATCTTTCTAGCTTTTAATGATTTATCTAAACATTTCTCTGAATTTAAGGGTGTAGTTTACATATTTAGAAGGCTGGACTTCATCTAAAAAATGAAGTAGCCCAGTGACAGTAGCTCAATTTCAACTGGGCTCAATTTCAGTTTTTTTTACAAAATGAGGGAAAAACTTGTTTTTTTCACCATTTGATTTAAATTTCTCTCTTTCTAATAAGAGTAATGAAGTAACAAATTAATAATCTGAATATCACATTACAGAGCAATTCAATAAATTAGTATATTTTTGAAAAGTCACCATCTTTCAGGATCTTTATCTCTAAGTGAAACAGTGAATCTATTTTAATCTGGAATATACAGACATGTATGGACTTGTTGAAAACAACAGTTTATTTATTTCAGAGCTGAAAGTTGTTATATTTGACCTATTGAGAGGAAACGCAGCCCAACAAACCTCTGAGCTCATGCACTCTTGTCCACACATCATTTCAGAACCGCTTATTGAAAACAAAACACTGATTCACAAACTGTGAAACTGAAAAGAAAAGCGTCTCTTCAAACAAGCTGTTCATGTTTAGCAATTATTTAAAGAAAAAAATAAATACTTTTAGACTCTAGTGGCCTTTATTGAGCAGTGAGTAGACAGGAAATGGTGCAGAGAGAAAAGGGAAGACATGCAGCGCCGCTCCACAAACTGAACCACTCAGAGCTGCATGTTCACTGATTATATGTTAATCGTTTTCGCCCTTCAGATCTTCACAACAAAATATGACTAATAACTCAGACAGTTTAAAAAATTGACAACTACCCAAGAGAAAACCTAGAAGTGAACCAATTGAAACAATATTTATCTGCTCACTTTGGATTTTATTTACTGTTTTCCGTTTTGCAAACTCTGCTCTGTAACGCCATCCTGAAAGTAAAGCTCTAAACTGTTAGTGTCCAGCATGTGTGGGGTTTGCAAATATGTTATCTGCCCTTTTTCTGACCCTAAACCTTCTCCACAGACTTAAATGTTCATTACAGTCTGGTCTTTCTCTGTTTTTGGATGAGCGAACTGGTTCAGAGGGACAGGAAGTGATTCACAGTAGCCACAGTGTTCGTATGGACGAGTGAGGCCCTGGAAGTTCGCCATCATCTCCACAGTCCTGACTAGTTTAGCACTAGGTGGTTCTGACCATACTGTTAGCATTTGGATTAGCCCAAAACAGTGCTGTCATCTGTGATATTCAGGAGTTTCTCAGACGGTCCACTGAGGTTCAAAAGAGCAAAGAGAGAAGAAGAGTGGGGTGAGAACGCAGCCCTGGGTTACGCCGGTGCGGCCAGCTCTGTGAGCTGGATGAGCTGAAATCTTAATCCATAATACAGCTCACAAAAAAAACATGTTCACCTCAGTTTGTGTTATTTATCCAAGATGTTCCCATAGCTTGAAGAGGAACGACGATCAGAAGAGAGACAGAGACGTGCGAGAGGGAAAAAAATAAAAAAGTTATGCGGCAAACTCATTCTATAATGTCCTGGTGATTATCCTGAAACCCCTTGGCGGCGTTCCTGAGCCGCAGGGCCGGAACCTCTGGTCTGGAACAGAAGCCTGCGCTTGAATCGAAAATGAATCATTCACCGCCCGGAGCCAAAAATCTGAGCGCTGAGTCAAGGAGCCAAGGACTCGACAAGATGTCAGCGTCGTAAGCTCGCCCCACGATTCAGGAGGCAGGAGGCTGAGATTCCAAAACAATGTGTTTTTTTTCACTGGAGTGTAAATATAAAAGAGATGATTTTTCTTTGAAATATCAGGCGGAGCTACTTGAGCTCTCAGCCACTGCATTCATCCCCACAGAGACACCGCCATGCTCTCTACCTCAGTCAGAGCTCTCTCTGTGTATTAATAGACTTATTGAACTCCCTCGTTTACAGTCTTGTTATTTGCTGTAGTTTAAATGGAGGCTTTTTCGTTTTCTGCTGCTACCTTTCCCTGCAGAAGATGGCAGATGAACGACAGAAAACAGGCTCATTTTGGCTTTGCTCTTCAGTGACTTTGTGACTCAGCAGCAAAGAGACACCGACATGAAACACAAGCAAGAACATTACATAAATACAGTTATTTCTAGACATTAAAAGCAACCTCTTACTGCCGTCATTAAGAGTGACGCACTCGTGTCCCCCGAGCGCCACATGTAAGCAAAGTGGAGCCATGAGGAGGCTGCGGCAACGCTACAAAACAGGAGCCTTAAATCAAAAAGGGGCCCCGCATGATTTTATGTGGGGCTCATGCAGCTCTGTGTGTGTGTGTGTGTGAGAGAGAGAGTGTGTGTGTTTTCCTCTTACGCTTGCTGGCTCTCAGGCTGATCCTGCAGCGTTCGGCTCCAACAGCATTGTTCACCTCACAAAGGTAGATCCCTGCAAAGCTCTGTGTGTGGTTGCTGATTCTCAACTCCCCGGATGCGCCGTCTGTAACGCACATCGCCACATACAGAGATCTAATCCAGAAAACAACAACACTTCCCTGTAAGATGCTCAGATTGGTACCAATTTAAATTTTCCGCCCCCCCCCCATGTGATGAAAAATTATTTTTATATGGCTGAAGTGCTCAGACAAACAACACTGTTGCTGCAGAGGGAGACCTTATATTGAGCGCTTTGTAGTAATTCCTTAATCTGGATTATTTCATTGAATCTCTGGTTGCATGTTTTGTCCAGTCTCTTGTAGCCTCCAAATCGGATTTGCTCCGATTTGTGGCAGTATTTGCTCCCCTTGGAGTAAAGGGGAGCAAATACTGCCACACCTTTCAGTAAATTTAATTTCTACAGAGTGGCTCCTGCAGGTATTTGCAATTCATAGATTTTTTTCTGTGAAACGTAACTGAATCATTTATAAGAAAAAAAAATAAATATATATATATATATATATATATATATATAGGTTTTTTGAAGCTAATATGCTTATATGCTAAAATCCTAGCACTATTGGCTGGCGGCGTTTGCAAAGCAGCCAAACGAGGAAATGTGACGTATTTTCCTTAAAGCTGATTGGCTGTGCCCCCTCCACCCCACCCCCTGCTAGCTGAAGTAAGGAAAACCGTCAATGTTAGCTTATGTGGTAGCGCTAACACGGTTTGTGCATTGCTATGTGTTGGTCTATCACAAAAAACCCTCAACAAAATACACATTTTTTTAGTCTAGCGTCAAATATTAAAAAAAAGACTCAAGGGGTGTGAATACTTTTGCGAGCCACTGTCTGTAGTTTGTGGCAAACAATAGAAAGAACAACTCGTTAAACCTGTGATCGGGACAAAATGCCAATGATATGCAGCTAATCCACCAAAGTCCACGGAAAATAACTGCACGCTCATCTCGAGTGTGCAAATCATTACTTCTTCATTTTTCTCCTGGATGACTCATCATGTCAATAATGTGTAAAAACCACAGTAAATCCCTTTTAGGAGAGAGTTAATAGGCAGCTATTGTGGAGTCAGGAAGACAATGGGTCCTTCGATTTTGTGCACAAAGGATCCAATAACACAGGGCCTCCTTTTCCAAACAAGCCTACACACACACAGACACAGACACACACACACACACACTTTCATGTGCAGTAACAAGATGACATCAACAGAGGTCAGACTTACCCTGTGTGGCAGCAGCAGGCATGGGGTCTTTGCTTTCTCTCCGCCACTTGTATGTAAGGGGAGTGGATCCTTCAGAGGACTCGCAGTGCAGAGAAACGGCTCCACCGACCAGCTCCCCTCCTTCCAGCCAGCAGCGAGGCACAGATGGTTTTACTGCAATCACAAAACCATCGGGGTTTTTCCTGCATCGCCATTTCTGTCGCATTTATTTTATTTACATGCAGGGTGAGTGGAAGTGTTGAATAAAAAGGGGAAAGGCTGAAAAAGAGAGCAAATAAAGCAATACCTTTTGAAATATGCTCAATGAACTAAATAATGCCTTCTGACAAGGAAAAGAGAAACAAAAACAAGATTAAATTAAATTCAAATCAGATGAACAAGCCCTCCTTTTTGAAAATAATACCAAGCAGCTTAAAAATAATTTAATTCCAACAAAATCTAGGATCAATTTCTCAAAATAAAACGATCTAAAAAAGAAGAAAAGTGAAGTGAGTCGTTACCTCGCAGCTTTCCTTTCATCGCCGTCTCTTTCAAACTGCTAGCCGCTTATGTAAGTTATCGGCATAGTGCTTTCTTCAGATTGTAAGCCTTTCATTACAAGTTTGATATTAAAGGTCAGAATGAGAGAAGGCGATGATTACAATATACAACTATAGAAAAGCCAAGGCCTCAGATCTGAACATTTCCCTACAATAGCTGCTCTCATCCAAGGTCCCTTCAACGCATCGTTGCAGGCACTTTAAATATATACTTTAAATATATTCAAACAAAACTTTCTCCCACAATGATTGTGTCCCTGAGTTTAAAATATAAATATTTTCATGATCTTGACATTTTTTCTTTGTCTTATTGCCTTAATTTGTCGAAGCAGTGCAGAAAAGATTTTAAAACTATTTAAGAAATGCCAATTTTTCACATTTTGTGTGGGTGGGAAAGGTACAGAGCCCTCCAGGGGACATGAGGAATTTCAGTTTTTTGCACCAAAGCGTTAATAATAATAAACACGTTTTATTATTATAAAACACAGCAAACTAATGGTGGTAGAGGACAGCACTGAGTTAACTTGGGGAATCTCATCTGTCCGTGTATCAATCAATTCCAAACCTCTTCTTTATTCTGTCACAATTATCAATTTATTACATTTTTATTACCATGCTCCAAACTTTGCGAGGACTGACCACCCCGTTCACCCGCTTCCTCATGAACACAGAGCCAGCAGCCAGTAACCTTCCCATTCATACCTGATGACGTCACGCCCACATCGACACGCCCACCACCAGGTGTCAAAGCCGCTGCTCCTGTCATATCAATAATTACTTATTTCATTCATTTGGCTCTTACAGAGCCTCAGTGAAAACGTGTTTATTATTATTAACTTTTTGGTGCAGAAAACTGATTGAAAATCGATTTATTTACTGCATGTTTATCTGTTAAGGCTAAGATGGAACGGCACTGAAAGCAGCCATTTAAACCATTCAGACACGAACACAACAAACACAATCAGATGACTGATTACCCCGCGATAATAACTCAATAGTCCATGGAAAAACCTTATAAGCTTGTATTAAAGCAGAAAGTACGGCAGCCACCGTAAGAAAGGCTTACAGTATCAATTATGCCGCGTGAACTGATCAGTAGATTATTGCGAGGGAACGCAAAAGAAAAAAAATTCCCCATGTCCCCTGGAGGACTCCGTAGAAAGGCAACAACATGAGAATAATCCTCAACTCTTAATATCAGCCCAGTTTTAGTAATATGATTGATACAAATAAGTAAAAAACATTGGCCAATACCGATGTTAATGTCAATATTTATGTTTTTGCCTATTTAAACTGATGAAGTTTGGAATTGATTTTTAGTTGGTATTAAAGTTACATAATAAAATTAACATTATAACTCTACTAGGTATCGCTTTATTAAGGTTGTTTTTACAATAAGTCTCCAAAACGTTGCCTCGGACGAAGGCAGAACGAAACACCCAGAGGAAATACTAGCTAATTAAGTTTGGATCATTTTTTAAAAGACTTTTTTTTCATCATCATGCATGCAGAATGAACTACAACTGTAAACTGCAAAGTAAGTAAACATTTGTGGTGATTTGTCAGCTTATCATTAAATGGAATGATCTGCTTAGACTTGATAAGATTTCAGCCTGCCAAAATTGGCGAAAAATATAGAAATATATTCACGTAGCAAATATTGGAACCAAAACAGAAGAACTTTACTAACTTTATCATTGAATGTGACATACAGTAAAATTATTTACTTATAATAAGATCACTTAAAGCAGAATTAGAGCGAAGAACAACAAAAATCGGGAATCTGCTTCCATCTCAACTTGTTAGCACAACCTTAGCACCAAAAGTCCCACAGCCTGTTGCCTTTAAGCTTATAAATAAAGCAACCTAAATAAAGTTTAACTTTTTACAAGCAGAAGGACAAATGGCAGGAGAACAAAAAGCAAAAATAAACCACTCTCAACTGATCTAATATTTATTCCTGCTTCAGAACAAGCTAACTGTTAGCACAACTAGCTACATATCTCATTGACTAAGAGCAGCATGTGAACTCCTGAAACTTAAAAGTTTTAATTTATTATTCATCATTCAGTCTTAAATTGGCGCCAAGCATCTTAGAAGAGCATCTGCTGTACAATTAAAAAGTAGAAAGTTAAAAGTGAAATTACCTGGAGCTACAATTAGCGACGAAAACGGTACGTCTTGGAAAATAAAAACCTCTCCTCAACTTTTACTTGCAATAACATTTGAGCACGTAAGTTATCTTGGCTTCATTTCCAGCAGGTTGGGTTGTGTATCGTATTTACTGGTAAGAAACTAAACAGCATCAAAGATAAAATAAAACGTTTTTGACTTTAGCAGCGTTTAGGGAGGCAGACAGGAACATTTGAACAAACCAGCTGATACCAAACTACTTTTCTTTTTTACGTTAGACGTAAAAAGAATTAGTGCTAGGAAGTAAAAATATTTACTTACATAACTTTTTGTTCTCAGTCAGCTTTTTTCCCCACATCTAGTAATTAGTTTTATATTTAGCAGCCACTCCTTTTACCTCTAAATGATCAACCCTCAATCATGTCTGCCTCTTGCCTGCATTTGAGTCCTTTACAACCAATAATGACACCAAGAGCTTTAAAATTTATGGAAATGCAAACTTATTGCTTTTGTCCTGTAAGTAAACAGGCAGATAATTATTGAAGTGATTGCTCAGACATATTTAAGTGATAGAATTTCTTAATATGTTGTGCCAACGTTCGTAGAGTAGCAAGGCCAATTAGAGCTAAAATATTATTTGTGATCTCAATAAAGTGTGAAAATTATTTATTTTATTTTTGTTCATTTCTGCATTAAAAATACCAGAATTTGAACGTAACTTAATATTTTTGTCTGTCCAGTTAGATATTTTTTAAAATATTGGATCAGATTGCAAGATAAATTTTTGACAGAATACTAATTTTTTTCTACTTTTGTTATTGTACAAGTAGTGCTGCTCTTACTTCAGTCAAATGACCAAATGCCACTGGTAAGTCATGACACCTCTATTGTTTCTATTTCCAAAAGGAAAGGTCAAAATCTTGTATTTTCTTATTCTTGATAGCTTGTTCTGTAGTAAGCAGTAACTGTAAGCACTATTGGAAGACCAAAAGAAAGTGTTTAAGGTCATTGGAACTTCTTAAAAGACAACATAATCAGCTAGTTAGCTGAAGTTAACCTGCCTGTTCATTGTGTCTCACTTTCACTTCACTTCTGTTGGTCCGTCACATAAACTCCCAGAAAAACACGCTGAAGTCTGCGTCTGTGAGGAAACGTTCAAAGAGGCTGAACATTTCTGTATTTTTAACCCAGCTGCCAATAGAGCAGCGCTGTGACATTTTAAAACACGCTTCCTTCACCCCGTCTCAAGCTCTATTGTTAAGCGACTCCCATAAATAATGCAGCCATGTGACAGGTCAGTGTCCAGTCTTACCCTTAACCACCAGTGACACCTTGCGGGTGTCGACCCCAGGCGACTTCTTCACTTTGCACTGGTAGGTAGAAGTGTGGTTGCGTGACAGCTGAGCGATGGAGAGAGAAGCGTCGCCCTTGGAGGGATCGCCTGCAGCAAAGCTGAAGCCTTCGGTAACTCTAGGACCTCCATGGTCGTACTTGGTGCCGCCGGTGTATGACAGAAGCTGGAAAACAATACGAGAAAAACATTCAATCAAGCTTTAAAAAAAACGACACTTGATAAGAGATGTCAATCTCAGCAAAACTGTAACTTTCTCTTTTCCGAAGCTCTCTGAGCTCATTGTTCAAGTTTCACTGCAAGCTCACTGTGGAGTCCAGCTTCTGCGCTCATGCTGGCACACTTCCAACCAGACAGCAGGGAGTAGTTTTCTCACAAAGCAGCAGTGAAACACCCAGTGTTCACCCTGTGCCAGTCAAACAAGCTGGAGAAAAATTCAGCTAGATAAAAATACATTTTTGCTTAATTTGCTGGGAAATCTCAACTCTCGTGGAAATCTGTGGGTCAGAACGCACGTCCCAAAAGGAATGCTAATGACTTCCTGTGAATTGCTGTGTTCCTTCTAATCTTTTTTAGATGCGTAAGAAGGGCCCCTGTTGACTCATGTTTTAGAAAAGCATGCAAACTATTTCAGAAATCTGCGCTGTTGAGGTTTTTCAAAGTCACGACTAAACAAATGCTTGGAAGAAAATCTACTGGTATATTTATATGAATCTTCTGAATAGTTGTACTCACTCAACTCATTTTACACCTAGATTTTTATCAATATTCTCCCTTTAACATATTTATCCATTTTACTTTTCATGTCAAACATCAACAAGCTGAATAAACTCATACATATTTTGAATAACTGTGAATGACTTTTGGCCCACTCCCATTTGCAGAATTGTTTTATTCAGACTCATGAAAGGTCTATTTAAGTCATCCTAATTGAACTTAAGAAGAGACTTTGATGAATTCACTTTGAAACCTTCTATTTTCTTCAAGGACTGGATTTAAGATGTGTTTTTGATAAATCTCCTGCTGCATGAAGAGAATGCACTTTAACTGTGGGTCAGGAACCAGTTGATTTTCTGGCAGATAACATAATTTACGGTTAAATCAATCACTGGAAGTTGTCCAAAATGAGAAAACAGAAGGAATCGGTAAGAAATCTAGTTCTTTTTCACAGAACTTCATTTTCAGAAGAGGGATGTTTTTGTTATTTACAGTTGGCTAAAACCATATTTTACTTTCAAATATTAGAAACGTGCAAATCTGCAAAATGCAGAAAACTGTAAACATCAGACTTTTTTTCATGCAAACTTCTAATTTTACAACATGAAATAACATTTTCCTCCATCCATCCATTTTCTTGCACCCTTGTCCCTTAGTGGGGTCGGGAGGGTTGCTGGTGCCAATCTCCAGCTAACGTTCCAGGTTAGAGGCGGGGTCACCCTGGACAGGTCGCCAGTTTGTCACAGGGCAACACAGAGACACACAGGACAAACAACCATGTACACTCACACCTAGGGGCAATTTGGAGAGGCCAATTAACCTGACAGTCATGTTTTTGGACTGTGGGAGGAAACCGGAGTACCCGGAGAAAACCCACCATGCACAGGGAGAACATGCAAACTCCATACAGAAAGACCGGGGCCGGGAATTGAACCCAGAACCTTCTTGCTGCAAGGCAACAGCTCTACCAACTGTGCCACTGTGCAGCCTGATATAACATTTTTATTTTTGGGAAATTAAAGTTACAACTATATCTGTGTTTGTAATAAATAAACATTTGTTAATTCGTTTGGCAGCTTCTGCATGTTTTTGGTGAAAATTGATCACAGTTTAAATATAACCATAGTCTATGATTTTGGGGTATTAAAATGAAAGTACAGCCACTTCACATCAGGACAAGCTTTTTAAAAGCAGAAACATGGCTAAATTACAAGTTTTAGGATTTGAACTCAACATTTTTTACAGCTGCTTGTGTTCCGATTCTTAATAAGGAGAAATCCTTTGATTTTCTAGCCAAATTTCTTAAAAAACACTTGGATTCAATGTTGGAGATACTTCCTGGAGAGAGGAAGGCAGTTTAAAAGAAAGATTGTGATGAATTGCACTTCCAGCTGCATGCAAGAGCTGAACAAACACATGGGGCTCATATCCAACATGTCTGAGATCAAAACACTTAAGATTTTAGTGAGTTAATATTTTTTCTCAACAAAATGTAAAACTGAAGACGAATAAGAAGAAAAGTTCTGGTGCTTTCAGGACGTTTCTTTACGTTATCTTGCGTCTTACCATCTGATCCTTCTTGGTCGTGTCTGGACTGAGCACAGACCATTCAATGTCAATTTCTCCGGTGTCCAATAAGCTCGGCATGTAGCTGCAACCCAAAGTCACGGTGTCGCCCTCGGCCCTCTGGACGGTCTGCGGGCCTGTCGATGTCACCTTCAGCCCTCGTGTGCATCTCAGCTCTGCAAGTTCAGACCATTCTTGAGATTAGTCACAATCAAACAAACATTTTAATTTACTCTTTCTACTACCAAGGGTTAATGCTGTCCTCTTTCTGATTCACCGAGCTACAGCTCGTTTCTGTGCTCCATTCAGGCTGTTGGGGTTACCGGAAACGTGGGAAACAAAACCCCTCAAATAGAAACAAAAGCGGCCAAACAGGATGTGAGAATGGGGTTTTGAGTTTTTCAGGGGTTGCAAATTGAAAATGTCGTCATCAAGAACATTTCAATAAGAGGCTGAGTGTTCATGGAGCTTTTTGCAAAAACCATTCTATTCATTGCATTGTATCTACCATAAGACCCTCTACAACATTGTAATCCTCACAAACCCTTGAAGGTTTCAACTATTTCAAACCTATTAAAAAAAAAACAAAAAAAACAAAGGGTTCAAAACCAGAGCTGGAAAATAAAATCCCTCTCTGAACCCACTCATGACGCAGAGGCTTTAAATCCTGAAACATTCATCTTATCAAAACAAATCTCAGTACAGATAATAGGAGAAGCTTGAATTGGGCTCTTATTTGCCCTTTGGGAGAACGGAACATGAGACTATAATTGAGCTTTTCAGGGATTTCAAGGGTACTGTTTAGTATTTTTGTAAAAATCAGCCCATAATGCTTTTATTCCACTCCATGCGAGTACGCTTCTGTCCTAACATGCATGAAATGGAGCAGCATTTTAAATAAAATACCAATGTTTATGTGTAGCTCAGGGGACACCAGTGAGACTAAACGTGCTGCTAAGAGCCACACTCTGAATAAAGCAAGCACAGACTTAATTTTAAGAACAATAGGGAGTTGGAAAATCATTTCGGAAGAGAACATCGGACCTTGTTGGAGAAGCTGTGGCTGCCGTGGTGATGTTGGGCAAACTCAGATCCCCTGAGGCCCCACTTTCAGCAGAGAACAGATACGAAGGTCATCCTGATTGCTTCTTTCAGACTCACAGAGTGGAATTGAATTCAGAAAGTTAAACAATTTTCACCTTACAGTGGATTGCAGAAATATTCACACATTGAGTTTTGTCTTTTAAACTGCAACCAATGACTTTGGTATATTTTATTGGGACTTTATGTGATGGAACGAGAAAAGGTGGCGCATAAATGTGAAGGGGAAGGAAAAGGACAGATGGCTTTACAATATTTTTTGTGATGTGCTCATGCAGAACTTTGATACCCAGAATTACTGCAAATTCCAGATCAAACAACAGGAATTAAAGGGCTTATGTTTGGAAAAGTCCAGGTCTGTGTAATGCAGCTCATATGGTTGCCAAGCAAAAACTCTGGCATGGATGAAATTTGGTGAGGTCACACAGAACGACTTTGAGGAAATTCTGGTCCACCATCTGGCATCATAAGAAAGGGAAGCAGTGTACCACCATGACGGTGAGGAAATGGTGCTGACTTCAACTTGGGACATTGTGAGTCACAGTGTCCATCCATTGTCTTACCCTAAATCTGGGGTCAGGTCACCGGGAGAGAAGATTTAGCAAAAAGCAGAATTCCCAGGCTTTCCCAGGCCAGCCGAGAGACACGCGGTCCCTTCAATGTTTCCTGGGTCTTTCACTGGGTCTCCTCCTGGCTGCTGGTAACCGCAATCTTGTTTGTTTGGTCACTGCCCAAACTTTGTGACCACCAGTGAGGGTAGGAACATGGATTGGTAAAGATTCACCTCTTAGCTCTGCCCTCACTTCACCAAAAACAGGCTAGTAAAGTTACTGCATCACTCCCCACGCTGCCTCCAAGCTGGGAAGCATGCGCTACACTTTTCCAGGAGAAGACAATGCAGAAAGACCACAGCATAAAGAGAAAGAGTTGGGTTACAAAACAACATCCTAAACACAGCTCTGCTCAATCAACCAAGAACAACAGCAAACGTACAAAGATGTGGTGGTCAACCTGAACCAGTGGCGTCCAAAGACAGTCATGGTTCATTAGCAGGACTCCGGAGTCTTGAGGAGGAAGTTTAAGCGTGTACAGCTGGCAGGACACTGACCTTTGAGGACCGGAGCTGGACACCCATGTCTTAAAGACTACAAAAGCCCCTCGAAGGCAGAGATTCACATTCCTGTATGAGAATTACCATGAACATTCATTTGGAGCAACAATGAAAATCCAGTCAGACAACAGACCTAAATCCAATCGAGAATTTGCGGCAAGACTTTAAAAACAATGATCAATGACAACATGAAGAATGGGTGACGCATGGTCTCTGTTGTAGCATGTAAAACAAGGAAAGGTTCAGGTTGTGTCAGAATTGCTGCAAGGCACTGTTAACTTGTGTGCAAACACATGAATTCACATTGTTGTTTTGCCTGTGGCCATACCTGTGCTCATGAGCACCGCAGAGCATAACAGTAACCACGGTGGACAGCAAAGGTTGAAAGGTGTCCTCAGGTGAGAGCAGCTCTGTTTGCACGTAATCATCCTGTTTAAAATAGAGCAAGAAGAGCCTCTCCACTTACAAATCACAAATTAAACCTATAACCAGTACAATGTGATTAAAAATAAATGATATCATACCTGAAAAAGGGTACTGCATCCAAAAAGCTGTCCATGGAGAGCAGAGGAACAAATGAAGGTGTAGTGTTACTCCAAGAAACACCTCCTTTCCTTCTGGTTCTGATTGGTCCAGTAATTTTCATTTTTCACCTTAGCTTAGCCAAATCTTCTATAAAATCTTGCATTTTAAGCCAAATTGTATTGAAATACAGTAAAACCAATTAAACGGGTATTTATAAAGCATGGATCCATGTGCCTAAATGTCAGTCATTGTTCTGACAAAGACGTTAAAACAAAAAAATGCAAACAATAGGTAAAATACCTCTAATATGCTGAAAATATACCTGCAAAATTCAGCTTATATCTGCCAATTACCCACCTTTGTTTACTTTTTATGTAGGTTTTCCTCTACTTAAGCTCTCTTCAGACACTAATCCTGTCTTTATTTTCTCTTTTCATTTTATCAACATGACCAGAATATTGATTTTAAAAAAAACAACCTTCCCTTGGAAAGAAGAAAGCGTCTGCAATCCTGTTTTTGTCTTGGATACACAATATACCACATCCCGGTGACAGACCTGTTATTAAGCAGACGCTTTTAAATGGTAAGAAGGAAAACAAAGACAAGATCTTGGGTAGCAAAAGAAAACAACCCAACAACAGGTTTTTCAAGCAAAAATACAAAGCAGCACAGTTCATATACAATACAAGAGTTTCTGAAAGAGTAGATATATTAATAATAGACTGCTGGGCTTATCTCTGTGGCGCATCTACAGAAAAATCGCCTCTATAAATCAGATACGGTGGGGGATCTTTCAGAAGACACGCACAGAAAATGGATTAGAAATAGAGGATAAGGAGCTTTATCTGAACTCTGAGCTGCATGTAAAATATTGGACACTTTCTCCAGTTGTCAGCGCGTGTTTTTCACAAGCTTCTGAAAAACACTTATGTTTATTGCCACCAGTTTATAAAGCAGGAAAGTAAGCAAAATCTAAAACTGTACCAAAACCCTTGCTGACCTGTCACGCCAGTTCATTTTAAACTTTTGTAAATAAAACTTCACAAGTCGTGGATGGGTTCGGTTCAAAGAGAATATTTCAGAAATCCCAAAACACACATCCTTTTCTTTAAAAGTAACAAATTTGTTTTCCTTAAAAAAGGGGTTTTATATGTTTCCCACATAACCATGTAAGCTTCAGTTGTTATGAAAATACTGAATATATAAAAAATAACTTAAAATAAATTTCTCTTTGCATCATTGCTTTAAAATTGGTCTCTGTCTCTTTAAGAACTTTTGCAAAGCTCGACCTTCAGCACATCATCACATTAATACCATATGTGAAATTGATATAAATCATAATAATATATTTATTAATTTAGAGACTAAATACACATTCACTCGATCATTTCAGATTTTTTTAATTTATTTTTTGTTAAACTGGTATGTCAGATAAAATCCTAATGAAATATACAGTATCAATATTTGTGTTTTGTAACCCAATAAAACCACTTTCTTAATTTTAATACATTTTGAATAGATAAAGCTAGAAAAACTAGTCCTTGATTATCTAATGGTGTGATTAGTTGTTGGTTCAGATTTCACTTCTTTCAACGATTATAATGTGTTACACAACACCTTTCAAGTTAGACCTTTTACATGAAAAGCTTTAGATATAATAATCTTGTCCTCCACCATTTAAAACATGTTATTTCACCTCTTCCCAGCAGGATCGTTTTTCTACATGACTCAGATGAGAATTGTGAGGGGAGGGGGGGAAGGAAGAAATGAACGTATAAACTAAAATGTTTTTTTGTCTTTCTCTAGTTGCAAAACACAAAAAACACTAGTGGCTTATTTATTAATGAAAACTCCTCAACATGGTTCTGAAGTGCAGCGTTATGCAAGTCACTCAGGCCGAGCTTGATAACCTCTCTGACAGAGAAGATATGGGAATAAAATCTAGATTAGTCTGTCTGTCCTCAGTTTACCAGCTTGTGTAATTAGCTCCACAACATTCAGCGCCACTGAGGCAAAAGCGACGCCATGTAGGAGGAGTTTGCATATGAACTGCTGAACACCTAGATGAAGATAAACAAGAACTTTATTGCCATTGTGCAGCACAAAGAAGTTGCTTCTTTGGTAGCCAAAGGTGCACAAAAAGGACTTCATGCAAAATAAATAAACACAGTTAATGGAAACATAATAAATGAATGTACACTGTGGTATGTGTGGATCCCATAAACTAAGTAAATATAAAACTTTTCATCCACACCTTGTTAAATCAAAAAAGTAAGAAATAATTTTAAAACTTCTACATTTAAAACATTGCAGACATCAGGCAGAAATCTCATAAACAAACTCACGTAAGCAAATACATTGTTGATTAACCTTTTGAATCATTTTCCACATTCAGTCGACGTTGTTGCAGGGAATATGATCATCATTGAGTAAATTTCAGCCGTGCATGTAGGGTCCACATGACATTTGTTCAATTGGATCCTTCAGGTACAGTCACAGTTGGCAGAAAGGTTCCACCTCATTTTTTAAAAGAGCTCGAAATGATCTCATTGTACAAAGGAATCATTAGTGAAAGGGTAAAAAAAAAATATGTGGGGAGAAACCACAATAATTGCAGCTCAACAGGAAATGTGTGTCCAAAAGTCCTGAAAAAACAAAACTACAAAGACTAATTGTGTCCTACATGCAACAACAATCGTCTGTATGTCCGCAATATGGAGTTGTGTTGGGAATCAAATTGTGAGGCAGGCAGTTCTCTTGCCTCATCGCTGGGGGATAGTCTTTTTGCCCTCCAGCATTGTTCGCATGCGCAAAATGTCCTTATGTAAACAATAACATCCACGGGGTCTAGATTTGTAAATTCGATTATAATTAAGTCGGTGCCTCACCAGCTATGAACCTCACCGCACGTCACTGACTTGGTCCGACCTCTGAAACAAACACAAGCGTCTTGCACTAATGGAGGAATGTCTTGAGGACTTTTACCAAACACTAAAAGAAACTGGTCCTCTGGAGGTTAACGGGTTCTTCAATGTGTTTGGTTTGTTTGACACAATGCAGTGTGAAAATGAAACAAATGTTGCAGTTTCTGTTCCAAATCAAACCGAGCCTACGGGCAAATTATTTTAGACTTGATTAAAGCCCAGGTAAAAGACTCCTTGACAACGACTCCTTTTCAGGCTTGAATGCAGCTCAGGAGATCCCACTTCCCTCTCTGCTGAACTCTACAGAAACAGGAACAATCAAACCAGCTCCAGAGGAATTTAGCTGAATTTGAGATCAAATTAACAAACATGTAAATGTTACATCCTGCAGTTTTAAGGGGTCTAGTTTGCAAATTATTTTAGATTTGATTAAACAAAATAGAAAATAAAGTTGTTTTTCTTAAAAGAGGTCAATTTGGTTCACTCTTTTTAGATTTCGGTGAATTTCAGGAAAAGTGGTTTGATATATTTGTTCCTCTTTCAGGAGTTTAGGGACCACAGCCAACTACAATTAGCTAAAATCAACAAATACTTTGACCCCATCTAGAAACATTTAGAAACTTCTTCATTTTAATAGTTTCAAACACAAATATGTTTGATGCGCTTTAATACAAACAGTTGACACCTCAGCAACACGGCACAAGCCAACAGCCATGGTCTTCCTCATGTTGCCAATCAAACCAATTAAAGATTGGTAGGTTCAAAGATTTGGATGAATTTGTGAGGAAGACACCAACAGCAAGACACAATCACAGTGGAAACAGGGGAGGAAGTTCAGACTGAGATTAGAAATGATTAGAAAACTTTCAACATTTACTGAACTCTGCTGAGGATCCATAACCAACACAAACTCCAGCCAGTATCAGGTCAGTGAATCTGGTCTGGACTCTGTGGAGGAGAGTCATGGTTTTAGAGACGCTGTAGAAGGACAGAATACCTGCTGTGTGATCCAGGTACACTCCGACTCTGGAGGAAACTGGACCTGAGATGGAGGTTGAAATGTTGTTGTGTCTAAATTCATAACTGGTTTGGTACCAATCTAATGCCCATGATTTATCATTATATCCAAAAGCGCATTCATCCCCATTTCCTGCTCTGCTGATACTCTTGTATGCGACTGATACATGAACTGCTTTCCCTCTCTTCTCCACCTCCCAGTAACAACGTCCAGTCAGACTCTCTCTACTCAGAACCTGAGGATAATCACTAAATCTGTCTGGATGACTAGAATAAAACTGATCCTGTTTCATCCATGTCACCTTCCTGTTCCCCTCTGATAGTCTCAGCCGTCTGCTTGCTGTGTTTGGATCCAGAGTGATTTCACATGAATATCTTAAGAATCCAGCTCTGCTCTTTGGTTCTGGTTCTGACAGTAGAACATCCACCTCAGTGACCATCAGTGAGATGTTTGTCCATGAGTCTCTCAGGACGTCCTGTAGTTTGTCTCTGAGCTCTGACACAGCTGCTGTCACGTCCTCAAAGTGTCTCAGAGGACGGATGTTGATGCTGGATGAGTGTGTCGACTCACTGAGTGCTGGCAGTGAGGGGTAGTTGAGGAGAAACTGGTTGTGATCCTCTGTGTGTGAGAGCTGCTCCAGCTCAGCGTCTTTCCTCTTCAGCTCACTGATCTCCTGCTCCAGCTTCTCCTGAACATCTTTGACTCGACTCACTTCAGTTTCCTGCTGGGATCTGATCTGCTGCTTCACCTCAGAGCTTCTTTCCTGGAGGAGACGGATCAGCTGGGTGAAGATCTTCTCACTGTCCTCCACTGTTTTATCAGCAGAGCGATTGATGGCCTCCACCTCCTGCTGAAGCAGCTTCACATCTTTCTCCTGGTCCTGGATTCTCTGCTGGATGTTTCCTCGTCTCTCCTCCAGCTCTCTCTGCCTCTCAGTCCTTTCTGCTGCAGCTGACACTGTTTCATGGCCTTTATGTTCATCCATTAAACAGATGAAACAGATACACTTCTGAT
Organism: Poecilia reticulata; assembly: GCF_904066995.2. NCBI lineage: Eukaryota > Metazoa > Chordata > Actinopteri > Cyprinodontiformes > Poeciliidae > Poecilia > Poecilia reticulata. The sequence goes on from NC_088841.1 coordinate 22,093,399, forward strand.
CAGTGCGGCAGAACATCTTCATCACCTCGTCATGCTTAGAGCAGATGTTCACCTGGAGGTTCTTGGACGGCTCCACCAGCTTGTGTTTCTTAAATGCAGCTGAATCATAATGAGGCTGAAGGTGTTTCTCACAGAAAGAGGCCAGACAGAATAAACAGGACTTGATGGCTTTCAGTTTTCTTCCAGTGCAGGAATCACAGACCACATCTTCAGGTCCAGCATAACAGTGGTCAGTAGGAGCAGCTTGGAGTCCAGTCTTCTTCAGCTGCTCCACTAAAGCTGCTAGGATGGTGTTTTTCTTCAAAACAGGCCTTGGTATGAATGTCTCCCTGCACTGAGGGCAGCTGTGGATTCCTTTCTGATCCTTTTGATCCCAGTGATCTTTAATGCAGTTCATACAGTAGCTGTGTCCACAGGGAGTCGCCACCGGATCCGTCAGTAGATCCAAACAGATGGAACAGGAGAAAGTCTCTCGGTCGAACTGATTCTGCTCCATTTCTGCTCTCAGTCACAGTGACTGTCTGAGTTTCTCTTTCTCAAAATAGAAACTGGTTTAACTGAATCTAAGACTCATGTTTCAGTGCAGAGAGGCTGCAGCCAATCAGGTTCACCCAAAGCAGATCTTGGTTACGACAAGCCTCAAAGTTCAGATCATAAAAATAATCCTGCCAATGTTACACCCAAAGTTTTATCAGACCATGAGGTTTATCTTAGGTAAAAAAGACAACAATGGAGACAAATGCGCCAAACTGTTCATGAGAAATGGACTCAATAAATTAAACATGATTATAAAGAAATATTATCAAGAAACATGATTAAATATTACCGTTTATAATAGCACATGCACTCCTGGATTTCCAGATATTTTTAGATTATGTCTCTCACTGTGGATATGAACCTGAGGTGAAAATTTCAAACCCTCCATGATTTCTAAGTTGGAGAACTTGCAAAGTTGCAGGATGTTCAAATACTTATTTTCCTCTCTGTTCTGGAAAATTATAGTTTAAAGTATGATCATTCTTGCAGCTAAGGTTAACTGAACTATGCAATATAGAGGTGCAATTTTATTTACATTTAACATATAATTGCAGCATTGTGAAAAAGACTTGAAATTAAAAGTTTCAGACTTTGGACTTGATTCGACTTTTGCCCGTCTTGACTTTGGACTTGAGGATAAAGACTTGAGTCTTAACTGAGTTTTGCAAAATACTGACTTGGTTCCATCTCTTAAACAAACACAATCGTCTCGCAGTAATGGAGGAATGTCTTGTGGACTTTTACCAAACACTAAAAGAAACTGGTCCTCTGAAGCTCCTCCATTTGTTTAGTTTTTGTGAAGAACGAGGTTGTGCGCAGTGTTTTCTTCAGAGGTTTTTGTGTTTTTACCTTCAGTGGTTCCTGGTGTAGCGCCCCCACAGGTGAGGAGGTTAACAGGTTCTTCAATGTGTTTGGTTTGTTTGACACAATGCAGTGTGAAAATGAAACAAATGTTGCAGTTTCTGTTCCCAATCAAACCGAGTCTACTGGACTACCAGTTGTTAAAACACTCTTCAGTATAATAACTATGTACAAGAAAATACTTAGATGAGACAGAATCACAAATGATTTTTTTGTGAAGGGAAAAAACCCAGAAATATTGAGGTGTGGAGAAAATTCAACTGGAAAAATTTTGATTTTTTCATAACCCTGAAGGTATTTCAAACTCAAACATGTTTGATGTGCTTTAATACAAACAGTGGACACCATCTTAGAAACACGACACAAGCTAACAGCCATGGTCTTCCTCATGTCGCTGTTCAGCGTCACATCAAGACAGTTCAGCTTCCCAAGCTTCGTTTATTTCAATATTTGTTTTATTCTTTATAACACATCGATATGGTTAGATTTAATATTATGTCAGGAGTTTCTTTCACTCTGGTTTTTAGTATTTTACACCATATAGCAGCTTTTTTTCCTACATGCAGACTAAAAACTGTCCATAAAACCATAAAACATTAAATGAGCGGTTGATCTCTGCAGCTCCTCCAGAGTGACCTGGAGCCTCTTGGATATTGTAACGAAAGCTCTTGTTTTGCAGATGCGCTTTAGTTTTTACGTTTCTGAATGATGGATTGAGTTTTGCCTCATTGGAATCAGCTGAAAACAGATACAAGCTACATTTTTCATGTTCCTAATGAGTATTTTTGTTTCCATTTCACAATTAACTTACCACTATTTGTTGATCTGCCACATAAACTGAATCCTAACAGACTAAATGTTGGTTACACTTCATCATCCTGAGTGTTTCTGACTTGTTGCCGCAGCGCCCCCTAAGGATCTTTTTCAGCATCAAATAAGACACTCTGGAAGAAAAGTTTCTGCACAATAGACCAGTGGTCCCCAGCCCCCGGTCCGTGGACCGGTACCGGTCCGTGGACCAATTGATACCGGGCCGCGCAAGAAATAATTACATATTTCCGTTTTATGTATTATTTGAGTCTGGAGGATCTTTTATTTTGAAAATTCTTTAACCGGATTCTCTCGGTTACTTGCGCGCCAACACTGAGGCCACAAGCAGCAAAATGAGTAAGAAACCGATCAGATGTCTTTGGAAAGTTTCTTTGCAAAGGGGAAAAGGCCTAGAGAAGAGACAGGAGAATGGATTTATCCCAGACCGGTAGGTGAGTCCCACATTACAAGCCCGCTCTGCGTAACATGCGGCGACCGGCTGCTAATGAGGCAATGAAGCTTCAAAATGCTTTGCCACGTAGAGATCGAGCATGCTGTGGATATAAGCAACACTTCAGGTGTCATTGTCTCTCATCACTCCCAGATGGGACCGTCTCGTTGCAGAGAAACAAGCTCAGGACTCCCGTTAGTCATTATGGTGAGTTACAATTTTCACGAAAGTAAAATGTTCGTTTTTGTGGCGCATCTGTATCTTATTTTGAAGGGATATGTAAACGTTACCATAGCGACCAGAGTCGGGCAGTGGTCGAGAGGAGATGAGTAGAGCTTGTGAGTCTTAAGTCTGGTTTAGATGGAAAGATTCAAGAATTGTCGGCCGATTTCCCAAATCTCTGTGACCACAGAGCTGATAAAAGTCCAACAGGTTCGATCGGTTCGTGTGTCCAAGGCAGGAGGAACACGAACCGATTCCAGTCACGAACATCACTATTCCAGAAGAAAATCCACAAAACTCCCAACATAGCATACAGGAATTTAGAATAAGCAAACACGGATGACGATGTAGAAGCAATAGTGATAGTTTGTGGAGTCATTTTAAGAGATAAAAGACGTAACAAAAAAAAAAAGGCGGTGGATAAAAGACAACGGGAACAGCCGCTCTATTTGCTGCACTATGATTTGGAGGTGACTATGTTTTTTCATAGTTGACATTTTTAACTGGACATAAACATAATAATATATAATAACGACCTTTACATATAATAATAAACATTTCCACATATCATCTCCTATATCCACCGGTCTCTCAGTCGCGCAGTATGTCAGCTGTTTGGGATTCCCCTCTGTTCTTACGTCACCGCGCTTTTTGATTGGCTACCTGTCACATTCAACAGGTTGTATTCTCGTTCCCAGACAGGAAAAACCCCACAGGCTTCGATAAAAAGGCCAAGACAATCCAAATTGGGCATACTCAGGCTTGAGCGGGAACACCAACATGCAGAAGCCTTATCTGACGGTTCACATCCCCCCCACCCCCTCTCCCCCGGGCCGCAGCAAAATTTTCCAAGTCTTGACCGGTCCGCGGTAAGAAAAAGGTTGGGGACCACTGCAATAGACGACCAAACATAAAACTTATTGCAATAATGATTATAAAACTTTCAACATTTCTCTGTAATCAAGTTTCTTTATTGAAGAAGTCCAAAGAGACGAACAACGGACATTTTTTCTGATCTAAATTTTAAAATATGAGAAGAAAACAGTATCAGTTCTGATTTGATGATTCAGGTTTTTTGGTTCACAATATAGAAAACAGAAGCAAGTTCAGACAACTTTGATCTAAACTGATTTAACAACAAATAAAACATTGAAATACATGGATAAAAAGTTAAAGAAAACCATTAGAGTCCAGAGAAGTTTTGATTTTCCTGAAATATTTCTGTCATAAGAATGAAACCACACTTAAACGTAAACATTTCCAAAACGGTACATTTAGCACACAAATAAACCTTCAGTTGTCTGCTAACCTGAAAATGAAGAGTGGTTTCACTTTCAGCATCACTGTGACTCCAGGATATTTCAAAAGAATCACTTTAAGAGAGGAAAACTGATGCTTTGGAGTGACCTGACCAAGGACCAGAACTGTATTTGTGAGAAAAATCTGTAATTCCACCTGACAAAGGCTGTGGACAAGAGATGTCTTCACAGTCTGAAAAATTTAGAGTGTTTGCTTTTGGATTAAGAGTTGATATACTGACTGTGTGAAGGCAACTGGGTTATTACATTTGGTTTACTTTCTTTTCTTTCTGACAGGTTTTAGGTTTAATCCAAGATATGTGGAAAAGAATTGGAAGTTATTTGTAATGCTCTCAAAAAGGGTGTGTGTAAACTTTTACATAGATGATCAAGTGATTTTTCTTCCTGTTTAAGGGTTTAGAGTTTGACACTAGTTATGATGCAAAGCAGAGAAATACTCTCATTAAACAAGTAGGAATGGTTCTGAACTGATGCTTCCTGACCTTTCCCCATCTGTTAACCTGTGCACTGTTTACAACCTACCTCTACTGTTAATGTCTAACGAGCTAACTGATGATTATATGGTAAGTAGCAGTGCTAAAGTAATGGCACTTAGCTGATCAGTAAAGATGGCATCTTTTAAATCCTGTTGCACACCAGCAAATCATGGAGGCGCCACAGAAAAAGCAGCATATGGAAACTCGCTGCGGCATTTAATGATGGAACGAGTCTGCTGCTCAAGATGCCAAGACGGAGCAGAGCAAGCTGTTGGTGTTACTCATGTGATGCACCGTATTTCAGTCTCATGTATGTGCAGGTTAACGGACTCTACACACAACTTCATTTTATCACTGGCTCTGCATCACATCATTTAAATCCTAAAAATTGCTAAGTGGGGACTTCATGGATTGGACTCGTCCTATGATTAATTGGATTGAGATCTGAGAGTTTACAGAATAACCCATCAACTCAAAGCTGTTGTTGTTCATTTCAAAATGAACTGAATTGGATTGACTGATAGACGTGTAATGTCAATACTGAATGACATAATAATCTTAACAAATGTCTCTAGCAGGTCATTCTTGATGTCACGTGTCATCCTCTTCATTTTAAGATGAAAACTCCTCCCATGGTCCGAGTCCCACACCGGCTGACCGTTAAGGATTAGACCCACCGCTCCTGCGGAAAACTTTCAGCCAATCAACATTTCAGGTGCGTGAAACGTCACCTCGCATTAGTGACAACCGTGTTTAACTTTTGGACCCACAACATTAGACTCACCTGAACTTCCAACATGACGGCCGACATCTGGGACGTTGTTATAGTCGGAGCCGGGCTGTCCGGGCTCAGTGCGGCTCATCTGCTCACTAAACGGGACGCCAAGCTGAGAATCCTGATCCTGGAGGGGAAAGGTTGGGAACTTTGCATCCTGCATGAGGAAAGTGAAGCCTTGAAGTGTGTCGTTTGCTTCATGACCGCTTGTGTTTCTGTCAGATCGAGTGGGAGGTCGCACCGTGTCCTCTGAAATCCCAGCAGCCGACGGTGCTGATCGCTGGGACTTTGGAGGACAGTGGGTCGGAAGGTAATTAAAGCCACACATGAGACTTTTTCCTTCTTTCTTTAATCTATGCATAATTAAGTTGGAATAAAGATGAGCTGATTTTAACACCTGCGAGCTGACAGGGAGGCGTTTGTCTCCGGTTTCCTGGGACCATTAGAAAAAGATAAGAGGTGAGCTGCTAATAATAAAACCCTTGAAAACTCCGAGTGGGGATTAGGGAGGATCAATATCCATCACACAAACAGATTAGACACATAATTGCTCATTTATATAAGAACTCTTGACTAAGGATGCTGAAGATGATTCTGCGCTCAGCTTTCCAGATGTATTTCCAATTAGTATCATCTAAAAACTTAATTTATTTTAGGAACTAAATTTAAAAAGGAAAACTTTTGAAAGTGTGAATGACAAACGAGAAGAAGAACACTGACTGACTACAGTAACAGGATGTCATGACCAAGCAATCTTGAGGATTACAAAGGATAACCTCTGAAGAAGTTAGCTGTTCAGTTCTCTGTGTTCAAGCATATTAATTGAAAGTTGAGTGGAAAGAAAAAAAAAATTTTGTTGGAAAAGATTCATAACATTTTTCCTCATCTCCTGTAGCATTCCTGCTGTTTTTTGCACATTTGTACTGTTTGCATATTTCTATCAATATGTTGATTTTAATGCAGAAATACTCGTGCACATTTGCAATTTTTTGAAAATAATACTACTTGGTTGCACATTTCTTTGGAAGGAGTTGAGTATTTTGAAGGACTGTAAATTATTTAATGTACTCTTTCTATACAGTAAGTTATTATTAATTCACTTTTTAAAAACTTTTATCTGTCTTTGGTTCCCTGCTGTGGCTGAGAGGGACTTTTATCTTCCACCAAACTTTCCCATATGTGTACTCTTTGAACTGCCAGGCTTTTACTGATGGCTCTTCCTTTTAAAGAAGTGACACCTGTACAACTGCTCTGTTGCTTAGGCCTTAAAATATGTGCTGGTTTCAATTGTCTGTAATCCAGAATAATCTAAATTAACCAAAATGTGAATATGTTTTTACCAAATCTTCTAAACGGTATGAGCTTTGCTTTTCAATCACTGAAACAAAATGAATCATTAATAATATTTGAATCTTATAACATGCAATCTCCACAGTGGAACTCAGTGCTGGCAGTATCATGATGTGGAGATGTATTTTTTGAGCAGGGATATAGGAGCTGTGTGATGTTAAATACAGCGTTGGTCTCAAAATACAGAATTTATCTCAAAGTATGTTTTTGTGTTAAATTGATTATTGAACATTTTAGAGGTGCTATAAAAGTTCTGACTCAGAGGGGCTTTACATTGTAAAAGTCATGTTATTTTCCTTCCACTTAACAAATTTTCACTACTTTTTGCTGGCCTGTCACATAAAATCTGAATAAAACATATAAACTGGCAAAAAAATATGTGAAAAGGAAATTTAATAACTTTGCAGGGCTTTGTGACTCTAACTTGCAACTGATTTAACCTTCAACATGTTTCAAGCTAATCGGACAAACAGACGTCAGAAAAGGACATTTCATAGAAAACAGACCCACAAAGTGAAGAATGCCGAGATTCAACTCAGAATCTCTTACAGTAAACATGGTTGTATTTTTTTGTGTGTGGTTTTTTTTTTTACTCAGCTTTAATCTGTTTTTCTGGTTACTCAAGGATTTTCTTTTATGAAGATTCATAAAAAATTTTTCATTATTATTTTTCTCCCCTCACAGCACACAAACGCACATTATGGAGCTCATAAAAGAATTGGGGTTAGAGGTGTATCCTCAGTTTAATGTCGGGAAGAAGGTGCTTCACATGGGTGGGCCCACTTCCAAAGTGAGATCCTACCGGACCAGCATCCCTGCTCTGTCTCCGCTGGTGCTGCTGGACTTCACCCAGATGCTGTGGAAGGTGAGCTGAGTAAACCCCGTCTCTACAAATTCAAACCTTCTTGGAAAGTTGGTGTCTCAGTTGTTTGGAGCAGAATGAGTTCTTTGGATTGACATGACAAAGTAGCACAGCAGCTCCAGTCTGGCTCAGACACTTCAGAGCAGCAGTGTGACGCGGTGCAGCCTCTGGTCCTCCCTCTTCTATCCGTATCAATGTGTGTGTTTTGTCTTCAAGGCGGTGAACTGTCATGTCGATCGGGTTCTGATTATACGCTGTTCTCAGTTTGACAGGCTGTGCAGAACGGTGTGTGTTCAGGACCCACTGAGGACCCCCAATGCGGCGGAGCTGGACAGCATGACGGTGCACTCGTACGTGGAGCAGCACGCTTGGACTGAAGGTCGGTTTCAGGTCCACCATGTTTAACCTTCTCCCTTTAACTTAATTAGTGGTTTTTAAATTAAATGCAAAACCTCTGGATGGGTATAAGTTGACACAGGCATAATTTAAAATAAACTTTTTTGAGCTTTATATCATCCATCCATCCATTTTCTTTCACCCTTGTCCCTCAGTGGGGTCGGGAGGGTTGCTGGTGCCAATCTCCAGCTAACGTTCCAGGTAAGAGGCGGGGTCACCCTGGACAGGTCGCCAGTCTGTCGCAGGGCAACACAGAGACACACAGGACACACAACCATGCACACACACACTCACACCTAGGGGCAATTTGGAGAGGCCATTTAACCTGACAGTCATGTTTTTGGACTGTGGGAGGAAACCGGAGTACCCGGAGAAAACCCACCATGCACAGGGAGAACATGCAAACTCCATGCAGAAAGACCGGGGCCGGGAATCGAACCCAGAACCTTCTTGCTGCAAGGCAACAGCTCTACCAACTGCGCCACTGTGCAGCCAGCTTTATATCATGTTATCAATTATTCCCTCATCAAAAAAAAAACATAACTGGATTGTTGTTTTGATTCTTTCATGCATCTTGAGTTTATGAGCTGCATGAAAACTACATATTGAGCTTTCTCTTTAACATAGTTGGACGACAATAAACCATCAAGTTTTTGTTTTCACTAAACCATTGAAGGGAAACTGCCAGTATTTACTTTTTTATGTCGTTTGGGCAAAGTTTGGTGTTTAGATGGAGATGCACCTTCTATTCGCTGTAGTTTTCATTCCAGGCCACTAGGCGGCTCTGCAATGTTAACATAAGGTCAAAAAGTTCTCCCTTAGCTTTTACCTCACTGGCTTCCACTTCATTTAGAAAACAGTAACCCATCTCTGACGAACCACGTTCTCGGGTAACATATTTATATTTCTTATTAGAAGTTGTGTTAAATTAGAAAACTTAAGAATCACCCTCAGAGTACTTTATCATCATCATCATCGGGGTGTGTTCCCAAAAAGTTTCACTATCAGACCCGGTTTCAAAAAGTACCAGAGACTCCGAATCAGTGGAGATGTTAGCAAGCGGCTAAATCATAACAAAACTCTAATGGGTTTTCTGAAGAGCAGCTTTGTGTAAAAGGGGCATAAGGCAAATAATATCACATCAATTCAGGTGTATTGTCTGAATCTGGTTGCCCTGGTGACTGAGTGACCAGATAAAGATTACCACCACACTGTCCCATGCCCAACAGCGCCCCTATACTCATCTCTACTGTATTCCTGTATGTCTGCATGAATGTGATGGATAATGTGGGTGTTGCTGCTTTTCATTAGAATGATAACTCACTCACCTTGTTATTTTGCCTCATTTTCAGTGGCCGTGTTTCAGTAAGGTGTTATTAGCATTTTCTTTAGCCTGATTTATAACACCTGCTTTCAGAGTAGCTTACAGCCCGCCTCAATGTGAATCCAATCACATGTTCAAGGCTGGGCTTTTACAAGCTGTGTTATCCCAACGCTAACTCCTGTGTCTTTTTCTCTGGCACCCAGATTGCAATAAACTCTGATTCACTTATACTAAAAATACCGTTAGCATAAGGATTGCTAGCGGTGTTAAGACCGCTCTGCTTCCTGGTCCAACATGACAGTTGGGTAATGTGTTGCTTCAGTCTCTGTGGGCTGTTTCAGGAAACACCAAGCACACCAAGCTCCATCTGTACATCTGTGTCTCTGTCGTACTAATCAACAGTATCGCCCCAGGCTGTATAACCCAGCATACATCCTGCAATCTGCTGTAGATAAAGCGGTGTCCTTTGCCCTGGAAGAAGTCTGGATTCCTCCTGCCACTTGTTTCCACATTATTCAGCAGTTTTTAGTTCTGCTCAACCAAATGAAGTGGGTTTTATTTTTCACACGTTTTGCCTGGTTTTCTTGAGAAATGTCATATTTTAGCTGTTTTCTAGCGATCTAGATGGAAAAAGTAAAGACCTTTTTGCCACGATTCACAATGACTAATTTACAGACTTTAACATTTGGATAGAGATTTGAGATGCATCAAAACAGTGAGAAATTCATACAGAAATTCAAACTTTGTTGTCAGTTCTTTCAGAAATCAACAGTAGATTCATTGCACATGGAGGATAATTTCAATCATTTCAAATTAAAATTTGGTAAAAGGTTTTCTGAACTCGAGGCTCGTGGGCCAAATCCGGCCCACCGTAGCTTTTTATGTGGCCCTCTAGATTCTAGACAAAACACCAATAATGCTTAAATATTATCAATCAAATCAATGCCATTTTCATCTGTTTACTGCCAAATTATATCAATCAGTCCCTCCAATACAACAATTCTTGAGAATTATTGTGGAAATTCACACAAAATCAATAAACTCCTGCATTTCTTTTGCACTAATACATTGCTTATTGCATATTTTTCTCAAACAATGGTAAAAAAACTTTATTTGTACTAAACAGCTGCCTCAGCCTTGATTGATGTCAGATTGTAGTCTATAATCTAACGAGTAACAAAAAGTCGCAAGTACCGTCACAAATAAGTGCAAGTATCGAAATATTTCCAAATTATTACCACAAACACTGAAAATATGTTCAATGATATTACTTAAATTTAAGAATTTAATAGTGTGAACAGGTTTTATTAATACATTCTGGCACAACCGGCCCTTTAAGAGCATTCATGATCTTGATTTGGCCCAAAACGTAAATGAGTGTGATGCCCCCCGATCTAAACACTCTTTGTTTGGGTGAGCAGGCTGCCCATTTGTCCAGAAGACATCCGGTTTTCTACCATGAAGTTTTAAAGAACTTCATTCTTCCATCTGCTGACCAGCTTTATGGAAATGCTGACTTTTATACTCCAGTAGGATTTGGTGCTGGATCACGCTGCCAACGGTACCAAAATCTGCCCCAGTGGACATTGTGTGGCTGTAGACACAATCTGTGGAGTATTGACAAGAGGAAGAAGAGAGACGTCAAACCCAACAACACAGATGACCTGAAGGGCTGTCATGAAAGATACCGCGAACCTCGCCTTCGTTCCTCGTTGAATAGATGCAGTCATTTCTCCAAAATGAGGTCCAATTAAGTTTTGAGTGTCGGGGAAATGAACATGATCTACAGAAGCCTGAAATTTCTCTTAGAAATGATGGAGTAGTGCACAGTGCATCTTTGAACAATCTGTTAAAGTTTAACGGCATTCAGAACATCACTGAAATCTGTTAGAGCAGTAATGAGACACGCCGCTGTGATTTCAGCAGAGAAATCAAACAAACCAGTAACAGGAAAACTACTAAATGTAGAAACTAAACCAAAAGGAGGAAAAAATAAACTGGAAAAGAAAAACACACAATGGAATAACCACAATGTAGTTGGCTAAACTGTTGCTCATTATAGTTGAGAAATCTGTCTGAGATAAATATAAGACTAAACCCATGTTTCTGTCATGAAACTTCCCAGTTAGCTCCATGTAGCATCATTTAGTACATCCTTTATCCATGTGGAATGTGATGGAGGTAGAAGATTTCCACAAGAGCAAAATCAACATCCGAGCCAGCAGATGCTTCCGGTTCGCTCTTGTGGGAACTGAGTGACCCTGGAAATGTGAGAACGCTATAGCACACAGATTTATTTTTTATTTTTTTACAATTTTTTGAGATGCATTTTATTCAGGTTTTCTATTCCTTCACTTTTATGTGCAGCTTTAAATTCAGACTAGTGGTTCTACGGAGACCCTCATATTCAGAACGGAGCATGGCGCTTGTTCATGTGGCACGTCTGTCTGCACATGCTGTGACAAGCTGGACGTCTGAAGTGGGACCAGGAAGTGGCGCTGCTGGGATTACTGGTCCATGGACACTGAAGGTCCAGCTCTGACTGTGTGGCACTGGTTCTTTACGCTTTCATATCTGATGAGAAGAGAAGGAAGATTTCAAGGCACTAATATCAATTGAGAGGCAGGAAACGATATTTGGGTAAAAATATAATGCATTACTCCATGACTGATCAAAATTTATTTCTGGGTATTTAATTTATTATAAGGCAAAATAGTTTGCTACTAAATAAAAATATTTTCTTATACTCATTCATCAAATTCCTGTTACTCAATAATCTGATTGTAAATACATATCGTGATGTACAAAGTTTGTACTTTTTCCATTTCAGAGAATTGAATGGTTTCACCCAGAACCTTTGTGTTTGTGTGCAAATGTTGGATGTGCATCAGATTTAAGGACCCATCAGAAACAATCACTATGTTGCAGCAATAGTCTGGGATTGTGTCATTTTTGACACAAAAACTGAGATGGAAATAAAAGACAAAGCAGTAACGATATGTTAGAAGATATTTTTGACACAATGCTGCACTGAGTTCATTTTAGCATCAGATTGGTGGTTGAATAACATTAATAACAGATCAAACGCTTTAACGAAATTAGTTGAGTTCATATTTATTCTACAATGGGGCAGCAAAAAAAGGTTTTTGATTTAAATATGTTACTTATTTGTCAATATGTAGTTGCGGTTAACTGGTTACAGACCCTGAAATTAAATTAAAAATGTGCAGATATAACTTGTTTTCTTGGTGTCTTCCATATTTAAATCTTTTCTCAACATGAACAAAATATTTACTGTATGCAGGCCTAAAAACACAAAACTGAACAAAATGACCATTTCTTGTTGTGCTTCTTAATAGCATTTATGAACATCAGAAATTCATTTAGCCTCTTTCTCGTAATTTTTTATTAAACTTTGTAAACCACACAGCCATGACCTTTCTTTTAATTCATCAGTAGAACCTGTTAAACCAGAGGTCTCTCTGTTTTGAGACCTTTTTGTCTGTGCTGCAAAGCTGCTGGTCTGTTATGTTCGTAAGAGGAGTTTCCTCACTCAACAGGCGACTCTGAGTGCAAAACCATTGTGAAATATTGACAAGGACATGACATGCATGAAGGTGGGAGTGAAAACGCTGCCTGCTCGTATTGAAAAGGTGAAGAAAAAAATTAGACGGTTGACGACAGGAAAACTCAGTGAAATGACCTCAAACTGACAAAATAGTAAATAAAACTGAAAATAAACAGCGAAACAGATTAAATGTATATTGCTTTTGAATCGCGGTTCACAATAATAAAAATAAATACATTTGTATAATAGATCTGTACAAAAATATTAAAAATGATAAGATCATAAGGAGATGTTAAACTAATTGTGTTCTCTAAAAATAAACATGTTTACTTTCATGTTGATTCTGAAGAAATTTACTTCTAATTCAAAAATACTTTATTAATCCCAGAAGGAAATTAAATGTTGTAACTCCTTAATTTAGCTTCTTCAGAGTATTATAGATGTTGATGGCTGTTGGCATGAAAGATTTCTTGTAGCGGTCTGTAATTCAGCGAATCTGAAGAAGCCTCTGACTGAAGATGCTCTGTTTTATGAAGATGATGGTCAGGATTATCCATAATTTTCCTGATTTTATGAAGAATCTTTCTTTGCATCATCATCTCCAGAGATGCTCCAGCTAAGAGAGGGAATGTTTCAGATGCAAAGATGTCGACCTTGTAAGTTTGAGACCAAAAAAATGACTTTGATGATTCACAAACACCTAATGTGGGCTGAAACAAGTGATGAAGAGGATAAAAATATTCCAATATATTTATAGATATCTCAGCAGAAGTTTTTATTGTTGTTGATTATTTAAAAATGTATCTCAGCTGGCCTAAAAACCCACTGTTTTATATACTACATCAAATACACAGGACATAATTTTGTTACTTTTGTTCATTCCAGTTCTGCATGCACTACAATGAACTGCATATTCATATTAGTCATGTGAAATTTGCAGCTGTCTTGTTCAAGCTGGTCGATCTGATTGCTGGCAGCAATGGGAGATGTTGTGGTTGCAGTTTGTCCTACATTCAAATGCAGATTTCACTTTTAAATTATGATTTGAAATGAGTTTTACTCAAACATTGTTAGTTTCTGATGGGAAATGAGACGGGTTGTTATTTAAGTGACTCCACCTGGCCAGCTTTTTGCATGTTTTTGGCGATGAGTTTCATATATTTAGAGTCAGAAGTCTTCTTGTTATGCTCCAGTTGAGGCTCTGGAGTGTCGACTCCAAAACATTGATGCTAATTCTACTCAGAAGAAGCATAATAGTAAAGTTAATACTCCTTTAAACCTTCCAGGAATGTTATTAGACTTGGGTTTAATTGTAGTGACTTGTGTATAAGATGCAAACTGACTGACTGGCTGAGACATTTTGTTTTCTAGGGTGAACTACGTGTTAGACTGTCTTTCCAGCTTGTTATGACAAGAAGAGGCTGCTTTGATGATGCATCTTGCCCTAAATCTAACAATGACAGGCCTAAGTAGGCGACGTTCAGGAAAATCGGTTGCTTCAGTTTGTGCTGCTGGTTGATGTGAGGAAACTTCTGGCCTTCGAAGTCTTAATCATATGTTTTTGTTAAAAGCAATGACTCTCTGTAGCGCTGAATTTATCGACTTGAGAATGAAAAGAGACTCGGAAAGTGACAAGATGATTACAGGTAATGGTTGCCTCCTCGAGTGGAACAGTGGATCCTTTTTGTTGTGCTGTTTTTACAACTTGTAAAAGTAAGCGGAGCTCTGTTACGGCAGGGAAACGGCTCAGATTACCGCTTGTTTTTATCCGCTCTTGTGTGGCAGAACTGAAGGAGCAGCTGGGAGTGTGCAGCAGGTCCGTCTTCGGCGTGGAGCCGTCCCAGATGTCCTTTCTGTTCTTCCTCATGTACGCCGCTGCAGCCGGAGGGCTCCTGGCGCTCCTGGAAAGCTCTCCTGGTTGTGCTCAGGAGTTTAAGATAAAGGTATATCCCTCACGTCCTCCCACTCAGACTCTGCTGCAGTTTTAAGAACCGGAGACGGAGCCGAATATCTCCCCTCTTGAGTTAAGCCGAGCCCGTTCAGCACAGCCTGCTCTGGCCGCGCCATGTCTCAGTGAACACGCAGCTTTTCTTTGGCCCTTAAACATTGAATTACAGCATCCTAACACCCCTGGCTCCAAACTTGATGTGGATTTTTTGCTACTTTTCTCTGTATTCCCCCAACATGAGACCAGTGTTTCCTCTGTAATCTGTTTTTGCGCTCGCTCTCTCTCTCTCCTCCTGCAGCGCTAAAGTGTAGAAATGGCTGAGAACCAGTGAGAACTAATGGATTAACAAGGTCAATCAGAAAATGGCAGCACAGCTTTTGGTTCAAACCTCCACAAAAGGCTTTTTTTTCTTCTTTCTTTCTGAGATTCCACTTTACTTTCAGCAGCATTTTTATGATTTAATTCCAGATATGCCCTGAAGAAATAACCGTAAAGATGGAGACCGCCTGAGATGCAGTCATACTGTAAATGTCATCAGGAGCAGATGTAGCGAAAGAGGAAAGAAATCCTACACCTTTACTACTGCATCAGTTTTATTTTTCTTTATGATAATTTTTATAGGTTAATCTGAAAATTAAGACATAGAAACACTTTATTGCCATTCAGCTGCAGCATACTGAGCAAAATGCATCAAAGGTACATATGATCTGATTTGACTCAGATTGCGTAAAGATTGCGTAAGCATCAAACATAAACATTAGGATTTACAGATTTTTATCATTTTTAAATAAATCTTTCAGATCTGAATCAGCCTTTGAAGCCGAATCTGTGACTTTACTTGAGTAATTCATCATTTACTTTGAAAAGTAAAGCTGGTAATGGACTTATTAAATGCAAAATGAGGTATATTTCTGTTCATGCTGATTATTTCTCTCTTGGTTCTCCAGAACATGACTGTTAAAATAATTGCTGACTCTAAATTGCCCTCAGACGGGCTGTCAACTCGTCCCTGTCGAAAATCAGTTGGAAAATTTGCTTCATCAGTAAAACTTATCTTGAAAACAGTTTGTGGTGTGGTTATGATGGATAACGCTTGTGAAGTTGTGATTTTTTTAAATTTTATTTTTATGTCTTGTTTGTACATCTTTCCTGCAGATTGTGTTGAAAAGAATTTTGAATCTAAATCACAAAAGTTTGTTTTGTTTTTTTGTTGGGTTTGAACGAGATTATTATCAGAACTTGAGAAAACCAACTTCAAACGTCCTGATGGAGTTGACATGATGACAGTTCAGCACCTCGATCACTGCAGTTCAGTCAAAACAGACGGATTTATTGTAGAAAATCAAGATTTCCAGCTGCTTCTTTTCACTACTGCTATGTTTTGCATAGTGTAAAGTTTTAGACAGTTTTCTGGAGAAATGGCAAGCTGATCCCTGCAGAGTAAGAACAGGAGGCAGAAAGTAAATACCGGACTCTAAGCTGACATGAACATGCACACAGGCCTGAAACCACGTGATTTAGCAAAGTCCCAAATATAGTGATGTACAACTCTAGAAAAAATTAGATCAGTTTCTGTGATTTAGGTCTGCATAGGAATACGTTTGAGTAAAATGAACTTTGTTCTTTTATTCTATGAACTGCTGACATTTCTCTTTTCAAGCAAAAATTTTGTATTTATTTGCAGAAACCACACCTCAAATGATACAAAGAAAACAAGTTTATATTCATTTAGAAACGGCAATACAAATGTTTTAATTCAGAAATCAATATTTGGTGGAACAAAATAGCATTCATTCCAGTGCTCTCTCAATTTTTTTCCAGAGCTGCACAGCCTTGAAATTCAACAGAAATCTCATGCTTAAACATCTATATCCATACATGAAATGTAAATTGGATCACCGTCCCTTGTTTGGTCCAGGAAAGGCCATTAGCATGCACCAAGTCAAGCCTGACTCATGGTGCCGTATCTGTCTCTCCACAGGGAGGCACCCAACAACTTTCCGAATGTCTGGCGCAGCGGGTTGGCTGGAAGAACGTCCGGCTGGGCTCTGCTGTGACGGCCATATGGCAGGTAGAGTACAGTAACGTCTCACTCGGGGACTGATGAGGCGTGACACTGAGATAACAGCTTCCTCACTGGGGAAACAGGCTGTCTCGTGTGAAGGCACTCTCTGTTCCGCCTGATTTTCCCCTTCATCCACAGCTGAGAGACCCGAGCAATGAGCGCATTAGACCCCATCAACATTACATGTTTCCTGCAGGTCATGCTGGCTCTTAATGCATTTATTTATTTATTTATTTATTTATTTATTTATTTATTTATTTATTTATTTATTTATTTATTTATTCACAGAATCTAAAATGTTAAATATTCAACATGGCATGTTGTACAGAATTTCATGTCCTCCAAAAAGCCCCAGTGGACAGAATGACCCTTTGCAGCATTCGTCTGCAGTTCAGCTTAAATAGGAGAAAGTAAGCACACCCTTTCCCCACGGGGTTTCAGTCAGAAGCTGTTGGATGCATTTGGTTTTTCACAGTTTGCTGGTCTGAAGCTTTTCAATGTGTGTTAACACCATCCTGACATGGTAAGACATTAGCAGTGACCTTAAAGAACAGACCGACTCCCTCTGGGGAGGGCTACAAGGTGATCTCCAAACTATTAAAGTTTTCAGGGGGAAAGCTTTTTTTTACAAGTGGAAAAAATTATTCCACGCTAATTTCCTCCCAGTATTTAGATGAAACCAAGAACTTCATCTTAAATTCTACGGACGTAAAATGTTTAAGTTCATAATAATATGTAACCACCAGACTATGAGCCCTTAAAATCTTTAATTCGACCCCAAACTCCTCTGCAAACCAAAGTATTGTAGTATTCAGTTACTTTAGTAATTGATTATTTTCATGAGTAATTGATTTGAATAAAAATTTGGCACATTCTACAGACTTTTCATTTAATCACTTTGCATTTTTGTGTAATATTAGAAATGCATTATAAGGTGCAAATAGATGAATATTCTCATTAGTTTTTTGAAAAAAACATGTTTTTTGTTAAATTACATTCCTTTAGTGAATTTGAAACAGGCCGAGCTAAAACTAAACCAGCCAAGGACTTTTGGATAAAACATTTTTACAAAGGTCTTTTTATCTTAAAGAAATATGTGTATTTATTTTGTACAAATTTGTTTGATTACTTCTCTGAATATTATTATTTTTTCAGCAACTGGCAATTTTTGAGTTTGTATTTAATTTACTGCTTACTAAATCAGTTGACAATTTTTTCAGTAATCGATTTATCACCATTGATACGATTAATGTTCCATTTTTCTGATGGCTACAAGCAGACAAACGATCTCAATCTCACCAGTTGAGTCCAATTGTTCTGGGATTCTAAGAAAGCTGCAAACCTGAAACACATTTGGTCAGAAAGGTCAAATTTTTCTTTACTTAAGAAGGGACTGCAGCTTGATTTTTCATCCCAGTTAAAAACTGCAAATAAAAAAACTCATACGAACTTCTCTTAAAATCCAAAGTGGTGAAAAAGGTTGTATAAAAACGGGCAATTTATTTTACTCCACTACCAAGTCACCGGCAGTTTGTTGCATTTCTGTTGCCTTTTGAGCTACAAAAGAAAGAACGCGACTGCAACATGAAAGAAAATCCATCTGCTATGCGTCCGCCAGGTCCTCCTCCAGCTGAGGTTGGCCGAAGCTTTTAGTTTGGCGTGCAGCGTGAACTGGGTGAGAGGCAGGACAGAACCTTGACATTTTGCCCCATCTATCAAAGTGCTAATGCTTATTGACGGAGAAACACATTCACGCCGACACTCTCAGCCACGGGCGTTATAGAGTTTCCACTTCACGTCGGCCGAAGCGGCGGCGCGCGGACAAAAGCTCTCCCAGCTGGGGAGGTTGTGTTAACACCCAGGATGGTCCTGTTGAAAGACGCCCAGAACAGCAGCGCGATGCATTTCAAACCGAAGCAGAACACCAATGTCATAATGATATTGGTGTTTCTAAATCAATGTGCTGGAAGCTACAAAATCATCCATCAAAGACTCTTTACCACAGAGATGCTTTATTGACTTAAATGGAAAATATCAGCTGAATTCAACAATGCTCTATTCATCCCAAATGGAAATTAAATGTTGTAACTCGTCTCTTAAGAGTTTTTGTGGATGCTGATGCTGTGGGCAAGGATTTCTGATAGCAGTCAGTCTTGCAGTGAATCTGATGAAGCCTCTGACTGAAGTTTGTTGACAGGCTCGATTTCCAGTCAGCAGATATTTCACATTAAAATGCCCTGGATGACATCATCAGATGCTGGAAAGCTTTGTATCTGCTTATCCTCTTCATTGGCTTTTGCTGTTCCTCATTTAATCTCTGTCTGGCCAGGCAGACACACGCTGGAGTAGGGGATATAAGGACATTATGACCGATGGAAGAACTTTTTCAACTCCTACGTTCAGGTATTATTCCAAGTATCAGAGACTTCAGTAAATCATCTTCACTATATTTTTACTTGCGGCCATATGATTGGCTTTGTTTTAACACAGTTCGTATGAAAGTAGCCAGTAAAAATTCATTCCAACCAGCATCAAAATTTACGTATTTTGCTAAACTTATCACTCAAACATCAGCAAATGTCTCGTCTGATGGCTGGCAGATGATAAGCACTGAATTATAAATACATCTCATGTGTTTACATCCATCACCGCCTTGATTTTTCACAACTGGTTTAAATTGCATGTCTTATTTAATAAAAACAATGCAATTCCGAAATTGCATCGTCCGACAAAAAAAAAAAAGTTTTCCTACGGTTGTTATAGAAACGCGGCGACCCAGGTAGCTCGCTTTCGAGCTTTTCTGAGCACGTCCAACCCTGAGGCAGGACCAGAACACTCTGGAGTGTTTATATCCTTCCTGACCTTCAGACTCGTTGGACTCCTTCATGAAGATGAAGGCAGTTTCACTTTGGAGAAGAATGTCTGTGCTTTTCTCTGATCAAAATTGTCAGTCCCCAGAGTTTCTGGATGCCTGTCTACCTCAGAACTTGTCTTGGCATACAAATGGATTACACAGACCCATCTGTGAGACTTTGGATGGTTAAACCTGAGCCTTTATGTACGGTTTACCATAATCTAACTGTGCAGATCACACTTGAAGTTACAGTAGCAGGAAGTGGAGCATCAGTCAGAATATGTCTGGCGTTAAAGTCGATTTTGGACCTTTTTTTTTTTTTTTTTCTAACAATTTGTTGTGAGATTCCTCTGAGTAAAGGCAAGCTGTTTGTTCTCCACTCGGATGCACAGAGCATCAATAAATATTCTGTTATTGACAGAAATTGAAAAGAGTGGCTGTAACTGTGATTCACAGCCTGTGATTCATTCAGAAAGTGCTGCTAGCTCAGTTTAATCATTTATTTTTCGTTCCCGTGTGGAGAATCAACAAGAAGTGGACCAGCAGGAGTCTTGTGGTACATGCTGTCTACCAGCCTGACTGGGGAGGACGGATGTTAATCTGGTGCATTTGCATTTCATGATGACATGGGTGGCATTCAGTTAGAGCAATTTGCTTTATTATGAACAGCTAATTCAGTCGGTTTCCTGACTACCGTATCTAAAGTAATAATGTCATTTTAATCTCAGGAAATGCATGTCACTAATTTATATAATGTATGGATGATTTTCACTGCTGGAGAGAAACGGGGACCGTATAAAGTCATTCCTGACTTCGTGTGAAAATGTGAGAGTTCTACAGTTGAAAGTCGAACAACATGGCTGATATTTTCATGCCAGTTTGGACTCGACGTGTCCAGAACATGACCGTTTGGTCCAGATTTTCTTCATCGGAGTCGATATCGACGACGTGTGGCAATGTCTTCTTCCTCCTGGTCATCTGACAGTTTCCACTCACACAATGAAGGGAAATATGCACAACTCATGCTGTCCTCTTTGTGCAACTTAGAGCTGCAGCCATATGGAGCTTCATCTAAACACATAATGAGCCAGAATACACAGAGTTTTTTTTTTTAATGTTCTTACTGCTTCTTGTCTGAAACCTCTAGAACATCTGATAAAACTGACGTGCTATTGCTGTACTTGTTTCTTTCTCACTGGCTCTGAGAGCCCAGATAGAGTTCATGGCATCACAAACTGCTTGAAAGTATTTTGACATTTAGAATAAAAAAAATGTCATGGCCTTTCCAAGAAAGCTGGACATGAGTCGTCACTGGGTCTTTCAGCAGCATAGTGACCTAAAACATAAAAATCACCAAAGATGTGACTCACCAGACTCAAATTCAACTTTCCGTTTGAATCCCCAGATCTGCGTTGTGTAGAAAATCTGCACTGAGAGCTAAACAGAAGAGTGAATGTGGAGGGATGTTGCAAAGAGTAATGGTCAGAGTTTCCTCTCTCTCTGAAAGATCAAGCTATTTAAGGCTGCTGTCAATGCTTGGGGAATGAGTTGTACGTTCCCTGAGATTTATTTCATGCATTTGATAGTTCTCCAGTGCCAGCACAAACGTAATGGTTAGCAGAAATACACAGTTTTAATTAAAGAAGTTTACAATTCAGGACCAAATATGCACAGATACAGCAGGCAAAGAAGCATAATTTAAATCAGTACATATATTTCTAATATTTCTGTTGACATGAAAGTCACACCAGATGTCCAGAGTAACTTGAGTTTCCACACGTACAAATAAATCAAAACAAATTAGTCCATAAATCAAGTTGTGTAATGAAGTGAATTGGACAGGGAATATGTAGCGAACATGTACCAAGAAGGCTAAAACAAAACAGCAGAAATCCGTCTGCTGCTATGTGCAAATCAATACCAGCTGGTTCAATATCAAATAATAGCTTTTAAAGGTTCATTAGTTTCGGTTTCTCATTACCAAAGTGTATCACAGAGAGGTACGATTAGTAAAAGTGACGGGACTAAAAAAAAAGAAAGATATTACAGTTATAAAACAAAACGGAAATGGTTACAGCTGCACGAGTGTGATGGGAGCTATAATCTGAAATGAGAAAACAGTAATTTTTACAATAAGCAAACCACTGACACACAATGTCTTACAAAAATAATGTTTAAACAAGTTTTACAACTTATAGGGAGTTTTAGGGCACATCTACACCAGCTTTGTTTAGTCCATTCAAACTGTAGCTTGTGTGTGTAGAAAGTCTGGTTTGTTTCGTTCGCTTCAAATTGAAAACTTACCATTTTCACAATGAAGATGATGAGTAAAGCAGTGAACTGCGCACACTCGGTGCGCAAGACTCCACTGTTGAAGGTTTGCTGTTTAAAGTTTGTCCCAGAGGATTTGGAGAGAAATAGAGGGAGAATATTGTCGGGTCAGGTGGGATTTAAGAACTATATTGATGTCATTGTCACCAGAAAATGATATACCAAAAGTAAAGTTTGTGTATATTAACACCACGATGTGATCTGACTTGCAGCATAGGGTACAGATTAATATAACTGAAGAATCAATGGAGAAATATACCAGGACTTTTTGATGAAAACGGTCCTAAACACACAACAAAGGAAACTCTTAATTGGTTGCAGAGGAAAAAAAGTAACTTGTGTCCCACTGAAAATCTATGAAAAGAACTAAACATCAGAGAAGTTCTGGGGAAAAGACCTCCAGAACTTTTCAGATTTAAAGATGGTTTAAATGTTAAGGGATTTAAGCAATCTTTTAAGATTTAAAAGTGTGGAAAAGTGGGTATAAAACACTTTTAGTGAGATTAAATTCACACTAAAATATGACGAAACTGGCTCATTTCTTTGAATGTGAGCTCTTATTCTCCTGAATGTAGTTAACTAGTTTCTCCATGCAGATCATTTGCCAAAAAATACCACTATAGTTACATTTCTGTAAGTATGTGCAATACCTCTGGTAAAAAGTCATTTTCTCTGCCACTTAATTGGTGAACTAATTAGCTTTCATTTTTCAATTTACTTGCGTTGTTTCCAACATCTGGTGTGAATTTAATTTCAACAGAAGCATTAAAAATAGACATGTACTGAGGAAACGGTTATATTATTTACTATATAAGGTCAACTTGTAACCCCAGCTTGGTTACATCCTGCTTGTACCTTCTGTGATTGATTACAATCTCACAACAAATTACTGTTGCGTGCTTCTCCAGATGGCGTCCGCTACTAAATTCTTCACTAAATGAAAGTTTGTTTCCGTTTACGCAGGACGGCGAGTGGGCCAGGGTCATGACGACCGGCGACACCTTCCTGTGCAGGGCTGTGATCGTCACTTGCCCCCCTCATTTGGCAGGTCAGTGTGCGTCTCCCACGTTTCCCTCGACTCGCTAATTCAAATCCTCACTCATGCAGAAGGCAAAATATCCCACTCTCTCATCAGGTCTGTTAAATGTGGCTGACCGCGCAGCCATGCGTTCATATCAACAAATTTTCTCAAATCTTTTTTTCTGGCTCCGGGGTGCTGGAGTCACTTTGGCTTAAGTGCATTCAGACCGAGGTCAGGTTCCGGGCTCAGGATTTGCTTTAATTTGGTTTTTGGAACCGGTGCCAGAGTTGAGGTCTAAACTTTTAACTGGAGGGGCAAGGTGACATTTGCTATGCTTGGATGTGGGAAGCTGAGAGTGGTAAACACGTCACTGCCTGCTTCCCTGCAATCAAGTTACCAAGTGGAGAAACATTTGGAAACCTGCAGGGGTGTCGCATTTGGCGTGAACCGTGAAGTTTGGACTTACCCACTTGAAATAACGTGTAGAAATCATTCCAAGTTGAAAATTAAATTCCAACATTTTTAACCCAATGTATTTTCCCATGCAGGTACCTCCTAATACAGAATATTGACGAGAAGTTTTATTAATTTTAGATTTTCATTTGTGCAACTTTTGAGATGGTTTGGTTTCTGTGAAATTTGAAAATCAGTTTCCATTAAATTAAGGTATTATTGAAGAGTTTAGTCTAGTAGAGAGTTACTGATAGCCTCCATAAAAAAGGTCAATAAGGAAAAGTTGAGTGAAAGGAAAAAGTGTGGTAGAAGAAGATGCACTTATCAAGACCAAAGTCAAATTTTAGTTCACACATCCAAAAGAGAAACTATTCAATATGGTAGAAATGAGATGAGACGTAATATTGAGATGAAATAAAGGCTGAATTTCGTCGTCCTCCATAGGCTGAGCACCATGATGCTTCGCTGCATTGATGCAGTAATTCATGCAGAAGGAGCCACAATCCAGTATTTAGTGCAGTTACTGTACAGTACATGGGCTTACATTAGAGAAGGCACAGAAGCCTTTATAAAAAATATTCCCTATTGTTGCGCCAATTATCTGAAGTATTGAATTTATACTTTCATTACATGTAAGCCTCGATCACCAAATTAACATGACTGCCTTAAATTTGTCACTCTGTGTATTGAATTAGTTTAGAAATGATTAAATGTAACTTTCTGAGATTATTCTGATTTAAGATGAACTGTCAAATGTCTTTATTATCAATTTTACAAATTATCTGCCTTAAAAACAGTGGAAAGGTTGATTCAAGACTTATTCTTTATTGGCTCATTATTTTTTAAAAAGCTTGTCTACATTTATATATATAATATTTACCTTTGTTGCAGCAGCCTTTATTCCGTTTATTTAAGCCACTTTAGTTTCGATTTAGTGTATTTAAATAAGGTAATCTCAGGAAAGAAACATTTCACTTGTAGCCAATCATGAAATACAAACACTCCATATTAAACTATGTAAATATTCACATTTGTTCAGATGTTTTCTGTCTAAGGAAACCCAGCAGATTGCATCAACTTATTCTGAGCATGCATGTTTCAATACATGAAAGGAAAATTCCCCTTTAACAAGAAAACAGAATCATTATCCTGCAGTACTTTCTGTAAAAACATAAAGGCAGGAGTAGCCTGCTTCATCTCAGAGAAAGATAAAGTGAAATTTTGCATTTAAACCTCTAATCAGCCTTGGAACAAAATTAAATTGATTTATTATAAACTACATGCTTCATATTTTACTTTCAACTTGTGCCAAATAATTTGTCTTAATAGTTCCTGCTTGTTTCCTCCTTCCTGTGATACTGAAGATGCATCAAGAAAAATGACTGTTCAGAAAAGCACCTGGAGGAGTAAGAATGCTTTTGAAAGGATGCAGAGACGATTCTTTATGCTGTTTTTATCTCATCCGTCATTGTTTTTCAGTTAAACATAAGCAAAATGTCAGCCTGGTTGTTATTGGTAACAACCAGGCAAAATTATCTTCAGCAAAATGATGTAGAGAAAAATCATCCGACACCTTCTAAGGGTGCAATTACCGGCAAACATAAAATTACAAAAATCAGGTGGATCATTGGATTGGAATCCTAATGTTGGCTGTTGTACAGAATAAAAGCTTTATTATGGAAAGTCTAAATAAATGTCTGATTACTGTTCATGGATGGTTTCTGGTTCGTAGCTAAAAGTTTTACCTCTTGGTGTCTGTCTGTTTTTACTTCTTGAACTATATTAGTGGGCTAATTACTGATTACTGACCATTTCCAATGTAATTTAAATAGCAGCTGAATTATCAATATAGTTATTGTGAAAATATATAAATTGAGATGCCTAAAATATACAAATCTCACTCATTCCTATTAACACTTTGCACTTGGCGTCACATTCTTCGAAACTCCACCTGCTGTGATGGACGTCAAAACAACGTATGCGCTCCTGTAAAGACTGCCAAAAACATGCATGTGGTAACCTAGTGTCGCTTTTATTTAGTTGATTTCACTTTAAAAACGGTCATAGGGTGTTGCGTGGTCATCTGGATCAAAGGTGAAAACCGAACTTGTCATTTTATTTTCCAACTTTTAACGAGGAGGAAACATACGGCGGTGATGGATAGCAGCTCTCAGCCCTCTGTGGAATCGCGGATTTGGAGCGAACCTTTTTTTTGTTTTTTACAAGTTAAGAAGATTAATGTTCATATACTTCATAAGTAAGTATTATTAGAAAGATACTAAATATCGCATTATGGAAATGGTGCGTCTAACCATTAGTAACCATGGAGACGATGCCGCACCGTCATGTAGCCTAGCATGTATGGGGAAATAAACTGGTTAGCATCTCGTCTTTTGTACGTTTTTAATGCTGCTCCCCTGAAAAGGGAAACTCTTTATGATATATTGATATAAATCATGTGGTGTGAATTCAGGCCAAGTCGGTAATTTGATCAACACGTCAGGAGGGAGGAGATGGGGCTCGGTTTCTAAGCTAGCTGTTTCAAACTTCTGTAAATGCCGCCGTCTATGAGCCCCAACCAGGCGTGTTACCTTCACAGACAAATTAGCTCGACTCGAACAAGTAGAAACCATGAATAAACCGGCAAAAACAACTTTGGAAACAGTTTCAGTTGCTCTGTTCAACACTCCCATCCCATCATGGCGCCTCCAATGATTTAGTGGCAAAGGGTTGGTGAGGAATGTGAGAATTTGACTCCTTGATGCAGAAAAGATTTGATATTTGAACCTGAATCATTTTGATACATAAACAGGACTAAGTAGCCTTATGAATTACTGCATGCGATGGTCGCTATGTTCTGATCTATTCCCTTCAAAAGGAGCAAAGGATCATTTTAGTGAAAGGTGAAAAATGGAAACCTATTGTAGTGATACCTGCATTTTTTACTATACTAGAGTGGACGGAGTGGTTTGGTGCTGCAAATGTCTTTACCCAAGACAAAATTTGTGAAGTGCATGAATAATTCATCAGATAAATGTAAAATGAAATCCAGTATTATGTGCTTTTGAGACGGTGATGCTTTTGTGTTTCATAGCAGTGAACATTTGAACATTGTTTTCATCAGACCCACTCTATTGTGTATATATGTATTCTAATATGAAGTCAGAAACACACAATAAAACTCCATAATAGTGTCATAAAATTGTCACCACAGGATATCTCTTTTATACAGAGAAATGTTTCCACAGTCCAAACATCCTAATGTTGTCAGTTCAGTCAATTCCATGCATAAATACAGAAGCTAAAGTCAGAATATATTTCTTTACAGACAGCAGCAGGTTACTGATGGCGCTTGTACCTGAATATGATGGTATAGTTCAAGGGTAGTTTAGAAAAAATGTAACGCTAACTAAAAATTAAAATCCTTTCACAGCAGGTAAGAGACGCATCATCCTTCTGTTGATGGCAGGTTTTCAGCTATTAGCTCTTTGGGAATCACTTCGTTCAAGCCACATCATTTCATGCCTTATGTTGAATTATTATTAAGTTTAACTAAAGAAAATAGGAGCAGATACACAAAGATGCACAAATCAGCTCTTTGCCAAGTTGTCACATAAAAAATTATCATAATCTGTATTTTTGAACTTTGTTTTTATACCTAATTGGTTCACAAGTAATTCTTAGGCAACATAACTAAAAAACTTTGTGTTGGATCTGAAATCAATCATACAGTAGCACACAAAAACAAAGAACAGATCATATTTTTGTTAAAGAAAACTGCCTGCTATAGAGTTCATTGTGAGGCTATGATAGTAGATTTGTTTGGTTAAAACACCTCCACTCATAATCTGATGATGTAAACAAAACCTGATGAGGTAAAAAATTGCAAAATATTTTATTCCAAGTTGAGCTGCATGGTGGAGCAAATAAAATGAGCTTCTTGAAGAGATGAGCTCAGTTTGCTTGCTACTGATTGGCTGTACCCCCAAAGGTGGAGATAAGGAAGACTACAGATGGTCAAGACAGTTTTCACTGTCCATATTAAAATAGACAGTTGTATGTGGTTTTAAGAGACATTAGTCATTTAGACCAACAAGTTTTATTCTGTTCGCAGTCCGGCGGGGTTGCACTGACCCTGCATGCGCCACAGTTGTGAGCGACCAACGACATATATGTCGGTGTATAAATGTGTGAACGTTTATGATTGCGACTAGGTGAATGTGAGTCTAGTGTAAAGCCTTTGAGTGGTCAAAATGTTTGGAAAAGCTCTATAACTTCAGTCCATTTATCATTTTACAAGTTTATTTTTTGTATAGTTTTGGAAACCAAGAAAAAAACTGACTAAACAAGCCACATCTTCTTTTCTGTCCGACCGTGACATTTGCTGCGCTCCTTTTGAGCGTCGTGCTAAGACCACAGAGGGTAAGAAGTAACGATTTCCAGTTTTGTTTGCTCTTCACCTCCTTCTTTTCAATCTCTCACCATGCTCTCCAAAATTCCTAAGTAGCTCTAGAGGAGCTTGAAATTTGGTTGAAGTAATTTTGAAGTCTGAAGAACTGCAGTGAGAAATAAAACATTTCCACTTCCTGATTTGATTTCATAACTAAAAGTTGCATCAGCACCATCTGTTCATTCACCCAATTCTTTTCCAGTTCTTTCATAAAACATGCCCTGAACCCTGATTCTCGCTCAGATCCCAATTGGGAGAGACCAAGACACGAGAATAGCACTTAGACCGAGCAAGAGAAGATGCACAAATTGAAAAATGAGATGAGGGGAAGCGGGGAGTGGAGCTGATGCAGGTTGAAGTTGAAATGGGAGTCAAAGCTGGCCTGCCAGGAGCCGAAGCTCGAGCCTAGCTGTGACTGTGCCTGTTTGTACTAAGCTGGCTGCAGATCTGTCACTCAGAGCCTCATACTCAGAGCAATGGAACATGGCCAGGATTCCTAATGAGACAGGTCTGAGAGCGGCGTTGAATTATGCAGCATGGATTGCTTTAGCTCTTATGCCACTGTTCAACGCTTGGGCCTTAAATCAGCATGGTGAAGTTGACGAGGATCCTCGAAATAAAAAGAAGTCAGCTCAGTGATTGAGACCTCACCGTGGTGAGGAACCACGCGGTGCATTAAGGAGCTGGAAGCAGCGTGTGCCGTGTTTCATTTTAATGTGCTACACAGGGAGGAAACAGGACAGATGTAATTGATGGTGAGTTTGTTTGTGGAAGTCAATCGTTGGACAGTAAAGATCTAGAGCAGAGAGGCTCAACATGGATGTGTTGTGTACAGATCTCGTGTTCAGACACATCCAAATCAATTCTCGTATATCTAACAAATTAAAGAGCATCTGAAGAAACAAGCAAGATGATTTTAGGTCCAGGGTTGGTCTGGCACACTCCCGATAAGTTATGCCTGTCCTGTTCTTGGCTTCTGGATTTATCTCCCCAATCATCCATCATCCATCCATCCATTATTTATGATGACTACTGCCATTTTTCTATCCTGTTTGTTGCCACTGTCCTCACTCACCTCAATGATTTATGAACTTGTTTGGTCTCAGTGCATTTTTGAGATTAGTATGCATGGAAAAGCTGTTAGTTTACCACGTTTGCTCATTCTGCCACTTCACAGACTAAAATCCCAGTGCAGCCTTTCACAGCAGCCACTTTGAGTATAATGCAATTAGGCATGCTAATTTAGCAGCTCGCTTCGACGTGTTTTCCTGTTCCTTTTTTTTGGGGGGGAGTTGGAAGTGCTGCGTAGCGCAGTCTGTCGGGCCGTGTCACACTTATCCGAGTGTGCGTGTATTTTTCATCCAGCGGAGTAACGCCTAAGTTCTTGGCGACTCTTTCAAAAGTATCCGTACCTTGACTTTGACCCAACTCGACAATCAGCCAAGAAACATCTATTTAACATCCATTTTCTCATGCTGTGTAAATAAAGCAGGCCTGGCCAGTGGTGTGGAAGCGATTGCATCTGCCACTCACTCCTTAGTCCAGAGCCTTGCTTACGTTAGTGGAAAACAGGTAAGCATTTGAACCGATTTGCCAGCTGACTCGGTGTGAGACAGATTTCTGGGTCAGCGCTGTGGATGATTTCTGTGCTGTGGATGAAACTAATGGAGCCTAATTCAGGGATTAGACATGAAGTGGGAGCTCCAGCGATTGCGGAGATAATTAACACGGTGTGATTCTTATCTCATCCAGTTTCAACTCGGTGGAAATAATTGTAACTTTCTCAGTGCTCTTTGCGTCTCTCCTCATGAGCAACTTGGTGAGTGCTGAGAGGGAGATAAACAAAGCTTCCCTGACGAACAAAGACTGCCAAATGATGAAATTATTTTTAAACTGAGTATATTTCAGTTGGTGAACAAGTTAGTTAACTTTCTCCATCTGAACAGAAACAAAACTGAAGTTGTCTTTGGATCCAAAGATGAACTATATAGAGTCAACACACAGCTTCAGTTATTACAGTTGGAAACTAGCGATCAGGCCTGAAACCTGGGAGTGGTGATGAACACTGACCTGAACCTTATTAGCCACGTAAAGACGGTTACAAAATCAGCCTTCTATCATTTGAACATTTCCAGGCTTAAAGGACTAATGTACCAGCAAGATCTAGAGAAACTCATCCATATGTTTATCTTTAGTCACACAACACTGCTGCTGGTGTTCTGACTAAAACCAGGAAGATGGAGCACATCACCCCAGTTTTAAAGTCCCTGCACTGGCTCCCTGTAGTTCAGAGAATTGACTTTAAAATACTTTTGCTAGTTTATAAATCACTGAATGGCTTAGCACCACAATACATTAAAGTTTTGTTGCATCAACCTTCCAGGCCTCTCTTGTCTTCTGGTTTGGCTCTGCATTACCAGAACCAGAGCCAAATGGAGAATCAGCGTTCAGCTTCTATGCACCACAAATCTGGAACAAACTTCCAGAAACCTGCAAAACAACCGGAACACAGTTCCTTTAAATCACGGCTTTAAACCCAGCTTTTCAGAGTTGCCTTTGATTAATAACTGGAACATTGATTAACATATTTGAGTATTTGCTTGATGATTTGACAAAATGTAAAGTTTTATTGCTTGTTTCGTAATTGATGAGTGAATGATCACTTTGAATTGCCTTGTTCCTGAAGGAAACTTGATGTGTATTAAGAGGCAGTTCACTGTAAAGGTTTTCTTTCACATTACAACCACAAACTTCTGGATGTTATATTGGGAATTTAACACAAATTACTGTACAGTTATGCAGTAACTTTAGAGTATTGATGAACTGAAGAGTTCTCCTTGAGATCTTCAAGTTGTTTTATAACCCAACCCTGCTTTAAACCTTCTCCCCGACTCGTCTATTTTCCTCTGTCTTTGATGCAGTTTGTTAATCACCTTAATGGACCAATTTAGGAGCTTAATACAAGTGTAAACTGCATTTTTCAGTTTATAACCATACATCTTTCTCTTACATTTCCAACTTATGCATGTATTTGTGTTGGTTTATCACATAAAACCCATTAAAATACATTAAAGTTTGTGGTTTTAGTGTGATTTTCAACGTAAAAAGTTAAGGGGGAATACTTTACCACAAGACATACAGCGCCTTGCAAGTATGTTAATGATAGTATATGCACAGAAAAATGTTGGAGCCGGTCTCTTTCAGCTGCACAGCTTTCCATTTTCATAAGTGTCAGAGGTCTGAGTAGGTAATTCACTAAAGGGTCTGTGGTGGAACCTGCTTTTAGATGTAAACCCATCTTTAACATTTAGATTAAGTGGTTGATGAAGAATGCTCCCAGTTTCTGATGGCCTTACAGTTTATTGCTGTAATTTTTCTTCTTGTTTTAATGGTATCCATTTGTCATTATTGCCTTGTTCTTTAAAGTTGGCCGTGTGTATGGATACCTTCCCAGAATTGTGAGGTAAGGTACTCCGTATCTCTATGATTAAAAAAAACGATTCATTGCTGCTCTTTCCTGATCCACATTAAATTGCCTCAGCCACACACTAAAACAAAAATGTTGTGCATATTTTTCATTTTCCCCTTAAGTTTGTCAGGCTGCATTATTCTCTCTCGTCTGTTGCTTTTTGAGCATACAGAAAATGATCTAATTTCATAGCATGTGCAGTAGTAAACCTCAGCTTTTTTGTTTCTCATCATGCATTTCCATTTGCAAGCTTAATCTTTGAATCATCATCTCTTTGATAAAATGCATGGATTTGAGTGACTTTTCATGTTTCACTGTCGGACCTTGAAAGGGCTTTTCGCAGTGCTTGAAAGTTCCGCTTAAGAGAGCGTTGGAAAATGTTGAAACCTTCTCCTGGACTCTTACTGCGATTTGACTCGGATCTCTGTGACAGAGGAAATTGAGAAAGGAAGGTCAGCGGGTTTCCAGTGGTGTATTTGTCAAAATGACCTGAGACAGGATGAAATGCAACGGTGCTTTAAAATGAGAACGTGAGATTAAGACAACTTGGGGAAGAAGCGTTTAGAGACCAGAACTTGTGTTGACACTTGGTCTTTAATATGCCATGAAAAGATATGCTGTAAGAATTTCAGAAAATTGCATGAAGTAGGTTGATTTTACTCTTAAAATGTTGGAATACTTTCCTTAATGACCCAATACTTCACATATCCAATCATTTTTAAAGCATCTTTCAAGTTCTAGCGTTTATATTTGTTTCTGAATATCAACACAGAATGAGCGCATCTCCTTCTGACGCATTCATTATGTGACTATAAAGTCATCTCAGAAATGTCAGGTTAAAAGCCATGTCAAAGCTATGATTCAAACTCATTTTTATTTTGGCTAAATTAAGATCATTAATGTTCTTAAAAGTGCCAAAAAGCATTGATAAAACCTTTTATGAAACTGTTAAAGTATCAATGAGTTCTTAAAATTAAATATTATTGAACATCTTTTCAGTCCCTCCAGGATTTTGTGATACTTTTTGTGATTTTTGCAATGAAAATCAAAGCGTTTGAGGTACTAATTTGGAAATATTTGCAATATTTGCTCTTATTTATGACATTACATGTGACTTTTTATTACTAAGTGTATAGATTATAGATTATAATCTGACATCAAGCAAAGCTGCAGTTGTTTAGTACAAGTTGGAAAGTTTTTTCACAATTTTTGAGATAAATCTGCAATAAACTCCCAATTATGTATTGGCACAAAAAAGTGTGGGGATTTGTTGATTTTAGGTGAATTTCCATAATGATTATCAAGAAAGTGGAGGGACTGATTGATATAATTTGGCAGTAAACAGATAAAAACTGATTGATAACATAATATTTAAGCCACTCTGTGTTTAGTCTAGAATTTAAAAGGCCACATAAGAAACTGTGGCGGGCCGGATTTGGCCCACGGGCCTTTAGCTTGACACATGTGATGTAGGAGAAACAGAAAAGAGAAGAAAAAATAATTTATTAATTATGAAGTTATGTATTGAGTCTATTTAAAATATCTTGTGTCTAAATCGCAAACTTTAAAGACCATGGGAATCATGTGAGGACAAAAACTAATCAAAAGAGAAGAGGAAAGAGGGAAAAAATAACCAAAGGTTTGACCAGAGTCATAGTTTAAAAGACAGTTATTCCTGATATTGACTCTAAACTTGAATTTGAGGAATGTTACAAAAAATGTTCCTGTCAAGTTTTCTGACATTTAGCAAATAGAAATAATTTTGGTAATTGTAGCTAAGCTATAAGAAGAAAAGCTTGCTCTGATTTAACTTGAGATAGGGGAAAGAAATGTCTTTTTTATTTAATTCATAAAAATACATAAAAAAAATGTTTGGCTCTCATCAAATGTCACACATTCCTTGTCAATGGTCTTAATTTTTCACCTGAAATGTCCTCCTTCTCTGAACTCATCTATCTCTGCTGGTTGAATAACGCTGCACTCAGTTTGCAAGAAACAACTTTGAGTTGTCATCTTGTGAGCACTTAAAAAGACTTTGACCCCAGAAATGAAAACATAAATATTGTGGGTTTCTTCACTTTGTGAGACAATAGTTTGAGCTGCTGCTCCTTTAATGGATCCGTTAGCTGCTGTATAAAGAAGGTCCACTCATTTATGTTTGAGATTTTTTTTTTGAAAAGTCGATCTTGTCGTTGACAGACTGAGCCCTTCCTTGTTGTATCCCCGGTAGAGAAGCATGGGAGAATGATCAATAAGGTCCTCAAAAGGTGCCAAAAGCAATGCACATTCAAAAGGCCAAGAGAAGAAATTGATGGGTGTCTGAAAAAGTTGAGAGCAGTGATCCAATTTTCACTTCAGTGGAAAAACTGCCTTTTAGAGGTTTTTAGGCTTTCTTTTCATTTTTACACCATTTAGTTTGTGAGTTTGAGTGGTATCTTCAATGCCACATGGTTTTCATTACGACTAAAACAAGATTACATGCACACGATCTTGGTGTTTATGTGAAACATCAAGATAAACTTTTATTGGTCTTCTTAGAGATAAATGGAGTAAATCGTCCAAATCTCTGCTGTTACTATAAAACTATTTAAAATGTATTTAGTGGAACTGAAGTTAAATATCTTATCTGTGTGCCATCTGTAAGTGCAACAGTGTTGACTGTTATGTATTTTTCCCCCAATTAACAATTACGCACCACTTTCTGTTGAATTATTACATAAAATCCAAATGATATTCATCCCAATTTGTACTTGGATACTTAGCCAAGATATTGTATCCGATTCAAATGAAGTACAAGGTAATTCTCCGTCAGCTGGAAACAAATGGGCGCCAGCATGAGGCTCCTACTGACGAGCTTTAAGTTATGCATGTGATGGTGTCCTTCAATCGGATATGTGTCCATGTCAAATTAGTTTGCTGCCACTTATCGTTTCCCAGTTATTCAACTCTACTGCCGGTGGCTCATAAATTTAGCTCAGCATTGTTTTGAGGTTAGTGGCAGGTCTTGACAGTTGAAAAATGATGCATCACCTCTTTCCTGTGGTTCATTTGTTAATAGCCTGGCTTCTGGCCAGATGTTGCCTCACCTGCCAGGCGTTCAGAAATGGTCTCGCTTTGCCTCCTGGGGATTAGCACTGCAGGGAAACGGCTTTAGTTTGTGGGAGTTAACTGACGATACAGATTAGTTTAGGTGTTGTATTAATTAATAGTTTCTTTTCTGGAGAGATTAACCTGAAATGCTGAAGTGATTAATCCTATCTGACCAATAAGAACTGCTGCATTTAAGTACAAAACATGTTATTTATAAAAAATACTGACATTAATTGACAAAGATGTTTGGTAGTCATAAAAAGAAATGACAGTGATTAAAAAATGAGGTTGAAAACAAGCAAACAGAACAGACTGAAAACCAAACGAGCTAATTTTAAACCTTGACTTTGATGAACCTTTGTCTTCAAGGAACAAAATATCTTAAATAATGAAAATCAAACATTTGGTGGAAACCAATCAAGAGAAGTCAACTCAGTGCAGTGGTGGTGACAAGAACTTTTCAACATATTGGGAGCACAGCTGTGTAGACTTATGGAAATCATAGTGTGGGGTACCTTTGATAAGTTTAATAAATTAAATTAATACGTTTCAGTCTGTCAGAAATTAGTCTGGAGAATGAGTTCTTTTCTTTCCGCTGAACAAGTCAGCAATTAAGGAAGCAAGAAAGTGTCTGTATGTTTAGAGCGAACACTGAAATTGGTTGCATGTCAACTGAAATCAGTTTCATATCTGATCACACCGAAGCATTGCTTAGAAAATGTTGCTGATGCTGAGAACAAAAAACCCCCAAATCTTTCAGATTTACACAAAAACAGATGAAAGAAGTTTACAGTAGTTTACAGTCAATATTAAAAATGCATTTTTTTAATCCCATTAGATTCAGAGATGGCATTTTCCCAAAGCTTTCTGAATAAATAAAAGCATCCATTTAAGAAAACCTTGGTATATTTTGACAGGCATTCAGAGAGGACTTCTCTTTTCACTTTGGCACCTCTTGAAGTAATGAAAACAAAAACTTTGTTCGGGCCACAACTTCAAATCCAGCAAGGACATTTTTAGGTTGGCTCTTAGAAAAACAATTTTTGTATGTGAAAGGTCAAATCCAATGTAGATTTGTCTATTTTTCTTTCTGAATATATTTGTTTTTCCTTTTCTGAGAGTAAGGAAACATCCCAAGATCACAAGGACAAACCATGAGAAACAGAAAAACAAGGAAAGCCATGAAAATGTTGAAAAATTGCATGAAAAACATGCTTTTCCATTCCATCTTCTTATTGTAGTTGCCTTATAAGAGTAATATCCTGTTTTTGTTCATCCTCCAGCAAAGATCCAGTACCAGCCGGCCCTACCCAGCATGAGGGAATTCCTCACCCAGAACATGCCTGTCGGCCATATGATGAAGTTTATTCTAACGTATCAGACGGTGAGTAGCAGCGGATCACTGGAAAATATCTGAAGATATCTGAAGCGAAAGCTTCTCTGATACAGCCAAATGTTTCTGCGACTGAGTTGGTCTCAGTGCGGATAAGATTTGACCTTAAAAGTTGGAAGAGTTTACACTCTGTCTGTGTCTTATCCTGTCTGTTATGCCATCTTGTTTGGGTAAAAGGTGATCTGTGTTTGATTATCTGTGTTTATCTGATCAGCTGTTTGGAAATACAGGACAGATAGAAATGCAAAGTCACCAATCTGTGCTTCAGAGCATTACTGTTCATCTGGGGGAGTCTGAACAGATACGTCTGAGTTTGTTTGGCAACAGAAATGTTATTTTGTTTCCCAAATGTCAGAACTATGCAAAAATCACTTTTTTTTCTTTAAGAGGCCTAAAATACAGAGTACTCCAAGACTCAATCCTGGGACTCCACCTATATTTATATACTCCTAATAGCTTACGTTACAACAGAAAATAAGATTAGTTAACTTAACTATGCAGATTAAGGATGTATGATATTGATATCCAATATGCCAATATACTAAAACTCATTGGCTGATGGCCAATACCAATACCGACGTTTTTTCCTATACCTACCTACTGAAACTATATGGCTTTTTCTACTGTGGAATTAAAATACTGCATTATCTTTGTCAAGTTAGCCTGCTACCAAATGCAAATGCTAAAACGGAACTCAAAACGTTGTAATGCATTCAACTTGCATTATGTTTAATGTCAACTTTATTAATTACATTTTCTCTCTAAGACGACGACAACACTCAAACTGTGCAAATTTGACGACGTGCTGTGCTGCAGGCATCACTGTCACTTGTTTGTCATATAAAATCAGCGCCTTTTATATCGGTATGTTATTTTTGACAGAATGTCCGATATAAAATGTTACAGCTAATATCAGCCGATACGATAGTATGCTGATAATATCGTGTCCAAATGCAGGTGATACGCAGCTCTACGTTACAATGTCACCATGTGATTCTGAAACCATTCATGCACTGAACAGATGCTTACAACGTGTGGATGTGTCTTAATTTCTCAAGCTGAACAGAAACAAAAGTGAAGTTATTGTCTTTGGATCTGGTATCAGACCTGAACGTTCAGAGCCACATACAGACGGTTACAAAGTCAGCCTTTTATCACCTGAATATTATTACCAGGATAAAAGGACCAAGGGAAAGTGCTATACAAATAATCTTGATTGATTGATTGATTAATATGCAAATAATTATGCAATGTTGAGGCTATTATTTTGAAAATATCATGTAGCTTTGTTTTAAAAGATTTTTAAAAGGAGTTTCAGGAGTACCATTTCTCCGATTCTGCAATAAATATATGACGGCTTTGGAAGGAAATTGATAAAAAAAAAAAAATAAAAAAAAAAAAAGTATTTTGCTAGTTGCTAAAATCTTATTTAGACATTTAGCAAACAGAAATAATTATAGCAATTCTACCAGATCTAAAACAGAACACATTCAGTTTAATTTAACTTCACACAGTGAAGGAAAAATAGTTGCTTGTAGGTAAATATTTTAACTAATTTACTAACCCTAACACTGAAACGTGTTTACATTTATCCCTAAAATTAAATTCTCCATATGCAAAAACTAGCTTTGGAAGCTTCAGCTTCAAACCGCAAATAAATGCAGAGCTGGAGACTTTGCACAGCATCTGAGATGTATTTTCTTTCATCTTCATTTTGTCCTTTCCAACCACACCATTAATTACCAGAATGCACCTTGTTAGTAGATTAAATTTGCCAGCTGTAATGAATGCAGGATCATTAGTGCTCATGCAAACATTTATTAGATCTGCGCCTCGGCGGCACAGCGGGCCGCATTTAGATTTGCGGGAACACGTAAAATATTGTTGGCTGATTGACAGTGTGGCTCAGATGAAGCTCTGCTCCTCTTCCTGCGTGTCTGCGTGGAGTCGCCGCTTTCATGCATGACTGAAGAGCTCACTTTATACTAATTACAGCTGTGCGTTGCAGCCTGAGGGGGGGCAGGTCTCACAGACCTCAAATTAAGGTCACAAAGGTAAAGTATAGGGTACGCTCTCCTCTGGAGGATGGAAAATACTTGGTTGAAATACTGGGGAAAAAGATGAGGAGGAAAAAAAACTTAAATGAAGCTGAAAGAATGATTAAAAAAGCAGCAGACATGGCACCCTGCTGGCCTGATGGCTGGGCCACATCCGACATGACAGCAGCTTCCACGGTTCAATACGCCACTGCGAGGTGCTTGTTTTGTTCAATTTCCCATACCCTCCATGTTTTCTGTCACTCTCTGCTGCCTGCATGTGAAAAATAAGAGGAATTTATTTTTCATCTTAAAGGAAGAGAGACTTCTATATGGATCCTTAACTTCGTTGCTGCTTTCTTCTTCTGTAGTTTTGTATTAATTATGTAAGAAGATGCAAGCTACTTCACTGAGGGGAACTTGAAAGTGCTCTTTAAAGTCTCAAGGAAGTTACAAAACAATCTTATCTTCATTATGATATGCTTATCTTTCTCCTACAGCACATCCAGTCCTTTTCTCTTTGAGATGCTGTGCTGCAATTGATTTAGTAGTTTTCTAATTAGAATAGAAAAGGCCTTTATTGTCCTACTGAAGGGAAATTCAGGATAATTCTGGATAATTAACTCCATCCTCACAACCTCTTGCCATTATATGTTGAATTTATTGGTTGTTTATCACATGCAGCTTCAAGATGAGAACACCATGTTCCCTTTTTACCGAGCTAAAGGTAACCAAAGCTGTTAATTCTGGTCAGATAAACAAGCGGATCTAATTTTACATTCATCAAAGTAGAGGGGGAAAAAAATTAATATTGTGTAAAAAAAATTATATATTTTTGTCGCTTCCTGTTGTCGGTTTGAATCCTGCTCTTTCCTGCAGCCTGAATGAACCAGATGTTATGTAAGAAAAGCGACTTTCATTAAATGTCTGAGTATTTTAAATAAAGAGGCAGGTTGAGACTGAAAACTTATTGCACCATTTTTCACAGTAATTTTTCTTGGTTTGTTTTGCTTTGCCCTTTTCTTTCCCCACAAACGGCAAAAGCAAAATCACCATTTCAGTTTTTTTTCTACAAATCTCTTTTAATTTAATGCAATCTTAAAAATTAAAAACTCATTTTTGAGTTTTTCCTAATTAAAAATGTGCTCTAAAATTGTGTAGCTTCTCTATCACACCAATATGTACATTTAAAACCATGCAGTAGCTATTCTGCAATAAAAAAATAAATGTTAAGTGCTTCAATTCTCCATCCTTTAATTTGCCCTTGGATGCCTTTTCGGGGAGTTTAAATGCGGAGCAGCAATGTCTCTTCTGATTTGCTGCAGTGATTGGCACAGATTTTCTGCCTTAATGTTATTGGACAGTGACCAAAGTGTCTACTTTTAACTTAAAAAGTCACATCCAGAGAAGTTTCTGTTTCGTGAACATCTAAATACACAAACGGGAGAACATGCTCCACTTTCCATTCTCTTTTATTTCACAACGTTGTAATTATATGTTTTGAACTCAAGTATGTTGATTTCATTTATTCCTCACATTGTACTGTGAAAAAATGTTTCAGCTCTAAAATCCAACCTTCTTTCAAATCCTTGTTTTCGCTGGAGACTGAAAAAGAAATTGCTGCTTGCAGCGGCCACCAAGGGTCTCAACTTGTGGGAGTGTTTCATCACAGCGCCTATTCTTTTCATTTTTGAGACCATTTTCAGGGAGGCATTTCCGAACGGCGCCTGTGTTTTGACTGGAAGCGGCTTGAGAGGAGCGCGCTCTGGAGAATACAAGCGGCTCCATTAAAATGACATCAAGAACCACCAGCAGTACCTGCTGAAGCGAGCGGAGGAGTGAGCTTAGTGCACTAAACTGCCATCTTGCTTCCCGTCTCCCTGGCGGGAACATCTCATTGAGTGGCTAAGAATTACTCTCGTGTGAAAACCTATAACCGGAGGAAGTCGGAGACGCCATGATAACAGATGGCAGCAGAGTCCTCTTTGGGATGATGTCTTCGTTCAGCGCGCAGGAACACTTTTGCCCCATCATCTCGCCAAGCTGAAGGATTTTGCATTATCAGCATAAATATTTCAGTCTGCATTCTTGATTAGTTTTATCCCCCCATAGGGTCCAATCTTTGAGGCACCAGCTTGTCCCTCTCACGGTCTGAGTCCATGGAGGGTTTCTCAGGCAGACGAAGGCATCTGTCTCTTCAATTACCAGTGACAATGCCCCCCCCCGCCCCCACCCCAAGTGGTAGGCTATTTACCAAGGCAATGCCGGTAGCAATGGAGTCATCTTCATGTAGTTTAATAGGGCCTGAACATAGAAAAGGTATCCTATAAAGCAGATTGGAGACATTCTCCTCCACAATTGCTTGTAAATTTGATGGATTTTGTATCGTGTGCTCACAGGTATCCCTCCGTTGGAGCTTTATTCAATTAGGAGTTGCAATATTTTTGAAATATTCCAGGCACTGCAGATTATTTATACTTAAAGGGACAGTGTTATGTAAAATTGACTTTTTTTTTTTTTTTTAGCTTTACACCATGTTTAATATTGTCACCTCGTCAAAAAGTGTTGCCTTGATTCTCATGTCTAAGAAATCCTTTAATCTCCATGGCAACCATCCAGTTGTGGGTGGAGCTAGCCCCGCCTTCAAGACGCAGCTCCTCCTGCAGTTTCCAACCCATATCTTCCCCACTCTGCTCCTTCAGACTAGCCAGCAGCAATTGGCAAACACCTGGTGGAACAGCGTATCACTACGAGCTGCTTCTCAGTGAAACGGTGGTAAAAACTTTAAAGGGTTAATGGAGGAGCGAAGCTCCGATGACTTCCTGAAGGCGGAGTTTCAAAAAAATCAGGAGTTTTTAAAGAGACAGAGTCCCAGTTTCAAGGTGTTAAACTACAAAGC
Organism: Poecilia reticulata; assembly: GCF_904066995.2. Lineage (NCBI taxonomy): Eukaryota > Metazoa > Chordata > Actinopteri > Cyprinodontiformes > Poeciliidae > Poecilia > Poecilia reticulata. The sequence goes on from NC_088841.1 coordinate 22,134,359, forward strand.
CAAATTTCTTTGTTGTATTTGATACTTTTATAACAACTTAAGGTAACAGTTCCTTAATTGTGCAGTTTCAGAAAACACAATAAACAATGTAAATATGGCTATAAGCTGCATAAAAATGAAGCCAGAAAAACAATTGGCACAAATAATGTTTTTATGCTTGTTGAGGACAAACAAGAATTAACCTCAACTCTCCAGTTGATTTTGCGTTGTTTACACATCCTGTCAGTAAATATAATGTTGGCAGGTTTTGTTTTTTTTCACGTGTCAAAGAAAATAAATTACACTTTTTTTCTGCTTTATTCCAGGAACAAATAATTTCTATTACTTTTCTTTTTTTTTTTTTTTTACCATTTCTTTGCTTGTTAAGAAGAACTGAAAATTATATAAACCAATCTCACTGGTGTGCTTCAGTCTAAACATCATGATGTGGTTATAATAACATTATGATCTACAATTTCTTTAGCTGAAATCTGTGAAAGACGGGAAACACAAAGGCAGCTTGCTGCGTTTGTCTGGTGAATAGGAGTAACTAAAGCTGAAAAACATGTTGCTGTTATTGATTTAACCTCCTCCTGTCACATTACGTGTTGTGGATATTTCTTCACTGTATTACCAATGTCTTTATTCCCTCTACTTTGGCCTTCCATAATTTTCTCAGAATTTACACTGAACAGAACGACCTGACGGTGGAATAACATGGGAACAAGATTGAATATATAAAGCCAACTAAACGGTTTCTCAACACAAAAAGCTTGTGAGGGCGTGTTTACTGTCGTTGTACCTTATCAGACATTAACGGACTCAGTGATTTCATGCTTCATTGACTAACATAAGGCTTTCTGCTAGGGATAAAAATGAGCTAAATATGATGTGAAAAAACTGATATACAGGCAAGATATTTGGCTTTAGCACAAACACTGCTTGGATTTTTGGAAAAGTTTTGTGTTTATATGCTACTAACGTTTTATATAGCAAACAGGATAGTTAATGATTAGTAAATGCATCAAATTTCCAGGGTTGATCCTTATTCATAATTTAGGAATAAGGACTTAATTTGTAAATTGGATAATCTTACATGCTGGATATCAATGTCTGGATCAAATCCTGACCGAAAATGATCTAATTTTGTCTAAAATTAAAGCTTTTAAGTTGACAGTTTGTTGGATTTGGGTGAATCTGATGTTTCCTGCTTGCAGGTCCAAATGTTGCATGGTTTGACCTTGAGATTGGAAAATCAGGGCACAGCTGGTCTTGGTGCTCACTGGAAGCTGTTGCCAAAAAGCTGTTGAAGAAAAGGTTGTAATGTCCTGAAAAACAATTTTGGTGCAGCAGAAGCTCTCACTTTGAAGTTCTTGGTGACCCAAAATCTTGTCCTTTAAGTCCAGGACTCTGCATGCGAGGTTATTCTGATGCAAAGCAAAGAAAACGGCAAATAAAATGAGCAGATCAGTCTCTTAATTTGAAGAATAGTGATGTAAACTGTATTTTTTACAGCTTCACTTGTACTGATGATGGCCTAACCTCATTTTAATATTGTTCTGTCAATGTTTGCAATGGAAAAATTCATTAAAAAACAAGTTTCCGCTGTCAAATGAGTGTAGAATTGATCCGACTGCACAGTAATCTGAAAACAATAAAAATTGTCACAGTAAGAAGTTTGTGTTGAACAGCTGAACTTGTGCGAACACAGGCCCGCGTTTTCATGTCTGGCGAAAGTACAGATGTTTATATAACCCTAACCGGAATGAAAAAAGGCCTAAATAATGTAATGTGATGTAAGCGTTATTTGGTGCAGATTCAAAACAGTTTGTCCTGCCCAAAAGCCTCTGTTGTTGCTACATTTAAGGCTCCTATCATTACATGAGGTCGCCGGCAGGCTACAAATAGCATATGCAAAGGGAGCCAAACTCTTATTTTTTTATGAGAACATTTGCACAACATTTGCTGGTTGTGCTGAAGGATGTAGCCATGATCCTTCCAGACAAACATGGTGACTAATTAAGCTGACAGGTTGACACCATCCCACCCCCAAACAGCTCAGAGGGCTGTCACTCATCTGGATCAGCCTCGTCAGTCGTCTTATTCGGCCCCTCTGCCTTTTGGTAGATCAGTCCTCGTGTCATTTCAGCTCACTTCTGCCGGGTTCCTCCCATCACATCTACCCTGAAGTAGCATTGCCCCCACCTGTGGAATATGGTACCAAAGTCTGTTTTTTTTCACTTTCTGCAGACATGGCAAAAGACGAACAACTTTTTTGCTTTGGATAGAATAAAACAAACTCGAGGTCTGTGGGCCAAATCCGGTCTGCCGTAGCTTTTTATGTGGCCCTCTAGATTCTAAACACTAAATGTGCTTAAGTATTATGTTTTCAATTAAATTAATGCATTTCTTATCTGCTTACTGTCAAATTATATCAATCAGACCCTCCTGTTTCTTGAAAATTATTATGGAAAATCACGCAAAATCGACAAATTTCTGTACTTTTTTGCACCGATACGTAGTTTATTGCAGATTTTTCTCAAAAATTGACAAAAACTTTACTTGTAATTACCTCAGCCTTAATTGATGTCAAATTATAGTTTATGATCTATATACAGCGAGTAATAAAAAGTCACATTTACCGTCATAAATAAGTGCAAATTTTACCAAATTAGTACCACAAACACTGGTTGTTATTGCAAAAAAAATCACAAAAAGTATCACAAAATCCTGGAGGGACTTAAAAGATTGTTCAGTAATGATTTAATTTTAAGAATTTGAAAATGTGAACAGGTTTTATCAATGCATTCTGGCACGACTGGCCCTTTAAGAGCCTTTATGTCAAACGACAATGAGTTTGGCACCCCTGGAGTAAAACATGAATAGGAAAATGTAAAGGATTAAAAAGATTTTTAAAAATGTTGCATTGCACATACAAATCAAATCTGGTTTATTTATTTGTTCATTGTTTTTGAACATTATGTAAGCAGCCAGGATGCCCCTGTCGGCTCTCCATAAACATCTGTATTCTTTGCTCATCTTTTTCGAGCTTCCAGGAAAATAACTCTCGATTTCTTGTGTGCGGTTTCATATTAATATTGAGAATAAATCTGTTCCAGCTGCCAATTTCCCATCTGCAACCAAAAATAAACACCTTCTTGTCATGCATGTCTTACTTCAGCGTGACATTGCCTGACTCAAATCAACGCCTGTGAATTCAGAGTTTGATTCATTTGTTCAGAAAACAAAACGGGGATCCTAATAAAGATGTTTACAAGTCACTCACTGGAATGAAACATGAAACTGTTATGATGCTGTTTATTGCAATGTATGAAAAAAAGAAAACACACAGTCATAAGGAGCGTTCACTGTTGGGTTTAGTTTTATTGCAGCTAGAGACGCCTGGCAAAACAGTTTTTACATTTTCTTATATTAAAACCCCAAATTGTTTTTTATAGGAACATTATGTGACGTAACAACACATATTATTCAAAGCTTTAAAAAATTTTGCAGAGCTCCGTTCAGTCCAGCGTTTGATGGCAGAACTATATCAAGACATGGCTGTCCGCCTTAACCCACATGCTTACACCTCTTTAAAATTAATCAGCCAAGAAGCTGCGAGAAGGACTTTGGTAAGCTGCAGAGATCCACAGCTTAGGGGGGAGAGTATTGGACAGCTAAAAGTCAAACACTCTAGGAATAAAACTCTGGAGTCGACACAAACATATGGAAGAAGATTCTCTGGTCAGATGAGATCAAAATCAAAAAGTTTTGGCTTTCATGCAAAATACCGTTTGGATCAGAAGATGAATTCTGCATAAGGCAGAAAGCTGGTTTACCATGGAGTTAGAAACAGGATAGTTCTGGGAGAAAAACTGAGCCTGCACAAGAGTGGAGACTGGGCCAGTGTGTGATAGAGTGGCCTAGTCAAAGTCCAGACCCAAATCCAGTGGGAATCTTTAGCAAAACTTAAAAATTGCTGCTCACAGATTCTTTCCATGCTCTGTCTGATAGACCTTGAGGTATTTTTCAAAGAACTGGAGGTGAAGACTTGCCTCTAAATACGTGCAGGTTCATGTGCATGCCACACTTTTCAGATATTCTTCACAGAAAACTAGAGTGAAAAAGTTTGTGCTTGTGGCAGAATTCCTTAGTTTGCACAAGTATAACATTAAAAAAATACAGATCTATGCTTCTTAATCTATGCTTCTTAACTTTGGAGAGAAATAATTTATAAATATGTTAGATTTATAATGTGAATATCTGGTGGCCCCTGGGTTATATTTGTAACGTTAAATCATCATCTGAACCAAAATGTTTTAGTCAAACAAGGAAGTCAAGTGAAAATTTATGTCTGACCCTTTTATGTTCGTCTCAGGTCCAGCAGGTGAACTTCCTTAACCCTCAACAAACTGCAGAGCAAAAGCACCCAACGAGCAGTTAGCATTTGTAAAATTAAACACAGCTGAAATGTGCAACATTAATAACAGTTACAAGCGTATACAAAACCCTGCTACATGTATGTCACGTTTACAACAACCTCTGCTGACCACAGTGCTTCACATCATCAACCGAATATAAAATTGGTTTCAAAGATTGGTTTTAATTGGTTTAAAAAACTAAAATCAAATCAGTCAAGTACTAATATCTTCCCTTTTTCTTTTTTAACTGGTGTTCAAGGCCCGTCTGGACGTAAACTGACCTACTGACTGAGAGGAATGAGTGTATAAAATAAACCACTACTGTATATACCGCAAGAAATGATGCAATCTAGAAAGAATTAGCAGAAAAATTAGTCATCAAAATGTGGCCCCCGCGCTGTCAGCTTAAAACAATTCTGCCTCTGAGCGGATCCACTTCATGCTCCCCTGCTGAAAATCAAAGAAACTCTTCTTTTCATTATCTTTGTTCTCAAAATTGGATGCCCATTTAGCATCTCATTCGGGATTTTCACTGTTGACTTGAATTTATCGTCAAACCGCTGATGGAGCCGGAACGTCTCTGTCTTCCTGCAGGCCTTCTGGAAGGAGAAGGGTTTCTCCGGAGAAATCGTGGCAGGATCTTCCACCGACTGTCCGTTCTGTGTCACCTTTGACGCCACCAGCCCGCGTGGGAACCCGGCCCTGGTGGGCTTCATTTCCGGCCGGGAGGCGACTCTTTGGAGCGCCAGAGAGGTAAAGTCAATAGGGGCTGAGGCCGGTCTAATCAGATTATTACGAACCTGTGTTTATCTTAGCAGAGCTCTCATGCTGCGTGCAGCAGCCGCTGCTGAGGCGTGTTTGATATTTGATTTGAATTCAGCATGATCTCATGTGAAGTCGTGGAGCATGCCAATGGTGAAATGAGGAAAGCGAGATGTATTCATAGCGGGTATAAAAGGCTCAAATATCGGTCACGAAAACTAAAATGTTTTCAAACATTTATTTATTCCCCATTTTCTCTAAAAATAACAGGCTACATTAGCATTACAGAGAGGTTCATTCGATTTCGACTGCATGTTGAGGGTTGGTGCAGATTTCCATTGTGTGTGGAGACAAAGGCAGAGTATTGTGTCTTGTCATAATAACAATATTACTTGAGTGCAGCATTAAGAAAATTGCATCCAGGAATGAGGCGGATGGAGGGGCGGATGCTGCTGCCAGCTCACAATGGCTATTACTTCATAAAATATAGCAGATAAAAGCATTTTTAAGTGGCCCAAAACAAAACCCAGTGTGAGGGACATTTATGTCTAAGTGCCCTGTGCAACGGACATCTGGCACTTTTAGTTTATTAGGTGTTAATTGGCTGGAAAATGAAGATGTGGCTTTATGTTTGCTCTGGATGTGAGGTGAAGGAAAAGATTTTATTAAGATTACTCCAGGAAAAATATAATTAGTGGACATTGTGCTGCCAGTACCTTTGAGTAGTTTTTCTGATTAGCGAGGTTTCTTTCCTAGACAAAGTAAATGACAACTCTATAAAAAGAAAGTACACCTGACTCCATGTTTTTGTGTGTAGCTGTGTTTCTTTCCAGTGTGAAGCCAACAAGTCTCTGTTGTTACCAACTCAGTGTTCTTGTTCAACCAGGTCTCCTTTTTGGGATGAAGCCTTTCTCAGAGCTTTTGGTGGTTTTAGTTTTGTATTTTTCTTTTCAGCAGAAAGTACACTTGGCTCAGTGCTTTTGTTTTTTAACTGAATCTCTTTTCTCTTTACTTTCAAGCACTTTTTATTTTTGTCCAGCTCAGTTTTTCTGATTAGCCAGGTTTTTTCCCTATTATTATGAAAATCAATAAATGACAAAGCTATTGTTGACATTACCTTTTTTGCAGTGCTAAAATAGCATAGAAAGTCCAACATGTTTTTGTGTTTAGTTATGTCTTTTTTCTGCATGAAGCCAATAATGTAGCTATTCTCTGTTGCTAGCGGGTCAGTTGCTCTTGTTTAACGTCTCCTCCAGTGATTAAACCTTTGTTGTTAACTCTTGTACTTTGGTTTTAAAAAGTACACTTAGCTCAGTGCTTTTCTTTTTCAGCTGCGTCTCTTTCCTAAAAGACTGCTCCTGTATTTAGCTATCTCTCTTTCACAGAAAATGTCTTTGACATAACTGTCATCATCTAAATCAACTTGTTGTGAGCTCCTGGCTCAGCCTATTTGTGTTTAGTCCCGTCTCTTTTCTAAATTAAGGGTGCATTCACACCAGCCCTGTTTAGTCTGCTTTAATCCGATTCTAGTTCGTTTGCCTAGAAAGTCTGGTTCATTTAGGGAGGTGTGAATGCGTAATCAAACTTCAGAGTTTTGTGGACCAAAAAATCTAACTCTGGTTTGGGGAAAAAGAAGACAGTTTGTAAAGAAACCAGTTGCGCTCGGGGTTTCCTTCTGAGGTTTTGTGTCATTTCCTTCAGTGGTTGTTGATGCAGCGCCCCCACAGGTGAGGAGGTGAACAGGTTTTTCAAAAGGTTTGGTTGGTTTGACGCAGTGCAGTGTGAAAGCGAACTGCACCAGCTGAAAATGTAACAAATGCTGCAATTTCTGTCCCCAATTGAACCAAGTCTGCCGAACTATCATTTGTGAAAACACTGCAAGTCACTGTTGGAGCTGCTGCTGCCAGTGACCTTTTGTACTTTTTTTTTTTTTTTTATCTCCAGATGAAAATGTTCCTTCTTCACAAAAAACATATTTCATAAGAATGGATCTATTCTGCTTAATTTTTGGGGGTGTAAATACAATCTTAATATTTTCAAACAGCTGTTAGTGTTTAAAATCTTCACCAGGAACCTTTTTTGCACTCATAGCCAACAAGAATATAATTCCTTTGCCTTCCTTTCCATTTTCTGGTACTTTTTTTTTTTTTTTGTAACTCGGGGAGAAAAAAAAGACAAAACCCAACATTGTGTCTGGTGTTGTTTTGCAATTTAGGTCGTTTTCCTGCCTTGCTTTAAAGCTCTGCAGCTGTAGTAGCTGTCACCCTGCAGAGACGAGCAGCAAAAGGTTCTTAATAATTAACCTCCACTTGCCGCTCTGCTTCTGAACACAGAGAAAATGTGGTAGCGTGTGATGCAAGCGGGCATAAGGGTTACAATTATGCACAGTATGCGCTGTTTAAATAAGATGCAGTTGTTGATAAGATATGCCATTTTTCATTTGGACCCTTATGCCCTACATTAATTCCCACGGCAGGAGTTTTAGATTGCTGGATGCTGGCTTTCCCTGGTGGAATTATAGTGACAGAGACCTTATTTATGACTAGTTTTAACTAACTTTAAATCTATCCCAGAGAGGAACCTGGAGTACGAAGAGAGACTTCAAACCAAGATTTGAACCTAGAACGGCTTTAGGAGTAAATATTTAAATGTATAACCCAACGTTTATTCCAAATATGAGACGATTTGTTGTAAAAATGAGTGGCCAGTTTCTGGAAAATGATTTTTAACGCGAGTTTAACCTCATAAACAGAATCATGTTGTTTTGGATGCATGTATTTCTGAAACCACTTCTTCTCCCAAAAACCTGAAAGCTACTTCAGTTCTTATAGTAAATACTATGGAAATATGTTTGACTTTTTCCAATATTATAATTGTGTAGATGTATTAAATCTGGTACAAAAAGGTGAGAACAGAATTCAATCACCTTTAAAAAATGTTTAAAACACAATTTTCCGGCCATCATTTCCTGGAGCAGTGACGGCCAGAGAAAATGGCCATTATTTTTCTTTAAATTGCATAAGGTTAAAACCACTATAATTATTTTAAAACTGACAGGACGTGGTGGCCAGAGGGTCATTTGTTCTTAAATTGTTTAATTGTAAGTTAAAAAAATAAATCCTGTCCATTGCTATTCTGGTATTTAGCAGCTAAATATAATCCAGTTAATCCTAACTGATGTTTGTTCAGATTTAATTTCAAACGATAAGGGGAAAAATAATTCATGTATTTTCGTTTTAGATGTATACACCAGGTATCTGGCCTCAGCTGTAAATTGGTAGAGTTGTGCCCTGAAGAGCTGGAGTTAAGTGGTTGCCATGGAGACATAGTGACTGTCTAGATGCCTCGTTTTGCTTTCTCTGGTGATTATTTAACCTCTGCCAGGAAAACCCGGAGTCCTCTTCCAGCAGCTGTTTAAACTTTTCAATTATTGCTCTGAATGTCAACGTGGGAAAGAATCAATCAGAATATGATGAGCATGACATATTTAGCATATTTTCACATTGTAATTTGACATTGTGCAAAAAACTGATTTGGTTTTTATGGTGTTCTAAAGCTGGGGTGTTAAAAATGTGGGTTGGGGGCCATTTGTGGTCCTTCGACTGAGTTTGTGTGGCCCCCTAAAGCAGAAGGAGAATAAGAAACTTGTCCTATACGAGTTGACTTATTTTTAAATCTGGATAAAATTATCACCATCATCATTTTTTAAAAATAAAGTGAACCCAACTTCTGCTCTTATATCTGAGGATAAATTTGTTATACTGAGCCCAAAAGAATTTCAAAATAAGACGCCCATTTTATGTTTTAGGTCTTCAAAATCCAAAACCAAAGGAACCAAAAAACTTTGACTATTTTATTTGTTTGATTTGAGTTTTTGTTCCCTTTGTTTGGTCCATGTGACATATATTTTTACGAGTAAGCTATGTTTTAGTTTTGCTTTTTATGCGGTGAAAATGTTCTATTTATGTTTTGAGCATGTAAGCCCACGCTTTAGTCCTTCTTTCATCGTCTGTAAGCTTTGCTCGCTTAACGAGGCGTGAGGTGACCTGCGTTTAACAAAACAAGAGCCAATCAGGTTCATTTTAAATCAGTGTGTCTTTACCACTTTGCACGGCGGCGTTATGTAACCCTCTTTCCTTTTCTCATGTTTCAACAAGGATTTCAATAAACATTTCTAATTTAAAACGGTGGATGAACATCTGATGCTCCCCCACCTGCGTTTACTTCTGCTCTAAACTCTTGCAGCTTTGTTTTTGTTTTTCTCAGAAAGCGTAGAGGGCATCCTAATTTTCTCCTTTTCTTTGGGATAAATTAATAGGTCATAAGCAGGGAGACGGCGGAGACAAAGAGACGCAGTAGACAGATAAGACGAGTCAGGAACTGTGTGTACGTTGTCTTATCTCTATTCCTTTTGTCAGCTTGTCTGTTTTTCCATCCCAGCTCTTCCAATTTGCTCATCCTTTCTGCAGTTTTTCTGCATCTCACTGTGTTGTTTATATCTATTTCCTTTGAGTTTCATTTTTCTCCTTTGCTGTGTTTTGCTTACATTGTTTTGCTGAATGGTTCAAATGCTTTTCCTCTCCACTTTCTCGTTTTCTTTCTCTCTTTTTTTTTACCCGTCTGAAATTTGTCTGAGTTATTTCCAGCTCTGTTATTACCATTTTTTCACATTTTCTCTCTCATGTCTCGCCTGAAATTTGTTTGCAACCTAATTTCTGATGGAACGCTAAGATGATACATGAAATATTCGGGCAAGTTTACAGATTTCATGCAGCTGCAGCTGGACCTCTACTAATAAAAGCACCACAATTATCACATATTGTCTCATTACTACTGCAAACTTTAATTAATTAAATGGGATTTTAAGTGTTTTACTAATACAATTATACACAATTATATTTTGTTTTTATTCAGACTCCTTGGCTTTAAAATTAACACTGCACAACATCTGTTTAATTAAAATGCTGGATAAAGATTAAATCAATAGCCCAGTTAAAGTTGAAGTTAGCTGGGAAAGAATAACAGTTTTTAACAAATGCTTTCCATCCACTTTGACTGAGATATGAGGCAAAAAAATTCACTCCAGATCCAAAAATCCTGGCTACAAGTTTTTATTCCTGCATCACAGACCAACAGAGTACATTCAAATATAGATGACTTAGTAAAATAGTAAAATCTAAACCTGTTTTATTTATAAGGGCTTTAAAACTGTTTCAGCTGCCGCTCCTTCAGACTAGCGGCAGCTGAAACGAAGTGCTTCAAGCTGCAAACATACATTGTAAAGAGCAAATTCATATTGAAAACATCATTTAGAAACAAAAAAAATCAATTGTAAACAAATCAAATGAATTCAGTGTGCTCAAAAATGCCAATTAGTGAACAGTTGTCCATCTAAGGCAGCAGCAGCAGGAAGCCTTACATTTCAGCTTTGAATCCTCGTCCCCGCTGCACTGCATTTCCCTCCATCCTCTCCTTTATTCCTCCACACTCTTACATTCCTCCTGGTTTCATGCTCAATGTTGTGGCTGCTCACAAAATAAAAACCCTCTTTGAGCTGGGAAAAACACGGACGTGCATTATTATTTCAGCAGCATGCCGCTCTGCTTTTAAATGCTAAGCGCTGCTGGTACAACGCTGAGCCCGGATTTTCTCTGTTTGCAGGCTGGAGAAAGAAGAGCAGCTGTGCTTTCTAGTCTGGTGAAGTATCTCGGTCCTGAGGCTGCATCGTGCATTCACTATGAGGAGAAAGTAAGTACTTCACTGCTCAACGTGTTTGTTGTTTGGTATAAACCCAACGCTTTTGCTCTGAAATCAAACACTGATACATAAAAAAGATACATTTGATGTCTTATTTAGTACAATTCAGTTCCTCAAGTGTCCATGATGACTCTGCACAGCAGTATTTAAGGTACATCTTTCTTTGCTTCTGCTACGTTTGCTTTTTTGCATTATAATCCTCTATAATTGGCATATATATATATACCTGTGTTTAATTGTCCTGACTATCGATGTGCTGAGAAAAATGCAGCATGATAATAAAATAAATGTCTGATCAGCTAGATTTGTTAAAAGAAAATTAAAAATATGCATTTTGATGCCACCTTCACGCACCTCTGTGTTGTTTTGTTTTTTAATAACACCAGTAACTAGGTTATCTTCAGTTTTTATAAAAATGTATTCATCAAGATAAAATATACAGTGGGGCAAAAAAGTATTTAGTCAGCCACCAATTGTGCAAGTTCTCCCACTTAAAAAGATGATAGAGGCCTGTAATTTTCATCATAGATGTACCTCAACTATGAGAAACAAAAGGAGAAAAAAAAATCCAGAAAATCACATTTTCTGATTTTTAAAGAATTTATTTGCAAAATATGGTGGAAAATAAGTATTTGGTCAATAACAAAAGTTCATCTCAATACTTTGTTATATACCTTGTGGCAATGACAGAGATCAACGTTTTCTGTAAGTCTTCACAAGGTTTCACACACTGTTGTGGGTATGTTGGCCCATTCCTCCATGCAGATCTTCTCTAGAGCTGTGAGTTCTGGGCTGTCGCTGGACAACACGGACTTTCAACTCCCTCCACAGATTTTCTATGGGGTTGACATCTGGAGACTGGCTAGGCCACTCCAGGACTTGAAATGCTTCTTACAAGCCACTACTTCGTACCCGGGTGGTGTTTGGGATCATCGTTCTGCTGAAAGACCCAGCCACGTTTCACGTCAATGCCCTTGTTGATGGAAGAGGTTTTCACTCAAATGTGACGATACATGCCCCATTCATTCTTTCCTTTACACGGATTAGTTGTCCTGGTCTCTTGGCAGAAAAACAGCCCTAAAGCATGATGTTTCCACCCCCATGCTTCACAGTAGGCATGGTGTTCTTTGGATGCAACTCAGCATTCATTCTCCTCCAAACACGACGAGTAGAGTTTTGACCAAAAAGTTCTACTTTGGTTTCATCTGACCATATGATATTCTCCCAGTCATCTGCTGGATCATCCAAATGCTCTCTAGCAAACTTGAGACGGGCCTTGACATGTACTGGCTTAAGCAGGGGAACACGTCTGGCACTGCAGGTTTGAGTCCCTGGCGGCGTAGTGTGTTACTGATGGTAGCCTTTGTTACTTTGGTCCCAGCTCTCTGCAGGTCATTCACTAGGTTCCCCCGTGTGGTTCTGGATTTTTGCTCACCGTTCTTTACACCAAGCTGTTTACCTATTGCAGATTCAGTCTTCCCAGCTAGGTGCAGGTTTATCATTTTGTTTCGGGTGTCCTTTGACAGCTCTCTAGTTTTGGCCATAGTGGAGTTTAGAGTGTGACTGTTTGAGGTTGTGGACAGGTGTGTTTTATACTGATAACGAGTTCAAATAGGTGCCATTAATACAGGTAACAAGTGGAAGACAGAGGAGCCTCTTACAGAAGAAGTTACACGGCTGTGAGAGCCTGAAATCTTGCTTGTTTGTAGCTGACCAAATACTTATTTCCCACCATATATTGCCAATAAATTCTTTAAAAATCAGAAAATGTGATTTTCTGGATTTTTTTTTCTCCTTTTGTTTCTCATAGTTGAGGTACATCTATGATGAAAATTACAGGCCTCTCTCATCTTTTTAAGTGGGAGAACTTGCACAATTGGTGGCTGACTAAATACTTTTTTGCCCCACTGTATATATATATTTATACTGTATATCTGACTCCTTAAATTGGCCTCTGTCACTTTAAGAAGCTTTTCCGACACTCCTCTTTCATCTCGTCCTCTCAACAATGCTTCTCCATGCCGTCCATTGATGCAGTTTACAACTGTTTTCTTGGAGCGTTGCAGTTTGATAAGCTCAGTAGTTCCACCAGGTGTTTGCCGATTGCTGCTGCCGCTAGTCTGGAGGAGCGGAGTGGGGAGATGAAGCTACAAGGAGGAGCCTTGGGGAAATGGGTGGGGGTACTGTTGGTTGCCACGGGAGATTCAAGGATTTCTCAAACATGCTAGATGGAGTCAATGTAACAAAGTGTTTGAGGGAATAACAATACAACATAATACAATTCTCAAAAAAGTACATTTTGCGTAGATGTCCATAAACTTGCATGGATTTTTATACTGAAATGGCTTTTTCTGTAAATCTGAATTGTTCCCAGAATATTTGCCCATTCACTTATTTGTATTTTTTTCCAAAGATCATATGTAAGATTTGAAAGAAAACGCAGCTCCTGATGCGTGAATTTGCAAAGCAGCCACTTCAGGAATGCCTTTTATTCTCCTTTGCGTTGATGTACTGCACTGCTTAAAAACTGTGGCCACGAATGGCTTGGAGCACAATCCCTTCTTAAATCCTGGAGACAAGATTCCTCCACATTTCATTTCTCTGAGACGCTCCTAAGTGAGGTGGCGGCACGTAAAACCAGCCTCAACTACCAGCTGTAATTTACATGCAAAATCCCACTCCCGTCCAACAGGGTTATAAACCACTTTATTGATTTTATACACTATTATTAAAAAAAGGAATGCAGATGTGCTCTGAATTTCAATAGCTGCTGTAAACTCAGAGGAACTCTGGGTTTAAATGCATCAAAAAGCAGGAGGTCACTAACTTTAGCCATCCTGAAGGCAGGAGATGCTCTTTACATTTATGCATCAAATATAATGTCAAACTACGATAAACCTGTTTGAGATACAAACGTGATGCCACTGTAGTCTTTTAAGATTGAAAAAACTTTCTTCTGCCATAAATGCCACCCTTCTTCTGTCTTTTGGGGTTTTTTGACATGAACGTTAATATTTAACTCTCTATCTGAGGCCCTTAAATTCAGAGAAGAGGTCTGACAGTGGAATATTTTCTGGAACATCTTCTTCTGTGAAAATTGGCAGCTGTCAGATGTTTTCCATCTCCGTGGATAAAACTTTCTCGCTGAAGAGTGAAGGATTTCAGATCGCGCGTTTTATGGTTTCGCACATCTTAATTTTCCCGTCTGGCAAACGACACGTGAAATTTGATTGCAATATTTTCCAAGTTTCCAAGAAATGTATCTTTCAAGGTCGAACAAGATTTAAAATATATATATATTTTATTTGACCTTTATTTATACAGGTTTTCTCATTGAGATCCTGGTCCTGTTTTGACGAAACAAACATATTTCAAACTTTCTCGCTTGTTTCCTGCCCTTTTACTTCTACCTTCTAATACAGAGGAGCTCAGGCTACTTTAACATCATGTCTCCTACTTCACTTCTACTTCTGCTGCAGAACTTGAAAGCTCCTCTTATTGACCGACTCCTCCAGCCTGGGTGCAGGGCCGCCTGCAGGATACTATCTGAGGCTACACACATAACTATCATTGCCGCATCTCCAACATGCATGAGCCGCACAAACCGAACCCACTCAAATATGATGCAGGAACGTGATGCGGATGGCACAGAAACAGCAGATCTGATCCACACGACGCCTCATGCGCCCCGTACAATGAGACACACACACACATGCACACTTATGTAAATTACATGAAATAATAAAGGCAGAAAAGCAAAGCCTTTCCATGTGATCCATGGGAGGAAGAGGACAGGGGTTCCCAGGTTCTGGTGGTTTATCTGAGACTTCCAGAGGAGGAGGAGATGAAGCGACGATGTTTTCTTAATTTCCACTTTTTTTGACAAACGTTTTGACTGGATTTAACTGCTAACTCTCTCAGCTTAGCTTGACGCTGGAGAAGTGCGCGGCAGGCGTCACGGTCAGTCAGTGGAAAGGCTATGGGGTGTCCCGTCAGCTCTTCAGTTACCAAACGGAGAAAAAACAACCTTGCAAAAGGTTCAGGCAGGGTTCAGTCAACCCCCCTTACAAGTCTGCTTATTCATTTTTAGCTGGCTTCACTGCATCGTCACATTTAGCTTACAGAAAGAGCGCCAAGCCGCCAAATAAAATAAACTGACCAATAACATTCAGGTTTAGGACGGACATGTTTTATCTGCTGTTATCTGCACAACCTTCTTTTATTTTTGCAATTTTTCACTTCTTATCTGTTTTTATCCACATTTTTCTTCCTTTACATTCCCCAGTTAAACATGTTTTAATAACTGTACAGCATTATTTCTGTTATGTTAAAACTTTGCCCTAAATGTTATATATTTTACCTTTGAGTGAATATGCATGATTCCACTTACTTTTGACTGTATTCTGGTAAATCAAGTTTTTTTCTATGTCCCTTTTCGGTGGTCGTGTCTCTTTTTTCCCACCTCCCTCACTTTAAATCCTACTCTCTACTTTCTTCCTTTGCTTGTATCCTTTTTATTTTCTTTTTTTGTTTTTCTTTTACAAAGAAGAGGAAACATGTACTTTTCTATTCCAAAAATTTAATCGGGAATCTCCAAAAAGGGGATTCAGAAGGTGCATTAATCTGATTTAAAATGGTTCCCTTTAAATCCACGGAGGGCAGAAAGGAAAGAATATGAAACCAGCAACACAGCTACTCTACTGGAGAGGAAAATACCTGCTGGGAATATCAGTTTTGCCCTAATCATGTTGTGTCACACACAAACAGAACAGCTATTTAGCTGCATTACATGATGCATAGCGCACATTGATTAAATGTGAAGCAGTACATTAATCATGCCCGATGTATGGTTCCTGCTTTCCCTCCGCCGTGCCATCAAAAGCCGGTGGAAAAGCGCCTTGAGCAAACCCAAGGCAGCAACATTAAGGGAGATATCATGATTTTACTTCGCTGACAAAGAGACTCAGGGGCGACATCACTTTTAAGAACAATTACTTTGAGTAAAGCCAGAATAATGAATGAAGGCTGCTTAAGCGGCGGAAAGATTTCCCTCGATTTTCTTTATGGCCGCTAAATTGTTATCAGATTTCTTCCCCACCTTCTTTTAATTACTGTTATCCGAACGTCCCCGACGATAAACGTACAGACAAGAACGCCTTCGAGTTCAAAAGATCATTTTAATTTCTTCGCCGTGTCTCGCCGGGCTCTGAGCCGTTACGTTCCTCAGCTTTCCCATTAAGCGGGAAAACTGCAGGTTTATGTTGGCGAGTCAACTTGGACCCATCAAATATTCAGCAGGTGCAGCGGTTCTCCACCCGGGTTCTGCTCTTCTACTCCACACACATGCTTTTGAAAACCTTAAAAACGTCACCGCGGTTTTATACATTCCTCATCTCTCTCTTCCTCTCGCCGACTGAACGCATGTTGCACATACCGGCTCTACGTGGCCAATAAAAATGTCAATTCGTGTAACTTAACGACGCCATGAAGCGATAGCTTTTAAGCTATGCAGCAAAAACACTTTAAAAGCATCTAATTCAGTGCCTTCAACGCTGACAGTTTAATTTGTCTTATAATCACTCAGAGCAGTTAAGCTGCGGCTCACAATTGTAGAAATTGCCTCAGTTTGCAAAGCCACGCTGTGTTGCAGAAGAACTCCTCATTACATGTGATTTTTTACTCAACAGGGTTCGGCAAAGTATTTGAGTGCCTGGAAATGTTCAAGTTTTCCTCTTTTTAAATGTTTGTCTTTATTTTACGTGATGAAACCAACAAAAAGTTGTGAATAATTGTAAACTACAATTCTTTTAAAAGTCTGAAAAGTGATTGAGACTCCTCAACAAATCCTACCCAAATGATTTTCTAATTGGTAAACAAGATCCACTTGTGTGTGTTAAATCTCTAAATCCAGCTGTTCTGTGAATGTCTCAGGTGATCAAGGAGAACTTTAAAGCAGGTTGAGGCTATAAAACAATATCTAAATGCTTTGAACATCAAATGGTGAAAAAGGTGATAAAATCGTCCAAAAATATAAAAAGATGAAGATCAATTTCGCAGCAAATTTTTGTCATTTCTACTAATTCAAGCAAAATGCATGTTCTTTTCACAGAAAAGGAGACCTAGGATGTGAAATACTGCGTTCTCCTGCTCTCAGTTTAATATAGACATCAATTAAAGACCTGCCACATCATCCTGCAGCAGCGCCGCCTGTTTCCCCGGCTCCCTCTGACTCTTTATCACAGCGTTTCAAACCGTTGTCAGATTCAGGCCCATCTTTCTCCCCAGCGCTCATTTCTTCTGTCTTAGATTTCTCATCCCTCAGCTCTGTAATTTTGTCTGCCTTTCCAGCCTTCTCTCACATTTTTTTCTGTTTTCATTTCATGCTTTGCTCCCATACAGTCTGAAAGCGAGAAAAAGTACCACTTATATGTAGCCAAAATCAAAAATCAAAATCAGAAGTTTAATCAGCATAAATACAATCATTCCTCCTGATACTTCAAATAGAAGCCACTTATATCAGGTAGAAAACATGAATAAATATACATATTTACATGCATCTTCAACATAAAAGAAAGAAAATGGCATTAAATTAAGGAAGCTATATAAAACAAGCTGATATATCTTGCTGAAAATGTGCTTTTGAGTTAGTTTGTTTCATGTCAAGTTTAATAAGACATTTGCTCTAGAAACTGGATCAAATTACTTTGAAGAATTTGTGTTTTTGCAGCGATGAAGTTCCTGTTTAACAGTTTAACTTGTTTATACAAACTATAATGGCTCAGATTTCAGTCTTATCTTGGTTAATAGAGAAATATCATTTCCAAATTCAGGCTTTTGTAAGCAATTAGATTTTCCTACGAGCAAAACTAAAGTGTGTTTGAACAATTGGGCAACTTTAACTTATTATTTATGTCTTGTGTCTTCCGTTAATTATCTGTGTTGCCAGGAGAACACTAGTAGATTTGTCTAAACTCTCTAAAGTCTTTATAAAAATAAAAAAAACTCTCATAATCCTGCCAAACGAGGATGTCTTGGGGGGTGGGAGGACATCCTCCATTAAATCCGAATTTTAAGTAGTATATGCTAGTTTTTCAGGAGTCACTGTCATTTTTCCTTGTTTTTTTTCTGCTGCACCATTAAAATCTGAGTTATATCTTTAGCCCCGTTTTGTTTTGAAGGACTGGGCTAAGGAGGAGTTCAGCGGCGGCTGCCCCGTCAATGTCATGGCACCCGGTCTGCTAACGTTTTACCATCCGAGCCTGAGGAAGCCCTGTGGCAGGTAATCACCCCACTGATGACAAACACAATCACACCTCTGCTTCTCCAACTCCTCCAAATGTCTCCACTTCTTCTGCACTCTCACTCGGACAAACCATGGAGAAGAAGAAGAAGAAGAAATCCTAAATCTTCCAAGAAATTTTTTGGAGTTTATTATTTAATGAGATTCGCTCGTTGGCTGCTGACAGGTTGAGAGATAGTCAGTGTATTTCCTGGTTGTTTATTCTATTCTTATACCACAGAAACCATTTTAATGCCTCCTCAACTCAAACACACGTGACATGAAGAGTGCCTTGAATTATAGCGCGCTTGTCCAGATAAAAAAAAAAGAGGTCATCAGAAGGTTTATTCCTTGAAGAAAATGTCCCATAATCCATTTCTAATGGCCTGTTCAAGGATGCACAGGACTGAGTAAACGAGAGCGACTGGAAGGTAAGGGGGTTCGGATAATGCATTTCTATAATGACATCCAGTCTGCGGGGAGCAGGGGAGGCTCATTGCGTAACGTGACTGAAACAGCAGCGAGGGGATGGCGACCCCTCATTGGCATTCTGTCCCTGCGTGACAAATGAATCCCCAGAGACGTGCTACGACCTTGACCGCGTCCAGCACCAGGAAGATTCCTCATTTAATTGCTGGAGAAATGACGACATTAGCCTGTAGATGTGCGGTTTGATTTGAGATCCTTTGTATCTCATTAGGGGCTACATTACGCTTTCTGTAATAAGGCTAATAGACTCGGACGGTTTGTCGGACGGCTTGGCTCGGAGATGTTTACAGAGAATGAAAGCACCTGTGGGATCCCATAGTGATTCTCCTAATCCTTGATTCGCAGTAACCCTGAGTTTAGACCTGCGGTAATGATGTTTCTGTTTTTTTAAAAAGATAAATCTACATTCGCCAAGGTTTAGATTCACTTCGCTGCTTCTTAGAAAATACCGTCACACACAGAGCAGCTGGAACAAACATTTAGTTTTATGCTTACTAATACCAACCCTGAACAGGAATCATACATGGAGAACCCCATGTATGATAGCTTTTTTGTTTGGTTTGTATTTCGTTCTAGTTCGTGTAAAGCACTTTGAACTGCCTTGTTGCTGAAAATGTGCCACTTAAATAAAAATACCTTTACCTTCTTCAAGTGTAGCAACACTATCCTAAATATTAAGGTATATTTGGTGTTAAAATAGGAAGTATTAATGTTTTTTGAGGGTGGTTTTAGTTATTTGAGGGTGGCTCTGGTTAGGGAACTGAACATTTAGTTCTGCTTCCAAAACAATGTGGGGAATCACAGTTAATTGATGATTTAATAATTGAAGTGAATACTTTTATACAAACCCGGCTGGTTTGGATCTCTCAGGATAAATTGCATTCAAAATCTTTTCTTCTGTGTGTTTTTCTTTGATAAAATCAAGTGCAGCCTGTATTTGGAAATGAATTATTAGCTTGGATATGACATTTATAACGCATATGTAGACATTACACCCATTATTTTTACATGCATTTGTCCATATCATGATATGTCATCTTTTTAAACTTCCCAAAGCCTCTTACAGATCATTTCCAGTTATCTCTGCTTTAATATCAAAACACTATCTGCAGACTAAGATATTGTACCCAAGCTTAGAAATAAATGTCTTCACGATATCCTTCCTTTACAAGGTTACAGCTCTATGCTTCGAATACCAAGAACAAGAGCTCCGCTGGGCTCCAAAATATGGGCAGGCCTTTACAGTGCATCAAAAATGTAAGAGTCGAGGTCTCCCAAGTGAACTGCAAGCAAAATGAAACGCACTGAGCCAAGAGCTAAACAAAACTTATACATTGAACAGCCAACAGCTGCTAAATGTTGCACAAATCTTTTGCAGCTTCTGGAATGAAAATTATTCAGTTGTACAATTTTCATGAAACACTTTCAGCACATTCTCTTCATGCCAACACGTTTGCTCCAAAACAAATGTAAAAGCAATTAAACGGAGTAACGGTAATGATTTGTTTTCAGGCATGTGGAGAAGCAAAAATGGTGAAACGGCTTGAAAGAAAGTTCAATGCAGAGGAATTTACTAAGGCAATATTTTACCAAGTGAGTGGAAATGTTCAAATTTAATCATGAATTTACAGAATTATCTGAAAAAGAAGACAATTCCACTGCCAGTTTTTGACCTCAACTCTAAGCGAACTTGGATTATGCCACTAAAGAGTAAGCACACCTGTTTGGAAGTGGCCTAGTCAAATTCACGGCTTTCTGTAATATATTTTTCCACAACACTGTGACCATAACACAGATATGATAATATAAGATAATATAAACCAAATGATTAGCACATCATTATTTAGTCCAAAAGTCAAACATTTTCTCTTTAGCACTGAAGGAATTGTACTTAAGAAGGACACTAATGAACCTGGCACTGTTAATTAAGTAGTGTCCAGTTTATCTGCATTCTGGGCTCTAATGAACAAACCTAATTACATCCTTTTGGTCAGACAATTTCCTTAACTTTACAGCAGAAAGCAAGAGTCAAAAACTGCAGTTTTATTTAAAGAGCTCCAATGTTGGCCTAAATATGCTGTAATTTTTCTATTACTCAAAAAATTGCTGCTTGTGATGCATTAAAATTCATAATTACTTCATAAATGTACATCTTTTCCTATATTTTTCACCCATGGAGGTCGCCATTTTTAAACAAGCTGGATTGGTGACAAGTTTTGATCCATTCTGTACTGGAATCTACAGAGTAAACACAGGAAGGCTAACTTCACCTGACTTTGTGTATCATATTGTGTTTGACTGGTGTAATTTTAGACAATGCCACACTGTGTCACTGTTGGCTGTAATAAAAAAAAACAAAACAAAAAAACAGTGAGGTGAATCTGGATGCTTCTAACACAAAAAAAGAAGAGCACAGTCTGACAGAACATCGAAGCCGAACAACTTCCAAAGAACAAAGAACTGTGCTCTCAACATTTCTCTCCAGAAGAGTTTGAGTCATTTCTATGAGCAAAACTGACGAAGCCTCTAACAGGTGGTCGTTTACTTAATGAGCTAAAAACAAATGAAGTGCCAACAGTTTCTATCCACAAAGCGCCTAAACCCTGCTGCCGCTGGAGCGAAAAATCCTGGGAGAAACATCTGACAAACCACACCGGTAGCTCTTTAAATGGAGCTCTGCGCCGCCCCAACGAAGACTGGACCAGACACAGGGCTATAGAAGTACTTACACAGCTGGACCAGAGCACAACACAACTTCCGAAGGACCTACATTTTTTTTATTTCAACATTTCTCTGCAGAAGACGTTGAGTCATTTGTACGAGCAAATATGACAAAGGTTCCAACGGGTGATCTTTACCTTAGCAGCTAAATCCCACTGCCACCAGAGCGCTGGAAGCTCTTTGAATGCTAATGGATCTGTACACCAGTAATACAGGTACCACTACTGCTGCCCCAATGAAGACCGGACCAGACATAGAGCTACAGAAGTACTTACCGACCAGAAGTATGTGTCATTCATTGTTTTGTTTATGAAGCTGAAGGCAGCAGCAGCAGCAAACACCACCTCCTTTGGCCAACTCTGTCCACTTCCTGCGTTTGGTCCTCCTCATCTTTATGAGGAGGACCAAAGATTCCTACATTCCAACGGGAACGTAGGAATCTTGTGATTCCTACGTTCCCATTGATTTCAATGCGCTCCGGTTAATTTTGAAAAGGCTTAATGACTTTACTCATGCTGCTTTGGCTGGACGCCATTAGTCCAGTTGGACCATTAGGCATCATTTACCTACAATTCATTGCAGCATGAACAACATGGCGATGTTCGTGTGACAATATTTTTTTTTATTTATAATAATTAAGCCCCCTACAGTATTATTACTGTATTGTTTTTTCATCTAAAATAAATATTTCTCAAAGTCTGTTGTTACAACTAATTATATATATTCAGACTAAATACAGAATGAATGGATTTACTTTTCACAGCTGTGTGATGGACGATGTATATAATTCTGTCCCTGGGGGTCGTCAGGTAACCTGTGGAAGACTTTAACAAGCAGCACACTTGCAAACAAAGCTTCTTAACATTTCCCCCAAAGTTCAAGGTGTTCTGTTGATGAAGTCCCTTGTTGAGCCTATTAGGAAATAAAAATGCTTAGAAAAACATCCTCACTGCAACTTACTGACCATATGTTTACATGGCTACTCTCCGTTTTTATTCATCTTGATCCTGTTTTGTACTCCTGTAGCGTTTCTCTTACATCCAGCTGCACCGCCGCAGACGAGATGGCAAAGCTGTTTGCAGCAGAGACCGCAAACTCCCTGTTCAGAAAATATAAATTAATCATAGCCAGACGTTGTGGGGGTGGCTTTCGGACTACAGGTTAGTTTTGTGGTCTGGTGTCGGTCTGCACTCATGAGAATTAATTTGTCCCTTACCTTACCTCTTTCCTTTAAATAATAAATCAAATGAGTGTCCTCTTTTTTTATTCTGGCTACAGAGATGATGCATAAGCAAGAATAGAAGGCGTCCTCTTGAGAATTCGCAGCAAAAAAAATTCAGATTATACACAAACACACATTGCACAGCTGCTGTAGAGTTAGCTGCAACAGTTGCTCACATGGGAAGCTAACTTGTGCTCTGACTTAGACCAATCAAGTGTGAAGAGAGCCGGATTGGCTCCGACAGCTAGTTTTGGGAAAGGAGGTAAAATACGCTACAGAATGCATGCAAATGATCTGCATATGATGAAAACAGTCATCTGTGAGAAAACCAACAGAGGCGCGGCTGCCAGCGTGCTGATGGAGGCAGCATGTTCCTGCCCCAGGGCATGTGAACCACTCACCATCAGGGGGATAGATTTTCCTTTTCATCGTTTGCTGTGTTTTCGCAGGTGGAAGAAAATATTTGCACTGCGGTTATTAAGTCATCACCGCTACATTTCGACTCGGGCGCTTTCTGTTAAGCACTTTAACAGGCTCTGACTGACTGGAGCCAACCTCAAAGGGAAATCAGTCGAGGCAAAACCATCATAATAAGAATTGATTTCTGCTACAAAAACATGGAAACACTTTTGATTATATACCATCGGAGCAGAAAGTTCTGTGGAGTTCGAGACAGTCTACAGCTTTATTCATTTTCACTTTATTAACTCCAAGTCATGCACAGAAAAGGGCAACTTCTCACCATTTTGCTTTATTAACAACACACACTGACATGAACGACCTCGAAGGTCCTGCAGTACTTTAATAACGACAGACTTGATTTTACTTGTGCCGTTAGTTATAGAAACAAAACTTCATTGTGAATCATAATGATGCATAAAGATGGTAATCAAAGAGGATTTGAGGAAGGACAAAGACTTCAGCATGAGTACTACTAACTAACCTGAACACAAGTGAAAGGGAAAGGAATGAATAGAGATTTTTATTAAAAAAGACATTCATCATTCAAAAGTGTTCATTGCCTTTGAAATGTAGATTTTGTGTTTTTAAAACCACACACTTCAATATATTCATTGGGATTTTATGTAATAATAGACACAAATTAGTGGACTATTGTAAATAGTCAAGGATACATGGGTGGTAAAATGTATTTTTCATAATCAAGGAACCTTTTCCTTCAGTTGCTATAAAATTCAGTATATACCAAACATAACTTAAAAGAAATTTGAGTTTGCGATTTGACATCTTGAAATTGGTCTCTGTCACTTTAAGAAGCTTCTGCTCTTTCCGAGGCTCAGTACATAATCACAGCGCGTCTCTGTTATGCTGTTTACAATCATTTTTATTAGCTTTGGGCTGAGAAGTAGTTCCTATGATGAGCTCAGGAGACATGCAGGTCCACCAGGTGTTTGCTGCTGCCGCTAGTCTGGAGGGGCTGAGTGGGAAATTCAAAAATGTGGTTTCACAAAACATTCAACTGATAATTGGTCACTCAGAAACGTTTTTCAACCACATTTCTTCTTCATAGATTATCTGTCAGTGTGATGGTCAGTTCTTAACCCAATTATACTAGTTTGACCATTTTCCTTAGATGTTTTCTCAGCTTTATGCCAATAATTTCAGCATCTTTTCCATGACCACAGGATGTCTCTCCTCATCACTATTTATGAAAGGAGAAGCTACTCATTACATCAAAGTGTTGCCAGCTGGAAGACTGTTGTTTAGACAGCATGAGTGTCTTCAGTCTGAATTTAGATGGAATGAAAAAAACAAACTTTTTTTTTTGTTTCTTTTGCTGGACTTACCTTGTCAGCAGTTTAAATGGAAAATTAGATATTCTCAACTTACTACTTCCAACCTTTGTGCACTAAACATATGTTAAAATAAGACGATGTCAGGTTTTTACTCCCAGTATCTGCTGTTGCTAGCTTGAACCGGCTTTTTAACAGTAATTTATCTAACTTCTGGAGGAGTAAATCAACATTTCAAGTTGCCAATGGTCCAGCTGAACGCAGCGGGTTCTGTCACCAACTAATTGGTTGCAAGTATGTATTATTTCAGCTATTTGGCACGACAACAATTTAAACCAGGAAAAGATGGTTCACAGATTTTACTCAAAGACAACAGAGCATGTACTCTTGCAAAAATAATATTACTTGCTGTTTCACCTTTTTTTGTGACTTGAAAAGAGTTCAGAGGAAGAACCTTTTTGCCCAGAGGGCAGAAGGAAGGAGACGGGATGTAAAGGTGAAGCATGTTGTCCCATCGGTGGCACATTAATTAAAACGAAAAGAGACAGATTTCTCTGCAGCAACAGAGCAGCAGAGGACATATGAAGTGGATAATAACTGATTTGGTGGGTTTTGCTTGTAGCATCTCCAGCTGGGCGTATACACGGAAATATTTTCCAGACTCATGCACAGTGTGTGTGTGTGTGTGTGTGTGTGTGTGTGTGTGTGTGTGTGTGTGCGTGTGTGTGTGTGTGTTACATGCTGCTGTATGTTTCATACTGCATGTGATTGCATGGTAGAGGTGGGTGGATCAATTAGAAATATCAATATCATCAATACCATGTCGGTATCAGTATTGGATTGATACTAGTGTAAGAGGAAAAATTTATGCTTTTTCCTCTTAAATTACTTCATTTTTCTACTGGAATTTCTCAAATCTGCCCTGAAAAAGGTTTTGTTTTGCTCTTCAGTAGTATTTTTTTTTTAGAATGCCTAAAAAGGTATTTTGCTTTTCTGTTGTATTTATCATTTCACTCTTATTGAATAATTTTGTAGAAGGCTATAAAGTCTGTCCCTATTCTCTTTGACAAAAAATGTCAAACCTAAATAATAAAACGTCATATTGTCGATAAGGGCCGTATCAACAACACTGACTCTATATTCACGTCATCAGATCAATACCACAATACTTTCATGTCTGTTTCATGGTTATGCTCTGACATCTTGCAAATCTATAAGACCCTGTTTCACATTTTACTTTTCTCAACGGATATTATTGGGAATTTATGCCACTAACTCAAAGTAGTGCATAATTGTGAAGCTGTTTGCAGCCTGTAGTAGTTTATTTTACACAATCCCTCCATATTTACCTCAATCCATCTTTCCATCAAAGCTGACCAAGTTGCAGCCACCACCGTGCTTCACCATAGGAGTGTCACCTTCAGGGTTTTGTACACTATTAGTTTTCCTTGACATATTTTCTGGCACAAAGTCAAAACTTTCTATTTTGGTTTGTCTAATCTGACCAGAACAATCTGCTTAATGAATTTCTTCTTCTTCTTCTTTCAACATTTGTCATTTTTTCTTTCTGAATAATGGATGTTGTGAATTTGCTTCCTGTATGTTGCCAGCAGTGTGTTCATGTCTGCAGCCCTCGGTCGACACGTAGAAGGAGCAGCAGCATATTCTGCTTTCCTGCACTGAACAAGCTCATCCTAATGAGCTGAGCATGTTGAACACAAAACAAATAAAGGGCGAAGTTGGCGACCGTATCAGGCTAGAAATGTTCTCAGTTGTTCCAGTTCTGTGTCACATTGTTGAATGTTTCTGTCTGAGCTGTGCTTCTGCAAAGTAGGTTAATTTGAGATTCAGATCTGGCCTGAGGTGTAAATGTGTGTCTGATTTTCTGGAATTGACCTGTAAAAGACAGATGGTAATTAGTCTCAGCCTTTAAAAAAAAAAAGCTGCTTTAATTTGTT
Organism: Poecilia reticulata; assembly: GCF_904066995.2. Taxonomy (NCBI): domain Eukaryota; kingdom Metazoa; phylum Chordata; class Actinopteri; order Cyprinodontiformes; family Poeciliidae; genus Poecilia; species Poecilia reticulata. The sequence goes on from NC_088841.1 coordinate 22,160,698, forward strand.
CTTACCTTCTTCTCCACTGGTTTTATGAAATCTTATTCTGTTTTGTACTGATCTGCAGTTATTTGCCATGACTTGAGGTCAAGATGTGAAGTTCGCTCACCAAATGATTGTGGTTAAAAATAATGAGTAAGTGGCTTAAAACCTGGTCACATCAAGAGTTATTGTTCTTATTTTATTGAAAATGACGAATCTGCAAATAAATCCAGCTGATAGAAATGGGTAAAAAAATCATATTTAATGGTACCACAGCAAATTGAACGTATTTTTCTTTTATTGTGCTTCTAAATTGCAAATAACCCTAAAATGATGCTACAAACACATGTAGTGAAGAACAACTTTTAGTTTTATTTTTTATTTGATATCTGGAATTTGTAAATAACTCAAAAGACCCTCGACTTGTTTGCGGTTTTGTCACATTTATAAAACATTAACACTTCTAATTAGTTAAGAAACTAATACTTTCATTTCAGGTTGGATATATTGAGATGTTATTGTTTAGTGGGTGAAGTGTTTCTCAGAATGAAAAACTTTGAGAAACTGGATTATGGAATATTCTAACAAAAGCCACAAGCTTGAAAATATAATCATATTTACTAAAGTAACTATAGTTTATTGAGATCTCCCTGTAATTGTGATTCTAAATGTGCTGATTTGAGTGTAAAAGCAAAGACAAAATGCTTTGTGACGATTTAAAGAGGTTTCTGGGTTCACAGGATCCACTGGGCCGGCACAGAGACCGCCACCCAATGGTGCGGCTACATGAGCGGCGCCGTGCAGGCGGGGCAGCGGGCCGCGCTGGAGGTTCTGGCTGAAGTCAGCCATGTTGTCCTGACGGCGGAGGAGCAGGAATCTCTGATCCAGGGTCAAACTCTCCACCGAAAGCCGACCGCGCTGTCTGCGCTGCTCAAGAGGCTCAGCAGGAAGTCCGTGTTGGTACCGGCGCTGACGATAAGCGCTGCTCTGCTGCTGGTCCGGAAACGAGACGTTCTGATGAAGATCCAAACTTACGTAGGAGCTTTCTGAGCGACGAAGCGATACTGTAAGAACATCGTCAGTTAAATTTGTTTGTGTTTGTGAAGTTAAGGCTTAATGTTTCTAAAACTTCTCAATCTGAAGAACAAAATAATGAATTTATTTTGAATTAATACTTCAAATAAATAAATTAGTTAGCAAACGTCAACCATTTAATATTTGCATATTGATATATTTAATTCATTCTGGAACGTAGCTCCAAATTATTTAAATGTGGAGCATTTCTGAAACATTCGAAATAAAAAGCAGCTTCTGAGGCTAAGGTAGCTAGCCACAATGGGATTGGCTGGTCGCGTTTGCAAACCAGCCAATCCGGTGGCACCGTTCACTTTCCTTGGTGGTGATTGGCTGGAAGATCGTAAATAAGGAAAACCACAGATATTAGTTTCTTCAGTAGAACCAAGATGGTTTTTGTTGTGTGTATTGATGCATATTCAGGTGTGTTTGGGGTTTAAATGGTTAAAATATGAAGTTATCAGCATTTTAAAGGGGGTTTAAGAGGCGGCTGCAAAATATGATTTAAAAAACACACCGACTTTCTGTCACTTCTGAGTTTATTGACTTTTTATTAGTTTTATCACCTACTTGATATTTTCATTTGTTTACTCGTTTCTCACCAGTTAATTTCAGTAGTTGCTTTTATTAGACTGTTCATCTTTTCTCTAATGTTATTTTACCAGATTTGATTTGATTTTTGCTCTTCATTACCTCAGTGACTTTAAACCATCCACACACTAATTCAATAATAAGAAAATAATCAAAACGGCTATAATTAAGACAGCTTAAAAGTCTAAGAAATACCAGAGGCTTACTAGGTTTTCAGAAGCTGAATGGAAAGAGATTTAATAGATTTATTTAACTTCTTGTGCCTAACTTTAGCCTAATGTAGAAAAGGAGTAGAAGCAGATGAAATTAAAATTTTCCAGACTTCCCTGCAGAGGAATTGAAAAGGGATGGCACAGCAAATAGGCTTTTAATTTAATGTGAATATATAAACATTTTTGTAACCTTTCAAATAAAATATCCATGTTTATTAATACAAAATAAACAGTAAACGCTCATTTGAGCATAAGCATTAGCTCACATACTGCAGAACTCTAAGAATCTGTTTCCAGTCTCTGAAATCTTTCTTTAAATACAAAAAACAAGCAGTACAACTATTAGGGTAGCATTAATTTATAATATTACTCAAGTAAAAGAATAGTAAAGAATGCTGTACATTTCCCCCAAAAAAGTTACTCAAGTAAATGTAACCAGTTCTCCCTCTGAATAGACAATATTAGTATCTTATTTGGTGTCATAATGACACTTTTACTGCAAAGTTGCATGAAAAGTCCATTAAAAGTGTAAACTTTGCATTATTTGGTCAATAATTACACTTTTAATGCAAAGTTCTGTTAAAATTTGAATAGAAAGGAAATTAGAAAAATCAACTTTGCATTAAAATTGTCATTATTTACCGAATGACACTTTATGACAACACTCATAAATATTGGTGAAGACTCCTTCGTGTTTATGACTGGTGTTTGTCCCCACTTCAAATAAGGTGTTATCGTTTATACTTGCTAAGAAGTTTAACTTGATCTGTTGGCATGAACTAGTCATCATTTAGCTAACATTATCTGCACCAGCATGCAGATCTGCACAGCAACATGTCTCAGGTTTGGCGTTAGCATCTTAGCGCTCATGTTGCGTTTAAAGCTGGAAAAAAGACAGAGGGCACAGAAACAGGAAGTGCAGAAGTCGTTACTGTATCAAATTGAGACAGGAATAACGGAAAGTTTGCCTCTCTGAAGTAAAACTGCATCCGACCAATTGCTGAACCATTTGAGGCACAGACTCACTTTCCACCGGTTTCTGTTTGAAAACCAGGAACCTTCTCCAATGTTCTCCTGAAGTTGCAGCTTGAAGACACTAACAGAATCACATCATCTGCAAAAAGTTGAGAAACTGCCCATGAAAACCACAAAGAAAGACCTGGTTTAATCGAAACTGCACAGGAAAAAATCTGATTTGCTAACAATGATGCATCCAAACTGACCAGGACTTGAGAGATGTCTTCAGCCTCTCTGAGAAGGGAAACAAAAGGAGAACCATTCCAGAAACGCAATCTCCACTCTACTTAATGTAAAGTTTGTATTTAAACTCAGTTTCTTTGAAAAGAAGGTTTCAGAAATCCTCCAAAATCCTCACTTACCAGGGATAATCCCATAAACCAATCACTTCACCCTTAATTAGCTTAGAGGTGACATTGTCTTGACACTTGAGGCTTATAATTCACTTTCGTTGAGTCAACACAGACACACACTCACTGATATCCAATTACATTAAAATTCAAGGCCAATGTAGCCATTATGAATAATTAAACCTCAACTTTGTGCTAAAACTGATCGACTCTGGTTGATTCCAGAGATTTAAAATAACTTAGCGATGTCCTAATTCAGCCCTGCATCCAATAAACCAGAACAAGATGAATGATTTGTTCCTGCCTTAAAATCTGAATTACATGCTAATGAGGGGATTCAGCTTTTTGATTCTCATGAGTTTAGAGAATTGATTCATGTAAAATATACATTAAATTGGCTGTAAATCATTGTTTTTTAAGCTTTTCTGCACAATTTCCACTCGAAATAAAATAAAACGATTGCAATGTTTTCGATTCTTTCATTATTTTCGTGCAAAAATTGCAGAAATCCTTGAGATTATCTTCCTACTGCTTGGTCTGAAACCACCTCAGACTCCTCGTGTTGAAACAGGTTTGCGGAGAGGCGACGGAGCCCAACACGGCTTCACAGATTGCCATAAAAACTGCATGAGCGGCTTGGAGCGCAGCCACAGGCCCATTTGTGCGGCTTCAAAACACCAGCAGATATTTGAATGAGTGTAAGATGGATTAACTCGTCACGCAGTAATAACATCTCCGGCTAAGTGATTTAATCAATATTACTAGATTGCGCAGTCGATTGAAAGGATTTTTGTCGGCCCGTATGTCTCCTCTAGAGAGCAACTCAAAAGCTCACTAATCACCATGAATCCCGCAGCACCACGGATCATCGCTATTTGTCTGTTTTCGCAGGTTTGAGCTGAATTAAGAGCCTCTGCGAGCCACGCTGGAGGATGGGTATCATCTCAGAAGTTGTTTTTATGGTTTGAAGAAGTAAAATAATGGATACAAAATACACCCATTGCTTTTCTGACTTGACCCTGAAATAAAAATCTCACACTTTTCCCCTCGTCCCAACAGCATAATTAGAAACTTCAAGATAACAGCTGTGTGATTAAATGAGATTTTATCAATCAAGTCAAAGCAGTTTTTATCAGCATGAAGAAATGTTCAGTATTATGTAGCTTTAAGAAGTACTAATCGAGTGCAGAGACAGATACTTATTGAAATTTTAACCGTTTCTTATTGGCAGAGGCGGTCCTGACCTGTTTGGGGCCCTGGGTGAACCACCTTTATATGAAATTAGAATATTAAGCTGGCATAATGTAAATTACAGTACACTGTAATCAATATTAACGTTTACTAAATTTTAATGCTTAAGAACTTTAGCACATAAGCAAACAAACAAAATAATCTTCAAACCTTAACTTAAATAATTAACTTTAGAACAATACTTTTCCTTAATGCTTATTTCTTTGTGTGCTTTATTCTTTGAATAAAACACACAACATAGCTTCACAAACTTCTGCTAGTTTGGGGAAAACCAATCTGTCCCACGGTTCAACCTGCCTGCATGCCTTCAAGACAATACACTGGGCAAATTGACCCTCCTCCCCTGTCAGACACTGAGAAGGGCAAATTAACCCACGAGTGTGCACCAGAGATCACAGAGTGAAACAGACTCAGAGTCATAAAAACTTTCTCTAACATCCATTTAGCTACATTTTCAGGGAACATTTCTGAGTCCTTGGTTGACCTCTGACCTGATTTTGACAACTGCCACTGCTTATTTGGGTAGTTTTACATTCACAATCTTGATGTGGCCCCAAATGAAACGTTCCCCTCTCACCTGGTATTTTTCCCAAAATGCACTGCACTCCTGCTTTCAGCTACAAAGCTACAATTTTTGCAAAATGGTAAGAATTCATTGAAAGGTAAAATTACAGCTTACCTGATGAATATGAGCTTTTCCTGAAAACCTGAAGGCCAATTTCAGCTTTCGTCGTGTGCAAAGTAGCAATGAAGCAGCTTTTAGACGTATTCACCCAAAGATTAAGATTAGAAAAATGCTTCTAAATGGCTACGTGGCATCTATATCCCATGTTTTATTTATTTCACAGTTAAAAGGAGAATAATAAGGATTTTACAGCCACAGCCGATGGGCCTGAAAACACACAAAAAGAATTTATTCATATCAAATCCTAGAGGAAGATGGTTTTGTTGATAAAGTTGATGCTCCCTTTTTTTAGGATAAAATGCACTAATGAATTTTTCATACACTTTCAAAGGCTTTATAGAAAAGAAGAGCGTTTAGCATTTTATGCAGCCACATTTAGCTCCAGCAGGCAGCCTCCATGTGACTCCTTCAGATGGATAGATAGATAGAAGGAGCGTCTTCTGTAAGTCAGGTTGCTGTAATTACTGTGGCCTCTGTAAACAACAGTCAAAGCGCTTGTGTTAGTGTTTGCCCTCCGGCTCCAGCGCCGACTTTAAAAATTCATCCTCTGCAGTGGAGGGTAATCAGTGTTTGTGACCATAAACAACTCTTTTAACAGATTACACATGCAGCCCATTTCGTAAAAGCTGCAGATTCTTCTTTTGTGCCATGTTTTTTTTTTTACTTTCATCTAGACATAACAGTCTTCTAAAACGAGTCTCTCTTCTGCAGTCCTTGCAAAACTGGATGAAGTATTGTTTTTAATTTGTGTCAGAGTAATGCCAGCGAAGCAAGGCTGCAGCTCCAGCCGTTTGTTTTAGATTGCATTTCGCTTTGTTTTCATGTTTCATTGTTATGCGTACATCTAAACTGGTAATTATTTACACAAATTAACAAATCAAAAAAAATATAAAAAATAATCTGAAAAGTGAAATGAAATAATACATAAACATTTTGTTAATAAAAGGTAGTTAGGGTTTTATTAAAAATGTGTCAAGATAAAATCATGATTTTTAGAACTAAAATCATTCTTAATAACTGAAGAAAATAAGAAAATCCACATTAGTTCTGTTTCTATTTTTCATTTAATCCACCTGTCGTCTCATGGTGATGCTCAGGAGGAGCGCTGCAGATGTCACAGTCGGACAGCAGCGAAGTGAGGTTGTCCCGTCAGACCGTCAGTTCCCGAAACCACACACCAAAAGAAATGTCATAAAAACTCAGGTGGGATCAGTGTGTGACTGCACACAGAGTAAAAAGGGTTAAAAAACTGAAAGAACAGTATTATTTATTCTTTTTGAGAGCACTTTATTGCTTATTTTGAATCCACAGCAGGCGGCTAATATGACAAATATGTGATTTTTTTCTTGACGCAAGAGAAAAATCTTCTGTAGTTAAAATAATATTTTTTTAATAATATAATTTTTTTTTCCTCAACAAAATCAGGTAAAGTATGACCTTATATATGAATGCATTTAGCTAAGTACAGCTGGAGTTTGCCACCTACACGGCTTAATTTACACTTCTTACAGTATTTCTCTGCAGCTTTACATTCTTCCAGCTAAAAAGCTCTGTTGTGGCTTCATGCTGTCTTTTTTAGCATTAAACAGTCTCCACCACCCACTGCCCAGCGAACAGCAGTCTGATTTCATTGCTTTTTGGTCAACAGAGTCAAGGCTGAGTCATAAAAAGCGCTGTCATCTCCAACACCATTTTTAACAAATCCCATTTCAACCTGGGGGTCAAACTCAGAACAGCCAATGAGCAACAAGGTGCACAAAGCTGTTCAGCTGCCGGGCGTTCAGATGAATTCAGAGAGAAGCCCATCTCTGGTATAAACAACACACGTCGCCTGAGCAGCCGCGGCTCCGTGGAGCAACACTAATACCTTCGCCATCTGGTACCAAGGACGGCGACTCGTAGACAAAACATGGGAGTAAACAAGCCCAGTGCGTGTTGGCGATTTAAAAGTGAATCCGTGCTCGAGCGAGAGCGAAATAATGGAGTTGGATGAAAACAAGCTTCACTCACCCTGAAAATAGCTGAAGGCGCATGAAGTCTGAGCTTAGCTGTGTGAAGATAGCATCTTTCCCCTCATTAGCACAGTTACTGTAAGTTCTCTGCTTCATAAGAGACAAATATTCTATAGAAAGATGGAGCCAGAGTGACCAGAAAAGCTCCAGTTGTCATTTTCAGTCCTTGTTTCATTAAAGCTGCAGTAAGTAACTCTTACAAAAGTTTATTTTTTACATATTTGTTAAAACTGTCACTTTGTCAGGACTGACAAATGGACTCAAATAGAATATGAAAAAAGTTAAGTTCCTCTGCTTTCTGCCATATGTGGTAAATCCAAAATATTGTTACCAAGTTGGTAATATCAATACTTTAATTTCAGATCAATCTCAACTATACAGTAAAAGGACTTTGCTTTGATTTGCATTTGATTTTTGCATTTATTTTGGAACCACTGCACACATTTGTTCATGGAGACATTTTACAAAAGTATTTTTTTCTACACCTTTAAACTTTATTAAAATTTTGTCCTGGGTTTTAACAAAGTAAGTCGAAGTAAAAACCATTAAAAAACGGCTCAAAGTTAGAAGTTTGTTGATGTGTGGATGGACAAATGGGTCCAAATTTCTCAGAACTACAACACAACTGCTGCTTTAAAAAAAAAATAACAGCAAGGCTGAGTGACGTAGTTGACAACTTTAACATCTAGATGTGATGTTATAGAAATAAAATGACCCACACACCAACTGATGTCTCAAGTGTTTAAATTAGCTAATCAATCGCCGTTGTGTTAGCTTAGCTAATAGCAGCGGTAGCTAACCCACCACACGGATCGCTTAAAAAAATAAGCATCAAACCTAAGAGGATAAAACTGTAACAGACTGAATGTTCTGTCCTGTGTGTGGAAAATGTTTGAGTGTTTTTGGTGTTGAAACCTGATGCATAAAGTGGCGTTGTCATCAGTTGCCATGGCAACGGCCTGCATGTAATGTAGCCGACACAGAGTGAGAACAACAGCGGTTTAGAGTTGTTCTTTAATGGTTTTTCTGCTGTATTTTCCCCTTTTCCTGTGGCAGGTGGCGCTAAATCAATGATACCTTCATCTGCAGGTTTCATTTAGTTAACAGCGCGGCTACGAATAGCATGTAAAAGAATCGTCTTTTTGGCCTCCAGCGTCATCTAACTATGTTATTATAACCAATAACATGCAGGGAGTCCATAGGTTGAAAACGTGATATTCTTCTTTAAAAGCTGTATTTTTGCTTTTACCTTTACTTTGTCTCTTTTCTTCTCCCATTACCTTGGTGTGAATCTCAGCTTGTCTGTCACTTTTCTTCTGGTGTTTCTGAATTTCCTCCTTAAGGGACAATAAAGATTATTTCTAGCTTAAAAGATGCTGGAATATGACCTTCAACATCAGGCGTTTTATTAATTAAAGCTTCATCTTACCTCATATTTTTTATGACTATATGTCTTAAAATTGTTAAATGTTGAAGGAAAATGTGAAGATGTCTGCGAGATGAAATTATTCGAGCATGTTTTAATTGACAGGCTGGATGTAACTGTAGTCAAAACAATTCACAGACAATCTATTATTTTTGGAAGCCTGAGGTTTCAGTCCTTTCGTCTCTTGTCTTTAGTTTTAACATCAGAATTGTAATAAAATGTGAATTTTGTCTGGTTCTGATAATCACATTTTTTCTATTACTTTTGTGCTTCAAAATGTTTTGTTATAAAGGTCAGATATGAACACAAAACATCACAACCGATGAATAAAATGTTTGGTTTTGGTCTAGTCCAATTCTCTTGTGTCAAAGTAAAGGTTACAGCTTGAGTTCAAATGAAGTTAAATAGAGTTTAAAACATGTTTTATTTGTTCTTGGAAAGACTTTCAAAGATTCTGGGAATGTGGTTTTCTAGAATCTTTGCAGAGCACCTATTAAAAAAAATATGTTCAACATCAATATGAAGATTGAAAATATTCATCAAAAATAACATTGATACTAAAATTCTCTAAAACAAATTAAGACATTTCCAAGCTCTTTATATTTGCATAACAGTTTTAACAGATGAATGTTGAACCAGAGCTGAGTTGTGGAAGATGTATAATATTTGACATATTTAGTTCTGAACAGAAATTAATGTTATTTTTTAACTCTTTCTGAAAACAAATGGTTCCAGAGGTTCCTGTGAGGTCAACCAGCCGTGAAGCTGCTCTGATCGTTTAAATTAGAAGAATTTTAAAATAACACCGACTTCAGCAGGATTAATTATTCCTTTTTTTCTTTCTGTTTCTAATTTTGCCGACACATCAAAGCCGTTCGCACTTTATGAAACTAAGTAGGCAAAACAAGGCAAATTAATCCATTCAAAATCTTTTCTTTGGAGAAAAATAAAAGCAAGTGTTTGGATTTTAACCTTTTTTTGTTATAAAAGACAACTAAATGTCCAGAGATGCTATAAAATCCGTATTTTTGTCAACTTTAAATTCCTTTTTTTCAGTCATATTTGCATTTGTCTCACTACATTTTACACAAATCAACAACTTAACAGAAACAAAGTTTTCTCACATGATGTTGAGCTTTTATTCAGTTTTATTTCCTCTTGTAAACAGTTAATTCATGCATTATTGACTTTCTTTATGCTCCTTTTCATTGAATTGATGAACTGGTTTTAAAAAATTATGTTTGTATTTTCTTGTAAATGTGATTGAGTTGAACCAAAGCTGCAGTTTCTCATCAGCCTGGCACAGTCAAAGTTTTCATTTAGGCTAAATTTGAATAATTTAAACTGATTTCTTTGTTGCTGTGGATCATTTCTGATGCGGTTCTGGTTTGAATAGTGCAGGTATTTTGGAATCAAGGGTGTGAAATTCACCACATTGCATCAGGATGATTAGTTATTTTTTTAAATTAACCATATCGTCTAATTTTTCCTTCTCTGTTTTTTCCGTATCAAACAAACATTCTGACTGGAAACATTTTATGTTCAGTTAAATAAAATATTACCAATGCCAAAAAACAAAACTTTTAAACCTAATTGTGGACTGCAGAGACTTTAACTGCCTTGGATACATAGATGATCCACGTTTTAATGACAAACCATCTCTCTGAAGTTCAATAAGTGAAGTTCCTTCCTTTTGCAAACCTAAAACAGAAAATGACATTTGTCTCATTGACTTTTTTATTATTTATGATCATCCTTTCAGTAAACCTGAGTGAGAAGAACATATATTTTTCAGTGGATCATCATCTCTACCTCAACACAATGTTGAATATGAAAGGGTGAATTAAAGTTCACACTTCCATTTCTGTAATTTAGAAAAAAGCATCTTGTGTAATTAACATAATTAAAATAGAGCATTTATGCATTAACAGTTCAGTTTCATTCAAATCACAAAGCATCATTTATTTACAGAGACTTTATAATTATTTTTGTTTGTTGTTTCTGACGTTTTCTTTATTTTGGACATTTAAAATGTCTTCTAGTTTAGAATTTATCTTGTTCAAATACACCATTACCATTATATTACTTGAAAATGGTCTCAAAATAATATTATTGTTCATCACAACAACATCTGGGACAATTTATCATCCAGCAAAATGTGTTACTGTGATTGTAGCAACAGACGTATTTTATTTGGACTTTGTGACATTCAGACCAACAAAAAGTAATAAATAATGGAGAGGAGAAAATAATTATGCATGCATTTCATTTTTCTTTCCAAATAAAAATAAGAAAAAGAAGTGGAAGAAGAGGGTCGACCGCAACGATTTGGTCCTAAGCTTTCAGATTTTTATGTCCAATAAATGTTGCAAAACATGCATCATTTTTCATCCAATTCAAAATTAATTCTGCTTTGTGTTGGTCTATCATGAAATTAAAATAAAAGGCAAATACTATCACACAGGATTCAACTGTTGCGTAAAACTCAGGAGGCAGGAATCGCTATAAAAGTCGTGACCTGAATCTCGATCAGAAATGTATCAAACCCATCCGGTGAATTTAACGTGACCTTATTACCAACGAGGTTAAAACGTGGAGCAGGTCGAAAAAGATTTAGAAGTTGGATAACATCAAGTGTATTTTATCATGTTAGAAAAAAAAAGAAACATTTATCCTCATCATTCTTTGTACATTTTCTCTCTGCTTTTCAAGCCCAACATTTCAGCGGCAACTCAAAACTCTTAATTCCACTATCAAGTTGCATAATCCGCTAACAGTCGGGCTGCTTTGCTCCGTAAAGCTCCGTGGAGGAGAAAAATCTGAGAACTCCTCAGAAAGTTGTTGCATAAGTATTTGGACTCACACTGGCTTATTTCACATCCCTCCTCTGTCAAATGAGGGTTTTCCCAAGAAAGAGGTTTAGCATCTGCAAAGATCATGAGATTTGCTGCAAGATGGTAAGAGAGAGAAAGCAGCTTGTAGCAGAAGGTGTCTGACGAGTGTGGTGTGAAAATGCTTTGTCAAATCATCTTTATCAGTCATGATGACTAAAACCAGACCTAACCAGACGATTGTTGGCAATTTGAACTTGATGTTTTGTGATTTATATTTGTTTATTCTCCACAACCCCTCAGGTGTTTGATTGGATGAAACGGAGAGTTTCCTCGCAGTAAGCAAATACTGCCTTTAAATGTCAATTTCAATTTTAAAAGAAATACACATTTAAAGAGCCTCAGTGGAAACATGTTTATTATTCTTAACTCTTTAGTGCAAAAACACTGAATGAAGATGGATTTATTCATAGCATTTGTATGAGTTTGAGATGGAAACTACAGCTTTTTATTAGCCAACACTATCAAAACCTGCCAGATTACTTCATTACCCTGTGGAAATAACTCAAATAGTTCAAATAGTTTGGATACATTTTTCTTCCTTTTCTTCTTATGGAAAGTTTCTGTTTCATCTAAGAGGGGATGGACAGAGAAGTAAAGCTCATGTTTGACAAGTTTTGCTTTTGCATTTTGCGAGTAGGTTTGTGATGCATTTATGTCCGAAAGAAGCTTCACAAATGAGTGAAAACATGGAAAAACCTTACAAAAACCTCATAGCAGAAAACTCAGTGGCCATCGTAAGAAAGACTTTCAATATTTAATAATGCCGCAGAAACCGATGGGTACATTATTGCGACGCAACGCAAGAGAAAACAAATTCCTCCATGTACTGAACCGCCTCGTCTTTCCATCTTAGGATGATAATCTCATCTCAGCTCATATTTCCACTTCCAGTAATGAACCACACAATCTAGAATTTGGTCAACCGTATGTTAGGGCTGGTCAGTAAATCAATACCAATATCAATTATATATTTGATAGAATACTCAATAATTTCAATGAACTCCAATCCAGAACCGCACGGGAAAGGCTTTAGGTCATGAAGGCTAAGCAAAGTTAGTTAGTTGCATCGACCAACTCAGTCGCTCTGTGGTTGTCTAGCAACAATCAGGCTGTTGCTAGGTAACATGTCTGCCAGATTAATAAGCAGAAGTCCTTGAGGGATTCATCCATCCATCCATTTTCTTGACACCCTGGTCCCTTATGGGGTCAGGAGGGTTGCTGGTGCCTCTCCAGCTAACGTTCCGGGCGAGAGGCGGGGTCACTCTGGACAGGTCGCCAGTCTGTCACAGTCCTTGAAGGATTTTACTCCATTTTTAACTTTTACCAGCGTCTCTAACTGAAAGTGCAGAAAATGTTTTGCAGATTTTTCATTTATGTCATTTTCATTTATGTCATCAATTAAGACAGATTTTTTAATGGTGATTTCTTATCTTTAATGATATGAAATCATTAGAGAGGTGGACTTTTGACTGCAAATTCTCTTCTATAATTGCAAGTATCCACATATGATTAAGATCCATATCTTCTTTTGACATTTAAATTGGCTTTGGTCATTAATGCACACTTATACTTACTTTTAATTAAAACGGATTGTGTCATTTAGTTAAATGGCTCTCGATCAGGCCTGTGTTGCATCTGATTATAGACGATGTTTTCCCGTACACTTCAGCGCACCTTTCGCTCCTTCACCTCGCACACATAACAAGGTAAATGTAGTGAGTTTTACTCTTCACGTATCGTCGCCTCGGAGTGAGGAGTTGAAGATGAGCGTATATTGCTTTGGAGTTTCTGTGCTGATTAATTTTTTTGCAAAGCGATAAAAGCTGGTAGCTCTTGAATAGCTACAAAATAAAGCTGTATTTCTCTCAGCCCACTGGCTTCAATGTTGACACCTTGAGATGCTATGATACCTAAATTATGAGCATCATGGCATGGAGTGCATCCCAGTTTTCCATGTCTGGAATATAACCATTCATTTTATATTTTAAACTGGTTCTATTGATCCTGTGTCCAGATAGAGAGATAATCAGTAGCCTAGCATCATGACATGTTTGTTCTGAAGATCCTGCAGCTTCCACTTCATCTTCCTAACATGGCGCCTCCTCACCCTGACTCTCATACTGACAGGAGGAACCACAGAGCTCTGTTAGGTTAAAACTCATCTTCTGCTGGGATATTTTTCTTCCAACAGGTTCCAGAGGAATCACCTCAAACCAGATGTTGGACTGGATTTTATTTCAATGTCATTTGTGAATGTTAGAGCCTCATTTTTAACAGTGGAGCTATAAAGGTTGAAAAAGGCTATTATTTTGGAGAAAGTCTCATCAACATCAATATTTCCATTAAATAAGAGGCAAAAAAAAATTATTTGATGGACGAAAAGCCTCTCCGACTCAAAGCAACATGTCAGAGAGCACTAAACATTTTTTTATGAAATATTAGACAATTTAATTTCACATAATCATCACAGTAGATAGAAGCCATTTGTTTGCTACTTAATGAAATATATTTGTCCTATTTGATGTTTGTTGTGATTGACATATACTCATAGACGATCGAGGTAATTAGTCCAAGTTTGTCTTTTATTGAACGTTCAGAAACTGCAGCGGCTGTGATGAGCCGAGTCAAAGGTAAACGAAGGTAAAATAATCTGAACAGTTGATCAACTCAAAATCACTCCTACCTTTTTCTTCTCTCTTTTGTCATTTAAGCACACCAGTTGCCGTGGGAACCGCCTGCACCCAGCAAACCGAGCGAAGATCACGTTAAAAACATAACATTCAGTCCGTTACGATATTAGGTTTTCAGGCTTTATATTTCTTTTTGTGATCATTAATAAACCTCCCCTGGTTGATTAGTTAATTTTAAACTCCTGCTCTGCTGGTTATTTTGGTAATAGAACTGAACAGAATTGCGCAACACCTTGTTGAAACAACAATTACTGAGATTATTATTTGTGTTGGGTCATTAATTTGAACACGTTTTGTTGTTCTTTAATAATGTTACAAACGTTTTAAGCCAGTCAGAGGAGGACGAGCTGATATCAGCCTCCTGACGGCGTTCAGTTTGTCACCTGATGCCGAGATCGACTCAAAACCTTCCGCGATCGACGTGGCAGCATATCGACAGGAGGAGAACAACGAGAAAGACGCCAACCTAAAACGAACAAATGAGAACCTGCAGCTCATCAACAAACTGAGAGCTGAGAAGAAGGAGCAGTTCCAGAAAATGTCTAGAGAAATAGCAATAATAAAAAAAGACGGAGAAGCTGCTGCTAGATGCTCTTGATCGGGTTCACCTTTCAAACAACGAGCTAAAAGGTAAACATAACACAGACGTTATGGAATTACAGCAGCAGCTCGAAGAATACAAGCTGAAGACAAAGAAGGAGGAAACGGCGCTTTTAAACAGATAAACCAGAAACTTATCCTGGAGTTGGAGCGCAGGTTTTCTACTGCACTGCATCAGAGAGCAGAAAACCTCGAGCTCCAGCTAATTCAGAAGAGAGAAGTTCACCTGCAGAAATGGGAGGAGATGAATTGTGTGAACGAGTTGGAAAGAACAAAACAAGATCAACTCGGGCAAGACACACTGAGAGCTGAGAAAGAAGATTTCCAAGGGCAGGAGGAAGGAAACTGGCAGAGCCCAGTCAGCCTGGTCAAAGCTGAAAGCCAAGAGGGATCGTCAGAGGAGGACCTATCAGGAGAGACGATGGCAGGTTGTTCCTCGGATCCGGAATCTGCAGAACAGAATGAGATCACTGCAGAAACCATCCTGGAGGATTTAGTCGATCCAGGCATTGAAACCATCCAGGATGGTAAAAAGAAAAAAACCAAAAATTCAATTTGGAAAAGAATCCAAAATGCTTTCTGGTTGAAGGAAAAAAAAAGAAAGCAAAAGAGTGAAGAGAGTCAAGAACAGGAGTAGGAATGATTTTTTGGAATGATTATTTAGAATAACGGATTCAAGATAGTATAACAAACTTAACAAAAAAGTGCAATTTAACATGAAAAACTGTAGAAAAGGGAAAAAAGAAGAACAATCCATGAAAGTCAGAAAACAGAGAACTTAATCAGAAATCATTTGTATTTCAGGAAGAAATCGATTCTCAGATGAATACTTTGTAATAAACATAAAGCTTTTGTGTTGTTGAGGCAAGGAAATTCCTAATTCGCTTATTTTTTTTAACCAGGTTTACAACAAGACAACAAATGATGTTTTCTTTAGGATGCTGCTTGTAGGTTTTGTTTGTCGACCTGGATTTAATCCCCAGTCCTGGAATCAGCTGCATGTCATTCCTTCTCTCTCCTCCCAATTCCTGTTCAACCCTCTCTCTCATTTTCTCTTTCTTACAAAATTAATAGGTTACTTAATACACACACACACCCACACACACACACACACACACACACACACACGCACGCACACACACACACACACACACACATCCTCTCCATGGATCGTGGTGGGGGGGTTTGAGTGTCCCAGTGATCCTAGGAGTTGTGCTGCTGGGGCTTCATGCCCCCCAGTGCAGACGGTCCCAGGTGAGGAACCAGACCAAGTGCAGCCCAAACATGATGAATACGACCGCTGGAAACAGATTCACTCAAAGAAATAACGGTAACACTTTATTTGAAGGCGGTGAATAAGACTGACATGACATCGTCATAAACGTGTCATAAAATGTCATGAACATGAATAAGCCTTCATGAATATTTATGACTGTTGTCATAAAGCGTCATTTGGTAAATTATGACACTTTTAATACAAAGTTGACATAATTCAAAATGTCTTTATGACAACTTGACATTAACCAAGAAATCTTTACTGTTTAACCTTTAATAACAAAGTTCAATCATTTTTAAAGTGCGATCAGTAATACTTTTATAACAAATTTATACCAGCATCATGCTTCCACAGATTGTAGAGATTTGGTGAAGGTGTGTAATGTTAGGAAAGTGTGAAATTAGGGCTGCAACTAATTTAGGAGTACACTACAAACTCTTGCACCTGGCAAACTGCTGCAAAGGAAATCCTCTCCTTTACGAATCAGGTTTTTAAGTTCTTACACTCATGTAGTGCTGCTTCCTTGGGGCTAAGAGAGAAAAGCCATCTGGCTTGTTATTCGTGCAAAATCTGAAATACAGCATCTGTTTTGGTGTGAGGGTACATTAGCGCACATGACATGGGGAGAAAAAACATATGCTAGTGCAAAAACAAACAAATTGATGCAAATTATGTTGTCATCCACAATGTTGTAGTGTAAAAGGTGCTCCACTGACTTTTCATCGTTTATGAAAACATTTCAGAATCTGAAAAATTCATGTAATAGAGGACACTGCAAATTTTTGTTCAGCTTTGACTTTTGTCTTTGGTGTCGGAGAATCAGAGTGAGGAACGTCGGGATGGGCTGTCAGTCAGTTTATTGAACAACACCAGTGAACCTTGAGATGTGTGTTTATGTAAGAATGTTAGGTTACAAGAAAGAACAAAGAGTGGAAAAACTTGTACCATAAACTTTCTCTATTAAATACACCAGCAGTTGGTTCCCAACAAAACTGCAAACAGCGTGACGCTTTGCATTAATGGCACTAAATTCAAACTAAATATCAAGACACAGAGCTATTTATGGAGCAACATTGGGGTCATAAAGTTTGTTCAAAAGAAACAGAAAAGAATTGATTTTTTTTTCCATTTTTTTCTATTAAAAATTTTCCCATCTTTTTTCAAACACATTTTTCAGTTTCAAATCTTTCTGAGAATTGACAAAACAAAAACGATGAAAATTTGAAAAAAGCATGGTAGCAATAAAAATACGCCATAAGATTTAAGAATGTAAAAATATTTTAACATACCATTTTAACTACAATTGACATTAAAAAATCTCAAATATTTACTCCTTGAGCCAAATGTTTTAATGTTTTGAGAAATATCTAAACTGAATATCAAGATGAAGAATTATGTATGGAGCTAAATTGGGGCCATACATTTTGTGCAAAAGAAAAAAAAAAGTTGAAACTGCAAAAAATTATTGTTTAATTTTTCAAAGTTTTTTTTTCCTTTTTTTTCTTTTTTTAAAGACTTGACTGAAAAACCAAAAACTTTTGCCATGACATTTTAATTACAACTGACATAAAAGAACTGAACCTATATTTAAATCTGCCAAAAATATGAATAATTTAGGTATTGATTATAGCTGTATTCAGGAAAACAATCTTACATTGTTGGATTTTTTTTTATAAGCCAAATTTTGTATAGTTAAAAAGTTTCAACCGTACAAATGTTAACTTACCTTTCATATATTCCACATAAATCTTCATAAAGTCTTCAGAATGGCCATTTATTCACTCTACCAGGAAGAAACGGTCATCTGCTGCTAGCTACCAGCGCCGCGGATGTAATTTCATAAAAAGGAACTTTCTGCTCCGAGGTTTGGGTCTTAGATGATAATTATCAGCTGCTGCCAAGCCGCAGAGCCTGCTGCTTCCTCTCAGGTGGATTATATAGTTTGGATTTATCTTTTCCAGTTCGTGGTGTCGTAGATAACATTTCCCCTGAGGCGGATTCTGCTGCTTTGTTGAGGCCATACAGAGGCTAGTGATGATGGTTCAAAGATAATTGATACAGCGTGCGCTAACGTTGCTTTATCTCGATTCGACCAACAACATTATCTGTGTTAACCTCATCTTTTCAGTGAGGAGTTGCTATCTGATTTCTTTATTGCTTCTGATATGGTATATTAAACCAAAATAAATGTGAGTTGACAAATCGTGCTAGCAGACCAGCAGCCGGTTGGCAGCGACGGAGTTCGAAACGATCCCCACACGAACCTTTCTGTCCGTGTTTTAGGAGCAGATGGAGGAAGCAGATGATCTGATGAGCAGCTCTCCTGTCATGTGACTGTTTTTAAAAAATGACCAACGCTTACAGAAGGAGTAGCCGTTTGTTTGGGAGAGGCTCACTCTGTGTTTTTGGGTAAAGTGGAACCTGCACTCTAAAAATGGAGATGTTTTTAGGTGACATGCAAAATAAAGAAGTGATTAGAAACGGCACCAACCTGGAGTGCTGTAGCAAATTTCTGCGGCTTCCATAAAAAGAATGAAGCGGTTGTGAGTCAGCTGCAGAGATGTTGGGTAAAGTTATTAGAGGAACATTTTGTTTGAAGCGAAGGCCAGCAGGAGGGGGAGGAGTAGGAGGAGGAACACGGGAATCCAAACGGGTTGTTTTCCTTTTTTCCTGCCAATCAGAGAAACCTTCCAGGAGATAAAACACAAAACACATCAAGGTTTCTCTCCCCACAAAGTCTGTAGGTCTGAAAGTTTGACCTTTTTTCTGTCGTCTTACTTTTTGTTCGTTTCAGATTTTCACTAATAAACCTCTGTTATCTGTCCTGCAAATTACCGTGTTGACTTCAAAGTCCCAGGAACGTCGCAAATCGCGCTTTTGTTGTCTTCCAAGAGACGTCGGATGAAGATGATATCTCGGTTGCTTTGTTTACAGGAGTGTCTTGATGCATCTTAAATCAGTTTGTTTTCATTTTTAGTTAAACATCTTCTTCCTGGGCTCTATCTGTGCGAGTATTGTGGGCTGCCAACTGTTTGGACTCGGGTCAACTGGGAGCCTAAACGTCATGCATTATGCATGAGGTCGGCTCACAGGCAGACAACAGCGCTGTCTGTGCTGCCGCGGCTCAGCCACACTGATTTGCAGAGATCATAGGGAACAGCGGAGGATAAGACAGATACAGGAGGAGGGAGGCGGACGGAGACGGGGGAAACACGAGAAGATAAAAGGCACATCGGGAAATATCTGAAGCTCCGGTTCATTCAACTTGTGAGAAAGAAGAAACCCTTTTTTCGCTCTACAAAGCTGGCATCCCATGAATATGTCTAATTCTGTCTTTTAATAACTTCTTGAGTTACCTGCTTTTTGTGGAGATCTCAAAACTAAAAGTACATTTTACTGTCAGAAACCCGGTCAGGGTGCATGTGTGTGCCTTGACTGAGATGCCACAACCTAAAAATATTTGTGGAAACAAGAGATTCAATCTTTTTTTTTTTTAGATGATCACATTTTCTTTCTGCAAATACACAAAATTTTACCAGGTATTTCTGGTCCCGTTTCTAGTGCACTTGAAATTAGACAAAACTAACTTAAAAGTAAATTGTCAGCAAAATATTGGAGCTTGTTTTATGTCAATAATTCCTTAATGCTGATGAAAAAGTAGCTACTAGTTCCACTGGTGGATACATTTACTTTTAACAAGACAATTTCCTCATGTTATAAGTGAAATAATCTGCCTATGGAACTAGAACTGGGTTGCTAGGTGACAGCCTGGGCGTGGCTGGGGTTGCTAGGTGACAGCCTGGGCGTGGCTGGGGTTGCTAGGCAACGGGAAGTGGAATATTCTACCAATAGAACTCGAAATTTTCCATCAATATTAAGGGATTTTTGTCTTAAAATAATATTTCTGTCTAATTTTAAGTGTATTTAGATATTTGCAGTAGAAGCCAAACCAAAACTACTTGGTAAGATTTTGTGTTTTTGCAGTGCTTCTGCTTATTTCCAATTTACTGGCTCAGAAAACACTAGTTTTAAGTTACTTAAATGATCTTTAAGTCAGATTAATTTTCTCTAAATCAATAAGACCAACACAATTAACACTAAAAGTAGTGTTCAAGGTCAGCCTTTCTGAAAACAATGCTCTGCTTTCACTCAAAGGATCTTGGGTCCAATGGAAGATCTGCTCACAAAGGCTAGGAAGAAAAGTTTCAGAAATTAGACAGTCCAGGAGCACATTCATGAGGTCAGACATCGATGTTGGACAATCTTTCTTCCCTGGATTGAATTCAGGACTCTGAATAAGTTATTCCTCAGTAAACTTTCTCATTTAAATTTTTATGGACTTTTTTGGATGCATTTTGTCAGTCATGTAGCTCCGTACGCCTTGTGGCTAGGCTAATCTGAAAGCTGCATAAAGTTTAAAGTCTGTGCAGAAAATTGACAACCTTCATGTACCATGATCCTCAGCATTTGTGATTTTATGTAAATTTGGTGACTGAGCTCCTGTTATTTTTGTCACATCTCATTATTATTCTCATAAAATCATGTCTATCGTGCTTAGTTGCTGAATTTTTACGACTCAAGTTAAAAACAAAAAACTGAATCATTCAGCATCACGTTTTACTACGGATACTTCAGGGTCACAAATTTTCAACTGAGCTAAATTTCTATCAAAGCACTTTGCAGCAAAAGTCAAAGACATTCATTTATGATGTTTATGTTCCAGTGTGGGAGCAGAACTTTATAACCTTGACACAAACATTAAGCTTCCGTCTGGCTTTTTAAAGTACTTTCAGCTCCAACTACTGCAGTCTGACAGACCTGCAATAAAATGTACTTTTATTACACTTTTTATAGAAAATGCTCACGATTTTATAGGCAGCCTCGTCTAACAGTGCAGCCATTTGCTCGGCTAGATGGCGAATCATGGCAAGTTCTCTTTAGTAGCGCCGGTGAGCTGATACTTAAGGACAGATGGGGAGAGGAAGGGGAGAGGGACATGATTTTATGAAATTAAAAACCTCAAGAGGAAACTATATTGCTTTCTTTTCCCGTTTTTCACGTCACAAACAGAAACTTTAATGTACTTTACGCAATAAATTAACTCAAAGTTGCAACGTGTTTCTGGGATGTATTGAAAAATGTTTGTTTTATTTTGGGGTGTTAGAGTAAAGGAGGATTAATGGATCAACTTTTCAGATCTTATTTTTCTTCCACCTCACGAACGACTGTTTTGGTTTTGAAAATAAAAAATGTAATTATGAAAGTCAAAATTATACAGGAATAAAAATATCAGAATAAAGTAAATATTACAAAAACAATGGGTTAGGTTATAATTTATTGTCTTTTTTCAACTGTATTCTTGTAAATAATGACTTTGTTCTCATTATTTTTTGACTATTTGCACAACCATTTTCATAATATTACCACTTCTGTGTTATTTCAACTTTATTCTCATATTTTGACTCATATTCATGACTTTATTCTTGTAACTGTTTCTTTTTTCTCGTATTTCCACTTTATTCTTGTGCAACTTTATTCTCATAATACTACAACTTTATTCTTGTATTACTTTATTTTTGTATTACTGCAACATTCTACTTTATTCTCATTTTTTCACTTTATTGTTGCAGCACTATGCCTTTTTTCATTGTTTTGACTATATGGCTATATTTCAACTTTATGCTTGTAAAACTTAATAGCACCACTTTATTATCATTTTTGACTTATTCTTGCAATAATATGACTATTAGTTTGACTAGAAAGTCGTATGAATTTACAACTTTCATAATATTTCGACTTTATTCTCGTACTTTGACTTTATTCTTGTATTATTTCCACTTTAATATCGTACTATGTTTTTGTAATACTGACATTCCTATATTTTTAATTTATTCTCATAGTTTTAGGAAATTCTTGTAATTTTATGTGTTTTATTCTCTTATCGTTGCACTAATACTCCATTATTTACTGTTGGAAAAGCAGATAAAACCTCATTGTGGTTAAAACCTAAAAGGTGCGAATACTTTTGCAATGCATTGTGGGTGGAGAGGAGCAAGCAAAGAGGGAGAGGGCGCTGGACAGATCGGCCATCTGGACCTGTGAGCCGACAGCTTGACATGTTCCAAGAACAGCAAACATGGAGCAAACGACCGGAGCGCAGCTCCGTCCTGCGACCCGCAACACGGGGAGCGTAATGAGAGGAGCCACCGTGAGCAGAGATCGATGCTCTGCTCCCTCATTAATGAGGCTAATGCAGATTTGACAGCCTCTTCATGGGAGACCTGAGTGGAAAACCCGAGAGAGAGAGAGAGAGAGGATGAGAGAGAGGGAAGAAGAGGAAGAGAGAGAGACAGGAAGAGAGGAAGCAAAAGAGAAATAAAGAGGAAAAGAAAAAGAGATAGAGGAAGAGAGAGAGGAAAAGAGAAAGAGAAATAGAGTGAAAGAGAGAGTGAAAGAAAGAGAGACTCATGAAACTCACAGAGGAGAACAGAGACGTGTGAATCTTTGACACACAAAAGGATCAATGGAGGTTTTTAATTTGACCAATTACTATTGCTCACCAGTAAAGTCATCATTTTAATTATAAAACATACTGTTGAAAGTGAACAGAGAGAATACCGCAACAAATCCAAATGGGGAGAAGAAGAAGAAGTAGAGATTTACATTAAAAAAGTATTATTCTTATTCTCCTTGTGTAGAAAGAGTACAGGTTAAAACAATCCACAACTCAGTGGGTTTCAAATACAATAAAAAAAACAAAAAAATAAAGAGAAACACAAACCCACGCAGAACCGTGCACAGCAACATTATGCAGTCTGTTTAAGGGGCGAGCAGGTGATTGTTTCTGAGGAAAGCATGATTTTTTTTATTATTTTTTTTAATTCTGGTTTAAGAAAAGTTTTACAACGTAAAGCAGTGCTGAGAGTTTTCTTTCCGACAAGATCTTCCTGCCGCTGCAAGGTCGTTTATTCACAAAGACACACGTTGCACACATGATGGAAAGAAAAAAGGGAGGAGAAAAATAAGAAAAAGAAAGAAAATCAGCTTCAGGAGCAAAGCTCTGCTGGACCTGAAGGGAGTCGAGGCATCTTAATATTTAATCTGTAAAGAAAACAAAGACCAGATTTGTGGTGAACTGTAGGTGCATCTCATTTAAAGTTTATTTAGTTCAGTAACGCCGTTTAAGACGCATTTCAAGCTTTTGTTTCTGTTGATTTTGATGAATAATTCATTTTCTGACCTAAAATCTCCCTTTAAAAACGAAGTTATTACAGAAATGATGAGCCACAATTTGTCATTGCTCAAGAAAATGGCCACTCAGAGTCATATTGGGGGAAAGTTTAGTGGAAGGAAAACATGCAGTGGGAAACAAATTGCACAAGCAAAATGGATTCTTGGGGCGGATTAAAATTATTTTTGTTCGTTTTCATAAATCTAACTTTAAAATATAACTTTTTGTATATATATTTCTAATAAAATTAGAATATTTCATTAAATATTTATATTTAAATACATATGTATTTATATTTTAAAAATATATATGAACGAATAAACTGTAATTCAATTTTATGTACTTAAATGCTTTTGAAACTTTTTCTACTGCAGTTTTTCCTTCCATTAAACTTTAATTTGCTTGGATTGAAGGAGGATTAGTCACTCGTCTAATTCCATAGCATTTCTATTTTAAAGTGCTTGTGTAACATTTTAACTTTCTGGGAAACTTTGTGTTTCGTTTAGATTTGGTGTTTTCTGTAATAATCATCACAACGAACAGAAATAAACGACTTTCTGAAGCCAATGCTCCAGTTTCACTGAAGTAAATGAACTTTCTGTTTGATACAGAAATGTTCTGAGATGCGTCTGTATGTTAAGGTGAGCCAAAAGTAAAGAAGGATTCATTTGGCTCTTTGGTATCTGTTGCTCAAACACACTTACTTTTTTTCTCTTAAAAAATAAAATTAAAGAAAAGAAAAACACAACATTAACAACAGCAGAACTTCTGGAAATCACAATTTGTCCTTGATTGGAGCATTTGTCCTCATTTCTGTTGTTTTTTGTCTCCCTTATTAAAAGTTATCCTTGAAATTTCATTTCATTTGGAAAGAATTTAGAAAACTCTCCGAACAAAACAAAACGCTTCAAAACAACCAAAGCTGATTCCTCTTTTCATACTTTCTGAGGAACCGTCGCAGCTCATGATTAGTTTTTCTTTCTTTTTTAAAAAAAAAATGTACTGAAAGATTATATAATGACGCTTCACAGGAGTTGGAAACATGGAAACCCATTTTAAATTACACACCCCTGTGTGGTAGGAACAGCTCGTCCTTTCTGTACGACGCCATGTTGTCCTTGTGGAGACAATAAGCCATCAGGGGCCCTGCAGTGGGCGGCCATCTTTATTGTTTCCATCCCTTGGCTCTCATTAGTTCGCACAACAGGAATCCTCAACCATCGGTGCGTGTTTGTGAAGTGAGCATCATGAGAAATGCCAAAGACCAAATAATAATAATAATTAAAATAAAAAAAAAAGATGTTACAAAACCTTAAGAAAAAAGAGAGAAGCCGCCACGTTGTCTCCTCTCTTCCTCCTGGATCGATTGTTGCCTTGAATCCGTTTGCATGGAGGACACTTGAAGCGTCTCCTCCGATCTGAGCGATGAGAGAGGAATCCTGGCGGGCCGGGCTTTCATTTGTTGCATCATCTCAAACAGTCCTTCTTTCTCTCAGAGTTAATGGATTGTAGGCACGTCTCCCAGCCAGGCGCCAGGTAGGGGGCGTGGACACGTGTACTCGTTCTGCAGAGAACAGGAAGGAAGGAAGGAAGGAAGGAAGGAAAGAAAGGAAAGAAGGAAGGAAGGAAGGAAGGAAGGAAGGAAGGAAGGAAGGAAGGAAGGAAGGAAGGAAGGAAGGAAGGAAGGAAGGAAGGAAGGAAGGAAGGAAGGAAGGAAGGAAGGAAGGAAGGAAGGAAGGAAGGAAGGAAGGAAGGAAGGAAAGAAAGAAAGAAAGAAAGAAAGAAAGAAAGAAAGAAAGAAAGAAAGAAAGAAAGAAAGAGAGAAAGAAAGAAAGGAAGAAAGAAAGAAAGAAAGAAAGAAACAACAGGACGCCGTTAACGCCGCGCAGCTGGTGGGAACGACGGGAAATGAATTGCAGTTCCAGGTGATTTGATGGCAGCATGGTGGGCCTGTGACGGCGCCAGCAACGCAAATAGGGATAAGCAATTAAGTGGTTGATAAAATCCCATGTGGTTCGACACGCAGGCAGGATGTAAGAGAAATCTGTAGATTAAATTTCAATTACACGACGTCGTGTCTGTTTAGAACAGCTGGAATCTGAAACGCCACTGGTTCAGTAAAACCCGGCCAGCGTCTCCAAACGCATCGCCAATTGTCATGCAAATTTTGAGCGAAATCTTTGAAATGTTGCAGAAAAAACATCAACAAATTTAAATAAGAAAATGCAAATGGCTTCGTATGGCTGCAGCAAACAAGATGTAGAGTTTGCAAACTAGAATGGACATCTCCTTGTGAGGTAATTAACTCTTTATCCAGAAAGCCAAAAACCACCTCAAGTGAGCATAAAAACGTTCCTGCAAAATTGAGGACGTCCTTTCACTTCACATTTTGTTGTTTCCACCAACAGTTTCTAATGGAGTACTTCAAAATAAAAACACGAATTGAAACACAGCCACAAATATGGCAGGACAGTGGTGTCAAACTCCATTTCATTTTGGGTCATATCGAAAATCTGAATGCTCTTATAGGGCCGGTTGTGCCAGAATGTATTAATAAAACCAATTAAACTGTTAAAATAGCATTAACTAGCTGTTTGTTTCAGCATTCAATAAGTGTTTTTTTTTCAAAGTCAGATTTTGTGGTGCTAATTTAGGAATATTTGTAAAGTATTTTTACGATATTTGCACTAATGTGTGATGTTAAATGTACACAGAGATAATTCATCTCTGTGTCTGTCACAGACTTGGCATCAAGTAAAGCTGATTTTGGTCAATTTTGAGAAAGATTTGCACTAAAAGACAGAATAAAATGTGGGGATCTGTTGATTTTGTGTGAATTTTGAGGATTTGTGAATTGATGCAATTTGGAGTTTAGATGGCAACATAAAAATCTGCGGTAGAACATTTCTGACTTTAAGATACACTAAATAATTTAGACGTATGATATGTTCGTTTCTGTGACAAAATGTCAGCAATGATTACTGGACATTATTTTCTGATATTTTGTTTGAACAGATGATTGTACCACATCTTAGCTAATTCCTCTACTGTATTTTAAACATGCTCAAGTTGTTTTAGGTTAAAGTGGTCTGAATATGCATTTGAGTCATTTCATCCAGTTTCTGTTTGTCACATAAAAACCTCATAAAAATCCATTAAAACTGCCACGTGAAAATATGTGAAAAGTGCAAGAGGCATAAAAAGTGAAAGTGTCATTGAGAGAGAAAGTATTTTCTGTTTTTACTGACAAAGCTTCCATCAACGTTCCCTCACTCACTCTTAACAATCCCACACCTGCTCTGACCTTCTTTCTCTCATTTTTAATCATGTCGCTCAATTAATTTTTCGCCCATAACAGTTTTATAACGAGACGCGTATCGTCACCGGGCCAGACCTATTGAATGTTTTGGAAAGAATAGCAGCTAAACGCAACAGATATAGTGAAACACACTGGGGGAATAATTATTTGATCCGCTACAATTTGGAGAGAGTTTGGGTTTGGTGGCAAAATCAATCAGTCAGCTGCAGAAAATCCTGACCTCAACTCATTGTCTACACAAAGCACGCCTGTCTGCAAAATCTATTTTCTCCCTTTCCTCCACCGAAGGGAGGACCAAAGGTCAAAATGTGACCTCAGAATATGTCAGGAACAAAACAGTGGACCGGCGCAGGGGGCAACGGGCAAAAAGACGATCGGCAAGTAGCTGGTAAGACAACAATCAGGCTCTGAAGGCGACGACAGATCGAATCTTCACACTGCCAGGCAGCGGCGGTTCGAACTGAATAACCAGAACTGGATGGTTTAAATGCTGCAGAGTGAAGTCTTCCTTCAACAGATGGGCTGTTGATGCACAACATCTTTTATACTAAATCATTCTAAGATGATGAGATTTTAATCTACTCTGTTCTGCCTACTTCGATCTTGTCACTTTAAATCTAAATAAGCTGCTGCTGTTCCCCCTCTCCACCTCGCAGGTAAAAATGGCTGCAAACAGATGCACAATTATGCAACTGTGCGTCTTTGAAAAGCAGAAGTGGAGCCTCCTGCATAACAAATTGTCTTTTTTTTCCGGCAGCCATTGTACAGCGGTAAAACCAGAGCTCTATTTGGTTTTCCTGGAGTTACTTGGTGAGGGGCAGAGCCGGCTGATATGTGATGCTACATTTAGGAAGTTTTTGAAACGGGTCATTTTTCCAGACACCAAAAATCTTAATGCCAAAAACCAGCTGGTTTGGTTGGGGTTTTCTTGAAGTGCTTTGGCTGTTTTTAGAAGCAATAGAGACGCGAATGGAAGTACAAAAACGTCCAAAACGTAAACTTCACATAATCTGAATGCTCTTAAAGGGCCGGTTGTGCCAGAATGTATTAATAAACTTCACATGTATCAGATTTTCAAATAAATTTTTATTATAAAACAAAGATAATTAAGTAAAAAGAAAATACACCTGCCTTTCTGGTGAAATCTCATGATTTTTCCTTTGAAAAGATCAATTTCTTGTCAACTTTTACCTGTAAACAGTCGAAACGAACATGAAACCTCATGTTTCTCTTTACATCTAACATAAAACAGCTTTTTAAGAAAAGGATGGCTGTAATGTGTTGTTCATGTCTTTGTCACAAAGAAAAACAATAGCATCTGTTTTGTCTGCATTGTGCTGGAAAACATACAAACTCTTCATTTTTGTGAAAATTTGATGAAATTGGCCTGTAGATGTTAAATGAAAGTGACCCTGAGATCTTAAGAGTTGGCAAATGACAGAAGTGCACAAAAGATTTAACAATTAACAAACAAAGGGACTTTCCAAGTGAATCGATAAGCAGACAGAGCAGGTGATTTATGTACAGCATCATCTCCATAAGCAGCATACAATGGATTGATTTCAGAAACTAATTTTCCTCCAGAACGTAATAAATTCAGGAGAAAGAGTCAATTATGCATCTTGACGGGTGAGCAGCCCCGGCACATCTAAATGTCAGGGATTTCCCCACAGGACGAGTCACGCTTGTTAAAATGTTGCTGCAAATTAGTGCAACATTTTGACATTTTCCCCTCATTCAAGAGCTTTACGAGCCTCAAACTGTTCTGCACTCCAAAACAGACAGAGCGGCACTCGGCTCACTTCCTGAGTGTTTTTAACCGCACTGTGACACGGCAACAAGTCCTTATTGATTCAGCAACACAAACGCTCAACTTAAGCAGCCTCAAAAGCTTTTCAAATGTGCTCCAAACTGTCCCTGGCTCAGCTTTTTGCTGCTGGAGATGAGATTGTCGTCGGTGTTGACGTCTCTTCGACGTGCGGCTCAGGCGAACGCGCCCTGAGCAGAACTTTGATTTAGGCCTTATCAAATGGGCTGAGGAGTCTTCAATCAACCCTTTATCTCCCTCTCAGGTGGAAGTGAGCGAGGAAAACTCTGCGGCACAAATTGTCATACAGAAGACAATTTGTGTGAGAGCAAATCACAGCAAAGTTTCGGGTTTGTTCTCTGAGCCGATGCACAAAAACAGACGAGAGCTAAAGAGCACAAATCTGTAAAGGCAGATGTCATAAAAAAAAGAAATCTTCCCATCAGGTGATGTTTTGGAGATGATTTATTAAAGTTCTACATCTGATTGCTGAAACGTTCATTTCTTTCTTTGTACTGCAAATGTCAGTGGTGCAAGAAAAATATTATTTAAAAAAATATTTTCCATAAAATGAACGATTGTGTGCATTTATATTCAACGCCTTTGTTGCTTTGATGCCTCTAAATAATCCAGTCATCCAGTCCATTGTCCTTAAAAGTCACCTAATTATTCAAAATCTGAATGGTGCTGAGAGCAGCGACTCACTTTGGCTCCAATGAGAGCTCCCACTCTTCCGGGGTTTGTTTTTCACAGCTCTGGACTTCTATAGAATACAGATCTTTGCAAAATAGCTTGAGGTCAGTCAGGATGAATGGAAAATGTCTATGAAAAGCAATTTTCTGCTCTTGCAACAGACTCTCAATTTAATTAGCGACTTCGATTGGGCCGTTCCAACACGAGGCACTAATTTGATCCGAGCCATTCCTTTGTGGCTCTGGCTGTGGGTCCAGGCTCCTTGTCCCGCTGGAGGGTGAACCTCCACCACTGTTTAAAGTCTGCTAAAGTTATTTTTTTGTTGTTTTTTTTCAAAATTTCCCTCCATTTGGCTCCATTATCTTTCACTTAATCGAGGAGGCAGCGACCTCCAGCCGCTTGGGCCAGATCCTCCGGGGGAATCCCAAGGCGTTCCCAAGCCAGCCAAGTCTGTCCTGGTCTCCCTCTGGGTCTCCCTCCCACTGGGGGGCGTCCTAAACTCAACCCAGAACCCAGAACCCAGAAACTCACTTTGGTCTCTTGATCTTGTTCTTTCAGTCACTACCCGGAGCTTTGAGATGAGGACAATAGATTTCTTCACTGTGACTGACCGGTACGTTCCTCTGCATATCCTCCTGCTCTGTTTCCCTTATTTCTGAACATTCCCCCAACGTTCTTACATACTTCATCTGGACAGTCGACATGCAGTCACATGGTTTCTGCATGTGCAAGAGTTGTTAATCCTTCACCAGTTTATTAATATGGCTGTGATTTAGTGAAGAATTGTGCATTAGATACTCGTTTCTTGCATTCATGATGTTTCATGTGACTTTTGAAACATCATGAATGAAACAATAATCAACAATCTGATGTGTAATTACAGCACTTGACAAATATGCTATACAAATAAACTTAAAGTAAATAAACAAACTTCTGACCAATCACACAACACTGGTCTGGTGCCGAGTTCGGCAGGTGGATGACTCTACGGACAAAATGACGCAAAAGTCATCACTAGTTGGTCAATAAAATTTGATTTCGGCACTTTGGATGAAGTTTGTGGATCCCTTTAAACTCCCGAGAAGGCGGTTCCTTTTACCTTTACTTTCTCATTCGCTCCGTTTGCACTACATTTATTCTGTGCAATAAGGAGTGCGGGTCTTTTCAGATATTTTCTTTACAATTATGCGTTTATGTCTCAGAAAAAAATTACCAATAAAATAAACGTTAATGGCATAAACCTTTGTGAGGCACTACAGTCTTCCCAAAAGTAACTACTTCTTCACATTTTGGGGTGAATAAAGAGCATTTTATCTCTGCTTGCAGTCCTTTAAACACCAAACATAGTTGTTCAGTTGCTTGCAAAAACTTCTTAATGATGTTATAAAGTGTTTTACAAGAAGCGCTGAGTGGTTTAGGTCACAATGAGGTTTACAAGACTACAGCAAAAACAAAGGCGTAATGAATATACAACAAAAGCCTTAAAAATGCAGCGTTGGAGCTGAATAATCACCAAGCCTGAGTTCATGGAACAGCAGCTCTAGAAACCTGCTGACCTGGGGACAGTTAGCAGAGCATTGTGGTGGTCAGGTCGGGTCCGTTCCCGGTCAGGAGGTCTGAGAGGCAGGACCATTACAGGCTGTGGATGTGTGCAGGGGTTTAGATTCACTGCCAAGCGTAACAAGAAGCCTGGACAGGGAGGAGAGCGCAGAGGTGACGGGTTCAGCGCCGGGTCCTGGTAATGAGCCTGGCTGCAACATTCTGCACCAACCGGAGATGGTTGAGGTTTCCTTCCTTCCTCTCTGAGCATTGAGCTTAATCTGGGCGACAACTGGCAAACATATCCACAAGTTTAGTAAGAGGGTAGATTTAAGAAAGTGCTTCTTTACAGAGTTACAGAGTGTATATCTCCAGGGGTCAGAGGTCAAAAGTTCATTACAGAGAATGAATGTAAGGCCATTACTTGAAATCCTGGAGTTAATACTGGAAAAATGTGTTTAAAATGCCGTTAGGATCTGTTGCTATGCCAACCATGTAATGAAAAAGTAAAAAAAAAAAAGGCTAATTAGTTAATTAATGTGCAGTTAAATATCAAAATATTTTTTCTTTAAAAAAGTCAAGTTGAAGAATGGTGAGATTGTTCATCTTCATTATTCCATCAGCTTTCTTTGGTGCATTGTTGCTTTTGGCAGCGAAACTCAACATGATGCTGCCACCACCATGCTTGACACTTGGTACATTACACAGTTACTGAGTAACTGATCTTATTTGTGACATCTAATGCTGAATGCATGTAGTTTTCACACTTACTGAGTGTTAAAAGGTGCAGGACCTAATGATAACAGCATCCATGTCTCAACAGATAATGGTGTAAATTATATTAGAACGTCTAAAGCAGTTTTTTTTCTTATCAGGTTAAAGAATATAGTCGTCATGACGTTGTTATTGTGGTTTTTTTTGGCTTGAAGTGATCTTTAAACTCTCCCATAGATTTTCTTTTTGCTCATTTTCTCTTACTGTTGAATCATAAATGCTCATCTTAACTAAGAGAAGTGAGGCCAGCAGAGGTTTAGAGGCCTATTTTTGTGGAATAATTGTTGTGGGTCCACGTTGCCTTCTGAATCAACTAGGGCTGTTAGACTAACACATGTCAAAGGTTAATTCAAACCTTCCAGGAGTCAGTAATGTCCCACAAACTCCCAACACGTTCAAACTTGTAGATGAGCCATAGCTACTGTGTGCCAGCGGGACGCTGGGCGAACCTGCTTGTGGGGCTTGGAGCCCGTTTATGATCTGCTTCTTAATGAGGTTCATAATGAGGCAAGAAGAGCAGCACCTCATCTCGCCTGCAGTGATTTCTTTATTCTGCGTGTCTGGCAGTAATCATAACTTGGACGTAGCAAGTGAAGTTGAACCAAAAAGATGTGATTAATCACAGTTAATTCATGATTCAACAAGGGAGGCGGTTACAGATTCCCATAGGGCTACGTGAGTTTGGATAACGTTTTCCTTTAATGAAATGAATCACGCGTAATCTTATTCAGATATTGTGGGAAAATAGAACAAATGAGAATTTGCACTGCAATTAAAGGCTTAATTCACTTGTTAAAACGCGTCTAAATAAAAGCTACTGCTTTGTGTCGTCTTCCTGCTGCACAGACATACGAAAAAAGTACAGAGCAATTACTATCCGTCTCTTCACGAACACAGGTTATACGTCCCTGTCTCTGCTCTGCTCCACCCCCTCTAACATCTTTAATGTGCTTTTAATTAGGTTAGTAATTAGCATTAGCCCAAAGTTGATGTAATTAATCTCGTCTTTGTCCAGACAGCTGGAACCAACACAAACGCAGCGCCAGTCGCTCAGAGATCTCAGGCCTGTTCCTCCACTCAGCCACCCAATCATCCTGCTCCAATTCTCCGCCCCGTCCCTGTGAAGTTGAGGTTTTTTTTCCCACAGACCAAAAGAAAACATGCAGACAACAAGAGCTGGACTGATTATGTCAATTCTTTGTGAGATTTTTGGCTAATGAGACAAGCAAAACCCACCTTTGATCTGACGATATTAGCGTAGCATGTTCTGTGGTTGTGCTGGAATGATTACAGCGTCAAGGTGTACGTCTGATCTGAGCCTCTTTTATCTTCGTCAGCTCTCATCTTCATAAATATCACAGGCAAGGAATTAGAAAAATGAAACGCTATCTGAGGAGGCTAATTTATGCTCACAGACGAGAGAAATAATTAAAAAATGGAAACTTTTTTTCATGGAAACTAATTCCTGCTTAAGCTCTTGATCCCTGCAAAACAGACCGACTTACAGTTCCTCTTAAGCTCTAGTTCTTTCTCAGAACACACATTTAATCCTATTATGACTTCAAACAGGGATTTTTTTCTTGTTTCTCATTTTAAAAAAACCCTCAATAAATGTTAATTTAGAGAAATTAGATTCTTTTGTTTTTAGATTGTAGGAACAAAAAAGTAAAAATGCTGATCTCTGAGCTGCAGCTACCTAGCTGAATAATCCCAGATCATCCATTATCTTGACTTTAAATAAAGCCACAGGCTTTAAGTGGTTACCATCACAAACATCTGGAAGGTGATATGATAAAATGCAATGCACTGAATGCTTCTCCTTATTTGGCGTTTCCATTTCTTTCTCAAATGCATAAATAATAGCACCCAGATTAATATTTGTGCTGAGAGCATGAATACATGAATGTATAATCTTGACAGCATGGGCACTATTTCGCTTCCAGCAACACTTTATACTGTATGACTTTGATTTGAAATGCTAACTTTGCAATGGAAGCATTTAGAAATTTGGGGGTAATCAATAATAAAATAATAAGATGTTACTGTATTGCTAAACCGTTTCTACAGGCTCTCTATCAATCTACATGCAGCCCTGGAAAAAAAAATTAAGAGACCTCAGCACTGAACTCCATTGAAAACCTCATGATTATCCCACCAAATATTGATTTCTGAGTTAAAACATTAATATTGTTGTTTCTAAATGAACATGAACTTTGTTTTATTTGCATTATTTGAAGTCTGAAAGCTCTAAATCTTTTTGTTATTTTGACCTTTTCTCATTTTCAGTGAATAAAACTTAAATTTATGCTTGGAATTTCAGAGACATGTTGTCAGTAGATCACAGAATAAAAGCACAATATGTTCATTTTACTCAAACATACACCTATAAAAAGTAAAATCAGAAACTGATCATTTTAAGTGGTCTCTTAATTTTTTCTAGAGCTGTAAATATATAAACATTTATAACAATATTTCATTGTTATAAATGAAACATTTATAACAATCCTTCCAAACTCTTTCTGCATTTACAGATTCCTGTTTTTTCCCCAGAATAACTCGAGTGAATACATAACGTAAATTTCAGTCACTGGCAATGTAACAGTGTTAAATGTTAAATAATCAATTAACCACATTCTTTAAAAAATTATCTAATCCAGTTTCCATAGCAACGCCCAGCCCTTATTGCTGTCAGAAGAAATATTTTGACTGGAGCCCGACTGACATGGAGTCAAAAAGACATGAGGAAAAAATGATCAACTGGGAAGAGACACAAATACTTTTCTGGCATTGGGAAAACCTAACGAGAGCCATAATCCAGAAAGGAAGAGTCTCACCAAAAACAAAACCAAAAACATCTTCATGATTCCCAAGACTTTTATAAGAAAGATTCTATGGACAGACGAGAAAGAAGCAGAAATGTTTTGGAAGATGTTTTCTGCTGTGGTGGTTCAGGAACCTGAATGACT
Organism: Poecilia reticulata; assembly: GCF_904066995.2. Classification (NCBI taxonomy): domain Eukaryota; kingdom Metazoa; phylum Chordata; class Actinopteri; order Cyprinodontiformes; family Poeciliidae; genus Poecilia; species Poecilia reticulata. Next base: position 22,195,078 of record NC_088841.1, read on the forward strand.
CCAGTCCGTTTGCGTAATCAAACTCCGGTGAAGACCAAAAAAAGCAAGATCTGGTTCACCTTTCAACCTCAATTCAGCTGAAATGAACTCTGGTTCGATTCAAACGCATATGTGAACGCCAAGCAGGAAGTGGACTGCAGCGCAGGGCATTCTGGGTAGATACAACCAAAACAAGAGAGAAATCTTACAACCTCTAAAATCTGATGCTACTCCATTTTTTTGTTTACATTTTGTGAAGGAGGAAGTTGAGCTCAATGTCTTAAGAGGTTTCTGTGTCGTTTCCTTCAGTGGTTTTTGGTGCAGAACCACCACAGGTGAGGGGAGAAAAATGTTCTGAAAGAGTTTGAATTGGCACAATCCAGTGTGAAAGAGAATAACACCAGCTGAAAATGGACCAATGTTGATCCCAAATTGAACCAACATTAAGGCATGAAAACATCTTCAGTCTTTTGATGGAACCATAAGTTCTGGTCTCTAGGAGATCATCCAGTTACCAGTTAATAGACTTCAAATTGTTGTTACAAACTCACCTCAAACCAAAGTGTTTCCCCCAATGTCTAATGGTGCATATTTAACACAAACCAAGAGCCACCATTCACTGGCAGGAGCTACCTAATATGATTTTCTAGAATGAAATAACTATATCTACCAAATTGAGGATGAATAATAACTTTTGTGTGAACTTATTTCAGGCATTAAGAGCAGCATGACATCATCACCACCATGTTTCAAAACCCTCCAAAATGGCTGAACTTGGGAGAGCAGGCCAACATTCCTAAACAGGGACTCACTGCCAGTTCTCTCAGACACTCAAACATAAAATGCCAGCTCTGTAAAAGCAGAATAATAGTTTATACGTTGGAATCCTATTTGGTCACGTTCACCTTGATTTGCCTCCGCAGCGCTGAGGGGTTAATAACAGCAGCCGTTTCTGTGGAGTAATGTGAGTTTTTATGCTCATCACTGCACATCAGAGTGAAAAAAGAAACAAATGATTTGGCCTGAAGTGGGTTTGGCCTTTACACCTCCCCATCTATCTCTCTTGTAACACTAAATGTGTTTCAGCAGCAAGGGGAGGATATACTCAACCACAACTAAGTGGGCCAGTGAGAGTACGCCGCTCTCTCGCCATTTGAAGTTAAAAAGAGAGCAATTTTCAGCGCCGATGCATTAAGCGAGACGTGAGCAGCGCGGTCCAAAGGTAGCGCACCGAGATCTCCCCGAGGAAATCTGGACCGGCGAATGAAGGCTGGGAGCAAACCGAGCTCATCCCTGATGAGATGTCTCAGCATGCACGTTTATTTATGGCTGTGCATGATCATGCATTTTTATCTGTGCTTGAGTGTTATGACTTATGATTGCTGTGATTTAGGTAGGTGATGGATGGCACCATTAGGAGCGGCAGATCCCTCCCCTTAAGTCACTCTCTGTGTACATCACCTGGCCTGCTATAAATTTGGCTTGATGCATAAACAAAGTGTTTGCTGGGGGCTTAGAACCTCTTATACTTTATTTAGCTCTGGTTCTGGGGGAATCCAGCATAAAGGACTCTGAGGGGTCCAAAAGTATCATTTCAAATTGTATTCTTTGACAAACAGAGTCGGTGGAGTGATTTAATCTGGTCTTCTGTTTCTAGCAGCAGGATTTTAAATGAGCTGCAGATGCATGCTAGATTTGGTTAGATTAGATCAGTAACCTAACTGAATTAAACCTAATTAAAATCAAGGCTTTCACAAGATTTTCCGTGACATCCTCAGCAACAGCGGGATGCTGCATTCAAACAATGTTTAGCTGCTACTAAAGTGCCGAAGGGAAATAAAACCCAGCATAGCCTTGTGCTGTAGATTTTGGCATCTGCTCAAGGCTTTTTAGTAGACAAAACATTAAGTGTGCATAAATATCATGTTATCAATCAAATCAATGAGGTTTTTATCTGTTTACTGCCAAATTATATCAATCAGTCCCTCCAGTTTCTTAAGAATTATTGTGGAAATTCACAAAAAAATCAAGAAATCCTCCACTTTTTGGTGCCAATACTTAATTGGGAGTTTATTGCAGATTTTTTTCAGAAATTGTTAAAAACTTTCTTACTTGTACTAAACAGCTGCCTCAGCCTTGACTGATGTCAGATCATACAGTGAGTAATAAAAAGTGGCATTTACAGTCATGAACAAGTGCAAATATATTACAGATTTCCACATTAGTACCACAAGCAGTTTGAGTTTCATTGCAAAAAAATCACAAGAAGCATCACAAAATCCTGGAGGGACTGAAAAGATGTTCAATAATATACTTTAATTGTAAGAATTAAAAAATGTGAACAAGTTTTATTAATACATTCTGGTGCAACCGGCCCTTTAAGAGCATTCATGATCTTGATTTGCCCCAAAACAAAAATGAGTTTACACCGGTGAACTACAGTAATACTAAGATGGTTTCCAGTCTTACTGCCCTGACCTCAAAGCCACATCCATCCACAAATAGCTAGAAATACATGAATTCCTGAAAACACCTGCCAATTTTAACTTCTCAGACCAAATATAGCTTAATATGCACCAATCCTCACAGTGGAAACTGTCTTAGTGCTACCCCAGCAGCTAGCATCCATGATCGTCTTTATTTCCACTCTTGCAGGTGCAGCCAATCAGTGAAGAGGAAAAGAAATGGTGCTCCTTGATTGGCTGCTTAGCAAATACAACAAGATATCTCATCTTCTCGAGCTGCATTTTATTTAGAATATTTTAGATATTGTGTATGAAAAAAATCCCACAAACGCACCACCGACTCCAGTCTGAACCAGTGATATGAAGCAGAATGGATCCATTGATTTAAGTTTCTGAATGTTGGAGCCGAAATCAAGACTCACTGGACCAAACACCATCTGCTGTTAAACGATTTTGGAGAGTTGATGAGAATTGTAGTCCAAGTTTCTTGTGTTTTGGGGGATTTTTTGGTGACAGAAGTGACATTTAGTGCATTTTATTCTATATTCTTTCAGACATAACATCGTTACCTCGGTTGTTTGAGCTCAGTGGTTGTTTCCTCTTTTCCTGACCATCATCTATGTGAAAATGCCATGAAATATTCAGCAGCCATTCAGATGCTTGGTTTGAGTCGTTGCCACGGCCTTTAAATGATTAAACGAACTGGATTGCTACTTGTGTTAGCAAGTAGCTGTATCTAATAAAGTGGCCAGTGAGTGCATGTTCCACATGTAAAACTTCAAATATGAAACTCTTATGAAAATTAAACTACAATGCAACTCATCACATTTAAATTTAAATCTAATAGCCACTCATTATTTTTGTTTCTGGATATAACATCATCATTTAGAGATTTTTATTTTTTATTTTTTTGGCTCAATTAGCTTACAAAGAATGTTGTGAATAGTACACTGGCTCAGAATCTAGTAGCTTCAAGATCTGCACTAATTGTTCATCCTTGCCAACCCAAACAGGTAATTGTTTAAGCTTAGCAACAACTGAGGCAATTCATTAGCAAGAAACAAAAACAAAGACCCGTCGTACATATAATCAGGATTTGCTGATGAAGAACCACGAGAAAAATAATCCACTGAGTTTTTCATTATGGTAGAATGAGCCATCCAAGCAGATTTTAACTGTAAAACGCCATAAAATGCATCAAATACATTCGATACACCTGCCTTGAAGAAAGGAGCGTTGCCAAACTGATCCTAATTATCATATAATCTTCTAACATGCACGATATATGCCAACTGTGCTGAATAAATGAAAACCTCCAATTAGGAGAAGAAAGTCCAGCTCTGCCAACATTTACAGCTTTACTTCTAAATGTGTAGATTCAGGTTTTAGTGGTTTGCTCGTCTTTAAAGAAAACAATGCGTTACTTTTCTCCAAAAGTGGTTTTTCTTGTAAAGTAATTATTCTAAATCTGACAAACAAGGAGTGTGAAGCAGAGTGTTTAACGCACCGGTTCAGCCCGTTATTCCCAAACTACCGCCCTGATTTAAACACAAAAACGTATAACGCTGAGAATAGTATGTTCTAGAATTATGAACCTCATCAGATTGCTGTTGTTAAAAATTGATTTTGCTCTTTGAGCAAACTATGCTCATTAGGCTCCTGAATATCTCAGAAAAAGCACATTTCTTTCCCGTAAACTAAAGCGGCTTTAATGTGATGATGCATCCAAAACCAGTGCCAGGTGTTTTGCCGTTGGGCAGACAAACAAATGAAGTCAGAGTTCAGTGTCGTCATCTCTTGCCCCATTTCTCGTGTGCATTCAGTTTTTCAAGAGTCTTCAAAGTACAGTGCACAGAAGTAGTTTCAAACATTTCAGTGAATTTGGCTCAGCCCTTTAGAGAACTGCAGCTGTCTCTGCTGCTTCTGTCACTTCATGTGGTGTCAGACAGACTGCATAATGTTGAGATCGGGTCTCTTTTGGTCGGAGCGTCTGTTGCAGGATTTCTCTCTATCTGTAAAGTATCTATCGATGTCTGAACCGAAAGTTGTTCAGTGTTGGGACCTGTGGGTTTATTCGCAGCAAAATTATTGGCTAACTTTTCCCAGAACAAACAAAGTTACAGAATAATTTTAAAGAATCCAACATCTTACCGTTACTGGGTTTGTTTGGTTTTTTTACAGTAATTTGTTGTATCTTCGTGATATTTTATATCACTTTGTAGTGCTTTGTTGCTGAAAATGTGCTGTATAAATAAAATTACCTTTACCTTTTTATCGTACCCGCATATAAAACCTGACATAGTAGAACATATTATACAATAGTTTTGAAATATTCTCCCTATTTACAGAAAATTACTAAAACCAAAACCTGAATATCTTCAAAAATAGATCCATTTTTACAACAGTTTACAGAAGGACTGCATGGTATAAATGGTATACGGTAGAAATGATAGAAATTTGGACTAAGATAATGATCTGTAGTCTAACTGCAGTAATGCTTGTTGATGATATAACTAGCTGATATCGAAACAGAGGAAGCGGGAAGCAGCACTGATGAGAGGGCAAAGGAAGAGCTCGCTAAAAAGGCAGGTGCAAATGTAGATTATCTGGGTCTGGTTTGGGTTTAAAATCCTGTGGTCTTAGTGGGATGCTCAGGAGGAGTGCAGCAGATGTCACGGTCGGACAGCAGGGAAACAAGGAGTTAAAGCACATGTGGGATCAGCACGACCTCCGCCTGGACATGCATGGTGTAAAGCTTGCTGAATCCAATTAACCCCATCAGTTTTAGCACGATGCTCAGGAGGAGCGCGGCAGATGTCACGGTCGGAGCTGGGTGACGGTCTTTCGGTCTTTCCGAAACTACAGAAAGAAAACCTCACCTCGTAAAAGCGCGCATGGGCTCAGTGTGAGTCCATGAGGCAAGAAAGAATGTGGGGTTTAAATGACCCCGTTTCTTAAGACCATAGCAGAGTTGAACACTGAGACCAGGAGCAGAAAATTAAATATGCAAAGTGCGAGGAAGGGAGGAAAAACAAGCAATTTGTTTTACCACCTTAAAACGAATCATCTGCTTGAATACCAGCAACGCTGCTGACTACAGGTTCCAGTCAAAACACTGGGAAGAAAAGGCAGAATTTCACGCAGACATCCATTACATTAAAGTTATTGTTTTCTATATACAGATATATTTTTCATTTATTTATTCAGGTTTGATTTAACCATTATTGAGATCAAGCTGCTGCCAATCATAAAAACGGACAAATAACATCTACTGAAATACATTTTACTCAGTTAGTATGTGATTTTGTTTTTCGTTTCTATTGTAAGTTTTATACAAATCATATGAATATACGATATGAATTTAATGCCACATTGCACAGTTTTAATGTGTAAAACTGTAAAAGTGTGTTGTATAAAAGCTGTGCCTGGGTTCGGATCAGACGTTTCTGGTTCTCAAACCGTTTCTGTGAACCCTGTGGAAAGCGGATCAACCCAGCGGTGCTGCCTGCAAGTTCCCTGCAGACATTTAGATTCTTCTGCTTCTGCACTTTTTAACAACGAATATTCAAAGTCTACAAATGACTTTCTGCGCCCTTAAAAGAAGCTCTAGATCAGCCATTAGAACCGTGTCACTTGCATTTTTATTTTCACATTTTTTAGATTTTCCTCTTACTCTTTCAACTAAACCAAAGCCACTGATGCAATGCAATGACTTTCTGCATGGAAAATAATCATGGAATTAAATAAGAAGTTGTCAAGGGAGGAGAAAGTCACCCTGAATTAGAGTTCACGGGCTGTAATTCTGCGTTCAATTAATCAACGTTCTGTGGGCATGAATAACTCATTACCAAAGTCCCACAGAGGAACCAAACATGTTATTAGTGATTTTATGTAATATCGAGCAAAACGGTGCGGTCCTCTGAGCATTCGCTCGCTCCTGTTTCTAGTCCCGCTGACGTGGGGAGCTGGAACCGTCGTTTTTGGGGAGGTCGACTCTGGCTCATTAGATCTTTACAAGAAATCAAACCCTGCACTCGCTGACCTACTGAAATACAATTCAGTCTCGCTGTTGAAGAACACAATGCGCTGTGAAATGATGAAGTGTGATGGAGGTGCTATAAACACTTGGGCCAATGAAGGGGTTGGCAACAGCTGGAAGGAAAGATTTAAATTAAAATGTTCCATTTGGCAATGTAATGGTCATAATAAAAACCTTCTTGGATGAATAATTACATCCTGTAAAGACATATATTAGTGCAGTCTTATTGTATTAAAAGTAAAATATAAGCCAAATTAGCTGAAGCCTTTTAAACGGGCAATTCTTCATCCATAATGTCTTTCTTCTGTGGGTTATAGAGTGTTTTAGTCATTTGTGCCACTATGACTGGACTGTGGTGAGGCGTCTGGCCAGAGCAAACAGCTATACTGTATTTGGCAAACCTTGAGTAAATATGATGCAGGAAGAAGGACACAAAACAGCTCTATTATTGATTTATATTGATTTAAAAAGAGCGATTGATTGGCCACTCAGAGGAAGAAGCCATGACTCCAAAAGGTCGTCTTTTGAAACTAAGACCAAAGTGGTTGGAGGAAAATAAGTTAAGAACTTGAGGAAACCAACAGCAGAGGTTTGTGCTCTCAACTGAATAGATGCAACATCTCAAGAAATCACTCAGGACGTTAAAGCTCGAGTACAAATGAAGAATTTATGTGAAGATTGTCAAAAAAGTAGAAAAAAGACTTTTGTGAGTTGCACAGAACTTCGCAAATGTTTCTGTGAAATTTATTCGCTGAAAATTTACCTTTTTTTGATAGATATTCAAAATAATTTCAAAACTGGAAGCTACTCGACATGCTAATGGCTGGGATTTGAAAACCAGCCAATCCAAGAGGGACATTTATGTTATTTTGTTGCTAGAAAGTGGCGATTAGGAAGACTGTAGACATTCTGCTGTTGAGCTAAGACGATTTCCACAGTGTCTATTAATGGATATTGAGGCATATTTGGAGTTTGAACAAATAAAATTGAGACTTATAAGTGTTTTTAGACAGTTTCAAGTATTCACCTACTTCAGCTGCTTGCTGTGGCTGTTATCCCTAAAACCTGTAAAACTGGAATCGGCTAAAATCGGCATCTTGTAGAATTACAGAACAGGTTATCAGATATTTGCAGAAGATTTCTCATAGGACGAAATGTGAGTAAATCTAATGTAGTTGAATCTTAATTTCAGGCTTCTTTTGAAGTTTACACCATTTTAAAAAATGATTCTACTTGTATTTCTCATTTATCTTCCTCTTACCAGCTCCGTTTTTCATGAATGTGCTTCCTGGCATCAAATTGCAGACTTATTTACATGTTTTTAAAAAAAGCTCCCTTCCCACGTAACACTTCCATCTTCTGAGATGGCATGTGGCGGCGCCTCTACCTTTAATCACGATTTAGGCAAATGAATCGCAGCCCAGTCACATTGAAACGTAGTGATCGGGTCATTTAAGTCGCACCCCCATCCGGTCTGAAAAGCCCCTTTGGGCGCCCCGGAGGCGTTCCGTCTTACTGACGGGTGAAATGTTGTTAGACACAGCTGGCTGAAGCTCTGCACACACCTCTGCCTTCGTTTTGTTGCTGCCCTCAGCACTGAAGTTTTCAACAAATGCCAGCGTGCCACTTCCATTACAAGCCATGCATGTCGTGCCATAATGGGAGCGCCTCCATGTTTGACAGATAAGGTGATCCAGGGCCAGGCGCTCATCATGTTTGTTCATTCAGTCAGAGGATCTTGACAGAACATTCCAGAATAATAATGTCGCTTTGCAGCTTTGAATGGTATGATGTGTCATTACTTACAAAATTACACGTTTTACCAAATTCTGCTGTGAAGGGCAACTGATCTTCCTCTGGTGTTTCTTGAAGACGTTTCAAGTTTCATCCAATACGCTGCTTCGGTTCTGATCATGGTTTGGGAGTTTCTGGCCTATAAAGTCCAAACGAATAAGTTACTGACCAAACCATCTGTCCTGTGAGTCATTTGGGTCGAGGAACGTCTTCCAGAGTACTGTCAGGTAAAAATAAAAACATCTTAATGTCTTGATTTCAAATATCATTTCCACTGAGGCACGAAACCTTTTCTGTTGTTTTACCATCTAAATCTGAGCTTTTTAAACTCAAAGACACTGAAACTCATCTGGAATGTCGTTTTTAATATTTCTATTTGACAGGTAGTCTGATTTTATCTTATAAATTATAAATATAAGCTGTAAAATATCCCTATCTGGGTTTTGCAGCTAATCAAACCTATTCTTTTGAAATAGTTTTAATAATTTACAAGCATTGGACTAAAGGTTTAGCATTGATACCTGAATGTTTTTAGTCATAAAAACACAAACGTTAATTTAAATGGTGACTCTAAATGTCTCTGTTATCTTTCTCATTTACTGACAGCTTGTCCATGGTGTATCCTGACTTTTGAACATTGTCTTCTTGTCTTGACTTCAACTTCTCTGCAACCCTGAACATAACCACCAAAAAATTATGTTTAATTCTGGTAGTCAAGTGATCCAAAATTAAATTTAAAACCTTTCCTGAACTCTAGAATGAAACATGAACCAACAGAAGTTGAGTTGCCTTCAGCTATAGAGGGATGTTCTGCAAAAACACAAAACCTTACCAAGTATTTTTTGTCTAGTTTTTAGTGAAAATATCTTAGTACACATGAATTCAGACTAAACTAACTTCAAGTAACCTTTCAGTTACTTCAAGTAAATCATTTTAAGTAAATAATTCCTTAAAATTGATGAAAAAGTACCAGTTCCACGTATAACATGGGGAAATTGTCTTGTTTACTTAAAACAAGCTTCTATTTCTTGCTGAAAATATATTTGTAAGTTAGTTTTGTCTTATTTTAAATATTTGCACTAGAAATGAGGCTACAAACACTTGGTAAAATTCTGTGTTTTTGCAGTGTAGAATTGTCATTTTCTCAGCGACTAAAAATCTACACCAACGTATCATGAAAACTTAAATTTCTAGAGGCTTTTTGCTCTTTTCTGTTGGTTTATATAAACCAAGATGTTGTTGCTAATGTAGATTAGCAACGTGATTCCTGATGGATCTTTGGTAAGCAGAGAGCAGGAGTTGTCCCAACTTGTTTAGTTGTTGGGTCAGCTTTTTAGTTTTCATTTACTTTGTCTAATTCATTCGATGTTGGAGGAAAAACAGGACTTCTTCACACTTCCTGTCAATAGCTTTGCTCTCGCCACACTTCCAGAGCTCGGTGAGAGACTTGGAATGTTATTTTTACCCAACACTACTCCAACCATATGTTCTTAAGTTGTATCTTTCTTAGGGAAAATAATAGTTAACACCAAATCTGGCCATTGATGTTGTCAAAAAAAGAGCATCCAACTTAAAAAATGCAGATACGTTCCATCAAATAGTTTGAGAAAAAGAAGTTATCCACGCAGCTGTTGCATCATTTAGCTGAATCCTTGATCAGTCTGGTTTCCTCCTTGAAACATGAATATTAATTTGAGGCTGTGAATAACAGCTTCACCTCATTTCCAGTTTACAAACACCATTTCTAGGTGTGAGTTTGCTCATTTAAAGGTATCCGACGGCCTGCAACCCTAATTAAACTTCAGCAGCTGTGATTACACAAAGCAGGCCAGAGATTAAAAAGAAGCACAACACATTTTGGTATATTATCACCACATACACAAACAGCATAGGGAGAATATGACTGAGAATCTGACGTGTGACTTTCATGTACATCAATCCCAGTTCAAATTAAGCTTCAAATTATTCTCATTTGATCCTCAGATTAGCTAATCAAGCAAGTGAACAACAGGAAGTTCTGAAAATAAAACTTTCATGATTGCAATGTGATAAAATGTGAAAATGTTCAATGGTTTTGAACATTTCTGCAAAGTGTGTCACATATACAACAAAGGGAAAGGTGCAGCTGTAGGATCTGTGTTAGTCCCTAAGTGTGCTTTTCCCTTATTTTTTACTATTTCTATACGCCAACATAATCCACATCTCAGAAATGCGTCCTGATTTCATCTGACATCAGAATATATCCTTAACATTTAATTCAAGTTATTTAAATATTCCTCTGCAGGATTTGATGGATGCATGCAGAGATGTATATTTTGTGCATCACTGATTATTCACCAAAGTGTAATTTGCAGATTTGTTTGGATTTTAACTCTTTAGTTTGTTTCTTTTTCAATTTAGGAATTTAGACGTGCAAAATTTTACTTTTGCAATCAATTCTTTGCCAAATAAACAGACTTGTTCCGTTGCCATGCTGTCGATGTTCAGTGTCTTTGGATGCCAATAAAGCCCACAGGTCTCATGAATACAAATTTTTAGCCTTTTACCATAGTTAGAGGCAATTTGCTCGTAATTAGTTGGGACTGTTTGACATAATATGATCTGATAATAACTTCCAAAGAGCTGCAGGAAACATTGTTCTTATTTTTTTTACTCCTCATGACTGGTTGCTGACAGTTGCCAGAGGGAGGGTTTGTGCAACTGATGCCACTGCAACTAGTGACAGTGTCATATGCAGCTGTTGGGAAATGATGTTTGGGATGTGACATGCAACAGAAAGCTGAATGTAAGCAATACGATGCTTACATTTGTCTGTCCAAAGACGTGTAGGAGGTCAGATTTGAACTCTGACCTCCTACACCGGGTTATTTTTAAATGAGACAAACTGGGAAAAGCAAATAATTATATCGTAGAACTTTCTTCTAAGCCAGTGTTTCTCAACCTTTTTTGGGCCAGCGCCCCCCTAGCCTTTATCCAGGTCCCTCACCGGCCCCCACCAAAGAATTTGTAGGCTACTTGCACTGACAATTATTTTATTATTAATGTTACTATCATTATTGTAGATGTTTTGAATCGGTGCACCAATTATGTTTTCCCGGACACTTCAGCGCGCCTTACGCTCCTTCACCTCGCGCACATAACGGGGTAAATGTAACGAGTTTTGCCCTAAATCGACGTCTGGAGGAGGGGGGATCGGGGGACGGGGGGCGAGTTTCTACGCTCCTTCGTGGAGGGGGGCGCCGATTTATGTTTTCGCATCCACCTAAATAATGTGAAGTTGTGCCCCTACCCATGGCACTTGAACAATATTATTTTACATTTTATCTGGAAATAGTGTCTGTTTATTCTTGCCATACAGTCTCTGTATTAATTATTGATCGAAAGGTCTTGCCATACCAGTTTATTCCTCTGTATTTACTTTAGTTTCTTAGTTTATTCTTGCATTTTGTTCTTCATTCATTTCCATTTAGTTTCCTTTGATTAATATTATCCTCTCTCGGTTTATTGCTATGTTCACTTTAGTTTCTTTCCTGTTGCTAAATTTATTTTATCATTTATTGACCATCAGTAATTTTCACTCATCACCTGCTGCGCCTCCTAATCATCATGTTTTTCACATCATGTGTTGATTTTTCACTGTTCAGCGTCGGATTCTCTGTTTTTATGCCATAATTCACATCTAGTTCGTCGCTCTTTTTTGCCCGCTTCTCATGTTTCAGAGTTTTGCGTAATGTGCGCGGTTTTTTTTTTTTTTTTTGTTTGCTTTACTCCCTATGGTGCGCAGCGGTCGGGAAACATATCAATGGAGAAAAAGACAGACTGACATAAACCTTTTAAAACAACGGAAACAATTTCTGCATTCTGATTATTGAAATTTAAAAGTGTTGTGGTACCGTTGTTCCATCAAACCCGTTTCATACCGGACCACTTACAGCACCGGTGTTAACGCTATAAAATGAACGCTCTCTATCGTGGTGTCACCATGGAGGGATTTCTTTATTTAAATGGGTTCATTTTTCAGAGTGATACACAGTGAGGGTATCGTGATTTTAGTAATTACATGTTTATAAGAGCGATTTTCTGTTGTTCTTCCATGGTAGCAGGCAGCTTTCAAACGGAAATAAAACACTTTTTAATATAAATTGCTGCTTTGACATGATCACAGAACTGCCAAAACATATGTAGCAACATAAATACCAGACAAAGTGAATCACAGCAGCGTCATCAGCCGGTGTAACGCTGAACTGATGCGGAGTGGAGCCATGAAGCTACAAACACTGAATAGAAGAAGAGCTGCCATCGATACAGTTGCAGCCAAGCATGATTTAATGTTACACAATACATTAAATTGTGTAACATTGCTCAAAGTCTAAACTGGTATTGTTGTGCATTTAAGGTGTAAAGTTTACCTTCGACCAAACGCCCCCCAAAGGCATCCCAGCGCCCCCCTTTTGTAAAAATGTCCGCCAGCGCCCCCTGCAGTCCTCTGAACGCCCCCTGGGGGGCGGTACCGCCCACGTTGAGAACCGCTATTCTAAGCTGTATTTTAAAAAAGGTCAAGCATTTTTGAATAATCCAAGTTTCTCAGATAGTTTGATGTAAATTTGGCCTTTTCCTCCTGACAGGACTGGTGCACCTGACCCACAAGAGCGCAACCAAATTTCTTTTTCACAAATTACACTAAATAATAAAGACAGGAAAGCAAAGGATGGAGATTCCCAGGTTCATTAGGTGTGTGTGAGACTAACAGAGGAAGTGAAGCAACAATGTTTGTAAACGTTTCAACTAGATTTAACCGTTTAACCCGCAGTCTTAGCGCGACGCTCAGGAAGAGGGCAGCAGATGTCACGGTCAGCCAACCGGAAACATTATTCTTAGTTTCTTCTTACTCCTCAGCTCTTCAGTTCATGAAACCACAAAGGAAAATTAAAGCTGTTAAACTGGCAAGTCTACCAGCACTGCACACACTGTAAAAAGCTCTTGTGGGGTTTACTCAACCCCTCGTAGAACTACAGGAAGATTCAAACTCCACTTATTCGTTTTTAGCCAGCTTCACTTCATCAGAAAAAGCACCAAAACACCAAATAAACAAAAGTAAACTGATCAATAAGATTTAGCTTTAGGACGTTCACCTTCACAGACTCACACGGCTGTGTGCTACACACATGATGTACCTTTTTTTTTTTTATTTAAAGAAGATTAGATAATAAAAAGTCCAATAACGTTTTTAGTTAGGAAAGAATGCACAGTGTGTACAGCACCAGGCGTTACTCACCGACAGTCTGTGGGACTTAGATCAGGGTTTGAATGGTCGCTTCAAAACATTAACTTAGTTGTTCTTTAGCCACTTTTTAGCTAATTAAGCAATATGCTTAGCATCACGATTCATCTAGAAAACCTGTTTGTCTCCTAACTTTAACCTTGCTATTGAAACAACAACCACAACTAAGACCCAACGTTTTTCCTACCAAGTCATAAACTGATGAATTTCTCAAAATTAAGTCTGAATAAATGGTTTGTTTGCATTTTTATATTTTGCTCTGGATTTGGTGTTAGCTTTGTGGAGATAATGTGGCTCCGTTGGCTTCATTAGACCGTGATCAAGTGAATCTTGAAGAGAATCAGCACCTTAAAATGGGGGTGGAAGCTTTTGTTTGGTCTTGAGCCAGAATCAGGGATGACGTCCAGCCCAGAGTCATCTTGTTCATGAAAGAGCGAGAAACGAAGGCATTGAAAAGCCTTGAAGTTCCTCCAGGAAACCTTAGTCTGTGAGTAAACCACAATTCTCCAGAAACATCCGTTAAGGTTTCATCAGCGTGCATAATGGCACACGGCCATGTTTGGAGAAAATCAGACACAAAACAAAACCACAAAAAGCCGAGACCAAATGTCAGGCACAGTGATGGAGGAACGTCTTTGGACAGATAAATGACGGCTTTAAAATATTTATCCTGTTTCCCTGCACAGTTTCAAGGTTCATTCAGTTGGGGGGCATAAGGAGGCCTAAGGACTCTGGATGAAAGAGATTTAATAATAGAGCTTTTTGACTGAAACCGTGAGTCACAACCCTTTCAATAACGCAAGCAGGTCTTGCAATGGCTTGCTTTCAAGTACCATTTCCACTGAGGCACGACGCCTTTTCTGTTGTTTTACCGTCTAAATCTGAGAGTTTTAAACTCAAACACACTGAAACTCATCTGAAATGTCATTTTTAATATTTCTATTTGACAGTTATCCTGATTTTACCTCATAAATGATAAATATAAAGCTGTAAAATATCCCTATCTGGGTTTTTAAAATGTTTTGCATTTCTTTTGAAATAGTTTTATTAATTTACAAGCATTGGGCTACATGTTTAGCATCACTACCCTGAATGGTTTTTCCCAAGTCGTTGTTTTTTCCCGTAGTCATTAAAACACAAATGACCTTTGGGAACAAGTGTGTGTGCATGATTATGTCTCTGTTAGCTTGAACATTGGCTGCTTGTTTTGGTTTCATCTTTTCTGCAACCGTAAACATAACCGCTGAAAAAGTATGTATAATTCTGGTAATCAAATGATCCAAAATCAAGGTTAAAACCATTCCTAAACTCTATAATAAGACACAAGCCAGCACTATGACGTGCAGACTGATAGGGCTGACACGCTCTTCTGTCTCGAAACATTTTTAAGTCTCAATAAACTGACATGCTGTCCACCTTTCACCCAATAAACGCTGGAGATAGACACAGGCTCCCCTCACGACCCTGCAAGGATAAACGTGTTCAAATAATGGATGGATGGATGGATGGAAAATGCATGATGTTGAAAATAGAAGAGCACCATCCATCACTCTAACTAAGGTGACACTGTAAAGTAAAGTTGGTGCGCTTTGAGTGGCCTGTCTGTTAGGCAGCTGAATGCAGACTATTAGACGTCCACTCCACAAATCTGTCCCGAAGAAAGCCATAAGAAGATCTGAGCCATCTGAGAGACACAGCAAATGTTGACAAGGGCTTATAGCTCCTTATTTTAATAGTTCAAACAACAAATGTAGCTTAATATGCTGGAATACACACAGTGGAAACCGTCTTAGCATTAGCGCAGAAGCTACGATCTACAGTCTTTGGGGTTTAACGGAGGAAAGTGAATGTTGTTCCTGAATTGGCAGCTTTAGAAACACCAGCTAATAGCATCTCAGTTAGCACTGGACCCGCATTTTCATTTAAATATTTTACAAAAATAAATCTACAATCAGGTGAATTTTCCACGAATTTTAAGCTTCATGTAAGTTCCACAGAAAAATCCTTGACACATCCAAAAATACCAAGCTGGGAATTGCAGAGGATCCTCTGTACATCACAGCATGCGTTTGGCGCCAAACGCATGGTGGTGGCAGCATCATGCTACATTAGTCTGCTGTAACCGTGGAAGAAAACTGGCTAGAAGCTTCAAAATCTGGGAGTGAGACACAATGACATGGTTTAAGTCAAATCCTGTTCATGTGTTCAATCAAATTGAGGATCTGCAGCCAGACTTAAAAATGATCTTCAAATATGACTGAAGTTAACAATAAGGTTCAAACTCGAGGCTCAGGGGCCAAATATGGCCCGTCGTAGCTTTTCATGTGGCCCTCTGGGCTTCAAATTACATCAATAAGTCCCTTTAGTTTTTCACAAATCCACAAAATCAGCAGATCTCCAAACTGTTTCTGTTTCTACTGAACATTTTTATCAAACCAGACCCCAAAAAAATCCTGAATTGGCTGATTAGTGCCAGAAAATGTTCAATATTTAACTTTAAGAAGCAACTTATTGAATGTTGAAACAGCTATTTATTAATATTTAGTAACATAATGAGTTTTATCAATAAATTCTGGCACAACAGGCCCTTTAAGAGCATTCAGACTTTTGATGAGGCCCAAAATGAAGATGAGTTCGACAATCAGCACAAAAAAAAGACTTGAATGGTGATTCTGCAACAAACTGACTCATGAAGGATTAACAGATATTCCATCCAACTAGCAAACATTGCTTTCCAATCTGATATAACTAATGGGTGCTAATATAACTAAATATGTCTGCCTTCAAAATAACTAATATATTTGGATTAGCATAAAGAAACAATGCATTTGAGTATTTTTAAGCTAACTTTTGACTGAATGTTTTATTTTATTTTGGACTGGAAATGAGAGAAGATCCAACACAGGTTACCAGGTCACTGCATGGAAACACACACACACACACACGCACACACACATAGCCACACACATTCATATCTAAGGGCAGTTTTTGAGAACCCAATGACCCCATCAGTCAGGTTTTCATGCTGTGGGAGGAAGAGCACATCCTCCACGCAGAAAGACCCCAGGCTGCGGTCTGAACCCAGGACCTGCTACCAGCCGCTCCGTCGTTAAATACAACACAAATATACTGCATCTTTAAAGTAAAATACAGTTTAAATCAGCTCAGAAAGTCGTGGAAGCTAAAGATCAGCATATAAACAGCAAACCTCCTCACTTTAAAGTTTTAAAGCTGAATTATGAAACTTATAAAAAAATATGTTTTTTACAGATTTGTTGAACCCGTCTGTCACTATGATGCAGCAGTATGGTAGGAGACAGTCTGTAAAAAAAAAAAAAAAAATCTAGCTCCTCTGCCTTCTCCAAGTGGTAACTAGAAACAACCAATCAGAGAAAGGAGGCGGGTCTTAGCGCTGTCAATCACCTGTAACGGTAGATAAATGGTTTTCCTGGAACAGTAAGTTGTTTCTCCCTCTTCAGCACATTTAGCAGCATGTACACAATGTTGATTGGCAGCGCTAACACCCTCCTCCGGGCTCTGATTGGTTGTTTTTGACTTGTGAATTTCTTCAAATGCTAATAGTAGCTCAGGTCACAAACTAAACTAGACCCTTAAATATGTAAAACATATTTTTTATAAGCATATGGCATGTAATAAAATACCAAATCCAACACTTTTTGCTGTACATGTGATAACCTAAAGCTGTGAATCCCAACACAGAAGTTGCTGCTCTTCATTTAAGCACTCATGGAGCATAAAAGAAAATGTTTTTCCATGTCAGATCATTATAAACGAGTCTTTTCCATTCTGTGCCATGTTTACTGTAATAACCTAAACATCCTGCGTACAGTTGGCAGGTTTGCTGCTCAGTTTAATTGTAATGTCATGACAAAGTGACTAATTCGTTGCCGCATCCGCTACATGAATGAACATGAGCTTTGAAGTTATTAAAACGGTGGCAGAATGAAGCATTTCTGTGTTTTTCCAGGGCGAACAACTAAAGGTGGGTGGGTAGATGCCACTGTTATCTGAGGATAAAGTACACAGCGGCTGCCAACGCCTGCAGCAAGGGGAGCAACGCAGGAAAAGGGGGGCAAGTAGCAGATTATAAAATTCAATTTAGGGCAAAAGAGGGGGTGGATCTTTTATATAAGGTGCCACTGAGATGTTTTTCCCTTCTCTGTCAAAGATGCACACACACACACACACACACACACACGCACACACACACGCACACACACACACTCACACACGCTTTTAAGGTCTGTCATAGAATCTTTTCTCCGTGTTTTGGTCGTGTTATCTGGTAACAGAGGATCCCTGTTTGTCTTAGCTGCAGGGCCAAAGCCGGCTCCGGATGCAGCTAATAATACGCAGCTCACCGAGGTTCGGGTTGACTATGTATGACTGTATTTCAGTGTGGGAGACAAGGCGGTGCGCCTGGGGCAAAAAAAAAAAGAGCTATCTCACAATTTTTCAGTACATGCATCATCATCTGGCGCTCCCTCGGTGGGACGCCGTTTGGAGAATGACCCAGCAGTCGAGGGAAGAGGGCATGAAATTGGACCTCTGAGAAAGTGAAAAGGTTGCGCTGTGGAAACAGAAGTAGCTCTCACTCAGGGCTGCTTCTGGCTCGGCGGTCAGTCCGAGTGGCTTTTCTGACCCTCCATACTTTTAAATCAATACGGTACAGATTTGTTTTGTCAGCCTGAAATTAGCAGCTGCATCGATTGAAATGCGTATTGTAATATCACATCAATATATTACATATAAATGTAAAATTACTAGAGTTAAAGCTAACTCTCTTTCTATGGAGCTGGCATGTTCTCTGCCTTCTTTAAGAAAATGTAACTTCTTCCATCCTTATTACAATTATTAACCTCAACAATTTAAAGGTGCAGTATTATGTGCTTAGCAGTCATATTATAGCACAATCAAGAAACTATGCTAAAAAAATGCTATATATATAAAATATGACTTTTGAAATTGGGCCTCTGTATCTTTAAGAAACTCCGTCTTCAGGAAGTCTTCACAATAGTCCTTATTATCCCTTTAACAAAGTTTTTACCAGCAGTTCACTGAGAAGTAGCACAACAATTCCTCCAGATGTTTGCTAATTACTGCTGACTAGTCTGAAGGAGCTGAGTGGGAGGGTCATGGTGCGTTCACACCAAATGCGCCTTGAACGTCAGGCGTGTCTGGTTTACATTCAAAGTCTATGTGGAGGCGCTTCGAGGGTCCATCGTGGTGCGTTTCACACGTCAAGCAGGATGCAATTTGAAGCGTTTTTGACACGCGAAGGATGTGAACGCAGCACCACAGGGGACAGCCGTTCTGTAACGCAGAAGCTTTGAAAGCTCCCAGGAGGAGCTTCTTCCTCGGAGGCGGGGCTAAGTCCACCCAGGCGTTTTGAACAGCTGCGTGGTTGTCATGGAGATTAGAGGATTTCTCAAACATGCCTGAAAGAATGAAGGCGACACTCCAGGTATGTTCATTGAAGAGGGAACATCATTTATAACATGATGTAAAGCTCAAAAACTGATTTTAACTGTAAAATAAACAAATCAAAGTCTAAAAATAGATGCAAAAAGAAAAATACAAATAAAATCTTAAATTATCCCTTTCTGGACAGTGGACCATCTGGTTTTGAGGACCAATAGTTAAAGTGTCTAAAAATCCCTGTAACTACCTATTTTAAATGCTTAAACAGCAAATATTTGTTAATACGTACAGTGGAAACCGTCTTAGCGCTACCACAGAAGCTGTCATCTACAGCCTTCCTTATCTCCACCAATCAGTAGCAAGGAAAACCAATGCTGCTCCTGGATTGGCTGCTGGATTAGATACAATTTAGTGACATTTCAGAAAAATCCACAAGTAGGTGAATCTGGAGACACTGGACTGGAGTAACTTTGGTTTACTCTCAGCATGATATCTGATTTTGGGGAGTCGTGGAAATCTACCCATACTGTATTTCTGTAAATTACTGTCTGCTTTGAGTTACCATGGCAACACTGCGCTTTAATGTTCGGCTCCTGGGATGGATGTCTAGGAAAGAGACGAGTCTTGAATTATTACTTTTCGGACAAACTCCCTATTTTACTGAGCTGCACTAGTTTATTCTCTGAAGGCAGGATGTCACTTCATGCCATCAGTAGATCCGTTTCTGGGTTTAAAAAGCAGATTTTAATCACCACTGGATGGTTTCTAAAAGCCTTTTAATTACTCAAGCTTAAAAACTTCATCCTGCTCCGTTTTTCAGCGAGGAATTTACAATGCAGATGCCTTCAAGAGCGAATGAGTCGGGGAAAAAGAGAGCAAATGAAATAAGCAGCACCTGGAGTGAGGCTCTTGGTGAAACACATTGTGTTTTCTTTTTCTCCTGAGTACGCCTTCCTGCGTTTAATCTCCTAATAGTTGTGATGAGTTAGAGGGGAGCAGGAGCAGAAAATGAAAGTCTACCTCTGAATGGTTTTTGGAGCAACGCCTGTCAAGTGGAACAGGACTGGAGGGAAAATTAGCCGGAGGCTCATGCAAAGGGAGCTCTGTGGGAGATTTCTGCAAACCCGTTTGGGGGAAACGGATACAGTTTAGTCTTCCGGAGAATTTCAGGAAACACCAAAGAGACGCAGTGAACTGCCAATGCAACTTTTCCTCTTTTTTTTATTTTTATCTCATAAGAAACAACCATGACAGGATTGACTTGAGGCTGACTTACAGAAATATACATATATTGACAGTGTCAGGGGTTTTACTGCTGGTGGACTTCAATTTGGAAAAAGCCTTGCAGAAGTTTCCCTTTGAGATGTTTCCCATTTTGTCACATTGCAGCTACAAACTTCAGAGTTTCACTTGGGTGTTTTTGTGGTGAATTGATAAGGAATATCGGTCAATTTTGCACAGAATTTGAATAAACATAATTTTTCTCAAACTAGTCAATTGTGACAAATGTGAAGCTTTTCGTGAGTTTTCAGACGTATTACATGTGATTTAGCATAATCTAAATCACGTGTCAAACTCAAGGTCCAGGGGCCAAATCTGGCCCGTCACAGCTTTTTTGTGTGGCCCTCAAGTCTCCAGGTGCCAAATTACGTCAACCAGTCCTCCCAGTTTCCTGTGACTATGGAAATTCAATTTTTTTTCTCAGTAATGCATAACTGCAAATCTTCTGCAAAAATTTTACAAACCATAAGGCTTAACTGACCACTAACTCCCTCCAGTAGGGGGCAGTATTGTTACTTTTACAGCAACGCTGCCTCGGCCTTATTTAATGTTATTAGTCTATGATTGATGTGACAAAGTCAGACATAGACGTAAATATTGCTGAATTTCTTGATATTTCTAAATTATCTCAATAAAATCTGTGATTTTAAAATAAAAAATAAATTAATTAAAATCCTAGTGGAACTCAACAATGTGAAAACATGTTTAATTTTAATAATTTCCTATAAAAAACAAAGATATTTATTCATATTTTAATGGGTTTTATCAATACATTCTGGCACGACCGGCCCTTTAAGAGCATTCATGATCTTGATTTGGCCCAAAACGAAGATTTTAATGGTTATGCCTTTTCAAAAAAGTACCATCCACAAAATAAGACACATAATTAGTCAATTATTTTAAATCTTAAGGGTACTGTAACAATAGTATTACTACTAAGCAGATTAATGTCCCATAATGTTCCCTCAGCTGCAGTAAACACAACCAGGCACATTTTGGAGCGCAGCCTCCCCACAGCTGTGACTTCTCTTATTTTGTATTTTAATAAATGTGTGGGTGTTGATACAGCAAACTGAGCTCACATTTCTAACTGAATATGTTAATAAACAGGAGCACTGCTGATTGTTTCTGTTTGGCAGGAAGTCAAAAACAAAGTTAATTTATGACGGTTACTTTCCACTCGATCTCTCCATTAAGACAATATAAATGGTGCCAAAGGTCGAAGGTTAAGGCAGCGATTAGCCAACGAGATAAATCACTTTTTTCTGTTTTAATACCTGAAAG
This sequence comes from Poecilia reticulata, assembly GCF_904066995.2. Taxonomy (NCBI): domain Eukaryota; kingdom Metazoa; phylum Chordata; class Actinopteri; order Cyprinodontiformes; family Poeciliidae; genus Poecilia; species Poecilia reticulata. Next base: position 22,216,643 of record NC_088841.1, read on the forward strand.
TTTTTCACAAACGTGTTCATACCCTCTATTGGAGCTGATTTACTGAAATAAACATATGAGACTGATGTGCACTGAACAGAACTTCAAGTTATTATTATTATTTCACATTAAACATCTGCCATCATATCAACCTTCTAGGCCGTCTAGGTGTCCCAGTTCAACTTTAATCTTTTTTAAATTAATTTAAGTTAACTTAAACTTAAGTGAATTTATTTACTTATTAAATAAATTTAAGCAAATTTATTTAAATACATTAAGTTTTTAGTTAATAAAAATGTACTTCAATTTTTATTAAGTAAACGTTTTATTTTTAACTAATAAAATCAACTTATTTTAAGTAAAAATTTTACTTAATAAAATTAACTTTTGTTAAGTAAAATGTATTTTAATTAATACATCAAGTTGCTTTAACTTAACTGAATTAGTTGCTACCAGTTGAATCAATTGGATTAAGTTGGTTCAACTTCATTTTTTTCAGTGCAGCTTTCAGTTTTTGTGCTCCAATAATCTGGAACAAACTTCCAGAAAACTGCAGAGATGCCGAAACCCTGAGTTCTTTTAAATAAAGGCCCAAAGCCCATTTATCTAATATTAGCTGGAACATCATTCATTTTAGTTTGTCTGCCAACTTTTCATTACTTTCTGTAATTATGCCACCATAATGTCATTTTTTATTTTGCATTTGCAACAAACTGTTAAGTCCTCTGAGAACCATAACTCAATATTTCTGCAGATTTAAACCGAAAACATGCAACAACATAATTTCCGTTTGGGTTAAACAAAGTTTTCTGATCACTGGTTTCTCTCTTTCTTGGTCCACTTTTAGCAGAAACCGCCAGCAGCTGCTTAGACGTAACTCCAAGCAACACGATGTGAATGTCAGATCAGCTTCAGGATTTCGGTCACGTCTGCAACCTGTCAGTAAAGCAACACGTATCTGGAGTTGCAGGGCGGGTTGTGGGGGGCTGTTTGTGTTCCTCCTGCTCTGAAAGTCTTTTAGCAATGGAGCGAGAGCAGAAGTGAACAGTGAACTGCTCCTCGCTGTGCTCAGACACCATTGTGCGTCAGTCTCTTTCCGAACCTCTCAGAAGTCTTTCTGCAGCAGGGGAAATGTGTTCTGCTGGCTTTTGTTCCCTCACATTGCCATCCGCCGGGATTGATGGTGCTACGCTGAGCCGTAATGAAAAGCCACAAAGCCAGCTGTGCAGACCTGCAAAATGGCACTTTCATCAAACTAAACAAGCCTGGCGCCAGCTTCTCAATTATTTAAGGCTTGGAATAAGCAATGGCGTGGAACGCGTTTGAATCAATGACTTTGACACCCATCAGTGATGTTAAAAAGACGAGAATGTTATTCAGAAGATGAGATTTGGCTTATGGTTATGTAGCGAGAGACAATCCTCCAACACTGATTGCTACTGAAATGTCAGAACATTAACTTTTTTTCCCCTGACAAGTTGCCATTAAACTCCATATGGCTGAGAATCACACCAGGCTGAAACTCTCTTCACTTTACTTCAGTCATCACTTGATCAAGTTTGAAGTGGTTTGGTCAATACATTTAATTAAAAAGAGTTGGCACTAAAGAGTAAAAAACCTTGAGTGGAGATATACTGTTAAAATCAACCAGTCTATTAGTGAGACCAAACATTTCAAATCAATAAAATTATCTTTTCTTCCTCTTATCAGTGGATAATTGATGTTAAAAGCATCGCCATGGCAACTGGAGATTTAACATATGATACCATCCTTTACTTAGGGGTGCTTGTTCACACCAAACGCGATTTGAGCGTCGAGCGCCTCTACGCAGCGGCGCATCGCGGTGAGTTTCACACGTCCAGCGCTGTACGGCTGAAAAGTTTCGAGCGTCCGACACTGGAGTCAGAAAATGTGAACATTTGTCTTTGCTGGATGCAGAGCGTCAACCAATCAGAGAGACTCCGCTGTGTGGTTGGTGTCCTGCCAGGAGATGCAGGTACTGGTCATCAAACTGGGATCACCTATAGCGACCGTCGTCAGTCAAACTCACAAACCTCTCGCCACCTCTGAAACATCTGGGACATTCAAAGACGCGCCCGACGGCGACATTCTGTTGATTCCAGTAAAGAAGACCTGGACACTCTCTCAATATTCAATCCGCCATTGTTCAAAGTAACTGGGAGAGGAACAAAAAGGCAAGAGACTCACGTTATCAGCTGTCACCGTTGTTTGTTCAATAGAAACTGAGCACAAAATGTTCAGCAAAGACACCTGAGAATCTGTTATGATTGCAGAAGCTTCTCTCTCAATTTCATCCACCATTTCATGTACAAAGAGACCGGAAAACAACGGCTCGTCCCAACGATGCAGACCTAGAGTAAAATGTCAAACATCTGACTTCAAAGTGCAAACGCGTCGAACTTAAAGCGTCAGAAACGATTTTGATGCACAAACTTAAGGATTGTGGGCGACCTCTGACCTCCATGGAGCACATCTGACCTGAAGGCGAAAGCTGGTTGGTTGATGCAAATGGACACTTTCGGACACTTTCGTCTTTTATGGCAATTTTTTTTTTACAGAAAAAAATTTATTTGAAAAATAGTAGGTGAAAAAAATAGATTCTCATTTAATCAGTTTTTTTTTTTTTTTTTTTGCATTTATCTATTTGTTTTGTTTTTACTCAAAAGAAATCAACCCCAAACTGTTGAAACTATGGGTTTGTCTTATATGAGGTATATTGTGTTTTCTGCTAAATCAAATTGTTTCGTTGCTTTCAATTGTTCATTTTTTAATTATTATTGAGCAGATAAAATAAAAAGGCACCAAATATTATTTTAAACCCGTTTTATAACATTTGCGCAACCTAATTTTGGCTCCCATAGCAAAAAGTATCAAGCCATGAGATATTAATACATGTTTCATTATGCATTTTCTCATGTTACAAACTCAAACTTTAAAGTTTTTCTTGAGGTTTTTCCTCTAACAGCCCAGAACAAAGTTGTAAAGACAAGTGGAGGATACAAATTTGAAATCTTGGAGTTTGTTTGTGCAGGGAGTCCTAATGTTTTTACTATCTCAGCTTTTTCTAAGCACATAATAAGAATGTGTGATAATACATCTGGATTTTAGAAAGTACTCAAATATGCAGGTCCTGCTGGACAGATCTAAACAAAATCTAAACTGCATTACAAAGAAAGGTGAAAACCTTCTGGTTGAATGTGCAAACATAAACCATGGTAGTCGTTTTCAGAGCTAACATTTGTTTTGCCCTTTAACTACCTGGACGGTGCATTTAGAGCATCTTTTACTTGAAGATTCAGGCGCTGATTGCTTGATTACAGGCTTCGTTCACGAATCTTTTCCTTCACAGACTGAAGCAGAAATTGGGGGTTTTACTGGAAAAATCTTTCAGCGACCCAGGATTCGACGCTCAGCTTCTTTGAAACAAGTCTAGTCTCATTGTGTTTATGTTTATCACCGTGTTTCTGAAATGTTTATGCATAATTCATTTCATAACAGTGATCCGCGCAACATGACTTTCACCTGAGCTTACATGAGTAAAGCAGCTGCATTTTAACAGCCTCTGGAAACAAAGCTGAGTCTTCAAGCTTCACTATTTACACAAAAAATCTAATCTTGTTCTTTTTTTTTTGAAAGAAAATGATAAAGTAACGTTCTTATGCAATATGTATAAACAGATTTAATCAAACTCATATGTGGTCATGTGTGCTTAATGTAATTTTTTAAAAAATATAGTGAAAACTCACTGCATCACATTTAGATGTACAAGACAAAGAAAATGTGAAATAACTGTTTTCTAACAACCTGATGTTTTAAATTCTGTGCAACTCCAAGTTTTTCAGCTGCATCTTTTTCCAAATATTTTAGAAAAAAAACCCATCTGAATCCTGAAAAGAAAGTAGATTTTTTGCTCTAAACTGTAAATTAACTTCATAAACGCAAATCAGAAATTTCTGCTTTGATCAAAATTCATTAAAATATTTTGACTAATATTCTAGAAAAGTAGTGCTAAATATTTTGTACCAAGCCAATTTTATTCAAATCTAACTCTTATAAATCTGATTCTTATGTGGGATTCCTCAAGGCTGTATTCTTGGGCCACTTTTATTATTATTTACTGCACATGCTGTAAATAATTCAGGCTTAAAACAGCCAAAAACTAGTCAATGTGGCTCCAACAGTGTCTATAGAAAGAAAAACATTATAATCCCAGATGCTATGAAATAACTGCACTCTCTCAATTTAAAAAAAATAAAATATGTAAAAATCCTGTTTTGTTCTACAAGCAATTTTAAGCATTTTATATTCAGTTTTAATGATGGAGAATTAAAACTGAGGGCAGAATTTCTCTTCTGGGAGGGAAACAGCTTCAAACATGCAGCTAAAGCTACAGTGAAATGGATGTAAATGGTGTATTAGTGGGTTATTATGGCATATTTTAAACTTTTTGCATGCTTTTCTAACACATCTGCTTGGTTTTGATCTATTTTCATAAGCACACCGCACTTTTCAGATGTTTTGATGCAAAGAAACGATGAAATTCATGTACTTTTTTCCATCTTCTTCAAAATGATCCACTAATTTATCTTCCTTTCCATACAACTCCAATAAAACTCCAAAAATGTCCCCAAAAAAGCTTCTTTTCCTGAATCTGTCTTGTTTTTTTTTGCTTCACCGTTGAAAGACGTCTTCAGTTTAAGCACCACTGAGCTTCCAAATGCTCATTCAACTCTGTAATGAGAGGTTTATGCACTGGAGCTTCAATGTAATATCCTCCATGTGAGTGTCAGACTGCTCTTGTGGACACAATCTAATCATGTGCAGAGCTTTCTCTCTGAGCCATGTGTTTCGTTGCTTCTCTCTGCATATCACAGATTTCTCAGTCAGACATCTGAGGAGACACTTATGCTGGACATTTACATATAATCTAGGGCAGGACCTTCCCATGGGCCTGCATTGTGCAGAAAAGTGTGTTACAATCAAACATAATCGTAGTAGAAGCTCTAAACAATTCATACACAGAGAACTGCAGGTAGCAAACACACCAATATTTCATTAACTTGTGATAAACGCTTCTAAATCCAAGTTGGATCTAAAGTAAAAAAGCTGCTTTTAACTTGAGTTTAGCTAAATCTTACCAAGTATTTTTGATCTAGTTTGAAGTGCAAATATCTTTAAGTCTTTGAAATAAGACTTAAAAGTAGCTTTTCAGCAACATATAGACTTGCTTTAAGTAAATAACGCCTTAATGTTCATGAAAAGGTATTTGTTCCACATAGATTAACTTATAAAATGGAAAAAAAGTCTTGATAATCTGCCAATCTGCATAAACATTAACGTAAAGTAATTTTATTTATACAGGACATTTGCAGAAACAAAGTGCTGGAAATACAAACAAAACAACAAAACCAAAAGAAAGACAAAAAGGTAAAAGTACAAAACAACATGTTGGTCCCCCGTGTCAGAATAAGAAGTTAATAATTTATAATCTAACAGGAGTTTCTCTCAATCTCAAGTTTGTTCTGCATTAGTAAATATAAAACTACATTTTGGTTCCAGTTATTCTGCTTTGCCAAGAACTTTCTACGATTCTTCAAGATTTCTAAATGTTGGTTCTCCATGTTAGATTATTATTGCTCAATAATAAACTAATTGGATTTTCTCTCCAATATTAAAGCTAAACGTTGGTCTAAAGTACTAAATATTCCACAGTTTAGTAAACTAAACAGACATAAATGGAGCAAGCAGGGAGAAGCTGGTAGGAGGGAGAAGAGAGCAAGAGAAAAATGAATTTTTTACTTAAAACAAGTCTTTATGTCTTGATAAATAGTTACTTTTAGGTTAGTTTTGTCTTATTTCAAGTGTACAAAGAAATCTGCACTAAAATTTAGACTAAAAATATTTGGTAAGACTTTGTGTTTTTGCAGTGATGATATGCAATCCAGGTGAAAAGTTTACATACATCAGCAAGAGCATCATTTATTTTGAGCTTTTTTAAAGATTAATTATTTTTCCCACGGTGAAAAGTTTACAATAAAATCAAGAATTGGTTGTGAAGGTTTGATCAAACTAATTCTTGGTTAAAAATTCCTCTTTTTTGTTAAAAAACACTTCAAATATCCTTACAGCCAAAAACAAATGACATTTGCTCTTATAGAAAATGTACATAAACTTTGTAAGATTGATGTTTAGTCTGCAGCGATCGAATTGCACGGCACGTTTGATCCTAAAGAGTTTCCAACCAACTAAACTGACTCGTTAGGGCTGCAAAACACAGACTTCATCCAATTTCCAGCTCTCCACGACTTAAAGACGTTTCTTTAAAGAACCCGTCAAGCGTGTTTACTTCAGGATGGAAAGTCTGAATTGGCCCCAGAAAACAGCCAAAGATGCAAGTTTTGAGGAACATCAGTGACGCACAAAGTCCACACATCTTCTTCAAAGTGAGCGACACGGCACATGAACCAAAGCAAAAAATAAAACACATGCTCATGTGGAGACGGGAGAAAACAGTCAGACAGTATCCAATTATTCACTGCTTTTTAAAAATCAGAAGATAATGGACTGCTATTATTCCAAAAGGACATTTTTGAAACTGAACTACATTAAAAATGCTTGTGTTCGTTCAGCTAAACCCAAAATTATTCAAGCCTCCAGCAGGTTGAGGTGTTTTTGATGTTTTACAGCAACATTAACGTAGATTTCTGACTCAAATCTGATTATTTTTTACAGGGAGAAAAAGATCAGGGTCAGAAAACATCGTTCGATTGCTGTAAAGTAAATAAATATTTTTTCATTCAGAATAAAGTAGAATACAATGTTAAGATGTAAATATAACAAGTAAATACAATTTTCAGGGTTGTGTTACATCAGAAAAAAACATTTTAGTTGAATGAAAATAATTTTAAATCTAAATCTGTAAGGCATATTGAATAACTTTGGGCTCAGCTATATTCACAGGTGCATCTCAAAGTTAGAATTTAAACCAAAAGTTATTTAGAGTAAATTTCAGTTCAAAAAGTTTCATCACACACAGATTTATGTATTTTTGAGCAAATATGGCGTAAAGCTAAAAAGAAAAACAAAATTCAGTTTCGATTCAAAAGTAAAAAACCAATAAAAATGATTTTGGCAAAATAAATTTTATGTAATTGACATGTTATGGCTTTGCATGATCATGGTGAAGACTGCTGAAGAAGCGCATTGTATTATAGCGGATTAGTAGAAAGTTGAGTGGAAGGAAAACGTGGTAGAAAACAAAGGTGAAACAAGCCAGGATAGCTTCTCAAAAGTCAAAAAGAAATGCATTTTATTTTCTAACAGACCCTAGCTCGTGTATACATGACCAAACCTCCATGATACAACTACTGTTACCATGGTTACGGCCATGTTGTAGTCTCAAAACTCATCAAAAATCTACTGACTCGACAGCTGTTCTGCAAACAGTCACTCATCGTTCAAAAAACTAGATGACCAGACTCTTGTAATAATGCAAATATTACTGGAAAGTAAAAGTTTAGCAGGAAAAAAAAAAATCTCCTCAAGAATCCCATTAGTGTTTATGTCGTCTACTGCAAAGTCAGCGCAAAAACATTTTTAGAGCACGTCTCGGTTTCTACTGCTGTCAAAGTTTATAGATGCTGATTAAATTTTCTAGCAGGGCTTGGCATCTGCCCACACTGCCAAAGGTACCAATAACTCCTTTAATGACCGTGGTAATAATCCTGACCCGAGCGCCATAGAAAACCTTTGGAGCATTGATGGAGTAATTCACGCAAAAGGAGCCCTGACCAACGACTGAGTGCAGTGCAGATTTGTTCAGCACTAAGAGAAAAAGCAATGATATTAGCTGCTGCTTTTGCACCATCTGTTTTAAACCACACAACTTCCTTCCACTTAGTTTTTAATTAATACGGCTAAAGTTACTTGTGCTTCTTTCACAGTTAGCTTTTGTGGCTTACTTGAGCGTCTCAATCACTGTTTAAGTCAAAACATTAATTCTTAGTAGACTAAATTGACAAAATGCAATATTTTAATTAGAGAAAGCCATACAGTTTCAGTAAGTAAATATAGGAAAAAAAATATCGGTATTGGTATCGGTTATCGGCCAAATGAGTTTTAGTTTATCGGCGTATCGGGTATCGACCAAAAATCCAATATTGTGCATCTCTAATCCTTAGTTTTCTGAGAAACTGAATTCTGGCTTTCCATTAGCTTAGCCACTATCATAAAAACTAACAAGTTGAAAGCTTGAAATACATCCCTCTGTGTGAGTCTCCATCTTAGAAATTAATTAGTGAAATTACTGGTCAACTGCCAAGAAACTGTCTGGGGTTTTTCAACTGGTTTAGGGTAATTTTGATGTGCTGAATATAATAATCACATTGGTTTTGCTCAATCAGATCAACTTCCTGAACTGGGCTACATATCAATTTGGGATGCTGGGATGCAGTTATGGTGGCTGATTACTGTAGGACTCTAAAGAGAGATTTCCCTGCTGCTGAGCAGATGAGGCATTTGGAGGAACGGAAGCTCATGCCCTGAATTTTGCACAATTAATTTTAATTAATACATTCTGTTAGAAAACGATTTGTTTTTCTCCTAAAGCCTTTTTTGGATGGGAAATATTAATGGAAATGACTGATAACGTCAGAAACATGTAATACATTTTGTCAGATCGGATTTCTCTAAATTAAATTAGAACAAAAACCTGACCTGGTTGAGAAAAGAGGGTGTTATTTTTGGATCCAGCTGTGCAAAATAGTCCTAATTCAGTTGAAAAAACATAACTTCCAAAAAATATATTTTAGTAACTCAGTGTTATATTCCAACTTACCGACATGCACCAAACATGCATCCCTCTGACTTCATTTTGCTCAGTAATGTTTTTCTACCTTTACTAGCGTCAAGTGGAATAATTGGAGACATCCGACGTCGGAGGTTAAGGAGTGAATAGTGAGGAATTTAGGGTGTTAAGGTGGAATTTCAAGGGTGTCTTTTCACAGGGCATACTTGGTGAATTATTTACCTCTCTGTTGAGCCTTGTGTTTGAATTAGACTTTTTATTTTTAGGCTGAGGCGATGGGTCATACCTCACACTCCCTGGAGCCAGAAATTGTGCAAGTGCAGGAACCAGTGCCGTTGCCAAGCACCTCCAGCGCCTCTGGTGTGGCAGCGGGGTTGTAACTCATGTAATACTCTTGGAGTTGGGAGCTGAGGTTTTGCTCGGGCTCTGGGCTCTTTTTGCGCCGCTTCCGTCCCACCATCGACCGCTGCTGCAGCAACCGCGTAGCGCCCGGGTAGCGCCGCCACAGCACGTAGATGATGGTCAAGATGAGGGACATGGTGAAGAAGAGCGCCACGCTGCCCACCACCACTTTGTGCAGCGCCATGTGCTCCATCGCCGGGGGCGATATGAGGGTGGGCCGAGTGCGAACCACTGTGTTTCTAGTGTCTTTGCTCATGTGGCCTGGATAGGTCGGGTGAGGAATCGGTCGAAGTCTGAAGGGTGGGAGGGGGCCGAAGGTGCTGGTTGGTGGGGTCGTTGGCAAACCACTGGTGGGGGCAAAGGTCGGTTCAGCCGTGGCGTCAGAGATTAGCTCCGGCATCGGTGATGGCGTTTCGGTCATGAAGTAATCATTCTCCTCGCAAATGCCGTGGTTCCGTGTGACTTCCATGATTTTCTCTCCCTGGAGATGCTTTGGGCTGCTGCAGATCATGGTGGTGTCTTTACTGCCCCGGAAATTTCTCAGCCAGGCAACCAGGGGGCAAATGCCAGCTCCACAGTCCCATATGTTGCCAGCCAGGCTGATAGTGGTCAGTGAGATCCAGGCCGTCACAGCCTCTTGGGACACGTTGGACAATTTGTTGGATTCCAAGTTCAGGACTTGAAGGTTGGGTAAGCAGTGGAAAACAGCAGGGTCTAGCGTCTGAATTTCATTTCCGGACAGGTCCAGTTTCTGCAGCGTGTACCAAGTCCAGGGAAGGCCCTGGTTCACCACTCTGATGCGATTCCACTGCAAATACAGCGATCTCAGATTGGCCAAGCGTGGAAACAGAAAAAAGTTGATCCTGGAGAACTGGTTGTGCTCCAGATGCAACTCCATCAGCCTTTGCAATCCCAAGAAGGTGGTGCGAGTGAGAGCCTTGATCCGGTTGTAGCCCAAATCCAGAAATTCCAGACTTCTGCACTCCAAAAATGCTCGAATTGGGATGTTGGAGAGACCATTGGAGCGCAGGTGAAGGTTTTGCAGCTTTCGTAAGCCATGAAATTGACCCGGCTGCAGGATTTCCAGTTTGTTGTAGGACAAGTCAAGGCTACGAAGGTTGGGGACGCCATGGAATGTTGAGTTATGCAGAGACGCAATCCGGTTGGAGCTCAGTATCAACTCTTTAAGCCTTCGGACTCCCTGGAACGCTCGACTGTCGACGACTGAAATTTGATTATGGTCCAGGTATATCCAAAGCAGCTGTCCCAGGTGAGCAAACTGGTAAGGTAGCAGAGTGTGAAGTTCATTGTAGCGCAGGGAGAGACCCTGGCAGCCGACTGAGATGTTTTCCGGGACTTCTACAAACCCAGAGGAGTCGCAGTGGATGGTTTTCCCCTCGCAGCGGCAGCTGTTGGGGCACGTGCGCTCGCCAAAGCTGAACAACAAGGGAGCTCGCAGGAGCAGGAGCAGAGGGAAAAGAAAGCACGTCAGCCTCCCATCACACAGCAGCGGACCTGGGAGCAAACAAAGGGAAACCAGGATTAGTAAAATCAAGAAACAATAGGAGGACGGCTACAAAACAGCAACAAATACTGAAAAAGAAAATCAAATTGTTTTGAAAAACATGGACTGGCTCGCCAATCGACAAGATGCGCTGACCAAAATGTGTTTATTTGCAGTATCAGTTGGGTTTTTAAAAGTTAAATCAGGGGACACTTCTAAAAGGAAAACTACTCATTTGCTTACTTGGCCAGAAAGAAATCCTTTAAAAACCAAGACATGAAATAAAAGAAGCCAAAACGAAACCAAGGATAACGCCGGAGAGAACAGAAGGATCTGACAAGGACTCAGTGAATCGGGTGGAAAATAAGCAGGGATGGTGATCACTGGTGGAAGATGCAGAACAGCTGAGAGAGAGGAGCATTAAATAAACTAAATTCTTCTTCATTTTAGGTTGGAAACGTCTATTTCTTCTTTTAATAGACGTTTCAAAATTTTACTAATTTTAATGAGTTTTCTCTGCATAAATGCTGGAGGATTGTAGACTTCCAGTAATTTAGAGATCATCAAAAATTGTTTTATTTTCAACAAGTTTTGAAAAGATTGTTAATTTTTTGTTTTTTTAGAAAAATTGCAATCAGTTAAAATCAGCTTCACAAAACCAGATTGGAAATGGGACACAGAAACTCTGATTGGTGAATTTTAAGTGAATTTTGTTCCCAGACTCCTGCAGTCACCTTTCATGTGGATTAATAAATTAAAACAAACCCGTTGTGTATGTAGCAACAAGGTTTGTTTTTAATTATAGTGTGGGGGACCTGCAACACTTTTCTTGAATTCTTCACACAATATTTCTTGAAAATGAAGTTTCTTGACATTTACTCAGTATTTTATATTTTATGAGGCACAGAGCTGAAATTTCCCAGGAACCTTCCTGGAACAGGAGTAATGTCTGCTCCCACCACAATGCACTGAACGGCAAAAGCACCTTTAAATGGTTGTGATTTACTGGCTGCTGGTTTCTTTCTGATTTATTTTTCTGTCCATGCAGGCGGGACGCAACATATTTCACATGATTGTGAAATATGTTGTCCAAGCTAACAGTAAAAAAAATCTGCAATCATTTGTTGCAGGTTAGAATTCACTGCTGCTTTGAGAACAAAAATATATAATGGTGCTAATAAAAATAAATACAAGAGTCTGTTGATTGAAAATGATTCTTATGATGTTCAAGTCCAGCTGTTGACCTTCAGGAAACATTAATTATATTCTATTTACTTGGAGATTTCAAACACAGTAGAGATCTTATTTTAATATGCTTCAGCTTTTCAGTAAATATGAATCTAAACATATCCTGCAGAGAAGCTATCTAGCCAACTAGCTAGTTAGCTCGCTAGTTGGCTACTTAGATTATTCTCAATAATCAAAGAAATGCCTTTTATAGCTGCTGTTGCAAGTTTCCATAGATTCTCTGAGATTACACTCAGGAGTCCAAACGTGTTTCTAACAGTGAAAAGTGAAAAGTTTACAAAAAATCCCAAAAACATTTCGATTCTTATTATTTTCCTGTTTTCTAATCAAGAGCCACTGAAATATTTCTTATGTTTCAAGAGGTTCAAGTCCAGCTGTTAGCCTTCAGGAAACATTAATTATATTCTATTTTCTTGGAGACTTCAAACACAATAGAGATCTTATTTTAATTTGCTTTACTATGAATCTAAACGGATACAACAGCCAACTAGCTAGTTGGCTAGCTAAATCATAATACTTTGACAACTGCTGTTACAAGTTTCCATAGATTCTCTGAGATTTTACTCCAGACTACAAATGTGTTTCTAACAGTGAGAATAAAGTGAAACGTTTATGAAACAAACAACAAAAAAGCAAAAAAAGTTTTGATTCTCTTTATTTTATCCCATTTTTTTAATCAAGAGCCACTGAAATATTCTTTAGATCTCAGGATATGCACCACAAATCATCTGGAACAAACATCCAGAAAACTGCAAAGCAGCCAAAACACTGAGTTACTTTAAATCTAGACTAAAATTCCACCTGCAATGTCTGTAACTAGTTTTCATGATTGTTGACTGTAAGCTGTGTTTATGGTGTTTATGTTTCCATGACGTAATGCACTTTGAACTGCTTTGCTGCTGAAATGCCAGACAAATAAACTTGATTGATTGATTCAAACTCCCCATTTTAGATATTTATTCCGCTCTTTGTTTCCTCCATTTTCTTTAATCTCGTTTTCTGGATGAAGACAAGTGAAGACTGCTTATTTCTGCATCGCAATAATTCACCTCTGGTGAAAATTATTGCTCATTTCAGCTCTTCCGCTGATAGCTCAGGGCTTTTATGAGATGCTGCCTGCATCAGTGGCTTTTTAAACCTCTTATCAATATAAAATATAAGGATCACAGGCACTTTATCCACCAAAACATTTTGCGAAGGTTGTAATATTTGATCGGATGAGGGCTAATGGCAGGAAAACGTCAATTGGATCCTCTGCCTCAGTCGCAGCATAATGCAGTTAGCAGACTAGGTGAGGACAGGGGTCCTTTAACTTAACATGAGATGGAAATTGGATAGTTTTCATCCAAAGCTTCCCACATTCTGTCAAAAACTGCAAATGGCGAGGTCAAGAAGCGAAGACGCGCTCGTCTCAAGAGTCAGAAATCCCTTAAAACGTGGTTTACTCATAATGCTGTGCAGAGGCTTACCACAGTGAAGACAGGTGAACTTTTCAGTTCTGACACCAAATAGTAACACTATCTGCAGTGATTTCCCACAGTGTGAACTGTGCTTTTCAGGCTGAATCAATGTCAGCAAAAAAATACACTCCAAGAACCCTGGGCACCTTAAGAGAAATCATCCAGGACGTAATGTTCATGAGGATGCGTTTCTGTGGAGGGTCAAAGGTTCAGCAACCACAGAACCGGAGGGAAGACATCACTAGGGCTGCCAAAAGTGTCAAAAATTCACCCATCTCACAGCTAAAATGACATGAGCAGCAATTAAGCAATGGATGGATAGAGCTGGCAGAGTTGTCACACGAAAAGAAAACTACAGCAGGAAACGATGCTGGGCTGAAACACGAAGATAAAACAATCAGATTCTAAAAAAGAGGCTTTGGTAACATTTTATTTTGAAGGGGCGTACATAAGACTGACATAGTATAGTCATAAAGGTGATAAAACACCTGCTATGAACATGAAGGAGTCTTCATAAGTGGTTATGACTGTTGTCATTCGGTTAATAATGACACTTTTTAATTAACCTTTAGTGCAACTTTGCATCAAAAGTGTCATTATTTACCGTTTAAAGCAAAATTGACACTTTCAGGGCTAAGCTAAAACTGTATGAGAATGCCGTACATTCAGCTACAACAACAAATACTGCAATAGACATGTGATCAATATCAATATCAATAGATCTGAATATTCATTAAATTCACTGAACTCCGATCCAGAACCGCACAGCATTCTGGGGGATGTAGGCGGAGGAAAGGCTTTACCAACATCAAGGCAAGCTAAACAACGCTGGTTCACAATTCAACCTTTTTTCAGGTGACATATTTATATAGTAAATCTAATTACAATCATAACATTTCTTTAAAACTCAACTTTAATAATCAGAAACTTGTAAAAACATCAACTCTTCAGAAATGTAACTTTGCCCCATAAGCAGATGTTTCTGTTATATTTGTGACTTTTATTTTTTCTTTATATATGTATTTGAATGTATTTTTTGACACTTTTTGCTAAGAAAAAAGTCTAGACAAAAAGGTACACATTGTTTTATTTTACTCATTTATGTATTTATTTAACTTTTGTTTTGTACTTTGTAGATTATCAATATCTGTGGTTATTCTTTAACCTGTCCTATAAAAGTAAAGATATTGTGTAAAAGATCCTCTATTTGACATAAATAGAGGATCTTTTGATTGGTGGAATCAACAAACTCACTCATTCTTTGGTTACCTAGCAACAACCTGCAGAGTAACTTGTGGTTGCCTAGCAACAACCTTGTTAAGTAACTTGTGGACCCAAAATACCAGCAAACAATCTCAAGCACTACCAGGCAAAGAGAGTAGCAGGGAGTGTGGTGTGGCCCCCTCCCCACCTGTTGCTGCTCGCATTACTAAATTCTCTTTTTGTTTGTTTGCTTGTGTAAATCTTTCAGGTCTATATTTTTACAATTGGTTTTCCACTGTAAGAGAAAAGCGTAAGCAAAATAAAGTGACTTATTATATTTTTTACACTTGATATATAAGCTTCCTTTCCTTTGTCAACCTTTAGTGACCTTCACGTTCAAAATGCTGAAGATTCGAGCATTAAAGCTAAATGCACAATAATAATTATACCACTGGCCGGATATTTAATTGTTTGACCTATTTTATGATGGCTACAATTCAACAATTTCATTTTTATAATGATTTCTGAGTAATATCATCACATCTGACCATGGATGGCTTCAACTCTCGTGTCCCATTGTGCAGGCGCACGATTATACAGCTGCAGCTTCCAGGAAATACGAGTACAGATATTATGATGCACAATGTGTATTTTTGTGGAAAATATTCTGTTATTATGGTTTATATAAACACTTTGTTTCCTCTTGTGGTCTCTGAACAGCTAAAAGACTCCCATTACTGTGTATTTCAACAATGAAACCCATTTAAGCACTGCTGACACATGCAGAGCAAATACATTCAAAAAAAGAAATAATTCAAGTGGTTTACTCTTAATCTTGAATGAAACATCTGCTTTAAGAGTTTAGAGATTTCTACAAGATTAATGCAAAAACTAACTGCACAATTTCTGGGACAGAAATCCAAACAACAGGGGTGCCATGGCTGAACAGGGCAGCCATCTGGACAGTGAGATCTGCAAATGAAACCTGACAGACACCAAGTCCTCACACGACCGTTTGGTACGGATCCTGCATGATGCAGGACAGAGCCGACATGTTGAAAAGCACAGCAGTCCTGACGTATTATAACGGCAACATTAGTGAAGGAACACGCAGATGAGCTCCTAATTGGTGTTTAATGAAACAATGTAAAGGTTTTGCTGTTCACATGGCCTGATTTTGTCAGAAATCTGAAATGTGTGGAGCGCAGATGAGCTACGATGAAATGGTTTAGGTCAGGATCACGAATGCTCTAAAGGGGACGGTTGTGCCAGAATGTATTGATAAACCTGTTAAAAGATCAATGAATTCTTAAAATTAAATAATATTATTGAACGTCTTTTCAGTCCCTCCAAGATTTTGTGATTTTTCTTGTGATTTTTTTGTGGTACTAATTTGGAAATATTTGAAATATTTGCACTTATTTTTGATGGCAAATGCAACTCACTGTATGAACTATAATCTGGCATCAGTTAAGGCAGAGGAAGCTGTTTACTACAACTAAAGTTTTTGACAGAAAAATCCACAATAAACTCCCAATAATGTATTAGTGCAAAAAAGTGCGGGGATTTGTAGATTTTTTGTGAATTTCCATGATAATTCTCAGGAAACTGGAGGGACTGATTGATATAATTTTGTAGTAAACAGATAGAAAATCCATTAATTTGATAGAAAACATAATATTTAAGCACATTTAGTGTTTAGTCTAGAACCTAGAGGGCCACATAAAAAGCTACGGCGGACCGGATTTGGCCCACGGGCCTCGGGTTTGCCACTTCCACACTTGTTTTGGTTGTATTTTCCCAGAATTCATTGTGCTTCCTGCTTTCCGCTTAACGTTCACACTTGCATTAAAACCGCACCAGAGTTCACTTCATCCAAACCAAGGCTGAGGTTTGTAGATGAACCAGAGTTTGTTTGTTGAGTTGGATTACGTATTCACAGCTCCCCAAACGAACCAGACTAGAGTTTGGACAAGCGGAAAATGCATCTCCAAAGTATTGACTGTAGGAGGCGCTCCATCACATAAAATCCTAACAAACACATTGAATGTTGTGTCTGTAACATGAACAGCATGTGGTAAACTGCATAGGCTCCTTTTTGACATAAGTCACTGTTTCTACTTTAAGCTGGAAGAGGTATTCTTCTAAAAAATGTTTTTTTACCCGTCACAGAATCAAATGTACGAGTGCAAAAGGGCAATCATTCAGCGACGGCATCAACACGTTCAGTCGCTGATGGAGAGCAGCACCAACAAGGTGAGGAGTGTCAGCTAAAATTTAGCTAAGATATGTTTTCAAAGCAATTTGTCTGTTTTCCTGTCCGGAAAATGACACGACAAAAAAACAAAAGCAAGAGTTGATGAAACTCTGCAGAGGTGAATTATGGGTAAACTGAGGAAAACTCATCATTTCTGGTCCAACTCAAAGTCACACTTCATAAAATTTGCACACAAAGCTGGAAAATCTTCTCGCTCTGGTTCTTTTCATAGTTTCTTTTTCTGTTGTTTACAACTTCAAAAGACTTTTTGTGGTTCTCACGTCTCCTGTTTGGTTGTAAATTTCTTTATTCTCACTAGTTCCAGTAAAGATTGTTTTCTTCTCAAGTGAACCCTTTTCTCTTGCCTGAGGCCGAAAGTCTCATCATGTATTAAACAACAAGTAATGAATTTCCCATTCACTTTTCTTATGAATGGATTCCTAAAATGTTTTGTGACGGGATTAAAATGACTCATATCACACACAAAAACATCATAATTCACTATTTACTACTGAAAACTAAGACTTTAAGCTAAAGATACAGAAGATCTTTAGGTAAAAATACATAAATCTCTTGTGGGAAAGTAAAATTTACCACCTGAATGGTGTATGTTTTGTACAATCCAAACCAATAAGTAGCCTCCTGAAATGTAAGCAGAGCTGCAACAGGAATGCAGCATATTATTTGAGCTGTGTGGGTTTTTACAATCTCATCTGATAAGAGATGGTAAAGCCATAGAACCAGGGGAAAACGGTCTGGGTATTCGGTATATACGTCGACCCAAAAGTGAACTTCTATAAATAAACCTGGCACAAGAAAGGAAGGACATTACTGTTTGTTTGGCTGGATTATTTCTTTTTTGTCGCGATTATTCTTGGTAATAAATCTTAAAACTGTTGGACAGGCTATTTCCCTTTAAATGTCCAGCGCCACATTTGGAGGAAAAATGGATTTGTGGGCTGAGCAGCAGAGTTGAGTGTGTGGGTTGCTGTGTGTATGAACAACTAGCCAAATCCTCTCTGTTAATGCCAAACTGTTTATTCTGCTGTTGACTTCTGGTTGGTGTCGTCCACCTTTATTGGATGATATAAGTTTGGACAAACAAGACAAGCTAGCAGTTTAGTAACTGGTTCTAACTGACTCTCATCTTGAGATATTTCCGTCCCACTAAAAGACCATTTCCATTTCAATTAGCATTCTGTTCTCCACACTTTGACCTTATGATCCAAATGCCATCGGCAGAATCTGAACGCTGAACAAAACATTCTTCCACATGTTCATCACATCAGTCTTTGCTGCAACCAAACATTTCATAATCCGAAGCTGCAAACTGCAAAATCTAGACTGTGTAAGACTGAAGAAACCACCAACATTTGTTAAATTTAGCTTGAATTCACATTTTGATGAATATCACGGTTTGCTGTGACCTTGTTCTAAGCTGTTGTGGCGTTGCAACACGATCAGAAGCCCTAAATAAAAAGAACGGTTGATAATGACACTGGACAGTTCTCCGGAGACGCCGCGCCTCCCCCAGGCTACAACTCTGGTATTTGAGCAAAATGTCAAGAACTTATCAATGTACTTGCAGAAACTAAACATTAAATTGTTAATTAAAACATGGTAAAGTGACTCCTGAGGCTGTGCTTTAAAGAAACAATATGTTCCTTCAGTAAATTGTAAAGTTGCAGAAGATGTCAAAGGTCAAACATAAAAGTATATTTCCACAATATTACTACAAGTAATTAATCTGCAGCATTCTAAGCAATAGTGTCCTGCAAAGTGACGGCTGATGGCCGTTTTCTTTCCTTTGCAGCCACTGTTCAGACTGAATGAGTGATTTCAGCTGGTTTAAGCTTTCAAGGTACTTCCTTCCTTTCTTGATTTTAAAAATCAACATTTTGCCAGTCAGTTGGCTAAAACAAAGCTTCTGCAGCAGTGGTTCTTAACCGTTTTTTAGGTACCAAACCCCCAGTTTCATTCACCGAATCCTTCTTATTCCAACCCCACCCCCCTACATCCAACACCCAACACACTTTGTGGTATTCTGATTTTGTAATGTAATTATATTAGCTGTTTACCACCCCCACGCCACTAGAGGCAGTAGCAACCCCGAAAAGATGCGACTAAGGAGCAGATTTAGACTATAGAATTAAAAAGAGTGGAGCTCCTTCAATCAGGGCTCCTCCGCAGCTCTAATTGGCTAAGCAATGTAACGTGATCCTCTGATTGGCTAAGCAATGTAACGTGATCCTCTGATTGGCTAAGCAATGTAACGTGATCCTCTGCAGCAAGTGATGGCAAAGCGGGCGTCATCACGACTTTACACAAGTGTCTTTACCTCCGCGGCAGAGGCTCCACCAAACCCCTGAGACCGACTCATTGAACCCCTGGGGTTCGATCAAACCCAGGTTAAGAACCACTGCTCTACAGTTTACATTTTCTCAAACAAAACATAAATTTAGCTAGCATTTACAATCTACTAGTCAGTAGTTTCTTAAACAGCTGATTGCAGGCTGGCCTGAGCTGACAGTCTGACTAATTCACCAGCTATTTTGCTCCACGTTTTACTCTATAAACAGCAAAACCAAGCAATTATTTGGAAATTACAACCAAGTGTAGTTGGTGTTTCGTTCTGCAAGACTCTGCATAAAAATATTTGGCTAAAGTTCTCAATATGTCTTTTACACATGGCAGCAGATGCAGCGATTGATTCGACGTATAAATTTGTTGATTTATACAATTCCAGCATATGTGTAGCATAAAATAACAGTGCATGTGTGTGTGTGTGTGTGTGCATGTGTGTGTGTGTGCGTGTGCAGAGGGATCATACTGCAACAAGATGTAACGACTATAGTGGAAAGCACTCGAACACCTCAAGCTTCCCGCTGGACTCTCCTATCTTACAACTGTGACATTTGAATAAAATGTCAAGGAAATTTTCTTCTGCGGCAGAGAAGATGAGAGAACGGTCGGTTAATATTCAGCTAAACTTTCCTGATTTAAAATCCTACAGATGTAGCTATTAGGCTTATATAAAAAAAGAAAAACTTAATTTATTGCAGTTATTTAATTTAAAAAGTGAAACTAATTTGGTATGTAGGTTCATTCCACACAAATGTTGATTTCTGATTAATTGCATGTATTTTTGGCATCTACATCTGTTTAGCTGTGACTGGGTAGTTTATTTTTCCCTTTACATTTGTCACAGCAGCCCAGTTTCTATTTTTATTATTATTATTAATGTTGTCTTCCTTTTGCTGCTGAGATGCTGAAATTCACCCACTGAGTTACAAATAAAGGTCTATCCTTTTCTATTGTTTGTATTGTATTGATTATGGCTTATCGCCAATAAAAATCCACAAATAAGCCTGAAAGAAAATTAAACTGTTACATAAGACTAATATGAAAAAATCATTTTTGATTCAGAAATGTTATGTTATGAATAAATATTAGAGCACTGGCCTGATAGTTACATGGCAAACAGTCAATAACACAATCCTAAGGTCACAAAAGGTCATTGCTAAGAAAGCTGATGTTTTTATACCAGGATGCTAATGGGAAGTTGAGTGGAAGGAAAAGTGCGTTCTATGATTTAGTGAAGATTACATTTGGACCACTGATAAAAACTAAGTCACATTTTCTGCAATAGTTTAAAAGTTTGCTCAGATTTTGTGTGATGATTTGATGGAAACAAATTATGAAGAATCGTCACAGTAGCAAAGATTTTGAACATTTTTATTGGTCTTCTGTGATATGTATGGGTTGTTGTTGTTTTTTGGGAGAAACGTATTTCTTGGGGTTTCTCATAACATCTTTTAAATGCTTAAATTATTTTTTTGAACAAAAATGTCCCAATCATAAAGTTTTTTCCTCTGCAAATTTTCCTTCCACTAAACTTCCCATTAAATTTTTTTGTGCATGTGGCCCTCTGCTGAAGAAATGAGTCAAAGGTTTTCCTCATGATATCAGAAGGTATAACAAAGCATCTTTTATCTTAGCAGTAAGCTTTAATGATGTAACTGAACAGAAATAAACCAAATTTATTCACTTTTTGACTTCAAAATTACTATTTTCAAGGATATTCCTCAGGTAAAAAAAGGATCTCTTAACAAAAACAAAATGCAGCCAAAAAGTAAAGCAGCTGAGGGGGAAAACTGGAGGTAAACGAGGTGTGATGGCGAGTATATGATGAACAGAACGTGAACACGGGAGCTATAAATAAATCCCAGAAGTCCTCCAAGCCACGGCTGCACCGCCACTTCCATCACTTCCAATAACCGCTCCGCTAACACAACCAGAGATCCACCATCACAACTTCATCTCATCAGTGCTCATCTAAATAAACCAGCCCGTTCTGAGATCAAGGGAATTTTAACCAAACTCTCGCTACGTTTTTGGTTTTTTTTCTTCTGTTTTTTGTGTGTCGGTGACAGCAGGTGGGTTATTCACATTGATTTTAGATGACTGGAAACTCCAGGCTGCACACCCACAGAGCGCTCAGCCACTGGCTCTGACGCCTCCACATGACAGCACCTTTAAATTAGGACACATCGGTTCGCCATGGATTTCTGTGTAGAATAATAACGACGGGCTGAATATCTGCACACCGGGGACCAAGCAGGAGCTCAACTCAACACGGATTGATCAGCCGATCATTAAATGTGCAGGGATGACTCAGCTTTTTCACTTTTATTCCTTCATTTTTCCTTGTTGTTAGAATTTTAAAAAGGAATTAGGAGGACGGGGTGTTGAATACGGCCAGTTGTGATCCGTTTACCTGGTTCCCTTCGTCTTAGTAGAGCGGGACCAATCGGAGCCGAAGGCTTTCAGAGATTTCATACTCCTACATCTGGGATGTGTGAACAACAATGTAAACAACTATCAGGAGCCGAAATCAAAACAAGCCCCAAAGAAATGAGGAAAATTAACCGAAACAGTCAAAGGGATTTGAAGGATTTAGCTGAAAAGCTTGGCTTGAGTTAAAAACAGCTTTTTGAAGACTTTTTACTGTTTTATGTGTACAAGTACGATAAATTGTCCCAGAAGTTATTGCGATAAACAATAATATTGTTGTTTTGAGGCAATTTTCAAGTAATACAATAGTAGCAATGCACAACCACATTCTCAAAGATTAATAAACTTAACATAGAAAGTAGAAGACAATTTAAATATTTAAAAAAATTAAGAAAACAGAAACAACTAGTAAAACTAATAAAGTCTAAACAAAATTTAGACACCAAACC
This sequence comes from Poecilia reticulata, assembly GCF_904066995.2. Classification (NCBI taxonomy): domain Eukaryota; kingdom Metazoa; phylum Chordata; class Actinopteri; order Cyprinodontiformes; family Poeciliidae; genus Poecilia; species Poecilia reticulata. The sequence continues at coordinate 22,238,766 of NC_088841.1, forward strand.
ATCAGACTGAAAAGTTTTATTCAGTTTTTGGTGTAAAAAGAGAAAAAAAATCTGGCAAATGGAAATTATTGAGTTTGTTTTAGTTTATTATGTGATTGAGGTTTATTTTATTGCAATACAGCTGTTTTTATACGCAGATTTATGAAAAGTATTCATTCACCTTGAACTTTTTTCACATCTTAAGGTATTAAACCACAAACTTCACTGTATTTTAGTGTGATTTTAAATTATAGACAAAAGCAAAAAGGCTTCAGGCTTCACGGTGTGTGTGTGTGTGTGTGTGTGTGTGTGTTAAATGGCCTCTTCATCATCCCATTCAGTTTGGTCAAGGCCTGATAACGAGTCCTTCATTTGATTCAGGAGCAGAGATGCATCTAACACCTGGAGGACAGCAGGGTTCAGGGTGAATGGATGAATGTTCATTCATCATAAAACTCATTAACAAAAAGTAGTAGAAACATAAATGGCTAAAAAAAATGTTAAGTTTAGTAGCAAGTTGTCAACTGGCAATTTTTGTTTTTTTTATATAAAATAATGACAAAAACATGAAATGAAATTGTTACATTTGCTTAAAGCTGCAGTAGATAACTTATTTTTATTCATTTCTTTTACATATTTGATAAAATCATCATTATGTCCTGACAGTATAATATGAGACACATTTATACATTTTAACTGTCTCATAAAAAAATTGTGTCACGTTTAACCAACACGTAAAAAACACACATTTTAATATAAGCTTCATATTGCAGCTTTAAGGTTTCCATCTGAATCTGGAACATAAAAACTTTTTTTGTATTCTACCTCCTGCTTTCAGCGAAACCTTGAGAGTGAGAAACATTTTGGTGAGTGACTAAACTGAGTATTCGCCAGAAAAAGAACAGGCTGCTTCATTCAGTGAGTCAGTTGCAGACTGTTGCTGCAGATCGTGGTGACATGGACTCTGTGTCACCGATAGACAACATCCTGTGTGCCCTTTTTTGGTAAATGCAACATAAGATACAGAAAAGTCTCAAGTTAAAAACAAACTGCATGTTATGGTTTACATCGGGAAATGTTGCCCAGTCACACAACGGAGAGCAAAGAGACGATTCTTTGTCATGCTAGTCATGAGCACAGCAGAAACAACTGTTAGCTAAATGAAACCTGGAGATGCAGTTATTATTAATTTAGTGCAGTGAGTGACTGCAAAGGGAAAAATAACGCAGAAAAACCGTTAAAGAACAACTCAAAACCACTTTTTTTTCTGCTCTCTGCGTCAGGTACGCTGCACGCAGACTCGTTGCCATAGCAACTGACAACGACGCCACTTTATGTTTCAGGATTCAACACCAAAAAGACACAAACATAAAGAACAGAACATTCAGTCCGTTACAGTTTTATGTTTTCAGGCTTGATGCTTGTTTAGTGATCATTAAGTGATCGCTGTGGTAGATTAGCTACAGATGCTATTAGCTAAGCTAACATTGATTAGCTAATTTAAAGACCTGCTCTACTGACGATCTGCCAGAGTTGGTGTGTTTAGGTTGCCTCTTCTTTAACTGAACTGAAACACACAGAATTCCACAGCACATCTCCACGTTACGGCTGTCATAGTCAAGCTAGCATAACTTAACTACTTCCCTCTCCCTCGCTAATTTTTTTCTTAAAACTTTTTCCTGACCTTGTTATCTAGTAGTTGTGTTGACAATTAGCAGCAAAGCACTGCAACTCCCTTTTATATATCAGAAGTACATTTAAGACTTAGCGCATTATGTGGACAACTTAACAGCTAAAACCAATGCTAATCATTGTTAGCCATCAGAAGGATGAAGGTCCATTGTTTCCTACTATCTATTAAAACTGGACAGAGTTTGATAACTAATCTAATCTAAATAGAAAAATACTACCCCAAAATAACCCTGCTTTCATTTAATTCTAGTTTAACTTTTAAATTTAGGGAAATGTAATGCAACAGCATAGTTAATGCTGGCTTACAACGGTAGCTAACACCGTGTTGCTCTTAAACCAGAGGAATATTCAATGAAGAACAAACATACAAAACAGGAGGAGGAAAACTACAGGCTTTTATTGCGTACAGAAATTAAAGCTGAGACTGGATTTGCATCTGTTGTGAGCAATAAATATCAATTAAAACCCAGAGCTTCTGTGCTCCACTTTCCTTAGGGCCCAATTACTCCCAAGAGAAAAGTTAGACTCTGAGCTTACACATTAAATGTCAACCAGAATTGGCTGAAAAACGAGGAACACATAAAATGTTATTACATAGAATATATAAGCATATCCTTTTCCCCAGCTACAGCCTTTAAGGTCAACTTCCAGAGGAAAACTTCCCTAAAATGACTGTAAAAAGTGAAGTGGATCCTCCCCTCAGGACAGAACGCGCTCTGGCACACCCAACAAAGTCAGCTGTCGTCCTCTTTGGCCGAATGTCAACTTGGTATTTCATCTGAAAGCACCGATGCAAAAGCTATTACCCAGAGTGGCCATGTCGATTGGCCAGCGGTGGTATGGCCACACACTGGGGCACTTCAGGGAGATGAAAAGTGTCCAAAAAAAGTAAATATGCTTTCTATTTCTAATTAGATCGGCCACATTACCAGTGGGTAATGCATATTATAAAAGGAGAGGTGCTATGGCAAGACCTGAAGGTGGCTAGCATAATAGTAAATTTACCTTTCATGTGACACCAAGCCAGAGATTTTAATATAAGGAGAAAAAAGTCTTCAATTGATTTAAAAAAAAAGGAGTATTACATATTTCAATATCATATAAAGCACTAAAATGGTTGTCATGATTACTCATGTTAGGGTGAGTATGAAAAATATCTACATGTGCAAAATAATGAGCCTGAGATGAACCATTTTGGACGTTTTTCTGCTCTAATGTCTAAAATGTGACCTTGCAGCAGGCCGGACTCTCTCACCAGTCGTTTTCTTGACTTTTCTTTAGTTTGGACACAAGATGTTCTTTGCTAGTGTCACTATTGTCTTATGTTTTATTCAGTTGGCTATGACTGTTGCTTTCTTTCTCCGGAGCGATACCTTTTAAAAATTTGATCTTTGTGAAAGCTGGCCAAGGCTGTAGCTATGAAAGGCTACTTAGTAATGTCAGGAAACCCCTGAGTCATACAAAACATGAGTTTGAATGTGATAGTTGATTCTGAACGCAGCCAGATATGGACCTCCTGCATGGTATTGTTTATATACGGAAATTCTTTGCACATGCACAACGCTGGAAGGGTAAAAAGACGATTCTTTTACATGCCGTTCATAGCCGCGATACTGTAGGTAGAAAAATACCGATAAAATTAAACCTGGAGATGTAGCTATTATTACTTTAGTTCAATGCGCGCAAAAAAGGGAAAAATAGCACAGAAAACCTGTTGAACAACAACTCAAAACCACTTTTTTTTCTGTGTTGGTTAACTTACACGCAGACCCGTTTCCATAGCAACTGGCAACAACACCACTCTGTTTCAGGCTCCAACACAAAAAAAACAGACAGACATTTCCCACACAAAGAACAGAACATTCAGTCCGTTATGTTTTTAGCCTTGATGTTTATTTTACAATTATTTATAATTGATCACTGAGGTAGATTAGCTGCCGCTGCTATTAGCTAAGCTAACACAGTGGTGGTTGATAAGCTTATTTAAAAACCTGCTCAACTGATGATCTGTCAGATGAGTTGGTGTTTAGGTCATTTTTGTATTATTTTTTAACTGAACCAAAATACACCAAATTCCACAGCACATCTACACGTTACAGAGTCATAGTCAAGCTAGCATAACTGACCTACCTACCTCTCAATTCCCATTTGTTTCTGACTTAAGATTTTTCCTGACCTTGTCTAGTTGTTGCAGTGTTGACAATTGGTAGCAAAGAACTGCGTCCATTTTTCTTTTATAAGGCGTACATTTAAGACTTGGCGGGTTATATTGACAACTTAACAGCTAAAACCAAAGCTACTCCTCGTTAGCCAGCAGTTTTTTGCTCTGCAGTAAGGAGACGGGGGCAGGATCTTGGTGTACCCTCCTAAAGCCTTGCTGCTTAGCGCAGGAAGTGGAAAGCGGATAGCAACTTCAATAAAACATTAGACTTAAAGAAATAGTAGCAACAGTCATATTTCATTATAGGAGATCCAGCACAAGATTGTTTAAACCTATGTTTGTCTAACTTCCTTTAGCTGCTAGCTTACCTGCAGTGCTAACTCTAATTTCTGCATTTTGTTACAAAGTAGTGTTAGCATTGCTATGTAGCTGGATGCTAGGAGAAAAGTAGCAATTCTACAAAGAAAATAAAGCAAAACGTCATGTTTTTTTTTTCTTTTTAATTTGCAAGAATCATGTACTATTTATAATTGGTGATACCTTTTTTTTTTTAAGAGATGCATGATACATCAGTGCCAACATTGGCATAGGTCGATATAAGTCATTTTAACATGTCGGTATCAGAACGATAAAACTGAGTCAATATTAATGTTTGATATGAATTACCATCTTGTTGCCATTTTGTTTCTGGAAAACAAAGGAAGAAAGTTGGTCACATGACAGCGCCGAAAGCGTATTAAAATATATGTAATATATTCAATGTCAGTAAATATCGATTATTATCAGTCATAACAGCAATCGGCTCAGATTTTTATATCAGTGCATCTTGAATTTTACCTTGTAACTGCTGAAATTTTTAAGCAAAATATATTTTAATCAATAAAATTGATAATATGCGATTGATTTTGACTGACCTACAGTTACAAACTTATTTAATAAAATCCCATTTGCTGCTACAGCTCTCATCCCCTCTGACAACAGCCAAGGGATTTCAAATGTGTGATGCATGCAAAGACCTGGGTCAGCAAAAAACCCAGAGTACTCCAGCCTGCATTATTGAGCGACTTCATTCAGATTCAACACTTCTGGAAACAAAACCCAGAGCTTAAACTGTCATGATTTATCAGCAGCCAGCATCACAAATTGAAATTAACTACCTTTTACGTATTCATATTCATTCTTTTACATCCACAAATTGTGTTTTGGAACAATAAAAAGCTTCTTTTATTAAAACTTGGACTGCACATCCGGCAGGAGAAGCCAGCCCTAAATACCCGCTGTTCCGAACATCAGAAACAAGATTGGGAAAGTGGAGCACGGATGGTTAATCACTGCAGGAATGGCAAAAATACAGCTTAAATGGGGCAGTAACCATTAAAAATTGAAATGAAATGAGAAGTCAATTCTGTTAGCTCAGTTTTTCTGTCTGTCTGTAAAAGTGGAGGAATGTAGCAATCACGGTCAACTAAATCTGCTCAGGCAGAACCAAGGGAAGCGAATGAGAACAGACAAGAGCTGCTCCTGCTGGGACTTTATGCTCAAGCCTGACTAAAATAAAACTCAATAAATTACACATTTTTTCTCCAAGGTTTCTTGTTCTTTTGGGTTTGCTCCTGACTTCTGCTGTTCCACTAATTATCAGCGGGTAATGACATTTCATACAATGGAAACGGTGAACCTGGAAATACTTGACATTCAATTTCAGGTCCTCAGCTATTTGCTAATAGGAAACCTAATTTGCTGAAAAATTACAATAAGGGTAAATGTAGAGAGAGAGCTGCTCTCTAATGAGCTGCTCAAAAAGTCCTGGTAAGGTGCAAAGATTTAATGATGGCAGTCGAATAAATCCCGTTTTCAACACTTTCAGGTCCTTTTTTGATGTTTACATTTTCAACTTTGCATCGGTTTTGTTGAACTTTCTGAAACTTTTAGTTGACTAGTTTTGTCTTCATGAGAACAAATGCCACCTTTGTTGGTGTTTCCACTACAAATTGGAGGTAATTGCGCAAACGCATTAAAAACAGTTCCAACAGAAAGAAAAGAAAACGACAGGAACAGAGTCAACACTGCAAAAACACAACATCTTAAGTATTTTTTATCTACTTTCTAGTACAAATAGGTTATTACACTTGGAATAAAGTAACTTTTCAGCAGGGGCTTGTTTAAAGTCAATAATTTCTTAATTTTGATTAAGACGTTCTAGTTCCATTGGTAGAATGTTCCACTGTGCCGTAACCTAGCAACCCCAGCCCGTCACCTAGCAACCTCAGCCAAGCCAAGCCGGTCACCTAGCAACCTAGTTCTAGTTCCACTGGCTTAATATTTCACTTATAACAAGACATTTTCCCGTTATAAGTGAAACAATCTGCCAGTGGAACTAGAACTTTTTCATCAATATTAATAAATTACTGACTTTAAACAAGCTCCTCCATCTTGCTGAAAAGTTACTTTTAAGTTAGTACACTTGAAAAAAGACAAAACTAAGATATTTTCATTAAAAACGAGACCAAAATGACTTGGTAAAATTCGGTGTTCTTGCAGTGAATTTGTTTTCTGAAACATTCTTCAGACATTGAAGAAGTTGAAGAAGCTTTGATAACTTTGAAAACAATCAATTTCCTTTTGGAACTAGTAAAAATTTTTTAACCGAATTAAGCAGACCTTAATGTAATTATTGCAAATTGAGGTTATTTCTGTATGAATCCATCCAAATGATGCCATTTTGGATTAAAATCCTGTGATTGTGCAGGAAGTTAAAATTGCTCCGAAGTGGCAAATAATTCAATACTTTGTTTTGTTTGCTAAAGAAAGAGATAGTACAGATGATAGAGTGATTCAGACAATAATAAACAAAATCAGCTCTCTGAATCAGTTCAAAACTCAGATTGGTTTATTCACCATTTGTCCTGAAAGTGTAATTTATCATGTGTCCTGTGATAAAAATATTATCTTGCGAATTCACCGGACAGCTGTGGGTGAAACAAAGAAAATAAACTGAACAAAAATAAATGTTTCTGTATCAATCTCAGCATCCTTGGTCTGTAATCTTTTTCTAGACGGCTCATTTTAAGCCGTCAGCGCTCTTTGCTGTTCTATTTGTAAGCTACAGAAGAAAAATGGGGGTGGAGGGGAGAGTCAAACTTAATATGGCTCCAAACTGGCAACCTAAGTTCCCAAAGTGAGTCGCTGCCCAAAGTGAGTCACACCAACAGGAGCACAGAAAGCGTGGGCCAGACGGTGAGAGAGATATGAAACTCCAGCCATGTTTAAAATAACAAGCTGGATCAAGCAACATGGAGAATTATTCTAAATTTTATTCACACATTTGTTGTTGTTGTTTTTTTAATTAAGGCAACTTTTAGTGCCACACCTGTCCAAATAAAGTGTTACCAAAACAACAAACATCATTGTTTCAAACGAAGCAAAAAGAATCAGTTCAAACAAGGACAGCATGAAGACCAGGGCAGTAAAATGTGTTCTGTCTTTCGACCTTTATCTGCAGCCGATTCTCTCCCAGGCTGATGACCCACTCTGTTTACGATCCAGAGGCGTGCTCAGATGTAAAAACGGGTATATTAGTTTTTATGAAATAACCCTCTGAAGCATAAAGCAGCACCTCCAGAAACTTCTGAAACAATTTATTATCCATCTGTGCTACTAGAAGCCCATTACTCATTCTAAAAAGGAGAGAGATGGGCCTCAACCATGGACACATTACCAGTCCAATAAATGAATTTCATTAAAGTGCGCCAGCACACCTACAGTAATTTTTTCTAAGTACAAACACTTAGACATTCGTGTTATTGAGCTGTGGAAGGAAAGCCACATGAGCTGAGGAAGAAAATGTAAACCAGTAGCTACTCTCAATTTAAAATAGAAAGACAGGAAATCTGTCAAAAATAATCCAAACTTTAATAAGACGTATGTCCTGCAAATGTCAACTTAAAAACGCATTTAATAGAAGGAAAACTAACCAAAAAACCGAGCTGCATGAGAGAGAGTATGCTCCATTTATTACTTTCAGACACACCTTGGGATTTCATTTCAGCGTTCGGTCACAACTGCCACCAATTAAAATGGATCTGATGAATCTGAAACAAAGTTCAGCTGCTCTTGTGAGGATTTCCTTAAAGTTTCAACTTATAGTTCAATAAATAAAGAGTGAACAACTGCAAGGTGACATATTAGGACAAGTCTATGGCCTATACAAAACATCTTTTGCACAAAATCATTCTCAAATAATGACATTTCAGTCTGGTCAGTTCTTCCTATTTTGAATTGTTTTAGGGCATCTTGTCACTTTAAATCCAAATAAGCTGCTGGCCACACCCCCAAATTGACATGTCCCCTCACAGGTGAAAATAGATTAAAACAAATGCGCAACTATACAATCCTGCATCTTTGAGAAGCAGAAGTGGAGCCTACTGCACAACCAACAAAAATGCAGCAAATGTTTTTTAAATGATAAGTCAACAACAACATGCTTGTCTTCCAGCAGCCATTGTACAGCAGAAAACCCAGCTGACCCAACATGGTGGCACTCAAATAGGGTTGCTAGGTAACAGGCTGGGCTTCGCTGGGGTTGCTAGGTAACGACGCAATGCCTGCTGATTTGTGACGTTACATCCCAGATGTTTTCAAAACAGGTCCTTTTTCAGACACCAATTTACTACCAAAAACTGGCTTGGTGATTTTATTTTTTATTTTTTAAGCGCTTGGGATGTTTTTTAGAAGCAGCAGAAATCCAAGTGGAAGTATAAAATGTGAATTTTGCATGAAATTTATCCTTTAAACATATTTTAACTTGTTTTTCATTATTGATAATATAGCAGGCAATTCAAAACAAAAATCAAACCAACTAATATCCTTCAGACACCCAAGGATGAGATTTATTTTCAGCATACACCCAAATCGATAAAATAACTACGTTGTCAGAAGAAATTTACAATTTTGTAAAAAAATGTACCCTGGTTTCAGTTTTGTAAATACACCAAACTTGGTATTTTCTCCAATTTACGTAAACGTTTGTGAGTGCAAAACACATTCCTGGTCAGCAAAGAGCACAGCATGAATTTCGGTCCTCCAGGGCTCACATTTTCAGCAGAAAGAGAGAGTTCACTTCAAAAAGGCACCATAATTAAATGATTAAAGGTTAAATTTTCATGAGGCCCATCTGGCACTTTAGTAGATAAATCCTGGCAGCATTTACCAGGTTTGTGTCTAAAACTAATCCTTGCTTTACATGTTAATTTTACATCAGCAGGTTTTGTGATAAAATGACAATTCAGATGACATTTCACTTGGAAAAGATAATTGTTGGCTATTTAGAGGAGCCGCATTATTCTAATTGCCACAAATAAAAAGAACAAAAGGGAATATATTTGTAGATGTGGGTTCCCCCTTTCTGCTTTCGCCGGGTATTTTTGTGCGTCTGTAAAAGTTGCTCACTGGAGAAAACACCCACTGTTTAGGGAAAGTCATAAATTAAAAATAAAAAACAAAATCTGCTTAGAAACTTTACTTTTCACAGATGCTTCAGCCTGCCCATTCTGGTTGTGTGCCTTTAGTTTTCCCTCTGCCATATGGCCTGAGTGATAATGCGGTGACTTAAACCTCATAAATATTCAGGAACATAAGCAAATTTGTTCAAGTATATTCATCCAAATCCCAACTTAAGAAGCCAGAAGCTGAAAAATGCCATCAGACATGCAAAACTGCAGAAAATCTCAGCTTTAAATGTGTAAATGTACAGCCATACAAGCTGTAATAAATTGTTATGTTGATGTAATGCTTTGAGAAAGTGTCAAGATACACTACTGGTATGAAACTTAAAAGGATAACCACCTATGAAAAAACTGCTAAATTTAGTCCATTTTACCTTAAGACTATTTCTCAAAGTAACAATATCTGTTCTAAATTATTTGCGTAATGTTATATATAACACCAGGAGGAATTATGTTTCTGTTTCATCTATCCTTCTTTTTTAGCAAACTTAATTGTTAGCTAGCATTAGTATTGTAGCACAGCTAGCAGCTACGCTAGCAAATTCTTATCAACGTTTTGTGCCGTTTACTAATATTTAGTATGTCGAGTCTCTCTTGTTTGTGGTGAAGAGTGAAGCAGCTAAACTCAACAGAAGAGTAATTTTTGCTTTTCTGTTTGATCTAAACTTTGTTATTTTTTTTAGCAAACTTAAGTGTTAGCTAACAATAGTTAGCTGCAGCGTACTAGCAGCCACCCAAGAAAATTCTATATTTTGTGCAGTTTATTAATTTTTAGTGTGTGGATTGTATTAAATCATACTTATTTATGCTGACTAATGAAGCATATAAACTCAACAAAAAAATTTTTGCTAACCAGGAAGTTTAGACAATATTAGGGGAGCTAGATACAGAAAGCTGAAACTGTCGAGAGATATTTCTCAAAGGATTTAGGCTATTAAAGGATTTATTTAAAACAAAACTTCCATGTATAAACTCTGTTTAGATTTTTTTTTTTCTGGAAAATATTCTGTGTTACATGTTGTATTTTACTGAAAATCGAGCATAAATGTTTGATTATCTGTCTTGAAAAGGTGAGAAAATCCATTGGCTGTAACCTGATATGTGAGATAAAGGAAGTACGATCAATATATGTCACTTTACTCATGAGGTTAAATAAATTATCTACTACTAAGCTCTATAATTATTGTAGTGATTGTCTCCAGTAGTTTTCCATATTGGTCTTGAAGTGCTGCAATTATAAAAAGTCGCTGCAGAAATGAGTCATAAGACGTTTCTATAGAAGTAGCAGTTCCCTCCTTCAGAGGAATATTATGATTATAGGATTTTGCTTCTTACTTTCTCAACTTTGAGGTGAAATAATTCAAGCTTCAACTCTGCTCTGACCTCTAAACCCAACAGTAAGCACAAACTACATGGAGGAGTTGTTCAATTATCCACCTTTTGAGTCCTTTGCTCATGCGTGAACCACGAGGGACCGTAACCCTCGCTGGGAACATTTTCCTTCACGTCTGCCCAGACTGCAACAAGTTTATTTCAATTATCTTCCGTCTTTCTAACACCAAACATGTCAACACTATTCAAAGGAATGACATCTGGATGGTTTGTTGCTTCTTTAAAAGAAACATCTTTGTGCGTCGAGTCCCTGTAGTTCAACGTACCATGAATGTCTTCGACTTTTACTCCCACAGCCCTTAACATCCAAACTGGAGCCGTCAGGAAGAGACAGCTGAACCTCTTCACAGACCAATAACGCCGCACATCTCACTGCCTTTTCTGCTGGACCACACCGAGAGGTGACGAGCTGATCAATATGAGCAGGAGATCATCTGCTGAGGCTGAGGAGCTGACATCTTGGAGACGGGTGAAGTTCTTTTTCAACAAATGTGTTCACTCAAAGTCAGCAAGAGTCAGGCGTCAGTGGCCTTATTTTCACTTAAAGTCATTAAGTGGCACATTTCTTAGCTGCATTCCCATTGCAGATGGCTGCTGGAAGTGATGGGCATCTGGCTCTCACTCTGGAGAGTAAACTTCCAGATTAGTTCCTCAAAATAACTCAGAGAGCAAGCACTGTCCTCAACACAGAATATACAATCGTGTTCACTTGAGCAAAAAGATCAGGGCACAGAAAATAAGGCATGTTTTCTTTTATAGATCTGAAAGCACGGAGGGTTTCTGTAATCACTGCCCATTGCTCTGATCCAAATAGCAAATTTGTTTCAGTGAAAAAATTGCAACATTCTTAAAAATAGCTGCCATGTTGAAAACATCAACTGGTTGCTATAGAGAAAGATATAATCAATTAAAATAAGACCAGTTATGTCTATTTAATCCAGTGGATAATCCATCTCAATCAAATCTATGCTGTATATTTCTATTTCAGTGATCACTTTAAAACACAATAAATTTGAAGCCTCCATCACTAATAATATTGATTAGACAAAACATACATTTCAAACAGTTGAAGAGGATTTTGAGGCCAGCTTTTCAAAAAACAAACATGTGTAATTGGAAGCTAGAGTTCAAGTAACACTGGACTGAAACTTTTTCAGACCGTCACTTCCCTCCATACCGTGACATCTGCCGCGCTCCTTCTGAGCATCATGCCAACACCGCCGGATGGTTAAGATGCCAGATCCATTGGACTCAGCCAGCTTTATGCGCATCCCGGTGTGAGTCGCACCGATCCAGTGTGGGCTTTCCCCTCTTGTCTGACCGTGAAATCTGCCGCACTCTTCCTGAGTGGGTTTAACCGCAGGAGGTTAAAACCAAACTAGGTCCAGATAATTTACATATTTGCACCTGCTTTTTTGAAGAACTCTTTTAGCATTGTTAACCATGCTGCTTCCCACTTCCTCTGTTTTGATGCCGGCCGATTACATCAACAAGCATTACTGCGGTTAGCCAGTAGTCTTCAGATCTCTACCGTAGACTAAATTTGTCATTTCTAGTGTATATATTGTGCATTTCTAGTGCCTATTATCATAATTTTTTGCATTGTATTGTAACGTTACATGTTTTCCTCAGAACTATATTAATGTGACTGCCCTGTCAGTGGCTTGAAAGTGATCTATATATATGTGAGAGACACCGATATGTTTGACAATCTCTCCTCTTGTGCGTCTCGCCCAGCAACTCCAAACAGATGTTTTACTACTTTCTGAGAAAAAGAGCAACATCTGACATCTGGATTCATCAATAGCTAATGAAATGCAGTCCGCATCATTTGCAATATTTCAGATTTTCTGATTGTTGTCGTAGTCCACATAAGGGTTTGTTTGATTTTGTCGCCGTTTGAAGTCTGATCTAGTCATTTCAATGTTGAGGTTTGTTTTCCAAGGACAGTAACGTGAAACAGAATATGCTGCAGGTTACTTGTTTTTAATTGAATGGAAAACGAATGGAAGAATCACGACATCATCCCTGCTTTATAATTTAAAGCACAATCACTGACCTTCATCTCTCTTTAAGCCACTTTCTTTCAGAAGATAAAGAACGTGCTGCTGCTACTGCTGTTGAAAATCGTGGGAGTTCTTTGATTTGATGCGTTCGGGGGAAAATGTCCAGTTTCAATCTTTGGCTGATTGATTGGAGGATCTACAGGATTTTCATTCAGCCATTCATGACTTATAAAGATTAACAAACATTTACCAGAACGGTCTGTCCTTTGTCTTTTCCACTTTGAGGAGAGAAATCAGCATCTGTGTCGTGATTTATCTCTGGGAAATTGGAAGTCAGTTGTTATCCAATTAAAAGCTCATCAGTTTAAAGGGTAAAAAATAAACTTAATTTTTTTTTTTTGCACTCCTGCAAGATGTTTTTAAAAGAAACATCTTTGTTTCTTTTTAAAAAGAAACAAAGATGTTTCTTTGTTGACACTGCGACATTGACACTGTCGCAGTGTCAATGTCGCAATACGATTATACTCCAGGGAATTTCTACTGTTTAAATGTTGATACACATTCATCAACTTAAAATTTTAAAACTGCTTTTGTTACATTTACTTATTTGTAGCATCAGGAATTTAGCATTTAAATATTAATTTTTCCAGGCTTGTTGCTCTTTTAAGTTCATTTTGTCATTTACAGCAGATATTTACAAGGTGGGCTGGAAAAACAAGAAACAGGAAAAAAGTGGCAAAGACAAAAAGAAGGAAAGATGAAGACAGGAAGGACAGAAAGACACAAACATGAAAAAAGATAAAGTCTTTCTGTCCTGTCTTTCAGAGAAAAAAAAGACAGGACAAAAAGACAAAGACAGAAAGGACAGAAATAAGGAAAAAAGAGACAAACGAGGTGAAACCAAGATAGGTAAAAAGATGGACAGAATGATGGAAGGAAACATGAAAAAAGACCAGAAAGGAAAGTGGGTACAAGAAAGGACAGAAAGGAAGGATAGAAGGAAGAAAAGGGGGGAAAAGACAAGGGCATGAAAAGGAAGAAAAGAAAAAAAATCAAGAAAATAACAGAATTGAGGAAGAATAGAATGAAAGAAGAAAGGGATGAATGAATAGAGTAAAGAAGAACAACACTTAGACAATGAGATGTCGAAAAAAGCCTGAAAATTTAAATATTTTATCCAAACATTAAATCCTGACATCCAATTCCAGACTTTTCCAGACTTCGCAGTCAAACCTGTTGACTCCTGTCTTATTCTCGGTACAAATAAAACAAAACGAATCACTGAGCGATTTTCCCACGGGCCGATAAATCGTCTTCCCCATTGATCAGGCTGGTAGTGGTCAAAGGTGTGTAACCATGGCAACCAAACGCAGGCTGTGAAAACGTCACGTCTCTCCCCGTCTCTCTCACCGCGCTGCTCGTCTTCAGACCGTCTCGGGGTTGAGAGTCACAGACATATCAACATTCAACATATCAAGGAGAAACTACACATGCTGCGCAACAGGAGGGGGGAAGGGAGAGAGAAATTCAAACCAGTGACCCTGAGATACACCGAGAACAAATCAAAAGTGATATTTTCTGCGATACGACAGCTCACAGCTCAGAGTCGTGAGTGGGCTGTGATGGAGTGAATAAATCACTATACATGAGCAGAAAATGGCTGGAAATATTCAACTCGTTTATGAAATTATTCCCCATTGATGGGTTGAACCGTTTTCAGCTAATCTGAAACTATGAATGAAAATATTAGTCTCTTGTTTCCTTTGTTCAGCTTAATTAGCAGAGTGGTGCTACTTGGGCATTTTGAGTTAATTACAGATTCTGAAAGTGTGGACTCTCAGCTTTCCAATGATGCCAAACACATGGGAATAAAAAAAGATGCTGTTCTTTTCTACCAAATTAAAGAAAAAGACACTTGAATTGCTTTAGCAGAAACAAAAAAAATCATCTTCCGTACCTTTAAATATAAAACTAATCCACCCATTTCTATCAATTGTATTTAATGTAATCATTTTAATTGAATAATAACAGCTAAGCAAAGTCATAAAAAACAAAGAGAACTGTTCATAGAGCCGTTCAAAGCATCCTATAAGTCACGTGTCAAACTCGAGGCCCGGGGGCAAAATCTGGCCCACCATAGGTTTTTATTACATCAATTAGTCCATACAGTTTTTCACAAATACGCTAACTTCACATAAAATCAACAGATCCCCACATTTATTCTGATTTTTACTGCAAATGTTTCTCAAAATTGATCAGAAACATTGGGTGTCTGCTGCCTCAGCCTCACTTGATGTCAAGTTAAAGTCCGTGATCGATGCGGCCAATTATTAAAAAGTCACATTTAATGTCATGCATTAGTGCAAATGTCGTAAAAACTTCCTTACAAATATTACTAAAGCAGCATCACAAAATGTGTGATTTCGATTGCAAAAAACTGCAAAAACAAAAATCCTGAATGAACTAAAACGATTTTTCAATATTTAATTTTAAAAAACACTTATTCATTGCTGAAAAAACAGCTAGTTGATGATATTTTAACAGTTTAATGGTTTTATCAATAGATTCTGACACAACTGGCCCTTTAAGAATATTCAGAATTTTGAAAAGACCCAAAGTGAAACTGAGTTTTATGCCCCTGATATAAGTAATCCTGGAGATGTTTTCTTTCCTCCGATATCTGCAGATTTATTTTGAGTGATTCAGTTTCAACCCAGCTTTCCATTATTATTTTTAGCTCAATCCTTCGGTAAGCTAGCTGTAGCGTCGCACTTTAAGCTGACGTCACCCTAAATAAACGGTCGTTTACATGCAGTACCTGGGAGACCACCAGGGGGCGCCCGGGGACCACAGTTAACCATTTCATTCTTGAGGACAGACCTTGTTTTGTCGCCTAAATCTGCGCCTACATGCTAATTAAATCCGCCATTATCAGCAGATAGGTGATCTTCGCCGCATAATGGGCCAGTTCTAGTAATTGTTTACGCCGCAGGCAGCCCATTATAATCTTTATGTTGGGGAAAGAAAAC
The DNA here is from genome assembly GCF_904066995.2 of Poecilia reticulata. Taxonomy (NCBI): domain Eukaryota; kingdom Metazoa; phylum Chordata; class Actinopteri; order Cyprinodontiformes; family Poeciliidae; genus Poecilia; species Poecilia reticulata. The sequence goes on from NC_088841.1 coordinate 22,254,529, forward strand.
GAAAACACGCCACTTATTTTAAAAGATTTTCAAGTTCATGTTTTATTTTTTAAGGGGGGGGGGGATAAGTACTCAGTGGGATAATTATTGTTTCAGCCTGATGGAGGAAGCTGACGGATTATTGAACAAATGGGACATTATTTGTGCCTAATTGCCTTGTTGCTCCTGCTGAAGCAGTTCCACCACAGAAGATTAGCATGCTCCATCAGACTGGAGACCATCAGGCCACTGTGCAGCTCTTGTTTTATTTATGCCTGTGCTGGTGTGTGTGTATGTGTGTGTGCTGCTGGAAATGTGGCTTCTTTGTGTTGTTTGTTATTGTGGGAGGCAGGAATGAATATAAATTCCACGGATTAGGATACAAGTAGGTGATTCGCATTCATCACTCCCGGGCTGTTATGCATCCACGCTTGGCAGCTATTGATGAAGACCAAGAAAAAAAAGATGCTTCTGCATTGCTGTTGACTAGTTTTGAAATTAAACTTGTATTGTTTTTTTTTGATTGCCGTGCAATTACTGTGATCATTCAATTATGAGCCATAGAAAAACAAAGTGAGAGAACTCTCTGTGACACTTTTTTTGTTTCTGGTACTTTTTAATCAGCTTTCAAAGAAAATATAAGTACTTATTCACATTGTAATTGAAATAGTCATAAAAAGCCGAGTTGTTTTTCAATATTTCATGCAAACTTGTGTTGATGCATCAATGAATTGAAAAAGTTTTGACAAAATCAAAGTTTTTTATGTTCACTAAACAATCATGTCCTGGATGGGCAATTAATGTTTAATATATGTAAATATATATTAAACTATGAAAAGTGAAAGATGAAAACATGTAATCATTTCATTAATAAAAAACAAATCCCAAGAAAAAAACTAAAATCTACACTTATTTCCTTATTTCATGTATCTTGTGTTCACAGCCAAATGGACTGGAGGAAGAGTTAAAAGGAAATAAATTATGTAAAAAAAAATACGTATATATCTAAGAAATAAGTGGCAATTTATTCAAAAGACAGTACAGACAAGCCTCTGTTATGGATAATATTATCCTTTTAAAAAAACAAAGAAAATGTCACATCCAAAAATTAGAATAACTATCTAAACTCAAAATAAGCTTCATTTATATGGTCAGGTGTCCAGAATAAAAGTTTTCTAAAAGCTTCTTGAATTTCTAATTTACCGTATTTTCCGCATTATAAGGCGCACAGGATTATAAGGCGCACCTTCAATGAATGGCCTATTTTAAAACTTTTTTCATATATAAGGCGCATAGAAAAGACGCTACAGTTACGGCTGCCACCCGTCCCGTATTGAACCTATACGGGAAGCGATTTGTTTCGTACTCTACAAATGTGGATGTGTAATAATAAAGAAGTGGTCCCTCAGTACTTTATACAGTGGGGAAAATAAGTATTTAGTCAGTCACCAATTGTGCAAGTTCTCCCACTTAAAAAGATGAGAGAGGCCTGTAATTTTCATCATAGATGTACCTCAACTATGAGAGACAAAATGTGAAAAAAAATTTGAGAAAATCATTTTGTCTGAATTTTAAAGAATTTATTTGCAAATAATGGTGGAAAATAAGTATTTGGTCAATAACAAAAGTTCATCTCAATACTTTGTTGTATATCCTTTGTTGGCAATGACAGAGGTCAAACGTTTTCTGTAAGTCTTCACAAGGTTGGCACACACTGTTGGTGGTAATTTGGCCCATTCCTCCATGCAGATCTTCTCTAGAGCTGTGATGTTCTGGGGCTGTCGCTGGACAACACGGACTTTCAACTCCCTCCACAGATTTTCTATGGGGTTGACATCTGGAGACTGACTAGGCCACTCCAGGACCTTGAAATGCTTCTTACGAAGCCACTCCTTTGTTACCCGGGTGGTGTGTTTGGGATCATCGTCCTGCTGAAAGACCCAGCCATGTTTCACCTTCAATGCCCTTGTTGATGGAAGGAGGTTTTCACTCAAAATGTGACGATACATGGCCCCATTCATTCTTTCATGTACACGGATCAGTCGTCCTGGTCCCTTAGCAGAAAAACAGCCCTAAAGCATGATGTTTCCACCCCCAGGCTTCACAGTTGGTATGGTGTTCTTTGGATGCAACTCCGCATTCACTTTCCTCCAAACACGACGAGTTGTGTTTTTACCAAATAGTTCTACTTTGGTTTCATCTGACCATATGACATTCTCCCAATACTCTTCTGGAACATCCAAATGCTCTCTAGCAAACTTCAGACGTGCCTGGATATGGACTGGCTTAAGCAGGGGGAACGTCTGGCACTGCAAGATCCGAGTCCCTGGCGTCGTAGTGTGTTACTGATGGTAGCCTTTGTAACATTGGTCCCAGCTTTCTGCAGGTCATTCGCTAGATCCCCCCTTGTGGTTCTGGGATTTTTCCTCACCGTTCTTGTGATCATTCTGACCCCATGGGCTGAGATCTTGCGTGGAGCCCCAGATCGATGGAGATTAGTAGTGGTCTTGTAGGTCTTCCATTTTCTGATTATTGCTCCCACAGTAGATTTCTTCACACCAAGCTGCTTGCCTATTGCAGATTCAGTCTTCCCAGCCTGGTGCAGGTCTACAATTCGGTTTCGGGTGTCCTCCGACAGCTCTTTCGTCTTCACCATAGTGGAGTTTGGAGTGTGACTGTTTGAGGTTGTGGGCAGGTGTCTTTTATACTGTTAACGACTTCAAACTGGTGCCATTAATACAGGTAATGAGTGGGGAAAAGAGGAGCCTCTTAAAAAAGAAGTTACAGGTCTGTGACAGCCAGAAATCTTGCTTGTTTGTAGGTGACCAAATACTTATTTTCCACCATTATTTGCAAATAAATTCTTTAAAATTCAGACAAAATGATTTTCTCAAATTTTTTTTCACATTTTGTCTCTCATAGTTGAGGTCTACCTATGATGTCAATTACAGGCCTCTCTCATCTTTTTAAGTGGGAGAACTTGCACAATTGGTGACTGACTAAATACTTATTTTCCCCACTGTATAGTAGGCTGCCCCAGTCATTGTTTCACTCAAGGTGTTGGTGTTGCGATATTGTGCCCAACTGCTTTCTGGGTAACACAGACCAACCAACCAGCCGCCGCAGTCTCTGTCTCTCTTCCCCCCCCAGCTTTAAATGTATAAGGGCTGGTCCCTTGGTAGCCCTAGTCGAAGCACCGCGGATGAATATCTAAAGCCACTTTGTTGACATAAACAATGTCAACAAAACAGTCCGACTCGGGTCGGCGAGGAGAGCCTTCTGCGACTGGGCCGGGGCGTGGCCGGACGATGGTCACCCTTCTCCGTTAGCGTACAGCATGTTTGTGGAGAACATGGTGCTAAATGACCTGCAGATGACCTGATTATCAGGTGGGTAGGTAGATAGGTCAGTCAAACTTTATTAACAAACCAGCGTTCTGACAACTATCCCAGCATGCACTGCGAGCTTCTTCTACGGGTGAAAATGAAGTCGGCGGCTGCTTACCGTAGTTGCTAGACCTGTTGTGGCTCAATATTGGTCCATATATAAGGCGCACCGGATTATAAGGCGCACTGTCGGCTTTTGAGGAAATTGAAGGTTTTTAGGTGCACCTTATAGTGCGGAAAATACGGTATATAAAATTTGATAATTTCTTTAATATGTGTAAAATAAAACTGCACATCCATCATAAACTTCAGCTGACAACTATTTTACTGACTTTTCTACATTTGTGAAATAAAATCAGAACAAAACTTTTACAAGCACGTAGTAATTAAACACTTTTCCCCTGAGGTATAGCTGTCATACTACAAATTTAATTAAAATAAATTTTAAAAGTTGTTTCAGGAATCAAAATAGATGCACCAAAATATTTCTGAATTATATTGACGAGCTATGAAAGTAAAGTCTTCAACATCCTGAATCTATGTTTGAGACTTTTATTTTGAAAATCAGGAAGTACTTCTATATATTGCACCGATTCTAAAAACTTAAAACCTGAGAATAATCCAACTGGATAACTATTAGCCACCAAATGTTATGCAAAAATTAGCAAATTGTGAAAACAGAAGGCAAATTTTCTATAAACCAAAAAATTTCAACGTTATTTAATGATTTTTTTAACTCAATATTTTCATCTTTTGAGCGTTTTATTACTGAAATCCTAATTCAGACCCATTACTGACATTTAAAAACATTTATAAAGCATCAACAATGAAAGGAAACGTTTCAAGCAACTCTTTTTTTGTAAATTTAAACAGTTATTTTTTTTCAATCTCCGCAACCTCAACTCGCTCATGTGGATTGTTTTGAGTACAATTAATTTTTAAGTCAAACCACAAGTATTAATAGATTTATTGTAACCTACAAGGATGGCAGATTTTACATTAAACAGGAAAAACATGCTGTAAAGATCAAAATGAATCAGTTCTCTAAGTCACATGTTGAATTGTTAGGGATTCTTTGTTCGTGTCCATTTAAGGAAAAAAGAAAAATAAGCACGGTAAAAATAATATCACACCCAAGACAAATGCAGGCACTTATTTTGGGTAATTGTGGTGACATAATTAAAAGTGTATCAGTATCTGCTCATTAGCTGCACCAAGCTGCTTATTACTTGTGGAAGTGCCACAGTTCTGCACAGATGTGTGGGTTGCATGGATTCTTAAAGACTATTAGTCTAATTCAAATCAGCTAGATTCATTTATTTTTTCATCTTTATGTTACTTCTAATTTGAATTAACTGGGTTTGAAACAGGAGGAATATAAGGCGTAATCTGCAGAATTAAAAATCCATGAAGAAATGAGTGGAACGCATGCAGATTGATTTTCTATTCTTTTCTAACGGTGCTACAAATAGTCTAGATGAGGTAGATTTGTGCTATTAAACAAACTCATTACTGTAATTTAATTAAAGTGCTGCATATTAGTTTGCCATAGTAATGTGCAATAATTGTTTAACTACTTTATTATGGGCAAACAAATTCAGTCTAAACATTTTGATTAGAAACTTGGAGTCAGAGAGCTAGCTTGCTAGCTATTCTCGTTTATTGTGTTTTGTGTCCTGTTTGTAAGGATCATATGGGTTATATTCTGTGATATATATTTAATAAGTAAATCCCAGTTTTAAGACTTGTGGTTCAGAAAAGGTGCTGCAAGAATTTATATTTGTATCCAGTTTTAGCTTGTTTATCAACAAGGCTACTTGCTAGCATGCTGAAGTGTTAGCATGCTAGCACTTCCAATTACTGACTTAGCTTTGGTTTTCAAGATAAAGTGATTATTGACCGACTAATTGAGGTTAAAGGTTTAATTCTTCATCAGAGCCTCATATATCCAAATATTGATCAGTTTAATTTATTAAGAATGCTGTCAGAGAGCATCTGTGTTGCTTATCCTATTAGTTCACTGCTGCAAACCTTTATAGTTCTTTCATATATTTCTTATAAGGGTGAATATATAGAAAATTCTCCATCATCATAATGCAGGATTTTCTAAAAATGAAAGAAAATTAAGTAACTTTGGAGATACAGTGTGAAATGTGTAGAAGGGAAATGCTGAAGTGTTTTTAAGAGCTGTCAGCTGTAAATGTGTTGCACTTCCATTGTTTTACGAAGTATAAATAGTAACATTATTTACATTTTTCTCTCTTTTTTGAATTCCCAAATGATTTTGAGCAAGTACATTTTAAAATTTGTTTGGTGTTTCCCCAATTTAGAGACCAAATATCTTAGAAGCCGGAAACGTACAGGTTTTCAAAGTGTGAAACAGATTACAAATCAAACATTCCATTATAGTTACTAGTGAAATATAATTATGTACTTCCATGAACATAATTATGTTAACAGAAACCAGATTGTTTCATTGACGAAAGAAGACATGATTGATTGGAATATCAATCAGCAGCCCAGAGAATCCATGTGGTAAAAACACCCAGCAGAGACATTTTGACCAGGGAGTCAGAAGACCAGAGTTTATATTTTTGCCCTGGTTCAGAACAAAACATAAACCAGTTGTAGAAAAAGTTCTCTCCAAAAGTTGCATGTTTTCCCTCCATAATTCAAGCATGAAACAAACTGAAGAGTTAGCATTTTTGGTAGAAAACAGAAAGCTGAGGCTTGATTACAGAAAAGTAAGAATGCTGGTCAGAATTGGAGCAGAAAAGATTTGAATTGGAGACTTTGTTAAAAGTGGTGAAGTGCAGATAGACTGTGCTGACTACAGAACATTTTAGGTTCCTCTTAGGCATCAGTGTCTGAATTATGTTACAAAAAAAATCTTAACTCACAATTTTTTTAAGAAAAATACTTTTCTTAAAAATAAAAATTCTTTAAAAAACAAAATATTTTTTGAAGAAAAATTTCTCATTTTTTTCTTTTAAAACGGTTTAAGAAAAAAATATTTTTTTCTTAAAAGTGTTTTCAAGAAAAAAATTCTTACATTAAAAAAAATTTTTTTTTTAAATGTCAGCTGAAATACAAGATATCTTACACCCAGGGCACACATTTTTGGGGTTTTTTTTTCCTTAGTTCAGTGTGTTCTTATATTTTGTATTTTTTTAAAAGCAAGCCTCAACATGGAAAGTTGTTAAAAATAATAAATAAATATGACATTCCATTGCATTCCACGTCCTAAACTTGCATAATTTCTACTCAAAAACATTGGATCCAAATGAAAACTATGGCAATGAAAGTTTGGGATTGGATCTAACAGTTTGTTTTATGTAGAAAGTTGCTTTAAAAAAAAAGAGAGAGAGAACATGCCTCTGAAGCTGCTCAGCATCGTTTAATTATTTCCCAAGCAGCTCAACTGATAAGCCCAGAGAATGCATAGAGAACAAAAATAAAAAATGAAATAAAAATTGGAGCAGCTGAGCCCAAAACCACAGAGACGCGCAGAAGCGATGCGTGTGGGTTTGCGGGGTTGAGCGGTGGATTTAGCTCTGGAGCAGCCAGTCAGTAAAATGGAGGAGGTGATAGGCAGTGTGGGATGAGATTGTAGGTGCCCAGAGCTGTCAGGAGGAAGAGGAGGAAGAAGAAGAAGAAGAGGGGGGGCATGGGGTTGAGTCAAAACATGTCAGGGCTCTGGAGGGAGAAACGGGAGGGATAGCAGGGGGGGGACGTAATTAGCCAGTCGCATCTCTACATTTTGACCGTTTTAAGGTCAGGTTCAGGCGGTGTTAATAAACTTGTCACAGCAGCTTTATTAGCAATGACAGACAGAAGGAAGGAACGGCTCTGACTCACTGCGCGCAGCCACTGACTCCAGATTTTTATTTATTTATTCCAAATCTGTCCCTAAAAAGGATTCAGTAGGAAACGCATCCAGCCAGAACCGCTGCTCACACCGCGGATAAATACGTGGATTTCCTCAGAAAATGAAGGAAAATGTTTTCCAAAACCCCTTTTCCCTCCACTTACCCATGTTGTCTCATCGGTCCAGTTCCCCGGTCCTCCGCATGCAGCACGACTCCCTCCGTGTCGCCTTTCCCAGCCCAGTCTACTTGAGGAGCGCCGCGGGTGATTCACCTGCCTTCATTGTGAAATAACTCTCTCATCAGAAGAAGAAGAAGAAGAAGAAGAAGAAGGAGGGAAAAAAAGCTCTTAAAGTTTGCGCTGTTGGTCCATGACGCAGCGCAACTTTCCCCAAATAAACCCGAAAGGATCCGTCACCCAGAGAGCGCCATGGTGTCGGAACCGGAGCGCTTCCAAGTTCAGAGGTGATGAAGAGCGGCGGCTCTCTGCGCAAACATCCAGCGGGAAGGCAGAGAGGGACCGCCGACCGACAGCCGGGATGCTCCTGTGCAGCAGCGCAGGTTGATTATTGGCGATGTGCGCGCGCCTGAGTGAGGGGGGGAGGAGACAGCCAGGCAGGCACGCGCACGTGTGTGGGTTCAATTAAAACGAATCAGACGCCAAATACCCGACTGGACTCCCCAGATCCAGAGAGTTTAATGTCATCATCACCATCATCATCCGATCAGCGCAGTCAAAGTAAAGCGGTGCAGCCGCAGCAGCCGCGCGCCTCAGTCCTGACGCTGCGCGCTGCAGGTGTGGTGGAGGATAAACGGCGGCTGTATGTGGTCAGCATCATCATTACATCGTGAGTAGGTAGCCCGCCTGTTCCCACCTCGTGTTGCATAATTACTGCAGATGGGAAGGTTCAGCTCATGCGTTCATGTAAGAAGCTTTCAGGCAGAGGCGGTCCGAGCCCGTTTGGCCCCTGGGCGAACCACCAAATTCAGACGGTACTCAATATTAACAATTTACTAAATTGTAACGTTTCAACACTTAAATCTAGGTTTTACTTTCACTCTGGGAATAAACAAATCACTCTCCAAACCTTAAAGTGATCCAATGTTGTAATTCTCCTATGAACTAAAAAGTTGCTGTTTGTGATATGCCAAAACTCACAACTACTTCAACATTTTTTTTACATCTTTTGTTATATATTTCACCCATGGAGGTCGTCATTTTGTCACCTTACTGGAATCTACAGAGTAAACACAGGAAGGCTAACTTTACCCGAGAAGTTGTTTATCATATTGTGTTTGGCTGGTGTAATTTTAGACGATGCCACACGGTGTCACTGTTGGGTGTATTTAAAACAAAAAACAAAACAGTGAGGTGAAACTGGATCGCGTCCCACACACACACACACACACACAAAAAGAAAAGTGCAGTGGGAGACAGCCAGAGCCAAACAAATTCTGAATTACGTACGTTTGTGCCCTCAACATTTCTCTCCGGAAGACCAAGTCATTTGTAAGAGTAAAACTGACAAAGCATCTAACTGGTGATCGTTACCTTAACAAGGTAAAAATAAATGCCAACAATTTGTATCCACAAACGGCCAAAACCCCCCTGCTGCCGAAGCGAAAATCGCTGGGAGAAACGTCAGACAAACCGCACTGGAAGCTCGGTTAAGCACTAATGGAGCTCTGCAGCCACCAGTACCGACGGCACTCCTGCTGCCTCGTTATGTCTGAAGTGGGAGACCGGATCCTACACAGCTGTTATCGGACCGGACACAGAGCTCTGTCCTACTGTTACAACTAATCATGGATCCCTTTAATTTTTTAAAGTTTTAACAGTTCATTCCTAGTTTAGTTCAGTTTTATTTCATTCCTTTTTAATCAGATTTATTCTCAGAGTTTCTAATTAGTTTGCTGGTTAACAATTATAAGTAAATACTTCACACCACCAAATATATGCACAGTCTTTCTTATTTTCACTCTCTCAGCCAATCAGCTTCAAGGAAACTGAAGAATCCTTGCTTTCAAAATGCCACCCCATTTCAGATTTATGAGCAGCAGGTTTACTTTAGAATATTTTATATATCCTATACAAAAAATGCAAATAGATTAATTTTTTGCTAATACTTGGGAGTTGAAAATTAGTGAATAGCTGCTGCCATAGAAACATAACTCAAACTTCTTTTAAGCTGTTCTTGTATTGCTTTGGTGCGGAGTGCTTTACGTGAACATTTGTAACTATGACACTTAGCAGTATTTGATGGCCACAAAGATCAGATTTCTTAATATTACATTTTCAATAAAAGCAGCAGACCAAACGTTTAGCTATACAAGTCATAACATCTCTTTAATATCACTTAATTGACTACATTTCATCCCTGGAGGTTTTCTTTACGGTCAGAAGAAACAGAACTGAAGCGTGTTTTTCATCCGTATTAGTCATTTTCCTGCTGCGGGCAACACATCTGCTGCATCTGGCAACACACGGCAAAACTAACAACACCGTCTCTTTAGGTTCTTCCCTAAATGTTTGAGTTTGTCTGAATCTAAACCAATTCAACATGCAGCTGTAAATTCACTGTAAAGTTTCTAAATAACATTTTGAGCCTGAAAAGGAAGTGTCCTCCCCTCCCCCCTTTTTTTTTCTCGACGTAACAAGAATCTCAACAGAAATGTCTCTCTGCAGGTCACTCAGGAGGAAACATGAAAACAACAACAAAAATAAAAAGTCTATTTAACAAGCACAGGCAGCGGCCCGTTTGGAGTGCTTGAAATGTTTTCTGTCCCAGTTCTAGGAAGGCAGGACCTTTAATCAGTTTGGTTTGGAGACGCTGGCGCCGTTTTCTCACCGACTGTAAACCTAGAAGTACCAGCACAAAGTTTAATGAGACAAACTGCAACAGCAGCGTAAACATTTAGGAAATGAATTACTCTTTATCAAGCTTCACTTTAAAAAACAAAATTCAAGAAATTAGACATAACTGGTTCAGATCAAACTCTGTAGATATTTACATGTAAGAGATTAGAGAAAATCTTCCACTGAGAAAATATATAATGTTTTTGTTTTGTTTTTAAACAGAAACAAAAAAAACATTGTCCTTAAATGCATTCTGTGATGGACAGATTCTTCTGCAGCAAAATCAATTACAAAATGTTTTATTTATCCCAAAGAGAAATTAAATATTGTCACAACTCAAATCTTCGAAAAAGGAAGGATCTCTGGTAGCAGCCAGTCTTGCAGTAGTATGTCAGAAGAAGCCTCTGACTGAAGAAAATCTAAATGAATCTCATGACATCAGCTGTTGAAAATAATTTATAAAAGTAACAAAAAAAAGCTGTGTGTTTTTATTTTTTTTATTCAGTAGGTAGAAAACCCAGAAAGAGTAAAAATACACCTAAAGTACACTTTAAAAAACTCTGGCTGTTGGTAAGCGCTGCTGATCTACCTCCTTTGCTTTTGTAGCTCCACTTTAAATCTCATCTGTCCGTTCTGTTACAGTCAACTTCCCAATCCTCTCCCTGATTTTTGGTCTTACTCTTCCTCCATAAAAGACGAACATATTCGACTTCATAAGCTCAGAAAATGTCCATGTTTTTTCTAGAAAATATGTCAAATTAATGTAAAAACTTCTGAGTTGTTTTTTGCTATTTTTGGAGCTCAGAAATTTTGAATTTGTTTCTAGAAAATTTCTGAGATTAATCTCAAAACTTTTTAGTTTTTGGCAGAAATGTACTCTTTTTAAATACTTTGTTGTACATTTCCTATCAGAAACAAAAAGTGTCAATAGTTGAAGATCAACCAAAATATTCAAACAATTTCAAATATTTAGAATATTATAATATTTGAAATATATATTGAGTATTTGAATGCATATTAAACATTTAAATATATTTGAATACATACTAAATATATTTAAATGTATATTAAATATATATATATATATATATATAATTACTAATGTATATTAATATATATGAAATGAATATATTTAATACATTTTTAAATGTATATTAAATGTTTAATATATTTTTAAATATATACTAAAGATTTGCATATCAATCTCACTCTAAAAATATTAATATAATTAAAATATATTCTAAATATTTACAATGAAATATTTCCTAAATATTTTTCATATGTAGAATAGTTTAAATATTCTAAATATTTCAAATATTTTGAATGTTTTAAATCTAAATATCCCAGGCGTATTAATAACAAGTGGTAAAAAAAGGAACATAAAATTCAGGCTTCTGTTTAGTAACAACTCTCGCTTAACTAAGTTCAATAAGTCAGTTATTTCCTCTTGTTCCTTTTTCTTTGGCTAAATAAATAAAAAATGTTGGTGATATAAAGAGGTCGTTTCATCCTTTTGGGTTTGTGCCTCAAGTGTGTTATGCAACATTGTGTTCATGTAAAAAGGTCGGCTCAGTTACAAAGCCCGAAACCCACACCAAAGGGAGCGATTCTCTCCCACGGACGACACGGCGCCTGAACTAACCGGCTTATCTTCCCTCACTTGTCCACATAACCAAGAGCTGGCGAAGAAATACGTAACATCACCAAAATTATACGTTTAGAAACTCATGTGGAAACAGAACGAGGCAGAGTTAGAAGGCATGTTTTTATCATTAGAAAAACAAAGTACTTCCTCTCTGCTTAACATGTTTGTCACCACCCAGGTGCTGCTAATCAAAGATGCTTTAATAATTAGCTCACATGGGTGTTTTACTGACTTCCTAACTGGCCCAGAGTTCAGATGTTGCAGCTTTTGCATACATTTCTGAATTTCTCCAGGAATTAAATATGTTAAATGATTCAGCTCATGTCAGGAAAATTAGAAAAACACACAAAGGAAAATATTCTGGGGATTGAGTTGATGTTAAATCTGGTGTAAAAATCACAAAGTTTAAAAAAAAGAACAACATAGCAACAGTAAAGCAAGGTGGTGGTTAGAGGTGGGCATTTATTTTATCGTTTATTGTTTATCGTGATAAATTTCTTTGCATGATTTCATGATAAATTCCAATTAATTCCGTTTTAACCCATTAAAAACTGTCCGTATTGTCATTTTTACCATTTTCTCCACAGTTTGTTCAATGAAAGTATGAAATAGATATTAATTCATTTGAAAATATGATTGAATGAAGTTACAGTGTGCAGCTTAATGATTCAAATCCCACTTTTTGTATGAATGGTGACCTAAAGATTCGCATCACAAATAAAATAATAGCTATTATTATCACAATATTAACACAAAATATTGTGATAAAACTTGAAGTTTATATTTCTTGCACTTAGTGATGGTAGTGAGATGTTCTGGGTTGTTTTCAATAAATAAAATAATTGCTAGAAAACTGCTGTTTATCTTCATCCAATAACAAAATTTGATGATTTCAAACATTTTCAAACCAACCAACTAGAGAAACTTGTACTTTTTAATCTGTAATCAAGACTTATTGGCTTAAATAAAAGTTATATCGTACTGAAAAGTTATTTGTAAGTTAGTTTTGTCTGATTTCAAGTGTTTCAAGATGTTTCACGTGAGAAACTAGACAAAAATACTTGGTAGGATTTTATGTTTTCCTACTTTCCACTGGTCCGTCTCTGGAAAACAATTCAAGACGGACAAATTTAAATTGTCATCAGATTAATTTAACTTTTGGGCAAAATATTAAGATAAGGGATTCTGTCATCTAATCACTGGTGACAACATTTACTCATATCTGGGTGGACAAACAGTTGCACTGTGAATAAATCTTGACGTCTGAATCAGGCAGCCATCCGTCTCTTTTTATCTCGTCACTCAGCTTGTTGTGTCTCAAAATTATCATGAGAGATTTACTCTGAAAAGGAGAACGAGGGACGCTTTCATTATTAATGCACATCCAGACTTTGAATTTAACTCCAACTGATAATGTTTGTAAATAGTGAGGCAAAGTGTTTTCTCTAAATAATGCAAAAGATGTGAGTTGATTGAGAGAGCAGAATGTTGTAAATATATATATATATATATATATATATATATATTAAAGGAAAATTTCATTTAATATGTTATGCTATGCCAACAAAATTAGATAAAATTAAGGTTTCCAACCAGCCTTTCCATCAATAAATTGCAAACAAACGCTAAATTATTGTGCTAGTACCTTCAACATTTCAGCAGCCTTGCTCCTTTCGATGCTCTTTTCGTTTCCGATTTTACTAAATACGTGACCGTAATTGCTTTTTCAGCGGTTGCCATGGCGACTCGTTTTCTCAGGTCTCCGCTAATTATCTTCCTTTACAGGACCAGAGAACGAGCCAAACTCAAGGCAACAGCACTCGGTTTATTGAACGTCACCCATCAGGGTTCCTCAGTTTGTGGTCCAATTGGGTTCCTCATTCACAAAAAAAAAAAAAAAAAACTATTGAAAAGATTTTAATTGAAATTGTATTGAATAATGCACGTTTTTTGGCAATGAAAGCCAATAGTATCGTTAGTTCTCACCACAAATGTTAAACAATTTTCAGTAATTTTAACCATAAACATGATGCAGAAGAATGTGAATTAATGATCCCTTTGTGATCCATTAAGTACAGTTGAATTTGAATTGTTTTGAATTTTATGGACCGAGGCAGCCCCATGTGAAGGATGCAGCTGGAAAAATAAAATTCCAAATAAAAGACTCAGAAATTTAACTGAACACATCAGGATTCATTACCAGACCCTCTGCTCAACACAGCTGATTCAAAGTGTCCAGTTTCCTCCAATGCGTGTCAAAGGTCAAATTTCAGGGAAAGGTTCTGGACCCAAGAGTGGCGTTGAACTCAACTGTCCTAATCAGCAAATTGAGAACCAAAAAACAACAAAAAAACCCGGTAACGCTTTATTTGAAGGGGGTGAATAAGACTGACATGACATCGTCATAAACATGACATAACATGTCATGAACATGAATAAGCCTTCATGAATATTTATGACTGTTGTCATAAAGCGTCATTTGGTAAATTATGACACTTTTAATACAAAGTTGACATTATTCAAAATGTCTTTGCTATGACACCTTGACATTAACCAAGAAATCACTACTGATATAAATTTGTTATAAAAGTATTACTGATTGCACTTTAAAAATTAGGCAACTTTGTTATTAAAGGTAAAGTTTAAACAGTAATTATTTATTGGACGATCAGGTGAAAGCAGACTTAGACGTTTTCCTCTCAGTTCCAGGATTTATGGAGAGAAACATTCCTTAAAGTCAGTGTCAGTCAGTAACCAGCTGACGTTTGTTTAACCGGATCCAATAATCAGCCTCCACTTTCCTATATGGGAGCAACAAGCATGTACATTCATTTCTCCAGTTGTAAATACCATCCAATCCTAACCAAAGGCTGTGTTCTCCTGTGTCGCTCTGCTAGAAGTAAGTAATTGCAGGAGAGGCCTGGATAAGAGCATCGGGATCTGGACACAGTTTGATAACGGTCATGCCCCTGTGTTCAAACTGTTGACTTGCTGGGTTTATTTATATTTCCACGCTCCCACCTTTTTATTGAACACAGCTCGAGCGTGTTGGTTCTTGCAGAATTGAAGGAAATCGATATGTGAAGCGGAATTAAAAAGCAAAAATAAAAAAGGAGGAAAGGCTGCGGTGGAAAAAATGAAATGTATTGAATTCTGCTATGGTACAAATGGCTGAATGTTGTTGTTTTTTTTTAATGAATGCAAATTACCTTGATAAATAATTTATCCAAGCACACAAAAACAGGAAGGGTGTTACATAACGAAAAATACAGAAACAGGAGTAGGAAAAAATGTACTTTTGATGAATATTTTGGTTCTCGCATCCATTCAGTTGCACAACTTTTGGCAACAAAAAACATTCCTAAATGTTCCATCTAGCTGTTTAGAGTATGTTGGCACTTTCTTCCCGTTTTCTGCTGTTCAGTCTATTTTAAGTTTGCAGTCATTTTGCGGAGGGGCAGGTCTCGGGTCTCTCCGAAGCTTTCCAGTGGGATTCGGGTCAGGACTTAACGCGGGGCCGTTTAAAGCAGCACTTTTCAGCCTCTCCTTGGTGCAGCTGGGGGTGTTCTTTGAGTCATTGTTCTGCCAAAGGAGCCCTTTCTGCTCCGGTTCTTTGTTGCTGATTAACACGTTTCTCTCTGCCTTTGTAATATTGAGATTTCATCGTTTCCCTTCACATGAAATCAGACGTTCATAATGACCATGTTGTACCGCGTGTAGGCTTAATGGTTTTCTTCCTTTCATCCACTGCAAAACTAACAGATTAAGGTATTATTTAATGTCATTTCCAAAGGACCAAATTAAAAACGCCTTTCCATTGCATTCCAGACATTACTTCAATCAAAGTCAAAATACAAACTACATTTAACACCCACTTTATGTGGTACACCTTGTTAGTACTGGGTTGGAGACCATTTTGCCTTCAGAACCGCCTTAATCCTTCGTGACATAGATTCAATAAACATTCCTCAGAGACTCTGGTCCATATTGACATGATTTGTCAGCTGCACATCCGTGATGCGAATCTCCCGTTCCACCACATCCCAAAGGTTTTCTGGTGACTGTGGAGGCCATTGGAGTTCAGTGAACTCATTGTCAGGTTCAAGAACCCAGCAGTCTGAGATGATGGTGCATCATCCTGCCATCAGAAGATGGGTACTCTAGTCATAAAGGGATGGACACAGTCAGCAACAATACTCATGTAGGCTGTGGCGTTGACACAATGTTCAATTGGTACTAATGGGCCCAAAGTGTGCCAGGAAAGTATCCCTCACACCACTGCAGCACCAGCCTGAACCATTGATACCAGGCAGGATGGATCCAAGCTTTCATGTTGATGACGCCAAATTCTGACCCGACCATCCGAATGTCACAGCAGAAATCCAGACTCAGACCAGGCAACATTTTCCAATCTTCTATTGTCCAGTTTTGGTGAGCTGGGCGAATTGTAGTCTCAGTTTCCTGATCTTATCAGACAGGAGAGGCACCCAGTGTGGTTCTTCTGCTGCTGTAGCTCATCCGCCTCGGGGTTTAATGTGTTCAGAGATGCTCTCTGCATACCTCGGTTGTAACGAGTGGTTATTTGAGTTACTGTTGCCGTTCTATCAGCTCGAACCAGTCTGACCTCTTACCTCTGGCATCAACCAGGCATTTGCGCCCACAGAACTGCGGCTCGCTGGATACTTTCTCCTTTTTGGATCATTCTCTGTAAACTTTAGAGATGGTTGTGCGTGAAAATCCCAGTAGATCAGCAGTTTCTGAAATACTCAAACCAACAACCAAAGGTGATTTAAGTTCAAAGTCACTTAAATCACCTTTCTTCCCCATCCTGATGCAGATCATCTTGGCCACCCTTGGCTGATCCCACATTTGAATTAATGAGCCATTGGACGGGTGTACCTAATAAAGTGGCCGGTGAGTTGACATAAAACATCAGTTTGGTCAAAGCGGGACTCCAGGCATGTGGACGAACTAGAGCATGTACAATTTGACATGAACTCTAAAAATACGCATCAACTGTTTAAGATGAAAATTAAAGGTCAATCAGGCGTAAAAGGTCACATTAACATAACGTTGCTTCCAGTGATGCTTCATCGATAACTACGAGAGCCAGCGATGATCTCAGATTGATGTTTAATGTAATACAGCAAAAAAAGAGATCCAAGCTAATGTAAGAGATTGTTTACCATCTGGTACAAGCCTCATCAATCACTGGGCAAGACGGTTTAACACGAAACATCCGTCAGTCACAGCTGGAAAAATGAACATTTTGTAATATTCAGAAACGCCTCAGTTGTTGTTTTGAAAGATGTTGGTCAAAAAGGAGCTACCATGTTTTCAACATCATTTAGTTTGTATTTTTTCTGCAGTTTTAGTCATTATTAGACTCTGAAAGTCTTAAAAAATATATATTTTAGTTGTAGCTGCTAAATATACAGCTCTGTAAAAAATTAAGAACCACTTAACATCATCAGATTCTCTGATTTTACTTTTTATAAGTATATGTTTGAGTAAAATGAACATTATTCTGTTATTCAATGAACTACTGACAGCATGTATCCAAAATTTAAAAGCAAAAATGTAAAATTTATATGCAGAAAATGAGGAATTGTCAAAAGGAATGCAAAAACAAGTTTATATCCATTTGGTGGAGTTCTGCCACGTGCAAAGGGTCAAAACCTCAAACAACCTGTTCAAAAGCAGGTAAACATATTTATCATGATAAATTATTCCTGCAGAAATAATTAAAAAAAAAATAAGAATAAAATCTTAAAATCTTTTTCTTTCTTTCCAAATGTGCTGCAATAATAAAAACTGGCATTGTTTCCCTGAAGACCTGTCAAAATGCAAATGCAATTAATGTATGCATTCTTTCTTCATCTGGGTGATTGAAAGCAAGACAATGGTGGCATTCACAACAGCAAAAAATCACTGATTAGGTGGGAACAGATGTAAATGTGAGTGGAGGCCAAGATTTAGACATTAGATCATGATGCAAAACCTGCTGGTATTTTCCTATAGCTGCATGTTTCTACACGTTTCGTTCTACTGCAGCCAAAGTCAAACATTTTGTTCTGCTCTGAAGGCCAATTTAAAAATAAAAACCTTTGTGTTAGAGCAGAGGTGACAGAAACAAAAGCAAAACTAACAAGCAAAAGCATTTCAGTCTGAGAAGCAGCAGACGGAGAAAAGCTGCAGTAAATAGGTGAGACCCGTAAAGTTAAAAAGATAAAAAGCTGTTTGATGAAAGACTGCAGCGTGAGAAGCAACTTTTCTGCTCTTGGGAGAATAAAAAACGTTGAAAGTGTGTTCTTCTCTTTCATAAATGTCAAAAGTTTATTCTTTTACAAATATTTTAATTGCACCAAAAAAAATATAATATTTTGCTTTTTCTTCCATTTATTCCGAATTTACATCTTTGCTTTAAATTAGGAAGGAACTTCTCATGATGGACATGTTAGTAATTAAATCAAACTTCTTTCCTGGGTACAATTTCACCAGTCAATTTAATCGCATTAATTGAAAGTTAATTTATTTATGTAACACTGAGTGAAATAGACTGAAAATTAGCTGGGAGCATTTTTTTTTTTCCACACACGTTTATAAGACATTTCTTGGCATTTGTTTATAAATATGGAAAGCTTCAAAGGAGGGTTATTATTCAAAAGAGACATTTTTGAGCTTTATGTCATGTTAAGATATTAGTCCTTCGTCAAAAACATAAGTGGAGTGTCACTTTTACTCATTCAACAATGTTTGAGAAATCCTTCAATCTTAAATGAGTTCATTCAGTTGTAGCAGCTGTTATTTGAAATCTTTATACCTAAAATATATATATATATATATATATATATATAACAAAACAATTTAAATGTATTTTTAGTTAACCTAGAAATGTTCTGTGATTGGAAGTGATACAAACACTTTCCAAAGGATAATAAAACCATATAGTAGCGGTAAAATTGGCCTATTGAAGATATTCATTTCCCTCAAGAACCAGAGAATAAGCCTTCATTGGCATTGCATCAGTCAAACGTGTCTGATAATTGTGGGCAAGCTTTGGGCATGTTTATCTGATGATTCATTCAGTGGATTACATTTAGAAAAACCCTTCACAACCATCATACAAATACAATTTACTAAGATCAACCAAAATATTAAATGCTTCAATGCATCAAGCTAGAAAGACTGAAACATCTGAAGCAATGTTCCTAAAAAAGCATTTAGCAACACAAAGAAATGTTTAAAAGTTTCCCAAGGTTACTGAATGTAAACGTTTGAGGGTTTGGATGAGTCTGTCCGGAGAAAAGCAAGAAGCAGACTACAGCGCAAGGCATTCTGGGTAAATCCAATCAAAACAAACATGCAAGCTGAGCGCTAGCAAGAGAAATTGCTTGTGATCTTTTACCAAAAACTAAATAGAAATCCTACAATGCTACTCTGATGCTACTCCATTTTTGTTTATGTTTCATGAAGAAGGAAACATGTGCTCATGTTTTCTTCAGAGTTAGCGATCAGTAGCACTGCTGGTGGATATTTAGCGCAACACGAAGCAGAAAGCTGAGGTCGTCGTTTCTCCCTACATCCATTGGGAGGCGCAGATTGCTACAAGCGATAGTAGCCACACAGACACACCCACTAGAAGGAAACAAACACACACAGTACAACACTTTCATTCTATTGGATGAAAGGTTGCCAGGCAACAGTACTTTTTGTTTTCAGAGTGAGCACAAAGGTTTGCAAGTAGATATTTGATCTGAGCAGAGACAGGTTTTGAGAGAGAGGGGAAAGGTTTGAGAAAGCAGAGTGAATATTTGAAAGAGCGCAGAAATTTTGAGTACAATCATTACAAGTTTTGGGAACAAAAGACATGAAATCCTGCTTTCTAACTGAAAATGTGTGCTCTCGAATTATGGCAGAAAAATTCCCCCATAATGATACTCCATTTTTGCTTATATTTTCTGAAGAAGGAACTTGGACTCATGTTTTCTTCAGAGGGTTTCATGTTTCCTTCAGTGGTTCTTGGTGCAGCGCCCCCACAGGCAAGGAGGGGGAACAGGTTTTTCAATAAGTTTGGTTTGTTTGACAGTGGGGTGTGAAAGCAAACAGCAGTTGAAAATGTAGCAAATGTTCTAAATTTAGTCCCTGATTGTATAGAAGTCAGGTGGGAAGACATAAAAAATTTCAATCTTAACTGCAGAATTTGCTTTGTGTTTTTTTTGTTTTTTTATCCTGGCCATTTATGGAGAGCAATTTCAGCCAAAATTAAATAAATAAATAAATAAATGGGTGAAATAAATAAAAAATGAGTAAAATAAATCAAAAAATGAAGAAAATGAGTGAAATAAATAAATAATTTGTTAAATAAATAATTTAGCTTTTTCATTAACCCATTTTTTCATTTATTTATTTTTCATATTATCAATTTCTCAATTTCCCTTTTTTCATTAATCTATTTTTCATTTACCCAGTTTTCATTAATCTATTTTTCATTTAACCATTTTTTAATTTAGCTTTTTCATTAACCCCATTTTTCATTTCTTTATTTTTCACATTATCAATTTCCCAATTTCTCTTTTTCATTTATCTATTTTTTATTTATCCCTTTACCCATTTACCCATTTTTCATTAATTTATTTTTCAATTAACCACTTTTCAATTTCCCTTTTTTATTAACCCAATTTTTTCATTTATTTATTTTTCAGATTATCAATTTCTCTATTTCTCTTTTTCATTTATCTATTTTTCATTAATCTATTTTTCATTTGTCCATTTTTCATTTATCCCTTTATCTATTTACCCATTTTTCATTAATCTATTTTTTAATTTAAACATTTTTTGATTTCCTTTTTCCATTAACTCGATTTTCTATTTCCCAGTTTCATTAATCAATTTCTCATATATCCCTTTTTTATTTACCCAATTTTCTTTTATCTATTTTTCATTCAACATTTGTTTGAAAAATCTTTACTTTTCCCATTTTCCAATTCCCCTTATTCATTTAGTATTTCCTTATTTTCTTATTTATCACATTCTATTTCCCCGCAAAACTTAGGGAAAAAATAAATGCAAATGAGGAGAGGCACGTCATCAGGCTACAACTTCCCCAATTGGTTGGTTAGCGTCACACCCATACTTTGCTTCAAGAAAGATGGCGACCTACTAACGGGTTATCAATAAGCTGAAGCTCATTAACTTCATTAGAAAATAGTGTTATTACTCCTGACTTTAGTTCTCGTGTGGCCGCTCAGACAGAACGTGTTTCAGTTGGCGGCTCTCATGGACTCAGAGCTTCACCGTCGGGAGTTTTTATAGTTTGAACGAAGCGGCCGCTGAAGTTGGCTTACGATTGAGGGTTCGGGACACCTTCGTAGCTACCAGCTGTGATCCAACTATAAGGAGCAACTTTACTGTACATCGTAAGTGAACTGCAATATCCAGAGGCAGCTCTACGGAGCATCGAGCTGAAAGAATGAGAGTGGAGAGCCTTGGAGATCTGCATCGGAGGCCATCTTTCAGACATGCACCGCTGCTGTCCGTCCAGGATCCTCCGGTTGCCCAGATGTTACACGGTAAGCTACTAACGCTGATGTTTGTTTTCCAACTACAGTCATATTTAATCAATAGGGCTCAATTACGATCGCGGGAGGTTTTGAGTTGATCTCGGCAATAGGTGACAAACTGAACGTCTCCAGGATGTTGAGACCAGCACGTCCTCTGATCCAATACATTTTATTAAGGATAAAATCAACAAAACGTGTTCAAATTAATGGCCCAACAGGTTGATTAAAGACAGTAAAAAGGTAGGAGAGGTTTAGAGTCGATCGCCTTGTTTTACCTTTGTAAACAGACAACCTGACTACAGTGACCTTTAGTGAGGGTTCAGAATGGAGAATGGATAAAAGCTGAACTCCTGCTACAATCTTTGCCTCTCTTGGTTACATCCCTGAGGTGTGCCAAGTGTGGCCCACATGCATATGCACTGTTGAAAATGAGAAGCTGACATTCACAAATGACATTGAAATAAATTCTAGTCCAACTTCTGGTTTGTTGCGATTCCTCTGGATCCTGTTGGAGGAAAAATATCCCAACTTCACAAGATGTGGCTTTAACCTAACTCCTGTCAGTCTGAAGTTTCTCATATTTAGGTCATCAAACCAAAGTTCAGATCTACCATAACTGGTACCATCGCCACCAGGTCTAAAGTACAGCTTTTTGGCGCAGCACATTTATTAATGTTTCCATCATGTATGTTTTCAGATGCAGACCATCCTGCAGGCCTCTGGTCTCAGTGTTTCCCTTCAGACTCCCAGTGGGCTCACAGCTTCAGGATGACCAGAGACCTTCACCTTTCTGGAGCAGGAACACTCGGCCAAATGCACTGGTGACACATTCATTTAAGAAATGTGTCTGTTCTTATACCATTGATATGCATGAACCGTCTGTATTTTACCGTTTTGAATAAACAAACTGTTTGATTATTATGAAATCTGTGTTCCTTCTAATATGTGAAGTTCTAATTTAATCAAATCTCATGTTTTCACGTCCCAGAGACAATAAAATGGATTGATTGTTTGTGGCTTAAAGTAAACGAAACAATCTTAATAGAACAAAGCTACAAAAATAGAATACAGATTGAAAGTTTTGGACCCGTTTTATTTTTTGGTTTCATTACACTGAAGATTCTTCAACATGAAGCTAAACAGTGAGTGGAGTACCTTGTATGTACAACAACGTAGAAATGAGCAAACATGACATATTGGGTTCTTAATAGCAACCCTAGCAGTTATTTTACACAGTTTGGTTTATTGAATAATGACTGTGTTCATTTACGGACGCCTTCAATTGGAAATCTGCAATCTGAAGTATCAATGAAATAGTTTAACCAGTCAGTCCTCAGGTCGTCTGCCCTGCATGTTTCAGGCCTCAGTAAATGTCTGATGGATGAGCTAATGCTATCGTTTGTATCAGGGGCTCTGGAACAAACACTTTAAAATGTTAATGTCCTGTATAACAGAGTGATATAGACATGTTTTCATCTCACTGTCATTTCCACTCTATAGCTGAAGCTCATCACATTTTTGGATGTTCTGTGTTTCAGTTAAATTGAAGTTAGCAGGTTTTTAATCAGGGCCACAACACCCTGTGTGTGTTGGGTGTAAGAAAAGAGGCTGCTCTGTTTGAGCACCAGCATTCATTTTTCCTCTGATGTTTGGGTGAACTCTTCTCTGTGGAGGTCGGCCGTCTCTCTGGTTCTTCCTGAAGGAGACCCATCAGGAGTTCTGGTGCTGCTCACAGTGCAGATGGTTCTCCTCAAAGTCAGCCCTGGTCCCTCTCAGCCAGGATCTCCAGTCATTCTGTTCCTTCACCCTTGAATAAACAACAGAATATGTTCTGGGTGTTATGATTCATTTGTTAATTGAAACAATGTTTAGTATCAAAATAAGATTCATTTATTTCCTTAACAGTTCCTTCTCCTGTTCCCTCAGAACGGCAGAGTTTAGGAGTGACTAATTACATTTACTTAAATATAGTTGAGTAACTTTTTGAAACTCAAATGAACTTTTAGGAATACTCTTACTATGCTGAACTTTTTACTTTTACTCAAGTCATTTTATTATGAGGCATCACTATTATTTAAACTAATTTTTCATTTTGTCTTTAAAATACCAAAATTTCCACTGAACTTAATATTTTGGGCCTTCTAATTGTGTAATTTTTTTTAGATATGAAATAATTGATAACTTGATCAGTTACTCAGTACTGATCAACTTTTTACCAAATGCTTCTTTACTCTTGTGTAATTTCTTATTCAGCTACGATTTACTTTGAGTAAAAACATGTTGAAGTGCTGCTGTTATTCCTGGAGGATAAATTGTGGGTCCTCTGTCCACCTCTAAGGAACAGTAACCACATGTTGAGGCACATACGTTGACCAAAAACAGGGAAACTAAGGTGGGCAAGTTATACATACAAAGAAATACTTAAATTAATAGTCATATTTACTTTATATGCATGTGGGCCACACTTGGCACACCTCAGGGATGTAACCAAGAGAGGCAAAGATTGTAGCAGGAGTTCAGCTTTTATCCATTCTCCATTCTGAACCCTCACTAAAGGTCACTGTAGTCAGGTTGTCTGTTTACAAAGGTAAAACAAGGCGATCGACTCGAAACCTCTCCTACCTTTTTACTGTCTTTAATCAACCTGTTGGGCCATTAATTTGAACACGTTTTGTTGATTTTATCCTTAATAAGATGTATTGGATCAGAGGACGTGCTGGTCTCAACATCCTGGAGACGTTCAGTTTGTCACCTATTGCCGAGATCAACTCAAAACCTCCCGCGATCGTAATTGAGCCCTATTGATTAAATATGACTGTAGTTGGAAAACAAACATCAGCGTTAGTAGCTTACCGTGTAACATCTGGGCAACCGGAGGATCCTGGACGGACAGCAGCGGTGCATGTCTGAAAGATGGCCTCCGATGCAGATCTCCAAGGCTCTCCACTCTCATTCTTTCAGCTCGATGCTCCGTAGAGCTGCCTCTGGATATTGCAGTTCACTTACGATGTACAGTAAAGTTGCTCCTTATAGTTGGATCACAGCTGGTAGCTACGAAGGTGTCCCGAACCCTCAATCGTAAGCCAACTTCAGCGGCCGCTTCGTTCAAACTATAAAAACTCCCGACGGTGAAGCTCTGAGTCCATGAGAGCCGCCAACTGAAACACGTTCTGTCTGAGCGGCCACACGAGAACTAAAGTCAGGAGTAATAACACTATTTCTAATGAAGTTAATGAGCTTCAGCTTATTGATAACCCGTTAGTAGGTCGCCATCTTTCTTGAAGCAAAGTATGGGTGTGACGCTAACCAACCAATTGGGGAAGTTGTAGCCTGATGACGTGCCTCTCCTCATTTGCATTTATTTTTTCCCTAAGTTTTGCGGGGAAATAGAATGTGATAAATAAGAAAATAAGGAAATACTAAATGAATAAGGGGAATTGGAAAATGGGAAAAGTAAAGATTTTTCAAACAAATGTTGAATGAAAATAGATAAAAGAAAATTGGGTAAATAAAAAAGGGATATATGAGAAATTGATTAATGAAACTGGGAAATAGAAAATCGGGTTAATGGAAAAAGGAAATCAAAAAATGTTTAAATTAAAAAATAGATTAATGAAAAATGGGTAAATAGATAAAGGATAAATGAAAAATGGACAAATGAAAAATAGATTAATGAAAAATAGATAAATGAAAAGAGAAATAGAGAAATTGATAATCTGAAAAATAAATAAATGAAAAAATTGGGTTAATAAAAAAGGGAAATTGAAAAGTGGTTAATTGAAAAATAAATTAATGAAAAATGGGTAAATGGGTAAAGGGATAAATAAAAAATAGATAAATGAAAAAGAGAAATTGGGAAATTGATAATGTGAAAAATAAAGAAATGAAAAATGGGGTTAATGAAAAAGCTAAATTAAAAAATGGTTAAATGAAAAATAGATTAATGAAAACTGGGTAAATGAAAAATAGATTAATGAAAAAAGGGAAATTGAGAAATTGATAATATGAAAAATAAATAAATGAAAAAATGGGTTAATGAAAAAGCTAAATTATTTATTTAACAAATTATTTATTTATTTCACTCATTTTCTTCATTTTTTGATTTATTTTACTCATTTTTTATTTATTTCACCCATTTATTTATTTATTTAATTTTGGCTGAAATGGCTCTCCATAGCCATTGTCTTCCTATGTAATTCTGTTCGATTCTCATCTCCCTCTAATGAGCTGTCTGGGATTTCTGCCATTGAGCTAGATTTCTCAGGATAAATTTCATCCGGGCCAATACGCGAACAGAAGAAGGAATCGTGAACAATGATTTTCTGCACCGTTTCAGAAGGATTGTGGCGTATCCCGAGGCACTTCCAGGCCAGATGGGATACATCAAGAATTAAACTTAAATTTATCGGATAGTATGATAAACTTTAATTCATTATAACAATCTCTTCTACCTTCATCTTGAGGCTTGTCAAAGTCAAAGTTTTCCAATCTAGCGCTCAAAACAGTGATGACATTTTGGAAATTACCGGACCAAACGGAAATGGACATTTGAGGTGTTTACTACGTTAGCAAGGGTAATGATATTTAGTTGTTACATTTTACTACATAGTGTGTGACGTTTGTTCAGTAACTACCTACCAAAGCAAATAAATGAGTTATATTTACTCTTCCTTTAACGAGTTGCAACGGGTTCACTCATACGCCCACAATCCTGACGGATGATTCTTTTTTTTCCGTCGAAGGTAAAAAAAAATATTTTCCGCAGCCTGATAAGACCAGAACCCATGGTTTCATCTCTTTTAAAGACAAAGATGAAGTTTCACTTTTTTCAATTTGTGCAATTTCATACGGGTAATCTTAATAGAATCTTGGGTGTGCGTGTGCCTCTCTGTGATTGTTTGTTTAGCAGAGCTGCAGACAGACAGACACGGGAAGACTAAAAGAGAAAAGGCTGCACCACATCAATTGAGCAGACAGTCATCAGTATCCATTTGTATGATTCAGCACGGGGAAAATATCTGACTCTAGTTTCTGTGTCAAGTAAACACAGTGGAGGAAAAAAGGCTATTATTGTGCGTCTGCCAGATTCAGATTTATCTGATAATTTTAATGCTCATTGTGAAAGAACACCTGCGTCCGACTGGCTGTTTCTTATTCACACGGAAAGAAATGAAACATTGTTGACCAAGCCTGAAGCATATCAGATTTTTTGAAAGCATGTCTTGTGAATGTACTGTGACCCGCTGGCTGACTTTTGAAGAAACTATGAAAATTGACAGATTCTCGCACGTTCACAAAATCCTTGCATCTCCAATGGCAACCATTTGAGCAGGAACACAACAATGTCACTTAATCACTCAAGATGTCGGAAATGAGGGACTGTGGTGTTGAACAGAGTGACTGAAACTGTTTCCAAAGTTGTTTTTCCAGTTTATTAATGGCTTCTACTTGTTCAAGTCAAGCTAATTTGTCTGTGAAGGTAACACACCTGGTTGGTGCTCATAGACGGCTTTATTTCCTGAAGTTGGAAACAGCTAGCTTAGAAACGGATCCATATCTCCTCTGGGAAATAGAAAATCGGGTTAATGGAAAAAGGAAATCAAAAAATGTGAAGTACAATCATAGGATCTTGATTTTGGCAAAGCAACAATCATCTTCCGTTGTCACGTAAAGCAGAACACTCAAGTCTTAGTCTAATGAGCAAACTGGGAGCATAACAATTAATTTATCAGCCGCAAAAGACTGAAGCTGGAGTGACGCTGTGTTGACGGCTCAACAAGGCATTTTCTTTGTCTTTCTTTGCCTTGAAAGACAAAGAAAACAAACCGAAGGATTTTTACTCCGCTCGGCTTTTGTGAAAAATAAATCACAGAGAAAGGAAATATATTGGAGTGAAAACCTGTGGAAACGGGTTAATCCAGAGGCAAGGTCGGGTTGGCGCTGGAAGCAGAACGTAACGAGTCGCCAAGTTCAGCCTAATATCAGGCGAGCAATCAGAGCACAACTGTGGCAAGTCTCCCAGAACGCTAGCATGCCAAAAACAAAGGAACAACGGCATGAAAATTATGATCTGGTGCTGTCCAAAGGCAAATTCGTTTTTACTTTTACAGAACTTTGAAGTTAACAGGTGTGGGGGGAAAAAACAGCAATGTCCTCTTGAGATATTTTACGATTCATAAACACATAAATTATCAAATCAATCCAGTAAAGTTGGAAAAATTCAAATACACTTGCATACAAGTTAACTAGATAAGTCATCTAAAGAATCCCAGTTTCTTAGCAGGCATGTGGTGACAGTGGAGAGCAACACCTCACTTTTAACAGGAAGAAACATCCAGCTGGCACATGGACTGAGGCGTCTCATCTGGTTTCAGTCTCTTGGTAGGAAACACAGATGTTTCATCTCTCAATTTATGGACCCATGAACCAATGGCCAAGCAAATACCTCCCCAACACATGTATATCAAATATGCTACCCTGCATTTACTAGCATAATGTAATAAGTTCCCAGTTCAGACTGACAACAGTTTTGCAAAACAAATGAGCAAAACAAATTATATTGCAGCCTTCAGAACATGCTCAGTATGTTTTCTAATATTTAAATAAATGTCTACATTATGGTAACCTTGCATACATTAGCATTTGCTTGTTAAATCTTGTATCACAGGAATTCTGCAAATTGTTAGCACTGAATGGGATTTTCCATAGACATTAGCCTTAAGCTAGCTGTCTTAGCAACTTTAAACAAGAAGCTACATTCAATTTGTTTTGATATCTATAACATTAAGCTGTCTCATACAGTATGCTTGTGTAAACCTACATGTTTATTTAAACTATATTTATGTAGGACCTTTTCTTTGTGTGTTCACATTAATAGCCTGAACCAGAAAGTGTTTACATTTCATAAACTGTTCAGGAACACCAGAGAGAGCAGAATTACCACCATGTTACACTTAATTACATAACTTGGTAATTAGATTTATGTATTATTTTAGCAGCAGCGCTTCTGAGAATTACATTACTGAGACGCTAATTAGTACTGTTAGTAGTTAATTATTTCTTCGAAATGGTGAAGGGACTCTTCTAGAAGTAATGTGAGCAGCACTGTTCTGAAACAGTTGGAGTTTCTATGTCAACAATAGAAAAATGATTTGGAGAAACTATTCAGAAAAGCTGTTTTCCCCTGGAAAAAAGACCAAATGGTGTCAGGTGAATATTAAAAGCTCAATCTTTGGTTAAATGCGGTCAAGATGAATGTGTCTGAGTGACTTTGCAGGTAACATACTCTCAGCATCATAATAATCAGCGCTGACATCTGGGTGATAAGGATGGACTAAATACAGAGACTGTAAAAATCCACTCCATTAGTTCAGAAAGCTGAGCATCACATTAGGCAACAGTCACCGCCTGCCTGAGAGGGATCAAGACATCATGGCAATGGTTCACAGAGCATTGCTCATTAAAACCACTAACATCACTTCTAATCAACGGCTGAAAGGTAGACAAAACACAAACATTATGTTAATCAAAATTTCTTAGCATTTTTGATTTATTTTTGTTATGTCTTTTCCATAAACTAGGGCTGGATGATATGGCTGAAAAACACATCACAATATAAGCATCTCAGATTAAAAATTAATAATTATTACTTAGTTTTTGAGTTTTAAATAAATACTGGTGGCGTCACCTTTCTACTTTTATCCAGTTTTCACTCCACGCTGTTGATTTTTAATCAGTTATGAGAGGCACGGTGACAAAACTTTAAACTGCTGCTGCACGAGTTACTCAACAGGTCGTTGCTAGGTAACCAAAGAATGAGCGAGTTGCTAGGTAACCAAAGAGTGAGTGAGTAGTTGATGCCACCAACCTTGCTTAGCTGGCCATGACAAGTTGAGCAGCTAAAGTCTTTCGCAATATGGACCCCTTGCAGCCTGATGCAAGATCCCGCCCCCGTCTCCCTGCTGGAGGACAAAAAGCTGCTAAATAACAATGACTAGCATTGGTTTTAGCTCTTAAGTTTTTAGTATAACGCACTAAATTTCAAATGTACGGCCAATATATAAAAGAAAAAGGGATGCAGTGCTTTGCTACCAATTGTCAAGACTGCAACAGCCATATAACAAGGTCAGGAAAAAGTTTTAATGAAGAAAAAAATGGTGATCTAAAAACCAACTCTGACAGATTATCAGTAGAGCAGGGGTTTAAAATATCTATTCAACTACCGCTGTGTTAGCTTAGCTTACAGCAGCAGTAGCTAATCTACCACAGCGATCATATTAATAATCGTAAAATAAACATGAAGCCTAAAAACAAAAAACTGTACCAGACTGAATGTTCTGTTCTTTGTGTGGGAAGCGTTTGAGTGTTTTTGGTATTAAATCCTGAAACAAAGTGGCAGTGTTGTCAGTTGCTATGGAAACGAGTCTGTAGTCTGTGTACCATAGCCGATACAGAAAGCAAGAAAAGTGGTTTTGAGTTGTTACTTAAAGGTTTTTCTGCATTATTCTTTCCTTTTCCTGTGTTGTACTGCACTAAATTAATAATACCTACATATCCAGGTTCCATTTTGTTAACGAAATCGTCCCATATCGGCAGCGCGGCTACGAATGTCACGTAAAAGAATCATCTTTTAGCCTCCCAGCATTGTGTGCAAGCGCAACATTTCTGGATGCAAACAATAAACTGCAGAGGGTCCTCTGCAGTTTATTGTTTGCAGTTTATTGTTGACAACGATATATCGTTATCAACAATAAACTGCAAACGATATAAACTGCAAATGATATATCATTATCAATTTATTGTTCAGCCCTACCATAAACTGCTAATTATTGATTCCCTAAATTTCTTTCTCTGCTCAGGTAATCTGGCAATTCAACGATAATTTAGCCATTAAGCTTCAGTACAATTAGTTGGAGAGTGAAATCAGAAATGGATAAACACCAAGTTGTAGAATAGTTTTTTCGGCTGTTTTCTGAAAGTTTGTTTAGATGAGTAAACAGACGAGTATGGAATAAGATGATGTGTATGAATAGGAGAGCATAAAGTACACTTACATCCAAGGTTAGCAGAAGAAATTCAGGAAGAACGAAAAGATGCACAAAGATAAAAGTTTGAGATGCCAGAGCATTTCTATAGGCTGATATATCTGTATATAGGAGGGTTAAAGATGGAAAAAGATTGCAATAAAGGTTTAAACTATAAGTACTGATAGAGGTCACCAACGAAAGTTCAAATCTAGATAGCTTGTTGTCTGAATATACCATCAGTTTTTCTGTTTTCTTTACCTATACAGGTTACAGAATAATGGAGCAGTTGTGGTTTTTGATCCAATTTTGGGTATTTGTTGATACCGTATATAATATCCTAAAAAGCTTCAGGATACTTAATGTGTTTCCTTTTCCATTCAAAGCAGCAGAGTGTATGTGAAAAGCCTTAATTAGCATTTTTAAATCCATGCTTTTAATGATATCCAATAACTTCCTTACTTAAGAGGCTCTTTTATTGACAGTCCCCATGTTCAGAAAGAAAGGACCATTTTGTTTTGAAAAAAAAAAAAAAAAAAGCTAAATGCCGAGGTTGGAGAACAAGACTTTACATCTGTTACTTTCCTCTGAACACAATCCACCCTTCCAGCCCAGTGTCTGGGTCCATTAACACATGTCATTACCACTGTGTGGACAGTGACCTTTACAGAAACACTCACACAGGAGAAATACCTCTGCAGACTCTCCAGACAAACACCAAAATCCACTTTAACGGTGCAAACGTATGACCTGAACCTTTTTGTTCGCTCAGAAACTGAACAGCTTTTTGTTTCAATCTCTGCGGTTAGCTTAAATGGTTGGTAATGCTAGTTTGGTCGGTTTGTGTATTTTTAATTAATGGGTGAGTTTTTACAATGGCGCATAATTTTAGTAATAAACAAGCCAAATTCACACACATAAAAAGTCACTTTGCTTTTCCTTTTCCTTCTTTTGGTACCCTAGCTTGCTTAAGCTAACTGCTAATTGCTAACCTATCAGACTTTGTTTACAGCTCACTTGAAGTTCCCTGTAGATAATTATAACTACATAAAAAGTACTTTAAGACTAGCTGGGGATTTTTTCAGTAGACAAAAACCAGCTAATCAGCACTTCAAAGTACATGTATTTGTATTTTTCTCATTTTACTAGCATTCCTATTGCTATCAGCATCCAGTTTCCAGCTTGACTGAAATGCAAGTGCAAGGCAGTTGGAAATAATTCAGGCCATATTTCCATCTGTCAAAGCATTTAAGTTATTAAAATGAAGCAGTATTATAAAGTCTACACCAGGGGTGACCAAAGGGTGGCCCGAGGGCCATTTACAGCCCTTGGTGTGCTTTTGTGCGGTCTCTGACTTTGGGCATTTTTACTCGAGATGAAAACACTGATTTCACTGTATCAAAGTGTCATATATTCAAAAAGTTTTCCAATGAAAAGGAATAAAAAAGTGATGGGTGTACTCACTTGTATTATCTGTATACTGCAGATTTAACTACGACTAATTTGACCAGCACGGTCGATACGACTGCTAATGCCGAGATCTGTTCCAAATGAGAAACTGAAATAAGGAATGGCAAAAAAATAATGCATTTTGCTCAGGTTTTTACATTTCCCTCATATTTATTTTTAATTTTAGAGTCTAGCTGGTACAGTTGAACTAAATGCTTTCCTTTCCTCCACCAAACCAGCACATATGGATCCTTTTCTAAACCCTGTCACTAAAGTTGAAGCGTTTCAGGTGAACAATCGTTTGTAGCAGTTAGTGAGTTGGATAGTTTCCATTACTGGAAGTGTTGCGCCAAAGAACAAGCAAGACATTTTTCTTACAACCCAGCATAAAGCTTCACATTCTGCTGTGTTCTCCCAAATATCTGAGCTGTCAAACAGACTCTGATTCGTGTTGATAACCCACTGATGTGTAACATCCGGAGTCGTTTCCCACAGACGGATGATTTTCTACCTTCTGGATATTGCTGACACTCGTTTCAGTTTGTCATTGGTCTTCCGTTTCTTTAAAGCTGCGCTGTCTTTGGGAGCGTTTCAAACTTTTTGCTCCTAATACCGTGCAGATCATGGGATTTAAACTGCAGGGATCCATCAGGTCAGAAAGGAGCAGTGCTGGAGGGACTGTGCTTTATTGGACCTGCTGCTAATAGGGGATGAACAATGTCTGATTCACATTACAGCCTACTTTACTTAAACAAATCCACAAACTGTTGCATTACAGGCATAGGTGTTCGTCCTAAAATAGGCAATGTTCACTCTGACAACCTTTCACTGTAATTACATCCATTTTTTCAAACAGCCCAGCAAAATACAGACCAAGATGGGTGTGGATTCTTCTTTCCAGAATTGCTCAGACATGATGGAGTGTGTCTATAAACACCAATTTAAACCTTGCCTTCAATTTGGACCAAGATTTTTGGTCTGAACCATTTTTAAAAATATCCTTTTATAGCTTTCACTGCACATTTATTTAAGCTACAGCCACCTTCCCATCATCTATGACTAGTTTCCACTCTGAAGAAAAAAGATTCAGCCATTTTTTACAATATTTTACAATAATCATGGTGTGTTTGGTATATTTCTCTTCCATCACACCTGGTACTAAACATCTGTTCCCAAAAACTTGAACTTTAGACGAATCCAACAATGGTTTTCTTCAAGTGACACTTCCAAAAGAAGCCTTATTTTTAGAGTGAAACTGTTGCTGAACAGTGTCAATCAGAGGTAGACAAAGTAGCATTAACATGGATACTTCCTGTTAGACCTTAGAACCATAAAGTTTAATAATAAAAGTTTAAATCCCTGCTGTTATTTGCACTATTCAAGTCGTGTTTCTTGGTCTTTTGATGCCATTTGTTCACCAAGTTCTTTAACAAACCTCAAAGGTCTTCATATGACAGCTATGTTTATACGGAAATCAATTAGATCCTTTTTGAAGTTACTGGTTACTGCAGATTCTAACGGTAACGATACAAAAGCGCCAGGAATATGAGCATCTTTGTATTTAATGTTATGACCCACATGCCGAATCAATCACAGGACAGAGAATAAAAAGGCATGTCTTACCGTTTCAAAAGAGGAATTGATGGAGGAAAAGGAGATCAGGTGACAGGATGAGGAGATGAGTTTCAGAAGAAGAGGCACTCAGAACAAATCTGATAGATCAGGGAAAACCAGGTGTTGATAGGACAGTTTCAGAGCAGGAAGGAGAGTTCTGACAGAGGGACTGGTGTGGAAACCAAACCAACCTTCAATCAGGAAAGGCTGACCATCAGGCGACGGCACGCCACCCAACAGCTCCTTAAATCTCCAGACACTTCTCCTGCAATCATCTCACTGATAAGGTCATTATAGACAGGTGTGTAATCTGCTGCAAGCCAGTTTGCCCTCCAACAGAGATCTTCTGTTCAAGAAGAAAACTCACCCTTACAGAGAAAACTCATCCTTGCTTTGGATTGACTATTTGAGGCCATCTTAGCTTTTTAGCACTTGAACAACCAGGTGAATGTACAGAACTAATCAATAAATTACAAAAGTATGGGAAAGTCAATTTATTTGAATAACTCCATCACAAGGGAAACACATTAAAGACTGATGTTTTAATATGTTATCTTAATCATGATGGTTTTCTGCAAACAGGTCATGAAAACACAATAAAAATAAAATATTACTGCAGATCAATAAAAAAGCTCTTGTTGGAAACCGAAATGTGGGTTTAAAGGGACCAGATACAGAATAATTTTATAGCATAATCAAGTAACTGTTACCTCCAGTTGTTTGAAAAATGCTTCATATATGCATATATTTAGCACTGGGAAAATTGAGAGCACTGAACTGAATCCTATTGAAAACCTCCTGGTTTCTCCACCAAACATTGATTTCTGAACTCTTCCTGAGTTAAAGCATTAGTATTGTTGTTTCTAAATGAACATGAACTTGTTTTCTCTGCATTATTTGAGGTCTGAAGGCTCTAAATCTTATCTCATTTTCTGCTAATAAATACAACATTTTTTCTTGCCATTTCAGAGACACGTCAGAAGTTCACAGTATAAAAAACAATGTTCATTTTACTCAAACATATACCTATAAAGAGTAAAATCAGAAAATGTGGTCTCTTAAAGTTGACTTAGTAATTTAACTCCTAGAAATCGGGTGTCTGTCCAATTTCAAGGACAGACACCTTTCTTGGTAATAGCCTGTTCTGTTTGAGGATGTTTCTAAAAATTTTCATTCAGGCATTCCGTGAAGAAGCTCTTACTCTTTCTGAAACTCCGCCCACAGGAAGTCATCACAATATCGCTCCTCTATTAACTCTTTAACACTTTTACCAGTGTTTCACTGAGCAATAGCTAATGTGAAGTTCCACCAGGTGTTTGCTAATTTCTTCTGGCTAGTCTGAAGGAACTGTGTGGGAAACTTATGAGGAAAGCTCAGAAACTGCAGCTTGGTGGAGCTAAGCCCGTTTTGCACACTCTTACATCTTATAACACAATCAAGTAACTGTTACCTTCAGATGTTATGAAATGCTAAAATGCCTTGAAATTGGGTCTCTGTCCCTTTAAGAACTCCACCCTCAGGAAGTCATCACAACATGGCTCCTCTATTAACCCTTTACCAACGTTTTTACCAGGGTTTCACTGGGAAGTATCTCCTTTAACAAGCTCAGCCGATGCACAGTTCCACCAAGTGTTTGCTAATTGCTACTGGCTAGTCTGAAGGAGCCGCTCTGTGAGGCAGAACGTCGGAAACTTGAAAACTGCAGCTCTGAGGAGGGGCTCCATCCTCGAAGGCGGAGCTAGGTCCACTCAGACGTTTTGGTTGCCATTTAGACTAATGGATCTCTCAAACTGCGATGGGAGAATAAAAAAAACACTCCAGGACATAAAATCATAACATGATGTAAAGCTTAAAATTGCCGCTTTAATGGGAAGTACATGTAATCCCTGCTAGCTGAAACTCATCTTGACATATTTTCCAATTTATTGAATGTAACCATCACAGGACATCAACGCTGAACTGATTCAAATGAATGTGGAAATCCGGACCTTCAGCAGCCGTCTTGTGTCTCGCTGAACAACACACCAGCTGACCCCATCAAACACACTTTGCCCTGCATCGCCGGCCTCCTCGCCTGCATTTCATCACTTGTTGAAAGCAAGGCTGCGTGTGTTTGAACAGAAACAGAACTGCGCATTAACAGGAGCTGCAAATACTCTCCGTGTGGCGCGTGTTGTAGCTCATGCATGATGCATGATGCAATTCATCTTAAAGTGGTTGCTGTGCTTGTCTGCTAAAAAAAAGGAAAAGAATGGCATTTTAAAATAAACTGTAGCGCTCACTTCATTACTTCTGCACCATTGTGAAGTCTGGAGATTATTGAGGGATTTTGAGTCGGTGAATTTTAATTGCCTGCAACTGTAGAAGTCACCTCTTGAGCGCACTTCATCTCTGTCTGCTTTGAAAGCGTCCCTTTAGATCTCAGAGATGTGGCTGTAAAAAAAAAATAAAATAAAAACAACCAACATTTTATCAGGCAAACACAAAGTGCCGCGAGGTGATAAACAACATAGGGGTTAGACAGATGTTGTCCAGATGCCAGTGACGCTGGCTGTTTGTCTAGCACGGAGCAGTGTGTGATTTCATGCCGCACCGAGATCACAGTCTGTGTGTGGGAGGAAGCACGAGTGGGTTTCTGATTATAACCAGAGGGAAGACAGCTTGCATAGATGATGCTCATTATTCTAAATATCCCTGTTTCTGTGCGAGCGCTTGGTGTGCGCTGCGGCTGTGAAATGCCAGTTAATTGTCAGCGCGGATGCTTTCGGTTAACACTCTGCCCACAGTTCAACTCTCCGCTGTCACCTAAGCTTGCACTGCCTCGTTGCATTTGCCCTAAATAACATCAGATTCATGGCTGCATGATGCTTTTTCCTTTTTTTTTTTTTTTTCTGGACTCCCTAAGCAGGAATGACATTGTTCCAGTTCCCTCATTAGCATAAACCCTGAATGCCTTCAGAAAATGTGCAGCACCGAGTTGATTTTCTGACCAGGCACTGAAAAGCAGAAAATTCCCAGCATGATTATGAATCGCTCCTGACATCTGTGAGAAGAAGCACACTCCAAGCTGCTGTTCAGTCATGTGACAGCTGACAAGATAAGAGAGCATTGATTTTCAGCCCTTTGGCATTACTTGAAAAGGAGAATCCTATATGCTGATAAAGCTGCACTCTGAATTTTTTATTTTCCTACAGGTGAAGACCATGTGAGCTTTCATATGGAAAACACATGAATAGAAAAGAGAAGAAGAAGAAGAATATTGAATCTGCAGGCTGAGTACTGATTAATTGTACTGGTAAAGGTTGTTGATCTGCAGCCTTCAACTATTCAGGGTCGAATAATAACTTACGTCAATATAAAAAAACTAAAGCAAAGTCTGCTGTTTTTCATCTTGATATGGAAAAAAATGGTTGAGTCAAATCATATTACTGCATGTCGGTGTGTTTCACAGTGTGTGTATCCATTTAATTCACAATAACAAGTTTGCTCCTCAAAATATTACAATCATATATTTAGTTCTGCATGGAGTTTGCATGTTATGTTACGCAGCGCTCTCACTTCCACATTGGGTTGTTGCTAAGCGCTAAGTGCTAGCAGGATAACGTCCAATTTTCAAGTTCGGTCTTGAAAATTGGACCGAACTGCTCCGATTCAGAAAATTCCCCCACTGGGTATTTTCCAGTGGGGGAATTTGGGGGTATTTTACTGATGGATGACAATGTCCACATTTGTATCGTTTTTTGGGGGGCCAATAAGCATCCTTAAAATAACTGACACAATGCCTGGAGTACGGCAGCTTTTCTCCTCCCAGAACTGCTGCTTGGCGGCGGTGAAGTGCGCGGCGGGTGTATTTATACAGGTGAGCGAACGGCGGGCGGCTGCGCTATAGTTGATGCTTAACGTAAGTGTAGCTTTACAGAGAAACCAGAAAATAAATTTCATATCATCCCGGTCTCAACAAGTAGGTGGCGGTACATAGATAGAACCAAGGTGTCAAATCCCATCACTAACATGGACACAAAAGCTATAAAAGCCTGGGCAAAGTGAGAGTCCATCATGTTTTAAGGTAAGATAAGGTAATTTTATTTATATAGCACATTTTTATGTAACTTTTCTGTATGATGGTGAATTTATGTGTTTTTAGTGTTCAGAAAATGATTTTAAAGTGTCATAAAATGAAAGTTTTACGGTAAGGATGACCCAGTGTTTCCTCTCCGGTCCCAGAGCCACCAGGAGACCCTCGTTCCCGTCGGCTTTGCCGGATCTCACTGAATCGATATTTCTCTTGTTTCGATGCATGACACTGCGCAGACCTGCAGCCGACAGCTTTTAGAGCAGATTCAATAACGTCGATATCAATGAGGCGCAGCTGTGGGGCCGCTTTTCATTCTCTCATTTACAGTTTTGATCAACCACGAGAAAAAAATAACAAAAGCCATTGTGTTTTTTCTCTCTCTGCCGAGGTTTATCGATTCGGCCTGGAGACGAAGACATGAAGGCTTTTTGTTCTGAGTCTCCCAAGGCTGTTACGTTTCACTTTTGAAGCTGAATCAAAGGATAAAACTGCTGGACGTGATTATGAGAAAACCTTGGTTTGGATCACGTCAAACAACTGTAAGGTTTCTTTTTAGAATTGCTGCAAATTTGCCCATTTACATACCATTTGCTTGGTGATGAAAACACAGCTTTCAGATGCCTTCACATAGTGGGACCGTTAAATAAGACAATTATTAATCATATCCTTGACTGAAGCCTTTGTGAAGAGAACTACTTGCTATCAGGGTTGCTTTTGGAGTATCTACTGTTCATTATTTAAATAGAAATTAGAACATTTATTTCACTCAATCTGCCACAGAACATTCGTAAATAAACAGAAAATGTGTGCATAATTGCATCTTTCAATGTGCAACATAACAATAGTGCTGCAAACTTAAGAAGTTTGAGGTAATTTATTTCAACTCACAGATTGTGGCAGTCTACATAATTACACACAGGCTCATGATCTCAAAGCTTAATTATTACTTTCCACTTACAGCAAACAAAAACATGGCATTTAAACTAGTAAATTACATCCAGACCAATAAAAACGTATATTTTCAAAACAGAAATGTATGTAAAAGCGTGTTTAGTACCTGCTTAAAGGCAAGCCTCATTGGAACCCAAAGCTTGATATTTAATTTGTCAATTTTTCTGTTGAATGTAATGAAGTTTCTACCCATTTTACTAAAAATAAAAAATAAAAAAACACAGCCAACGCTGGGCAAGAAAAATCAAAGAGCCTTTTATCTATTAAGTAAGAATGACAGGATGAAATGATGAAAATGAAAAAGTTTAGGAAGAAAAATTAGCTTTGGAAAATTCAGGGCAGATAAATTAAACAGAAAGTTTACATTTTTCCCCACAACATAAAACAATAATTTCACCTGAAAAAGAGGTGAAAATTAATTACTGCTATTGCTAATGTCGACTGCACCGCAAAACACAAAATCTTACCAAGTAATTTTAGTC
Organism: Poecilia reticulata; assembly: GCF_904066995.2. Lineage (NCBI taxonomy): Eukaryota > Metazoa > Chordata > Actinopteri > Cyprinodontiformes > Poeciliidae > Poecilia > Poecilia reticulata. The sequence goes on from NC_088841.1 coordinate 22,293,419, forward strand.
TAGTTTCTAGTTCAAAGCAGACATGCGACCCAGATGATGAGGGACATTCAAATGGGGGTCAGGAAGTGGATTTCTCCGGGTCAAAACAGCAAAATGGATCACAGTGAGTAGATAATGCCCTAAACGGGCTGGAACTGACGAGGTACCTCAAAAAAAAAATTGTATATTTAGGATCCATATTGTCTCAATAAAAAAGACTTGTCACATAACCTTGAGGAATTACGTATCATCGAGACGATCCACATAACTAAATATCTGGAGCCGCAGAGTTAATATGATATGACGAGCCAGAAGAAAGTTTTAAAAGTTATTTTGTTTCAGGTTGGGTTAAAGATTTAGGATGAGAAGAAGCATTAAAAGGCTGTCGACTTGTTTCTGCCTGGTTGAAGAGTGAGTTGTGCCATTTTAAGTCATTAGTCTGTGATGACAATGCTATCGCTAATGCAAATAAGCTAAATCATGTTACTTCTTTGTGCTGGGATCTATTTGTAAGTAATTCATTTAGCTTTTGTAAACCCAACTTCATGCTAGAGTTGTATGTTAATTTTGCATTTCTACAATGTAGGTCAATCATTCACAGCAAGCTACAGAAAACCAATTAAAAACATGGCATCTTTATCTTATACATCTTACCTTACATATGATTGCTTCTTTCCAAGTTACTGTTCAATAAAATACCTGAAAATACAATTTAAACGATGCAATCGTTACCTGTCAAGGTGCAAGAAGGTGCAAACTTTGGCATTGTTAGTTTCCATACCTCCTGTTTTTAGTCGTAGATTGTTAATCCGCTTTTCTTGTCTTTTTTCTGTACGTTTTTTAAAATTAAGTCCCTTGAGACCAACCAACTTCAAAACCCAAAATTAACATTTATTTTTCTCTCTGTTAAAATGGTTGGAATTAAACTACAATTATTTACTTTGTCTTCCTGAAAAGTTACTTTTACGTTAGTTTTGTCTTAAGACATTTGCATTAGAAACTAAAACACGAATAATACTTGGTCAAATGTTGTGTTTTTGCAGTTAGGGCCTTGGAGATGTTATAACAGGATACTTTTGATTTTATTTTCTTCTCTGTAAATTTCAAAGGAAGAAGTAGTTAAAATAATTATAAGAAGTAAAGACTTAACTGTAAAATTCTTTGTGGCATTTTTTGTGTATTATGATCTGTAACTTTTCAAAACTTTACTCTGGACCAGTCACCTTTTATTACACACATTTTATCATGAGTTAACAACACAAATGCTGCATTTCCTGAACTCCTCAAAGCCTAGTTCTTGTTTTTGTGGGCAGGTGTAGACTTCGGCCAATCAATGCTCATATTCATAGATACAGAAATCTATACACCTGAGATTGGTAGTGATAATAAAAAAGTGAAACATTGCATCAAATGATGTTGTAAGCGCATCAGTTTACTCTGCGTAACAGGAAAATGCAGTAAACGTTCTCATAAACAAGCACATACGCAAAGTTATTGATCGTAGAGATGCAGAGGTTTGGAGTTTTGAATGTTTACACGGTTTCAGACCTGAGGCAGCAGTCTGGTTGTTCCAGACAGCAGCATAGAAAAAACAAACATTTCACCTGGTGACCCGTTTTAGTTTCTATCTCTTTATGCCACGTAGAACTTTATTTATCACTCATTTCACTCAGAAAAGTGTCTGGACATGAAGTCATTTTTATCATCAATGTGGTTGAGCAATTTAGAAAAATAGAAATGCAATCTGTTTGGTCCAGGTGATTTAAACATCACTGGAATCTAAAGAGCATTTTATAACAAAAAAATGTTCTAGAAATGTTTTTGATGAAGATCCCACCCTCGTCTCCCTTCTCGCTATCAATGACTAGCATTGGTTTTAGCTGCCAAGTTGTCAATGTAACGCGCCAAGTCTTAAATTTACGCCTAATATGTAAAAGAAAAAGGGATGCAGTGCTTTGCTACCGACTGCCAACACTACGACAAATAGATAAGGTCAGGAAAAAGTTTTAATTAAGAAAAAAACAGCGAGAAAGGGTGAAGTAGGTCAGTTATGCTAGCTTGACTGTGACAATTTGACACATAGATGTGCTGTGGCATTCTCTTGTGTTTCGGTTCAGTAAAAAAAAAAAAAGAGAGATCTAAACAGACACTCTGACAGATCATCAGTAGGTGTTTTAATTAGCTAATCAACTGCTGCTGGGTTAGCTTAGCTAATAGCAGCGGCGGCTAATTTACAACAGCGATCAATTATTAATATTCAGAAAATAAACATAAAATCTAAAAACATAAAACTGTAACGGACTGAATGTTCTGTTCTTTGTGTGGAAAATATTTGAGTGGTTTGGTTTTTTTTGGTGTTGAATCCTGAAACTTAAAGTGGTGTCATCAGTTGCTATGGAAACAAGTCTGCGTGTAGCATACCAGACACACAGAGCGAGAAAAAAGTAGCTTTGAATTTCTCTTCAACTGTTTTCCTGTTATTTCTACACTATAACAATAGTAACTACGTCTCCAGGTTTCATTTAGTTAACTGGATTGCTCTACGTCGGCAGCACGGCTGTGATTAAAGAATCGTCCTTTTTCCCTCCAGCGTTGTGCAGATGGATGTAAACAATAACATGCAGGGGATCCATATTATGTTCCTCTAGTCTTTTTAATCAGGCTGCTGTATTCTACAGGTGTTATTGGCCTCCAAAGGCAATCCTGTTTCATTTTATAGATCATTTCTGGGAGATGCCACTCTTCACACTTCGGACTGTGCGAGTTTTCACAGAGTCATGAACTTTCATGTGTGAAGTCCCGACTTCTCCCCTGCAAGTCTTCACAGAGTGTGTAATTTAGAGATATCTGAAATACCAACAAGAGAGTGAGAAGCAGCACACAGACCAACAGATAGCAGCAGGAAATAGATGATTTTTGCGGAAGATAACTCGCTCAGCTTGATACCAGAAAAACTGCTGTTTTCTTCCTGGGTGCAAATGCGTCTACACTTTGTCACGGGAAACTGGTTTTCATGTAAATGTTTCACTTTCCTTCCACTGGATGATTGTCAAATTAATTCTGAGCTGAAAGAATAGTGGGAGAAAAATGGCACAGTTGCAGACAGAAAAGTAGTGCTTCTGACAAATTCAAACAAAAAAAAGACATTTTGTACAGTCTCATCCAAAAATTTCAATTTTAAAACCACCAAGTGTAACCCTTATTACAAGCCCAATCTCCCTTCTTCAAAGGACGTTTATCTATGAAGAGTTTCATATCAGAGACTCAGGAATATTGTATTTTGCACTAAAGTGTCAACCATGATGGATTATTTGAGATATATTTAAGAACTGGTACAAACTGTCCGATGATAGCGGCTCATGCTGCTGCTGACATCCATGAGACGTTCTGAATAATTGATGCTGTGAGCTCTTTGCAATAAAAACACGACAGTATCAATATCTGCAGGTGACATTAATAGATGGTTTGACATTCAGTCTAAACACTGAAGCACTTATTAAATGCACCAGTAGTGTTTCTGTGAGACCGGGCTTGGGTTAGAAATTGCTATTGGGGCTTTTTATTGTTGCTTCTTAGGATTCGCTGAAATACAGAGCAGAAGAGATCTGTCCTCCGAACCGCCATTACTGTCAACAAAAACTCTGAAGAATCTGAATTAATATGAGTTACAATATTTAATTTCCCTTTGAAATCAATAAAGCATTATTGAATTTGATTGAATTTTTGTTGTGGCTTGTCTGTTTTTGTCAAGTTGCGGCTTTTTGGTGTCGCATTGCGTCCTTTTGGTGTCGTTTTGGTGTTGCGTTGCAGCTTGGTTATTGCATTCTGGCTTTTTGGTGTTGAAACGGGGCTTTTCTGGTTTGGCTTTTGCTGTTGCGTTACGGCATTATTCGGTTGCGTTGCAGCTTTTGTTGCTGCATTGTGGCTTTTTGTTGTTGGGTTGCAGCTTTGTTGCGTTGCAGTTTTTGTTTATGAAATGGGGCTTTTCTGGTTTGGCTTTTGCTGTTGCATTGGGGCTTTTGCATTTTGTCAGCCCTTCTGGGCCACTGAAATAATAAATGTACAGAAAGATGAGACGAAAACAAAAGGATTGTGGACTTTGGGTGATGTAGGAATAAGCTATTTCCATTCTGGGAGAGAAAAAGAGGAGGTGGCGTAGGACTATAAATATTGGAGTGCTCATTTTGACGACACAGACAGCAAACACGAAGGGAATTATTTGTTCCCATTTCTTCTTCATATGTTTGAGTTATTGTTTTCCTTTGTTTGCACAGATCTACTACGACACCCTTAAACATCTCAGGTTTGACACTAATTCCTGCAACGCTGAAGCTACTGTTTCTGAAAAATATAGATGTCATGAAAATATTAGCACCACTATGAGCAGAAATTCATATTTGACCAAAAACACCTGAGTGAAAACGAATGCCTTGCTGGTATTTTCTCATTTGATCCAATTTAGATGACGTACTGCAGCTAAAGTTAGCTCTGAGGCAGAAGAAAATTAATCTCAGCCAGCAGCTATTCAGGCAGGAAAAATGGAGGAACATGTGCTGAGAAGGGATGGAGATGTTACGACACCTTGGTCGCCTGCGTATGCTGATAATGCTTCAGATGATCAACTGATAATGTCACTAATATCTAGTCTACATTCAACAAAGTGTTTTTAAAAGTTATTTGAACTGTTTTGTCTTTTCCAGAGTGTTGTGATCATACAATATGCAGCTTAAAAATGTACACAGTCTCAATTATCCACACACACGCAACATCCTGCGGTTAAAAACCTCTATGGACATTTTTTTTTTTTTTACCCAAATACAAGTTATGTGGATTGGATCAGAGCCAGCTGGGTCCGTTGGTGATGCATTACAACTGTCAAAATAAATTGGCTAATTATGTAATCATGATTATTACTGATTAATCAAAAACAAGCTCCAATTCTGACTGAAACTCTGGTGAACTGATCAAGAAAAAAAAATACAGGAATAATATTCCTGTATTTAGGAATATTATTTCCTGTATTTTGCTGCTGTTTAGTTTTTATAAAATCTAATAAAATATTGTCACACAAATGTCACCATACTGTTCACGCTGCAATGCATCCTGGGTAAATGACGTCAAATAGTCCAACTGCGCTAGCTTTATCCAGCTAAGACAGTGAGAAGTAATGTTTTTAAGTCTTTTTAATTTGAACCGGAGCGAATTGAAATCGATGGGAATGTAGAAATCAGAAGAGGTGATGATGAGGAGCAGCAAACGGAGTTAGAGGACAGAGTTGGCCGTAGCAGCTGGTGTTTGCTGCTGCTGCCTTCAGCTTCATAAAAGAAACAATGAATAACACTTTCCTCTGGTCGGACTGTGTGATCCAGTAAGTATCGCTGTGTGTCCGGTCCGATAGCAGCTGTTTAGGGTTCGATCTCCCGGTCCGGATGTAAATGGGGCAGCAGTAGTCTCATCAGTACTACTGGTGCAGAGCTCTGTTAGCGTTTGAAAGAGCTTCTGTCTGATGTTTCACCCAATGGCAGCGAGGTTTTGGCACTTTGTGGATAAAAACTATTTGCACAACATTTATTTTTAGCTCGTTAAGGTAACGATGACCTGAAGAGTCTTTGTCAGTTTTGCTCCTACAAATGACTCAAGGTCTTGTGGAGAAAAATGTTGAGAGTACTTGGGAAGTTGTGTTCAGATCCAGCTCTTTCTCACTGCACTCTTCTTTTTTTTCCAGATTCACCTCACTGTTCTGTTTTTATTTTTTATTTAAATACAGCCAATAGTGACACAGTGTGGCATTATCTAATATCACACCAGTCAAACGGAATATGCTAACAACTTCGGTAAAGTTACCCTTCCTGTGTTTACTCTGTAGACAGGAAGGTACAGATTGGACCCATCGGGTGAAAAAAATGGTGACCTCCATAACAAAAGATGTACATTTTTGAAGTAATTATGAGTTTTGCTGTATCACAAACAGCTATTTTTAGTTGATAGGAAAATTACAACGTATTTAGGTTGACGTGTTCAGCTAATCTTGGATCCCTTTAAGATGAAGACCTGATCAGTTTTAGTCTTCTCATGTACGGTTGACGTATTCACCGCACACTGAGGTTTCAGCGCCAGCGGGCGGATTGTCGTTCAGGCTCCAGCCTTGAATTGAGCATGCTGGTCCGCCCCAGTGGCGCTCAGGCTGCTGAGCTCCGGCTTGATGTCTGGCTTGTTAATATTGTTATCACGTCTGTAATAAAAGGAGTTTTTTTACTACAGGATATTCAAGGTGATTTAGCTTCCTGTAATTATAGATCCTGATGAAGGGCTGTCAGTGAGCTGCCATTACTTCACGCCAAGTGTTATGAACTCATGAGTTTTAAAACCGGGTGGATTTTTTACACTGGCTACGTTCTTAATAAAGTGTTATACCATGACATGCAGTTTCCTGGGCAGGAGTTTGATAAGAACAAAGCGATATGTGCGTCAGCTCTTACACAAGACTTAGAAAGCGTGTCTGCAAGGAACACAGATTTTAATGTTCTAGATTATTATCTGCTGTCCTGCTAATTATACAATCCACATAACACCCCGGAGCTGTTTCACAAACTTGCTAATCCGAGGGAGTTTTTTTTTTCCTGTCAGAAAACTTCAAGGATTTTCCTGCCTCTGATTCCAAGTTTTGTCCGTTTAAGTGCGAGAGCCTTCTTATTTAAAGAAATGCTCTTTGCCTGCGTTCATGTGCCAATGACAAATTATTCCAGCTGAATGAACTTTAAAAATATATTTAATGAACAAAACGTCTCCTCGGACACCATGTGATGTTGCTGCGTGACATCTTAGCATGTTTAATTTGCTTCCCTTTGTGTTATGTAAATTTGTTTGACTGACAAGTGCAATTAAGGCAGAGTTATGGCAGTCTGTGCATGCAGCTGACTTGTTGGTGAACTTAGAAAAAGCGAATGACAACGCAGTTTCTCCTACAGTTTCTGTGAAACTTTCTCCCAATATTCTGCACATGTCAGCCGCTGTCGTTTCTTATTCCTGACATCTAATTCTTGTAAGATAATAAGAGATGCAAACAAAAGAGCTTCTGGCTATCAGTGGCAAATTCTTATAATTTCTTCTTTATTACAACCTCAAAGCAACAAACCAACAAATAGATTATAGATCAACTGTGTTTACCGTCAACTTCTAAAACCCAGAATGTATCGGTCCACCAATGTGGGATTTTATCTCCGAATAAATCTAGTGGTTGTGTGAAGGCCTGAGGGGTTTGTGGGAGAACCTTAGATGAAGACTATAGAAATCTGGGAGAAAGTTGTGAAATTCTAACTCAAAGTTTGGTTAGAAGAGAATATCCCCATGTGGCTGGTGTTTTCAGTTATTTACATATTCTAAAAGTGTGGATTTTAAGCTTTCCAATGATGTCAAACACATGGATATCAAGAATTCCCATGTGTTTTTAGGACTATTTGTGATTTAGAAGCATAATAAAAGAAAAACTTGAAAACAAAAATCGTCTTGTATTAAATATAAAAATTACTCACCCATTTCTACCAACTGCATTTAAATAATTTAATAATTTGGTAACACTTTATTAGGCGTGGTGTGCATAACACTGACATGACACTGTAATAACCATGAAATTGCATATGTTATGAACATGAATGTCTGTGACAGATACTTTATCTGACTCGCGGTCACAGAGTGGATAATGTGATCTGGTATAATGCACAACTTGTTCCTTTGGTTTGTTTGCAGTTTGGGACAAATTGTGTTTGTATTATTTCTGACAAATAGAACAAAACTTTATAGCTTCTGGGTCTTTGGTGTGTTTCATTCCTCAAACTGCAACCCTCCTTGGGGTTATGAAAGGGATTTTTGTAATGCTACTGACATGACCGCAGCTCATTAGCAAACTACTGTTTTGACAGAAATATGTGAATTTTATATAACATGAACACATTTAAACTCAGTTCAAGTAAAGGTTGGGTTATTTTTAAGGATGGTGACTCAAACCAACTGTTGGCTTTCTAAATGAAAGACTGCAGAACCGTTGGCCTCCTACTTTCCCCCTCTGTGACTTAAACTGTGAATTAAAAATGGCTCAAAATGCTTTTGGGTCAAGATGTTTCCGATGTTGGTCTATATTTAGGTGTCCTAAGAAGACAGCTATTACTTTGACATCAGTCTAAAGGTTTTACAAATGAGGTCGTAAAATGATTTTGTCCTCAACGGGTTCGAAAATGGTACCGATTCCAGGCTGTCATTCATTAAACACGAGTTTATAAAAAAGCTAAGCACAATCTATGATTCAGCAGGTTATAAAACCATCGTTGGCAGCAATAAGTGTCAGGGATAGTTTTCTGTCTGGCTTCACTGGTTGCTCAGTTTGGAGAAATCTTTGCTCAACCTTATTAGCAGGATTGGTTCAATTTATTGGGGGTTTTTTTCTCTTGTAGACAATTCCACTTAACTCTCATCTTTCTTCAGTTCTACATCTGGGATTTCTCCCATTGAGTTCAATTTCTCCTGTTAAATTTCTACCGGGCATATCAGTGAACAGAAAACAAAGTTGTAAACGATTGACGTCAGTTTTCTGTGCTTTCCTAGAACCTGATTATGCATTTTGTTACAGGCTAGCAATTTCAGAAAAGGAGGTGCAGGTCGTGTTGGATTCAAAATATTGAGCAAATAAAGTCAGAGCAAGAGGAATGGTTGACATTTTATTGCTGGCAAAGATGTTTACAATACACACAATTTTCGGTAAGCTTCATAGCGTCGAGCTGCCACGTTTCATGGCCAGATGTTAGCGAAACCATATCATATCTGATTGTTTCGAACTTTGACACCAACACCATGAAGTCTTCTGACCAAAGTGAGGAAAAGTGGTGCAAGTGAACATAACAACTGAGATGCTCAAGTGAGGGTTTGAGCCAACAACCCACTAGACAAACCCCTACCATTGTTTCTTAAAGGGGCAGTATCACATATTTTTCTGGCCATTTTATAGCACAGTCAAATAACTATGTTACCTTCAGTAGTAATAAAAATGCTGTATATATCAAATATGAATTAAATTAAAACTGAAAACTGATATGGTCTTAAAATTGGGTCTCTGTCTCTTTAAAAAGTCCCACTCCTTCTAAAACTTTACCTTGTGGAAGTCATCGCAACATGGCTACTCTGTTAACCCTTTAACAACGTTTTTACCAGCAATGCACTGAGACGTAGCTCGTATGATGAGGTCAGATGACGTGTAGGTCCACAAGGTGTTTGCTAAATGCTGCTGGCTAGTCTGAAGAAGTCATGGAAGAGGAAGCTTGGAAGCTTGGAAATTGTAATACCATCAAGGAGGAGGAGCTTCGTCCATGAAGGCGGGACTAGGTCCACTCAGGTGTTTTGAATAGCTGATTGGTTGCCATGGAGATCAAAGCATTTGTCATAGAATCAAAACAACACTCCAGGTGTATGTTTGATGAAGGAATAACATAATAACATGATGTAAAGCTCAATAAAGTCGATTTAATACAACATTGCCCCTTTAAAGCCACAAAAAACTTAACAACTAATGAGCTTGATTGCCAGGAAGTTGAGGGATAATCGATTAGCTGGTTCAGATTCCTGTTAATCTAGTTAATCTGTTGCATAAATTGAAACATTTGGTACCAGCCTCAGTGGAGATCTGTTCACAGCTGAGCGAACAAAGGCCACACAGATCACTTGATTGTGAGAATTGAACTCTGACCTTTGGGTGTATTTTCTGGAACATCCATGTCTTGGAAAATGGGCAGCTTCCTTAAATGTTTTCAACTTGTGAATAGTCTCTCACTTTAGAGTAAAGAACATCACACATTTTGGAAATGCAGCTTTTAGCACCTTTTCCAAATGGGCAGCAACAGTTGCTATTGTCTCTCCATTCTGGCAGCAAACAACTGTATGCTGCTGAATAGCAATCAGCAAAGAAAATCTGTTTTCATGGAGGTTGTTGTGCAGCTTTTCCATTATAAGTGGAATCTTTTGTGCTTGTTTTTTTATTTAGTTGAATTTCAGTATAAAAATTTTTTTTGATACAACAGAAATGGAGCGTACGATCTTTTTGTCCTTATTCTGAAACAAGTGTTTAGTTTTTACTTTTGCATTAACAAAATCTGAGAAGGTTGGTACCTCTAAACATTTATGAAAGATTCGATTTCGCACCGAATACAAAGTGGGGTTTTAATAATGTTTTTGCTTTTGTGCAGTGTTTGCAGAATAAAGTCCAGACTTTATGCTGCCTTTGTGTGTCATTGAAATACATGAAGCAGAAAGCTGAACAGGAAGTTCAAAGAAAACAAGAACAAGAAAATCCAGTGATATTTCTGGAAGTGCAAACCTCTTTTTTACACACACAAACACACGCACACACGCATACACACACACGCCCAAAGGAGAAAGTACACATGGTAAGACGAAACCTGGTAGATAACAAAAAAGACATTCCCAAATGCACATAGTTCTTTTTTAACTGGAAAACTCTCGAAAAATTTAAAAAAAAAAAGAAAATGAAATAATGTATTAGCTTTTTAAGTACAGATTGAATTCTTCTTTAAATCCACACAGCCTAAAATATTTCCAGATGATTTACTCTAATTTTAGTTTACCTAAACACTTTTTGCAGCCACATATATCTACATTTGTGAAATCTTTTTTCCCCCTGTGTGAGAAGAATCACAATTACCACAGTCCTGAATCTCATTTATTTAAATGCACATAAATTTCCATTTTCTGTTGTTTTATTGCATCTTATAATATGTGTTGAACATTTTGTAGTTACTTATACAACTAAAATACATTTATATCTGTGCTCTTTCATGGGAAAAATGTTAAATATGCAGAATGTTGCGCAGAAAACGAGTGTCTTGTGATTAAAGCGCTACAAAAACCATGGTTACCCAGTGGGGGGCATTGACGAATCAAAATGTTGAAAAACCAGCTGGGTTCACGCTGCTCTTTCTCTAAAAACATCTCAGTGAGAAAGTTTTATCTACTCACCATATTATTACTCCAAGCAGGTGTCCTATTATCACCACTTATTTATGGCTGTTTCTTTAACAAGCTGCTGGTTTGATAGTTTACTTCTGATTTGAGATGAAAAGTTGAGCTGTTAAAGATTGTGTATTGTGTAAAATCCACTTTTTGAGCTTTAAATCATGTTATAATATTTCCTGTAGTGTTTTTTTTTTATTCTTTCATGCATGTTTGAGAAATCTTTTAATCTCTATGGCAACAATTTAACTGGGCAAAACACCCGGGTGTACCTAGCCCCGCCTTCGAGAATGGAGCCCCTTCTCATAGCTGCAGTTTTCAAGTTTCTAGCTTCTGCCTAACAGAGCGACTCCTTCAGACTAGCCAGTAGCAATTAGCAAACACCTGGTGGAACTGTGCATCAGCTGAGCTCATCATGTGAGCTAATTCTCAGTGAAACGCTGTTAAAAATTTTGTTAAATGGTTAATAAAGGAGTAATGTTGTGATGATTTCCTGAGGGTGGAGTTTTTAAAGGGACAGAGACCCAATTTCTAGGCAATTTAGCATTTTCTGAAGGTAACAGTTACTTGATTGTACTATAAATTTGCACTATGTGCCTGGAAAGTACATAATACTCTCCCTTTAACTTAGTGCTGGTACAATAAAGGACATTTCTATTCTGTTCTGTTGTCCACAGTGTTTCATAGCCTTAAGCGTTTACTGGGTAAGTAATAATTCCTCAGACCATGTAACCTTCTTTTATAGTTTCATTGTCTGGTTTTAATGGCAACATGTCCAATGTTGGTGATTTGGGTAGTGGACATCTTGACTGGTCTGTGGCAATGTAACCCCCTACATGCAAGAAACAGTTTCATTTTCAGACAGTAGATTGAACAATGTTATGCGAGTTTTTGAAAGTATTTAATATTGACCTGTCTGCTGTGTTCCTTTGTTTTCATGATGCTGTTTGCTTTCTGATATTCTCCAACAAACATTCCCAGAACAGCTGGATTTGAATCCATACTGCTGCTCAACCATACAATCTTTGCAATATTGGCTTCTGAAATATTAACATCCCTAAAAGAACAAGGTCTGTCAGAAAAATGAGGGGCTATAATGTGGCAAAAGCTGGAAAAAGTTCAAGTGGTAGCAGCTCTTCTGCAGAGCACGGCCTGCTTCTCCATTCTTTGAGGAAAGCAGATTATCTTGCAGCGATGAGCTGCACTCTTCCCCATTTTTCCTCTTCAGATGTTGGAGACACCAGCCACCTCAGTGACCCCTGAAGCGTGCTATTACCATGTCAGAGAGCGCACGGCCCCACAAGCTGACACTTCAGCACGGCGCACAGGAAACGGCCGGTTAATACACCCGTCACAATCATGTCACGCTCTTTGTTTAACACAATGCCGGGAAAGTAAAGGCGAAATAAACCGTCACCATTTTCTAAAATATGTTTTTCTCTTCGCTTCCCCATCTGCCGCTGTCATTTCGTCAAGTGGATTCACCTAATCGATACGTCTCGAATAGGATGTCTATCCAGTCCTGTTTGTCGGAAACTGACAAGAGTCGGATCAAAATCCGAGAACTGGAGCAATTTCAGGAAGAAAGCATCTCTGTTTGCTTCGGCGGAGTTTGTTTCAGGCTGTAATTAAAAGTTTGGTGTACACCACCTAATACATCTTTGCCACATTTGCAGGATTCTCAGGTAGCCCAACCATTCCTATTAATCATGGATGGCGTCTGCTCTTTTATATTAATGCGCTGAAATATCATCAGTTACCCTGCGGTGATTGATGCAGCAGATTGTCTCCATATTCCCCGTCACCACAGCTGTGCAGAATACCAAATGAAAGGGAGATCTCCTCTCACACATGCCACTGTGTTAATGGAGTTTCTGCTCTCAATGACAAGCAGCGATAAGAACGTTAGAACATTAAAACTGAATATTTTGTTTCTACTCGTGTCTTTATCTCTGTTTACAGAGTGAATCTCTTGTGTCTTTCCAGGTTAGCTGCTGACTTTTGAGATTTTTGCCGTTTTCCTCCTGCCAACCTGCTGGAAACAACCTCGTTAAGCAGGTCGAAACATTTCTCAAGTGAGCTAAAAGAGCAACTGGTCTACTCAAAGTCAAATTTTGACTTTTGGCTTTATGTGTTTTTTAAGCTTCGGTCTCAAAGTGATGTTTTCAAGAAAATGGTCAAAACGGACCAAATTTATTCACCATTTTTCTGGTCATAGCGACCACGCAAATGTTTTAAGACAAACCAACTCGTACACAAATGCACAGATCAGAGCATTTCAGTGATAGTTATTTGTATCTTGCTCCAGTTAAACTGTACATACATCTGGTTACAATCCAGCAGCAGGAAATGAAACACTTTCACGCTCTTAAAAATATTGCATCTTAATGCAAAATTTTACTAAAATAGTCACATTTGTCTCTTTTTGAATGTAATCAACAGCCTGGGTGCCAACTATGGACTAAAGTAGAGGGTTTAAAGTGATCCAAGATTAGTTGAACACCTTGGCTAACATATGTTGTAATTTTCCTATTAGAATTGCTATTTATAACAATTACTTGAAAAATTTGTCTTTTGTTATATTTTTCACCCATGGAGGGCGCCATTTCTTCAGCCGATGGGTTGACGCGTTTTGGTCCATTTTGTACTGGAATCTGCAGAGTAAACACAGGAAGGCTAACTTTACCTGACTTGTCATTTATCATATTGTGTTTATCTGGTGTAATTTCAGATAATGCCACACGGTGTCACTGTTTACTGTAATATTAAAAATTGGTGAGGAGAATCTGGATGTTTTCCACACAAAAAAAAGGATAGTGCATAGAACCAGAGTTGAACACAACTTCCAAAGGAAGTACATTTGTGCCCTCAACATTTCTCTCCAGAAGACTGAGTCCTTTGTAGGAGCAAAATTGACAAAGGCTCTAACAGGTGATTGTTAACTTGATGAGCTAAAAATAAATGCAGTGCTGAAAGCTTTTATCTACAAGGTGCTTAAACCCCGCTGCTGCTGGAGCAAGAAACGCTGGGCGTAAAATCAGACTTGACAGCATTAGAAGATCTTTCAGATGCTAACAGAGCCCTGCAAAGACTTTAATCATCGCTGTTTTGGTTGGACCAAGCTGGAGTGGTCAAACCTCTAGACTTCATTTAACCAGAATGCATTGCAGCATGAACATAGCAACAATATAGTGAGCAATATAGCATTATGCGGATGATACACAGCTCTACATCACGAAGTCACCAGGTGACTCTGAACCCATCCAATCACTGAATAGATGCTTAGAACAGATCAATGTGTGGATGTGCCAAAACTTTCTCCAGCTGAACAGAAACAAAACTGAACTTATTATCTTTGGACCTAAAGAGGAGCGAACTAGAATCAATGCACAGCTTCAGTTATTACAACTAAAAACCAGCGATCAGCCCGAAACCTGGGAGTAGTGATGGACTCTGACCTGAACCTTCAGAGCCACATTAAGACAGTCACAAAGTCGGCCTTCTATCACCTGAAGAACATCTCTAGGATTAGAGGACTTATGTCTCAGCACGATCTAGAGAAACTCATGCATGCATTTATCTTTAGCCGCATTGATTACTGCAACAGCGTCTTCACAGGTCTGACTAATAAATCAATCAAACAGCTGCTGCTGATCCAGAACGCTGCTGCTCGGGTTCTCACTAAAACCAGGAAGATAGAGCACATAACACCAGTTTTAAAGTCCCTACACTGGCTCCCTGTAGCTCAGAGAATAGACTTTAAAATACTGATGTTAGTTTATAAATCACTGAACGGTTTAGCACCACAATACCTTAAAGATCTGTTATTGCTGTACCAACCGTCTAGACCCCTCAGATCTTCTGGTTCTGGTCTGCTCTGCATCCCCAGAACCAGAACCAGACGAGGAGAAGCAGCATTCAGTTTCTACGCACCACAGATTTGGAACAAACTTCCAGAAAACTGTAAAACAGCTGAAACACTGAGTGCCTTTAAATCTCAACTTAAAACCCACCTGTTTAGAGTTGCTTATGGCTAAATTAGGGTTAGAGTGCGGGTTTTGATGTCTTCCATGTTTTTATGTCTTTAATGTCTTTAATGTTTTTAATTTCTTTTTCTTTCTTTTCGACGTTTTAATTATGTAATTTTATTTTATTTTATTATTTATTTATTTTTTGTTTTCTTTTCATTTTAATCTCTTTCTCTTTCTCACTGTTTATTTCTGTTTTTATTTTAATTATGTGAAGCACTTTGAAATGCCTTGCTGCTGAAATGTGCTATACAAATAAAATTTGATTGATTGATTGATTGATTGCAGCATGAACATAGCAACAATATAGCAAGAGAATATTTCATTATAATTTACAAAAAATAAACAGCCTACAGTATTACTGTATTGTTTTTGCATATAAAATAAATATTTCTCAAATAAAGTCTATTGTTACAACTAATCATGGATTCTATTAAAGCTTTTTATTTTAACACAATGGTGAACTCCAGAGAAAACACGTAGGTTCTTTAAAAATCTCTTTACAGGGAAAATACTAATTAATTCATAAAGCCAAATCTCCACTGACGCCACTTCAAGGATCTAGACGTGTGCAGTGATCTTAAGTAGCAGGATGTGGAAGGTATTAGGCTGAAGTCAAGAGCCGCTGACATCACAAAGTGAGAGCTGGACACTGGACTCCACTTTGTAGAGATAAACAGCCTCAGGACTAAATTGTACATCGCCTGGATCGTCACATATTGATGCATGTGGCAGGAAAAAGCCCCATGTGGTTCAACTGCTACAGGTAAAGATCTTACAAAGGGACAGGTGTCAGAGCGCCACTATTGTCAAATTAGCAACTCTGTCGCTATGTTTAGGAACTTTTGATACTTTTTATAAAAGAAAAAGTAAGTAGCAACAAAAAATAGTGAGTTTTCTGTTTTATTTGAGATTTTGAGATTTCATCTGTTCAGTGTCACATTGTTCAAACCTTTCATGTGACATAAACTAAGGGTTCATTTTGATTTGATTAAAGTTTGAAATTCAGTTGGTCAATTGAAGTAGGCAGGAGATATTATCCACGCCAATATTCAGATTCTACAGGCACCAAACAATGCTTTCTTCCCTCATTGTTAGATCTGTGGCCTTGCTCTCTACTCAAGCACAAACTGATGCATCTGCCGTGTCTTCTTGTCGACTACAGCCACTCAGGGCTTTTTTTGTGCTCATTGAGAACTCCTGATCCTTTCAGAGTTTATGCTGAAGTTTGTTCAAAAACCTTGAGGTAAGAAAACAATCCCAGAAGGCATTGGGTTTACTACAAGTAAATACGAAACATAAGAGTGTGATTAACCCTTTCATGCATGAATTATGATCCTTCATGTCAGAATTTTTTTTCAATTTTTCTTTTTATTTTCTTAAGGCATCAATTGTAATTTTCTCCAAATACAAAGTTATTTTAAAAATACATCAGTAGTATTGTTCTTTAGGGGTGATCTGATGTCACAATATTGTTTTTATCTGCAAGAGTCATCTATAGCAGAAGGAAAAACCGGGTCGGCTGGCATGCTTTTTTTGTCTGTCGGCCATATTGGATTTAACAAAAATAATTTCTTGCATTTGCAGCTGATGGCCAGTAGTTGATGGTGTATTTTATGATACATTAGTGTCCACTTCAGTGGCATTTATAAGCACATATAAGCACAAGAAAATGGCTTTTAGAAAGCTGTCCACTGTAATGACCACTATGCATGAAAGGGTTAAGCTAGTAGGATTGTAGGGTAAAGGTGGTGGAAGACTTTGTTTACTTAGACCAGGGGTGTCAAACTCCAGTCCTGAAGGGCCTCTGTCCTGCAGTTTTTAGATGTGCCACAGGTACAAAACACCTGAATCAAATGGCTTAATTACCTCCTCAGTTCTCCAGAGCCTTGCTAATGACCTAATTATTCTATTCAGGTGTGGTGCAGCAGAGGCACTTCTAAAAGTTGCAGGACACCGGCCCTCGAGGACTGGAGTTTGACACCCCTGACTTAGACTGTACAGTTTCTATAGAACTAGAGCAGCAGGACTTGACTGCAACAAAACCACAGCAGTAAACAACAAAGTTACAAAACCACATTTAAATGTGCGAATTCATCGGGTTTGTTTATGCTCGCAATATGTTTCCCAGAGGATCTCCTTAACTTGACAAATCTGTGTTTATTCTCTGCTTGCGCCTCCGTGTCCTTTATGCTCTTCACATTATTTTGCAGTCGTGTCTCAGGATGAAATGACATGAAAAGAAGCAAAGCGGGAGTAAGACTTGACGGTTTTGAGGTTTTTATATATGCAGCATAATTGCAGACATTTTTATGCTGAAAGCAAGACAAAGAGTTTCAGTTTTATTCAGCCGGCATTGATCCACGTAGCAGACGTTTCTTAAAGGAATGCGATGTTTATTTCCACTTGCGGGAGGTAAACGTCCTAGTCAAAGGTGTTGGAAGACCTCAGTGACTAAACCCTTCCAATTTCACGTGCCTCTAATGGCTCAGCTTTTTTCTCCGATTCGTCATTCGGCCATCTGCTGTTGCATGACCAAACCAATGTTTTTAGCTTTTCTTTTTTTTTCTCGTGTCTCTACTAAAAAAAACAACAAAAAAAACACACTTTAAACTAGATTTGCATAAACCGGCAACAGTCACAATTCTACCATCTGTGACGCTGCTGTCAAAAAATAATGCAGCAGATTGTGAACTGCAGCACTCATTCTAGTTAAGTCAAATGTTTCTGCTGCAACTTTGACAGATGAGAGAACGTTATTTTAGTCCTTATACCTTTAAGAGATCTGATTTTTTAACAGCACTTTCGGTGCCTTTAGCTACTGTGGCTTTCTCCCACAGTCCAAAACTATGACTAAAGTTTATTGGTTTCTCCTCTGAGTGCGTCTCTGTAGCTGCGTTTCCATTGATCATATTATTATGCCATTTGACATTTAGACAATAAATTTGCTTGATGGAAACGCGCCAATTTTGAAAAACTTGTTGCTCTGGCACTAACATAGAGTTGTGTTTTTTTGGCTGTATTGAAATTGGTTTATTTGGTTTATTTCCTAAAACTGCAATTGTTTCGCATCACGGGTTGCATGATCACCAACCAGAAGTCGCCATTGGTGCAAACCACGAAGAAGACGACAACAAGAAGTGGTTGGAGGTTCATGGCGCTGCTTTTCTTTAATGATTCATCGCGTGAACCAACTTATTCATGAATGACTTTAATTGTATTTCTGATTTTATGGATACACCACAATTGTGAAATTGTGTTTTATTGACAAAGTTCGCAATGGAAACTTGTGTTGCCCTGTGGTGGATGGATGCCATTTCCCACCAATTAACCACTGAAGAGAGGCAACAATGGATGCTTCACTGTTTATTTGACCTAATTTCTACCAATCTTCTACTGGTGGCCTCACATTTGATCTAAAATGTGCTGGTACACGGTGAAGTTCTGGTTCAACCCAATGACAGAAACGTTCCCACTTCATCCTATTCAAATTACCCAATGAGTCTGAAATAAAATCATCCCCTAAAATCTTCATTTTTATTTACTGATATTATTTCTGCCTGCTGAAATCTAAAATATCCAAGTGTGACTTAAAGCAGGAATCCTAAATCTGAAAGATAAACCCTAAAATGAAAAGGTGTTCTCTCTTTTGCTGTCACCGTTGTGACAATAGGATGAAATTTTCAGAGAGGGATTTCTGCCAGTCTCTGCTTTGTTGCATGTGAATTGTGTTGCACAGGTCTGCAAACTGATACTTTGGCTTGCAGCCCATCTTTTCATACTGTGTGACAAAAATTGTTGGCAAACACCATTACCAGGCAAACTCATCAACTCTGCGCCGAGGTAGCTCAATTTTCTCTGTACAAACTTGTGTTTTGTTGCAGCACCCTGTGCGCAAAGCGTTTTCATACAAGTTCACAGGTGTGTGTGCAAAACATGACTTGGACACAATACAAGTGAAGCATTGCCTTGAAGGATGAAAGAAAAGGCTCATCTTTTCACAAATTCTGCAGCTTAAAGCAACAGAAATATTTTATTGTCAACCTACTTTATTGTTTCTATTGTTCAAAATGCTTCACCTCTTACTTAAAAAGTTTTAGTTCTGAAGATGTCTTTCAGACTGCAGAATTAAAGAAGTAATTTGGATGAGAGGTGAAATTTGTCCCACTGAAGGACATTTTCAAGATGTGAGAAGCTACAATTAACCCTAAAGATGCAAAGCAAATAACTTTTGACAAGATATAACATCAATATTTGCTACAAAACACTTCAAAACACTTTCTGAAACTATTCTCAGTTTTAGCTTCCACATTTTGTTATTCAGGTCTCACTTTTAAACGTGTGGAGTGAATCTTTAATTGTGTTGATAGAGGGAGCTTTGATCAATCTGTGGGGTCAATGTCAGGTTGGAAGACAAACCGACAACTAAACCCTGTTCTGCTGCTAATTGCTTCAAGCTTTACATCTGTGTTTATGTATTTGAGCTGTGGATTCATCAAACGTGACTTACAAATTAGTGTAGGGGGGTTAGCAGAGGAGGGTAGAGTAACCAAAAGTTATACTCAAGTATGAGTAAAAAAGTGTTTGATAAAAAGTTACTCAACTACTGAGAAACTGGTCAAATGATCAATCATTTAATATTTAAAAATTACATCATCAGATGGACTAAAATATAAAGCAAAGTGCAAATGTTGGTATTTTAAGCACCAAAATGACAATAACCCATATAAGTAAAAAATAACATCATGCGAAACAGTTTTCGACGTCAGTTTATTTCAATGGAAAACTTAGAAAACTGCAGGTGTGAGTCTGGTGTGTTTCTGGTTAAAACATATTTGCTTCTCAGTCAGTGGGCAGAAAATTCAGAAATTTTACTCAAGAGCAAAGATTCTTCATAATAAAATTACTCAAGTACAAGTCATGTAATTTGCTCTCCAACTTATCTTACTGTTCCTATTGGAAAATGGTACCAGCCACTAGGTTACAGTGTTGACACCAGAAAGTACACTGCTGCCTGCTGAAGACACTGAAGTACAATTAGATTATTCTGCATTGAAGAGATTAACAGACTGAGATTTATGATCCATTTGTGCTGTTCTGGCATCCAGATGACATCAGATTGAAATGAACATGAAAAACCGAATCAAACGGCAAGTCGAAGCAGAAACGCCTTAAAATATGGCTTCAACCATTTTAATCTGTTTGTGAAGGTAGAAAATTGGACTCCGTCCTTAAGTTGTAAAACACACCTGAATCAAATCACTGAATCAGTTCCCCGGCATGTAGCCACGCTCCGCTGCGTCCTACTAACGACCGAATTATTTAATTCACGTGAAACACAGAGATTTCTGAAAGCTGCAGGACACTTGAGGCCCTCCAGGACTGGAGCCGACACCCGTGCAAAAACCAGCGCTACCACGTTTCACTGTGACAACACTGTTGCCACGGCTACAGGCCTCTTCCTGCGTTCTCCGAACATAAGGAATGTCTCCAATTCCCAAAGACGTTGAGTTTTGCCTCATCAGACGAAAGGGAACGCTTCCAGGTCTTCAGGATACCTCTACCTGAGGTTTGGTCCAACGTTTTGGTTCAATCCTCTGCAGAGTTTCAGTTTGACACAATGACTGCCAACTTGGTTAGGCCATTCATTAGTGTCTTAGCAGTTGTTCCTGGGTCTTCAGAGACGTTCGTCTTCCTACCTCTGCCAGCTGTCAGTTGATGCTTCTTCTCCAGTTCTTGACTCTTTGAATCGCTTTAATAACTCCATCCAGTCTTTTCTTGCTTTGTATTTTTCTGTATTGTTTTTAGCTTTAACACTTCATTCTCTTTTAACAATTTCAGTTTTATCTTGATCTCTTGACCATTATAAAGTAAAAACAATTAATGGTGCTTTAGTCCGGTGCTTTGTGCTGCTGCTCAGTAAAAAGGAAAGTTCTTAAGGAGGGTAATGATTTAGACCCGGGTTGTTTTTGGGTTTCATAGCATAATTGCAATTCAGTGTGCAAACTGAAAAGATGTAAGCCTCCAAAACAAAACAAGGAGACGTGTGAGCAAGTCTGACTGAACTCAAGAAATGAATACATAAAGCAAGTTTTCATAGGGAGCAAATACATTTGAGCTCATGTATGTGTATATATATGTACTTACAAAATAATTGTACGAGTAGTGCTTGTAAAGTGACAGAAATAAACAACAAATTTGTGTCATTTCACCTTTCATAATAGAAAAAAATGGGGGTTAGTTTTTCAAAGTCATATTTTACTATATTATTCACAAACGTTTCAGCTCCAAAAATAAATATTTGATTATCAAGGTAAATATTTGCTTACAAACTAAATATTTAGCTTGCTAACTAAACATTTTGTTCCGAACTACAAATTTATATAAATTAAATATATTTAATGTGCCGGAAAAGGGTAGAGTGCCTTCTCCAGGTCAGGGGGGTCGTCCTGCCTCAAGTGGAGGAGTTTAAGTATCTGGGGATCTTGTTCACGAATGAGGGAAGAAGGGAACGGGAGATCGACAGGCGGAGTGGGGCAGCGTCTACTGTGAAGCGGGCGCTGTACCGGTCCATCGTGGTGAAGAGAGAGCTGAGTCAAAAAGCGAAGCTCTCGATTTACCGGTCGATCTACGTTCCCACCCTCATCTATGGTCATGAGCTTTGTGTCATGACCGAAAGAATGAGATCCCGGGTACAAGCGGCCCAAATGGGTTTCCTCCGAAGGGTGGCTGGGCTCTCCCTTAGAGATAGGGTGAGAAGCTCGGTCATCCGGGAGGGACTCAGAGTAGAGCCGCTGCTCCTCCACGTCGAGAGGAGCCAGTTGAGGCTCAGGCATCTGGTCAGGATGCCTCCTGGACGCCTCCCTGGTGAGGTGTTCCGGGCACGTCCCACCGGGAGGAGGCCTCGGGGAAGACCCAGGACACGCTGGAGGGATTACGTCTCTCGGCTGGCCTGGGAACGCCTTGGGATTCCCCCGGAGGAGCTGGAAGAAGTGGCTGGGGAGAGGGAAGTCTGGGCCTCCCTTCTGAAGCTGCTGCCCCCGCGACCCGACCCCGGATAAGCGGAAGAAAATGGATGGATGGATGGATGGATGGATGGATGGATGGATGGATGGATGGATGGATGGATGGATGGATGGATGGATGGATGGATGGATGGATGGAACGGACGGACGGACGGATAATGTGGAGCTAAATATCTAGTCTTAAGATATACAGCTCATTTAGCTTAGCCACCTTAATATTTAGCTTGCTAACTAAACAATTAATTTGAACCTAATAAATATACACTGCTCAAAAAAATAAAGGGAACACTTAAACAACACAATATAACTCCAAGTAAATCAAACTTCTGTGAAATCAAACTGTCCACTTAGGAAGCAACACTGATTGACACCAGGGACCCTCGTCGGGTCAATCAGTGTTGCTTCCTAAGTGGACAGTTTGATTTCACAGAAGTTTGATTTACTTGGAGTTATATTGTGTTGTTTAAGTGTTCCCTTTATTTTTTTGAGCAGTGTATATTTAGCTTACAGCTAAATATTTAATTTATAGATATACATTTAGCATCGCCAGCTTAATATTTAAATTTCTAACTAAACATTTAATGCCTAATTTTGACATTTAGTTACAAATAAATACATAGGTATTTAGCTTGGAGCTAAACATGTAGTTGGAAAATATATATTTAGCTACCATCATGCTAGTTAGCCTGCTTTAGTTTGAAACCACATAAACATATAAATATTTAGCTTAGCCAGCTTAATATTTAGGTGGTTTGGAGCCAAATGTCTAATTTGTAAACTACAGTTTATATTTTATTTAGTTTATAAAATAAATATGTGGCGTGCGAATATTAGCTTGCTAATATTTCAATAGCTTCCTAATATTAAAATGGATCTTATGACAGGCTAAATAACCCAAATTATTGCTGTTAATTTGACTAAATTCACAAACAGCACACCATGTAAGTGTAGCTATACTAAGATTTATAAATAAGTAAGATGCTAATTTATTTACATAAAAAGAAGCTTTTAAAAAACATAATTAAGCTGCTAATTAAATGGACAGATCCCCTTCAGTCCTGACTTAAAGCAGGGAACCATTATCTCCATCTTATACACAAACACACCAGACTGCAACATAAATGTGAACATAATAAGTTGAAGTGTATTCTCTCATTAACGTTCAATGATGATACGTCATCCGATCGCTAATAATAGCCTCACAACAGTGTAGGAAGAAAGTACGGAGGCGAGACTGATCGAGTTTTCTTTAAATCACGCTTTTCTCATTCAACCTAATGAACCAGTGCTCACACTGCCAGGCTAATCACCAACAACTGCAACTTTACTGGCGAACGAAAAGAAAGAAAAGGCTGGAACCGTCCATTTTTACTTGTAAACAAATCTGCATCAAAAACAAAAAAAAAACATTTGGTCCCAATAAAAATAATAAGTTGCTGCAGAGGAGAGTCTTCTTCCTGAATGAGGAATGTTGTGGTAAAGCAATCGTCGTTTTAATCATCTAAGACTTTAAGGATTTATTTCAAAAGATGTTTGAAGAAATTGTAGGCCATCTGTTCATAAGTGGAAGTTATAGTGAAGTTACCTTTCAACAGAATAATGAGTCTCAGAGGAACTTCACATCAACTCAGTAATTGCTCCAAAAGCATTTGCTAAAGTGGCTTTATTCATAACGAATTAAAATCATATCTAAAGCTTGAGAACAGATAGTTTTTTGAGAGTGAAATATTTAACAAGGTGATCTGATATTAATTAAACCAAACATAAAGCAGATTGGGCTGAGAAAACAGATCTGGGCTGAGAAAATAACAGACTGAGGAACTCGTTGCTAACTTAACGGTTAGCGATCAGGATCAGGTGTGAACAACTAAAAACTACATAAATATGTAGATATTTTGCTTAATATTTAGCTGGCTAACTAAACATTTAGTTTGAAACTACATAAATATGTACATATTTAGCTGAGAGCTAAATATGTAGTTTGAACATACATTTAGCTTATAACTAGCTAAACATATTCCCAATTTTTCATGTCATGACAGCCAGAAGTCTTATAATTTTAAAACTTTTCTGTATTTTAATCATTAGCATTCAAGTTTTTCCACTTGTATCTCATAAATATACGCTAGTAGAAGTCGTTGAAGTCTGGAAATCAGACGAAAATGGTGTCAAACGTTAGCAGCCAAAATGTTTGTGCTGCTTTGGATTTGAAGATATTAACATTTTAAAGGTTATTTTTATTTTTGTAATAGTATGTGGGCTGGTTGACCTTTCAAGACCTCTGGAAACATTTATTAATATCTTTAAAATGATAGTCACAAATTAAAAGTTTTGCTGCACAAACATTTAACACAATTTTGTCTGGTTTGAAGAAGGGACGGGGGATGGGGGGCAACTTCACTCAAGTTGAAAGGTCGCCATCACAGGTAAAATCAGAATAACAAAAACAATCTTCATCAGTTATTTTTAATGCAACCCCATATGTACAAAAAGAAAAATAAGGTATATTCCTTATAGCTTAGGAATATTTGTTGCTCAGATTTACTTGCATAAATGAAGGTGAAATTAAAAATATAAATATGAAGCTATGGAAAAAAAAGAGAGACTACTGCAGTGAATCCTATTGAAAACTTCCTGGTTATTCCAAGAAATACTGATTTCTGAATTAAAACATTAGCATTATTGTTCCTAAATTAATATGAACTTGTTTAATTTGCATTATTTGAGGTCTGAAAGCTATGCATCGGTTTTTTTATTTAAAAAATGTTTCATTTTCTGCTAATACTAAATCTTTGCTTGGAACATGTCAGTAGTTCCTAAAATAAAAGAACAATGTTCATTTTACTCAAATGTTTACCTATAAAAGTAAAGCCAGAGAGCAGTCTGTTAAGTTCTTAGTGTTTTCCACAGCTTTTTCACTTTGTTTTTATTAATGAAAAAGTGAATTATTTGAATTTTAATTCAGTCTGTTTCACTTTATTTTTTTTATTCCCCCTCCCCCATTAGCTCAGCCACACTTTGTAAAAAATCACATTGAGAAACAAAATGTATCTTCTATGCATCGCAATCTGGAACAAATTTCCTGAAAACTGCAAACCTGCTGAAACACTGAGTTCCTTTAAACCTGCCTTTGATTAGCATTAAGTGAACCATTGATTATTTTTGATAATTTCAATGTTGGCTTTGACAAAATACAATATTAGTTGGTGACATTATGATATTTATATGATTTTAAAGCAGGAAATAAACTCGATTTTACTTAAATTACAACAATAAATCAAACCGATATAAGAAAAGAACCAGAAAAGCCTGAAACCAGAAACTTTCCATCCAGTTCCAGTTGTTTGTTTTTGTTTGGTTTGGTGGAAAGGTCACCGGTTCGTTACGGGTCAACAGAGAAACACAAAACAAACATAAACCACAAAAAAATCTACAAGAAGAATATTCTATATTTATCTACTGCACCAAAAAGTCAGCTTGTTCACCCTGAAAATATTCGAAATATTTTACTTACTTTGTGAAAAGTGTTTCCAGTACAGAGTTAGGCCATAAATATTAACACAAGTAAATTATTTCCATTTCTTACTTCTTTCACTTTTTTAAAGCAGACTTTATCAACACTTATCCAGGCTTTTTGAAGGTCCTTTAAATTATTTATCTTCAGTTCAAGATGTTTTTAAATATGTATGTATAAAGTTATATCTCAGATTGTTTCCTTTATTTTTTTTCTCCAAAAAGACAATAATGTAAACATCTATTAAGTGATAGAATTTCTTTAATAAATGGAGATACGTACCGTCGCTGTATGAATTAAAAAAAAAAACTGAACTTTTTTTAGTGATAAAAATTAAACGTCGAAGTGAAAACTCACAGCAATGGATTTTATCTGGTGTGAGGAACCTGAAGGATCTGCAGAAAGTCTGAAAATATAAATTTTGCCTTTTTGGTTTGTTCTGATTAATTAACTGAACCAATGTGTGCAGCTGTTTTTTATTGACCCTGTGCAGAAAATGCCAATTATTCCCAGGTTTTTCCCCGGCCTGCTCTGTGTGAACCCACCTCTCGCCTAATGGCCGCTGGAAACGGACACCGGCGCGTGAAGCGTTTCCACCTTTTTACAACGCAATTATTCACTAATAAGCAAAAATCCAATATTTCAGTTTGACATTTTATCCCGTCTGGGCCTCCGAATGAAAGCGGCTCCTCTTTGCGCTCTGCTTTTCTTCGTATCTCTTGTTGCGTTTTAAATACTCCCCCTGATGATCGCGTAATGAGTGGCGGCGCTCCGCCTTCCTCTCACTTCCCCGCTGCAGCCGCGCACAGTCATCATGTCATCACCGTCTCTCCTCCCAGCGGGCGGCTGGTAAGTATCAGTGAACAGTTTCAATTTGATTCACTCCGCTGCAGAAAACACACAAAGCCTCCCTGTCTGTGTGGAGGTGTGTGATTATGTGGGTGTGTGTCCGCTTTCCATGCCTGTATTCGGGAGGATTTAGGGCATCTCCCCAATCCTAATCCATTTGCTCACACTCGCACAGACACTGAGGAAGAGCCGGCTGAGCGGCAGCGTGTCAGTGCTGCATGTTTTTTTTTGTGCCTCATGTTGCTGCTCTGCATCAGCCAAACGCCGCCATGGAAACTCTGTCAAAGCCATGTTAAGAAAACACTCCTGCTGAAAAAAAAAAAATATATATATCTTTTTCTTTTTGTTCCCCAAACACAATCTGTGCTGCAGAGGGTTATGCTGGAACCCCATGGTAACCGGCTAAAAAACAACACGAACAAACGAGAAGAGGAGAGGAATGCATACGTCTCAGGCGTCATGCGATGAAACCTTTTCGGTTAGACTGTTGCTCTGCGCTGCATGCTGCTGAACGCCCTAATGAATGCTGCTGCCTGTTCCCCAGAGAAAGCGCCCACTGTTCGCCTGCGTCCCAGAGGACGAGGCAAGGTGCTGCTGGCTGGCTCTTTAATACCCGCCACCGAACACGGAGCCTCCACAAAGCTATCTCTGAGGGATTAATCCACTTCAAAAACCAATTAATAGGAGGCAGAGGTTTAAACTGATGCAAGCAAACAGCCAAGAGGCAAACAAGACAGTTTCTCTCTGCTGCTTCTTGTGCCGTCGGACGGAGAGTTTAGAGGCCAGAATCTGAAGAAAAATTCATCCTTTGAGGTCAGAAGTGCATTGAATTGTCAGGGGAAAAAAAACAAAAACTGGAAAATAAAAGTTCGTTGTAGCTGTATAATCTCAAATCATTGTTCAACAATGAAAGGGAAGTTTAATTTCTTAGACAAATGCAACAAAACTAGATAATTTAAACCTTTAAAAGAGATTTAAATCTAAGCAGCGACATTAAAGCTGCAATATTATTAATATTTTTTTTAAATTCTCAAAATGATGTGACAGCATGAAATGAGACATAATCCAAGGTTTCCCCCAGTCTATTACAGGCCTGGCGGCCCGCCATGCTTTACTAGTGCCACCGCCAGGCTAAGCCTTTCTTGATTTTCCTTTTTTTTGTTGTTTTAGAAAAAAACTTTAAGTGGAGTTGCGAACGTTTCTGTTACTCAGCGTTTCACTACCGGAGCAGATTTATTCCTAAAAGATATGGTTATAGAAGATGTGTTTATAGTTTATGCATTTAAAGCCGGCAGCGCGCGCAGCTGGATTAAGTTAACCTCAGCTCAGCGCGGATCGCGCGCGCCTCCTTTCACTCGAAATGGACACAGGCTGAACTGTATGGATATTTACATCAACTCCCTGTGAGGAATTGCGATCACTTATGAGGAGTTATTGATTAAGGTAAGAGTTTAAACCCACAGCGTTAGCTCTGGTTGCGCAGCTCTACGTGAATCGCAGGAATAACTTGTAGTCGCGCTTTCAGAGGTGTTTTGAGTGAGCGGTGAGAATGATATATATTTGTGAACAAATCATTATGCAGCGTTTACATCTCAACACGCTGCCCAACGTTTGGCCCAGTCTTCCCTGTAAAGTTTATGTATGTGTTCCCGGTTAGCCGATGCGTTAGTGGATAACGACCCAGTGCTAATCACTCATCGTGCAGGTTTAACCCGGTGAGGAGCTTTCGCGCTCTCCTCGCAGTCACGCATCACGCTGATTTTATATTATATTGCTTGTATTATTTTTCCGGTTACATTAAGCACCAAACCGTTTCAAATGCTTTGTCCACTTAGTCAGACAGAGTTAATGTGCGCGGCCACTGAACATCTGAAAAACTCGTCCAGAAACGACCAACCAAAATAGTTTCTGTGTCTCCTTGTTAAAAACTCAACGGACACGAAATGGAAGAGCTACTAAAGCCACATTAGCAGCATTGAATTAAATCGTGCAGCGGGTTTAACACATAATTCAGGGTCAGAGCAGAATTTGATTTAGGGGCTTCTTTTGTTGCTAAAAACATCAGCACCTCTAACAGCTTCTGTGTTAGATTTAGTGAAATCTAGGACAGGGGGAGTAGTTTAATTGGCAAACCTAAAAAGCAATACATTATAATTGCAGTTTACTAATTTATATTTGTGAACAAACGGAGCTGAAACTCGAAGATTAAACTCACAGCATCAGATGGTTGCTATGGTAACAAACCTATCTGACTATGAGTATTGTTCTTTGAACTTTTACAAAGTAAACTTGGGAGCTCCTTAAAATCTTACGTATAAATGTTAAGTTTAAAATCTTTTGATTTGGGTATGCTGAAACCATTATGTCAAATTTAGCAGCATTGATAATCTCAACAAACAAATTTTACATTTATATATCTGTGGTCTGTTAAAATATTAGCATTTATGAGGCCCTGAAGCTCCGGGGGGCCTGATGGAGCCGCTGACTTAATTTGGATTTAAGAAAAGTGGAAATAATTTATCCATCCATCCATCTATTTTCTTGCACCCTTTTTCCCTCAGTGGGGTCGGGAGGGTTGCTGGTGCCCATCTCCAGCCAACGTTTCAGGCGAGAGGCGGGGTACACCCTGGACAGGTCGCCAGTCTGTCGCAGGGCAACACAGAGACACACAGGACACACAACCATGCACACACACACTCATACCTAGGGGCAATTTGGAGAGGCCAATTAACCTGACAGTCATGTTTTTTTTTTGGACTGTGGGAGGAAACCGAAGTACCCGGAGAAAACCCACGCATACACAGGGAGAACATGCAAACTCCATGCAGAAAGACCCCAGGCCGGGAATCGAACCCAGAACCTTCTTGCTGCAAGGCAACAGCTCTACCAACTGCGCCACTGTGCAGCCCGGAAATAATTAATATTTATTTTAATTTTATTTTTTGATTACTTGTTTTTAAGACTAGTTGTGGGTTTATATTAGCAGTTCACGGGCGCCACCTCGGCCCAGAAAGTTTTCTCGGGGAAACCCTGTAATCTGTTTAAAAACATATATACAGGTCCTTCTCAAAAAATTAGCATATTGTGATAAAGTTAATTATTTTCCGTAATGTAATGATAAAAATTAAACTGTCATATTTTAGATTCATTGCACACCAACTGAAATATTTCAGGTCTTTTGTTTTAATACTGATGATTTCGGCATACAGCTGATGAAAACCCAAAATCCTTGTCTCAAAAAATTTGCATATCATAAAAAGGTTCTCTGAACGAGCAGTTAACCTCATCATCTGAATCAACAAAGTAACTCTAAACACCTGCAAAAGATTCCTGAGGCTTTTAAAAACTCCCAGCCTGGTTCATTACTCAAAACTGCAATCATGGGTAAGACTGCTGACCTGACTGCTGTCCAGAAGGCCATCATTGACGCCCTCAAGCAAGAGGGTAAAACACATGTAACCCGTAATTAGTCAATTAGTCAGACTTTTATTTTTGCGGGCCCACTTCCTGTCTTGCCCCAAACTCTTCAACTTATTTAAAGCCCCGCCTCCAGTGCAGTTTGAACACTACCTGTTTCACTGTGATTGTGGCTGGCTGTTGGTGTCTTGCTGATCATCTCCCCTTGGCTGGCAAATTCACCCAAATCTCTGAAACAACTGATTTGAACTATTGGTGGGTTTGCTTGTTTGATAGCAGTATTGTTCAGCATGAAAATTTTGCTCGATTGCTCATTGGAGCGTTGTTTTATTAGAACATGTTAGCGGTTGTTACCTGGGCCGTCACCGGGATTCACAGATGATCGCAGTCTAGCCCTCTCTGCTCAAAGGTAATTGTTAGTTTTGTGCAAGATTTCTTTTTCAATTTCATTACTTTTGTAATAAAATTGATTGAAAATAGGATGTAGCTACATTTAAATTGATATTGCACAGTACATTTATTTTCTTTTTCCTCACACTGCTCGAGTATTTCGAGTTAATTTATTTTCTCATGATTGATATTTTGAAAGTGAACTTTGATTTCAACTTTAACCTTAAATGGATTAGTTTGAAATATGATTGATATTCTTTTTGTTTATTTAAATTATGATTAATTTAACCTGACTGAAATGTTTAGTTTAATTATTGCATTTGTGTGTTTGCACATATTTATTGTTGATAAAACGCCTAATGTTTTTTTTTTGGCCTTTTAGGTCGGTTTTTTTTTTTGATGGATCAGATCCTCTTCTGAGCAAAGGATAGCGAGCTAAAGGACAGGAACTTTGATCTTTTGAATTGATTTATTTTTGAATTAATTTGACCCTCATTGTGTATTTGTAATTGCTTGTTGTTGTTTGTTCCCCCAATCACCAATACAAAAACACCAAAACCAAAACAGTGATTGTGAATTCATTCACACCTCAGGCTCCTTCAAGAACCATCTTCTGATGCTGCTTTTGTAGCCGCAGTTAGCTGAGTAGCCCATAATTGTTACACACAGAAAGAAATTTCTGAATGAATAGGTTGTTCGCAGAGTGCTGTATCAAGGCACCTCAGTGGGACGTCTGTGGGAAGGAAAAGTGTGGCAGAAAACGCTGCACAACTTGAAGAGGTGACCGGACCCTGAGGAAGATGGTGGAGAAGGGCCGATTCCAGACCTTGGGGGACCTGCGGAAGCAGTGGACTGAGTCTGGAGTAGAAACATCCAGAGCCACCGTGCACAGGCGTCTGCAGGAAATGGGCTACAGGTGCCGCATTCCCCAGGTCAAAGGTCAAGCCACTTTTGAACCAGAAACAGCAGCAGAAGCTCCTGACCTGGGCTACAGAGAAGCAGCACTGGACTGTTGCTCAGTGGTCCAAAGTACTTTTTTCGGATGAAAGCAAATTTTGCATGTCATTCGGAAATCAATGAGCCAAAGTCTGGAGGAAAACTGGGGAGAAGGAAATGCCAAAATGCCAGAAGTCCAGTGTCAAGTACCCACAGTCAGTGATGGTCTTGGGAGTCATGTCAGCTGCTGGTGTTGGTCCACTGTGTTTTATCAAGGGCAGGGTCAATGCAGCAGCTATCAGGAGATTGGAGCACTTCATGCTTCCATCTGCTGAAAAGCTTTATGGAGATGAAGATTTCATTTTTCAGCACGACCTGGCACCTGCTCTCAGTGCCAAAACCACTGGCATTACTGACCATGGTATTACTGTGCTCAATTGGCCTGCCAACTGTCCTGACCTGAACCCCATAGAGAATCTGTGGGATATTATGAAGAGAAAGTTGAGAGACCAAGACCCAAAACTCTGGATGAGCTTAAGGCTATCGAAGCAGCCTGAGCCTTCATAACACCTCAGCAGAGCCACAGGCTGATTGCGTCCATGCCACGCCGCCTTGAAGGCTGCAAAAGGATTCCTGGCCCTAGTATTGATGCAAAACTGAACATAATTATTTGAAGGTTGACTTTTTTGGCATTAAAACACATTTATTTTATTGGTCGGATGAAATATGCAAATTTTTTGAGACAGGGATTTTGGGTTTTCATGAGCTGTTTGCCAAAATCATCAGTATTAAAACAATAAAAGACCTGAAATATTTCAGTTGGTGTGCAATGAATCTAAAATATATGACAGTTTAATTTTTATTATTACATTATGGAGAATAATGAACTTGATCACAATATGCTAATTTTTTGAGAAGGACCTGTATATGTCCTGTGCCTTCTCTCAGTGCTAACTAGAAACAACTAAACAGAGTCAGGAGGCGGGGCTTAGCGCTGTCAATCATGCCAGTGCGCACAGCTAAGTTGCAGTTAGTTAGCATGGTCACCAATAAATAGTTTTCCAGTAACTTTGAGTTGTTCTCCGCCATTCGTACATTTAGCTGCGGGTTCACAAGGTTGATTGACAGCGCTAAGCCCCTCCTCCCGGCTCTGCTTGGTTGTTTTTGTTCTGGAGCAGCACAGAAATCTTTTCACAGATTATCTGTTTCATAACACGTGCTCACGGCATGACGACGGTTTTAAAAAATATACAAACAACTTTTTTATAAAAGCTACTGCATATTTTAGACAATTCAGTTTTAAAAGAACATTTATCATTTTATCTTTAATGGCGAAAAGTGTGTAAAGATTCATGCAAACAGTAGGGATGAACCGATATGTAAATTTGGGCCGATATTAATGTCCGATAGTCGATATTTACCAATGTTATACATGTTTTTGCTACTTTTCTGAGTCAGTTAAACTTCCCATAATCCTCTGCTGCATCACCAAACAAATATCACGTGACCAAACTTCCTCCTGTGAATAGTTCCAGTTTGTTACTGGTTAAACATTGGAATAATTAAACTTCGTGTTTGGTGAAAGCGTAATTCTGTCCGGTCCAGCCGATTCCGACTCTTGGGTAATGAACCTGAACTGGCAGATTTTGATTGTGCTTCTAAAGTTTATAAAGATTAATGAAGACGTCCAGAAGGAAAATGTGCAATTCAAGCCGCATTCAAGACATCAAGTAGAAAAACTAACAGCTGATGGAAATAAAGTCGATAAGTCGTCAGCATGAGAATCACGGCTGACGAGTAAATTGATCTGAATGTCTGGGAGCTTTTAATAGAAACAATTAATGACTTCCTGTTTCACTGGGGAATCATTTTTATGCAACACGAACACAGTTTCACTACTGTACAAAATGTTAAAAACAAAACAAGAGTCTAAGTAGGATAAATATTTACCTTTCTTAAATTTATCTGATTTAAGAAAGGTAATAATTTTGTGCCCTCCATTTTGTGCCTTTCCACATTTTTATCTTTATATCTAAGCAAACTTTACTTGAATTAGTTTGTGATGGTAGGAAGGAAACTATTTTCTTCTGTCATTCTTCCTGGTTGTCATGTAGATAGCATCTGATGGTTGCTATGGAAACACAGTGATCCCAAGGTGAGATGTTTGGTGCTTTGGTGATTTCTCATAATTATCCTCTTCACTTTGCATGGTGGAAAAAATAGAGATGGCTCATCATTCAGTGTTCAGTGACTGAAAGTATTGGGTCATTTTTATTACCTTATTTGCCGCCAGTGTTAAGAATTTGTGTTTTTGTCACTGGTTTCCCTTTTTATTAAACTTGCCACAATAATAAATGCTATAAAAACAAAAAAATTCATAAACATAAAAATAAAACATTGGATTTTTTTCACACCCGACAGTCCTGAAGATTCGGTTCGACTGGGGAACAAAGTTGCAACATTTGTTACATTTCCAGCTCCTGTGGTTCGCTTTCACACTGCACTGTGTCAAACGATCCAAACTAATTGAAAAACATGTTTCCCTCTTCGCCTGTGGGGGCGCTGCACAAAAAACCTCTAAAGAAAACACTGAGAGCAACTTCCTTCTCCACCAAATGTAAACACAATGTAGTAGAACCAGATTTTAGCGGTTGTACGATTTCTTTATTAATATTTCCTGTTAGCCGCTAACGCTAGCGGCGCTTCTGCAGGCAGCCATTCCTGTGAGTCCACAAAACAAAATTGTTCCAATATGAGCAGGTCTCGGTCAAAAAAAGGGTCATAGCTCCTTATTTCTTTCCCGATTTCTATAAAATATGGCTTAAATAAAAGCTGAGAAAATGGTCGATGTTTTGATATATAACATCTGTATTCTCCCTGAAAATGAATCTTTAAACAAGAGGACTAAGCAAATTTCTCTTTTATATTGATCAATAATTTATACATAAGAGGATAATAATAATAATTAATAATACCATAGCATAATAATTCTACATAAGTGGCACTGTTAAAATTAATTTGTTGAAGTTTAACCTCTTTGATGATTGTTATGAATATCGCCACGTAATACAAACAAGCGAGGCAATTATTAGTCCAGGTTTTGTCGTTTTTATTGTACGTTTAAAAACTTACAGCTGCTGCAGTGTGCTACAGCATATGGAAAATAACACTGATAAAAAAAAGTTTCACAACTTTAAAATGCACACCCGTTGCCGTGGCGACACAAAACCTCCAAGAGCGCTATATTACCCAGGATACCCTACGCTGTAGTTCGCTCCCTGCGGTCTCCGGTCCGCTTGGCGTTCAAACCACATCAGCATTCACTTCAACCGAATCCAGACTGAGGTTTTTAGGTGGCTCAGAGTTTCACTTTTTTTAGAGTTCGATTGCGGATTCTCACCGTCCCCAAACGTACCGAACTTTCTAGACAAACAAACTGGAGTTTGATTAAAGTGGACTAAACAGGGCTGGTGTGAATACACCCTGAACTTCTCATATAAAACAATAACCCTTAAGGGTTTACACTTCTTGCACTGCTGGTCTGACCAACAAGTGGAAGATAAAGTATTTCCTGTAATTCTTTTGTAAAAAAAAATTACCTGTAAGGTAAAAAAAATTACCTGTAAGGTAATTTTTTGGCATTTGATGATCTGTGAGAGAACGAACGAGCGGATTGATGCAAAGCC
This sequence comes from Poecilia reticulata, assembly GCF_904066995.2. NCBI lineage: Eukaryota > Metazoa > Chordata > Actinopteri > Cyprinodontiformes > Poeciliidae > Poecilia > Poecilia reticulata. The sequence goes on from NC_088841.1 coordinate 22,328,256, forward strand.
GAACAAGCAGCTCCGGCTGCAGAACTTAATTAACTTGTCCATCTGTGAGCCAGCCCTGACTTACAGACGCACACTTCAGATCCTGAGCATCTGACTGAAACCAGGGCTGCAGAATGAAAACACCGGGCCGAGCCAAAAGCAACAAAAGCAGCCAAGGGAGCATCAACATTACCATCTTTTCATGATTTATTTAAAAGCCCTCAATCAGCACCGATAATTAGTCCTTTTCTATTCACATGGAAATTTATTTGAGATGCTGATTATATTGTAATTTCTGGTTTCTTTGAGGTCTGGTGGCTGATTTCCAGTTTGGGGCTTAAATATGACAAACATTGACCAACAAAGGAGAAAATAATGTGTTTTAAGGTCCATTAACAGATTTTAATGAAAGAAAAGTTTTAAAATTAAAAGGTAATATCTCTCCCTCACCTCTGTCTGTTACCTAAAACTGAAACTGTAAAACAAGCTGATGCTTTTGTGTAAAGAAATAGAAGACCATCATTTGATCTGCTCATCACCAGAGCCGATCAAAGGAAAATGTCAATAAATGAGCAAATTTATTTCTACAAGACGACGACAGCAGATCGCTTTGATGTGAACGGATGCATCTTTACTGGCTCTGTTAAAGTGAAACATCTAATTTTTCATCCATTAACGGTTATCTGGACTGAAATCCTGAATTTTTTACCAAGATATCAAGAAGTTTTAACGCTTCTCTAATACAGCCGTTGGCAAAAAAATATCCATTAACTTCAGCCTTTAATTTATTTAACTGAGTCACCAAAACTACACATTTAAATTACAATACAGTATCAACACATACAGTATTCGGTTTATTGCCACAAAATGTGGCTTTTAATGTCAAAGTGGTTTTTGGCCATGAGTAAAGATGATAGATTTGTGATTGCAACCAAAGTTGGATATCTTAGCTGCTAAATACTGACTTAAATAATAATTTTGTAGAAATTAGTTTTTACTTTGGCATTAGAGGGGGGTTGTTTTATGTCAAAAACGCCTTGTTATAGATATAAAAGAGCAATAAAAAGGTAAAATTCAAGAACATTTAGAGAGTTTTCCAATTAATTGGTCTTTAACCCAACGAATACTTCCTGCCTGGCTTTCACCACAGGTTTTTCTCTTTCTAGGATTATTAACTGACCCCAGCAGTAAAGCTTTATGAGCAACTGTTGGATTTACTTCAATAATCGCAGCCTGGGTCTAGACGACATAGAAAAGAGAAAAAACTTTAACATTATAACTCTGAAGCTTTTTATAAAGACGACAAATACTTCTTTATAAAAAACGTTTGTCGTTTTACCTTGGGATAAAAAACAACCGATCTTTTCAAAGGTCTGTTGACAATGATGTTCTTTCTACAAACCTTTAAGCCTAATCTATAGATGTAATACAACAGCTAATTTTCTTTTCCATCCGACAGACTAGTAATACTGTAATATTACAAGGTTTCATAACATAGTAGCTGATTTCATAGATCAACACCCTGAAAAGATAACTTTTTATTTGTCTCGTCTCTTTGTTCTGCACCAACTCAAAGCAATAAACAATTAAATAAAAACTCAGAATACAACTCCAATGAAGCCTCAAAATAAAGTTATACATAACATTTTGTTGCGTTTAAAACCCAAACCTCAGAGTATTTGGGTTGTGTCCTAACAGTGTTGACGATGCATTGGCCCAGTTTAGCCAGTCTCAACAATCAGGTCCATTATATGCACTCGTGTTTCCCCATCTTAGGCTTTCACACAGCCACCAGCTGTCACTTCATCATCTGTAACGGGAAGCCAACTACATTCAGATCTCACAAAGATTCTTCAAAAACCAGCCAGCCTCCAAGGTTTGGTCTATATCCAAAGTGAAGATATCTTTGGACAACTAACTAACTTCACCATAACACCAGATTAGGACTCACCTTTGTCTCATAGACCCCCACTACTGCATGAATGTGGCATAAGTGGTATAAATCTTGAACAAAAACATTTATTTTAAAGGTAACCACGCTGGTGTGCTCATCAAACAGGTTTTCAGTTTGGATGGTTTAGCAAGTGAGGTCTGAAAGAATCCTTCACCTTCTCACTTCTGATCAATTAATGATAATAAAAAGATCTTAAAATTCCACCTACATCTGTCTTGCAGCCATGAATAAAGTTAAGCCTATGCGCAATTTGGAGGAGTGCATGCTTCTCTCATAAGACTACTTAGGGAACCTAAAAATTACTAATATCTTTATACAGGAGGTCTAATGGTGGCATTATTAACATGTCTTGTTTATTTCAGCTATTTGGTGAGGTTAAATATTTCACCAAATATTTTGCTGCGTTCAGATCGAACTCGTTTTGTGTCAAAAATGGATCAAGTTAGTTACCTGTGCACTTTGAAGTCTGACGCTTGACATTTTGCTCTCTTTGTACAACGGCTGATGAAATTGAGAGAGCAGCACCAAAATATTATGTAGTGAAAACTTCTGCAGTCATAACGGAGGCTCAGATGTCTATGTGGAGAATTTTATGTTCAGTTTCTATTGAACAAACAACAGTGACGGCTGATAACGTAAGTCTCTTGCCTTTTTTTCCTCTCCCAGTTACTTTGAACAATGGCGGATGAAATATTGAGAGTGTGTCCAGGTTTTATTTACTGAAATCAACAGAATGTCTCCATTGGGTGCATGTCTGAATTCACCAGATAATTCAGAAATGTTGAGAGTTCGGTGAGTTTTACAAGTTAGCTGGACGCTGACGACAGTCGCTATCAGAGCTGTTTTTGTTTCATCCGAACCCAGTTTGACAACCTGCTAACCCACATCTGCTGGCAGGACACCAACTACAGGCCACTATGCCATGAAGCGTAGTGGCCTGTACTATGCTTCATGGCATAGTGAAACGTGGTTGTCTGACTGGTTGTCAACCAGTCAGACAACCACTCTGTCTGACTGGTTGATACGCAGTGTCCAGCGACACAAGTTCAGAAACACTTTAACCATGTAAGATGCACAAAATGCATCACGACATGCGTCCACACAGACTTTAATAGTAATGGTGCGTTCACAACAAACACGTCCGATGCTTCAAGTTTAGCACAAGTGCACTCTGAAAGCTGACGCTTGTCATTTTGCTCTACACCTGGCATTTTGAACTTCTGGTTTACATTCAAAGTAGGTAAGATGGTCAAAATCCCTCTAACCATTGTTTTCCGTTGCCGGCCTATTTTGTCGGATGAGTTGGACGTTCTTGACGCGTCAAATGCTCAAAACGGTTCCAATTGTGCCGCGTTAGATGCTTGAAATGCACTGCAATGGGCCCTCGAGGCGCCTCCATTTTGAATGTAAACCAGACGCGCCTGACGCTCAAAACACGTTTGGTGTGAACACAGCATTAGACCATCAATACGTCTCTAGTATTTTTCCATCACTGTATTATGAGCGGCCAAAACAGCCCCTCTTTCTCTTTCCGCACCACTCTATTTATCTCTTCCATAGACTCTGCAAAGACTTTCTGCCTTTTGGTTTATTTTTAAGGCCATGCTGCAGCCTTTGTCTGCGGCGAGGAAGGCCAAACAGAGAAATCTGAGCAAATTTCACAAACACTGAAGGACGCAGCCATTACTCATTCCATGCAGAAGCAGTTTATAAGGCAAATCCATATTTTCATAACATGAGTCTTCCTGGATGCCCGCCAGGTGTTAGGCACCGTCCAAGAAGGACATCAGAGCAGCTGGAGGAAAGAAACGCAGGGCAGAAACCCTGGCAGGCCTTACCGCCCCCTCATCAAGGTCTTAGGGGTCACCAAAAATGTGCAATTCTTTAAGTAAGTAAAACACATATTTGTTTTCTGTGTTAGCCATTTTTCCATATTTTTAGTCATGTTAGCCAAAGCTCCAGCTGCGTCCAGAATAACTTAAACATTTAATAAAAAAAACATGAATTTTAAGCTGCATAATCAAGACTCTGTTGCCATGCCACGGGCAAAAATCTTTAAAATTCCTATTAATGGGATGTTTACTGGGTTGAAACCTGATCTCTGCTGATCTTTTCTGGTTGAATGGATTTGTCAAATGATCCACCATGTTGTAGCTGGACTGATATTTGGAAGCAGTGGCCTAAAGGGGATATTTAGAATGACTCAGTCTGTAAATCTCTGTTCGGATCATCTTTGGGTCAGAAAGCCTCGTTAACCTCACCAGTATGCCTCATTCTCCAGGCCTACTTGTTACATGGAGGAAATATTGGGATCATTTTGGATTCCGGTGCTTTAGGAACTTGGCCTGGTCTAACCGGCTTTTAAATTCTTGAATTTTCTAAACTACATGTCAAAGTCAAGGCCACCAAGCCAAATGTGGCCCGCCTTAAAGTTTTATGTGGCCCAGAGGGACATGTAAATAAAATTTTTACAGTAACTGTTGTATTTTATTAGTCATGTAAAATCAGCTTTCAATGGGAGAGGATTAGGACCACAGGAAAGAAAATCTGACTATTTTCTCAGGATCTACCAGAATTAGTCTCACTTTAATCTTATGAGATCAAAAGTCAGAATTCTGTGAAAAAGAGGTAGAATTCTGGAGAGAAAAATGATCAAAATTATAGAGAGGGAAAAAAATCTGAATTCTGTGAGGAAAAAAAATCTAAATTCTGGTGAAAAAAGTCAATTTTGTGGAAAAAAAAATCTGAATTCTATAGAACACAGAATACTGGGGGGGAAAATCTGAATTCTGGAGAAAAAAAAATCAGAACTCTTGAGAAAGAAAAGAGTGAACACTGCAAAACAATAGTCAGAAATCTGAGGGGAAAAATGGCAAAATTCTGAGAAAAAAAATCGGAATTCTGAAGGAAAATTAAGAAGTCTGGGGAAAAAACTTTGAAAACTGACCTTTGATCTCAGAAGATTAAAGCCAGATGTCTCTCGTTTTCAGTGACTATAATCTCCTGTAGTTTTTATATGCATGCTCCTGTACTCATCAATGGGAAATGATGTTCAGTATCATTTAACTTTAAGAAGTTTTCATCAAGACCAGAGGCGGTTTGTTATTTTAGAGGTTTGTTAATTGATTTATCAACACATTTGACCACAACCGACCCTTTTATTATAATCTTGTGGCCCAAAATAAAAGAGAGTTTGACGTCCCTGTTCTAAACAATGCATGTGGCAAAAAGCAAAGTGCTTACTGTGAATTAGCACCATACTACACTGGGATGTGTTAAGGGAATATGCAAAAACAACTTTAACCATCTGCTTTTAATGACTAAAACATCAAGTTCCTCATGTGTGCCTTGCAGTTTTGCACAAAAGAGGTCAAACAGTAACAGCTTGCAAAACTTACATTATCATCTCAGCTTGATTAAAATGCAAGCGTCACATTTGTTTGCGGGAGGGATGCATTTTTAACATTGTCGCATCTTTTCACCTTCATTTAACATGAGTAATTATAGCGGAGAATGAAGTCGCAAACAATTTGTCTTTGAGATACTTCATTTTCAAATTCAATTAGCATTACCCAAAGCCTGTGAGCTTGTTTAAACACTCGCCGTGCTGAATTATGCATGACGATTAGCTGTTTGTGGAAATTAAATGTGAAAGCATAATGCTGCTCTCCTATACCCAAACTTGCAAAGGGAATTAAGATCTGGAATTAATACAAGGATGGATAATAAGCAACTGTAAAGGAAACTAAATCTGGTTGTTGAAAGCAGATCACGTAGCTGTGAGTTCTGGGTCATATTTAAAAAAAATAGGGAGGCCTTTTTATCACCTAAAAATAAAAACAATCAGATTGATGCAATTTCAAGGTTCTTAATTATGACTGAATAAAAATAAAAGCAGAATTCAATGCATGCAGAAATTCCCAAGCTGTAAAATCAGGTTTTATCACAGGTGGGGAAGCTGCAGCATTATGCAAATCACTTCTTCCATGAAGTAGAGACAAATAAATAAAAACACTGAATTTTTATTGCCGTGTCTGCAGAGTTTCACCGGTTTGTTTCACCTTCACATCAGTCTTAAACAATAAAAACATATCTTCCATTTCTTTGTTTTTGTTAAGGAACAGCAGAGACCTTTTATCAACAACATCTGCATTTTGCAAACGGCTGTACGTTAGGATCTTAGGGTTCTGCAGGTAGACATAACTTCTGCACTTTGCTCCATAGTAAATTACATAATTATATGAATCCTTCCTCAATCAGACACAATTGTTCTCGGAGGTGTTCGCAGCCCTGTTACAATACCCAAGTAAAAAAAAAAGAGACTAATTACGACTGATTCAGTCTTCCAGAGTTCACACCTGCCACCAATTATGGTGAATCTAATTACAAGGAAAAAATCTTCAGCTGTTCCCTTAAGATTTTACTGACATTTCCTCATTTATACAACTGATAGTAAAAGTCACAATTTGAAGAGAACTTACAATCAAAATGTATCAGTCAGGAGAAACTTTTAAAAATTGTTATGCTTTAATTTTCATCAGATATTTTACTACACCTTTAAACAATTTGTGAAAGTTAATAAATTTTCTGATTTGATATTGGATGTGCTGCAAGAATAATACATGTCAAATGTATGACATTGTTACGTTCAGTTATCTGGAGGTAAAAACAGCAAGTTAAATGTGGGGTATCCCAAGGTTCAATCCTAGGATCCCTGTTATTTAACATCTATATACTCCCACTGGCTCAGGTTACAACAGGAAGTAAGATCAGCTACCAGAACTATGCAGATGATGCATAGATCTACATCAGGATGTCACCAGGTGACTCTGAACCATCCAACATTTACTGAATAAATGCTAAATGTCTGGATGTGCCAAAACTTTCTCCAGCTGAACAAAAACAAAACTGAAGTTATTGTCTTTGGAACCATCCAGAGTCAACGAAAAGCTTCAGCTATAACAACTAAAAACCAGAAATAAGGTCCAAAATCTTGATTTATTTGGTAATGTCCAAACAAAATATTTTAAATGCCCAAATTACAGACTGGAGGCCTTATTGAAACTTTAATAAAAGAACTGATTGACTTACAACCAGAGTATGAGGGACAGAATCCATCAGGAAAAGAAACTAATGATGTCAAATACTGTGGGAATAAATGGCAGCTAAGATAATTTGGATAATCATCATAAAAACATAGATTAGAAGAAGCTACTGTTCCATAAGTGACATGAAAAGCCAGCTTAAAGTTTACAAATGTGCTGAGGGACAAAGACTTTCGCGTTTGGACATTTGCACCATTGTCTGATTAACTTACAATTGAACTGTTGGGCCAAAATGACCATCACAACACATGGAGAATATAAAAACCCCAAAATCGTCCCAACTGTGAAGTATCATGTTGAGCTTTTTGGCTAAAGTCTGAATCATAAAAGTTATAATCTGGAACTGATCTGGTCTGTCAAGGTGGAGAAAAAGCTGATTTAAGGTCCAAATCCATCTACCCATTTCCAACCAACCATCGTTTAGGAACAAGGCATTGATGTACTTTTCTGGTCCGCTGACCTCATCTAATAAAATTAAAGGTAAATTTTCATCATTAGGTTCCTAACACTCTCAAAATTGTTGCTAGAAGTGGATCCCACTCGAGCCCTAACAATTTAATTGCACCATTTGATGAAGATTAACAAACTGCGCTAATTCTGTACGTGAATAATCAGAGGGGACTATCTTTCTCTCCTCTGTGACCCTGTGAGCTGCCTCTTGATGAGTCCCGCCGCCTGCGGGGAGAGAAAAGATCCTCTGAAAGCAGATGGTGTGTGTGGGACTCGATAACGTGCAAAACCTCACATGATAACAATGTAGTAAATAGATGATGGCTTGGATAAGTATGGTTTGTAATAATAACTCCTGCAGGGACAGCAGAGTGTTACTGAAAGCCAGGGTTTGGTAGGAAAACGACTGTAACGTCTATTCTAAAGGCCACTGATTTTAACATGCAGGACTTGATAAGTACAGACACAAAAGTGGTTCACATTAAATTTGAGCTATATATTAGACCTTTTGGTCTGGTTATGGTTTGGATTGCTGTGAACAAACTGAGAATTAGAAACTTAATTATATTGGAGCAGTTGTAGCTTTCAATGTTGGTCTTTTAAAGCAAAGTTTAAACTTTATATTGTTATTTTATATGTTCTGCTGCAATGTAAATACAACTTACCAAGCACTGTAATAATGTAAGGTTATTGTACACATATTTGACCACTGCTGAAGGTAAATGTCAGGCTTGTTTTGACAGAAAGGCACACACACACACGTAGCTCCCACAGCTTCATACCAGCGTTCTGGTTATAGCCTCCTTTTTATCCTGGATTAAATCAGCCAGTGTGGGTTGCTAGGATGGTGCAACATCATGAATGTCAGGCTTTTCCCTCCAAGACAGTCACAATCTTTAAAACCTACCATTTGTGTATATTACGACCTAAATAACAGCCTATTAGGTAAAGTGTTGCAAGTGGCTTCTTATTGACACAGCACTTCAGCTCATCTTCAGTTTGTTGTAGGATGTGTTGCTGTCATAAGCATGAAAACACAGGGAAAAAAATGAGCCGTTTTGTTGTGTCATTTCAGAATTCATTTTATGACTCCTATTAACCTTTTGGACCAAAATCTGTGTTTCACTCTCCTGGTTTCCGGGGCTAATTGCATTTTCTGTGTACTTCCTGGCACACAATGCGTCTGTTTCCAGAACAGCTTGTGCTGCTCAGATATTGCTTAATTTGGCATGTCAGTGATATTATTCATGCTCCTGGATCTACATAGGGGCAGAGAGACGAAAATAAGCAAACATATTACTAAGTAACACTTCCTGACAAATAAAATGTATTGGACTTTTTGAACCATGTAATGCTATTATGTCTTTCTACAATCAGTGGGAGACCATATGGAAAGATATAATCATTTATGCTCGAGTATATCAGGGTTTGTTTTTACTTCTGGAGTATCTGAACCTGATTTCTCTGGTAAAATTTCTACTGAAGACAGAAGAAGTTGTGAACGACGTTTATTTTCTGTAACTTTAGCAATGAACGGAGCTGTTCACTTCTATTTAAATTATAGAATAAATGTTGATTTAGCGTTAACAGCCGCCTCATTCGGATCAGCGCTTCTCTCTTCACAGCAGAGGATGGTTGTTTACGGCGCAGGCAACTTCTGGTAAGCTTCATAGCGTCAAACTGGCGCATTATATACTTCACAGACAAATGTGAAAGAGTCTACACTTCTAGCTAGAAGTTGTTTCTCAATGGCTAAGGGTCAAGACCCTCTGGATAAAGAAAAGTGTAGACTAATGGGCTGGTTTTTACCTGGCTAGTCCTCAAGTTAACAGGAATGATCACCACTTGGTGATGGGAAGAAGAAGATAAAAACTTATCCAGGTGAAGCAAATTGGCTAGAGCAGAGGTTCTTAACCTTTTTTGAGGTACTGAACCCACCAGCTTCATATGCGCACTCAATGAACCCTTCTGTAGTGATAAATAAAATATGATTTTTTTTTCCCCCAAATTAGGGGTGGGTGACCCAACTAGAATGTAGTTGGGTCACTAAGTCTTCTTAGTGACTTAGACCCAAGTCACTAAGTCACTAAGTCTTCTTAAAAGGTAGAGTCTCTGAGAACAGTTCTTCAAAATATAATAAGGGTTTTCAGCAAAGTTGAGCTGACTGTCCAGAAAAGAAAATTTGCCACAGTTTCAACAGGTTGGCCATCGAAAGAAACTGGAACCACTTTAAGGTCTTGTTTAGATTATTTAGTTAGCTCTATATTCTTAAGAGAATGAAAAATTAATAATAAATAATAAAGACTTTGCGGTATTCTGATTTAGTAATGTAATTATATTAGTTGTGTTACCACCCCCACGCCACAAGAGGCAGTACCAACCTTGAAAAGATGCGACCAAGGATCAGATTTAGAAGTACACCGAAAGCTACAGAATTTGGTAAAAACTGTGACCTTTGCTGAAATAAATAGACACAAGTTCAAATCCATGCTGAGAGTGGAGCTCCTTCAATCAGTGCTCCTCCTCAGCACTGATTGGCTAAGCAATGTAACGTGATCCTCTGGAGCAAGTGATGGTAAAGCGGGGCGTCATCACGACTTTACATAAGTGTCTTTACCTCCGCGGCAGAGGCTCCGCCAAACCCCTGAGACCGACTCATCGAACCCCTGGGGTTCGATCAAACCCAGGTTAGGAACCACTGGGCTAGAGTGTTCAGGACCAACCCCAGAACCAGTGTCAATGAAGCTGGACATGAAATGGAAATACCAGAGTCCCTGTCCACTGTAAGGACAGCCTACACCATCACTGACTGAGAGAAGTCTACCATCAGAACTGCCAATCTCAACCGTTCCATCAGATAGAGTGAAAAATCCCACATTGCTGTGCCGTGACCAGAACCTCCATCATGATTTAGGTGTCTTTAACAGCCTCCTCATCTTCACACCTCCTGCATGTTTAGTCACGTTCAGCGCTTATATCTAATCGATATCCATGGATGGCCTTGAGTGGGCTGTTTTTTCCTCCCACCAATCACGAGAGCAGCTGCTGATGTCACCGACTAAAGAACTTACACTAATGCACCGTTAACGTTTCCTTTTTTACCCCACCATGCATCTCGCATATTGCTTTGCTGCTGAGAGGATGAAGCACAAGCAAGAAGTGCTTGCGGAGACGGATCTGCTCCGATTTTATACAGGAACATTGATGGAGATGTATGCATACTCTCTTACTTAAACAGGAAGAGTGCCTCGTATACTTTTACAGCTCATTTACTTACTATACATTAAACTCCTGAGAGTGATCATGATGCCTGGAGCAGAACCTTGTAGCAAAGGTTATCGAAAGCACATAAATCTGTGTTCACGTTTCTCCCCGTAGGTCTTGACCAAGAAAAAGCACCTCATCAATCTCTTTTAGCTGGACGGAAAGGTTTAAATCTGCCATCATTTCTCCCCTAACTTCACTTTCACCCTCGCTCTCTCGTCTCCCCATCAGTCAGAAATCTCAGTCAGTAGATTGCTCAAATCTATACGACCCAACACCCATGGAAACCTGAGCTGCATTGTTCAAATGATGATAAACATTCAGCTGCTGCTGTTCTGTAGCAAAATTACTGGTTTTTGCCAGTTGGCTGCAAAATATAAACACTAGGGTTTGCAGTAAAGCTGCCAACTTCAACACTGGTCTAACTGGGATTGTGTCCAGCACCAAGAGAAAATGACTTAATTTGGATGTAGAAATACTTTTTAAATTTTTGGTAAATCAGAAACAAATTTCAATGTGTTTTCCAGAAATTGTATGTGAGATACCAATATATAGTGGTACTAAGTTAAGGAATTAAAGATTTATTACCAATAAAAATCTAAAAAGTATTAAATATTCTCAGTTTTCTCCATGATTTCAGTCGCAAATCTATAGTTGAATGTCTGTGCAAGTTTTGCATATCAACACAGACGTTTTTGCCAATTTTTCACTGAAAGTTCAATGATCGGGTGAAGAGTTTACGTCAGCAATGAAGAAGGGCGATGAGGCAGAACGATTCCAAAGTCAGGGAGGCAGTAATCGATATCCAGGTACAAGAAGAAGAAGGTTGGAAAAACACAGAGCAGTCAGGGAGCAGGCAAAGGCGATGGTCAGAAGACGGGAAACAGACAATGCTTATCAGACGGATTATCTCACACTGGTTGAGTGCAGAGCAGAGTTTAACACATTTAGCACCAATCAGCAACCAGCAGAGGCCGGAGGGGCAGAGATTTAGCTGACTTGGTTTACTATTTGAGTCATTAGCTGTGTTTCCATTAACCGTAAAATTGCACAAATTGGAATTATGAAAATAAATTAACTCAGTGGAAACATGCCAGTTTTGAAAAAAAAATCATGTTTTTCTAGGGATGCATATTATTGGCAATGTATCAGACATCGACCATTGTGTCAAAATGACTCACCAATATAAAAGGTGTTGTTTTTTACAAACCGTGGCAAAGATAGCTGCAGCATAGCACAACGTCAAACTTGCACCTATTGAGTGTTGTCTTAGAGCAAATGTCATGAATAAATGACATTAAACATAATGCAGGTTGAAGCCTCCTTTTTAGCATTTGCATTTGGTAGCAGACTAAATTGACCAAGACAATGCAGTATTTTAATTCCACAGTAGAGAAAGCCATATAGTTTCAGTAAGTAGGTATAGGAAAGAAAAACATCGGTACTGGTATCGGTTATTGGCCAAATGAGTTTTAGTATATCGGCATATAGGATATCAACCAAAAATCCAATATCGTGCACCCGTATGTCTTTCAATAAAAAACTGTATGGATTTTTATTTGTATGGTCTTTCACTTTTCACTGGCAGTAAAATGTCCGGCAGACAAAGACGATGACAGAAAGTGGTAGGAGGATGATGGCGTGACGTGATTTTTAATGACTTATTGCGTGAACAAACTTATTCACATGTATATTTCCTTTTTTTTTTTTTTTTAAAAACCAGTCAGAAAATTGTGCTTTTTTGACATTAGTGCACATTTGTAATAAAAACAAAGCTATTGTACATCAGCTGACAGACCAAGTTTGTAGCAGGACAACTACAGAGGAAATTCAGGAAAAGCCAAGCAACTCAGATGTGAAAGTGATCAAAAAGGAAAGTTTGAAGCCTGAATGTCAACAGGGTGACAGAACCTGGAGGCTGGTTGTGGAGATGATTAATTGCTCATTCGTAACAGCACCTTATTCCACTTGTCCAATAAAACATAATTTTATACTGTGCTTTCCAAAAGATTTTTGGTGTGTGTGTGTGTAAGGATGAGCGACAAGCCGTATAAAATGCTGCGTTAGTAGAAAAAGTAAAGCAGCATTTGTACAAGTATGGACACGGTCTGACAGTCCTTTATTGTTTGCAGCTGCAGAAACTTGCTGGATTTGAGGGGGAAAGAAACGCTCTTCCAGTTTGCTTAAAAGGGGAAAAAAATCCAAACTGTGCTATAGGTGTAGCTGAGCAGCGAATGCAGGAAGTGTTGGTGACAGGAGGAAGAGTGCCATTTCTAAAGAGCAAGCAGGGGGCCGCCATGCAAACAGTCTTCCTGCTGATGCAGCTTCTTCTCACAGAAACATGGAAAATGAGCTTTAGTTTTAAATACTCAAGCAGTGGTGCAGTTCAGGGAATACATTAGATGAATATCCTCCACCTATAACTCTCTACGTTTTATCTCTGACAGTGCCAAGGAAAAATGCCCAGAGTTTCCACAATGAGTAATAATGTATATTAGGGTATTCACTGCAAAAACACCAAATATTACCAAGTATTTTGTAGTAGTTTCTACTGCAAATGTCTTATTGCACTTGAAATAAGACAAGACTAACTTACAAGTATATTTTCAGCAAGATATGGGAGCTTGTTTTAAGTAAATAATTCCTAAATATTGGTGAAAAGTACTAGTTCCTTTGGCAGATAAATTTACATAGAACAAGATAATTTCCCCATGTTACAAGTGAAATAATATCCCAAAAAAATAGAACTTTTTCATCAATATCAAGGAATTATTTACTTAAACCAAGCCTCTACATATTACTGATGAGTTACTTTTAAGTTAGTTTTGTCTCATCTTAAGTGTACTAGGATATTTGTACAAAAACTAGAGAAAAATACTTGGTAAGATTGTGTGTTTTTTTAGTGTATTTAGTGTTCGAATAATTAAAACAGGTAGCTATAAGCGTTTTTAGAAGGGATCTCAAGTATTGGAAGATTTCTGCTATTTGCAGAAAGCTAACCCAAACAAATACTGGGGGTACCTTGTACATGTACTTTATGAACTATAGCGTACATCTCTGGTTTACTAATCATCAATGCCATACTTTATTTTTCTAAAAGAAATTACTCAATTAAGAGTAAAAAAAGTATTTGGTAAAAAGTTACTCAAGTACCAAGAAACTGATCAAATGATCAATCATTTACTATTTAAAGATTACATAATCAAATGGACCAAAATATGAAGTTATTGGTATTTTAAAGGACCAAAATGACAAGAAAAAATAAAATCAGGCAAAAGAAAATGTTTACAAATCAGTTTCTTTCAATAAAAACGTATGAAACTAAAAAAAAAAAATTGCAGGTGTGTGTCCGTGGATGCGTTCACACTGCAGCCTGAAGTGACCCAATTCCGATTTTTTGGCAATTCCTATTTTTCTGCCAGGCTGTTCACACTGCCAGTAAATGCGACCAGTATGCGTTCTGCAGTGTGAACGGGCAAACCACCTGAAAGTGTCCCGCATGCGCACTAGAGGGTGCAATAGCGTCAGCGTTCTCAGTGTTGGAGAAAATCCATAAGCTATACTCAAGTAAGAGCAGAGATACTTTATAATGAAATTATTCAAAGTAAAAGTAAAAAGCGCACCGTAAAAAAAATTATCCTAAAAATAAATTTAAAAAGGTACTCAAGTAAATGTAACTAGTTACTACCAACTCTGAAAGCTGATGAAGACATTACAGCATTGAACTTGGGAAAATATGTCAGAAGCTAAATTGGGGCCATGAAGTTTGGTCAAAAGAAAATAAATTCAACTGAAAAAAATTAAAAATAAAAATATTATTTTTAGTTTTTAAAAGCTGAAAAATATTTTACCATATGTTGTTTTGGCGTCTGCCATGGTGAAGTGAGCTGCGTTCTGATGTCAATGCGACTCACTCGTTACCTTCCCCATCTATGCATGTCCAGAGATGTTTTATGTATTAAATTATGTGGAATAATGAAGAAAGTAACCCATAAACTCTGTTTTCAGCTACAAACAACCTTAAGAAGCCAGAATTCAACAGGGATGTGTTACAGTAAAGGTAAATGTAACACAGGCTGTTAATCCTTTGCTGCACAGGCGACCAGAAACACAAAGTAATAAATTAATACGTACAATTCTACAGCAATACACCAAAATAAGTCATAATGTCTGTGAAATAAAGCCGTACATGAAACGATACACTCAAGAATAAAGCTAAGAGTGTCATAATGCTGTTTTCATCTCCTGCAAATGAAGCCTTCTTGACTGAGCTGAACTGCTGAGTAAATTTCTTGTTTAGTGGAGCAGGAATATAATTGTTTAGTGGAGGTATGTAATTTAATCCCATTAAGAGCCGCCACTATGGAGTTAAATGGTTAATGAGCCACACTTATACATCACCTTTACAACCTCATCTGGGCTCAACAAACATCTTTAAATGTGTTTCTTGTCCATGCACTCAGATAAACACAACACAGCTGGAAGCAGATACTTTGACTAAACCGTTCATGTTGTAGGAAGGTTGGGATGAGCAAAGTTATGTCTGTTAGTCAAAGTGTAGAATAAAGAAGAATAAAAATACTTCTAGAATGTTTTATTACCATCTTGAAATTCAGTTTCTATGGAAGGCGCCTACAAAAACAGAATTCTGTTTTCAATCTCAGAATTCTGTAATTTTTCTTAGAATTCTGACTTTAATCTCAGATTATTTAGAATCTGACTTTTGTTCTCAGGATTTAGATTTTAATTTCAGAATTATGAGGGTTTTTTCATAATTCAGACTTTTGTCTCTCAGATTTTTGACTTTAATTTTAGAGTTTGGAATTTTTATCAGAATTTGGAGTTTAATCTCAGAGTTTGGACTTTAATTTCAGAATTCTGACTTTAATCTCAGAAGTCTGACTGTATTCTCAAAATTAGAATACTGAGATAGAAATCTCAGAATTCAGAGTCAAAATTCGGATTTCAATTTCAGAGTTAAGTTTTTTTCTTCTTCTCAGACTTCAGACTTTAATTTGCAGTTTTGATGTTTTTCTCACAATCTGAACTTTTTTCTCAGATATCTGATTTTAATTTCAGAATTATGACTTACTTCAGAATTCAGATTTTAATTCAATTCTGAGAAAAAAAGCCAAAATTCTGAGATTAAAGTCAGACCTCTTTTTGTTTTCTTTTTTGCCGATAAAGGCAGTATTTTGTAAAACTGCCTTTAAACAGTTTGACCTGGATCAGGCGTTTGTGGGAATTCTTCCACAATGTTCCCACAACATTTTGCTGTAATTTTGTGCTGTAGCTCGCAGATTTTCAGCCTGACTTGCTCTCACACCTCTGTTGAATCGGCACAGAGGCGTGCAGCGGAGGTACATGGTCAGGGATTTAAGGAATATGATTGTAATCCCTTTAGAAGATAGCGATTTCAAACGATTGGTGTTCAAAGGCTCTGCAGTGATGCTGAATGATTTTGGTAGACTGAGCAGGAAGCATATGTTGATAAAGGTGAAAAAAAAAAAGATATGGGTTTTTTTTCTTGTTGAGAGAAGACATGAGGAATAAAAGCATCAAGGAAAGGACCTAATATATCTAAGTAACAAGCTGATGATTACAATGACTAAACCATTTAATCAGGAACCTTATAAACCCCTGAGGGGATAATTCCCAACAAGGCTGCACTGAACCCAAGAGGCTGCCGCTGCTGCTTCAACGTAATCAGAAGAATAAATCACTTTACAGATCAGAATAAACATATATTCAGCAATTTAGAAGACAAAAATTACAAAAAATAAACAGAAAATTGTGCTTTATAAACTGAATAAGGATGCAAATATACTTAAAAACACTCAGGATGATAAAGTGTAACCAAAATTTAGTCTGGATTCAGATAATGTGACCGATCAACAAAAAGTGGTGAGTCAGCAGTTCCCCTGGTGGACTGGAAGCTGTTTGTTGTTTTTACCTTAGAATGACAAAAAATATGTTATTTCAATAACAGTTTAAATAGGGGCTTCCGCACTTCCCATATCTGTGTCCTCTGTCTCTGTTTTCAGCAGTTAAAACTGTTTAATCCGCTGTTAACACGTCGTAACCTGGTTTTCCGATCCGCCTTTTAAGGCAACATGATCAATTTTGTGAATGAGAGGGCCCCAATGATTTTTTTATTTTCTATTAACAAAAATCACTAAATAAATAAATTGTGGAGGCACCCTGTTGATCAGGGCCCCTAAAATTGTCATCACTTTTCGCCCCAATATTGCACCCCTACCCCTTTGTCCACTTTTGTCTTTCTTTATTTTAACCTAAGATCAGAGGTTCACAAACTGTGGGGCGTGCCCCTAGGGGGGGCGCCGTACCATTGCAGGGGGGGCGCGGGAAGCCGTCTGGATGAAAAAAAAACAAAAAAACATGAATGCAGTATGCGCTGGGTTTTTACCTTAGAATGGCCAACTAACCTTGGCAGGATTATTTTTATGATCTGAACTTTGAGGCTAGGCGTAACCAAGATCTGCTTTGGGTGAACCTGATTGGCTGCAGCCTCTCTACATTGAAACACGAGACTTAGTTTGCTCGAGGAAGTGAAACTCAGACAGTCACTGTGACTGAAAGCAGAAATGGAGCAGAATCAGTTCGACCAAAAGACTTTCTCCTGTTCAATCTGTCTGGATCTACTGAAGGATCCGGTGGCTACTCCCTGTGGACACAGTTACTGTATGAACTGCATTGAAGATCACTGGGATGAAGAGGATCAGAAACGAATCCACAGCTGCCCTCAGTGCAGAGAGACATTCATACCAAGGCCTGTTTTGAAGAAAAACACCATCCTAGCAGCTTTAGTGGAGCAGCTGAAAAAGACTGGACTCCAAGCTCCTCCTGCTGACCACTGTTATGCTGGACCTGAAGATGTGGCCTGCGATTCCTGCACTGGAAGAAAACTGAAAGCCATCAAGTCCTGTTTAGTCTGTCTGGCCTCTTTCTGTGAGAAACACCTTCAGCCTCATTATGATTCAGCTGCATTTAAGAAACACAAGCTGGTGGAGCCGTACAAGAACCTCCAGGAGAACATCTGCTCCAAGCATGACAAGTTGATGAAGATGTTCTGCCACACTGATCAGAAGTGTATCTGTTATCTCTGCACTATGGATGAACATAAAGGCCATGAAACAGTGTCAGCTGCTGCAGAAAGGACTGAGAGGCAGAGAGAGCTGGAGGAGAGACGAGGAAACATCCAGCAGAGAATCCAGGACCAGGAGAAAGATGTGAAGCTGCTTCAGCAGGAGGTGGAGGCCATCAATCGCTCTGCTGATAAAACAGTGGAGGACAGTGAGAAGATCTTCACCCAGCTGATCCGTCTCCTCCAGAAAAGAAGCTCTGAGATGAAGTAGCAGATCAGATCCCAGCAGGAAACTGAAGTGAGTCGAGTCAAAGATGTTCAGGAGAAGCTGGAGCAGGAGATCACTGAGCTGAAGAGGAAAGACGCTGAGCTGGAGCAGCTCTCACACACAGAGGATCACAACCACTTTCTCCTCAACTACCCCTAACTGCCAGCACTCAGTGAGTCGACACACTCATCCAGCATCAACATCTGTCCTCTGGGACACTTTGAGGACGTGACAGCAGCTGTGTCAGAGCTCAGAGACAAACTACAGGACGTTCTGAGAAACTCATGGACAAACATCTCATTGATGGTCACTGATGTGGATGTTCTACTGTCAGAGCCAGAACCAGAGAGCAGAGCAGGATTCTTAAGATATTCATGTGAAATCACTCTGGATCCAAACACAGCAAACACAGAGCTGAGATCAGTGTGGCAGAACATCTTCATCACCTCGTCATGCTTAGAGCAGACGTTCTGCTCTAAGCACGAAGGCGAGACTAATGAAAAAAAGTCAGCCTTATTCTAGTCATCCAGACCGATTTAGTGGATGTTATCAGATTCTGAGTAGAGAGAGTCTGACTGGACGTTGTTACTGGGAGGTGGAGAGGGGAAGTTTATGTATCAGTCGCATACAAGAGTATCAGCAGAGCAGGAAGTGGGGATGAATGTGGTTTTGGATATAATGATAAATCTTGGGCATTAATTTGTTCTCAAATCAGTTCAGGGTTTAGACACAACAGCATCAGGACCTCCATCCCAGGTCCAGTTTCCTCCAGAGTAGGAGTGTACCTGGATCACTGAGCAGGTATTCTGTCCTTCTACAGCGTCTCTGAAACCATGACTCTCCTCCACAGAATCCAGACCAGATTCACTGAACCAATACTGGCTGGAGTTGGGATTTATGAGACTGGATCCTCAGCAGAGTTCTGTAAACCCAGATAGATTTGCTCTTGTCTCTCAGGTTGTTGATCAGGGTTCATGGTTCTGATGTCTCTGCTGTTCTGATCTTATATAAGTTATATATAACTTGTACCATAGTAAATACTTAAAAACCATAACCTTATACAGAAGACCTTTAAATCTTTGAATTCTTGTTACCTTATTTACTATGTTAATGTATTTTTTAAACTATATATTCATTAACATGGAGCTTAATGCCAAAATTCAAAGATTTCACATTTTTACATAATGAGATAACACCAATACATTTATTACTACAATAAGTGTCAAAATTGTTTGAGGTTTACATTTTTCAGTTCTTGTTTTTTGAAAGATTACGTTGATCAGTTATTGGTATTTATCAAGTTATGATGTGAAAATGTAACAGCATGATGAGGACTGTTTAAAAAAATAATTTAACCTGCAGTGAATTTTGTGTTGAGATCCTTCTAAGAGCAAAGTTATTTTAATATTGAGCAGATCTTCAGTTTACATGGTGGATGCATGGCAGGTTGGGAAGAAGAATCCAGAGAATCGTTCCATCGTGTGCAGTAGATAAAATAAGATGTGTATACCCTGAACCAAGTGGAATATATATGGGGTTTGCAGATGGATGTGATGAGACAGAAGTGGATCGGGCATGGACACATTTTATAAATGTATGAGTAACCTGGAAATTTAATTGGTAAAAACACAAAAAGTCGGAAAACATTGTGACAAAAATTGTTCTCTACTAATACATTTTAATTGTCATCATTTTCTATTTAGGCCCATCAAATTCTTAATATTAAGCATTATTTAAAAAGCATAACTTTTCAGTCAACTTTAAATGGAACTTCTCCAAAACTTTGAATGCTCATTCCAACTTCAGTTGTGAATGCATGAGAAATTGTTTGCATTTCTAAATAAACTTGTACAAAAAGTAGCCTCAAATCTCTTTGTATCATCAATATATGTTCTCTCTAGTCCATTTCACGTGAAGTCAGAAAATGTTAAAACCAATAACTTCAATTATTTCATTGCAATTATCTTGAGGTGAAGTTGAGGTTAGGAAAAAAAAATCTCCATTCACCCATCCATCCATCCATTTTCTTCCGCTTATCCGGGGTCGGGTCGCGGGGGCAGCAGCTTCAGAAGGGAGACCCAGACTTCCCTCTCCCCAGCCACTTCTTCCCTCCAGTCCCTCCAGTGTGTCCTGGGTCTTCCCCGAGGCCTCCTCCCGGTGGGACGTGCCCGGAACACCTCACCAGGGAGGCGTGCAGGAGGCATCCTTACCAGATGCCCAAGCCACCTCAACTGGCTCCTCTCGACGTGGAGGAGCAGCGGCTCTACTCTGAGTCCTTCCCGGATGACCGAGCTTCTCACCCTATCTCTAAGGGAGAGCCCAGCCACTCTGCGGAGGAAACCCATTTCGGCTGCTTGTATCCGTGATCTCGTTCTTTCAGTCATGACCCAAAGCTCATGACCATAGATGAGGGTGGGAACGTAGATCGACCGGTAAATCGAGAGCTTCGCTTTTTGACTCAGCTCTCTCTTCACCATGACGGACCGGTACAGCGCCCGCTTCACGGCAGACGCTGCCCCAATCCGCCTGTCGATCTCCCGCTCCCTTCTTCCCCCATTCGTGAACAAGATCCCCAGAAACTTAAACTCCTCCACTTGAGGCAGGACGACCCCCCTGACCCGGAGAAGGCACTCTACCCTTTTCCGGCTCAAGACCATGGCCTCGGATTTGGAGGCACTGAGCCTCATCCCGGCCGCTTCACACTCAGGCGTAAACCGCTCCAGTGAGAGCTGCAGATCACGATCTGATGAAGCCAACAGGACCACATCATCCGCAAAAAGCAGAGATGCGATCCTAAGGCCACCAAAACGGATCCCCTCAACACCTCGGCTGCGCCTAGAAATTCTCTCCATGAAGGTAATGAACAGAATCGGTGACAAAGGGCAGCCTTGGCAGAGTCCGACTCTCACCGGAAATTAGCCCGACTTACTGCCTGCAATGTGGACCAGACGGTGACACCGGTCATACAGGGACCTGACAGCCCGTATCAAAGGGCCCGGTATCCCATACTCCCGGAGAACCCCCCACGAGGGACACGGTCGAACGCCTTCTCCAAGTCCACAAAACACATGTAGACTGGTTGGGTGAACTCCCATGCACCCTCCAGGACCCTGCTGAGGGTGTAGAGCTGGTCCAGTGTTCCACGACCAGGACGAAAACCACACTGCTCTTCCTGAATCAGAGGTTTGACTACCCGAGGGACCTTCCTCTCCAGGACCCCTGAATAGACCTTACCAGGGAGGCATAAGAGTGTGACCCCCCTGTAATTGGAGCACACCCTCCGGTCCCCCTTTTTAAACAGGGGGACCACCACCCCAGTCTGCCAATCCAGGGGAACTGCCCCCGATGTCCATGCGATATTGCAGAGTCGCGTGAGCCAACACAACCCTACAACATCCAGAGCCTTAAGGAACTCAGGGCAGTTCTCATCAGCCCCCGGGGCCCTGCCACCGAGGAGCTTTTTGACCAACTCAGCGACCTCGTCCCCAAAGACTGGAGAGCCCAAACCAGAGTCCACAGGCTGAGCTTCCTCAACAGAAGGCATGTTGGTGGGATTGAGGAGGTCTTCGAAGTATTCCGCCCACCGGCCCACAACGTTCTGAGTTGAGGTCAGCAGCACACCATCCCCACTATAAACAGTGTTGGTGCTGAACTGCTTCCCCCTCCTGAGACGGCGGATGGTGGACCTGAATCGCCTCGAAGCAGTACGGAAGTCTTTCTCCATGGCCTATCCAAACTCCTCCCACGCCCCAGTTTTTGCCTCAGCGACCACCCGAGCCGCATGCCGCTTCGCCCGCCGGTACCCATCAGCTGCTTCTGGAGTCCCACAGGTCAAAAAGGCCCGATAGGACTCCTTCTTCAGCTTGACAGCATTCTCTCAGCGAAGGTGTCCAACCAACGGGTTCGAGGGTTGCCGCCGCGACAGGCACCAACAACTTTGCGGCCGCAGCTTCGATAAGCCGCCTCGGCAATGGAGGCACGGAACATGGTCCACTCAGACTCAATGTCCCCAACCTCCCCCGGAACGTGTTCGAAGTTCTGCCGGAGATGGGAGTTAAAGCTCCGTCTCACAGGGGACTCCGCCAGACGTTCCCAGCAGACCCTCACTACACGTTTGGGCCTGCCAGGTCTGACTGGCTTCCTCCCCCACCACCGGAGCCAACTCACCACCAGGTTGTGGTCAGTGGACAGCTCCGCACCTCTCTTTACCAGAGTGTCCAAGACATACGGCCGCAGATCCGATGAAACGATGACAAAAATCGATCATCGAACTGCGGCCTAGGGTATCCTGGTGCCAAGTGCACATATGGAAACCCTTATGCTTGAACATGGTGTTCGTGATGGACAATCCGTGATGAGCACAGAAATCCAACAACAGAACACCACTTGAGTTCAGATAGGGGGGGGCCGTTCCTCCCAACCACGCCCCTCCAGGTCTCACCGTCAGTGCCCACGTGAGCGTTGAAGTCCCCCAGTAGAACAAGGGAGTCCCCAGGAGGGGCACTCTCCAGTACCCCCTCTAAAGACTCCAAACAGGGTGGGTAATCTGAACTTTTGTTCGGCCCGTAAGCACAGACAACAGTCAGAACCCGTCCCCCCACGGGTTCTGACTGTTGTCAGAACCCGTGCAGAGTCACGTGGGGAGCTAGTGTGCTAGTGTGGGGGGGTCAGAACCCGTCCATAGCCTCCCTCCCCCATAGGCGGAGGGAGGCTACCCTCTCGTTCACCGGATTAAACCCCAACATACAGGCGCCGAGATGGGGGGCAACAAGTATGCCCACTCCTGCCCGGCGCCTCTCACCGTGGGCAACTCCAGAGTGGAAGTACGTCCAGCCCCTCTCAAGGAGACTGGTTCCAAAACCAGAGCCATGCGTCAAGGTAAGGCCAACTATTTCTAGCCGGAACCTCTCAGCCTCGCACACTAGCTCCGGTTCCTTCCCCACCAGAGAGGTGACGTTCCACGTCCCAAGAGCCAGCTTCTGCAGCCGGGGATCAGACCGCCAGGGTCCCCTCCCTCGGCTGCCACCCGTTACACACTGCACCCGACCCCTTTGGCCCCTCCGATAGGTGGTGAGCCCATTGGAAGGGGGACCCAAGTCTCCTCTTCGAGCTGAGCCCGGCCGGGCTCCGTGGGTAAAAGCCCGGCCACCAGGCGCTCGCCATCGTGCCCCACCTCCAGGCCTGGCTCCAGAGTGGGGCCCCGGTGACCTGCGTCCGGGCAAGGGAACGCTAGATCCAAGGTTGTTGTGCATCATAAGGGGTCTTCGGGCTGCGCTTTGTCTGGTTCCTCACCTAGGACCTGTCTGCCTTGGGTGTCCCTACCAGGGGCACAAAGCCCCAGACAGCATAGCTCCTAGGATCATTGGGACACTCAAACCCCTCCACCATGATAAGGTGCCAGCCCGAGGAGAGGAAAAAAAATCTTTGAAACATTATTCTGTGAAAATATGCTGGTGTCTCTCAGTCATCCAGGCAATTGTCAATAAAACAAGAACTTGGTAGTGAAAACATAACATCCAGAAGGCTTTCTCAATTCAAACATAATCTGGAATGTGAATAACTAAAAGTCCATGAGGCTTAGTTTATTATGTTAATGAGTCTGAAATAATGCAAGACTACAACAATAATAGATTATGTTTTTGTCCATTATAAGAATTAGTCTTAATAGAAAAGTGCAAGAAAAAAGAGGAATTATAACTTTCTCTTACGTAAAGAGAACGTCTACGCATAAAAAAAATATATAAAAAATGTGACGTCAAATTTGACAGCTGTGCACATGATGGTGTTTTTACTTACCTGTTGGTGACGAGACTCCGACTTGGAAGACCAGCACTATCTCTGTGGTGGAGACTTATGAGGGCAGCCAACAAAACACCTCGATTTAGGCAAACTGCCTCAAAGTTTTCAGGTGCTGTTATACAGGAGACATCTGGAGAAACAAATAAACAAGAAACTATAATTTTCCAGAGCACAGAGAGGAAAATAAGTATTTAAACACCCTGCGATTTTGCAAGTTCTCCCACTTAGAAATCATGGAGGGGTTTGTAATTTTCACCTCAGGTTCATGTCCACAGTGATAAACAATCTAAAAAATCTAGAAATCCAGGAGTGCATGTGCTATTATAAATGGTAATATTTAATCATGTTCTTTACTGATATTACTTTACAATCATGTTTTCTTTATTTAGTATATTTCTCATGAACAGTTGGGTCCATTAGTATCAATTATTGTCTTTTATTTACCTCAGATAAACCTCATGGTCTGATCAAACTTTGGGTGTAACCTTGGCAGGATATTTTTTATGATCTTAATATTGAGGCTTGTCGTAACCAAGATCTGCTTTGGGTGAACCTGATTGGCTGCAGACTCTCAGCACTGAAACATGAGTCATTAATCAGGACAAACCAGTTTCTGTTTCCAGGAAGTGAAACTCAGACAGTCACTGTGACTGAGAGCAGAAATGGAGCAGAGTCAGTTCGACCAAGAGACTTTCTCCTGTTCCATCTGTCTGGATCTACTGACGGATCCGGTGACGATTCCCTGTGGACACAGTTACTGTAGAAACTGCATTAAAGGTCACTGGGATGAAGAGGATCAGAAACGAATCCACAGCTGCCCTCAGTGCAGGGAGACATTCATACCAAGGCCTGTTTTGAAGAAAAACACCATGCTAGCAGCTTTAGTGGAGCAGCTGAAGAAGACTGGACTCCAAGCTGCTCCTGCTGACCACTGCTATGCTGGACCTGAAGATGTGGCCTGTGATTCCTGCACTGAAAGAAAACTGAAAGCCATCAAGTCCTGTTTATTCTGTCTGGCCTCTTTCTGTGGGAAACACCTTCAGCCTCATTATGATTCAGCTGCATTTAAGAAACACAAGCTGGTGGAGCCGTCCAAGAACCTCCAGGAGAACATCTGCTCTAAACATGATGAGGTGAGGAAGATGTTCTGCCGCACTGATCAGAAGTGTATCTGTCTCATCTGCTTAATGGATGAACATAAAGGCCATGAAACAGTGTCAGCTGCTGCAGAAAGGACTGAGAGGCAGAGAGAGCTGGAGGAGAGACGAGGAAACATCCAGCAGAGAATCCAGGACCAGGAGAAAGATGTGAAGCTGCTTCAGCAGGAGGTGGAGGCCATCAATCGCTCTGCTGATAAAACAGTGGAGGACAGTGAGAAGATCTTCACCCAGCTGATCCGTCTCCTCCAGAAAAGAAGCTCTGAGGTGAAGCAGCAGATCAGATCCCAGCAGGAAACTGAAGTGAGTCGAGTCAAAGATGTTCAGGAGAAGCTGGAGCAGGAGATCACTGAGCTGAAGAGGAAAGACGCTGAGCTGGAGCAGCTCTCACACACAGAGGATCACAGCCAGTTTCTCCTCAACTACCCCTCACTGCCAGCACTCAGTGAGTCGACACACTCATCCAGCATCAACATCCGTCCTCTGAAACACTTTGAGGACGTGACAGCAGCTGTGTCAGAGCTCAGAGACAAACTACAGGACGTTCTGAGAGACTCATGGACAAACATCTCACTGATGGTCACTGAGGTGGATGTTCTACTGTCAGAACCAGAACCAAAGAGCAGAGCTGGATTCTTAAGATATTCATGTGAAATCACTCTGGATCCAAACACAGCTCACCAAAGACTGAGACTAACAGAGGGGAACAGGAAGGTGACAGTAATGAATCAGGATCAGTTTTATTCTAGTCATCCAGACAGATTTACAAGATGGTCTCAGGTTCTGAGTAGAGAGAGTCTGACTGGACGTTGTTACTGGGAGGTGGAGAGGAGAGGGGAAGTTAATGTATCAGTCACATACAAGAGTATCAGCAGAGCAGGAGGTGGCGATGAATGTGCTTTTGGATTTAATGACAAATCTTGGGCATTAGATTGTTCTCAAAGCAATAGTACATTTTGGCACACCATTTCAACCTCCATCTCAGGTCCAGTTTCCTCCAGAGTCGGAGTGTACCTGGATCACAGAGCAGGTATTCTGTCCTTCTACAGCGTCTCTGAAACCATGACTCTCCTCCACAGAGTCCAGACCAGATTCACTGAACCGATACTGGCTGGAGTTGGGATTAATTCTGGATCCTCTGCAGAGTTCTGTAAACCCAGATAGATTTCGTCTTGTCTCTCAGGTTGTTGATCACGGTTCATGGTTCTGGTGTCTCTGCTGTTCTGAGCTTCTTTATTTTTTCTGGTTTAGTTCTTTGTGTTACAGGAGCCATAAAGAAAATCACTGCTGATCATTTATTTCATTCTGATGACAGAAATATTTCAGAAAAATCAAAACTTCTCTGGACTCTAATGGTTTTCCTTTAACTTTTTTATCCATGTATTTCAATGTTTTATTTGTTGTTAAAACAGTGAAGATCAAAGTGATCTGAACTTGTTCTGTTTTCTATATTGTGATCCAAAAAAACCTGAAACATCAAATTAGAAATGATGCTGTTTTCTTCTCATATTTTTAGATTTAGATCAGAATAAATGTCTGTTGTTCGTCTCTTTGGACGTCTTCAGTAAAGAAACTTGATTTCAGAGAAATGTTGAACGTTTCCTAATAAAGTAAAGTACTTATATTAATATTGTTTTACTTATTAGAATACTTACACTTGTGGGAATGCTTACAAGTAAAACAAGTAACTAACTTGGGCATCAAATAATTAGAATAATTGATGATCCTTGGTTTCTTTTCAGAAGGACGCCTGTAATAACACAAACTGTGATGATAAGAGTAACTATCATCATACTGTTATGCTAAATCAGAGAAGCTAAAGAAGTTATAGATGTGATTTTGACATTTATCTTGAAATGATGTAAAAGGTTGTGACCCCCCCCGCCCCCTCCACTGGGATTTACGCCTATGGTTGTAACCAAGAGAAAGAGCGACCGTTAACATGTGTGGTCTGTGAAACTAGTTGGCTGCAGGCGGCTCAGTCTGACTAACTCACAGGGGGAAGAAGGGTGGGACACCTGGATGAAACCAGGTGAGTCTTTCTCCACAGGCCAGCAGTTTAGGTCTGTTAGGATTCAGTTTATGTGGCAGTTCTACAAAAAGTGGTGAGTAAATTGTGAAATGGAAGCAAAAATACACATTAAGAACATGAAAAATGCAGCATGTATCTGTTTTCAGCTGATTCCAATTAACCAAAACTCAATCCATCATTCAGAAACTTAAAAACTAAGGCGCAACTGTAAAACAAGAGCTTCTATTACAGTATCCAAGAGGCTCCAGGTAACTCTGGAGGAGCTGCAGAGATCAACCACTCATTTCATGTTTTACGGACGAATATTAAAGTTGTTAGTCTGCATGCAGAAAAAAAGCTGCAATATGGTGTAGAACACTAACAAAACAGAGTGGAAAACTCCTGACATAATATTAAATCTAACCATGTTGATGTATCATAACATCCTAGTCAAAGCCCTGACCTAAATATAGTTGGGAATACGTGAGGATTTATTTTAAGATCCACTTTCCATCCAATTTGAGCGAGAGCAACAAAGAGTTGACAAAAAGTTTAGCCTCCAGAAGTGAATTGAAATATGCATGCGTAGATTTTTAGTAGGGAAAAATCTAATTTCACTTTATAATTATGGTCCGGTTCGGTTCTTCCATCACAACTCGGTTTTATATTGCGCCACATTGAGATGTGGAATGTTCTTAAAGGGCCGGTTGTGCCAGAATGTGTTGATAAACCCGATAAACGGTTAGAACCGTCTATTCATTTTAGAACTTCTTCTTAAAACTAAATGTCAAACATCTTTTCACATCCAGAATTTGACATTTTTTAGACTTTTTTTGCAATGAGAATCAAAAAAATGTCTGCTGCCAATTTAAAATTGTAAAAATATTTCTAAGAAATGTTGCAATATTTGTGCTTACGCATGATGTGATTTTTTTATTAGTGTAGATGTGAAATATTCTGCCACCTCTAGGTGGGAGTTGGCATCACTTAAAACAAATGGTTTTTATAATTTTTCTGGAAATTTTTCAATAAAATGTAATGTACAATCTCAAAAAAACAACTCAATTTGTTGATTTTGTGTTGATTTCTTGTGTTCTATCGTATAAAATCCCACTAAAGTACATCATCATTTTACAGTAGTAATAACAGATTTTTACAGATGCATTTCTGCTTTTTCCTCCAGAATTATCGGTATTATTTGCAACACAAGGGGTGCGTTTTACAACAGCAGCGGCGGCGTCAGAGAAATTATTCACCATATGGTGTAATTTTATGCTTTGATTGTCTCCTACAAACGGAGCTTGTTGACAGAGCTAAGCAGAGTGAGTCACCTCCCCTCTGCGCCAGCTGAACAATATCAACTGACTGTCAGTTTGAGAGCAGATTCACTTAGTGTGAGTAATATGACATGATGGATCAGTAGAAAGCTGTTTCAGACAGAGCAGCATTGACTGCAGCTGCTTTCCAGAAAGATTCTCCTATGAAGGATCTAATGCTGCTGTCAGAGCTCAAAATCAGTCAAGTAAGCTGTTATTTAAGGAGTTTTGATCTTCCAACTTCAACTGGGTCTTGATTAGATCAGTAGATCCTATATAAGTACAAAAATGTAACACAGAGATGCAGAGGTAAGCAGTAAATCCAAAATTTGCACTCAACTAGCTCTACTTCAACTTATTTTTACTCATGTAAAAAGTAGACATCCTGTAAATTACTCAAGTAAGAATAAAAATGTTTACTCAAGTACCGAGAAACTGATCAAAATATTGATATTTAAAGTTTACCTCATCAGTCGGACCAAAAAGAGGACATTTTCCTATTTTAAGAAGAAAAACTATTCATTTTAATAAAAATAATTACAAAATAAAGTGAAGTTAAAGAAAAATGTTTTCATTTTTCAATAAAAACTATTGAAAGGATAAAGTTTTGTGTCTGTGTCTGGTGAATTTTTGGTTTGTTTTTCATTTGGGTAAAACAAACAAAAAATAAAAGAAATTTTAATTAAGTAAGAGTAGAGATACTTATAATAAAATTACTCAAATTACTGTGGTAAAAATTATCCTAAAAATACTTTTTTTTAAGTAATTCAAGTAAACGTAACCAGTTACTATCCAAATCTGCATCAATAATACTTTTTTTTTTTTTACCAAGAACTAAGTATTAGATTAAAAAGTAGGATTCAAATATTACAGGTGTTTGATGCAGATCCATATTTTTCTATTTAATCAGAGCCAAATTTATTACAACTTAAAATCTTGATCCACTGTGGTGTTTGGAACAAAAAGGTATGTATCTTTTAATTTGATAATGCAGGGCATTTTTACCAGCGTTGCTCTGAATAGTAGATTGTATAATGAGATCAGCAGATGTGCAGTTCAACCAGGTGTTTGCTAATTGCTACAGGCTAGTCTGAAGGAGTTGCGGCTCAGAAACTGCAGCTGAGGAGGAGCTGTGACCTGAAGGCGGGGCTAGGTCCAGCCAGGCGTTTTGCACAGCTGAATGGTTGCCATGGAGATTAAGCTTCCATAAAAGAATCAAAGAGACACTCTAGGTATGTTTTTAATGTGGGAATAACATCA
Source organism: Poecilia reticulata (assembly GCF_904066995.2). NCBI lineage: Eukaryota > Metazoa > Chordata > Actinopteri > Cyprinodontiformes > Poeciliidae > Poecilia > Poecilia reticulata. The sequence continues at coordinate 22,357,924 of NC_088841.1, forward strand.
TAACACAATGTAAAACTAAAAAATGTATTTTACACAATACTTTCCCTTTAAAAAATGTATTTTTTTAGCCTGAGGGTTGTTTTGAGATCCCTGCCACCTTGAGTACAGCCTTTTCTGAACTAACCAGCTGTTTCTCCCTGGACGTTCCTGCTCATGGTTTATGACTGACACAGTTTAATACAGCAGGGAGTACCAAATTAACTGGAAGAATATTAAACAAGCAGTGTGTCATGATGCCCTGTGAGCTATAAATCAGCGTCAATGGTGGTGGAAGTGACAGTGAAATATTTAATGTCATCTAATTCTGAATAGAGTCCTGCGAGGGCTGGAGGATGATGAGACTTCAAATACAGCTCCCTCTCTCTTTCTCTCTCTTGAGCTGCTCTCGTGCATCATGAAATCCCCAGAGTGGAGCGGATGAAAGGAGAAAAACATAAACACAAGCATGCTACGGAGGACGAGCTGCAGCCCTGATCTCAGATGTCAGAGTCAGATTCCGTCACAGCAGAGAGAGAGAAAGACACGCGAGTTCGAACATCCCCTCCTCCCAACGCGTCTGCACACCGGCTGAAAGGCAGCTGTTACCGGTTTGATTTATGGCGATTTACGGCTCGGGAAATTGATTTGTTTTTGACACGACCGGTGAGAGGAAACACGCTTGTCATATTAATAGAGGTCCACATGGAAAAACTGTCCGACAATGTAGAAAAATCCAGAGTAACGGAAAATAAATGAAAGTTCTGCATCTCAACATGCAATAATTCAACATTGTTTACACTGGTGATAAAACAACACACAGAAATACTCTAGAAAAATACTAATCCCAAACCTACATCAGAATCTGTTCTGATTCGTTAAATTTAAAGATAAACTCCATGAGCAAATAATTCTGGCTGGGATTTAAACCCACAAACTCAAACTAAAATTTTTAATATTACTGAAAATCTATTTTTTTTCCCCAAGTGAGTCATTATACAGATTAATTACACACAAGTTGATGCTGAACCTGGAGCACCCGGCCAGCTGACAGCTGGCGAGGGGAGCTGGCCGATAATACAGCAAGACTTGTCCGAAAACATCGGAACAATATTGCAAATAGGTCATGATGAACCGAGCAGATATTTGAGATTTACACACTTCATTCTTGCCTAAAAACTGTAAAAATCATGTTGTGTCACGTAAAGTGAAATATAGCTAAATAATATGCAGCTCTTCACCGCCGTTGCCGCTTTGCCTGAATGCCCGGTTTGGACCCGCAATGAATCATGGGATATGGTGGGCAGTGAAGGATACACCGGAGCCATCCTTCAAATCTGGGGAAAAGGAGGACGCCTTTGAAGGAGTCTTCGAATTCGAACGCGTTATGACGTAATCGGCCTACAAATCCGAATTTGGACGCAAAGTAGTACTTATTAATAATGCTTACAATTATTAAATATTCATAATTAAGATATTTTTATAAAATAAAAATTATATTTTTTATAAATACTTTAGTATGAAGAGTAGTTAACCAGAGAAAGTATAAGAAACCCTGACCTTATGTTGGATAGTTTGGAGAAAATTGTGTTTTTTCGATGCAGTTTAACTTTTTTCAATCGTCAAAGTTTCTAAACAAAGTATCAGGCTGTAGAGGAAGTCTCTGCCTCTTCGGCTCTGCCCTACTTCCACTTTAACACTCTGCAACACACACACACACACACACACGCACCTTTGGGCAATACAATGTTAATCAGTTGCGCTTTACAATTGGTAGACGGTCCTTCAAACTGTCGTCTGTGTGATTTCACGAGCAAAACTTTCCGAAACAAAACTCCCGACAAATATCCGCAACAGAGCCTTGTGTGGCACTTCTGCTCTGGCGGAGTGCAGGATCTCATCGCTTTAAAAAGTAATGAGGCCTGAGTGCATTGTCATGTTGTGGGCTTTGACAAATCAATGCTCTCAAAACTTCGTTTGGAATAAATCTGCTCCCTTGTTTTTCATTCTCTCAAACAGCACCAACAGAAACACTGAAACGTGGACGGGATAAACAACTCCATACCCACTACTTCACTTGTACGCATGCATCATTCATGCGACTCCTTCTCTCCCATTTCTATGTATATGTTTTACTGTCTTCTTAATCAAACCGTCGCCCATAATCAAGTAGAGAATAGTAGGATACATTAAAAAGGGTTGTGTTAGATGGTTCACTTCGGTTATGTCAATACCACAGAGAGAGAGCCCTGACAACAAAATGCACTCACCCTGTGATTGCCCCTTCGTTAACATCCTTCTCAGCCTTGATTACATTTTCTAAGCAGTGAGGGAATTTTTAGATTTCAATAGCTCAGACTGGAAACACAAACCAGAAGACTTCACCAAGCAAACACCCGACGACATCGACGACTTGAATTAGAGGAAGAAATTTGTTTATTTTTCAAGAGACAAAAGTGAAGTGAAATGATTTAAAATGATTCAGTTCAAGTCAATTTGTTTATGTAGCACCAGGCCTGTCATGATAAATTGTTCCAGAAAGTATTGCGATAAACAATATTGCTGTTTTGAGACCATTTTTTAGTAATTTAATGGCAAAATAATACTGCAGGAAAATATTCCAAAAATATCAGTAAACTTTACATTTTAATGAACATTTAGCACTGGAACTGGAGGACATTTTAAATATTCAAAATAAACAAACAAAACAACAAATAAAATAAATCACTACGTCTTTGTAAACAAAATTGTCCTTAAAAAGAAAAGGCCTGTTGAGACAAAAGCACCAAAGTGAAAACTTTTTATCATTGGTAGAAAAAGAGAAACAACAAATCATGCCAATGGAAATAATTTGTTTTAGTTTATTATGCGATAAATTGATTTATTAATTATTGTGGCAGGCCTATATAATACCAATTCACAACAAATATGGCGTCAAGTCAATCCAATCCAATTCAATAAAGATACATTTCAAGTATAGTTGGATACTTGTTATTAATGCAATCAAGTTCAGTTGAATGAGAAACACAGTAGATTACCTCACATCATTGATATATTTGTTTGAACAGTAGTCTGTCACTTGCACAGAGTCATTTTCATTGCAGCAATCCCTTATATTGAGTAAGCATGTAGCAACAGTGGGAAGGAAAACTTTTCTTCAACATGAAGAAAACTAGAACCAGAATCATTCTCAGTGTGAATGACCAGCTACGGGTTTGAGAAGTCAGAGAAAACACAAAACAAAATAGTGTTTCCAGTGACCGCGTCAATTTAACACTTTAGAAATAAATTTGTTTCATTTTTAAAAACAGAGATGGATTTTTTTGGCTGAATCAGTATTGGTTTATTTCACAAAACTGTAGGGGAAACACTTTTATGACGCATCATGAGTCACATGATCAACAACCGGCTGTTACTACTGGCAGAAACCATGAAGAAGAAAATGACAGGAAGTAGTTGGAGGCTCATGGTACAGCGTGTTTTTTAATGACCTATCACGTGAACAATTTGATTTTAATTGAGTGTCTTATTTAATGGGAACAATATAATTACAAAATTGTGGGGGGGGGTTGATATTTTCAGAATATTGACAAAATTTTGCGACTATTCTGTAATGAATACGCAGCTACAGAAGTATTCGTTTTTTTCTACGTTAAAGAAAAGTAAAAACATTACTGGTATTTGTCTTAATGAATCTGGTCAGTTACTTGGGAACATGGATGGCCCAGTCAAAGTCCAGACATAAATCCAGCTAAGAATGTGTTTCAAAGCTTTAAACTGATGTTCAGACACTCTTCATCCAAACCTGAGCAATTTCACAACGAAAAAATAGGCAAATATTTTAAGCAAAAGGTGGTTCCACAAACTACAGACACACAAATTCCAGATTAAATATTAATTTTGAGGTTGTAACTCAACAAAATGAGGAAAAGGTAAAAAAAAAATTTTTTTTAAATAACCAAAAGTAAAGCTGTCTAATAAGGGTACTCCGGTTTCCTCCCACAGTCCAAAAACATGACTGTCAGGTTAATTGGCCTCTCCAAATTGCCCCTAGGTGTGAGTGTGTGTGTGCATGGTTGTTTGTCCTGTGTGTCTCTGTGTTGCCCTGCGACAGACTAGCGACACTGTCCAGGGTGACCCCGCCTCTCGCCCGAAACGTTAGCTGGAGATGGGCACCGGCAACCCTCCCGACCCCACTGAGGGACAAGGGTGTAAGAAAATGGATGGATGGATGGATTTTCCAGCCAGGTGAAAATGATTTCTACTCCTGCTGCCTCCTGTAATTTAAACATCTGAGATAAAATAATGAATCTTTATTGCATGTTTCCTTTGCTTTGTCTCTCTAAGTTGAAGCTAAAACGAGTCCAGCTGTGAATCCTCCAGCGTCCTCACTAAAGGGGAAACATAATCTACAGAAAATGGACGATGCATGCATTTCTGTGTGTTTTTAATGTTTTATATGTGTCCTGATGTGTTTTTCTTGTATTTGGAAGAGAAACTACCTAAGCGCCGACTCTGAGCCACTTTTGGAACTTACTGCTTTGTTTTTGTCTTTGTTTTGGACCAGGCAGGCAGAAACCTTTTGGCCGTGGTTTGCAGCTTGTGGGGAGGGTCTCGTTTGGAGCGATCTACTTTTTAGTTTCTGGACGGACGCCTGCGTCGATCCTGCCAACCAGCATGCTGTGAACGACAGGGGAGGGGAAACGTGGCACCAAGTTAAATGGAAAGAGCCTGATTTATGTGTCCAAATCAAGCCTAAGGTTGCATTTTCTGCCACACTGACCATAATTTCTGTGTAATTAAACATGGACAGTCTTCTAATAACTCATATCAGTCGATCTTTGCTAATAAATGATCCCAAGATGATTCTGGGAAGCAGTAAATTTGACTCAAACTTTGTTTTAGGCATCACATTGTTTTAGGGGTTTTATCAGTGTCAGGACTGCTGTAACAGTGATGAGCCCAATCTGAAGGATAATAAAATAGGAATCAGCAATGATGACCAAAGTGCTGCCTAGCATCCAGATTGAGTCTCATTTATTTATTAACAAACAAACCTTTCACAGTGTACAATACTAATGTTTTACATTGCCATTGACTTATAAACATGGTTCACTTTTCTCACAAGTATTAACTTCACACATTCACATTTCCATCCTTCACTTAGCTGAAGACAACCAAGGTGTAGTGTATCAAAAGGGATAAATCAACTGCACTTAACTGTATATTAATTAGCATAAGCACCAAAACGTTCACCGATTTTAACCGAATACCATTCAAAAATAGTTTCAACTTTAACCTCAATTCCCACACTTCATGAACAAAGAATAGATTTTATACCTTTAACTTTGGAACTGGACTCACTTTACTCTCATGATTTGAGTTACTTTATGGGTCAACAAGCACTGAATATTATTCAAAATAAAACTCCTAAAACCCAGAGTCAGTAAGATATCACGGCCTTCCCTCGCGAGACTTTCCCAGCGCGGGTTGGCATTATGCCAAATTTACCCTCGTCTGATAAAACTGCCAACTATTGGCAAAAAGGTGCACAGAAACCGTAACACAGAGCTAAATACTGGTCAAATAAAAGGTAAACATCTTACAGAGTAGTTTTGGTGTGTTTTTACCGTGTACTGACCTGAAGGATAATAAAATAGGAATCAGCAATGACGACCGAAGTGCTGCCGTAAGCATTCAGATTGCGCGAGGCAAACCGGAAGTCCGCCCCAAAACCAACGCCCCCCAAACAAATGTTCCGTTTCGCCTCAACTGCTCCCATCTCAAACTCAGGAAAGCGCCAAAAATGCAGGCAGATTAACATGCCGAAATGCAAACAAAATAGAATTTGTTCATTTTTGGAAGAAAAAAAATAGAATAAATTATTCATAAAAATATTTCAAAATTATAAAACAACCAAAATAATGTGGTGACATTTTTAGGTGCACCACACTCGTGATGACTAGCGTTAGTTTTAGCGTTAAGTTGTCAACATAGAACCAAATCTTAAATATATAATATATATTAATATATAATATAAGCCGTACAATGGACTACATATAGTAGTAATATAAATGTCAACTCTACAACAACTAGATAAAAAGGTAAGGGAAAAGAAGTTTTAATTAAGAAAAAACAGGGAGGGAGAGGGAAGTAGTTCAGTTATACTAGCTTGTCTTTGAATGAATAGCATGTAAAGAAATCGTATTTTTCCCCTCCAAGGTTGTGCGCGAAATTACCGGATGTAAACAATAGCATGCGAGGAGTCCATACTATTTTATACCACGCTTGAAGCTTATGGATAAATGCATACTAATGCAGCAGGCTCACCTGCACGCATGCAAATGATAAAAACATAATTCCTGCTGTGACAGAAAGAAGGTGCATCTGTGGGCAGTGGGGTGGAATCAGTTTCTGCCTGTCACCGGTGATTGGCAGATGTGCAGGCTGCAGCCTCCAGGAGAGCTTTGTTCTCTTGGATGGTACTGCTGAGCAAACATTAGGTTTGCTAAACTGCACTTCAGAGCACCCCCACAGCTGCTCAGACATGAAACAAAACCCCAAAAAAAGCCTTTCTGTAGATGCAGGGATCATACCGTAGTGAAGCACACACTCCTCAGATGTAAACCTATTGAACTGTCGTTTCACGGCCGCTTCAAGTGGCCTTGAGCCAGAGATGTAGTCAAAGGAAACTCTTATCCAAGCATTTAGAAGAACATATTTCAAAACACGAGGAGCCAAAGTGCTTTAAAGGTTGATATTACTGCATTTTTTTAACATAAGAGTTTGACAGAAGAGTTTATGCAACGTTTCCGTTTCATTTAGAAATCTAAATAGCTTTAAAATAATCCATCGTACAGCATGTTGTGCCAAATCTTGTTCTATTAAGAACCTAAATTCTTTAGATTACCAGATAATGATTGAATGTGGAAACAGAAGCTGCGTTCCCATTACAAATGTGTGCCAAACATTTAGTTGTTCCCATCAAAAATGCAATAAAAATTACATATAAATAAGTTTGTTCGTGCAATAAGTCTTTAAAGAACATGTCGCACAATCTTCCTCTAATTCCTGTCATCATCTTCGTGGTTTTCGACAGTGGCAACGTGAATATTTATGTGATTAACTGCATATCAAAGTTAGCTATTAGAAATTTTTCTTTTTTCCAATTTGGAGATTGATTCATGAGCAATAAAATAACCTAATAGAGCTTTAACTTCCACTTTAACAGTTAAAATAGGCAGAACATGCATATGATCTCGTTGCGTTTTATTTTAAAAATAAGAAAAGAGGACAGAGGAACTCCCAAAAGCTGTGAGAAGACGGCGGGCGCGGCTTAACTCTGCGAATTTCTTGGCTGAGGATGTCTGCCTCCTGCCAAAATAGCAAAGCATTTCAAGCTGAGGGCCACTGCAGGAAGGAGTTCACATTTTGATCTCTGTTCCTCCTCCTGTGATGACTCCTCTGAAGTGGGGATTCAAGCGCACAGCACCAAAGACGGAACAGATCTGAAAGGATCCGAAACTTCAATCTGCAGACGGAGGTCGCACGAGATGAAGCAGTCAGAAAGAGGAGCTAAAAGTGAATGATCACAACTTATCAGGTGTCAAAGAGGCAGCAGGAAGCATAAATAAATCAAAAATGAGTTTATGTAATGAAAAGAATCATCAGATGTGAGAATAGGAGGCAGAACCGACCTCACAGTGTAGCTGCCATGTTAGATTAAAGCAGCAAAATGTGTTCAAACACCTGACAGTGTCGGACGGTCAACCTTTATTGCAGTAACCTAACATCCCATTTCAAAGGGGAATAAATATGATGTAACACAGGATATCATTTCTCTTAACCTCTGTTCTCCATGGGAAGGACAAAAGAACATGCTAATCAAGTACAGCAGATCTTCATGTGATCAACAACCGGATGTTACTACTGCTGGAAAAGGCGAAAAAGACGACAGGAAGTGGTAGGACAATCATGGCGCTACATTTTTTCTTAAGGACTTATTCAAGTGTAATTTTAATTTCTTTTCTTAATCCATGTAAACACCAAATTTGCAAAACTGTGTTTAATAACATAAACAGAATATCGACAAACCTTTGCACACATTTATACGTGACTTTCACTAAAAAACCGAAAGCTGCTACCATGTTAACAAGAGGCAAAGACACAACAAAACATTTGTGTTTTACTGTCCCGCATTGTCGTGTAAACAGATTCTTAGTCGTTTGCTCCCCATGGAGGGCCGGTAAGTGTGACGGACGACGTAAATGCAAGTAAGAGACAGACGGTTGTGTTAGTGTGTGCTGGCCCTGAGTCAGACTAATGACCTGTCCAAGGTGTTCTCCTGCTGAAACAGACTCATGTGACCCTGAACAGGATTTAGTGGGAACACAGAGTGACGCTATCAAAGCAAAGCGTCTTGTTAGGAAGAGGTAAAGTTATCCGACGAAAACAAACCACCACCGGTCCTAATAAGCACTCTGATCCTCTCAGCTCTTATCAACAAAAGACACAATCCCTTCAGTTCATTGACCAGAACTACTGGCTTCCACAAAAAATGCTAATGCAATCAAATCAGATTCAACGTTTTTGAAAGATGGAGCGCAGACCGCAGAGCCAATCTGTCTGGACTTTGCTCTAGTAACTCCACAACTGGAGCTGAAACAACTTCCATCCCTCTGCAGCCTCAGCGTTCACACTTTCAGCCCTGTGAACGGCACCTGGCCGGTCTACCTTGAATGTGAGACCTTGCTGAGTTTCTCAAGAGATGCATAAACACAGAACGCTATGAGGATAACAGCTGCGGTGTGATGCCTGCGGAGTCTCGCTGCCAGCCCATTATCTGTGTTACCAGACTTCAGCGCCTGCCACTGCAGCAGCACCCAGGATTGTTTGTACAACAAAGGAAGCAACGATTTTTCTGTACAGCTCAGGTTTTGTTCAAACTCCTCTATAGTCCACAACAGACACTTTCTGTAGAGTCCAAACTTCACTTTGGACTCCACAGAATAGATTATCCATCCAGGATAATTGAATTATTGCATCACAGATGACCTTGAAAAATGACACAAGCTTGAGCAAACACAAAGTAATGCTTAGAGTATTGATCTGCTGATCATACTTATGATACAACTGGTCTAGTTTGTGCAGAGATATTTATCCTGCACATCTATTACTAAAATCTAGATCTGAGGGATGATTCTTACCATTACAAAAAAGTAGAATATGTTTTATTATTCTGTTACATTTTTCTTTGTTAGTGTTAGCAATAAAAACATTCCCAAATATTCTGATGATATTCTTTGCAGAGATGTTGACCAATACTTGTTTACAAGTCTAAGTCAAGTCTTTTAGGGGCAAGTTAAATAATGTCAAGTCTTTTCAGGTACATGTCCAAGTCACATAGAAACTCTTTACAGACCAAGTGCAAGTCATGGAGCCAGTTTTTAAGGAGCAAGTCCAAGTCTAGTCAGGCTTTTTGAGTGCAAGTTCAAGTAAAATCTCAAGCCCAAATCATTGAACTAGTCTTTAAGAGACAAGTTCAAGTCATGTCTTTTATGGACAAGTCAAGCGGATTCCCTGAAGTTATTACTATTACCCAAGTTATGTATAAATATGTTTAAGCCAAGTCCAAGTCATGTTTCAAGACTTTAAGGGACAAATTAATTCATGTCTTTTAGGGACAAGTCAAAGTAACGTCTCAAGTTGTTTCAGGTACATGTTCAATTCACTTACAAACTCTTTAAAGTCCAAGTCATGGAACAAGTCTTTAAGAAGCGAGTCCAAACCTAGTCAAGTTTTTTGGGGGACAAGTTCAAGTCAAGTCTTAAACCCAAGTCATGTTCCAAGTCTTTAAAGAGTAATTACAAGTCCTGTCTGTCAGGGGAAAGTCAAAGTAACGTTTCCAGTCTGTGCAGGGAAAGTACAAGTCATGCATAAACTGTTTATAAGCCAAGTCCAAGTCATGTTCAAGTCTTTAAGGGCCAAGACCAATTTATGTCTAAGTAACGTCTCAAGTCTTTTCAGGTACAAGTTTAAGTCACATACAAACTCTTTAAAGTTCAAGTCATGGAACAGTCTTTTCTGGGAGCAACTTCAAGTCAGGTCGTTGAGGAGCAAGTTCATGCTAAGTCTTAACTTCAAGTCAAGTCTCAAGTCTTTGAGGAGTGAGTTTAAATCTTTGAGGGACAAGTTCAAGTCTTCATGAGAGACTGCTATGATCCAATATTCATAATTTATAAGTAGCAATAATCATTAACTGTTTATTTACACTCACTGTCTTACTTCCCCCTGAGATAAAGATTGTTAATGAGCCTTGAATCTTTGTTTTTGTGACATAAAGAGCAAAACTCAAGTAATCCTTTCTAATTCTTGGCACTTTGAACTGCTTCCGTCGAAACTCGATTGTTGTTTTGTTGCTTTATTCTCCCATTACAGTCATCTGTCCCTGTAAAGAATAAAAAGTTGTTCAGACGATGAAAAGAAGACGACTTCAGAGAGTTTTTATGGAGTTTCTGCTGCGTGGTGCATGAAGCCAACCATCGCTCCCCTCCATGCTGTTGCGTTTTCTCTGCCAAAGGAGTGGGTTTGGCTAACAGGTGTTGCTGTTCATCAAGTAGACTGGAAATACCTTTTCACGTTGTGTTTTGAAAGGCAGTGAAATAAAAATAGATGTGCAGGGAAAGCAGCCATGTGGTTGGTTCGCCCTACTGATCGGCTTCTAAAAACGGTAGCTGCAAAAATAGTGATTTGACGGATTTATTTTTCGGTTTGACATGTTTTAATGACAACTAATAATTAAAGGAGCCAAATGAAAATAATTTTTTCCTTCCTGTCTTTATGTACTGTGTTAGGTTTTGTTTTTTGTTTTTTGATTTGGTTTGTCTAAGACTTTTTCTTTCAAAACTTTACGGAATAATTTCAGCTCCTTTTTCTATCTGAGGTGATTTGTCAATGAGTTCAGGTATTAAATTGGATAGTCTGGTCATCAGATTTATTCCCACCCATAACCTGGACTAAGACCTGTTGCCTAGCAACCGTGGCCAAACAAAGAAAAAAAAAAACAGGCAAAAATGAAGACTGCCATCTTTCTGAGTTTATTTTTTCTTATATAATCTTTTACTTAAATCAGTTTTCTTTGTATTTTACAAACATATTATTACGATGGAGTATTAGGGCCATGATAAGAAAATAATGATGCTGGAATTGCAAGAATAAACTCAGAAAATTAAGAGAATAAACTCATACGACAGAGTCAAAATAATTTGAGAGTAAAGAAAGAAAATATTACCACCTTGTCATCGTAATATTGACTTTATTTTTTAAATTATTACATCTATTGGCTTTATTCTCGTATTATTTTGAATTCATTCTTGTACATCTTACTTTATTCTCATGTTATGTCTTAATTGTTACAATAAAAATAATAAAATCAGAATAAAGTTGTACGAGAAAGTCATATATTATGACTTTATTCTCATAATATTGACTTTATTCTGAAAATAAGGACTTTATTCTCATATAACAAAATTAGTCTCTTGTTATTTAGACTTTTTTTTATTTATTAGTATGGCCATAGTTCTCCACCATATTTTATACATATAAATATGTAGATTCAAATTATAAGAGCCCTCTCACTTTAAGATTTACATTTTTGAACCACCATATTTTAATATACTTATGTTTAAACAAAATATTAATCATTTTCTCCCTCCAGATTTGTCCTCCATTATTACAAAAACAAAAATCTCCAATTGGACCCACAGTGAATCTTTGAATAGGCACACCGCTACGCTAACGAGAAGACTACCAAACAGCAAATGAGCTTGTTTTAAGTAAATAATTCCTTAATACTGATGAAAAAATTATAGTTCCATTGATTGAATGTTCCACTGTGCCGTTACCTAGCAACCCCAGCCACGCCCAGCCTGTTGCCTAGCAACCCAGTTCTACTTCCATTGGCAGATTATTTCACTTATAACAAGACATTTTCCCCATATTATAAGATAAATAATCTGTCAATGCAACTAGAACTTTTACATCAATATCAAGGAATTATTTACTTAAAACAAGATGCTATATGTTGCTGATGCTTTTGAGTTAGTTTTGTCTTGTTTCCAAGATGTTTGCACTAGAAGCTAGACAAGAAGAAATCTTGGTAAAATGTTGTGTTTTTGCAGTGTGATGTCACTCAAGTTTAGGTGAGTAAAAGGAAATGAGCAAAAACTTTTCACAATATTGAGCTGAATACGAGGCAAAAGCCTTTCAAACTGGAACAAAAGTCTGTGGAGACACGTTGTAGCAGCAGAAACTAAACATTTTTCACAATATGCAGGTTTGAGTATTCTTCTCCAATCTCTGAAAGCATTCAGTGTTTATTCATATCTTCCTAAGAATTTAAAACTTTTTATTACAATGCTCTAGTGAAACTTATTCCTTGTGTTCAAGGACGTAGCTTGTCAAAGTAGCTCGACTCCGTTAGCATTCATTAAATCCTTGTGATTAAACAGATTTTCTTTGTAGTTTTGAGACGTTTTTCTAGTAACAGATTTTCTGAAATTGTGAGCCCAGCTCCTTGCATCAGACATTTCAAAGCTGTAAAATATTTCCAGCAGATGCTTTTGTTTGCTTTTGCTGCTGTTTTATTCTCTCTAGGTCCCGACACATACAGAGGCATTCCTTACTTTCTTAACCCTGAACCTGGAAGAATTCTGACATTAATCTAAGAATTCTGATTTAATGTAAAATTCTGACTTTTTAAACTCAGAATTCTGATTTTTATTCATCCGAATCCTGACTTTAATCTCAAAATTTTACTTTCTTAAAATCAGAAGTCTGACTTTAATCTCATAATTCTGTATTTAATCTCAGAATTTTGTCTTTAATCTCAGAATTTGGGCATTTTTAAAATCAAAAGCTTGACTTTAATTGACGAATTCTGACTTATTAACTTTAATCTAAAGATTCGGACTTTTTAAACTCAGAATAGTGACTTTAATAAAAAAAAATTACTTTTTTACAAAGCTGAAGTCTGACTTTAATCTCATAATTAGTCGTTAATCTAAGAATTATGACTTTAATCACACAATTTTGACTTTTTTTAATCAAAAGTATGACTTTATTCTCATAATTCTCTTTAATCTCAGAATTTTGACTTTTTTTAAATCAGAATTTGGACTTTAATTTACGAATTCTGACTTTTATTAATCAGAATTCTGACTTTAATCAAAGTACTGACTTTTTAAAAAATCAAAGTCTGACTTTAATCTCAGAATTAATTGCTAATCTAAGAATTCTGACTTTTTAAACCAGAAGTCTGACTTCTTCTGTAAAATAAATTATTTTGTCTTTAACAGAAGTTAAAAACCAAATATAAAACCTTCATCAGAGCCTTGCAGTTATGTCACAGTATTAAATAAAACAACCAGAAATGAAAAGAGAAGAAAAGTTAAGTCTGACTGGCCTTGAAGACCTGAAGAACTCCTGATCTCAACTATTTTTAAACACTAAGCAAGTCTGGCTGCTGGGAAGGAAAATATAATAAACTTCTGGGGCAATTTAATATTTTTGCAAAGCACGGTATTTTGCAACATGGTGTGAAATGTTGCTGGCCAATTTGTTCAAACCTTGAACAAACCAGAATGTCTCAGCTGGAAATGTGACGGCAGTAAGACGCGTTTGTAAAGATGGTTTCTTTAGGGCAGATTTGCATAAAACCCGTTGAAGGTGATCTAAAGTCCCTGAGCAGCTTATCGTTGATTTACCGCCAGAATAGAGACGCTTCTTCAGCCACTCCATACCTGGAGAGAGAGAGAGAGAGAGAGAGAGAGAGAGAGAGAGAGAGAGAGAGAGAGAGAGAGAGAGAGAGAGAGAGAGAGAGAGAGAGAGAGGAGAAAAAATAATAAAAACAGGGAAACATTGGCAGAAGAAGCTAAATCAGCAGATCTTAAAGTGGGTGACAGCGAGACGAGCCCAGGGCTTCGTTTCCCTGCCATTAGCAGAAGCATGTACTCTCAGTCATGGACTAATGATATGCTGCAGGATCCATCTCTGCATGCGCTTTCAACAGATGGAGCCGAGCAGAAAAAACAAAAAAGAAACTCAAACTGAAGGGTGTTTTTCCATTTTCACCATTCTGCTTGAGTTTCACTGCATTTATTCTGTCAATCTGGTGCAGAAAAAGAAGAAGAGCATTAAAACACCAATCTGTGTATAATGCTTGAATCAATCATCTTCCTCTTGTTCCCACAAACTGCACATGGCATCATGCAGATGAAATATAAGGTTCGTAAATTAAAATAAAAATAATGTCTAATAAAAAAAGAAGAAAATGTTTCACACCTAGGCCTGACTGTGCCGCTGTTTTCAGATAATTCAGTTTAATGTGTCAGTTTGAGCTCAAATGGAAACAATAACAATGTAAATGTGAGACAAACAAGTGCAGCAAAATATTTTTTAAAGAGAGAGAATAGTTTTTTTTTAAGTCTCCAGATCGCAGAAAACTTCAGCAATTTTTTTTTCTGTTTTTTTTACTCAACTATCCTTCAAAAACACATTTTGCACTTCAAAAACAAACTAATTTGAACTTAAAACTACTAACTTTTATCACTAAACTGTATATATTTTTTAAATTTTGCCCTTTTTCTGCAGTATTCTTTCTTTTAAAAAAATCTTACTTTGCCGATGTTGCACAGAAATTTCTAAACTATTTTACTAAACTTTCCCAGACGCATTTTGTTGAATCTTCCATAAAACATCTAAATATTAATTTGAACTCCAATTATGTAGAGAAAAAAACTAATAAAACCAGAGAATGAAAAATAAAACATGTCTTATAAATTACTGAATATATTTAAATTTATATTAGACTACCAAAATGATAAAAAGATATTGTAATTAAATAATGCATTTTATTTATTTTATACTATTTTATTCAATAATTTAGGCAATATGGTTAAAAATATATATTTTCTTTTCGTATCCAGTTTTTAATCAAATTTGTCTTTCCTCAAAAGAAATTAAAATGACAGAAAATATTTTAAGAATCGTCATGTTTTGACCTGAATTCAAAGTCGGAATAAATACAAGCTGGAAAATATTTTCATAAAGCAAAATGGCGGGAATACTGATGTATATTCATTAAAGCATTTTCCTGTGGAATATTTAAACAGCTTCGCTTTCTGGCATTAAATCGTCATGGGATGAATGTAGGCGTAGAGTAAAACACTGAGGAATGAGATTTACCGTAACTGTAGTTGATGTGAAGTTGGCTGAGTGAAGGAAAACAAAATAACTGGCTCTTTTAGCTGCAGGAAAAATATAGCAAAGGCTTTTCTGGTTAAAGGTTCCAACAAGCAAAAAAAAGAAGCTGATGAAGCCAAACTGAAAATATTCAAAGAAAATATTTAGACTAGAGAGCAGAAACCTCTGGGAGTATCGACATTCATTCAGTATGAAGTGTTTTGTTAAAAGGAGAAAACATTTTTTAAAAAGCGCATCAACATCTCTGAGCTGCAAGTTTGTGTCTCTGAGCAATAAAATTATTCACAAATCTATAATGCAAATGAAAAGAGTCCTCACTGTTTTGTATTTTAGATCTATAGAATCCCAAAAGTCTGGATCTAACAGAAACGACAGGAAAAATATCTGAGTGAACATTTATTAATAAAAGAACACAAAGGATATGCTGTGCATAAAATGGAGTAAAATGGGTATGCATGCTATCGAAAAACAGAAATTTATTGTTCTGTTGCTAACTTAGCAGTTTTTTCTCTCAACATTGCAACTTTTGAGACATTTTTCTATTGACTAAACATCAAAAAAGAGAACAGAAACAAATGTAGTTTCTGTTTCCGTCTGTGTCAGCTCCTTTTTTCCCTCCACAAAATGCTTCTGGTAAATAAAGCTGGACTGGAAAACGTACAAAATATTGGTGTGGAAATCAAATAAAGGTCTGGATCTTAAGGTAGCTTCACAAATTTGCCTCATGAACCTCCATCATTTCTGCTTGAGTGAACAAAATGCCAAAACAATGGGTTAAATTTCTCAAACTTACATCTACAAAACCAAATATAAACCTTTACTTCTGTTTTTTCCTTTCCTTTAACTCAACAGAAAACAACAAGCAGCCATTATAGTAAAGCATATTACTGTAAAAACATTTCAAGTGTGGAAACACTTAGCATTTCCCATTAGCCACTTCTAATTCAAGATGGCTGCCGGTTTCAACCAGTTATTAAAAAAGCATAGCCCATCTTAATTACCTCATATGTCATCATATTTTTCAGCTTTGGTCATCCTACTGACAACTTTAAAGGGATAATATGTCAAAATCAGAAATCGATGAGTTTGCTGTTTGAGAGTCTCACACCACATCTCAACTGGAAGGATATCAAAATTATTTTAAAATTTGCAAGAAAAAATCTCAGAAATTATTAGATTAATCTCAAAACCTTTCTAGAAATATTTGGAAATTTTTGAGTTTCGAAAGTTGAAAATTTGCTACAAATAACTCAGAAATGTTTTTTCTTTAATCTAAAATGGTCCGAATGAGCTCTTGTGTCTTAATGGTTAGCAATATCTTCTGCTGTAATTAGCAGATTAGAATTAGCTAATCCACTAAGTAGCTAATTCTAATTAACTAATTAGAATTAATTAACTAATTAGCTGTGTTTAGCGGTTTAGCTAAACTGCTAAAGAGTGTTTTGTGGTTAGCGGTTTAGTGTTAGCTTCTGATATTGTTTTTATGTGTTTAGCAATTTAGCGCTAACGTAGCTAAACTTCTTATTTTGTGAATTAGTGGCTAATGAATCTAACGTTTTGGTTAGCTGTGCCCACCACTGGCAGTAGTTATCGTTGATTTTTGTATCTAAATACGTTCTCTATTACAACCATGGCAGCCATTTTGCAAAACATCCACCAAACAAAGGAAATGCAAAATGAAGAAAATAATTTCTTTGGTTCAACATTTGCAAGCTATGATTTGATACCAAAAACAATCATCCAATTGTTGATTTTAGTGCAAAAGTTAATTTTCCATGACAACCAGATCAAAAAACTTTTAAAAATTGTTGTTAAATATTATTTATATGGGTCAAATTATGTATAATTTGACATCAAAAATGGTAATCTGTTATAAATATTGCCAGATTTTGTTCAATAATAAATGTCTTTTTATGACCATCTTGAATTTTTCATCTTAACTTTTATTTTTCCCTAAACACAGACATTGGAAAAGTTCTTGTATCCACCACATACTAAAGATTTTTGCTGAAAAATTTGTATTATCTGCTAAACTATTGCAGGAAGTCAATTCAAACACTATAGCACAGGTCACCATGACAACAAGCTGGCGCTAACACCATAGCTCAGCCATCCACTTTGATTTACAACAAAAAGCTTCACTGACAGTATCCATTTTAGGTAAACAGATGCATTTAACCTTGAAAGTTTCTTACAGAAAAAGGCTGTGTGATTTTTGACTGAGTTTGGAAATGTGGAATCAGTTTTCATTTTCTTTTTATTGGGGAAGGAAACTTTTTGAAAAGATTTTGCAAACAAAAGAAATCTTAAACACGTCAAAGTGAAGGTCAAGTATCATAATTTAAAAGTTCTAAGCAGCCTGATTTTTTTATTTCATCTCCAAAGAAGCTAAACTAAATTACGTTTAGCATCTAAAGGTTTACAGAAATAACATTTTGTTTGCCGACTTCTGTTACATCTTTAATTGCTGGAGAAACTCATAAGCAGTTAATTATTGGAAAATGTTCTCAAAAGTGTTTTTTTTTTTTGTCAAAATGTGTTGACATGAAAGTTGCCTTATGTCTCCTTGTCTGATGCCTGAAACACTTTATCGGTTAGTCTGAACATTGCAGAAAATTTTTTCTGCAATGTTTAATTTTTATGTTTTTACCCTGTAAAGTGACTTTATTTTAATTAAAGATAGAAAAATTACATCCTGCCAGTAGATGAGGTCTTCCTTGACTTTAGCATCATATTACGTCAGATTTTTATACGAGTCTTGACCCCCTTAAAAAACATAAATGCTTGATATGCTGCCCTAAAGCCAATAAGGATGTTTTTTCACTGGAAAGCGATTAATCAAAAGTATATCATAAATGTCAGCTTTGCAAGTATCTTAGTACACATGAAATTACAAGTAACTTATCAGCAGGATATAGGAGCTTGTTTTAAGTAAATAATTCCCTAATATTGATTAAAAAATGAAAGTTTCAGTGGCAGATTATTTCACTTGTAACGTAAAAATTGTCTTGTTATAAGCAAATTTAGTTCCATTGGTGGAATATTCCACTGCGCTGTTACCTAGCAACCCCAGCCAAGCCCAGTCCATCACCTAGCAACCCCAGCCCGTCTCCTAGCAACAGAGTTCTAATTCCATTGGCAGATTATTTCCCTTATAACAAGACAATTTCCCCATGTTAGAAGTGAAATTAAACTAGCACTTTTTCATCAATATAAAGGAGTTATTTACACAAACCCAGCTCCTCTATCTTGCTGATAAGTTACTTGTAAGTCTTATTCAAGTGCAATAAGATATTTGCACTAGAAATCAGGTTAAAATACTTGGTAAAACTCTGTGTTTTTGCAGTGAGGTGTAATATTCATGCAGTGAGTAAACTGGCTAATCTGTACTGTGTTGCTCCAATCCCCGCAGAGGGCCTCGAGTTGATCGGAAAACCTTATCAGAACCGTCAGAGGATGATGTGATCCCCAGGAAATCCCGTTATCACCCGCCGGGCGACACATCGGTCATCACTGCTGCTGCAACCTGCAGGAACTCAGGAAGCAAAGTTTCCCCGCTGTCAGTGACAAACGTGATAAATCTCCGTCTCCCAACGGTAACCTTTAGTTTGCGGATCCCGCACAAAGACTAAATTGGTTTATTACAAACAGACGGCACGTAAATGTCGTAAACACAATAATCCGGTGTAAAAGTCAACCAGGCGTGGAGAGAAAATGTGTGTCATTTATCATTGAGTTTTGTCCATCTGAAAGATCTCCATCGGCTCCATGAGGGGCGGGTTGGATGCTCGTTAACTTCCCCGCCTGCTGCTGGAAGGACAGCAGTCTTCTCTTCATCAGACAGCCGGATGAACAGAACAAACGGACAGAAATCTGAGGAAAATGTCTCCAACAAAACATGACAATCAATTCAAATTGTATTGATGGTAGATTGTAGAACTGGTCTATAGAATCAGGGGCATCAACCAATGCAAATGACAAGGGCAGGTGATTATTGTTCGGTTCTTTAAAAGGGAAATTCAGATAACCACATGCATAAGTGGGGTTAGGTGGTTTGGTGTGGTTAAATCTACCATAAACATCAATAACACCATATTATAATCATATCTTTAAAGCCTTACTACTGGGCCTAATGGCCTTTATAACTTAGCAATGTTTGGTATATTAAATTAAATCATTACTTCATTACTTATTCTTGTTTTTCAGTTTCTGATAAAGTGAAATACAGTAAAAGAGAGCAACTAAACAACAGTTAAGCAATTTTAAAGTAAACTTAGCCTACCTTAGCTTCTTCTGGGTAAATATGTAATAAAATGTGTAATAAAATACACATTATCCTTCTTAAGCATAAATAGATTGCAACTTCCCAGTCATATCAACGCACACTCTGATAAAAAAACAACACTTAAACTATCCTACAAACACAATTTATGTCGATTTAAATGCTTCCTGATCAGAACAAAACATTGATCACAAAACAGCCGCGCCTCCTGGTGGCGAAGCTTAGAAACTACAACATAGTCCTGCCCTCAGAGTAACTGGTTAATGAAAACATTAATTAATGGGGGAAAACTAGAAATAACTGGAACTATATTGTGCATTTTTAAAACTAACTAAAACGTAATGAAAATATAGATATAATATCCTTCGATTTTTGTGTTTATGAATCTATTTAATAGCCTTTTAAACAGATGTTGAAATAGCCCTGTGGTTGGCGCTGCCGCTGGTCCGCAAAATGGCGACCACAAAAGTTGGAATAAAAAAGCAGTCAGTTGGTTCTCCAACAATAATTGGAAACATCTTTTGAAAATGTTAAATTCTGTTGACCTATTATAACAATTTGTTCTTTTCCTATTCTCCACCTAAAAATTAACCAAAGTATGCCAAAAACTAAAACTAAGCATATAACAAAAACCAAACTAAAACAATATTTAACTAACAAAAACTAGCACACACTCCAAACATTAATTACAATTGACTGAATTAGACAAAAATAAAATAATAATGAAATAAAAACTATAATGAAAAACCAAAAACAACAGATTTCCAAAAGGTGTTTCAATTTACTGAACATTGGATCGTAAAGTAAACAATCTGGAAAAAAACTTCGAACAGATCATGAGGTTTTACCACCAATCAGTGCTAACTTGGTTCTACATCTTCTTTAATATTTAATTTCTTTCTCATTTTTATAACATCTAGCAAATTGAAATAATTTTGGTAAATGTAATTAACTTAAATCAGGAAAAGCCAAGTATAATTTAATAAAAGACAGTGAAAAAATGTGTCTTTTGATTGTGTGTGTAAACATTTGGTTTCAACTTTATGTCAAGCAAAACAAATATAATCCAATCATGCAATGTAGACACAATCTTATTCAATTAAATTAAAAAAATATCATATTTCTGACAACTAAACATTTAACCAAGAAATCTGTTTTTAGCAAACATTTAAAATTTTACCTTCTTAATCATCAACCAAAAAGCTTCAGTCAAGTCCAGTTTGTTTGGAAACTTTTAGAAAGTTCTGGTGCGGTTTGAATGCAAATGTGAACGCCAAGCGGACCAGAGACCGCTCCAAAACCAGGAAGTGTATTTACCCAGTGCATTCTGGGTAGGTACGACAAAAGCAAACACAGCGCTAACGGTATAAACAGCTTGTGGTTTTTCAACAAACACAAACGAGGAAAATACAATGGCCACTCCATTTTTGTTTAAATTTTGTAAATAAGGAAGTTTCCTTCAGTGGTTCTTGGGGCAGCGCCCCCACAGGCGAGGAGGGGAACAGCTTCTTCAAAGCGTTTGGTTTGTTTGATGCAGTGAAGTGAAATAATGTTTAAAAAAATGCAACAAATGTTGCAATTTTGGTCCCTAACTGAACAGAGTCTACCGGACGATGAGGTCTGAAAACTCCCTACGTTGGAGAGAAATGACCAACTGTAAACAGAAGTGAAAAGCTACAAACCATTAGCATTAGCAGCACTCTTCAGTTAATTCAATGTGGGATTCCAGAACCATTGTCTCCGCCTTAAAGGACTTGACCATCGTCTTCTGCTGGACTCATTAAATAAAATTCCTCCCATGTCCATATAAGGACATTCTGTTCCAGCCATCTCTTGCCGACCTTCAACTTGAAGCAACTTCACAGCGTTTCGTAATGCAAAGGCAAATCCACCTGCTGTTATCTGCCGCTGAAAGCACTGGACTGCAAAGTGCTTATTGTGCATTTTTTGTGATTTAGGCGCGGCTTATCTTAGGCTTATAGAGACGTCAGCAGAACCTTCTTTTAATAGCACACGACTCGTAATTCATTACTAAATGCGAGCATCGCTGCAGAGAACTGGAGAGAGAATTAGAGGGTGCGTTCCCATACTCAACTAATTACTCTGTAAATTCAAACCCATTTCTTCGTAAGAGGAGCAAAAATATCTGTTAAAAAAAATCCATTAAACCCAAAGTGTGTCATTTCTTTTAGAAATGAGATTTAATGTCTTTTTGTCTCATCCCAACAGGAAGAGACCATTTTTCAGAGTTTCACTTTCTAAAAGAAAAGAGAAATGTGAAAATAATCAGCTCCGACTGCGTCAGCCTTGACTTGAAACGGCTCCGGCGTGAATGTACTGATGCGCGTTTGCCCCCATGCAGATCTCAGCTTTCAAAAGAAGTTTCCTGCTGTCTGCCTTGTTTCTTTAATGATGCTGCCAGGGCTACAAAGCTGGAACATCCAGCTACCTGTCTGAGATAACTGAGGTGATTAAGCCCCTTTGATCCAGAGCTGCTGCTGCTGCTGCAGATGCTGCTGCTGCAGATGCTGCCCTGTCTGGCTACAAGCAGGAAGTGCGTGAAGACAGGAATCCCTCAGAGTTGGTCACTTAGCAGCGGACCAGAAGATAAGCTGAACCAAGTGCTGCAGCTTCCATCCAAACACCAAAAAAAACAAAAATAAAAGTTTAGAAATGACAAAAAAAATAGCAATCACAGCAACAGCTGATCACTTTTTAAATACCTAAATATTAGTTTAATTGGATTAAAGGTAATTATTTGGACGCAGATCTAAATGAAATAAGTGAAAATGTAGGTCTGTCAAAACAAGCAATAAATTACATAATAAAAATTTAGTTTTTCTCTCTTTTTCTACCAAAAACTAAATATTAAAACTCTTCAGTCAAGTGCTTTGGTGTCAACTACCCATTGTTAAGGACAGTTTAATTTACAGATTTCTTAATTTGGTTTATTTGTTGTTTCTGTCATTTTGTTTATTTATCCTGGACATTTAAAGTTTATTGATCTTCGTGTTTGTACTTGGATTAATATCTTTAGCATTATATTACTTGAAAATGGTCTTAACACAACAATGTCAATGCCTTTATCTTTATTTACTTATTGTTAGTATTATTTTTCCTCTCTTTTTATCGACTTACTTTGATGCAGTTTTAAAGCTGTTTTTAAAATACTATATAAATAAATTTGACAAAACAATAATATTTATTGTGATAACATCTGGGACTATTTATCGTCCTGTTAATAGAGTGAAAACCATGTTAGCATCAAAACAGAAGCTAATATTGACAGTTTTCCTTATTTCTGCTCTTGATGGTTCGGCCAATCAGCAACAACGAACATAAAAGGCACTCCTGGATTGGCTGCTTTGAAACAGCCAATAGCGTTTCCACTGAAGTATTTCATCTTCCTAAGCTGTGTTTTCCTTAAAATGTTCAGATATGCTTTACAAAAAGTAAACAAATCGGTTACTTTTTTAGGATCTGGGGGACAAAATGGATTTTTGTCATTTTTGGTGTTCCTTAGATTGTTCCATTTAGTTCTTCCTTAGAGATTCTAGTTATGTTTCTTTCTTGTTTCTACCTCAGTCTGCCTTCACTCCCTCCCGCATTCAGTTCGCTCAGCAGCTCAGGTCTGTTGTTCCAAAACTCACCTCCCAGGATTTAAGCACTTCATTATCGGTCACTACTTGCCGGTTCCTCTCGTTACTCTCCTCACTTCTCCCTGGTTTCCCAGTGATCTCATGTCTCCAGTTTGGTTTTGTTTTGGATTTTCTTGCTTCTTGAACTTTACATTTTGTTTTCTTCTTTTTTTCCCCATTATTTTCTATGAGCACTTTGGTGATGAAAACATATTTTTACTTTTTTTTTCTTCCATTTTGCAAAGTTTTATGAAATAGTATTAAATCTAAAATTATTTTGTATTTTGGACACTTGTTGCACATAAATGACATACATACTCATTTTAGACATTGAATTGAAAACTTTTCTTTTTGATTAATCTGTTACAGTGAATCACAGGGGAGTCTGTATGCAAATGTCCAAACTAATAGCACTAAACCACTAAAACCTTTTTTATTTAAAGCTGCAGTAAATATTCACCCATAAGGAAGTTAAAGGAGCATCTAATTCACGTTCCCAGCAGCACAGGACTTTATTTGAAATCTGAAGTGTCTGCTTTTATATAGATTCTGCATCACTGACTTTAATTACAGCGTGTGGGTATAAATAATGCCTTTGTTTGCTGCAGCATTATCAGTGACGCCACCTTGCACGGTCAGTCAGGCTGCATGCTAAGCATGTAGAGCGAAGAAGGACAGAAGTGAAGATGGAGAGGGAACAGAAGAGTAAACAGGGATCTTACTGATGAGAGCTGAAACGCCTCGTCTGGAGTAAATTACCTCCTGCAGCAGAGAGTTAGCCTCCTGTGCAGACTGGAGTTGTGATGTGAGGGATAAATGACAAGAAGCAAACGCAACTTGGACAACGAGGGGTTAAAGGCTAACACAGTGGAGACTGCTGGAGTCTGCAGGGCGGCAAACAAGCACAGAGGTCTGATTTCTCTGTTACAGTGGGAAGGTTCACCTCCAGCAGTGAAATATACCATAATTATGACTATTAAATATTTCATTTCTATCTTGTTTACAGCCTCATTAACAGAAAGGCTGCTTGAAATTAACATCAGTGGGTTGATTCACATCAAACACGCTTATCAGAGGAACAATACTTCCTGAAAAGTGTCATTAAACATTGATTTTAATTATTTATTTCAGCCCTTTAAGCAAGTTGGATTTATTCTTGTTACAGGTTTTCATAAAGATAAGTTGGAAATATTGTTATTGTCTCTTTTTCATCCACCAATAATGATAATTAAACTCTCAAGCTAAAAAAAACATGAATATTTTTAAGTAGTGATGAAGATTCTTGAAGGTTTTCTAACCTGATAAAACCAATCATTAACTCCTGGTTAATGATTGACCACAACTGGATGTTTCTCTTTTTTAAGACGAGTTTGACAGCATTAATTAGACCATCCGATTTCTAGAGTAGTGAGAAAATCAGAGGTACAGTGAACCCTGCTGTGGTACGACGGCTTCCACAATTTAATGTCACAAATCAGCAGGTACTGCCGTCACCTAGCAACCCCAGCAAAGCCCAGCCCGTCACCTAGCAACCCAAACAGAGCTCCAAAACGATTGGTCAGCTGGTTTTACCACTGTACAATGGCTGCTGGAAAAGCCAAGTGTTTTGCTGCTGACTTACCATCCAGAAATCACTTGCTAAATTCTTGTTGGTTGTGCAGGCAGCTCTACTAATGCTTTTCAAAGATGTACGTTTGCATAATTGGAAGCATAATAAACTATTACCAGTTTAAAACACTTCCAGACCTCTGGTTTAGTAGTGTAACTTTTGCTTTCAGTTCCATTTAGCCGCTTGTTGTAACCGTAGAGTGAGTCAGGTGCAAATCTTCTGGGACGTGTGATTGATAAGAGCGCATTACTTACAGTCTGATTATCTTCTGCACTTTTCTTTCTTTCCTTGATTACTTCAGCTTGTAGTAGCTGAACTTGTCGATGTACGCCACTGACCTTTAGCTAACAGGACGTCTACGTTCATGTGAAATAACTGTAATCCACTTACAACCCTTCATAAAACAGCGTTTTCAAATGGCAGTGACCTGCGGTGCTCTGATACTTCATATATAACGTTAAGTATAGATTTTATTAGCACAATGGACCTCCAATGGAGAATCTATCACAAGCATGTAGACCTTCAGGAATCTGCGTAAATTCAAGCTTCAGTGTTTAATGCGTCTCACTTAACTTTCTGAATATCCTGCAGTGCTACTCAGTCAGCACCGTGTCGCTGCGCCTCATTTGGGAGGAAAGCAGCCTATTGAAGCTTACATGTGTTGCCTACTTTTCCTTCAATTGCAGATGATCCAGAAAGCCAGCATCAATTTATAAGCAGATGAAGTGCTCTTGTTGTAACACTTAAGGTGTCATGAATGCCTCGCTGCTTCTGTGCCACTTGCTGCTTAATTTGCAGAAGGAGTTGCTAAGGTGACACAAAATGGAGGTGAGGAAATTCATTAATGTCTGTTGCATGTGAGCAGTTGCTTTCTTAAAAGTCAAATTTTGCTCAAAGGGGCGGTCAGGCAATGATAGGACAAGGAGCAACAAGAGCGCCTAAAAACACAGAGGAGAGGAGAGAGTGGCACAGGAACCAGAGGGGCTAATCAGAGGTTAGTAGAGGCAACTGGGGAAGAAAGCAGGGAGAGGGAAATTAAGACATGTGAAAAAGATGAGAAGGAGAAAGAAAGTTGGGGGAACAAA
The DNA here is from genome assembly GCF_904066995.2 of Poecilia reticulata. NCBI lineage: Eukaryota > Metazoa > Chordata > Actinopteri > Cyprinodontiformes > Poeciliidae > Poecilia > Poecilia reticulata. The sequence goes on from NC_088841.1 coordinate 22,383,775, forward strand.
GGATGAAGAGGAAACTAACTCCTGAAATTAGCCTTCAAAGCACAAACATAAAAAAAGTGAACTAACACAAGGACTAAACTAAAACGGTAAGATGTAGGAAAATAAACAAAGAAATTATTGAAAAAAATTTTTCAATAATTCTTACACCAACCTCGCTGTGGTTCATGTTGTCCTTGTCCTGGTTGGGTTGGACAGGGAAGGCTTTGGTCTGTCTGCTGTAGCTGTCCGAGTCGGACGGCAGCGAGGCGAGCCGGTTCTCCTCCGGTGTGCTGCCGGCGGAGAACGTTCCGTCGGCGTAGTGTGGTGACATCATTTCAGTGCAGAATGATGTCACCACACCTCCCTGCTGGAGGGCAAAATGCTGCTGGCTAACGATGACTAGCACTGATCTTAGCTACAAAGTTAATAACACCCTAAATCTTAAATGTACGGGTGATATATTCAAGAAAAAGGGACGCAGTGCTTTGCAACAACTAGATAATGTCAGGAAAAAGTTTCAAGAGAAAACAAATAGCGAGGGAGAGAGAAGTAGTTCAGTTATGCTAGCTTGACTATGATAATCTTAACATGTAGATGTGCTGTGGAATTCGGTGTGTTTTAGATCAATTAAAATAAAAAAAGGAACCTACACACCAACTTTCACAGATAGTCAGTAGATCAGGTGTTTCAATTAGCTAATTATCCACCGCTATGCTAGCTTAGCTAATAGTAGCAGTAGCTAATAATAATTAATAATCGCAAAATAAACATCGAGCCTGAAAATATAAATCTGTATGGACTGAATGTTCTGTTCTTTGTGTGGGAAATGGTTGAGTGTTTTATTTTTTGTTGAATCCGAAAACATAAAGTGGTTTTGTTATCAGTTGCTATGGTGACGAGTCTGCCTGTAGCTTAGCAGACACAAAGAGTGAGAAAGAAGTGGTTTTCAGTTATTCTTTAACGGTTTTCGGCCTTTTGTTTCCCTGTGATTTAACACCAGCTGCGTCTCCAGGTGTCATTTTGGTAACCGATTTGTCCTGCTGCGTCTTTTTGACCTCAACAATAACATCCAACTGGCCTGCAGGTGGGGCTAGTTAAGGAAAAGATCAAAATATAAACACAAAAATAAAACAAAACCCAAATACAGCAGGATGGCTTACTAACTGATTAAGGTCTGAGTTTAATTAGATAGAGAATATATTTGAATGTGAATCATTAATGCTAATATTAGCTAATCCTAACCAGCCTACTAAATACACATATTTAAAAAACCCTCAAATTAAATCGGAGACGTTCGTTTTCTCTTCTTGTTGCCGTCTTGACTTTCATGCCTGAGGTTATTCAAACTCAAGTGTCCTGAATAAATGTCCTCTGGGCTATAACCTTTCCTCAATGAATTTTTATTGGCTCTTCCTCAGCTGCAGTTACGCATGAAGCCCGACTAAATTTAGATCATCACATCCAGGGCAGCGGTTATTTCCTGATTTTCAGGTACCAATTAGGTAGACCGCACACGACTTCTGATCCCAACACCGTCATTAAACAACTTCAGAAATTATTGTGATGGTAATTGCACAACGCCTCCTCTAACTCCATTTTAACAGAGCAACATGTTCCTTTCATAAAAGGCTGAGCTTTGTGTGAGTGAGACGCTCTTTGAAACCTGCATGTTCCCTCAGACCGGCTTTCTTTCTCATCACGTTTTAATTGTGACCGTGGCAACTCAAGGACATTTGGAAAATAGCCTTGAAGAAGAAGCTCGGTGCTCAATTTCATTAGTGGTTTCTGGTTTAATCCTGTAGAACTGCACCGTATGAATTACCTGCCACTCGTCCAAATGGATTTTGTCCCCGTTTGAGGCAACGGTGCAGATAAGGACAACGGCATAAAGCTACTAAGAGGAGATTTTTCAAAGCTATCACCCAGGCACAAATGAAGTCAACAAATCCAGATTCAGAAATAAACCTGTTCTCTTATATAGATGCACAAAACAGTGTTTATATTCACAGTTCATCTGGATATAGAAGCAGCGCCTTCAGCAACACCAATACTGTGAACTATTACAATTATCAACCTGCTTGTGCTGCAAGCTAACAGCACTAATATGACTATACCACCCTAGAAGGTAAATAAAGTAACTAAATGGGTTACCTTTCAGTTTTTTAAAAGTATTTAAACATTTAAAGGATGAATTAGAGCAAACATGTTGAACTAATTTTCATTTTTGAACGTTCTTAAAGGGCCGGTTGTGCCAGAATGTATTGATAAAACCCATTAAAAATATCAATAAATAGCTGTTTGTTACAGTATTCAATACGTTTTTCTTAAAACTAAAAAATAATGATCATCTTTTCACACTGGTCAGTTAATGTAGGATTTCTTGAGATTAAAATCAGATTTTGTGGAGCTGATTTTGAAATGTTTGTAAGGAATTTTTATATTTGTGCTAATGTCTGATGTTAAATGTTGTATTTATCGCTGAGGCAGCAATCATTTAAATCCAATGTTTTTGTTCAATTCTGAGAAAAAGAAAAATTGCAGTAAAATCTGAAAAAATTTAGAGATTTGTTGATTTTTCAGAAATATTGTGGATTTGTGAAAAACGGGGGGATTTATTGATTTAATCTAGAATCTGGAGGGTCACATAAAAAGCTACAGCGAGCCAGATTTGGCCCCCGGGCCTCAAGTTTGATACATATGGATTAGAGTCACTAGTTGTGCTACAGTGCTAATGTTAGCTTGTTCATAAACAAGAACACAAATTGAAGGTTTGGTTGTAGATTCATATGTATTTTCTGTCTTTGTCAGATTTTTTTTATTATGTTTCCAATGAAGTCTCTCTCTTTAAGAACGCTTCTGCCAACAAAACTTTTCCATCTGGAAAATAGCTAGTCGCACTACAGTTATTTAATAACATCTGTTATTAAAAATTGAACAGAAATAAATAACAGTTCTGGCTGCGTCCAAATCTTTCAAAGCTGCATTTGAAGGCATCACAGCAATAAAACGAAGGCTAATTTAAGTGCTCTATAACAGCACCTCAGCTAACAAAATTGTTGCTAGCATTTTGCTAATAGTTGTTTTGCAGGACAACTACTAGCGTCTACATATAGAGAAATAAGTGTAACTTGTTTTTTAAATACTTTAAATTATCCTCCTCTATGCTACAGCTAACACTTTCATCAGTATTGCTAATCAAAGACTCGTCTTCAATTAGCATAGATTCAGTTTTAGAACATATTGTTTTTGTGCTGCAGCTTACAAAAGTCTCTCTGCTTCCAAAATAAATATATTTTGCTCCTGCTTGGGTAAATGAGACAGCACTGAACCATTACTTTCTAAGCCAGTTGTTCCCAGTGCTGGTCCTCAGGGCCTGCTGCACTGCATGCTTTAGATGAGCCTCTGCTCCAGCACACCTGATTCAAATGATTAAATTACTTCAGCAGCCGACAAGAAGCTTGTTAATTACCCATTCATTTACGTCAGATGTGAGGCAATAGAGGAACACATAAAATTAAGAACTGGGGCTCTGAGGACCAGAATTGAGAATTGATTTCATCCCTTCCTTGCAACTGTGTGATTTCAGTTTTTCTTATAACAATGAGTTCAATTCCGACATATTGTTATGGATCTCTGAATGTTATTGTTTACATCTGGACATTTTGCACAACACTGTTTGTAAAAAGACTTTTCTGCGCTGTGGCAGTAGAACCATTCAGTTAACAGAATTAAACCTGGAGGTGTAGGTTTTATTAATTTAGTGCAGTGCGCCGCAGCAAAGGGAAAACTAACACAGAAAAACCGCTGAACCATTCAAAACCACTTTTTTTCCCTCGCTCTCTGTGTCGGCTACGCTACACGCAGACTCGTTGCCATAGCAACTGCCACTTTATGTTTAAGTATTCAACACCAAAAAAACCACTCAAACATCTCCCACACAAAGAACATTCAGTCCATTACAATTTTATGTTTTTAAATTTGATGTTCATTTTGCGATCGCTATGGTAGATTATTAGCTACTGCTGCTATCAGCTAAGCTAACACTGCGGCAGTAGATTAACTAATTTAAACACTTGCTCTGCTGATGATCTGCCTAAGTTGGTGTACAGGTCACCCTTTTTGTTAGTTTTTAACTGAACCAAACACACAAAACTCCACAGCAAATCTTCATGTAAGGTTATCATAGTCAAGTTAGCATAACTTCCCTCAGCCTCGTTTTTTTTTTCCTGAATTAAAACTTTTTCCTGACCTTGTCATCTAGTTATTGTAGTGACAATTAGTAGCAGAGCACTGCGTCATTTTTTCTATTCTATTTCAGCCGTACATTTAAGATTTATCGTGTTATATTACAACTTAACAGCTAAAACCAATGCTAGTCATTGTTAGCCAGCAGTTTTCTGCTCTCCAGCTCGCTGCAGTGAGTCTATATCGCTCTCTCCTTGGTTTCATTTTTATTTGAGACCAAAACATACTTTAATCTTTTGACTCCTCAGATAATCTCTGAGGGATAAACAGCAAATGTCAATGTCCCAACATATCAAAAAACCAAATTGTACCAAGCGAAAACCTAGCAAAGCAATTAAAACAATTAGATTATGATGTACTACACAACAACAAAGTAGAACATAACTCTGCAGGCATGACAGACTCAATAGCTCTTAGCACACAATCCCGATTGCATTCACTTTTTATCTAATTTATAGCTTGGCAAGCACAGTCGACCTCACTAAACCATTTGTAATCAATTTGACTAATGGAGTAATCTATTAGTCTGAAGCGGTGAACATTCGTTGAGTAAAACAGTCCAGAAACGGCCGTTTTCAGCGAGTGAAAACAGATCTGTCGCCTTGTAATCATCACCTGCCACACTATGCGTCAAATTTATTTCAGTGCAGTTTGAAAAAAAAAAATAAAAAATGTTTGTGGCGTCTTTTCATCCTTAGACAAGCAATTAGAAAGCAAGATTGTGTAAACAAGCTGCTCCTTAGTGATTTCCAGCAAAGCATTTCGCTTAATGTTAGTGTCGGAATGACAGCTCACCTTCATATGAATGTGCCGGGTTTTTTTTCTCCCGTTGTATTTCATTTCACTTTAGCATACGCCATTTTGTGAAGCCTCTGTAGGGAAATAAAAGTCTGTTGTTGTATGAGGTTATATTTTTAAACGGATTAAATAATCGGGTCCCTTCTGTTTGCCGCCTGAGGTTTCTGATAAATGTGGAAGATGGAACAAATCAGCAGGTTATGGAGATGGAGAGGATGTGTCACGTCATGCAGGTGTTGATGCTGAAACGAACAGCTGCTGACAGCCCTCATCTTCCCGAATGGGGCCCAATCATCACAAGAGCGGCGAGTCACAGAGATCAGGAGAGCTCCTCCAGCTGGGGACAAATAGCAGAAATACAGAAATCTGAATGCCGAAATGTCTGCGGGCTCCTTGTTCACATCTGGAAATTTTGCGCAAGCGCACAACGTTGGAGGGTAAAAAAAGACGATTCTCTCACGTGCGCAAATCGCGATTCAGTGAACTGAATGAAATCTGGAGATGAAGGTACTATTAATTTAGAGCATCAAAGGGAAAAAATAAAGCAGAAAACCTGTTAAATAATAACTCAAAACCACTCGCTTTCCGTCGGCTACGCTACAAGTAGATTCGTTGCCATAGCAACTGACAACAACGCCAAAAACCAAACATTTCAAAAACAAAGAAGAGAACAGTCGGTTCTTTTACAGTTTTATGTTTATAGGATTTATATTTAATATTTAATGATTATTAGTAAATGATAACTGTGGTAGATTAACTTCCTACTTCTCTCTCTCTCTATTTTTTCTGAATTTCCTGACCTTATCATCTAGTTGTCATAGTGTAGTAAAACACTGCATCCTTTCTTCTTTTAAATAACAGGCGTACATTTAAGATTTAGCAGGTTAACTTAACAGCTAAAACCAATGCTAGTCTTTGATAGCCAGCAACTTTTTGTCCTCCAGCAGAGATGTGGGCGGGATCTTGTGTATGTTACGTCACACAAGATGATTTTTGGCCTTGTTGTGGTGGGAGGGAAAAGGCAGTTAACATTAAATCAGATGTGAGAGCTAGACAAAGAAAAAAGGCAATCATTTTTGTTTTGTTTGGCTTCTTTTGTTTACAACAAAAGTTCAAAACATCTTACATTACAGTCTGTGGTAAGGTGTGGTTAAAAACATTACTTTAAAGCATTGAAGAGAGGGTAAATTTCCAATTAAGGCGCCTTCTTCGAAGCCTTTGCTAGAAATCTAGACATTGTCACTCTCCTAAAATAACGGCCTAAAATATCTTTGTTTTGGCAAAAAATGACTTGGGCCATTATTTTAGGAAGGTAACAATATGGATATGACATAAGGGGCCAAGAACTGATCCCAGTGGAACTCCAAACTTAATATTATGTAATTTTGTATAATTCCCATTTAACACATTTTCCTACATAGCAAAAACACAATCTTACCAAGTAAATTTTGTCTAGGTTATAGTGAACTTGAAATAAGACAAGATCCCCAGATATATGGTCATGAGCTTTGGGTCATGACCGAAAGAACGAGATCACGGGTACAAGCGGCTGAAATGAGTTTCCTCCACAGGGTGGCTGGGCTCTCTCTTAGAGATAGGGTGAGAAGCTCGGTCATCCGGGAGGGACTCAGAGTAGAGCCGCTGCTCCTCCACATCAAGAGGAGCCAGTTGAGGCTCAGGCATCTGGTCAGGATGCCTCCTGGACGCCTCCTGGTGAGGTGTTCTGGGCACGTCCCACCGGGAGGAGGCCTCGGGGAAGACCCAGGACACGCTGGAGGGACTATGTCTCTCGGCTGGCCTGGGAACGCCTTGGGATTCCCCCAGAGGAGCTGGAAGAAGTGGCTGGGGAGAGGGAAGTCTGGGCCTCCCTTCTGAAGCTGCTGCCCCCGCGACCCGACCCCGGATAAGCGGAAGAAAATGGATGGATGGATGGATGGATGGATGGATGGATGGATGGATGGATGGATGGATGGATGGATGGATGGATGGATGGATGGATGGATGGATGGATGGATGGATGGATGGATGGATGGATGGATGGAAATAAGACAAAACTGACTTACAATTAACTTTTCGGTAAGATATCGGAGCTTGATTTAAGTGAATAAAAAGTTCTTGATCTATTGGTAGAATGTTCCACTGCTCCGTTACCTAGCAACCCCAGCTAAGTCCAGCCCGTCACCTAGCAACCCAGTTCTAGTTCCACTGGCAGATTATATTAAATAAATATTTACTAAAAACAAGCTCCTAAATTTCCCCAAAAGCTTAATTATGAGTTAGTTTTGTCTTATTTCAAGTGTACTAAGACAAACTAGACAAAAATATTTGGTTAGATTTTATGTTTTTGCAGTATAAAAAGAAGATTTGATTAAGAAAACGTAATCTGCTAGATATTAGCATAGTTTCTAGTACTTAATTTGAAGATTTTCCTTAATTTTCTATCATACAAACCAACATAAGTAGTTAATTGTGTGTAAGCATGAAAAGAGGTTTCTCTTCATGATGTTCAACTTCAGGTAAACCAGACTAGATCTTGTTGAAACAATCAAAATTTTAATAGCCCCGTAATTCAATCAGCCTCTCTTTACCATCAAAACAAAGTTTAGTCTTTATTATTTTATAATCGGAGCTCGAACTTGCAGCCAGTCTCTGGAGTTGCTCTCATATGTCACTGTCTATAATTAAATAGACACATCTGGCAGATTCATTGCTGTAATTACTGAGGAAGTATGAAATTGCCCACTCAACCCACTGTTAGTGCACATAGGTATTTATGAGCAATTTGTTTAGTTTTACTTGTTTTTCCTGTCAAAGTAGTGGTCCATTTTAGAAGCTAATTTAAAATGTATGATGTGCAAATTGTAGGCCAACAATTCCCCTCAACCGCAAGAGCGCCAGTGATTTCTGGGAGAACAAATGTTTTAAGTTATGAGTTATTATTGATAGTGTGTTTAGGCAAAAGCTGATGGTCGTGTTTGAGAGGAAAAAGAAACTTTTCACATTTCTGACGACCTGAAGGACGTAAAGGAGTCTCAGAGTAATTCAAAAAGAGTCATTTCAGTGACTAGAGTCTTTAAGCAGTCGACGCTCAAAACATTGGCTAAAATGCTCAGACTTGGCCAGCTACACAAGTTTTGAATTTTCTTAAGTCTCCAAAAAAAAAACAACACATCCAGCGGGTTGCTGCTACTGTTGATTCAGAAGAAGGATAAACAAATGAAACTTTCATTCAAGGTTTGTCAGGAGGAAATCGTTCCCTTTTCGGAAAAGATAAAGTCGTTTTTCCAGACATTTATTGGTGTTTTAAGTTCTGTTACCCTGCTGTTGGCAGTTGGTGGCTACCATAGCAACCGGTAGCTGACAGCTCCTCCCCCTTTTTTCTGTTGCCGTCGGTAACTGTGGCACAAATCAGGATCAGCTCTGTGTTTTCTTTACAATTATTATATTTTAACACATATTTTGGACAAATTTGATCACATACAGTGAGGAAAAAAAATTATAAATGCTGCTAACTGCTGTTAAATTCTGTTAGTTGCTGCAAACTGTTGCTAACCGCTTGCCAACTTCTGCTAACCGTTGCTAACTACTGTTAACTGCCGCTAAAGAGGAAAGACGAAAATGGATGGATGGGTGGATGAACTGCTGCTAACTGCTACTAACTCCTGCTAACCATTGTTAACCACTGCTAACTGCTGCTATCTGGTACTAAATGCTCACTGGCAGCTGTTGCTCTGTAGTTTCTCTATGGTTATTTATTATATTTTAGTTAATGATTAGGGACAGAAGCTGCTGGACTGATGTTAGTCACCAACTTGATTTCCTCTTTTGTTAGAATAAATACAATGAACCTGAATGTTTTTGTCATGACATCGACCTACTGGAACTGAGACAAATATAGAAAAGTTACAGCTGTTGCAGTAATCAATGTGACTAAAGACAAACAAATTAATGAGTTTCTCTAGAGCTTGCTGGGGCATTCGTCCTTTAATCCTAGAAATGTTCTTCGGCTGATAGAAGGCTGACTTTGCAACTGTCTTTATGTGACTCTGAAGGTTCAGGTCAGATATCAGAACCATCTTGCAGCTGAACATGAGACTGAAGATGAGTTTTTCTGCAGTTATGTAACTTTTTCCTCTAAGCGAAAGGCAGAGTGAAGACCGCCACCAATAACTGGAAGAAATAAAAACGAGCAATGCAAAAAGACGAGTGTTTTCCCAAACCGAAACAATGTTTAAGTCAAACAAAGTCGCCATTAATCAACAAAGTGTTTTACAATCCAAACAGTCGCTGCGAAAAGTTCTGCTGCCTTTGTGTGACGTGTGGATTGTCGAGGACGAAGTCGAAGCAGCCATTTTAATAAGGTCATCAATTCTGGTTGAACACAGAAACGCTTACTGCAAGGATATTACCCCCGGGACGACTGGAACACGGATGTTTGGGTTTTCTTCCCCCCGTAAAGTCCGCCTCTTGGGCAAACGTGTAATTAAAGCGAAATGGGGGTTAAGAGAGATTCTGCTGTTCTCTACAGTCGGTATACAGAGGGGAAAATCCTCATCTCCCCTGATAATATTATTCCACAGTCTGCTGGGAGACAATCGGCGAGGTAATTAACTCCACCGGCATGTTGTGGATTCTCTCAGACTAAACACTGGATGTGCAGATTGAAGGCAGAAAATGTCTCTCTTCAAACGATCCACCTCCACACATATTTCTATTTTAATTTCGACAATAATCACACTTATTTTACACCTGGTTGGAGATAATACTTGCAGGTATCCTCAGCTACAAGCACTAATTGCTATATTTATGAGCTCTTTCAAGCAAAAAATAATACCTGGGAAAGTGAATTGGTGCGTGAGGAAAGGAAAACAAAAATAATCATCAGTCTGCAAGGTTGAAATAAAAATGAAAAGGTCGCCTTTTTTTCGCTTTTCTCCACATCTTTTATTTATTTTAAAAGCTTTTGTTTCAGCTGATTTGGATGATTAAATAAACTTTCTTTGCTTGCAGTCTAATCAAAAATGTTAACTCATCAAAGCTGTCTTTTTTTTAAATAAAGAACATAATCAGCTTTTAATTGCTCTCATGTTAGGCCTTGAGGTAAAGCAATGGGTGAGCGCTCACAGCTTCCATCTTTAATTGGACTTGGAGTTTTGGATAATTAACGAAATTTACATTTTAGGGAGAAAATCTGGATAAAATATGTCTTGTTGAAAAAAATGCAGACAACCCAGAATTATTCAAGAAAACCTCATCTATTGTCTGTGCCTGTTTGTCCTTGCAGCATGGGGGACACACTGGACACACACACACACACACACACACACACACACACACACACTGGAGACACACACACACAGTCCTACCTAAGGACAAATTAGAAAAACCAATTAACCTAACAGTCACGTTGGAGGAACTCTATGGCTGAAGGTAGATAAAAGATTTTCTTTATGTTTCATCTGGTGTTCAGTTAATAAAAAGGTGGATGTAGTGAGTTTAGTTTAGTTTAGTTACTATATTGATTAAGAAATGTAAATCAGCTTAATTGAACTATAAAACAGGGCCGGTCCAAACCTTTTTGGGGCCTGTTGGGAATGGAAATCCCGATCGATGAATCATAATTTGTATTGACACACGGAGCATAAAATCAGCCAAGAAAAGCATTCAGACTTTACTTATTTTATTCACTTTCAGCGCTGAAAGGAGAAACTTTTACCATTACATCCGAGAAGAGTTTCTAAAAAAGTCTGTAGCGTCTCAGGAGAAAGAGGAGGGCAGCTGATTATATGGACTGAAGACACTCCCTGAAATCACACCATGTCTCTGTGGCCTGGGAAAACGTTTCTTTTTCGTGAGAAATGGACCTTGGTGTCTCACAGAATCAAACATGTAACTTTTTACTATGGGCCTTTGTCTAACAGCGTGTGACTCTTTCTCGACCTGGTAAAGCGTCTCAACAGGCCTTAAGTAGATTTTCATTGGGGCCCAAAAAACCAACATGTCACTCCACAGTGACAAACCTACTAGCATTAGTGTTGTAATATATCAAAAATAGCAAACAAAAACTAAAACAAAAAAAAAGATTTTGAAATGTAGAGTGTGCCATATTATTTTCAATCATTTTAATTTAATTTAAATTCCTTTTGGGATAAATAAAGGACTTTTAAAAAGAATTTCTGAAAGTAACTTCAGTTGATAAACACTGGATTTATAGTAAACAAGTTTTTGTTGTATTTGTGTAACAATAAAATAGCAGACATCGTTTTCCATGTGTAATAACATTTAGTGCTTTTGGATCCTAAGCAGATGCTTAACTTGCAGTGCCTTGGGCCGGCCCTGCTTCAGAACATAGATTAACAGGTCATATTTATACACCAAACTGCTGCTATTTGGATATTTTTCCTTCTTTTGATCATTCTACATTTCTCTGTGCATGAAAGGTCCAACAGCTCAGCCGTTTCTGATGTTTCCAGATGAACCAAATAAGCACCAATAAAACATGGCAACATTTCAAACTCCCTTAAATCTCCCTTTTTATTCATTTCGAACCTCACTTTGAACTCCAGCAAGCGTCCATGTGATTGGTTTAGTCACTATTTCTGTTAGCAAGTCCATGAACAGGCGTAACACTGCAAAAACACAGAATATTACCAAGTATTTTAGACCAGTTTCTAGTGGAAATATTTTAGTAGACTTGAAATAAAACATGACTAACTTTTCAGCAAGAAATATGAGCTTGTTTTAATAATAATCCCTTAATATTTGTTAAATTTAATTGGCAGATTATTTCACGTTTTTCATGAGGAAAAACATGAAATAATCTGCCAATGGAACTTGAATTTGGTTGCTAGGCGACGGCGTGGGCTTGGCTGAGGTTGCTAGGCAACATCTACCAATGGAACTAGAACTTTTCATCAATATTAAGGAATTACTTACTTAAAAAACAAGCCTCCGTCTTGCTGAAAAGTAAATTGTCTTATTTCAAGAGAACAAAGATGTTTGCAGTAGAAACTGGACAAAATACTTGTTAATATTTTGTGCTTTTGCAGTGAAACTAACAAACTTTGCATCTTTTTGCATCAGTGATGTTGATTCTTTATGCTTTCTTAACATAAATGAAAAGACTCTTCAAAAATCCAGGACCTAAACTCTTCTCTGGAAGTGGAAACATACAGGAAGCAAAAATAAGTCAAAGTTCATTTGAAACAAATAACGTCCTGCTAACTAAAGGAAGTAGCTTTTAAAATAAAGGAGCCTAAAGCTAATCAGACGCTGTGAGCTGGAAGTAAGTTAGAGTTAATTAAAGCAGGGGATTTTAACACTTTGTCAAAGTAACATGAAAGTCTTTACCTACAGCTTTTGTTTCACACCTGCAGCTTCTCAGCAGAAGGCGGTTATCACAGCGAATGCAGAACTGCTGGAACAAAAGGAAATAATAAAGCACAATCTGATTTACTGTATTTAAAATAAAAGGGAGAACACATCCCTTCATGTCAGTCAGCTTTAGAAGACAAACCCCCCCCCCAGAAAAAAATTATGTTACAGCTATATTTAAAAACAAATAACATAATTTGATTAAAAAACAGAAGCTCACACCGAGTCCTCCAGATTAAAATGACTATTAGTTGCCTGGGTACAAGTAAAAGGTACAAAGAAAAGAGGAATAATTTTGTCTGTTTCTGCAGCAGACAACCATGAAATAAATCAGTTTCATAACTGGTATATTTTTTACCTTTTTGTTTTCCAAAAGCATTTTTTTCTCTCTTATTTTAAAATGAATGTCCAGATTTCTAAGCGATGCACAGAAAATGTGGGTTAAAACTTCATTTGAAGGCCGACATGAAGGAGTCTTTATGACTGATGTCACAAAGTGTCATTCAGTAAATAATGAAAACGTTTGTGTGAAATTGCGCAAAAGTCTTACTTTTAATGTAAAGTTGCATAATCTTTAATCCCAAATCAGATTTAAATTGTAATTTTTAATCCGGGTCACATTAAAAGTGTCATTTTTAATCCCAAAGTCAGATTTACAGTGCGACTTTTAAACCAAAGTTGCATTAAAAGTTATGACACTTTTAATGCAAAGTACATAAAAGTGTCATTTACCAGATGAAACACGATGCAAACAGCCATAAACATCCATGAAGACTCCTTCATGTTTATGTCGGCCTCATCAACACGCCTTCACATGAAGCCTTGATCAGAGAAAAGGAGCAAAATAAACAGATGTAAAGTCGACTTTAGATTTTAGGAGCGTAGAAAATCCAGCCAGGTGAGAGACGTCCAGAGTGACAATCCTCCAACGTTTGGATGGATCCGTTGAATGGCTCGTTAACGGGATTCTGCAGAGCTGAATGAGCGCTGATGAGGGATTCGGCCGTTAGACGGAGGAACGATGCGTCCAAAACGGACAGCAGCTCTCAGGACCGGACATTTTACATCTCACCGAATCACCGCTTCAGCTGGCAAAACTAAAACATTTAAACACTAAAAATAAAACTGAACCAAACTAAATGTCAGCCGTTTTTAGTAAAGGATAACCAAAGTATCCCTGTTTGCTGAATTCTTGAATCTTTTAAAGGAGTATTTTTTATGTAAAATCAACTTTGTTGAGCTTTGTGTCATGTTGTTTGGCTTGAATCTCCATGGCAACCGCTCACACACAAACCAACGCCTGTTTCCACAAAACAGCAACAGTGACCACATGAAAACGGGTGTAAACGGCATAATGAGGAGCACTGCTGGAACGAACAGGAGCTTCTTAAAGAGACAGAGCCCAATTTCAAGGTGTTAAACTTCATTTGTGTTTTTTATGACAACTGAAGGTAACGGTTAAAAAAAATAAAATAAAAGTTGGTGCTATGTGTGTGGAAAACACACAACATATGAGAAAAACACTATTTTGGTGTAATTTAATAAAAACAAAACAGCAAATTGGGAAAAAAAATGTTTGGATCCAACATTTCCGGACAAACATTTTAAATGTTAGCTGCTACGAAACAAACAGCCTCCATCCAGTTGGTGAAGTTTAGGCATCACTAATCTCCATCTTTCAATTAAAACGTCGGAGAAAACCTGCACCATATGGCTGCTCTTTACAGTTTTCCATGTGATATTTTCTTTCACAGGATCTTAATTAGTTTGATGCTTCATGGCATTTGAAAGTCATTCATTCTGCGTCCAGCCGACGTTTCGCGCTAAATCCCCAAAACAATCTTGTTTACTTCGTTCTGCACCAATCAGTCGGGTACTTTTTATTTTTTATTTCTCTCATTCGGCCTCGGCTGTCAAGGAAAATGGTTTTAGAAAGATTATGTTGGTTTTAGATTTTATTTCTGTGGTGACTAATCCTCACAGAAACAACCATAAAGAGAGAAAGCTACAAAAACATTGATTGGGACTAAATGTGGCCTTTATGAGCGAGTTTCACTTATTGAATGGATTTCCCACAATGCTTTGCAGCTCTGAGTTAATTATTGGTGAGAACAAGTAAAACATGTGATACTTGATTTCCTCCATTACATAACTATAAAATAAAACAAAAACTGAATCATGTAGTCATTATTTTTTATATTTCTGCATGTAAACGTGGCGAAAAACAAAAAAGTAGTTTATTTGATTTGACAGATTTCTAACTAGTTTTAAATAAATTCAATGTAATTTCATTTAAAGTCTGTTGCATTTCATACAGTAAACATGATTAAAACTGTTCATTTCTAAACTATTTTACTGTTAGACAATAATTCTCATAACTGTTTGCAAATTCTTGTTTCAAACATTTAAACTGGGGTTGTTGTGATCATTTTTAAGTGTTTAAATTAGCATTTTCAGATTTTTTTTTTTACTATTTGATACATTTTAATCCAATTCTCTTGGTTGTTTTGTGTATAAAATACCACCTGACCACGTCTCTTGCTTCTCCTTAAAAGAAATAAACATGTTTTCACTTTGAAGCAACCTTTTTTAAAGTGTTGATTAAATTAAAACTCTTAAACTGTCTTTGTGTTAATCAAAGATTCAGGTGGCTCACAAATTGTTTAGCCTTTTTCGGCCATTTTGACGACTCACTCCTGATTATTAGGCGACTAAAAGCCTAAAATGATCGCTAACAAAAGAGCACAAAGTCGCTGAAGTGAACATGACGATCCGTGCCACACTGAACTGCATCATCATCATCTCCTCCTCTTCCTCACCGTCTGAATGGCTAAAAATGACCGAGTGCCTGCTGCAGCACAGGTAATAGTATCCAATTTGAATTTTTCTTTCTGTTCCCTTAAAAGGTCAGCATTGTCATGAATGCTTGCAGTGACGAATTTTATTAAAGGGACGCTCAGCAGGCACAACAACAAACGACAGTTAAAAAGATTTGCAGGAACTTTTGTTTTTGGCAAAAACTCACTTCACAAAGATTTATTGTAGCATTACAGCATTAAAAATGCTAACCTTAGCACAATTTAATTGTCCTTAACTTTAGTATTAGCATGTTTATGTTAGTGTTAGCACAATACTAAAGCTAACATTAGTATTGTTAACTACTAACAATACTAATTAGTATTGCTAGTACTAATTAGTATTAACAGTTAGTACTAACTATTTGCTAAGGATAATATCCTTAGGATATTATTGCTTATAGCAATAAGCAGGATATTGCTTAGGCTAATATCCTGCTTATATTAGCCTAAGCACTAAAACATTAGATTTATGTTTTCTTTAGCACAACTGTATTGTCCTTAACTTTAGTATTAGCATGTTTATGTTAGCTTTCGGACAATACTAGCATTAGCATGCTAAACATCTCTTTAGCATGATTAAATTCTGATTTGTTTTTGCTCAAATTTGTGTATTTATTTGACTGTTTGTTCATAAATACTAATTAAATACAAACACAATCAGACTTTTGTGTAAACAAAACATGAAGGAAGCTAATAAAAAGAAAGCTAAGCTAACAGTTTGTGTAGTCAGAGCTAAACGTGGCTGGATTGTGATGTGATGCAAATCAACAGACTTCTGTTTTTAAAATATTCTAAGGATGTTCTTCTGTTTTTGTTTGAACTTACATGAAATGAAGCTCGTGACAATTTCAAAATATAAAAACATACTTTAATTTTTAACAAACATAAAGCAACTTTGATTTAAAAGCATAAAAGTCGGCTCAGATCTCCAACCTATAACGTGGCAGCCATTGTTTCATACTTTAAAGCCATTTATTTACAACAAATTTATGTGTCTTTTCTACCAAATTAAAATGATGAATTTACAGTTATAAATTCCTTTTGAGGTTTTTCTTATCCAGAACTTTTAGAAAATGACAATATATTCCCTGAAAATAAAACCTGTAACCTTCAATCAGCTCAATATCTCTCTTTCTAAAAAGAAACAGTTATAAATTTAACATCTCTTGCAAAAAAATACATCTTTATTCTATATTTCTTTTCAATGTATTAGATGTCATGAAAACCTAACAGAAGGAAATAAAAATGGATAAAAAGCATAATTAATCCTCTGTGTAAAGGATTACGCCTCTCACACGTCTAAACCTTATAATTACAATAAAAGCTTGATTTTTTAAAAACACTGCAATATTCTTGATTAATTACATTTTTAAAAACTTGATTCTTGCCTCTGCAGATGAATCAGAAACTCATGAGGATTCATGTATAGTTAACTAGTTTTTGGCCTTGATTTATCCTTTTATTAAAAAAATATTCACATCTTTTAATATATCAACAATAAATCACAGGCGATAAAACCAAACAACGGTTGGACGGATGGAAACCCCGGTGAGTTGATTAAAATTAATTAGAGAGAAAAGAAAAAACTTCTATTTAACAAGTTTTATGAAATCATTCAAACCAAAACCTGAAAACAGGTAAAATTATTCTGATTTATTCCTGGATGATGCATCCAGCTCATACCGCCATACAGAGCCCATGAATACTTTAAACCTCCTGTAAAACGCTTATACCTGCTGTTTAATAGTTCAAACACCAAATATGCTTAATGTGCTTTAATATGCTCAGTGGAAACTGTTTTAGCACTGCTGCTACTTCCTTTTCTAAGCCAGTTATTGGCAAAGAAAATAAATGCCCCTCCCTGATTGGCTGGCTTGTAAATGCTACAGTAGCACTGGGACTCGACTGCAGTGTCAAATATTTCTGAAATTTTCCCTGAATAATTTAGAGTTGCATTACAGAGAAGCTAACACCAATTAGTGTGTAATGTTATAGATGTGAAGTTTGTCAAAATGTGTTTATTTAGACTTTGAATTAATTTTGTTTAGTAAGTTCAGTAAAGTGGCTGCACAGTGGCGCAGTTGGTAGAGCTGTCGCCTTGCAGCAAGAAGGTTCTGGGTTCGATTCCCAGTCTGCATGGAGTCTCCATGTTCTTCCTGTGCATGGTGGGTTTCCTCTGGGTACTCTGGTTTCCTCCCACAGTCCAAAAACATGACTGTCAGGTTAATTGGTCTCTCCAAATTGCCCCTAGGTGTGAGTGTGTGTGTGCATGGTTGTTTGTCCTGTGTGTCTCTGTGTTGCCCTGTGACAGACTGGTGACCTGTCCAGGGTGACCCCGCCTCTCGCCCGGTACGCTAGCTGGAGATGGGCACCAGCACCTCCTGACCCCACTGAGGGACAAGGGTGCAAGAAAATGGATGGATGGATGGAAGTTCAGTAAAGTCCAGTTTGCACTGCAGGGTCCGGTCCGGCTCAGTTTGACCCGGTCCCATTGGTGCTATGGTCCTGGTCGTTTCGCATTGAGCTGGACTCGCAGCCAGCTGAACTACCGCTTCGGCATCGGCAGGCGGGATTTCCCGGCCCAAATGCTGAAGTCCCCTCGTTCACAGCCTAAACAGCTTCTGATTGGTTCATTTGGAGAAATGTTATTTACATTTACCATTAAAATCTTTGGCTGAAGAGGCGATTGTAATCCCAGTTTAGGGTAAGAATAGATTATGACGGCAATTTACTGATGCAGCATATTGAAATGACAGCCATCGAGAAAGTCTAGCGCTCCTCTGACCCAGAGATCTGGTCTTTGCCAATGAACCAATCAGCAGCTAACTCCAAACCGACCCGATCTGGCCGGTCCGATTGGAACCGCAGCTCTCGGGTTCCAGGGAGCCGGGTGGTACCGGCTGGAAGTGCAAATGTAAAAATGATCGGGTCTGCTGGGTCAACCCGGGTCTGGCTGTGCAAATGGGACTTAAGTTACTTTCTTCAGACAATTATTGGTGTTTTAAATTCTGTTACGTGGCTCTTGGCAGCTGGCAGGTGGTTACCATAGCAACCAGTAACTGACAGTTCTGCCTCCCTTTTCCTGTTGCCGTTGGTAACTGTTATACGTTTTAGGATCAGCTCTGCGTTTTCTTTCAAGGTCTTATATTTTAACACATTTTTTAGACAAATGTAGTATTATACAGTGTTTCATGAGTAATTTTGCTGTGTTTTGTTTATATTTTTAACAGTTAATAATGTGTATTTTAGCCATGTTTAATTTTACACATGCTAATTGCTGCTAACAGCTGCTAGCTGCTGCTAGCTGCTACTAGCTGCTTATTGGGAGCAATTGCCATGTAGTTTGTTTAATGTTATTGTACACATGGGTTCAATATACAAAATAAGACAAGATTTTAGCTATAAAAAAAAACATTCGTGGTAGCGTATTCCACATTTTTGTGGAGTATTGATAAAGTTTTGCATATATTTGTACCGGAAACGCAGCTACTGCCTTTTGTTATTTATATTCTCCCATATTTAAGAACAAGAAATTACATTTTAATGATCTATTCCTTCTCCCTAGTGAGCAAATCAATACTAGCTGGGAAAAAAAACAAAGTATTTCTTTTGTTTCAGTGCGTTTTGCTGAATCTCACAGCATGAGAGTTTGTCTAAATCATACTTGATGATTCATCCACAGTTAGCAAAATAAACAAAGTGATTTGTGATCTTTGTGGTAAATGCTAAGCATAATTAGATAAAATGTGAATTTCTGTGCTAAAAAAGACCAAACCTGCCAAAAAAAGCTCTCGTCTTTTATCCACTCTTGGAATCAAATTAAATAAAAAAAGAATGAGGTTGATCACAGAAGAGCTCACTTTCTCCAGCGTGAGCTTTTGTCACCCGGTGCGTCAGGTGAGATGAGGCGAGCGGCGGCTCTGTCAGAACAGCACGGCGTCTGGTTCTGGCTCAGCAGAGCGCCTGCTTTGATGCCCCGGCAGCGACGCAAACGCAGGGGAACGTTTCTGTGCTTTCTCGCAGCGCGGCATGCTGGGACGGCTCCGGTTGGCAGCGGGTTTCTGTGGAGGGAGAACGCCTGCAGGTACAAAAGGAAAAGAAGTTTGTGAAATTACAAGCTGTGAATTTTTATTTTATTTTTCTTACCTCTGCTGGTGTTTGATGTATAAATTTCATCTCCTTGATGGTGAACATCCATGTGTGAGAAACAGTCACAGTTTAAGGGCTGGATATTAAAAACGGACTTATCCAAGAGAGACCTGACCTTTTCTCTAAATTTGTTCAAGGATATACATTTACAAATGTCACGCCGGCAGAAGAAAGTTTTGTAGAAATTAGTTTTTCAAATGTTGGCTTCCATCACAATCCAAAGCTACTTCAATAAGACAAACGGTGAAAGTTAACGAACATATTAGAGCCATTCTTTTTTATTGGTTAAGAATATTACTTTTGTTACAGTTGTGGTTTAAACAGGAATTTGTCCTTAAAGGGACAGAATTTCTATGTTTGTAATTGCATTTTCTTTACACTTTTAACCCTGATATGAAATTTTCCCCACGTCATGCGAGTCTTGGTGTTTTGCTTCATTTTTTAAACTTAATATCTTTCACATTTTTTGGTTGCCATTTGAAAATGTGTAAAAATTAAACATAGCAACAGGTAAAATAATTAAAATGTCATTCTCAAAACTACAATAGGTCAACAAATCCAAATACGTCACGTAAAATTTACTTTTTTGATATTTTTATCATTTTGGACTTATTTTTTGCAATATAATTTATATTCTTTTCCATACGCATGACCTGATCAATCAATCTAAATGTCAATATTTCATTCTGAATTTATTGTAGATATTTCAATAGAGGTGAGGCTTTAAATATAAAACTGCAAAAATTAGTAAAATTAAATAACAGCATGTGATCATGTAAATTTGCTGCATAATACAAAAATACAAAATAAGAAAGATTAATATTATAAAGTATACAGCTTAGGTGACAATAGTGAAATAGAGCTACTATGTAGATAAGTATCAAAATCTACTAACTAATCTGTTAAGCACATAATTTGTGCAATTTTAACAAGTAATTTTGCTTTAAAACATTAATTTACAATCTAGAAAATTAAAATTCTCACCATCTTGTTCTCCAGGCCGTGAGCAGACGTCACCAGCATCCCATTCATAATTCTCATCTACCGAACACTGCCTCCTAGAGAGGAACAAAAACATCAGCCGCAGGCGCTAGTGTTAGCATGCTTTACTTTTTTACATTAGTTTTTGGTTGGGAATTAGTATTAGTGAACTCTTGATAGATTTAGCATGATAGCCCTAGTATTAGCTTGCTAACAATCGCTTCATTGGCATTAGTATGCTAGTGTTTACATTAGCATAATAAATTGGAAGACAATTCTTTAGCATGACTAAATGTGCATTGTATACCAATTATTCTGCGTATATTAGATTACAAAATATAACATTAGCATTATAAATGCTAACTTTAGCACAATTATCTTTAGTTTTAGCATTGGCATGTTTATGTTAGCTTTAGCATGGTCACTATTATAGGAGTGACTTATTTAATTGTAGTATTTAACATAATTTGTATATACTGCCATGCTAAAGCTGTTATATGCAGCAAAATTCATGGCAATTTTAGCTTTAGCATGATAAAATTGACATTTTGTTAGCGCTATCAAACCAACGCCAGGAGGCAAAATTTAACAAGCAAAGAAAAAAACATTTGTCTAAGCATGATGTATTGACTTTAGTACGTATTATTAGGTTGCCTATAATACGTCCTAAAGGCGCTTTAACATAATAGCTTTTGCATCAGCATGCTAAGCATACCATTTGCATGTAAAGCCTCTATGCACAACCTTTTCTGAATTATATTCTGAAGTGTGCTTTGTTCTATTCAGTTACCAGTTATTGACATTTCAGACATTTGATGAGTAATGGGCTCACATTGATAGTGACCATAGAGGATTATCTAAAATCCCTGACATCGTCTTCAACTAAATCAAAATTCAGTAAGTCGGTGTGACCCATCACCTTCGTTTTGGTTCTGTTTGTCCACCTTCCTTGTGCTCTGATCCCCCCGAGTGTCCTCTGCAGTCGCAGGTGAGTCTGTCAGCACTGGGGACAGTTGAGACAAGGGCAGATGCCCGTTAGCAGTCTCCATGCTGCCGCGGCCGCTGCTAGCGTAGCTGTTGTAGCTGCCACCGGAGTCTGCCACTTCCTCGTAGCCTCCCGAGTCCACCTCCAGTGCCTCCAAGTCGTTGCTGATGGGCGGTAAGTATGTGGAAACCTCCTTCAGGCTGACAATATAACCCGATTCCTTCATTGTGTCCTGATTGGGAGTTGGATGATTGGCAGTGTAAGCTGAGGGACTAGGTTGGCGGCAATGGGGCACATCAGGATTTGGACTGCGAGTTGGACCCGGAGCAGTTGAGAAATGTTGCTCAGTTTTGGTACTTTTATGAGACAATTCAACCGAACAGTCCTCTTGGCTGAGTGACTCTACCCATGCAGACGGTGTGAGAAAAGTACTCTTCTTCTGTTTCCTCAAGTCTAGACTCTGACTTCGCTGACTGCGGTCCAAGGTTTTGGAGCCTTGGGTCCTAGCTCTCCAGTGTTCTGGTCCTGAGGTTTGCTGACCGTGATGGGCCATGTCAAAGCTGCTGACAGAAGCATTCCTGCTGCAATTTAAGCTTGTGCTTCTTCTCATGTCTTCATGCCTGCTTCTCTGAGACAGCGAGCAGCCATGTTGAACATGAGAGGCAATCCTGTGGTGTAACATGGGCTTCACAGGTTGCAACGTGGGCAACTCATACTCCGGCTCGTCTACGCTCATCTCGACATACGACTCTTTGCCAACTGAACCAATTGGTTCACTGAGCATTTCGTCCAATCTTGTAGAGTCTCTTACTGTATCTGGAGTGTTTCTGTTGTTGTGAAACATTGTGCCATTACTGAGATTGTTTTCTTTTTGTGGACTGTGGAATGAGTCACTTGTTTGGGGGTCAAAGGATGAGAATCGTCTTGGACTATCGTAGCCTTGTGGTGGATCTACTCGACACCTCTGGTGAGGGAGAGTTGAGCTGTCAACAAAAGAGTGGCGGACTCCATTGGGTTTCTTGGTAAATAATTCAAGAAAATAGGGAGAAAAAGAAGGAATGGAAGGGGGAGATGTATTCAAATTATCTCTGATTGGATTCAAAGTTGAACTTGAGTCATAAGGATGGGCTTCCCAGTTGGTTGAGGACGATGTAAGGTATCTAGATCTCTCCTTACCACGATAAATGTTTGGCAAGGTCCTGCTTTTGTATTCCCACATAAGACTCTCAACACTTTCGTCCCCATTGCTTGTTTCTCTTTGCTCTGTCTTGACTTTCATGGAGTTTCTATCTAGTGTGTACAACCGAAGCTCCCTTTCCATTTCTTCCCTCTCCTGTGCCAGCCTCAGGCACCGACTAAGGTTCCCTTTCTCACGTTCATGTTCCATTTGGAGAACCAAACTGCTCGCTGTTGTTGAAGGCTGACCGATGCTGGCTCGGAGATGTGGGAGGACGGGAAATACTGGAGGCAGTCCAGTATTTCTGCTGAGACAAGGCATGGTGCAAAAACTGGTGTTTGAGTACAAGCTGTTCTGATCAGGCGAAACAATGTAGTTTTCCTGAAGTGGCGGGAGTTGACCCAAGCTGCGGATTTGACTTAAATCACCCTCCAGTTTAAACGGAGGAACGTCAACAGAAAGCACACGCGGCAGGTCTTTCTTGTCCTCCTTTTCCAAGTGGAGTGACACAGATCTTTTGGCTCTGGAAATTGTTCTGTTGTTAACACTCAATGTGTCATAGTCACCGACTGCAAACCGGCCATCCGGACCTCTAGAGATCAACTCAATGGAGGGAGAAATTAAAGAAGTTGTCTTGGTAAGGCGGCTTCTGCTGTAGGTTGGCTCTAGAGTCTTGCGCCGATGGTTATTCTCTGTGCTCAAAGTGGAGCAGTCCGTCTGAGAGGAGGAAGTGGTGAAAGACATTGTGGGGTAGTGGGAGCTGGCTGGGAGGAGGCTTTTCTTCAACAGACTGTCTGGACTACTGGAGCCTGAAGTCTTACTGTGAGAGTGAGGGGAAAGATGGGGAAGGGCAGAGGAGAGAGATTTGTAAGTGGAAGAAAAACTGACTGCATTTAAGCTCAGCCAGGAGCGTGGATAGATCATCACGAGGGAGATAAGATTAAACAGAAACCTGTTGGCATTTTCAGCACATTCAAAGGAAGGAAAAAGGGAAAGGTTACTGTCTAATATTGCAGTGGAGTGATAAAGGGGTACTCACATTGACGGGGAGCACTTATAGATGGCAGGAAGGGGTTCTGAAAGGGAGGGATGAGGTGTGAGATGGTGCATGACTTTCTGACCAGGAAGTGAAAACCAATCAACCCCATCAAGAGCCCATTAGAAGGATCCACGATTAGTTGTAACAGTAGACTTTATTTGAGAAATATATTAGTTGTAAGAATACAGTAATAATACTGTAGGTCATTTAGTTTTTAGAAATGTTAATAAAATATTGTCACAGGAACATGTTGTTCAGGCTGAAATGCATGATGTCTCTCTGCCTGGCTGGGTCCAGCCAAAACAGCATGAGTAATGTCTTTTCAATTTGAACTGGAGCACGTTGAAATCAATGGGAATGTAAAAATCACAAGAGGTGATGAAGATGAGGAGGACCAAACAGAGGAAGAGGACAGAGTTGGCCATAGCAGCTGGTGTTTACTGCTGCTGCTGCCTTCGTAAATGAAACAATGAGTGACACGTACTTCAGGTTGGACTGTGTGATCCGGTAAGTACTTCTATAGCTCTGTGTCTGGTCCAGACGTAATGGGGCGCCAGTAGTGCAACGTTACGTCCTGCTACTGGCGCAGAGCTCTGTTAGAACGTAAAAGAGCTTCCAGTGCCGAATTTTGCTCGTACAAAGGACTCCAAGTCTTCTGGAGAAAAATGTTGAGGGCACAAATGTACATCCTTTGGAAGTTGTGTTCTGCTCCTGCTCTCTCCTTGTTTGCCATGTGGGGAATTATCCAGATTCACCTTACTGGTTTGTTTTTAAATTACAGCCAAAAGTGACACCATGTGGCTTCATCTAAAATTACACTTACCAAATATAATATGAACAGGTAAAGGTAGCCTTTCTGTGTTTACTCTGTAGATTCCAGTACAGATTGGACCATTGTGCATCATCAACCCAGCAGGTTTAAAAATGGCGACCTCCATGGGTGAAAAATATAACAAAAGATGTAAATGTTTTTGAAGTAATTATGAGTTTTGGTGTACCACAAACAGCAATGTTTTCGCTAATAGAAAAATTACAACATATTTAGGCCAACATGTTAAACTAATCTTGGATCCCTTTGATGACTCAAGGCAACTAGGCTAGCTAAAGTTTGCCTATTGAGAAATTACACAAATCAGCAAGCAACATGAACAACATCCATAATTTTTACAACTGGATGGATGAGGAAGGGACAAGATAATTCCTAAATCCATGAACAATAATTTATTTCGCAGATATGAAGTGGCTCGATATTTTACTGAATAAATGATCACATTCAACATGCAGTTCATTAAAATGTGCTGAGTCTTTACTGGAGGATGAATACTTACCATTCTCCGTCTTCCTGTGGCGACGGTCCCTCCTGCGGTTGACCAAGCAGGCAGAACCGAGCAGCAAGACCAGCGCCAGAAACATGAAGCCGATCCCGGCTAGCACACCGGCTAGCAACGGCTCCGGGACAAACGTAGACGTAGCCGCAAAGCTCTCCGTCACTGAGAACAAACAAATAAGTGACTAAGTTTAGCCACAAGTAGGAAAATAAATGACTAAATTCCAAGTGACAGCATTTAAGTCACAAAACTCAGTACAACTGTTACTACTATTGTTATTATTACTATGTAGATTTTCTTGTCTTGTAAGTTATTTTGTCTTGTAAGTTATTTTGTGATAATTTTGTCTGTAACGTAATTTTTTTGTTGGCTGCTTCGCCCAGTATATTGTACAAGCACATGAATATTATAACACGGTTTTAATTACAAATTTTTGATAATTATTGAGTCGATATATTTCATTAAATTGTGATAAGAGGTAGGGATAAATTAGTGTTCATTTCTTTTTGCTCCTTTTCAAACAGAAAATTAGTTTTAAGATAATTATTTTGTTCTTGGTTATGTATTCATATGTTTTCTCTCCTTGTTTTTAAAAAACGGTTTGAAAATAAATAAATTAATTAATAAACTCAGATTAGGACGTTTTAAACCATTTGTTCAAACTAAATGTTGATTAGTCAACATGATCTTTTACCAATTTATTTTTGAAACATTTCTTTGTATCGTTTTGTGAGCCCAGTTCTCTGAAAGAGTCCATTTAATTAAATTTTTATATCTCCCTCTTAATAATTATTCTCATTGTTGTCTTTCTGCAATCCTGAAAGCTTAACTGCAGATTAACTCATTATTTAATTTCTTTCTTTACAATTTAAATGTCTTAACATATCAGTCATTGTCATATTATAATGGTTTGGGTACTAATGTATAGATTTTTTAAATTTAATTGTTAGTCTGGTTTCCTGATGGAGCCTGATCATCATAATCAAACTCTGAACATGTTTGTTTTGCAGCCAGATGACTGAAGCTCAGCACAGCTGTTTAAACAAAAGCAGATTTGAGTTGAGGCTGCAGCGACGAGGCCTGATTGACTCCTACGTCTGATTTAACATTCACGTCACACACAAATAAAAGTCGAACAAGACGACGAAAAAAAACATTAGTGTAGCTATTTCTGTGGGCCGGGCTTGAAATGGGCATCGTTCCCAGGGGTCTCGCTCTGATTCCTCTCGCTGAGGAGCGACGGCGTCACTTTGAAGAGGAGAGGAGAGGAGAGGCTGCTCTCTCTCAAACTCCTACCTGCGGTGGAGACGTTGACTGATGGACCGGGCTCGCTCAGCAGCTCCCCCCGACGAGAAAGCATCCGCAGCTCGTACACACGGTCCTGAAACCACACACACACACACACACACACACACGCACACACACACGCATGCACGCACGCACACACACACACACACACAGGGAGGATGAAGCCACACTTTGTCAACACACAGCGCTGTCTGCAATGCTAATGAAGTTCATTTGAATTCATGTGGACCCGTACAGGAGAGGGACGGGGGAGATGAGACAGGCACAGGGAGGGAATAAAAAAATAAAAGATGGAAGTGATGACTGACATGTCGTCTACAAACTGAATCCACTGCAGCACAGACGGAACCAGAGGGCAGAGCGACCGGCTCTTTACCTTCTGCAGACTCCTGACCAGGAAGTGGCTGCTGCTGGCGTTGATGTTCTCCTCCAGATTAAACCAGTCCTCTGCTGCGGTGGCGGAGCGGGACTGGAGGACGAAGCCTGTGATGGGCGGCTGCTGGGCGTCAGGGAGGGCCCACTGCAGGATGACACCTGCTGAGCTCTGATTAGCTGACAGCGAGGCGGGGGGCTTCGGTCTGACGCTCCTCTCCTGAGGATCTAATGCGGGGAGAATCGGAGACTTTCAGTCAATCAGAGGGAAGAAATTAAATCAAAGCAGAACCCAGAGCGTTTGGAACGAAGGAGGACGAGAAGCTAACCTTAGCTCCACTGAGGAGAAAACAATTAAAGGGGCAGCATTACATAAAATCTACTTTACATCATGTTAAATATAATTTCCTGGAGTGTTGCTTTGATCTCCATGGCAACCATTCAGCTGAAAACGCCTGGGTGGAGCTTGAGTAACTTCATGGCGGCTACTTTTTACTTTTACTTGAATACAACTACCAGTATTTGCATAAAAAAGTTTTTTTTTTCTCTCTGCTGAAAGTCAGACTCTCTTTGGCGTTTCTGCCAGTAGTAACATCCGCCTGTTGGTCATGTGGTGCAAAAAAAGTGTTTCAACTGCAGTTTTGTGAAATATATCAGTTTCTAAACCACCTCATCCTAAAGCTTTTTTCAGAACTGGCTAATTTATTTTCCTACTTTAAATTTTTTGGCTTTTACAGCTACTGAGAGAAGCAGGTTGTGTGTAAATATTTGGTTTTGGCCAACAGTAGAAACCTTGTTCCAGCTCTGCAGAGACAAAAAAAATATATAAAAAAATAGAGCAAACCAGAAAAACTGGACTGACCCAAAGTGCGTGCTGTTACGATCTCGCTGAAAGGCCCTGTGCCAAACTTGTTCTGAGACAAGACGCTGAACTGGTAGTCGGTGGCGGGAGAAAGGCCCAAAACCTGCAGGCTGGTGCCGGATGAGGCGGGAACGGGTACGGAGGACCATTCCTGCCTCCCGTCGCCACCACTCGCCGAAATCCTCTTCACCCTGTGGAGCCGGAGAGACCGAGAGAGGAGGAGGAGGAGTGAGAACAAAACAGCAGCAGGGGCTTCTGGGAGTCTGGCTGTATGAAACATGACAGGAAAGTAGGTTTCATTAATCATTCATGCTCATCATCTGCTCGGGATTTTGCGGCAGAGACAAGCTCTGATGGATCGCCGATATTGCACAGAGCGCACGCAACTCCAATTAGGTGTGATTTTCATGTTTCTACCAGAGAAGAAGCTTTTATCTGACCTTCAGGGCTTTAAGAAGAAAAAAATAATCATTAACCTATTCAGAACGACAGGAAAATATTCCAGTCAGTCTGAAAATAAAAGGAGAGCTTTGATGCAAGTGAAGTGAAGTGGTTCGATTCTTTAAGATAACTTCATGCAAAAGGTGTTTTTTTTACTCTCAGTCATCTGACCCTTCTCCGCCTTTTTAAGACGTGTGAAAAGTGAAACCGTCTGTCAGAGAACAATACGATCCTTTTAAAGACAAAGTTTAAATGGAATGAAATACAAAAACAAGCTGCCATGAATTCTGTCCATGTCAGGTGGCATAAACAAAACATAAAAGCAGAAACTGGATCAGATTCAATGTGAAAATGAGTCTGAGCTCAACAAAACACATCCGCTGATTGTTTTCTGTTAAAAAAGAGCAAATACGTGTAAAAACATTCAGAAACAGTGTCTCCAGTCAGAGGCTTCTTCAGACTGGCTGTAATACGGACTGCTACAGGAGCATCTACAGCAACTCTTGAGAAATTTGTGAGGCAACTTAATTAATCTTCGGGCTTAATAAAATAGAAGACTAAAAAAGACTCGAGACTGGGGTGAAGGTTCACCTTCAAGAGATTAATCTTACGCACATTAACATGTTAGAATGTCCTAGTCAAAGTCCAAACTTGAATCCAATTCAAAATTTGTAGCAAAACTTAAAAAACAAACAATAAAACTGATTGCAACTAGAATAAAACAGGGGAAAAATAAGTTCTATACAGCATTTGGCTTCTAATCACCACAAATTTGGAACAAACGTAAGTGAAAATATTGCAGATATTTACAAATCAGAACCACAAAAAAATTACAAAAAACATCACAAAATCCTAAAGGGACTGAAAAGATGTTCAACAATAATATTAAATTTTAAGGATTTAAAAATGAATCGGTTTTATCAATACATTCTGGCACAGTGATTCTGGCATTCACGATCTGGATTGGCCCAAAACAAAAATGAGTTTTATTCCCGTTCTGTTTGAGTGAAGTTCGTCTGAATCCGTTTCTACTTCCATTCTGTCACATAAAACCCCAAATAAACTCCCTGAAGGTCGCGGCTGGATGATAAAAACTCTGACTCACAAAAGAAACAAGCTTATTACGTCGGCTTTTATCAGCCGCTCTCTATCGTCGCTCTCGGGGCCGAAGCATCGTAAAGCTACACTCCACTCCGCCGAGAGGTGATAGCAGATAAATGAATTCCTCATCCCGGAGATCAATAGAGCAATGCCGGGGCTGTCGATGGTCGCCATGGTTACGGCCCGAGAGGAGAGCGGGAGGCTTTACACCCACCAGACTGAAAACGTCTGCGCTGATCCCCCGTCGAAGCCGGCCTCCCAGGACAGGTTGGCCCGGCTCGGCCCAGGAGAGACGGCCAGCGCGGCGGCCGCGTGGGGACTGGTTCCTGCAGCGAGAGCAGAGGAGAGGAGAGGAGTTGGTGGAAACCAGCCAGCGCTCCAGATACCTGACGGAGCAGAAGGTCAGAGGTGCAGCTACTGAAGTTCTGCATTTATACGTCGGAGGCGGAGCAGAGCGAAGCGGAGGCGCCGGCTGGTACAGGTGGACCGAGGAGATTTTAAGACAGGAAACTGCTCATGTAATCATGATGCACCATCTCAAAAAAGGAGATAGCTGCTAAAAATAAATAGATGAACGTTCAGAGTGCTGGATGCAGATATACTCAGAAAGTTTAGTGGGAAGAAAAAAGGTCGCAGTAGATCAAGTGAGCATGATATGTCATATCAAAAAATACTTTAAAAAGACCAAAGAAGAAGACTACTGCACTGCCACTCCCCCTGGTGGCCGGTCAGAGCATTGCATGCAAATATACTCATGGAAAGTTTAGTGGAAGGAAAAAATATGGTAACATGTGATCAATACACGCCATCTTAAAAAATAAAATAAAATAAAAAAAACAAAAAAAAAGTATTTTTTTAGCATGTTCTTTTTTGGGAGGAGACTGCTGCTAAAATAGATAACTGTTCAGAGTGCTGCATGCAAATATACTCATGGAAAGTTTAGTGGAAGGAAAAAGTATGGTAACGTGATCATGAACCGCCATCTCAAAAAAAAAAAAAGCACTTTTTAGCATTTTCTTTTTTGGGTGGGAGACTGCTACTAAAAAAGATGACAGTTCAGAGTGCTGGATCCATATATACTCATGGAAAGTTTAGTGGGAGGAAAAATGTGGTAGTAAATCATGTAATCATGGTACTATTGAAAAAAATAGCTAAAAAAGGCCAAAAAAAGAGAAGACTGCTGCTGAAAAAAAAAAAGGTTGTTCAGAGCGCTGGATGCTGATGGAAAGTTTAGTGGAAGGAAAAAAGGTGCACAGCAGCCATGTGAAAATTGTTTAGCAAATATATTAGTTTATTTAAAAGGGGGTAGATGAAGAGTTGTTTGTTACATGGGTCTTAGCCATTTTTCCCCTTCTTCACTTTTTCCTTCCACCAAACTTTCTATCAGAATACTTGCATACTTCGTTTTGAACATCCAGAGACCATGTGTGTTGGTTTCTGCCATGTTAGCATGTTTGCTGTTTATTTTACTGATCACCTGAAACACGTCGGACTCACCCAGGACAAAGACTCGTGTGCGGGTCTCTAAGGACGCAGCGCGGTTGGAGACGCTGCACTCCCACTCCCCCTGGTGGTCCTTCAGAAGAGGCTGCAGCAGCAAGGAGCCGTTGGGTTCGATGGAGTAAGAAACAGAACGAACTGGGTCAACCTAAAAACAAAAAAAAGAAAACAGTACACTAATTTATAAAGAACAGAAATCTTAAAATACTTTCAGTTTTCACAAAATTATGTATCTTTTACTTTCACATGATTTTCTGCAACTTTATTTATTACCTAAAAACCCAGAAAAACATAAATGTTGGCTGTGATCTGACAAAACGTGGCCACTTTCAAGCAAAATACAACTTTAGTGGTGCCTTAAAGCTCGAGTATACATTTTAATTTTTACATATTCGTTGAATTTGTCATCATGTCCTGATATGAGACAGATAATCTGTAAAAAGATCGATCTCCTCCACCTCCAATCAGAGCCAGGAGGCGGGTCTTAGTGCTGCCAATCAATCTTCTGTACACACGATAAATGTGCTAGAAACGACTTGCTTGTTACAAGAAACCCATGCTAATTAGCCATAGCATTCTCAACAGGCTGCGTTAGCTGCAGCTTAGCAGAGAGAAAAGGGAGAGTGGTGATTGGCAGCGCTAAGTCCGGCCTCCTGACTGATTGGTTGTTTCTAGTTCAGCACAGGAAGAAGGTGATTTTTTTCACAAATTATTTGTCTCATACTGTAAAGACGCAGTGGAATATATAGAAAAATATTTTTATAAAACTTACCTAATGTAATTTTCAGATGCTAAATACTTAAAAATTATGTATTTTATTAAACTTTGTGGGTTTATTACCTAAAAACCCAATAAAACACAAATGTTGGTGGTACTGATCTGACAAAACGCGTTAAAGGAATGAATGAGATACCAGAGATGATCTCTCAGTTATAGCAAAGCAGAATAAAACGAGATAAAACTGATAAAACAATTTTAGAATATTTTCATAATCTCCCTGCAGTTGAGATGTTCAGGACAACTCAACTTTAGATGATTACATGTGAACTATATGGGTCAACTTAGTCCAGAGTAAATCAGAGTTAAAGTAACTCTTTCCAGACTGGTTTCTTTCTAAATCCCTGCCGTGGAAAAACAGTCATGCTTCCCCTCGTCGTCCCTTTCTCTGGCGTTTCTCTGCTCTCTTCTTGGAGATAGTCTGGCCTTTATCCTGATAATGTGGCTTCTATCCAGGTGAAATGGACGATGTGGATAATAGATCGCAGGGGATTGTGTGAAATCCGTTGGGCTTTGACTGGATCGCCAAAGGCGAGTGTGTGAAATGACTGAGCTGCGTCTTGCTGCAGGGAACATTTCATCTCCGACACTCCAAAACCTCCTCGTCATTTCCTCGGCCGCAGCAGAGAAACTCTGGGAGGATTTAGAAACCAGTTTATTAAACCGTCAACGAAGCTTTGGAGAGACGAGGAGACGACGATTTAGACAAATGATATTTAAACACACAACGCCGAAATGTTACTGATCTAAGAGCTACATTGGATGGATGGATGGATGGATGGATGGATGGATGGATGGATGGATGAGTGTGAAGCAGTCAGCTACTCTAAGTCTTCTGGACTGTCTCCAGTGAACTCCGGCCCGTTCCCTCCAGGTCCGGGTCGCTCTCTGCTTCGGGTCGAAGTGTCAGAGCGTGACGTTGGGATGAAGCGGGAGTCTGGCCTACAGATTAGTATTGGGCTGCAGTAATCCATTCGGTGTCACATGCAGCCATGAAGTTTGGATCCTGGTTACCTCTGGTACTGCCAGAGATATTGCTGTCATTACTATTCCTAATCTGACAGGAACATAAAACCTTTTCTGTGGATAATCAGCAACAGTCTATCAATATGGCCGCCAGGGAAGAGTTGGACTCACAATGCATTTCCTGCCCAATTTAAGGGTTTAATTATCCATTATTAGGCTTTCGGTAACATTTGTTTCATAGAGAGACAAGCAGCTTTGGTTAAAGAGAAAATACAAGTTTTAATTTAGAATATTTTTATTTTTATTTATTTCAGGCTTACCTTGCTCCAGGTGGCTGCTGCGGCTGCGTTTCCTTGACAGGGGATGAGCAGCGTCCTGCCGGCGTCCCGCCTGTATTCCTCGGCTGGAGTGATGCTGAAAGACGGGGGGTCCTGCCAAGCGCCAAAGCAGAAAGCTGAATCAAGGACATCGCAGCAAAGCAAAACAAGGGATTTCCAGACTGGATTAGCGCCGCCTTGGACTAGATTATCTTAATAACAAGAGGATTAGCCACACAATTAACTCCCCAGTTAAGCAACATCGTTGTAGTCGGGCCAAGTTGACTTCTATTAATGTGGGAGGGCCTCTAAAGGTCGGCGGGAAAAGGTCAAGTAAATGTTTCTTTCTTAATACACAGTGAGAAAAGTCATCATGCTGGATTTGAATAGAGATTTAATGTCGAATAGGTTTAAATTCAAACCAAACACTTTTTATTCAAACACAAAGACATAAACAGTAGTAATCATACACATTTTTTATACTAATAAAACTCATTATGTCCATATTTCCTCTAGTTACCATAGCAACTAATTAGCATAAACTACCACAACATGGCCGCCCAACTGAAAACACAGAACTGATCTGAGGAAGCAGCCGAGAGGCTCAAAGTTACTCTGGAGGAGCTGCAACGAAACTTTTCAGGCGTTAGAATGGCCTAGTCAAAGGTCAGCCAGTATTCTAGGTAGGAAATTGTTTTCTTTACTTCACAATTTTACACAAGTTTGTGTTGGTCAGTCGATTTCAGTCCCAATAAAATATATTACAGTTTGAGGTTATGATGTGACAACATGTCATCGTAACCTCAGTTTCTGGCAGCAATATTTGAATATTTTAATATTTCATCATAGAGAAAGAGAAGTAAATTAATAAATGTGAAAAAGTTTGATGAATGTGCGGCCAAATGATGAGCAAATACAAAACGAGAGAGATTAATGACATCTCCATTAGCGTTTTTCACAAATCGATCAGTGTAAAAGGTAACTTTTAAAATATGAGCTTTTTTAAGTCAATAATTGGTTATTTCTGATAAAAAGAACTAGTAGATTAATTAACTTATGATATGGGGTAAAATATCTTGTTACAAGTAAAGTAATCTGAAACTGGAATCAATATTAAGGAATTACCGACTTAAAACAAGCTTTCATTTTCTGCAGAAAAGTAACTTGTATATTAGTTTAGTTTCATTTCATATGTACTAAGATATTTGGATAACACTTTATTTGAAGGGGTGAGACATTACACTGCCATAAACATGATGTAGCACCTGTTATCAACATGAAGGAGTCTTGCTGAAATGAGCTTTGGCTCTTGTTAAGCGTGACCTTTCATCAGGTGACCCACGTGTTCGTACCGACCTGCAGAACCACCCTGGTGGGTCCAGACGGCCCCATGGTGCCGTAGCTGTTGTATGGAGTGCAGCTGTAGCTGCCCTCTGCGTCCTCATTGACCGTCGCCATCACCAAAGAGCCGTCGGTCTTCAGAGTCCATCCTGGATACTGAAGGAAAGGCGCACAACTTAATTTTGTTTTTCTTTAGTCCTGTCTCCACATTTCAGGCGTAACATAGAGCATCTAAACCAGGGGTGGGCAATCCTGGTCCTCGAGGGCCGGTGTCCTGCAACTCTTACATGTCTAAGAGATGTCTAAGATTCAGCTATTGGATCCAGGTAATTTGGAGAGGCCAATTAACCTGACAGTCATGTTTTTGGACTGTGGGAGGAAACCGGAGTACCCGGAGAAAACCCACCATGCACAGGGAGAACATGCAAACTCCATGCAGAAAGACTGGGGCCAGGAATCGAACCCAGAACCTTCTTGCTGCAAGGCAACAGCTCTACCAACTGCGCCACTGTGCAGCCCTCATTAATGAATTCTTAAAATTAAATATTATTGAACATCTTTTCAGTCCCTCCAGGATTTTGTTATTTTTTTTGTGATGTTTTGCAATAAAAGTCTAAGTATTTGTGGTTAATTTGGAAATATTTGCGCTTATTTCTGACGATAAATGCAACTTTTTATTTCTCGCTATGTAGATCATGGACTATTATAATCCGATATCAAAGATGAGGCAGCTATTTAGTAAGAAAGCTTTAGACAATTTTTGAGAAGAATCTGCAATAAACTCCCACTTAGTGTGGGAATTTGTTGATTTTCAGTAAATTTCCATGATAATTATCAAGAAACTGGAGAAATTGATATAATTTGACAGTAAACAGATAAAAACTGCATTGATTTGATTGATAACATGATATTTAAGCACATTTAGTGTTTAGTCTAGAATCTAGAGGGCCACATAAAACGCTGTGGTGGATCAGATTTGGCCCACGGACCTTCAGTTTGACACACGTGACTTAGAGAAACTGGTTACCTATATGTGTTGGTGCAAAAAAAGCCAAACTGAAATAAAGGTAATCTGTTCAATCTGCTTCAATCATTTAGATTATGTGTGTGTTTGTGTCTAATTTTTTAATATTAAAATTTATCCACTGTCATCAAAATTAACTGATTGAAATGCTTAATGCATCCATCTTTGTCCAGTTGGCCAATATAATGTAAAGATTTCCCTTTTTCAGCTGAATTACTTCATAAATGTGTTTTTACTTACATTATAATTCATTCACATTCACCTGAATGTATGGGAAAAGCAAAAATGTGAGAAACTACGAAGGTGTTTGACCTTCTGAGAGGAGATTTCTGTCACAAATCTACAGTACGTTTTCCTTTTGTCCTATGGTATGCATTTTTATCCATCTGGCATTGACAAAAAGAAACATTATCTCCAATAAAAATCACATATAACATAAATACATATATATATACTTTCTGGCCACTTCAATCAAACAAAGCACAAAATGTTCTTTTCAGGTTTCATGATCAGTTTTTGAGGAAGAGAAAAGCACTCAAAGTAATTTTTTCCATTATGCCTTTCGTGAAAAGCTTTCGCCGTGTTCAAAAAGTTCTCCACTTGGCTTAATGAAGCCAAAAGTGCCATTATTCTCCACGAATTGAAGCCGTAAGTGTCACTGCGGCAGGTGAAAACCGCGGCAGGGCGGGAATAATTGGCAGAATAACAACCCGACTCCGGGCCTCTGCTCCAATCTCCTGCGGAGCGTCTCATCCGCTGATGCATCCGTTGCTCCCAGTGTCAAAAACACAGACGGGAGGAAAACCTGGAGGCTTTACAAGAGAAAACAAAGTTTAACTTTTACCTTAAGAGAAAGAAACCAATAAGAGGAAAAGCGGTTTTCCAATCAGGAGAAGTAAAAGGTAAGTGAAGGGAAGTCCTAATCTGTAATGGGTCCTCCACTCATTCCCCCGATGAAGGGGGAAAAAGATCGAAGGGAAAGTCGGGGACAACAGGGAGGTGAGGAACTCCTGAGGGATTGCTTCCAGAGCTTTTAAGACTGGACACATTACCCATATCCATTAAAATGCATGTGATTGAATGGCCTTCCACTGCAAAGCCGGCAGGAAATTTCCATCATGAGCAGAGGGAATGTCAGAGAGGATGTCCTTCCCTTACATATATATTTATACCCAGCTGAGCCCAGAACTGTTCATATCTCTGGCAGATTTATGTTTTAAGTTCTATTTTTATATAATATAAACAATTTGGAGTGGCTCAGCCAGAGTCCCGAATTAAATCTGAATTGGCAAAGGGAGAAAAAGATGAGAGGAAATCAAGAAGTCCTCTGCAAAAAAAAAATCAGATCACAACTTTGTTTTTCTGTGATCTGAAGATAAACTCCTCGTTCAGAGAGAACCTGTACAAAAAAGAACAGCTGAAGAAGCTCTACAGGCTTTTTTAAGGTTACTGATCGGGTTGCTCTTTGCCAGCCACATGGAGAGGACATACATGTCATGAGTGAGTATGTAGCCAAATACATAAACTTCTGTGTAGACAACAACATCATGACACATAAAATCAGGAAAATTATGAATGAGGCTGTCATAGAACCAGACAAATTGAAAAAGCTGTTCCCCTCCTCACCTGTGGTGGTGCTACACCAAGAACTACTGAAGGAAACGACACGAAAAGACGTCAAAAGAAGAAAGCACAAATCGCAACTTTCTTCTTCACGAAATGTAAACAAGTGGAGTAGCGTCAGATTTTAGTGGTTGGAGGATTTTTCTTGTAATTTCTCACGTTTCTTTTCATTGTATTTACCCAGAATGCCTTGCACCAAAGTTCACTTCAACCAAACAGAGGTTTGAAGGTCGACCAAAGTTCACCGTTTCGGTTCGCACCAAAGTTTGATCAGGCATTCACACCACAACAAACAAACTAGGGTTTAATTAAAGCAAACTAAACATGGCTGATGTGAATGAGCGCTAAATATATTAACATTTTATTGATTATCCTTTTACATATTTTTAATATCTTTTGAGTATTGCTCATCTTTCTATCAGAAGCAAACTTCTTGCCTGAGTATAAATCACAGCCAGAGTAAAAACTCATAATAGAAAGTACATAGTTTTATTTCTGCAGTTTTGAGTTTACGAGAATAACAGACAGGAGGCATCGTGACGTGTTTTTACTCTCTTTTAGCCTACTTCATGAAGTCAGACAGGTTCTAAGTAAGTAGGAGTGAAGTTTTATAACAGATAAAATGATCATTTAAAGTGGATTTGTATCACACAATTTGTTTTGATGATCTAAAACATTTAAGTGCAATAGAAAAAGCAAAAACAGGCAAAAAAAATCTCTGACAAAACAGTTTTTACAGCCTCATAGGGGATCCGAGTCGCTGCTACTTTCCTCCTAACTCCCATTGAAAAAGCAAGGCTGTTTACTTTTACTCCACGCACGCACGCACGCACGCACGCACGCACGCACGCACGCACGCACGCACGCACGCACGCACGCACGCACGTCTTCCTAGCCTGAAGCAGACACGTCAATAACTTCATTTCTGCAAATCCTTCAAAACATCTACTGGAGCGTAAAATCCAGCTCTGCTGAGGGAAAATGAATAGATTCAGCCACTTTACCTGGAACCACCGTCACTTAAACTGCTGTTGACAACATAATGCACAGAAATGTGCTTATTTCTGAAAGTGAGCGCTGCTCACTAATGGTGAGATTACTGTTCATTACCAGAGACAGATCCAGAGGCTGTCCGTCTTTCATCCAATCCACACGGAGCAGCGGAGGCTGAGCTGCCGCCGGGCATCGGATCCCGCCGCCCATACCTGTGGGAAGGTACGCTTCCTCGGGCATTTGGAGCGCCTTGGCTGGGTCTGAGTGGAGTTAAAACACAAATCTGAGTCATTTAAACTCTTAAACTAAATCATGCCTCAGTAACCTGAAAATGTTTCAACAGTGATACCAAAGAAAACGAGACATTAGATTTGTTTAACACAAAATGTCAAGGATTTAATAATCTCCAAATCAAAGATTTCCTCTGGGAAAAAAAAATCAGATCACAACTTTGTTTTTCTATGCTCAGAAGACAAACTCCTTGTTCAGAGAGAATCAGTACAAAAAGAACTGCTGGAGAAGCCCTGCAGGGTTTATCTGAGGCGACAGTTCGGGTTGCTCTTTGCCAGCCACATGGAGACGCCATGAGTGAGTCTGCAACCAGCTACATAAACTTCCATGTGGACATGATGTAGAGAAGGACTTTACATAAAATCAAAATCATTATGAAACACACAGCCATCACCATCTGCCATAACTTTTTGAGGAATCTGGAGTTTAAACAACATTTAAATTCTCTTTGGGATCAATAATGTGATTTTAAAGGCAGCCTGCTGTTTTTGTGCAGAGAGAATCTGCAGACTATAACTTGTTCGTTCTGACATCCAGCAGAGCTGAGGATGATGTATTTTCTCTGACTGAACTAGGAGGAAAACGCTGAAGCTGCAAGGAAACGGTGTGATTAATTATGCTACAATATGAGCATTTCTTTGCTAACAGGTAATTATGAAGAAACAGCAACTCTTCAAACAAACAAACAAACAAACAAACACAAACTGAAAACTTGGCATTTTCTATTGAATACACCAGCAACCTTTTGAACAAGCACATTTTAGTCACTTTTTTAAAGCATAAAGGAAATAATGGAGTATTTATTTTACAAGAGAAAGTATTTTTACCTTAGTACTTTAACTTGACTTAACCAGAGCAACTTCTAATTGTAGATGATTAGATAAATGAGTATCAATACTTTTACTCCAGTATTAGAGCTCAACAGTTTCTTTTTTTTTAATAATTTTTTTCTGAAATGGAAAATGTTTGGTATTTTTTCTTCCATCTACAGTATCTTCTGTGTAACTGAAGGCACAAACGCAACAAACATGGGCAACCATCATCAAATTTGGCAACATTTTAGAAGAAAGTTATAGGTTTTGGATGTCGAGACATTTCTCTCTAGAGCAACAAAATTGAAAACAT
This sequence comes from Poecilia reticulata, assembly GCF_904066995.2. NCBI lineage: Eukaryota > Metazoa > Chordata > Actinopteri > Cyprinodontiformes > Poeciliidae > Poecilia > Poecilia reticulata. The sequence goes on from NC_088841.1 coordinate 22,422,729, forward strand.
TCAACATAAATAGTTAGAAAACTGTACTAATTTCTTAAGACTTACAATAAATAGTTTTTTTTCTGCGTCGTTTGATGAAAATAATGTCTGTTTGAATCATTTTACAATGGAAAAATACACCTAAAGGTTTGGACAGTTTGCTCTAAAGCCTCAGTCAACTGATTAGCTGTAGCTGTTTCTCTAAAGTAACTAGTAAAAGTTTAATAAGTTGAGTATTGGGGAATTCCTGTAAGATGTTAAAAAAAACCCGGCAGTTCAACCTGAGCCCTTCTCTAAAGGTTTCCGTCTATTAAATAAAAACTGAAAAGTCGATGTTCTGCTATCAGAAGATAAAGAGCGTATGGATCGGCTCTCACTCAGGTCGGCATCAATAATCAATGGGGAGCCTGTAAACCAGAGCAGTGAAGTTTAAAGCCGTTATTTAAGGACTTGGTTCCTTTGAGCCGTTTATGGGTTGGTTACTTTAATCTGTTGCTCTGAATCAGGGTGGATTAAAAATAAATAAATCCTGTGACATCAGAGGTGATGATGAGGAAGGCAGGTCCTGAAAACGGTGCTGCACATTATTCCCCCAACAATAAATATTTAGTTAAATTAGTGACGTCAGATTATTAGGGCCAGGAAGTGAGTTACTGAATCTACACCTGAGTACAAATTACTAACTTTGTTTCCTTCCTTTCTGTCCATTCATTCATTTCCTGATTTTATTCCCTTCATTTTCTCCCCAACTCCATATTTTTTTTCATTCTTTTCTTACCTCTTTCTTCTTTCCATCCTTTTCTATCCAAATTTAAACTTCTTTCCTTTTATTTTCTTTCCATTTATATTTTCCTTTCTTTTATCTTGCCTATCCTTTCTTCCTTCCTTGCTCCCCACATCTTTTTAAGTTTCCTTCCTTTCCTCCCAAATTTTAGTTTTCTTTAGTTTCTTTCCTTTTATACTTCTATCCTTCTTCCCTCCTTTCTTTCATCCCCATTTTCATCCCTCCTTTCTTTCCTCCTTGTGGTTGCAGCTCAGTGGAAACCGAGACGTTTTTCCCTCTTTCCCTCCTTTGCTGCCGAGTTCAGTAAAAATAATTCCCGTCTTTAATCGCCTGCAGCAGCAGCAGAACCTTCACTTCGTTAGGAAATCATTTCAAACAGCCACACATTTAAAACGCTACGTACGCATCACAGTTAAGATGGCGGAGGCGGTGGGCGGGGTCAGCACCCCGTTGGTCGGTACGCAGGTGAAGTTCCCGGAGTCTTCAGGCCGTAAACGGACGATCTGCAGCGATCCATCAACCAGGATCCTGACGCGCGACTTCAGAGACCTGCACAGGAAATATCCGTCACTTCAGGCGTGAAGATAGTTTATCTGAACAACGAGGGGAACGAAAACCAAGACAGTGGAGGTTTGTTTATGTCTGAAGTGGACAGAAAAAACACTTTAATGAAAACTGTTTTTATGTTACTGACCTTTTAATGCCACCTTCAATTAAATTTAAGACAATATATATATATATATAATTATATATATATTGTAGAATGGTTGGGGTTTACAATAAGGCACATACATTTTAGATACATAAATGTAAATTAATTTTTAAAGACTTTTAAGCCCTTAATTTTAGACATTTTTTAATGCCTTCTATTAATTTTTAAGGCCTTAATTTCTTTGCACACGAAATTAAGACTTTAAACTATTTAAGGCCTTAATTTTAGATGAATTAGATTTTTTTAATGCCTTAATTTTCATTCATGAATTTAAGGCTTTTTAAGGATAATCTGCGTCAGACAGTAACAGATGTTTTCAAACAAACATCAGAAGCTGATGGAGAGAGGAAAAGGTGTGACCAGAACCTTCCCAGTTCCCCCAGCTCCTCCAGTCCCAGCTCTGCTGTGGTTTCATTTTCCCAGCAGCAGGACTGTGTGGGTCACGTGGATCCGTCCTGCCTGGCAGTAAATCTCCTGAGTTCAATGCGCCGTTGCCCCACAGCGGAGGAACGGCGGCCATTTACGGCCCGACCCGGTTCTGGCCGCGCCAGCAGACAGCGGCGTTGGGAAACGGCCTTCGGGTTTACGGCGCCGGAGCAGAACAGAGTTTACAGCAAAAGGTTTTCCTGTCGCGTTGAGGCAGCTGCTCACCTCGGGTCAGAACGACGCTTTGATTCAAGGACGTTTAAAAAATGACTATTTTCATTTTTCCATCAGTCCTTCCTGCCTTCCTTTTCTTCCTCCTTCTCTTTCCTTCATTTCATTCTTCCTCTTCTTATTTCTCCTTCTTTGCTTCCTCCTATTTCTTTTTTGCTTTCTTACCTCCCTTCATTTTATTCCCTTGTTCCTTTCTTCCTCCCATCTTCTGTCATTATTTTCTCATCTTCTTTTTCCTCCCTTCTTAATTCCCCTCCTTTCTTTTAGCTTTCCTTACATCAATTCTTCCTTCCCCTCTTTTCTTCCTACATTCCCTACTTCCATCTTTTTTTTCCCTTTGGTTTTCTGCTTTTTGTCCCACTGCTCCTTTTCTTCCTCTCTTTCTTGTCTTGTCCTTCATTCCCTCCTTCCATTTGTTTTATTTCTTTTCCTTCTTTGTTTTGCCATTTTTTTCCCCATATTTCCTTCCTTCCTCTCCTGTTGTCATAAAGGTCAAAGGTTTTCACTCCAAACTTATCAAAATAAGACGTAAAAACTTGAAGGTAAATATTCAAAAACTAGATTTTCAGCCTGACACCTCGACTGGTTTCCAAAGGAGCTAATTTTCCAGAATTAGTAAGAGATAATTAAATCATCTCCATGTTTTGAACTCCAACATTGCCAGCTATTTCCTGCACATCAACTCCAAATGCCCCTCTGAATTTCTCCGCTCATTAAAATCGTGTAGAGAATTAACCTGAGCTCCACTGTAATGAGTCGCGATGCGTTCAATGGGGAAACGCTAACGAGGGGAGCCCTAATGGAAATTACCCCAACCCTCTTCGCCCCCATCTGCACGTCTGACCTCCACCGTATCCAGCAGCAGCTGGATGGCGAACGTTGGTAATCACAACCAGTTACACTCAGATCCTCTGTCTCCCAGTTAAACATCAAAAAACTCGATCTTTGCTGCACATTTTCGCTTTTTTACGATGAAATTAAACACCAGAAACTGAGGTGAGTGCATCTGAATCACCTTTAACTGGTGAATGAAAAACAGTTTCAAGTGTCATTAATCTTTTTATTTTTTTCAAAACTAGCCACACAAAGACCATCTTTAACTCCTGCACTGCAAAAACACAAAATATTACTAACCAATTCTGGACTAGTTCTAGTGTAAATATCTTAGTACACTTAAAATAAGACAAAACTACTTACAAGTAACTTTTCAGCAAAAAAATAGGAGCTTGATTTAAGTCAATAATTAATTAATATTGATTAAAAAGTTCTAGCTCCAGGGGTAGAATGTTCCACCGTTACCTAGCAACCCCAGCCAAGCCCAGCCCGTTACCTAGCAACCCAGTTCCATTGGCAGATTATTTCACTTATAACAAGACATTTTCCCCAGGTTATAAGTGAAATAATCTGCCAATGGAACATTTTCATTTCAGTATAAAGGAATTATTGACTTAAAACAAGCTCTTGTCTTGCTGAAAAGCTACTTATAAGTTTGTTTTGTCTCATTTCAAATCTAATAGGATATTTGCACTACAAACTAGACCAGAAATACTTGATAAGATTTTGGGTTTTTTGTGCCGCGTAATCCAAGAGTTTGATGGTAACTGGAGGAGCAACAGAGATTTAGCAGCATAGATGTTCAAATATGACAGAAACATACCCAAAAATGTAGTTACAATGCAAATTTATGCTTTTTTTTTTTTTGTAAAAAACAGAAAAAAGCAAATACATCTTCTACATCACAAGAGCAAAGTTTCAGTCTGACTAAAGAGCAATTCTATCTTCAGCAGATCGTATTTGTATCAAGCTGAAATAAGACAACAATAGATGATCCCAGAGAATTAGAGAAACTAGAAGCACTACTGCTACTCGCAAAGAATCGTTTTTACAGCACAGGAGGGACAGAAAGAAGGTCAAAACCATCAATTTCAAAGCCAAAACAGAGGAAAAGTTTGTCATCCAAACCTAACAAGCTTTTAGAAAACAGTTTTATAGATTTAGCTTGAAGCAGCTTTTGTGTGAATCTATACAGACATTAAACTCAGAGTAAAACCGAGATAAAAAACGGCTCCACTCACTCGATATGATGGACGTTTTCTCCGGCTTTCTGCCACACGTACGTCATGTTGGGAGGGTCGGCCACCGCCTGGCACTGCAGCAGTGCATTCTGGGACATGTTGAGGGTTGTGTCTTTAGGAGGAACCAGGATGACAGGCGGACCTGAACAGGAGTAAACGACAGAGTGTTTATGCTTCTCTTTTTGTGAATAAACAAAAACCAGCTCAGGATAACAACTTTAAAATCGGTGTAGAAAAACAAACATTTAAATATTAAAAGTGCTGCCAGTATTTTTAAACAGGAAGCTTATATTTCAGGATTTTAGGAACGTTTTTATGCAGAAATAAACTGACCATTTTTCATTGCAATCTCAACCTAAAACCTTTAGAAAACCTGAAGAGAAAACAAGAAGATGCTAAATTTTGGAGGACAAATGTTTGTTTTCTGACTCAGGCGGTTTCTAGATTTAGGGGAACATTTGCAGAGCTATTTTTCCCCTCAACAGTTCAAATCATAATTTGAAATTCTATTCAGCATATTTTGTTGGATAACCACATTAAACTGATAATCTGAAAAATTTAAGTGTTACTAAAAATAAAAATAAAAAAACATAAGAAATCTGTATGGAAGCAAGAGCTTTTTCACAGAATTGGCCAAAATACAAGTAAAGCAGATGAAATTTAAAAAGCTGGAGGGTCTGAGGAAGATTTGACAACAAGCTGACACCTGACAGAGGGAAAATGTTGGACTGCTCCGCATATAGAAACGAGATTGAGAGAAACACGGTGGCGGTGGGAGCTAATAAAGGGAGAGCGGGCAGCCTCACGGGCTGGAAAATACACAAAGACAAGGAGAAAATCAAACTATGACACCTGTGGGAAGTGGTTATTTGAAACAAACGTGTTGGGCCCAAACAATGACAGGAAGGAGACAGCTGCAACATGACGGGAATTACTTTCCGTGTGGATTTGTTCTGGTTTTGTCATGTTTCTGGGGTCTTAAGATGATTATTGTTGGGGTAAAAAGTTTAGTGGGTAAAGCAAGTTGGAGCTGAAATTTAGTTTCTTCCATGAGGACATTTTCTTACGGATGGGAATTAGTCATAAATACAGGAAACATCAACACTGGGATCAATTAGTTATGCTAACCCTAAAGTACTACATCAGTTAACAGTTATGCTAACTTAACTTAAGTCATATTAAGGATATATTCTATCTTAGCTAAGTTGACTAATGCTGGGATTTGCTAGTTGATGCTAATCTACCTAAGACATTATATTAAGGATATCTTGCATCTGTGAAGCCATATACTTTCAAGCTAAGTCAGCATTATTTAACTTAGCATTTGCCAAGTAAGCTAAGTTAGCATAACTATTACCTAGTGTAGCACTTTAGGGTTAGCAGAAGCATTAGCTATGCTAACCCGAAAGCTCTACACCAATTAATAGGATGGGATATAAGTTTTCTTATATCCGAGCTAAGTTGGCTAAAATATAGCTAATGCTAGCTAACTTGCAAATGCTAACTTAGCTAGGATATAAGTTCAGTTAGCATTAGCTAACAGTAACATTAGCATTGGCATTAACATTGATCCTAGCAAGTACTAACCTAGCATTAGCAGTTAAGTTAGCACCAACAAATATTAGAAGAAATTTTTACCTTGAAACAAATTCTTTACTTTGTAGCTATTCCAAAGTATACTCATAGTAATACATTCAAACTGTAATATTACATTGCAGCAATTAAGAAGAAAAACACTTAAAATAAATGAGAGAAAAAATATTTTGCAGTGAAGTCAGTCGTTAGCAGAAGGCTAATGAGCAGAAGCTCATCTCTCCACCTGCTTTACATGTAAACAACAATAATCTCTGCAGCAGTCACTACACATCAGGCTGGTAATCCAACATCTGTGCATGAGTAACAGGTCGGAGGTCACCAACGGCTTTCAGACTGACTTCATGCAGATCAGATATTAGTATGGATTAATCCGCCCGTGTGGGAACGCAGCAGGAAGCCGCCGCCAAAGCCCAGATAAAGTGATTTCAGTCGGCTCATGAGGATTATTAGTCGTAATGTGACCACTCCGACTGCGAGAGCCTCAAATTAAGTTAAACCTGGATGAGGTTCGGTGGTAAAATATTTTAGAAAATGATGTAAATATAAATATATGTCCTGGCTCTCCTGATGTGCAGTAGGAGTTGGAGTAGGAGTACAGGAGAAAGTCAGAAATAAATCCCACTGTTTGTTATGCAGAGCTGTGTCGGTGTAATCCAATGATGCACAGATTCATATTTGCATATTCTTCATGCTTTTGTCCTCAAAATTGACTCATTTTTACATTTTCCTGACAGCCAGTCATGACTGTGTAAAAAAAACTCAAATTAAAACAGAAAGACTCCAGGAAGCTAATAAATCCCCAGTTTCGTCTTTTAAACTTTCACTTGGTTTCAAAGTGAAATAAAATAAGGATGACTTCAGTTTGAGCTTTAATACAACGGCGTCGTCTGACGCAAGGCCGGGAAAGAGGAATGTAAATCACAGCGTCTTCAGGCACAAAGGCAGACAGGCGGCGACAGCTGACCTTTGATCTCCAGCCTCGCCACGCGGCTGGCGTTTCCCTCGGCGTTGGAGGCGTGGCAGGCGTACAGCCCGGCCGCCTGCGCGGTCACCGCCGCCAGAGACAGCGCTCCTCCCTGGTGAGAGCGACGAGACGGAGAAACTCAGGGTGATTTCACATGAGAGGCGCTTTAAGGAAAAGTTACGCTCATTAAAAATGCAACACTGGCGCCAGAAACTTGCTGATATTCACTGCTGTTCTCTGCCAGCGGCGGCAGAGCAAATAAATACTTCATTCCTTTCGCGTTTCCTCGTCAAGAAATTAAGAAATTCTTGCAAGTTGGTTTCAAACAAAAGCCGTCAAAAGAAATAATGTTCTTCACTCTTGCTTCACTAATTAAACTCTAATGAAATAAAGATACTTGGAGAGAAAACGATCTTTTACTGCAGCAGCAGAAGCATAAAAAAAAATACAAAAATCAAACATTAATCTTGATACATTTAAAAGAAAGTAGAAAATCATCAGTTTAGCTGTCAATTCCTGTAAAATGAATATAATTTTTGGCATTAATGAGTAAAAACCAGAAACTCCAGTGACTTTTATTAGGATTTTATCCGGCTGGAGCGACATCTACACAGCATGATGCTCTATGCTGCTCTTCAAAATGGGAAAAATAAGAAAACATTCCCGTCTGCATTTTTTTTTTTTTACGTTTAGCAGCGTAAAACTTCTTAAATAAGGACAACAAACTGAGTCAGTAGGCGTAGTAGCACACTTCCTATTGCTCCTCAGTTTATGACCAAAACTAGATAGTAATTCACATTGATTAATAATAAAAACATATTTTTAAAAATAATAATAAAGAAATATTAATGCAAAAAAATTCAAAACAAAACATGAATAATAAAAAATTATCATTGGTGGCAGAAAACTCAAATAAATACACAGGTGACAACATATATGAGAAAAAAATACATGGATTGAAAAGAGAAGAAGAAGAAATCAACATCAAAGGTAATTATTAAAACTTATAAAGTAATCAATTTATGATTTGTTTTATAAGTCAAAACAATCTGGTTTGTACAAATATTAATTTATAATATATAGTGAGAAAAACACGCTATATTTCATAGTTTTATATTTATAGTAATATTTTGTTTAGAAAATAGCATTTATTATTTTTAAACATATTTGTTTTAAAATTTGATTCGAATTTTTGAACAAATATTTGTTTAAATATTGTTTTAAAAATTCAAATAATACTTAAAAATATTTTTGTTCAAAAATAAACAAAATAGTTTTGTTAAAAAACAAATTTTGTTTTATACTTTTTGAAGCAACTTAAAATAGTTACTTATTTTAGTTATACATGACTAATGTAGTTATCTACATATTAGATGTAATATATAAAAATATAAACTAAATTGTTTTAAATATTTGTAAACAAACGGGTACAAAAAAGTTAATAATAAACTGATTAAATAATAATTGCAAAAAAAGCACAAAACTACTGACAGATCTGAAATATATTTAATAATTTATTTCCAGTTGTATTTTAATTATGACAAACAAAATAAATTACATAATTTAGATATTTAGTAGTACCAGTTTAAATGCACCCTGTCAATATTTCCCTACAGAATAACTGAAAATAATAAAAACTATAATTTTAAGCGGGGAGGAAAGAGCGGCTCGGCGTATGAATGGGTGAAGATATTTTGAATTCAATACGGGGGTCAGAGGTCAGAAGTGTTTACGCGGCTGCTCTTATTCTTCCAAAAACATGATGCTTGAAATAAAAAAAACAGACATTCAGAGAAGAGATATTTTAAGAAATAGCAGGTGCAGCCGCTTCTTTTCATTATGTTTTTGTTCTACACAACAAACAAAAGCATAAAGGAAGAAAGAGGAGAGCTGAACCCCAAACGCGGCCTTGACTGGAGACTGGAAAACTCGGCAGAAAAGACAAACACTTCACATTCACTGCAGAGGGAAAGATGAACGACTCAGACCCTGAAAACTCCACTTCAAATCGCACTCAACGTCCGACTATCACAAGAAAGCAGCAACAATAAACTTTACTTTCAAAAGCGAGTAAAACGTTAATTTAACATATTTTGAGTGAAACTTTTTAAAGTTCATTTTTTTTGTTTATTTAGGAGAAATCCAGTAAATTATTGTTTGTGTACCTGGAGGTTTGCACTGGGAACGGCGCTGCCGTCTTTCAGCCAGGTGATGGTTGGCGTAGGGTTGCCAATAGCAACGCAGTCGAGAGACAGGGGACTTCCCACCAGGGCCTGGACCACAGGGGGCGGGACTTTGGTGAAAGTGGGCGGGGCTAAAGAGAAACATAGATTTATGAAAGTATTGAAATTTATAAATTACAGACATAAATAAATTAAAATGTCTTTAGTATTGCAAATTCATTAGACAATCATAATTTATTTATTAGTGGAATTCATAATAAATTGCACTTAATTACTGGAATTACACTGGAATAACTGTATAATAAACAAAGAACAATGTTAAATGTTTGTCAAAAAGTTGATCTGTGTTAAGCTTTTCCACAGAAATGCAGCTTTTTAAAAAAAAATTATTTATTCGTCATTTAATCAAGTTTTCCTGCTGTCACTTGGTTACAGATTAAAATAATAAAACCCAGAGAAAAACAAAATTAGCTACAGATGTCTGCAACTTTAGTTATTTTTCCAGATCAAACTAGTTTTCACATTATCTTTACTTAAGAAATTAAAAAGAATCTAAACTTAATTGAGATTTTGTGAAAAAGTAATTTAGCCAAACTCTATACCTAAATGCCTGTTGTATCAAATATGATACAAACAGCTTTAGTAGCACCAACAGCTCCGTTTTTCAAAATAAAATAATTTCTTGCATCAGGTTTGAAAGATTTAAAATCTACATTTCTCAGATGCTCGATTTGAGCTTTTACAGAAAACTCTGCTGACTGCTGACTCTCGTTTCGCCTCGCAGGGCGCAGGCGCTGTGGTTTGTTGCGGAAGAAGCGGGTGAAGATCGCACCGGCAGAGTCAGAACCAGTTATCGCTCCCGACTCTCACGCGGTCCAGCTTTGCTTTGATCTGATCGTTTCTTCTGAGCAGCGACAGCGAAAGGTTTTCCAAAACACAAACAGACTTCAAAGCACACACACCGAAAAAAAAAAAGAAGAGATAATCCATATTTTATACCCAGAGTTAATATTTAAACCATCAACAGGAATAACTTTACTTATTTTAGCCCCGAAATCAGAGATTATTAAATATTACCTGATGCAAATAGAGACTTTACACACATCCAACTTCTTTAAGCAGCATTTAAAAGTTGGACGTTTAAAGAAGTTAGATAATTTATAGCATCTGTCATATGATGCTTATTTTGTAGAGCAAAATAAACGCAACATGAGCGCAAATATTATGGAAGATTCACTTTTTAAGGAGGCAGAAACTACCTAATGAGGCTATAAACGATTCTTTTGATTTTCTGGGTTATAAATAAATAAAATTTAGACTTTGATGTGTTTAGAAAAAACAGAAAAGTGTGAAATTGGATCAAAACAATGTACCTCTGAAGAGGAGCAGAGAAGCCGGATATCTTCTGGTAAAATGTTTTCCCTTAAATCATTACGGCTCATTATAAATAACTAAAGAACTACGTTTAGGTGGGTATTTCATACAAGCAAGCGCTGGAGGCTCTGCTGTAATCCCACCAAGTGGAACAGGAGTTTAGGGTTTTATTTAACTTCTGGATAAATGCATCTTTAATGTGTTTTTCTGCCACAGCTGCACCCCGTTGATCAGCTCTGTCAGGGTCAGGATTGCTTTGTTTCTGACTGAATGGGACGAGATTTCTGCAACATGATGCAAGTTTTAACCAGGAAACGAGACCAGCTCCCCGCTGTGCAGAGCTTTGGTTGTGTCTTCATCTAAAACATGTTTGTATTTCATCTAAAAACTGCCAAAACTAAAACAGTTACTTAGTCATTATTGTAGAAGTACATCTGAAATATTAATCAGCCTAAATCAGCCATCAACTGGATTATAAATCTGGACTTTCAAATTAAGTTTCACATCCAATTACCAGTAAAAGCTCACTTGTGTAAGATAAACCGAACTCGGAAAATAAAAGCTTCTGTGTTCTATCAAAATAAAGTTCAGAGATACTTTAAAATATAAAAATGTTTTATAATGATTAGAAATAACTATGTTATGACAAAGCTGCAACATCTTCAAGAAACAAAAGAATAAATCCTGTGGCCTTTTATTAAGGCGCTGAGCATTGTTTGTGTAGTTAACATTAGCCAATATGTAGTTTCAGCTACTTATTAGCTAAAATATAGCTAAAACTATGTTTAGCTATGAAACATGTAGCTAATATAATAATATATATAAATAAAAATAAAATAGCTAAACATAGCTAATACTATACATATAGTTTTAGCTACATGTTTAGCTATATTGTTAAAATTAGCCATGTTAGCTAAACATATTGATAAAATTAGCTATAAAATCCTATATAGTTTCCCAGGCAATAGTGGAACACACAAAACATACAAAGATTACTTTATTTTTTAGTTTTTTGGACTGTTGTAATCATTAAACCGTTTCCCCTTCAGCTCCACCTTTTCAGTGGAGATACATTGTTGATTCTGCCATTAAAATTAAAATAACTTGCAATTAAGTATTTTAAAAACTGTAAAATGTAATTATTATACTGAGGTGGTGGAGGGTTGTTTTCAGCAGCTGCTGAAAGTTCAAGTAATCGGTAAAGTAGCCAAGTTACTTTTTCATAGAGTAATCAGTAATTCAATTAGTTACATTTTCCAGTAACTATGCCATCCTGATGCTCACCAATGACAGGAAAGGTAAAAATCACATTGTTATCCCAAAGACGGCTCAGTTTCTGAGCAGTAATCCAGCAGGATGCAGCTCACCGGTCACAGAAAGCCGAGTCCAGTCGCTGCTCTGCACCTCCTCCTCCAGTTTGTCCAGCTGAAATATCCGGCAGCTGTAGAAACCCTGGTCCTCCAGCTGCAGGCGCTCCAGCCTCAGGGTGGCGCTGCTGAGCAGAGACGCCCGCCCTGCAGGGACAGAGTCAGACTTCACTTTTCATCTGTCAACTTTTCATTTGTGGAGAAAAAAAACAAACAAAAAAAAAGGTTCAAGTTTGTCTTTTATTTTATTTTTCAGTTACAGAAACCGTCGCTCAACGAACGCTGCACACACACAAACCCAGAAACCGGATCTGCTGGTTGCCAGGTGACGGCTCCCTGGAGCCAGCGCCGCCTGTAACATCAGCCCTTTATCTCTCGGAGGCTGCAGACTAACTGTCCATGTAGATTTCACACCTTAACGGATAGATCCAACAGAAAGGAAGAAAAAACCTGCACCTCCTCGGGAAGAAAATAAAACGTGAAAGCATCAAACAGACTGCAGGATTGCTCGGTACCACAGGCAAGAAGCCACTGTTGTGATGGTAATTATTAACAGATTCAGTGGATTGGAGGGGAGCCTGGCGGCAAGAGACGGCCCTGACTGTAAAAAAAATAAATAAATAAAAAAATCCAGGAAGTTTGAGCCAGGTATGCTTCCAGAGATAACACACCCTGTTTACTTTTCCTCACCGCCAAAGAGGATCAAATCCACAGGGAGGGGACAGAAGTGGGAGCGAAAGTGGAGCAAAACACACATCAGCATACACTCAAGGGATTAGCTCGTTTCAAAACCCTGCCCTTTGACCCCCTCTGGTTTTTATCTCCGCTGCCGTCCTGTGATATAGGTCAGTGCAGCGCTGAGCGGGACCGGCAGAAATGCTGCTGGATTTCAGCCGGGGAAAACGGACAGAAGTGGAAAAGAAAAAGATCTGAGCGAGACGAGATGCAGAAAAGAAAAGGGATCAAATTTGTAAAATCCCTCTAGAGCAACTTTTATCGAATGGAGGAACAAGTCCTGCTGAATCCATCCAGGGTGTTGGAGCAGGAACATCATCGGTTCTGCAACACGGCAGTTCAAAGTGCTTTACATCATAAAAAGTCAAAATAAAAACATACAGGCACAAATTAAAAAAACAGGAACAAACTTAACATCGTGTTGAGTGACATCACCGAATATGTTGGTCAATGATCCATTTATTATGCGTCAAAAGAAATGCTGAACTCAGCGTTTCAGCTGTTTTTACATTTTCTGGAAGTTTGTTCCAGATTTGTTTATTTTCTGTTGTCATTTAGTAATTTCTTGAAATACAAGAGCTCTCAGAAGTTTCTGTAATTTTTATTCCATCACTAATGTGAGAATTCAACTAAAAAACATGAAGTGTGCTGCAAAAACACAAAATCTTACCAAGTGATTTTGAAGTAGTTTCTAGTGAAAATATAAGAAACTAATTACAAGTCATTTTCTAACAAGATATAGAAGCTTGTTTTAACTCAATAACCTCTTGATATTGATGAAAAAGTTCTAGTTCCGTTGGTAGAACGTTCCTCTGTGCCGTTACCTAGCAACCCCAGTCAACCCCTGCCCGTTACCTACCAACGCAGTTCTACGGAACTAGAGTTTTATCATCCGTATTAAAGTATTTACTCAAAACAAGGGCTTATTTCTTCCTGAAAAATTCATTTTAATCTTGTTTGTCTTATTCCAAGAAACTGGACCAAAATTACTTGGTAAGATTTTGTGTTTTGGCAGCGCAAGTAAATATTTTATTTATAAAGTGCTTTTCACAGACATAAAATGATAAAGCGCTGTATAACAAAAAATAAATCAACCTTGAAATTGTACAAAGCGTAAAACAAACAAGAAAATCTGTTAAAAGAAAAATAAATACAAAAGGTCGGGTTGCCTGGTTCCATAACAGCCCATGAACTCAAACCAATTGCATCACACACATTTACAAAACAATAATTAAATATTTCATCTTATCTACATCTTCTATCTTTAGGTGAGCCCACAGATCGTCTCTCATTAAGCCACTATTAGGTCGAATTTTAAATGTTCCCGTTGCCAAGACCATCTAACCTGGAACCGAGTCAAGAACAACAGCAAACTAATATGAGAGCAGTAGTTAAAAGGGAAGCATTATGTATTTTCCAGGCACATATTTACTTGATTGTGGCTTGAAATTGGGCCTCTGTCTCTTTAAGAAACTCCTGCCTTCAGGATGTCGTCACAACATGGTTCCTCCATTAACCCTTTAACAACTTTTTTTTTTTTTTACCTGCTTTTCACTGTGAAGTAACTCCTATAATGAGATCAGATGTTTTTCAGACATTTGCTAATTGCTGCTGGCTAGTCTGAAGGAACTGAGAGGAGGAGTTACGGCTTGGAAACTGCAGCTCAGATGAGGAGCTGAGCCTTGAAGGCGGAGCTAGGTCCACCAAGACATTTTCAGCTGAATGGTTGCCATCGAGATTAAATGATCAAAGCAACACTCCAGGAAATAATATCATGATGCAAAGCTCAAAAAAGCTTATTTCATATAACACTACCTTTAAGAACATAACACTTAAATTTAATAACATCTTCACTAGTCAGTTTCCAGCTACATTTCAGTGAACCCAAACTTTTATGCAAGCAGAACCTCAACCACATGCTTGTCCGACACATTTTCACAAGTTAAATGGAGAATTCATGGAGCAGATATCCAGCTGGATGTTAACCGACGTGGCTTCGTCTGCAGGCGGATTGAAAAGAGGCGACACGGTTGGAGGTGAAGGACTTAAAGCAGCGTCGGTTCTTTAAGCGTTATGCAGAGTCAGAAAAACATCCGTGTATTTGCAGAAGAAAATGTTTCTTCGCCTCGTTTCTCCTCCTTCACGTAGGCAGCACAGGTGGAGGCAATAAAATATTCAAAGTAAAGAAAGTTTAGTGGTTGAATTTGAATGCAGGCAGGAGCTTCACGCCAGGCTGCAGCGAAACAAAAAGATGATGCAGCTGTGTGGGAAAAAAGAAAAAATCCAAACGGAGAGAATATCCACAGCAGAGGATCAGAGGTAGTAGAGTACACACAGATAGTGTTCAAGTCAAAGTATCACTACTTCCGCATATTTTTACTAAAGTAAAAAGATGATCAAAAAATAAAAATGTATTTGGTAAAAAGTCTACTCAAGTATTGAGTAACTTGTCAAATGATCAATCATTTAATATTTAAAAATTGCATTAAAAATATAAAGTTAATTGGACATTTTGCCATTTTATGGATTATAGTAGTTCATGTTAGTAACAAAAAATAAATGAGACAATGATTCCAAATCAATTTCTTTCAATAAAAAAAACTTATAAAACTTTAACAGAAACTGCAGATGTGTGTCTGTGTCTGGTGAATTTCTGATTAAGACATGTTTGTTTTTCATTCAGTGGGGAGAAAATCCAGAAGTTTTACTCAAGTAAGAGTAGTAATAACTTCATAATAAAATTACTCAAGCAAAAGTAAAAAGTAATTTTTTCTCAGAAAAGTTCCTTAATTGAATGCAATTGAGTAAATGTAACTAATTACTACGAAAACTCTGCGTATCCAGAGGAGGTTTGATACAAAATGAAGAACAAAAAAGTGTCAAATTAGTAAGAGAAAATTACAATTTTGTATTTTTTAGGGTTGGAAATCATCTTCAGTATTAAAGTATTATTGGAGATTCGGCACCTTTAGTTGATTCACCTGACTAAAAACTCCACTCTGTACCAAAGTATTACAGACAAACGTGGCGTTATTAGTCCAAACTGGGTCATCAATGGGACAATCATCCAAACTACCAGAGCAAATCCACAACAGAAGGACTGCAAAAAAAATAAAAAAAATCAAGATAAAATTGAAATACTGAATCAAAAATTAGAAGAAATTATGGAAAGAAGAGTTGGTCAAAATACTCCACTGGTATATCTGGATTATCTTTTTCCATTATGACACTAAAAGTAACTTTTGAGTATATGAACCTGAGAGAGTACAGTCTATGTGTACACAGAGAGAAACTTATTAAGCTGTCAAATCACAAATGTAGTAAAATAAGATGGCTTTAGTTTTGCATTACCGACGTAAAAACACACAACAG
This sequence comes from Poecilia reticulata, assembly GCF_904066995.2. Lineage (NCBI taxonomy): Eukaryota > Metazoa > Chordata > Actinopteri > Cyprinodontiformes > Poeciliidae > Poecilia > Poecilia reticulata. The sequence goes on from NC_088841.1 coordinate 22,438,527, forward strand.
GATTTCCATTTTCTTCTTTGCCCAAACTACAACTTCACTGTTGAAAACACAACTTTTATTCCTCAGCTTTTCTTTAAATCTGTTGCTGAGAGCATCGTTTCTTCTGCATCAGAAGAGACGACGCTCGTCTGTTGAGCCTTCTTAGGGGCCTAAAAAGGCAAAACACCGCAAAAACACAAAATAGTACCTAGTAATTTTAGTCTAGTTTCTAGTGAAAATATCTCATTACACTTGAAATAAGACTAACTTACAAGCAACTTTTTCAGGACATATAGAAGTAAATAATTCACTTAAAAACATGGGGAAAATGTCTTGTTATAAGGGAAATAATCTACCAATGGAACTAGAACTGGGTTGCTAGGCAACGGGCTGGGCTTGGCTGGGGGTTGCTAGGTAACAGCTCAGTGGAATTTTCTACCAGTGGAACTAGAATCTTGAGCTAGAATTATTTATGTAAAACGAGCTCATTTATCTTGCTGGAAAATTATGTTTGTCTTATTTCAAGTGTACTAAGATGCTAAGATGCTCTAGAAACCAGACAAAAAAATACTTGGCAAGATTTTGTGTTTTTGCAGTGAACACATAAATTCAAGAAAATAATGGACAATCCTGACCAGCGTCTTCATGAGGCTGTCTTCAGTCAGAGGCTTCTTCAGATTCGCTGTAATACTGACTGCTACCTGCCAACAGCCAACGCCATCTACAGGAACGCTTTGAAGACTTTGGGTGAACAACATTTAATTTCACTTTGGAATCAATAAGATATTTTTGAATTTGCATAAATAATGTCTACTTGCTGATATCTTGAATTACTATCAAGATCTACTTCACATCTACAGAATTGGCCCAATTTGTCTCTGCAGCTAATTCAGTTTAGAGGGCTTCTATGAGTCCACTAAATTATGGAGTTCCTCAAGGTTCTGCTCTGGTGTCCTTGCAGTTTCTGTTGCACCTGCTCTCACTTCAGCATAATTTAACATCTTAAAAAGCCATTTTTGTGTTAAAATTCAGTTACACGTCTCTTCTAAGGTTTTTGAGGTAAAAATTACTTGGAAAGATTTTGTTTTTTTTGCAGTGAACACAGCCTGATAGAGAAGGCTGGTTCTGGTTTTTGAGGTAAAAACTTTAGAAGAATGCAACATTCTAGAATATTTCGGAAAATGGCGAATGCTGTGAAACTGGGAGTTTTTTGTCCACACAATCTCTTACTGACTTCATTTTAATACCCAACTTTGAAATAATTAAAAAAAATTGGAATAACAGGTTAAATGCAAACATTGAGGTTTCAAACGTGCTCTTTTGGGATAGAAATATGATAAATATGTCATCAAAACCACCACAACAAGGCCTGAGGTTCCCACAAATAAACTTTTTCAAAACAATATTCACTTCTTCTCTTTATGCTAATCTGTTTGCGCACAGCACTCGCCATCAAAAGTAGCAGCTATGTGGGTTTTTCAAACGCCCAAACCACACAATACCCTTTGTCAGCACAATTCAACCACACAATGCATTTATTCGTCAAACTGCCTTTGACTGAATCCCCCTAAAGGCTCCTTCCCCCAACGCTCTTAGGTGACACTGAAACACAAAACCATGGAGTGAAACTCTCCAAAAGTAAAATAATTCAGAAATGAGCTGCTTTAAAAGATTAGAGCAAGAATTACAACGTGAGACAGTCATTGATGTCCTTTCTTGAAAGACAACAGCAAGCAGAGGGAATATCGTCATCATCCGTGTAACTTATTGAGACGTTTTTATCAAGGGTGACTATCAGAGAAAAGCCAATATTCCTATTCTTCTCAGTTCCAGTTTGATGTCCTTCATAAAGCACCCAAACGAGTCGGAACAACGCTGACAAAGGGAATATCTGCAAAGACCACGGCTTGTGATTTTATAACATTTTATCGAGAGCGAAAGACGCATCAGACGTATTGATTTTCCATCTTCCAAAATGGATGTGTAACATTTCAGAAATTAAGTTTTCAAATGATAAAAAGAAGCCTTTGGGGAAATCATCCGCAAAGTGTCTTGTTTGGTTTGACAAGAGCCTGTAGACAAAAATTATTTAAATTCAATACCATTTTGAGCGCCTCAGACATTTATGTCCCTGAAAATGTGATATCCTCGGGCAGAGAGCCCACATCGTCTCCAGGAGATGTCGTCAGCTCTTGGCAGGTTGAGGAGAAGCGTTCAGGGTTCGCGTTGGGCTCCGTCCCGCTTGTGGCTTTACGCAGGGCCACCGTGTCACGGATGGACATCTGAATTGAAGCAGTTCATCTAAATAAGAGGCCTAACTTGATGCTCCGCTGAACAATCCCAGCACCAGGCTATCATGTTTGTCCACATGGGAAGGAAGCACATTAACCGTGTTTAATGTTGCTCCTGCTTTCAGAGGGACAGCGCATTTATCCAGCTGTATTTGCTTTTAATAAAGTCAGCAGAAGCACGGTGCCAACCTGGGACTACATTTCCTGTCCACAGAGCTGACATTACTACTTTGATCACTTGCTCTGCAACAACAAACACTTAGACCTCTGCTAGCTGTCTTCACAACCCAGGGGGATCGCCAGCGAATCTCGTTTTTGGAGGAATCAAATGAAACTAGGAGTATATGGAGAGAAAATAAGCTCGAATTGGCATTCAGGGATAAAAAATAAAAAAAAAGAGATGCATCCTTGCATCCAATCATTTCCATAAACCAGGGAGAAATTATTCTAGGTAAAGCTAACAGCTACTCAACCAAACAACTAATCAAGCCAACAGCTATTTATCTAAAATTAATTGGAGCAAGCCATCTGCCATTTAAGCTAACAAGCTACTCAAGATAACTACTTAATTTAGCAGCTATACAAGCTAACAGCTATTTGAGCCATCATTAATTCAACCTGCAGATGTACAAGCTAACAAGCTACTTGAGCTAATAAGTACTCAAATTCAGCAATTCATGCTAACATTCTACCCAAGTTAAAAGCTACTTAAGCTAACAGCTATTTGAGCTATCATTAATTCAAGCTGCAGGTATACAAGCTGTCATTGAAGCTAACAAGCTACATAAGCTTACAATTATTCAAATTTAGCAACTGATGCTAACATCTAGCCAAGTTAACAGCTACCCGAGCTCACAATCTGAGCTGACAGCTAAGCTAATAACTCATAGGAAGTGGGTTAATTTAAGAGAGTAGAACACCAAAAACATAAAATTTACCTAGCAGCTTTACCAAACAGTGTATATTGCACTAGATAGTTTTATAAATATTTCTATGCTTGTTTATAGTGATGAAACTCATTGAGATTCAGCTTCAATTTGAAGAGAATACTTAAACAATCATCCATTTTGACTTATTGACTCAGATTAGCCATCAGTTTCACTATCTGACTTCCCCAGGAGACCTAATGCCTCCCAGATACTGACTTCTCATTACTACTCTACAGAAACCCACTTCACAGAAAAACATGGAAAAACCCACTAATGTGGGGCAGAGATGGAACCGAAACGTCAGCCTCTGCAGACTGATTCAGTTGGATACCTGGCGTTTGAATCACAGCAGCCAAACATCAGTTGGAGGCTGTTTGGCTCTTGAAGCCAAACGGCTCCGACACCCGAGAACACGCCTGAGGGGCTGAAATGCACACTGCTCATTTCAACACTAAAGACTCCAGGTTTCCCATGCTGCACCTGTTACTGCCCCGGCAACCAGCACCGGTGAGAAAGCTCAAGCTCAGCATGAGCGAGGACAAAGCATCTTTTTCAAGCCCTTTGAATCGGAGGAGAAACGGTTTTCTGTTTGTTGTTACCAAGCCTGCCCATTTAAAGACGTGGAATGACGAAGGTGTGCAGAAACGTGTAATTTGTCATTCAAAAGGCAGGCAAATTTTAAGGTTATGAGCAACCAGCAGATTGCCCTGCTTCCTCCGATGATGATTTATGCTGCAGATTGTTGCCTGAATCAGCAGCAAAAGCCGAGCGTCTTTTACGAGCCTGCGCTGGAATTAAAGTGGCTGCTGCTCCCACTTTTGATAATTCAGCCAATCGGCTGAGATTCACCCTGACTTTACTGCCATGTAAATGTCAGCATCGGGTTTCCTGGTGGAGGCTGGGAGCGGGAGTGGCTCCGCACTCAGAGGGGAAAGGCTGTGACTCAAACGAAAAGCAGGTCCTGATCCTTCGACAAACACAAAACCAAAGGCGGAGATTACGGCACATTACTCTGTTAGCACAAGAGATAAATCTGAGAACACTGTTACAATGAAATATGGATGTGCAAGTGAAACGTCTTGAGCTAAATACTGAACATTCTTTAAAAAAATGGACTCCATTCATTCCATTTGCCTGGCAAAAGTATTCATTATTCACATTTTACAACTAATAAAACTCTAAATTTGGGGGATTTTAGTTTGACTTGCCAAAGCAAAATAGTGCATAGCTGTAACATGGGAGGAGTTGGTGAAAGGTTTTCAATATTTTAACAAATAAAAGTGTAAAGTACAGTTGTATGCAGCCAAGTAGAGTCCAAACTTAAACAGACATTTTCAGACTATTATTAATTTACAAAAATTCTAGATTGGGTATTGGTGAGCCATAAGGGCAGATCTATTCAGTCCAATTCTATGCTTTTCGCTCTGAACAATGTCATTTATTTTACATTATGTTTCCAATTCCTAATTGCGAACTTTATTACCATTCGAAATAAAGTTCGTTTTTGTGTTTTTGAATGTTTGACCAAAGTAGCCAAACCTATTATTTTTGTCAGTTTCTTTATTATTTATTTTCCATTGCCCGTTATTTCTGCAGTGCATTGTTTTAACATGTCTGTGGAGTTACTGGTGTGTCTACTGGTGCAGAGTTATCTAATAAGTTTATAATTCAGTCCATTTATGTCTGCGTTTGAAAAAAAGTAACATTTGAATTAATTTCTGTTCATCTGTATTAGATCAATATCGGTCCAAACTAAACCTCAGCAGTGAAGAAATGTGGATCAGTGCCCGTTTTTTTATTATTTCAAATAAAATAATTGATTACTAAATAATTCCAAATATAATCAACAAATAAAGAAATTGCGAGGAAAATAAATTGGAAGAAAGGAGGTAAAAACAAAGAATTTTTCCCACCCTTATTTACCGTTCTTGAGCTACTACATAGTTTAAAGGGTCCGATTTTGGAAAAGAAAAGAAAAAATAAAACTACATCTTTGCACAGTTCATGCACATTTTTCACCCAGGTAGACTTGCTGTCGAATACAACTTCAGTTCTGATAAAAAAAATTTAAACATTCATCAGATTAAATCACCTTAGATCTGTTTTCCATTCTTCTGAAGAAACTCTCTTAAACTTAGACATATCAGATGTCTCAGCTGGATGTAAAAATCAATCGGTGTGGGTGAGAACTGCCTTTAGTTGCACAGCATGTAATGAGTGATGCAACAGGGAGTAAGACAGAAATTTAGAGAGCAGTAATTATGCAGTCAAATGTTAATCGGTGCTGGCTACCCCTCCTCGGTTTTCATGTTGATGGAAATAAACGAATTAGGTTAAAAGCTATACTTACTACCAGTTTGCTGCCTGCTTACCTCCCACCTGAGTGTTAAAATGTACCAATTAATTTCACTCTTTGAAGTTTTTTCCCAAGATACTTCAGGATTTAAAAAAAAAAGCACTTTAGTCAGAACTTTGCCTGCTGTGTAAGAACATACACTGCAAAAACACAAAATCCTACCAAGTAATTTTGGTATATTTATTAGTGCAAATATCGTAGTAAACTTGAAATAAGACTAACTTACAAGTAACTTTTTAGTTTGATATAGAGGTGTGTTTAAAGTAAGTAATTCCCTAATATTGATTAAAAAAAAAGTTCTAATTTCACTGTCAGATTATTTTACTTATAACAGGAAAAATGACATAATAATCTGCCAGTGGAACTAGAACTGGGTTGCTAGGTAATGAGCTGGTTGTGGCTGGGGTTGCTAGGTAACGGCGCCGTGGAATGTCCTACCAATGGATCCAATACTTTTTCATCAATACTAAGGTATTATTTACTTAAAACAAGCTTCTGTGTCTTGCTGAAAAGTTACTTGCAGGTTAGTTTGTCTTATTTCAAGTGTACTAAGGTATTTGCTCTAGAAACTAGATAAAATTACTTGGTAAGATTTTGTGTTTTTGCAGTGTACTGGTAATTTTCTCTTCCTAACTTCATACCTTTTGTCATTTATTTTGTACTAAACCTTCTTTGGATATCTAATAGTGTCGTGTGTCATATGTGTCATATTTAAGTAAATAATTTCAGTAAATAATTTCTTAAAATTGATGAAAAAGTTCTAGTTCCACTGGTAGATTATTCCGCTGTTGCCTAGCAACCCCGGCCAAGCCCAGCCCGTCACCTAGCAACCCAGTTCTGGTTCCAATGGCAGATTATTTCACTCATAACATGTCATTTTTCTCATGTTATAAGTTAATTTATCTTCCTACAATGTAACTAGAACTTTTTTAATCAATATAAAGGAATTATTGACTTAAGACACACCTGTGCATCTTGCTAAAAAGTTACTTAAAAGTTAGTGCCCTTGAAATAAGACTAAACTAAGATACTTGCACTAGAAACTAGACCAAAAATACTTGGTAAGATTTGTGTTTTTGTAGGATATCCAAAACAAAAACCCTGCACAAGTTCAGAGTGAAAATCTCCACAGGAATCTCCAAGTGGCAAAAAACTGGACCTGAACAAAAGCGAAGATCTCAGCCACCCAGACAAGCTTTCTCTTTGTCCATATCTGTCCCATTGTTTGTGACTTTAAAGCCAAACAAAGGCGGCCCTCGCCCATTGAGGCTCTTTTTTCACCTCCGACCGTCTTTGTTCGCCGTGCTGCGGCGGCTTCGATCGTGAACAATAACGGTGATGCAATGCCAGAGTTTGTTTGAAAGGCCACCAAGGTGTGGCGCAGAATGAAATCCGAGAACAAGAGTGTTGTTTCGTTTTTGACTCCAGCCAGACGCGCACTCACTTCACCGCCTGTATTGCCTTTAATGAGAGAACATTTTCACAAACAAACATTATAATAACACTGGCAGGAATAATTATATTTCAAGCATGGTGCTAAGTGCAGACATCAGCGTGCTGGCAAACAGAAAAACTTTCCTCAGAGAACCGAGGGTTTTTCTGTAGAGGGATTTATGGCCACTTTTACAGTCATGCATAAATTTCAGTTTCTAAAACTGCCTATGGAGATTATTACAAAAAAACATTCTTCAAATTTCAAAACATGTCCAAAGGTTGTTTTTAAAGGCAGTAAATTGCAATACAGTTTAAAACCCTCCAACTAAGCCACATTTCCTCAAACAGGTGCATCTCTAAAAGTTAGAAAATCACAAAAAGTTTGATTTAATTCCATAATTCTATGTATTATATGGCTGACAAATCTTAAGATTTATTTCTGAATTGTTTACATAAAGTACAAAGTCTCCATCTGGTTGGTAAAAAGAGTCACCCCGTTATATTAAAGCTGAGAAGTGAATAAAATTTTTTCTAAAAGCTAAAATGTTAATACTTACGTTTATTAGGAAATTATTAATTCATTTATTTTCTAAAACAAAAAATCAACCATTAGCACACAGGGAACCAACCCGTAGAGGTCCTCTGTAAAGTGCTAGCATTACAGATAGCTGCATGCTAGTGCTACCAGTTAGCAACTAATATGGACCCCTTGCAATGTGACGATGGCTACCATTAGTTTTAACTTTAGTTAAATTGTAAACATGACGCACTAAATCTTAAATGAATGACTAATATGTAAAAGAAAAAAGAACGCAATGCTTTGCTACCAATTGTCAAGTAGGCTAGTTATGCTAGCTTGACTATGACAACTGTGACATGTAGATGTGCGGTGTAATTCTGTGTGTTTTATTTCAGTTGAAATTAAAAAAAGGCGACCTAAACACAAACTCTGACAGATCATCGGGTATTTAAATTAGCTACTCAACCACCGCTGTGTTAACTTAGCTAATAGCAGCGGAAGCTAATCTACCACACCGATCACTTATTGATAATTTCAAAATAAACATCAAGCCTAAAAACATAAAACTGTAGAGCAGTGGTCCCCAACCCACGGTCCGTGGACCGGTACTGGTCCATGGACCAATTGGTACCGGGCCGCTAAAGAAATAGTGAAATATTTCCGTTTTATGTATTATTTGAGTCTGGAGGATATTTTATTTTGAAAATCCTTTAACCGGATTCTCTCGGTTACTTGCGCGCCAACACTGAGGCCACAAGCAGCAAAATGAGTAAGAAACAGATCAGATGTCTTTGGAAAGTTTCTTTGCAAAGGGGAAAAGGCCCAGAGAAGAGACAGGAGAATGGATTTATCCCAGACCGGTAGGTGAGACCCACATTACAAGCCGCTCATTTGAATAAAAGACGTAACAAAAAGAAAAGGCGGTGGGTAAAAGACAACGGGAGCAGCCGCTCTATTTGCTGCACTATGATTTGGAGGTGAATATGTTTTTTCATAGTTAACATTTTTAACTGAATAAACATAATAATGACCTTTAGATTTAATAATAAACATTTCCACATATCATCTCCGATATCCACCGGATTCAGTTGCGCGATGTCAGCTGTTTGGGATTCCCCTCTGTTCTTACGTCACCGCGCTTTTTGATTGGCTACCTGTCACATTCAGCAAGTCGTATTTTCGTTCAGACAGGAAAAACCCCACAGGTTGCGATTAAAAACTCCAAGACAACCCAAATTGAATATATTCAGGATTTAGCGGGAACAAATTACTTTAATAAGTGCCACTCACCTTCAAAACGTGGATGGACTCGGGGTGTGTAGGGTCCAAATTTCATCAGGACAGGAATGTCAACGCCTTGCCGCACCCATTCCACCACATGTTGGGTTGCAGATGACCCAGACTGCCGCCCTGCTGGTGGAAAACTGCACTCCAGATCCACCGAGCCTCCAACCTTTCCACGGACCTCTGACTTCCCACCATCAGTGGTCACTAAAGAGTTCGTAAGCAGCGAAATGAGAGGCTGGTTTAGGGCGCTCAGGTATTATATCTACAATATTTCCACTGCAATCAATAAAGTGATACTTACAAAAGTGGCAAATGAGTACAACTGCAGCGAAAGTCTGCCAGAGTGATCTTCCTGACCCCATATCTGTCAGTCAAACAACCTGCAGCATGTTCAGCCTGATGGCAAAAGACACACAATTGTCACATTCCCATTACTTCCTTGGCTGCACATAAGATGACAGCCATCTGTGACAGCGTTCCAACCTAAGAAGACTCTAACCGAGCTGTCAGTTCTGTCATCGTTTTACAGGAAGGGGAGAGAAGAGAACTGTGGGTTTTTCTATAGTTTTCCAATAACTGGAACTCATCCCATATCATTACACAAATGGGAAGAGCAGCTTCTGCAGCCAGAAAGCCTGGCCTGACTCTCCTTTTTATACAACTTAATAGTATAAATGCCAAATAAATCTCTGGAGTCACGTGTTTTCTTTAAAGGTGTTTGGCTGAAGGCTTTGCAGTCAAGGACAACCGCATCAATAAAGTCCAACAAATAGTTCAGCTTTGCTTCAATGTTTGAGATTAATTTTTAACTTAATGAAAACATTCTTTCATTCCGTCTAGATTGGGACACACCAAAGCTTTGCACATATTTGTCACACACCCTAAATATTTGTGATGTTGTTAGAAAAATAAAAGCTGCAGCTGTAAGCAACCGTCTGTTCCCACTACGGAAGGTCGAACCACCAGCTGTTTCAGCTCCTACTGCAAAGTTAGAAGCTGATGCTGGTTTTCAGGCTCCTACACTGCAAAAACACTCAATTTTACCAAGTATTTTTGGTCTAATGAAAATCTTAGTTTTGTCTATTTAACAGGCAAACTGAAAGTTTTTGCACAAAGTATTGGTATTGAATCAGTGTCGCCAATACCAGCTTCAATCTTACTCAACATTGGATCGGAATGGAAATTTAGAAAAATAAGACTGATTTTCAGATTGAAAAAAAACGGACAGTTTTTGTCTTTTTTGTGCAAAAAAAATATAAACTGAACAAAAAGGACAGTTCTGGGGTGACTTGATCATCATTAATTGGAATTTATTATAACAACGACAAAAATACCCAAGATAAGAAATTTATCACGATAAATGTTCACCCCTGTTGGGTAAGAGGAACTGAACTAGAGTAAGACTTGAACTAGGCAGGTGCCAAATTCAGCATTTTGCTTGTTTTTAGTTTAGGACAGCATCTTAAAATCAATCGCCATGAACATGAGTTAAAGTCAGATAAATGTGAACAATCAGCTTGTCACATTCTCAATGATTTCTCCACTTCCTGACTGTCACCGCCCCGGCAGCGGCCGTGCAGATCCTATTTACCGTCCCCACTCTCACTCCCGTTTTTATGGCCGTCTTCATCTTTAGGGCCGGGGCAAAGTCTGAACCGGTGCAAAACAATTACGCCGGCTGTCAACAGTCGCCGTGCTCCGCTCAACCCGCGCCCATGCCTCAGCAAACGGCGTACGAGACTTTCCCCAGAATTAATGTGAAAGTTAAAACTCAATCTGCAGCCGCTCTGTTCATCACCGTCAGCTGGAGCGTAAACACACCAATCCACAGTCCTTCACCTGCCTGGCTTCTCGCCGCCTCACAGAAAAACTTTATGCTGAACAAACTGCGTTTGATTTAAAGGCAGCTAAGGATAAGCCGCAACGTTACGATTCTGCTGCAAAGAAGGAGAAATAAAAACTGCAACTCCAAGCCTGGCAGTACATCACTTGGTGTCTTTCTTCAGCTTGGAGCGTTCCACAATAAGTCAGTAATTAATTTCAAAAAGCAAAACTTTCACACGGTAATCTAGTTCCGACAGTTATTCATTTATTCCTGTTAATTTTCACAAATGCAGCTTACAGCTTCTGAAAACTCAAAATTCAACTTCTCTGAAGTTTTTATTTTAAATAGGAGTAATAAAAAGGGATAATAGAGTGCTGCAATGGAAAGTTGAGTGGAAGGAAAAAGGCAGGGCTTCAAACATACCGATCACTTTAACGGCCATGTTTGTGAACTGCAGGAAGCCGGAGTACCCAGAGAGTACGCCATTGATTCTGCAAGCTAACGATGCCAACAATGGCTAACAGCATTGAAAATCACATTAGTTTTCTGGCTTTTTATGTTATTTTATCAACATTTGCAACTATTTGGATGGAGTTTTTATTGGAGTTTAGGGTAAAAAAGAAAAGAAAAGAAAGCCCAAAATACTACACATAAAAAAAAAGAAATAATTTTTATTTTATTCATTCTTTGTTGGGTACTGGAGGGGGAAAAAAATCTGCAAAAGCAACAAATGAATATCTTAATAAAGCCTTATTTATAAAGTACACCACAGCTTTCTCTCCCACTCAACTTTCCACAAATACGCCTGGACGAGTCGCACTGAAAAGCCAGCTTCAACAAACACTAAAAGATGTGTTGTGAAGCTAGTTTGCTTTTTTTAAACACAAAGCTACACATAAAAGTTGTAAGGAAGCATCAGAAAAAGAAGAAGAAAACACAACTGACAGCTCCAGATAAATAAATCAGTTTCTCGCAGCTTTATTGGTCAGAACTGTGAGTCTGTGGCAAAACAGAAAGCAATAAAAAATAAAGAAGATACGAGGGACAGACAGAGAGGCAAACACAGCGAGGAAAGATAAGAGGCACAAAAAAATCTCATTAAGCTGCAGGACATTTTCCGTCATTAAATCAGAACTAAAAACTGTGAGAGCTGCCAAACAAACGCACGGCCGCTTTGTTTGGACGCCATGGCGACTCGGAGCGTCTCCCTCAGACTCATTCTGCCGCCGTCTCGACACCGACGGCACAGCTGCGGCACCGGCACGCGCTTTAAAGGTATAATGAATGAGCAGGTAGGTCCCAAAGCAAAGCAGCTTGTCTCTCACTGATTTATCACCTGACAGAAATAGAAATGTCAGTGACAGGCGTGCTGTTGAGATTCTGCTGCAGCCTTCTCCATCTGCGTAAGGAGACAGGCTGAATAATCAGGACTGAAGCTCAGATTCATCAGGGAAACAAATGTTTTCCCATCAGACCGAGTTCCTCCTGCAGGAAAAAGTTCTTTTTACGCCATGCCAGATTATCGATTCTTACTCAGACGGTGGCTTTAAGGAAAACGAAGCACTAAACTTTTTCTCGGAGGATGTGGAGCATTTCTATCTGCCAGGAACAGGATTGGACATTAACCTCTACACAGAAACGGAAAACACTTGGAAAAAGGTAAAAAGACGTACAACACAAGGGAAACGTTAGAAATAACCAAGATCAACAGCAAAAGTCTGAAATATAGAGTTAAATAACAGCATAGTGAACTTTGACCTTTCATCTAAAGGATCTAAACTCTGCTTCACACTATAAAAAACTTAATACAGTAACAAGTTATTAAATACAATTATATTTTGCAAAACTGCAGTCATTAAAATCATTAAGCAAATACCAGGCTTAACTCGAGCCCCAACCAGGCTTAGTATTTCTTATTTATTCAAGTATTTTTTAAAATGTTAGCATTTTTAAGACTTTATAGTTGGTGTTCAGGTATTAATCTTCCAATAACATAAATATTGAGTGATATTTTCACATTTCCTGTCAACTTTAAACATTTTTTAACTCAAAAACATGGCAGCCTACTGGATGAATGCTAGCTAGGCTAATGGCTAACTGCTCACTCCCAATATGAAGGTTTTCTGCTTTCCTGGCAAATAAACTAAAAAAAAAAATTGCATCTAGATGTGCTTTAAACTTCACAGACGAATAATAACAATAATAGATTTTATTCATATAGTTTATGCTATATAGCCTGCTAGCATGTTAGCTGGAAGATGAGGTGAGGTTTTTATTAACATTCCTGTGTTCTTCCACTGAATCTGCTGAATTATACTTTACTAATATCATAACCTGAAATTAGATAAGTAGTGAATTAAATAGGGTCTGTCAGACAACACAAAGGAGGCTTAAAACAGCTATCCCATCATTAAAATCATTAAGTAAATATCATGTCCAGATCTTAAAAATGTTACAAACAAATGAGAGACAACATCACTAAGATATATTAGCCTGGAAAAGGTCACAAATACATTTGAGAATCCACAATCAGAGCCATTATCCACAGTAGTGACCTTCAAAAGAGGTCAGTCTACCAAAATTACTCCAAATACCAGACCAAAATTTCACTACATGCTTAAATCAGGTATTTAAGATAAAACAATAAAAAGAGACTTCCAACGCAAAAACCCTGCGACTAAAAAGAACTTGAAGGCCAATCTGACAATTGCTTAAAAACCAAAAGGCTAATTTTGATGATTGGCTATATAAGCATGACATCATTCTCCTGACTCCACCTCTGATTGGTCGATCAGGCCCCTCCGACACCTCCTCTCCTGATCGCATTGTCAAATTTCAATTACAAAATGTGTTTGTGTAAATTAAACGGTAAACTGATTTTAATTTTTTTTTCCCCAGATATTTATTGTCCCTTTATCTTTTTATGACGGTGTGTTTCATTTATGTCGCACATAATTTTGAATCAATTAAAACACACTTTATTAATCCTAAAGGATAATTTAATGGTTAACATTTAATGTCTACTGGGCCAGAAAAGACCATTAGCAGGAAAGCTAAGAGACTGAGGGTGAAACTTGGGTTAATGTTTTTTTTAGATTTGTTTCTTTACCTTAATTAAATCAATGGTGGATAGATTGTACTTTCACTGATTAATTAAATTAAACATGGCTTGCTCTGTTCAACATTAAAGCTCAAATGTAAGAAAAGAAAATCTGAGTTTGAGAATTTTATTCATTACTCCATAGAATCAGCGGATGTAAAAGCCTCTTTTTATTTTTCTACGATGTGGAAATCAGCAGCAACACAAGCTGAGTTAATAGAGTTGCTAATTTGTTAGGCAGGAGATTTCACTTCATAAATGTTAATGGTGCTGACACAATTCTGTTGAAAAAAAAGGATTGAAAAGCACCAAGCGCAAAGTACGGCTGTGGCTTTTAAGGATTATCGTCTTTAACCCAAATATTCCACCAGATAAGCCAGAAAAAGCACTGAAGCTATGGCCGTTTATCATTTTGGGAGCTGATTTCGTGATCACTAAATGCCCCAAATGCAAACCCGCCATTAGCAAACTCTGTCTTTTTAGAGAGAGAAAGAAAAGATGAAAGATTCACCTCATCTCTTGATTGGATTTTATTTCCTTCTCTGCATTTTTGATTACCTGGAAGGATAAAAAAGGTGGAGAAACATTATTTTCTAGTTTAATTTGTTTTGGACACACTCCATGAAAATTAAACGACAAATAGGAAGATTTTCTGCAAATAATTTGGAGTTAAATTCTACAAAACAAAATGTGAACAGCTGAAGAAAGTCAGCTGGTGACATGGAAATGTAGAGCTGTGTTTTATCAGCGCAGCTTTGGTAATTAATCTCATTTTTTCTTGTTGTAACCTCAAATAGCGAGAGCAAATTGGAGGAGTCCAAGGATCAAACCTTGGGGAACTCCAAGTTATCTTTACAAATTATTTGGCATATAATAAATCATTTGTGCAAAGTTTGATTTAAAACAAACTTGGGAACTCCAAGTTAATACAACTTGGAGTTCCCCAAGGTTTAATTCTAGGACTCCTCCAAATTGCTCTCACTATATCAGCGAGAGCAAATTGGAGGGGTCCTAAAACTTGTGCAAATGAAACTTTTCACAAGGTTTAAAATGTTCCTTTAAGGAAAATTTCCTTCCTTAAATTAAGGAAATCTTGATCAATGTAGTTGTTGAGGCATGCAACTAAAATTTTAAGAGAATGCAAGGTTAATTTTTACCAATTTCAAAATAAACTGCAGCAAAGAATGTGCATTTTCAGATTAAAAAGCTATTTTTAGGAGAGAACTTAATGACAAGGTAAAAATAAAAGTGACTTTTCAGTATTTGACCTTGCCTGCCAATCATGAATCTGAAGAACCAACAGCGCCCAACATCAAAACGTTTAACATGCTTTTCATATGAAAGGCCAAAGACTCAAAAATGTCAAAATATACATTTTTAAATTTGGCCTCAAATTCCTCCCTTATCTTTTATAGCTTCCTATTCCAGCTTGTATTTAAAGTTTCATGTCATTCTTTGCCAAACTCACCATCACTGGAACGTTTGAGGCTGTAAAATGTCATGTTGGAACATCTACTGTCAGCCATCTCTCTCAAGAAAGAAATAAAAAATAAAATGCTCTTCATTGGCATTCACCCTGCTCCAACCCGGTTCGTCTTTGTTACCGTGATAAGAGTTTTCCCCAGGGAGCTTACTTTATTCAGCCTGGCCCCTGTTAATCTACATCTTATTTTTTTTTCCCATCGTTGCACATGTGTCAGAAAGGCTGGTTTTTATAAATCCAAACACGCTCCTTCCATCACAATGGGTACTCTCCGTCTGGCTCGGTTTGATGTGCACTTAAGGGGAAAATAGGACAGGCAAAATAAATAGGGTTCCACTTTAGTGGCCATACAAACGCTTGGAGTGCAAATATTTGGCATCTTTTCTGGGAATCAAGGTGAATGCCACAATGTCTTGTTGACCCCATAGATGGAGTGACTGTAAAGCCCTGGCTTACAAAGTAAAGAGCAGCAATATGGAGGTCAAACCAATGTCACAAAGTCAGTCTGTAACATCACAGTGGTCACGAATTGCTTCTTTTTCTGTTGCAATAAGGGTGCAATCACACCAACCCTGTCTGGTTGGCTACTTTAATCAGAGTCTAGTTGTTTTGCCAAGAAAGTTTGGTTCGTTTGGGGAGGTGTGAACACGTAATCGAACTCAAAACAGCGAGCTCTGGTCCACTTACAAACCTCGGTTTGTTGAAGTGAACTCTGGCGCTGATGAAATGCATACGTGAAGCAGGAAGTGGACCGCAGCACAGGTCACTCTGGGTAAATACAACCAAAACAAATGTGCGCTAGCAAGCTACGCTAGCAGGAGAAATGGCTCGTGATCTTTTACCAAAAACGAAAGACAAATTCTACAAAACCTGACGCTACTCCAGTTTTTCCATTTACAGTGTCTTCTTTATCAACCTTTAATAAACCTTAAAACAAAAATCAATCTGAAAGCTAGATAAGGACACTGTGGATAGTGTCCTTATCCACAGAGAAACGAATCGTGAACCAACATGAGCTGAAAGACTAATCAGAGAAGAAGACGGTTTTACTCAAAGAAGCAGACAGCAGATTTCAATTTGCAACCTTCGTCTGGGGCGAGCGACATGGACTTAAACCTTTATTACAATATTTCGAGGTAAAATCGTGACTATTTATTACATCTTTTTAGATAACTGCGTGGCTGTGACTAAAATACTGCTCTCCCATTTGTAAGATGCTTCTTTAGAACATTAGTTGCATTTAAAAAGTTATCACCAAGCTGCACACAGTAACTGCATGTAGTCATATTTTCAAATGTGTTGATATTTATTGATGCTTCATTTGAACAAAGTGAAGAAAATAGTAAAACTAACAATCCAGTCAATATGGATAGTTTTGGGGGGCTTTACACTGCAAAAATTACAAAATATCAAAGTATTTCTGACTAGTTTATAGTGCAAATATCTTACTTCACTTGTAATAAGACAGAAATAATTTACAATCTTATACAAGCAAGAAATAGAAGCTTGTTTTGAGCCAAAGGTTCTAGTTCTATTGGTAGAATGTTCCACTGCACCGTTGCCTAGCAACCCCAGACAGTTACCTAGCAACCCTAGACACGCCTAGATTGTTGCCTAGCAACCCCAGACACACCCAGACCATTACCTAGCAACCCAGTTCGATTTCCATTGGCAGATTATTTCACTTATAACAAGAAATTTTTATCATAAGTAAAATAATCTGCCAAAGGAATAAGTACTTTTTCATCAATATTAAGGAATTATTTACTTCAAACAAGCTGAAAAGTTACTTGTAAGTTGGTTTTGTCTTACTTCGATTGTAATAAGACAAAATTAGAAACTAGACAAAAATACTTGGTAAGATTGTGTTTTTGCAGCGTAAATATTAGCTGAAATTTATCATGGCAACTATAAATCAAAATTCTTATAAGTAGCATATCACAATAAATGATAAACGATACCATAAATGCCCCTCTCTATGTCTGATTAAGCTAAAATCAACGCTTTTGGCCTTAATGATTGTTTTTATGACTAGAAAACAAAAATTTGCTTTTTGCCATTAGTATTGCGCAGACAACAACAGTATCTCATCATTTGAATAAAATAATTGTCTTTCTGTTGATCTGCATTGCAAAACTCACCTCAGAACTGATTCAAGGCAAAGTTGTTGCATGAAATATTAAGAGATGATTACGATTAGGATTTTAATATTTCAGCCAAAGGGTGTTTGAGAAGAAACCCAAAAATTAATTGGTTTTAATTTAAAGTCAGAGCTGCCTTCTTTAGATCCTGAGAGCTGAAATATGAAACTGCTCAAGGCCACAAGCTCATCTCTGCAAAGCTTTGCTAATGCCTAAAATTACATTTTTTCTGTATAAATAATATTTGAACAGCCATGTTTTACAGCCCAAGAAGCAAGGTGAGGCTTTTATAAAACCCTTAATTCCAGTTTCTCAAGGTTTTAAAAGAGCTCCTGCTAATATTTTGACACCAGCAGCTAATGGGCTGATATGACCTTTGTTATATCTGATTTAATTCCACTTCAGTCTGCTGCCGTTGTCAATATGAAGTGTTTACGGTACTGCTGCAGATCAAGAGGCACCATACGGGCTCTTCTCCTTCTCAGGTTAATTAATTTCCACTGAGTTCGTTTTTCTGATGACGTAAACTTGGTGAGAGGGAAAAATTATCCATTAAACCGGAAGCCCAGCTGGTGCGTCGAGAGGCTCGATAAAAACTGACAAGAGAGTTTCTGAAATCGTTAACGGGGCTCATCTGGGGACTTTATGGATATTTTTGCCAATTAACACTGGAAAATGAAGATAAATGAAGATAGACTAAACACTACAGAAAAATACATATTAATGCAAATATTTTATTATTATTTGGGAAGCAAAAATCCCCCAAAATTACCTTTTGTCGATATGCATTTACTTTGAAAGTTTGCTTCCTAAAAAACATATACATTGAACATTTTATAGTTCAGTTTATCAGAAAGTCCAAATAACACATCATAAAGGTTTCAGCCCCTTATAAAACCATAGTTACACTGTAAAATATATTTTTAGATAATTAAATGATAGTAATTAAATGTAGTATTTTCCAGGCACTTTAAAGATTATTTGTGTTAAATTACATATATTTTTTGTCCATCTGATATTATTTTAAAAATATTTAATTAAATGGGCTGATGGATGCTTATTACTCAATTTAAAAAAATATATGCAAGTAGAGTTAATTAGCCTAGCTCTGATACTAAGCATTATTGTTATAAAATGCTGACTTTTGCTTTATATTTTTAATTATTTTGTCTTATTACATCCCACTAATTAAGGTTAATGCTCTATACCACTTAAACTTTTCAAATAAAAGTTTCACTGATAATGTCATTTGGTAAAGTGAAGTTAAAGTCATTATTTTTTAAGCAGACAACATTCAGACAGATGTCAAAATGAAATACCAATAAATGGGATGGGCATTTATCGCATCGCTTATAATTTATCGTGATAAATTTCGCCCACCCATACCATTAAACAATCGAAGAACATCAAGCTAACATCTAGCTAACGTCCGTCCAACTATCGGACGAATTTATTCGGACAAATTATTAAATACATTCTAGTGACACATATCACACTTCTTTATGGCGTTCTAAAGAAGCCAATTACAAATTAGTATTCATTTTTAAGAGCAGTATTTATGTTCGTGAGGTACGATTGTTGTCATGCATTACCAGAAATAGTGTCGTTTATCTTTTGTCACAACAGTACCACAAAATATCGCGATAGAACGTCCACATCGCCCACCCGGGCCATTAAACAATCGAAGAAAATCAAGCTAACGTCTAACTAACGTACGAACGTTCGCCCAACGTCAAATGCTAGCTAGCAACACTCGTTCGACATTTCTTAGTAACCATTTGGAAAGAGTTGATATTATGTTCCAGCTTATCAGTAATTAGGCGCCTTATCTTGTCTTTATGAGTCCAAAGTGCTAACCCAGTTAGTAAAGGAGAAAAAACAGGAGGTTTGTGGATTTAAACCAAGAATATCAATATAAAACTCTCTTAACATTATGATAACCCATAGAAAGTTCATTAGTTTAGTCTACATGCCACACACAGCTCAATAGGGTTAATTTATCAACATTTAAACACTTTTGATCGTGTTTTTAACCTTACCTGTGGTTCGCTGGTGGATTCCCTTTAAAAATAAATCCTCTACATGTTCCCTCTGGTCCAACTGAAGCGACAGTTTGAAACCGAGTAGAATGAAGGTTTTGTTCCTTTAAGCGACAAAAACCACCAGGATCCCCAGCTGTAACACGAACCTTTTCTTTTCTCATCCGTCTTTAAGAGCCCACCGGGCAACAGGTGTTCGTTTCACGTACAGGTGACGCCTCTCCTCTTACCTCTCCGTCCCTCCCACCGCTGCTGCTGCTTCCTTGTTCAGCCCAACTCATCATCATCATCATCATCATCATCATGACCAGAGAGCACATCCCAACTCTGGAAGCTCCTGAATTTTAAATCCAGTTTGTTCAAGCTGACACGTTTTCCATTTCCAATCCCCTGATGACGTCCGTCTCAGCTGCAGCCACCAGAGGGCGCCATTTACCTGCTGGAGGCCAAACTGTTGGGCTTCCGTTGGAAGTCATGAAGAAAAATGTCACAAATATAAACAGTTTTTCTAAAACACGTTTCTTTTCATATTGAGAAACTATTCACACATTTTGGGAAAACGGTGCGGGAAAATTCACTCAATTTTCCCCCATTTTGTCACAAAATTAAACTTTCTTTTGCTTGTTTGTTAAATAAATCTAAAAATAAAAAATAAATGCAAACAATATTCTGAGATTTTGCAAACTAATAATTTTGGTCATCTTAGCCGGCATAAAAAGTTGAAAAAAATATATTTTGCCTATTTTTAGTGTGAAATTAACTATAAGGTGAATAAGAATAACAATACTTCAACATGTTTTCACTCAAGTTAAAGTAAAAAGTAGCTCCAGATAATTAAGTGAAAAAGCTTTTGTTAAAAAGGTGACAGAAATATTTATACATCTGATTTAAAAATGATGTAATTGGACACAAGAAAGTTTTACATTTTATACCAATTAATTTAATTAAATACCAATTTAATTAATTTGGTATTTAAAATACCAGCATCCATTACATTATAAATAACTCCAAATTAAGTTAATAGAAAAAAATCACTGACGAATTACACTTTTCAACACAATTTAACAAATATTAACAGCATGTTAGTAATATTAGGACAGTACATATATTTATATAATGGAATAATTAGCAAAAATGATATCAAGTAAAGCAGTGTACTATGGTCTTTGTATAGATATATAAAAAAAAAGATGACATTTCTGCTCAAAACTGATATTCTGAGAATTTCAAAAATTTTCAGAGAAATCAAGAAAAAATTCAGAATTTGAAAAGCCAAAAATGAGAATTTTTTTAATTAACCTCAGAAGTTTTCTAGAAAAAAACTCAGAAATTCCCAAGTCTTTTTTTTTTTTAATCAAATATTTCTAAAATTTATCTCAAAAAATGTTTCTAGCAAATTTTCCAATTTTCAAACTTGATTTTTCTATAACATCTCAGATTTTTTGGGGAAGAAATGTACTCCCCCCCCTGTTTCCTCATTTATAATTGCCCTAACATGCTACCACAGCCTTGATTAAAACCTTAAATAATCCACATTTGTTAATATTTTTGATTTACTGAATAAGTTCAAAACATGTAACATTTATTAAACACCCCAGCATTTTATTTTCTGCTTCATTGCAGCAACTTCAAAACATTCTTTATTGTCGCTCCAGCATAACAAAAGGAAACACTGCTTTTAAACATTCTAAACACAGAGCAAGAAGAGTACAAACACTTTAAAATATATACCTACACCATAAAAAACTCTACTTTGGATTATAATGCAAACACTCCGTCCCAGAAGAACCAGTAAGGATGCGAGTATGGAGCTGCAGCCGCCTTGGAGCGACGGTAAATAAGAAACGCGTCATGATTTCTGTGTCGTGTTTTTGCAGGCCAGCTTCCTCAGCTGCCAATAAAGCAGCTGGAGTCTCTGAGGTCGGTCGTGCTTCGGCGTGGAGGCTAATAAAGCGAAGAAGAAACGAGAGCAAACAGAGCAAAGAAGAAACATCTCAGTTATACATTTCTGCAACACTTCAGCAAAGCTCCATCATGTCGGCCTCCACCGCTCCGTTCGTTCTGCTACATTCGATTCAGAGGGGAAACATTCGCTCGGGTCAGTCGCCGAAGTCCGGGATGTCATCGTAGGAGTAACCGCGGTAACCCTTGGCGGCGTAGTAGGCGATCCTGAGGTGGTAAAAGCCGGGCAGGAAGACCAGGAGGCCTATGACGATGACGGGGATGGTGCGGTCAGGATTCTGGCAGCAAAACAAAAAAATAAATAAACATCAAATAGTGAAGGTGAAAATGAAAAAGCAAGGTAGGAAAACGTGAATCAGAAACACAGCAGGAGGCTTTGCTTTTATGCAAACCATGAGTGAGTCAGGGTGCAGCGCTGGACTCCACCACCAGATGGCAGCATCCCTGCTGGTTTTCAGAGCTGCACTGCAGCATCACTGCAGCATTATGGCATTAAAACAATCTGCTTTTCTGTGTTGGTGCAGAACTAAAGCCGCACTGCAGAACTTTAACTCTACATCTTTAATGTTCTTGACTAGAAACAAAGAAATTGATCTTGTTTGGCAGATAAACTCTTTCCTTCAGTGCTGGCTGTTCAAAAACTGTAATTGAGATTAATTATAAAAAAATAGATAAAACCAAACTCATTCATCAATCAGCTCTGACAACTTTTCCCCAAACAGAACTGCTACATAACTAACTGTAATCTGATGCTGGAAGATTTACTTCTTATACCCGTTTTTTAAAGTAATTAAAACTTGGAGCAAGTTAGTGAGTCAGTGAGTGAATTAGTGAGTGACCAAGTGAGTGAGTGAAAGAGTTACTGAGTTAGTAGTAACTGAGTGAGTTAGCAAACAACTGAATAAGTTACCGAATGACTGAGTTACTGAATGATTGAACGCGAGTTAGTAAGAGTTAGTAGTAACCGAGTGAGTCAGTCAGTGAGCCTTAGCAAGGCAGCAACTCATTGAGTGAGTGAATATAACTGAGTGAACGCATTAGTGAATTGGTAGTAACCAGGTGAGTTAGCGGGCTAGCAGGTTACCAAGTGATTGAGTTAGTGAGTTACTATGCGAGTGAGTAGTTAGCATGCCAGCAAATTAGCAATTTACTGACTGAGTGAATGTAAGTGAGTGAAAGCATTAATGTGTTAGTAGTGAGTGAGTTAGCAAGCTGGCAAGTTACTGAGTGAGTGTGAGCGAGTAAATGTGAGTGAAGGTTTTAGTGAGTTAGTAGTAACTTAGTGAGTCGGCAAGTGATGGAGTTAGTGAACGACTGAATGAGTTACAGAGTGAATGAGTTACTAAGAGAGTTGGTGAGTGAACAGGAGTTAGAAGAGTTAGTAGCTGAGTGAGTCGATAATTGAGTGAGTTACAGAGTGAGAAAATGAATGAGTGACTTACTGAGTAAAAGAAAGTAAATGAGTTGGTGAGTTAG
This sequence comes from Poecilia reticulata, assembly GCF_904066995.2. NCBI lineage: Eukaryota > Metazoa > Chordata > Actinopteri > Cyprinodontiformes > Poeciliidae > Poecilia > Poecilia reticulata. The sequence goes on from NC_088841.1 coordinate 22,461,349, forward strand.
TAAGAGTGAGTTAGCAAGGAAGTTTGTGAACGACTGAATGAGTTAGTGACTGACTTACTACATGACTAGAAGAGTTAGTAGCAACCGATAAGTATGTAACTGAGTGAGTGAGTGAGTGAGTGAGTGACAAACTGAGTTAGAGACTGAGTTAACGAGCAAGCAAATGAGTGAGTGAGTGAGTGAGTGAGTGAGTGAGTGAGTGAGTGAGTGAGTGAGTGAGTGAGTGAGTGAGTGAGTGAGTGAGTCAAAAAGCTGAAGGAGCAACTTACGTCCAATTTAAATATTTGTCAAATCCTGAAATATAAATGTATTTCTGTCATTTTTGTTACAATCAGTGAAGCTTTTCTTTGTCCAGTCTGAGGTTTGGTTGTTTTAGCTGCAGCTTTAATGCGTCTATTTTCAACGTTTGTCCAAAACGGAGGCAGACGTCACTGGTGGCAGTCATTTGACTGCTCTAATTATCAGACTGGAAGCAGCCATGTTTCCTGCAGGTGAGGCGGCTGCAGCATCCTCAGGTTTCACAGCTCACCGGGTCGAGTAATGGGACCAAACCAGCAGGAAATTCTGCACCACCTGCGCTTTTCCTGATACGATACGGTAAAAATATCTGTAGCACCAAGTGGCATAAATTATAAAAACAGTTCATGTGTAGCTTAGGCTGCCTGACTTGCTACTTTATTTAGTTCATGAAGCTGTTTAAATAAAACTCTTTACTTTCACTAGATGATCACAACCCAATAAAAATCCATATAAAATGTAAAATATTTAAATAATTTCTTAATCTGATAATAGATATGTTAAGGATTGTCATCTTTTAATATGTTTAAGAGCATATTTTAATAATTTCACTCTTTTCTGTTGCATTGAGGGCCACAAGTGCAACAATTCAATAAATAATGTGTCAAATATTTACATATTTAAACCTGAATTCATTATACTGTAAATAAAAAAAAATAAATGTACATAAAAATATTTTAAAATAAAATTTTGTTATTTAATATTTCCCCTTGCTACAAGCAACAACCTGCACAGATCACTGGACTGTAATGATGAAAAATACAATTATTTGGTTTTTCTGTATTTCTTGAGCTATTTTTACATTTAACTATTTGATTATTGTATTTAATAAGTTATTAAAACATCTGTTTTATTTAATGAGTGCATGTAATTATAATTTTATTTAAATAATTTCTGAAGAGGTTTCAGGGTTCTACTGTAGTTGCTTTAACAAAAAAATTTTTCCCAATATTTGACCATTTTTAGGCAAATATTGACATAGAAATCATGCAGGCATAAAAATGCTAAACCAGTGCTAAAAATGCATAATTTCCAGACTTTAAATGTGAAAATCTTCCAAGTTCTTGAGCAGAATAACTCAAGAAGAAACTTCAAACTCACCTCGACGTTGATGATCCCAGCCAGAAACAGAGCTCCCAAAATGATCAGCAGGGAGCCAATCAGGAACAAGATTACTGCCACACCAATCGCCTTGTAAGGGATCTTTGGTGGATTCTTCTTGAACTAGTAACACAGAAAATGTAATTATTATGCAGTAAAACAAGAAAGATTTCCAATCGGCATATAATTTGGCACCAATTCAAATAAACATTTTGCACTTAAAGTTGATATCCAATACCAATATCTGTATTGGATCTGTTATTTATTTTACATTATATTTATAATTCATAATTACACTTTCTGAACCATTTAACACAAGTTTGTTGCAGTTTATTTTAGGAATGCGTCAATATGAATATTTTGGCCCATACCGATATTGGATATCAATATTGATTTTATAGCCGATAACCGATATTTATCAGTATTATATATAGCCTATTTATAGTTTAGACACCTTTGGGGGGAAAAAACGACAAGATTGAAATTAAAATTGGTTGTTAATATTCTCAGCTTTATTTCGTGAGCCCATACCGATATGCTAAAAACATGGCTAATATCAGCCGATACCGATGTTAATGCCGATATATCGTGCATCTCTAGTTTAATTTTACATATTTGACTAAAATAATCAACTTATTGATTTTGTTAATTATTCATTTTCATTGGCTGTCATACTACTACTTGCACTGACTGAACAAATTAAAGTTGTTTTTACACATTTGACCAAATTTGTGAAGTTAATGGTGTAAAGTTATCAAATAAATTTGTAATCCCATACATTTAATAAAAAAAAAAAAAAAAAAGACGTTTCAAGTCAATGTAAGGCTGTTATTCTGTGTCTGTTCAGTATCAAACGACACTAATCCTCAGATATCGGTATCAGAAGGGAAATAAGTGATCAGTGCCAATTCCAACTGCATAATCAATCAATAAAAATATTAAAAACGTAACAATGAGGCGCTGACCTGCAGGTCGATGTAGCCATCGTCGTCAGCTGCCAGTCGAGAATACTTTACCTTGTTGTTGGATAATCCAGCTGTCAACATGTTGCTTCCAGCTGCCGTTAGCGTAGCATAACAGCTGTTTGGGGAGAGAATCGCAGGCTGGTAGTCAGAGTCATTTACAGCTTTTTGTACGAGTTCTGATTAATCCAAACAAACAGAAACCTGGCAAGTGAACAAGGTCGATATAAAGTCTGGAAAAGTTTAGTGGTTTAGCAACATCCAGGTGTGGATAAATCAGGAAGTACATGTGCATTTATAAGGTTCATCTCCCATTGCTTAAAGGTTGCATTCCACCATCCACCTCATAAAACTTTAACTTTTTAAATATTGACTCTTTTAAAACGGAAAAACCTGAACGGAGAACTCCAGAAATTTGAGTGAAAAAAAATGTGCAAACTCTTACTAAGCAAAGCTTTAACATGAATGTAGCAATCGATTTACAAAGGAGGTTTCCACAGATTTTCCTTTTCAATATTTTAAACTTTTTCATTGTGAAATTCAGTTAATAATTCCTCATCTAAATGGTAATTTACTGCTTTCCATATTTATTCAGGTTCTCAGACAAACAAAATACAATGACAACTAAAACATTCATCTAAACTAAATATGAACAGATTGAAAGGCTTTTTTCAGAGTAAAAATAACCTTATGGAAACACGTTTCTATAAAATCTTATAATTTTCTATTGAAGTAAAAAGAAAAAGGAGGAGAATCTGAAACAAGTTCTGGGTTTGCAATTAGACAAAAACTTGAAAAGGTGAATAATACATTTGGATTTTAACAGTTTGTAAAGTGTTTGCCTTTAAATAAACATATTTAAACCAAGTTGGAGACAATAAGTTAAGTCATTGCTAATTGTTTTGTAAATATGCACCTTGTTAGGGTGGTTTACGCAACTAATTGTAGAAATTATTTCACGAAATTCAAGCTTTTCACTTCCAAAAATAACTGGATAGAAGAGAAAGTGTGGAAATATTAATAGTTTAATCTTTTTGGCAAATATAAAAACTTCTAGAAGCTGTTTAAATAAAATGAAAGACTGTTTACTTTCACTAGACAAACTTTTCACACTTTTCAAGGCTGCAAAGGAAACTGCAGTTTAAGAAGTGCCATAATAAAAATTTCTGAAGCTGTTGAGCTTAAATCCTTGAAAAATACTTTGCTAAAAAGGGGGAAAAAACAGACATGAGCAACACATTAAATGTTAAAAAAAACATCCTGGAAAAGGCCAGGATGTAAGCAGGAGAGAAAAAGTAACCGTCTTAGGCGTCTACAGAAATATCTAGAAATATAATTTATTCGTCTGGATGGAAGAACAGGGATATAGTTTATGCCTAATGGGTTGAAAATATTCTCAACTTGTGTTTGTATGTTGTCAAAAGTTACATCTTTGTGAGTTTTTATGCTAAAAACGGAGTTGTTCATTCTTTCCCAACTTACCAAGACCACTAATAAGGGGATTAGCTGCCTTGTGCCTTTTATGATGTCATCGTTAAAGCCTGTTGTTGTGAAGGTAGTTTATCTCTTGGTCAAATAATTACAATAAAACTAGCAGGAAAACTGAATAAGGCAGGTTTGATAGGTAGGAGCGGAAGCTAAAGTAAATGTTATTGGTTATAATAATAAATCTGAGTAGCAGCTTTAAATTGCAAATCGTCTGAAAAGGACGTAATGGTATGAGATTTTTAATACAAGTTTAATTAGTCGTCAAACTGAAGATATTTTTAAAGGCGTCCGAGTCTCCCAATACTAAATTAGGAGCATTTTTAAAACGCGTAGCAAATTTATGAAGGGTTATTCGCTCAATTAAAAGGCTCTTGATTGAGTTTATCGTTTTAGCTGCCTAATTAGCTCAAGCATTAGCCTCCAACAAGTTACACTGGGAGAAAAAAAAACGAAGTACAAAAATAGACGAACACGGTTCCTCTAGTTCCGCCGCTGACTCTCTTACCTTTACAGGAGGCAGAATAAACCCAATTAGCCTCGCTTTGTTGATAAGTTCTGTCCCATCCACTGTGTTTCCATTGAGGGAAAAGCTTCCTTGTTGTTCCTTCACGGCGCATGCGCACACGCAAATCCCTGTTTCTTGCCTGGTCGCGGTCACGTCGAGCCGTGATTTAAAGAGGAAGAAATCAATTCAAGTAATCTATAATTAGTTTTTAGAAAGATAATTATCATCATTACAGTGTTGTTGTGAATAAAACGCAATTTCTGAGATTTATTTTTGAATAAATGTCTTTTAAAGTTGAATATTACCACTACATAAACTATACACGTGGATGAACAGCTGAATATAGATACCCTAAAGTACGGTAAAATGAACCGTATTGTACGGTACTGTAAATTGTACCGTTATTACCGTTATTTTCGAGTTTTGTACATTTTCTGAGGTTCAAAAGTCTAAATTTTTTTAACTTTTGCAACTCACAAAATTCCACGTTTTTTTAGTTTAATCTCAAAATTTCTGAGATTTTTCTAGCAAAGTGTTAACTTTTGAAACCCCTAAATGTCTTCGTATTTTCTGAAAATGTCACAGATATTTTTTTTGCAGAAATTAATTAATTTTTAGTACACTTGTTGCCATTGATTGATAACAAAATAGTGAGAAAAATATTTATATTAGCTTGTGGTGTTAGCAATATTAGCTTCTTTAACTAGCACTTCTGACTGGCTTTTGGACTTTGAATGGGGACATGCTGATTTAGTTAGGTTGGATGTTATTCCTTAAGTCTCTGAATATAAACATTACTAAAACAGGAACATTTAAGTCTCATTTAATGTCAGATAAAGGTAGTAATACAATTAAGTTATCTGCTGACGGATGAATGATATGTGGAAAAATAATTGCTCATTCAGCTTAAAGCGTTGTTTTCTGAGACACTTCTATTGCATCCTTGAAAACAACATGCTGACTTTTGTTCCATTAACAAGCCTCCCAATCCGACTGCAGGGAAAAATCTAAAATTTACCGTCTGTCTCTGCACATGGCAGGAAACCAAGGACGTCCCATAACAACTAACAGCACTCAGACACAAACTTCTTATCGTCATAAATAAGGCGACACAGTTAAAGCAGCAACACTTTAATCATTGTGAGAACCACAAACAGAAAAAAAAAATACTGTTAAAAGCTTTGACAATCACTACTGCAGGAATGAAGAAAGTTGCAGACTCCAAACTGCATGTCAGCAACATCCTTTGTTTCTATATTAAATCAGACTCAACATCTGCACAGCTGAGGATTTATGAGACATGACAGTCTATGTTTAGTAATCCTATTACGGAATTACGAGCTGGTAGCTGTTATTTAATATCCCAGCTGTTACAATTAATAAAACAAATGCAATTTAAATGAACTGAACCTCTTAAAGGGGCAGTGTTATGTATTTTCCAGGCACATAATGCCATTTTATACCACAATTAAGTAACTAAGTTACCTTCAGTTGTTATAAAAATGCTATGTGTAAAATTTAACTTTAACCCTTCTAGACTGGACCGTGTCGGCGCCAACGCCTCTAAATTTGCAGTATTGTAATTCCACCACACGTAGCGCTATCTGAAAAATTCCAACGGTTTCTAAAAGGGCAGACGTTGCACTTTCCAGCAAGTATTGGGTTAATACGGAAACTTCGCAGCTGCAGCTGCAGAGAGCGTAATTATTCCGGGGGGCACTCGTTTAATAGACGGTATATTGCGAAAATAACTTGCTGGATATTGAAAGTTCCGGTTGTTATGGATACATGGGTAAGTATATCATCTCACAGGACATTTAAAGAACTACTTACAATTAAAATAAGGAAGATTTATTTAGGCAGACGCTCAAAAATCCGGCACAACAGGGTTAAAGAAAATTTACCTTGTAAATTAACCCCTTGAAATTGGGCCTCTGTCTCTGTAAGAAGCTCCTACTCTTCCTGAAACTCCCCCTCTTTTAACATAATTTTTTACCAGCGTTTCAGTGAGAAGTAGCTCATTTAATGAGCTCAGCAGTTCCACCAGGTGTTTGCTAATTGCTGCTGGCTAGTTTGAAGGAGCTGAGTTTGGACGATATGGCTTGGAAACTGCAGCTCTGAGGAGGAGCTGCGTCTTGAAGGCGGAGCTAGGTCCAACCAGGCGTTTTGTACAGCTGAATGGTTGCCATGGAGATTAAATGATTTCTCAAACAAGCATGAAAGAATCAAAGCAATTCTCCAGGATTTTTAACATTATGATATGATGTAAAGCTCAAAGAAGTCAAGTTTACATAATACTGCCCCTTTAAGGTAATAATATATGATCTCATGGCCCTTTAATAACAGATTCTGGTAAAAAGTGGCTGCTGGAATCAAATACCTGCATTTCTTCCAAGCCGCATTTGCTTTTATGGGAAATATCAAATGGCTAACAAGGTCCTATTCTCACCACTGACAAAACCTGAGCTCCTGCTGCTGTGACGGTTAAAAATAAAAACCTCTCTGAGGCAGGAAGGTTCCTCTCGCTGTGGGAGGGCTGGCAGGAAACTTGGCTCACCTCGGAGAGCCAGACTGCTGAGTTCCCAACAGTTTTTCATTTATCTGAGCGTCTCTTGGTCTCATTTTAGATGTCAAAGATCATGTTAGAGCCTTGTAACCCAATATGAAATTAAACAAACATTTCTATGAGAGGTCCGCAGGATTCCTGCGTCCAGAAAATGAGATTTGACCTAAACTGGATGAACTCATTTGGACGAAAGGGAGGAAACATGTTGAAATGACAACTCCAAAAATCTGCCATTTACAGATGAGTGGTAAAGAATAAAGAAGCCAAATGAGACCAAAACTGATTGTTTTGGACATACAAAACACCTCAGGGAGACAAAAAACAATATTCCCAAAACTAAACACCATCTTCCTTTCCATCAGCAAAAACTAAACTGTTTAGATTAGATTGGAAGAAAGACAAAGGTAATTAAACTATGGTTAAATTATTTTACGCAACTACATTAATGGGAAATGGTTTAATCCAATCGTTTTATTTTCATAAACACACAGTAAAGTCTTGAGTCAACCCTAATTTCTTGAGATTTTAAAACTGGTTATCCAAACTTTCTGAATATTCTGTTTTGTTTTGCTGCTTTTTCACTCATTTCAACCATTTTCTGTGTTGAACAACATGTGGGCAGCCTGTCTTGTTTCCATGTAAAAAGATAAGTGAAAATAACAAATCTGAAACCAAAACTTGGAAACAGATTAGTTTAATATTTTAATGTTTTGCAGTGTAAGATTAGAAAGAACGTCTCTGGCTTGCTAGCATGAACACAATCCCTCTGTTTGCAAAGTTTAATACAGTCCTGAGGAGGTTGGAGATAAATCCCAGCCATTAGCGTCTGGCTTTAAGCATCGTTTCCACTTAATTTCTTTCTTACTTACTTCTGTCTTTAGCAAACCCCAGAGTCTTTACACGTTAATGAAACCAAAGGGCTCATTTCAAATCCTGTTTGGCTCATCTCTAAATGCATTTGTTGAATAATTGGGGACATAGTACGCTTTAATTCAGCAAGTTAAATAATACTGTAGATGCTCCCTCACGTCTCTCCAGAGACATTTCCATCTCAGGGAATTAAATTAGGATCGACATAATCTCTCTGGAACACATTTAGCCGCGTCTCTGCAGGGAGGAAAACACCAAAATACCTTGCAGGTCGGCTTGAACGTCCAGGAGAATTTTTGTTTTTATGATGGAAAGCATTTTGAATTGTTGCTGAAATCTGCTGTACAATTGATTATTTTATATTATGAAATGTGTAAAATAGCTCCGCAGCCCATATTTTACTATTTTCCTTTTTTTGTCCCCATTTTTCTGTTGTCTTCAATTTTCCCTTTTTCTTTTTACTTCTTTTTCCCCATTTTCCTTTTTTGACATTTCTTTTTTTCTTCTGTTTTCACCTTTTCTCCTTTTGTCTTCTTTTTCCTTTGGTTTTCCCTATTTTTTCCTTTTTTCCCCATTTTCTCCCTTTCCTTTTTCCCTTATTTCTTTTTCTTTGTTTTCTCTCCTTTTTCCAGTTTTATTCCTTTCTTCCTCTTCCTACTTTTCCTACTTTTTCCCTTTTTTCTTTTTCCTAAATAACAATTTATGTTCTGATTATGTATTTAAAAGTTGGGAGATGTGTCATAAAACCCAGAAGAACTGGTCAGACGTTGGACCTTGAATTAAATGATTCTCTGAAAACTAAATGTAGAAATACAGCTGGCAGTATAACTACTAAATACTGTTTGGTTAAAGTTTTACAGCTTCATAAAAAGATGGATTACAAACCGATATGAACACGATGCAAACATTGGACTCTGTTGTCATTATAGAGCAGTTAGGAAACAGGAGGCATATTTTCCCTGAACCACCAAACACGTCTAGTTTCTTCAGCAGGAACGATTCTTTCATTTTATTTCCTGAAGCTGTGGAGAGCTAACATGTTAGCAACCTGAGTTTAGAGACTCAGTCGTTTATTTTGAACAGAAAACTGCTGTGAAGATGATTCAGGTTAAACTATTACAGCTCTCAGAGTGCTCCTCTTCCTGGTCTCAAACACACACTGAGTCTGGGTGGAACCTGCTGAAGCTGGAAGCTGATTGGCTGCAGCCTCTCTGCCCTGACATGTGATTGGTGGATCACAGCTCCAGCTTGTTTGTGTTCTCAGGAAATGAAACTAACAGTAAGTGCTACTGAGAGCAGAAATGGAGCAGCAGGCAGTTCAGCTGGATCGAGAGACTTTCTCCTGTTCCATCTGTCTGGATCTACTGAAGGATCCGGTGACGACTTCCTGTGGACACAGCTACTGTATGAACTGCATTAAAAACTTCTGGGATGAAGGTGAGAGAAAGGAAAACTACCACTGTCCTCAGTGCAGGAAAACCTTCACACAGAGGCCTGACCTGCAGAAAAACACCATGCTAGCAGCTTTAGTGGAGCAGCTGAAGAAGACTGGACTCCAAGCTGCTCCTGCTGACCACTGTTATGCTGGACCTGAAGATGTGGCCTGTGATTCCTGCACTGGAAGAAAACTGAAAGCCATCAAGTCCTGTTTAGTCTGTCTGGCCTCTTTCTGTGAGAAACACCTTCAGCCTCATTATGATTCAGCTGCATTTAAGAAACACAAGCTGGTGGAGCCGTCCAAGAACCTCCAGGAGAACATCTGCTCTAAGCATGATAGGTTGTTGGAGGTCTTCTGCCGCACTGATCAGAAGTGTATCTGTCTCATCTGCACTATGGATGAACATAAAGGCCATGAAACAGTGTCAGCTGCAGCAGAAAGGACTGAGAGGCAGAGAGAGCTGGAGGAGAGACGAGGAAACATCCAGCAGAGAATCCAGGACCAGGAGAAAGATGTGAAGCTGCTTCAGCAGGAGGTGGAGGCCATCAATCGCTCTGCTGATAAAACAGTGGAGGACAGTGAGAAGATCTTCACCCAGCTGATCCGTCTCCTCCAGAAAAGAAGCTCTGAGGTGAAGCAGCAGATCAGATCCCAGCAGGAAACTGAAGTGAGTCGAGTCAAAGATGTTCAGGAGAAGCTGGAGCAGGAGATCAGTGAGCTGAAGAGGAAAGACGCTGAGCTGGAGCAGCTCTCACACACAGAGGATCACAGCCAGTTTCTCCTCAACTACCCCTCACTGCCAGCACTCAGTGAGTCGACACACTCATCCAGCATCAACATCCGTCCTCTGAAACACTTTGAGGACGTGACAGCAGCTGTGTCAGAGCTCAGAGACAAACTACAGGACGTACTGAGAGACTCATGGACAAACATCTCACTGATGGTCACTGAGGTTGATGTTCTACTGGCAGAACCAGAACTAAAGGGCAGAGCTGGATTCTTAAGATATTCATGTGAAATCACTCTGGATCCAAACACAGCAAACACAGAGCTGAGACTATCAGAGGGGAACAGGAAGGTGACATGGATGGATCAGGATCAGTTTTATTCTAGTCATCCAGACAGATTCACTGTTTATCCTCAGGTTCTGAGTAGAGAGAGTCTGACTGGACGTTGTTACTGGGAGGTGGAGAGGAGAGGGGAAGTTAATGTATCAGTCGCATACAAGAGTATCAGCAGAGCAGGAAATGGGGATGAATGTGCTTTTGGATTTAATGACAAATCTTGGTCAGTGTATTGTTCTCAAAGTGGTAGCAGATTTTGGCACAACAGCATCTGGACCTCCATCTCAGGTCCAGTTCCCTCCAGAGTCGGAGTGTACCTGGATCACAGAGCAGGTATTCTGTCCTTCTACAGCGTCTCTGAAACCATGACTCTCCTCCACAGAGTCCAGACCAGATTCACTGAACCGATACTGGCTGGAGTTTATATTTATTCTGGATCCTCAGCAGAGTTCTGTAAACCCAGATAGATTTCCTCTTGTCTCTCAGGTTGTTGATCAGGGTTCATGGTTCTGGTGTCTCTGCTGTTCTGATCTTCCTTATTTTTCTGGTTTAGTTCTTTGTCTTACAGGAGCCATAAAGGGAATCACTGCTGATGATTTATTTTATTCTGATGACAGAAATATTCCGTGAAAGTTAAAACTTCTCTGGACTCTAATGGTTTTCCTTTAACTTTTTATCCATGTATTTTGATGTTTTATTTGTTGTTAAATCAGTTTAGATCAAAGTGATCTGAACTTGATTCTGTTTTCTATATTGTGATCCAAAAAACCTGAAACATCAAATCTGAACTGATGCAGTTTTCTTCTCATATTTTTATATTTTATATTTATATTAGATCAGAATAAATGTCTGTTGTTCATCTTCAATAAAGAAACTTGATTACAGAGAAATGTTGAAAGTTTTCTAATCATTTCTAATTGCAGTTTGAACTTCCTCCCGTTTCCACTGTGATTGTGTCTTGCTGTTGGCGTCTTCCTCACAAATTCATCCAAATCTGTGGACCTACTGGTTTGATTCCTTGGTGAGTTGTTTATCTGTCAGCAGTTTTGCTTTAGCAAGTGAAACTTCTGCTCGATTGTTTTATCAGAGTTATTGGCGCTGCTTTCCTGGACCATCACTGGGATTCTGTCAGAGCTGATTGTGGCTCAGTTCGCCCCACTCGGTTTGAGAAGGTAACTGGTTTACTGATTCTGTGCGACTTCTGGCACTTTTGCATTGATGCTGAGGCAGTGAAGTTAAATTGGTCAAAATAGAAAGTAGCAACATTTAAGTTTGATATTGTACATTTATGTATTTATTTTACTTTTCGTTCTCTCACTCTGCTTGAGGTTTAACAATTAATACATTTTTATTTTCCTTGATTGATATTTTGAAAGTGCACTTTGTCTTTAATTTGGTCTTTAACTTTAACTTGATTAACTTGAAATATGATGAATACTCTTTTTGTTTACTTTATTTAAATTATGGTTAATTTAACCTGATTATTGAAATGTTTAATTATTAGGAATTTAATATTTACATTTAATATGCATGGACTAAATGCATTATTTTATTGTGTGTTTGTACATATTTGCTGATTTTTGATAAAACACTTCATGGGTTCTTATGAAGTTTTAGGTTGGGTTTTTTCCCCTGATGGATCAGATCCTCATCTAGATCTGAAGATGGAGAGCTGGGAAAAGGACTATGGATTTATGATTTTAAATTAATTTATTCTGAGTCAATCTGTCTCTCATTGTGCTTCTATAATTGTCTATTTTTATTCAAATCACTTAATATATGAATATATATACAAACCGGATTCCAAAAAAGTTGGGACACTAAACAAATTGTGAATTAAAACTGAATGCAATGATGTGGAGATGGCAAATGTCAATGTTTTATTCGTAATAGAACATAGATGGCAGATCAAAACTTTAATCTGAGTAAATGTAACATTTTAAAGGAAAATATGTTGATTCAAAATTTCACAGTGTCTACAAATCAAAAAAAGTTGGTACAAGTAGCAATAAGTGGCTGGAAAAAGGAAATTGAACATATAACAAACAGCTGGAAGACCAATTAACACTAATTAGGTCAATTGACAACATGATTGGGTATAAAAAGAGCTTCTTAGAGAGTCAGTGTCTCTCTGAAGCCAAGATGGTAAGAGGATAATCAATTCCACCATTATTGCGCAGAAAGATAGAGCAGCAATACCAGAATGGTGTTACCCAGCGTGAAATAGCAAAGACTTCTAAGTTATCATCATCAACCGTGCATAACATCATCAAAAGATTCAGAGAATCTGGAACAATCGCTGTGCGTAAGGGTCAAGGCCGTAAAACTCTACTGGATGCTCGTGATCTCCGGGCCCTTAAACGTCACTGCACCTCAAACAGGAATGCCACTGTCAAGGAAATAACAGCATGGACTCAGGAATACTTCCAGAAAGCATCGTCAGTGAACACAATCCACCGTGCCATCCGCCGCTGCCAGCTGAAACTCTACAGTGCAAAGAGGAAACCATTTCTAAGCTCCACAAGCTCAGCCGTTTGCACTGGGCCAGGAGTCATTTAAAATGGAGTGAGGCAAAATGGACGACTGTTCTGTGGCCAGATGAGTCACGATTTGAAGTTCTTTATGAAACACTGGGACGCCATGTCATCCGGACCAGAGAGTACAAGGATAACCCAAGTTGTTATAAACGCTCTGTTCAGAAGCTGCATCACTGATGGTCTGTGGCTGCATGAGTGCTGGTGGCCTGGGCAGCTTGCATGTCTGGAAAGGCTCCATTAATGCAGAGAACTATGTTCAGGTTCTAGAACAACATGCTCCTGTCTAGACGTTGTCATCTCTTTCAGGGAAGACCCTGCATTTTTTCAACAACATGATGCCAGACCACATTCTGCAGCAATCACAACATCATGATTACGTAGGAGAAGGATCCGGGTACTGAAATGTCCAGCCTGCAGTCCAGATCTTTCACCTATAGAGAACATTTGGCGCATCATAAAGAGGAAGGTGCGACAAAGAAGGCCCAAGACGATTGAACAGTTAGAGGCCTGTATTCAGTGGTGGAGAAAGTACTCAAAAAATGTACTTAAGTAAAAGTACAAATACACAGACAAAAATGTACTTAAGTAAAAGTCAAAGTACCACATTAACATTTTACTTAAGTAAAAGTAAAAAAGTACTGGTTTTTAGAAATACTTAAGTATTAAAAGTAAAAGTACTTGCTGAATGCATTACCTAATCACTAATATCATTAAGTGAACCAATCGTATTTAATTTTAATACATCAGTAATGTGCCATTTTAATGAACAGCCACAGATAAAACATGTTTTTATTGTGTTTACTCTGTAACATAGTTTAGACTTAGATATGTGATTCTATGCATCATAATTTCAGAGATGGAAACATCTGGTCTCTGTCATGGTTTTAGAAGTATACTGAACCCACATGCAGCAAAACACCCAGGAGAAAGCTCGAGATCAAAGGTTTATTAACAAACAGATCCGGAGAACTGTGGACGGGAGGCGGAACAGAAACGTCAGGGCTGGGGAGCAGGAACCAGAGCGATGCCAGTCCGGGGAGCTGAGGGAGAGAGGGGCCAGCCCGAGGGTGCTTGTCAGAGAAATCCGGGTCCGGCTGGCGGATGGGTCGGGTTCGGATTCGATCCGGCTCTCGGACTCGGTTTAACCTGGAGCGAGGAGATGGAATAGTTAGAGCACGTAGAATTAACAATGCAAGGCCTTCTTACTAGTTTCCGTTACCGCGGATATCAACACTCTGGCGAGGAAGTGTTGTCAGGTGGCTCCTCTTAAGCTCCTGGTGATGATCTGATGATCGGCAGGTGCGTGGTGGCACACCCGTGGGGTGGAGCGTCGGAAGGGAGCTGGGGAAACCCCCCTCTGGTGGTAGCTGGCGGTGGCGCAGGGACGCAGGACGACAACATCCCCCTCCCTAACGACCGCCTCCCGGCGGTCCAGATGAAGTGGAAGGCAGGGATGAGTGGTAATCGGCGATCAGGGAAGGATCGCAAATACTTGAACGGGGAACCCATTGACGGTACGCGGGACCATCACCCTCCCAGTCCACAAGGTACTGCCACCCCCGTCCCCGGCGACGGGCGTCCATGATTCTGCTAACTGTGTAGACCGGACCTCCTTGGTGGTCCCGGGCGGGTGGAGGGGTCTGGCAGGAGGGCATAGGGCGCTAGTGGTGACAGGCTTGACCTGGGAGACGTGGAACGTGGGGTGAACTCGGAGGTTGGGAGGGAGACGGAGGCGCACGGCCGTGGGGCTGATGATTGACTCGATGACGTATGGGCCGATGAAGCGGGGAGCCAGTTTCTAGAGACAGATCTTAAAGGAATGTCACGTGATGAGAGCCATACCTCTTGCCCAGGTAGGTACTGGGGCGCGGGCGTCCGTCTCCGATTGGCCGAGCGGCAGGTGAGGGTGGCGGTCCGCTGGAGAGCCGCGACAGTGGAGGACCAGATGCGTTTACTGCGCCTGATGTGCTGAAGCACCGAGGTAACAGCGATGGCCTTCTCATCCTCCGGAAAGAGGGGAGGCTGGTAACCCAACGAAACCTCAAAGGGGATCGTCCTGTTGCCGTGGAGACCTGCGAGTTGTGGGCATATTCTACCCAAGGCAGGAATCTACACCAGTCGGAAGCGTTGGAGGAAGAGACACATCGGAGGGCTGCTTCGAGTTCCTGATTGAGGCGTTCCACCTGGCCATTGGACTGGGGTGGTGACCTGAAGTGAGTGACACCTTGGCGTCAAGGGCGCGACAAAACTGCCTCCATACCTGTGACGTGAACTGCGGTCCCCGGTCAGACAGGATCTCCGTAGGTATTCCATGTAGGCGAAAAACGTGTTTAACGAGCAGCTGCGCCGTCTGAAATGCTGACGGGAGCCTTCTGAGAGGAACAAGGTGGCAAGCCTTCGAAAAGCGGTCGATAATAGTGAGTATAGTGGTCATACCTTGGGATTGGGGAAGCCCCGTTACAAAGTCGATTGCAATGTGCGACCAGGGGCGCCTTGGGATGGTCAGTGGCTGGAGAAGGCCGGCCGGCGGGCGATGAGACGGCTTGTTGCGGGCACATGCTTGACAGGCTAGAACATATTCCCTTATGTCCCTGTGCATGGCGGGCCACCAGAAGCGGTGCGAGACGAGCGCTATCGTCCTGCTGACTCCAGGATGGGCGGCGAACCTAGAGGTGTGGAACCACTTAATTAAACGTGACCGTACCTTAGAAGGACGTACATCTTGTCCGGAGGTCCGTTCCCTGGGCCGGGCTCGTTCTGTTGAGCTCGCCTCACCAGATCCCTAATTCCCCAGCTGAGCGCACCCACGGTGCAACTAGGTGGGAGGATGGTGGTGGGTCCCTTCTCGGAATCCTCCGGAGAATGCTGGCGGGACAGCGCATCGGGCTTGACGTTTTTGGATCCTGGGCGATAAGTGATAGAAAGGTTGAACGGGAGAAGAACAACGACCAGCGGGACTGGCGAGTATTGAGACGTCTTGCAGTCTGCAGGTAGGCAAGATTCTTATGGTCGGTCCCAAACTAAGACCGGGTGCTCGGAACCCTCCAGCCCAGTGGCGCCACTCCTCGAGGGCCAGCTTTATCGCCAAGAGCTCCCTATCCCCCACGTCATAATTCCTCCTCTCCGCAGGGGTTAGCCTACGGGAAAAAAAAGGCGCAGGGCGGCAGCATTCTTCGTCGGGGGCTGCGTGTTGAGAGAGAACTGCTCCTGCCCCCGTGTCTGAGGCATCCACCTCCAAAATGAATTGTCTGTGGGATCCGGCTGGGTCAAAACGGGAGCCTGAGCGAACCTCCTCTGAGGTTGTTAAAGGCCCGATCCGCACCCTCAGTCCAGGAGAAGGCAACCTTAGGGGAAGTGAGACCGTTTAGCGGGGCGGCCGTCTGGCTGAAGTTTCTTATAAAGCGTCTGTAGAAGTTTGCGAAACCCAGGAACCTCTGGAGCTGCTTTCGTGAGTTGGGAGTGGGCCAGTCAATCACTGCCTTAATTCTCTCGGATCAGGTCTAACTCGCCCCGCCTCGAGGATGTATCCCAGGAAGCTGATCGAGGTCCTGTGGAACTCGCACTTTTCAGCCTTGACAAAAAGGCGGTTCTCGAGGAGGCGCTGGGAGACGAGACGGACATGCGTGCGATGGTCAGAGAGATTACGGGAGTAGATTAATATGTCGTCCAAGTAAACAAAAACAAAACGTTCAGGAAGTCGCGCAGGACATCATTGATCAGGGACTGGAAACTGCTGCAGCATTAGAAAGGCCGAATGGCATAACCAAATATTCAATTGTCCATAGGAGTCTTAAAAGCCGTCTTCCACTCATCTCCGTGACGAATACGAACGAGGTGATATGCGTTGCGGAGATCTAACTTGGAGAAGATAGCCGCTTCCTGCACTGGTTCAAAGGCAGATGAAATGAGGGGGAGTGGGTATTTGTTCTTAACAGTGATGCGGTTGAGCCCTCTGTAATCGATGCAGGGTCGAGGACCCGTCTTTCTTACTAACAAAGAAAAACCCGCCCCACAGGAGACGAGGAGCGCCTGATGATGCCGGCTGCTAGGGATTCCCTGATATAATTCTCCATAGCCTGGCGCTCGGGGAGAGAATATTGAAGAGACGGCTGGAAGGAAGAGGCGCACCCGACAGAAGGTCGATGGCGCAATCGTAAGGGCGATGGGGGGGTAAAGAGAGAGCTTTGTCCTTACTAAACACTTGTCTTAAGTTGTGGTATTCCGCCGGAACCAGGGAGATGTAAGCGGGATCCGCCCCTCATCGCTGGCCGACGGAGAACTTGGCTGGACTGCGGATTGGAGACATGAGGAGAGGCAGTTAGCGGACCACGACTCGAGACGGTTGTTAACCCAGTCCACGTGGGGATTGTGCTGCTGTAGCCAGGTGAGACCTAAAACCAGAGGTGACTGGGTGGTGGGAAAAACAAAAAAGGAGATAGTCTCACAATGATTGCCGGAAACCACTAACTGAAGCGGCTGGGTCCGGTGAGTGATCTTGGGAAGACGCCCCCCATTTAATGCGGCAACATCGAATGAGACGGGAAGCCTTACTGTTTCGATGTTAAACTGTTCGACTAGGGATTGATCAATGAGGTTTTGTTCGCTGCCTGAATCTATGAGTGCTGAGAGGGACAAAGACTGGTTATTGAGTTGCAGGATCGTAGGGAGTAAAAAACGGGAAGGGGTTGGTGAGCGAGTTCGGCCCATCAGTTTCCCCATTCTGACTGACGGACCTTCGTGTTTGGGCGGACCGGACACAAAGCAATATAATGGCCCGGCTTGCCACAGTACAGACACTGATTTAACTCTCTACGCCGCTGCCGTTCCTCCGGGGTCAAGCGCGTACGGCCAATCTGCATGGGCTCCGGCTCTGGGTCGGGTGCCAGATCCCCGGGCCGCGCGGGTTGGGACACCTGCTGAATAGCTGAGCCAGGGAATCTGACAGGCTGCCTCTCCTGCCTCTGGCTTCGGCGCTCCCTGATTCGGTTATCCAGGCGGGTGGCGAGAGTTATTAATTCATTTAATGTCTTGGGCTCGTCTAAAGGAGCCAGCTCGTCTTTTATGCCCTCACTAAGTGCGTGAAAAAATGCGCTCTTAAGGGCGCAGCCGTTCCAGTCTGAAGCCGCTGCTAGAGTGCGGAACTCGATCGAGAACTCTGCCACGGTTTTTTGCCCCTGCTTAAGGGACCATAAGCGACGGGAAATACTTGCTTGATCGGTAGTGTTCCCAAAGACCAGCTTGAGCTCATCCACAAATTCTGAGAAGGAGCAGCCAAACCTTGTGGGGTCCGTAAACCTTGCCTCCGCCCACCTGAGCGCCTTGCCCGTTAGGAGACCTAAAACGAAGGATATCTTGGCATCGTCACTTGGGAAGGAGGGCGGGGAGCGGTGGAAAACCAGCGAACACTGAAGTAAAAATCCACCAACCCCTCCGGTCTCCCCGGAAAATTTATCCGGAGTGGGCGCCCGGTAATCGGCGCTCACACTCGGTTGAGGAGTTGGCTGAGGAGGCGCCTTGTCACCCGCCGAGGGCGTCTGTTCGGGCTGCTGCTTCTGGAGTAGAGATGCCAAGTACTCTAGGCGCTGATTCGTGACGTTTTGTTGTTTACTCAGGGATCGTAGCACAGCCTCATGAGACTGGATTAGTGAATGCTGCTCTGCGAGGGTCTCACTGAGTGCGTCTGCTAGGTTCGCTTGGCCAGAGTGTTCTGTCATGGTTTTAGAAGTATACTGAACCCACATGCAGCAAAACACCCAGGAGAAAGCTCGAGATCAAAGGTTTATTAACAAACAGATCCGGAGAACTGTGGACGGGAGGCGGAACAGAAACGTCAGGGCTGGGGAGCAGGAACCAGAGCGATGCCAGTCCGGGGAGCTGAGGGAGAGAGGGGCCAGCCCGAGGGTGCTTGTCAGAGAAATCCGGGTCCGGCTGGCGGATGGGTCGGGTTCGGATTCGATCCGGCTCTCGGACTCGGTTTAACCTGGAGCGAGGAGATGGAATAGTTAGAGCACGTAGAATTAACAATGCAAGGCCTTCTTACTAGTTTCCGTTACCGCGGATATCAACACTCTGGCGAGGAAGTGTTGTCAGGTGGCTCCTCTTAAGCTCCTGGTGATGATCTGATGATCGGCAGGTGCGTGGTGGCACACCCGTGGGGTGGAGCGTCGGAAGGGAGCTGGGGAAACCCCCCTCTGGTGGTAGCTGGCGGTGGCGCAGGGACGCAGGACGACAACAGTCTCCTGTCCTAACATAACATGAACTTCACTTTTTTTGCCACACATTTATTTTGAAAGAAATCCAACTGGCAGAGGAGGACATGGAACCAAGGAGCCTCGTAGCAGAGTTGTAGTCTGGACCACTGAACCCAAGACCAAATCAAAACCAGCACCCCGTGCTATATGACAATAAAATTTAGTGCACCTATCAAAACTGCTTCTCAAATTGATCTGAAAGATTCACTTTCCCATAAAAATACTTATTAAATACTTAGAGCTGAAATAAATGTAACCAGTATCAATTCAAACTCATCTTCATTCTGTTTTGCTTTCATCTCTGTGCCACAATACACAGATCTCCTGCCATCCCTAAAAAAATAACACCCTGGGCGGTTGCCCATATTGCCAATGTCAGAAATTGCACCATTAAACATAGCAATTAACAACGCTCAGCTATGAACACTGTCCAAGGCCCAATAAGCAAGAAGTAACCAACCAGGAGGAGCACCGTGACTGTTCTCATCCTCCCTCCTGCTGCAACGTCTGCCACCATGACAGGTGACGAAAACAGAGCAATGAGCATGCTCTGTGTTCCTACGTTGTTTTATTTATTCACCAATTAAATATAAATATATTTTAATGAAATAAAATAGCTACCGCAGTGTACGCAGAGCATTACAAGAACAAAGAACGGCTCTCAGTGAGGCTTCAGTACTATAGGACTTAGTCAAGATCCGTCCAGAAGAATCGGATCATCCATGAATGTCATATTACTATATTGCACTTTGGTCACAGCGTTGTCCCATATCTGCAACATGTCAGTCATCATAGATGCAACATGTGTCTCTGTACAGCTAGCTTTGCTAGCATCACCTCCACAGATCTTACCTTTCTTTAAGCTTTCCTTCCAAGTGACGTTAAAAGTTGGACGAAGTCCCACCGTCTGCTGCTGATTTTACATGTCGCCATATCTTATGATTTATGCAGCGCTATTATATTACTGACGCTCAGAGGAAACCACTGCGCATGTCTGGAGCTCCGCGTGCGAGTAAAGGTGGAGCCGATGGGTGACAACAGACACTAAGTCACGTTATTGCTTGGATTTTACGGCGCCACCTTAAATCCCTGAACTTCACATTTTAACGGAAAAAAAGAGCAACTCGACTTGGATGTAACGAGTAACGAGACAGTTTTGTAGAAATGTAGTGAAGTAGAAAGTACAGATACTTACTGTAAAATGTAGTGGAGTAAAAGTAGAAAGTATCCATTATTAAATCTACTTAAGTAAAGTACAGATACACGAAAATTGTACTTAAGTACAGTAACGACGTACTTGTACTTCGTTACTTCCCACCACTGCCTGTATTAGACATGAATGGAGAGCATTCCTATTTCTAAACTTGAGAAACTGGTCTCCTCTGACCCCAGACGTCTGTTGAGTGTTGGAAGAAGAAGGGGAGACGCCACACAGTGGTACAAATGGCCTTGTCCCAACTTTTTTGGATTTGTTGACGCCATGAAACATATTTTTTCTCTTAAAATGATACATTCTCTCAGTTTAAACTTTTGATCTGTGATTTGTGTTCTATTGTGAATAAAATATTAGATGCTGGCACCTCCACGTCATTGCAATCAGTTTTTATTCACAATTTGTTTAGTGTCGCAACTTTTTGGGGATCCGGTTTGTATGTTTGCAGCCAGCTTCCTTAGTAATACTTTTTTTAGTTTACCCTGTATTCTGGATAACTGCCAAGTTATCCAGAACACTTAACAGTTATCCAGAATAACTGGATAAGTTATCCAGAATAACTGGATAACTGTTATCCAGTTATTCTGGATAATAACTGGATAACTGCTAAGTGTTCTCAGCAGTTATCCAGAATTCTTAGGAGTTTTCTGAAAAATTGTTAATTTTTCAGATAAATTAAATGTTCTTGTTTGCGCACATTTTTTCCTTCCACTCAACTTTCTATTAATGTGCTGAGCTTTATGGCTTACTCTTTTTTGGAAGGTGTCTATAACTATCAGCTTTCTCCTTAATCTTAATAATGTATTAAGCATCCTCTTTGTTTCTCTTATGCAACATCCACATTTTACTTTAAGTACAATGAGTTTAACCTTGTGAATAAATAACCAGCAGCATTGGAGGCTGGTATTTATTCTATTATTTGGATGCAGATAAAATAAATGATACTCTGCGGAAGGCTGACTTGTTTGCCGTGGGAGCATGACTAAGCCTGACTGCTTTAAAATGCACCAGCATCATGAAATAAATGCAGGAGCGGATAGCAGATGTCTCAAACATTTACGTAGTTTTACAGAAATAAACAGAAAAGTAAAAAAAATTTTCACAAATCTGCAAAATTCACACAAAATCAACAAATCTCCACATTTTTTCTTGAAAGAAACTGATTTGGAAACTTTTTATTGTGCCTGATTTTGTTATTTTTTGTTACTTATGTAAATTATTGTCATTTTGGTTATTACAATACCAAAATTTCCACTCAAATTTATATTTTGGTCTGTGTGACGATGTCATTTTTAAATACTAAATCTTTGATAATTATTTCAGTTACACTGTAGACTTACTACCGAACACCTGTTTACTCTGAGTAATTTTTGAGTAAAAATACTACTAGAGTACTTTTTTTTTTGTTGAAAAAACTGAATTGGAAAAATTTTCTTTTACTTTATTTGTTCCTTTTTGTTACTTAAATTAATTATTGTAATTTTTCTCTTTAAAATACCATAAATGTCCATTTAACTTTACATTCTGGTCCGTCTGATGTAATTATTAAATAATTTGATCAGTTATTCAGTACTCGAGTCGCCTTTTTACCAAATACTTTTTACTCTTAAGTCATTTCTTTTTTATTTCTTCTTGAGTAAAAACATGTTGCTACTCTGCCCACCTCTGAATGTAATTAAGTAAATGTAACTGGTTACTTCCCAGCTCTGGTTTCCCTCTTCCTGAGCCGGCGCCGTGACGATGCGGACCGTTAACGGAGGTCAGGACGCGCCGAACGCATCAATAACATCGTAAGGATGATGAACAGGCTGCTTCTTCTCTTGGTTTATTGTTTCAGGCTGATTTATTTATAGCCTCTTCGACGGGTCAGCAACTTCACCACAGGTGTTTGAGGCATCTGTGATCAAACTTTCGCCTCCTTCAACGCAGACGTAGAGGTAATATATTTATCTTCAGTGACAGAGACGTCTCGTGTGTCTGCTGCCTCTGGCTGAATCGATCTAAGTTATAGATCCTCCTGCTGTGCGGTTTTCTGTTGCAACTTTTATGTTGTGCATTTTTTGCACATTGTCCTCCCTGAACTCTGAATTGTGTTTTCCAGTTGCTTGAAAATGGGGGGAAACGATGGAGATGTTTGTTAAGAAGCAGACGTATAATTATTAGAAGTGATTGATGTCAATCTGGGAAGGATTGTAAAGTCCAGGACTGACAAATAGAAAGCTTTTCAAACAGCGACCAATTTCCTCAGGACTGGACGTTCCAGCAAATTCACTCCAAGGTCAACCACATGCAATGATTTCTGAAATTACAAAAAAACAAACTAAAAGCTTTACTTTGCGTGCTAAATGTTTACATTTTTTACTAGATGACAGAGTAAATGTGGGCATTTATTGCATCATTTATCATTCGTCATGATCAAAATATGAATTTTTATTTATCATGAAAAATTCCAATTAATGATGTTTGAAATCATCAAGATTGTTAACTTTACTATTTTCTCCACTGTTTTTTCAATTAAAGTATCAATAAATATGAAAATATTTGAGCAGGTTAGTGATGCAAATCTTGATGGTCGGGACACCGAATTGTCCATCATGTTTCTGTAGTAAAAGATGTTAAGTCTATAGAAAATTTATTACTGGGTAATTATCTTATTCCCTTTTTTTGTTTTTATTTTCTGAAACTCCCACTGGTCACACTTTTATTGTCATAAACTTCCATTAGATTTCAGACGGTATTGCTGTGGTTTGAAAAAACAAATCTGTGTTGTATTTAATTCGTCAATCCTCCGTTTTCCTTCCGTTTATCTGCAGATTTTATGATTGAAACTATAAACTTTACATAACCTGCAGCCGAGCCGCTGTTTGGGGAGTTTCTGCGTATTTTTTGCTACCTTTCTAGAAGCAAATATCAGAACTGCTTAAAGGTCAGATTCCTCGCCGTCTTGGCAGACGGGCGTCTGGAAGAGGCATTATTGCACCACGATTCCCACTGCATCCCCTCATAACTGATGATCTCGCTTTGGCCGACTGCAGGCATTGAACCGATTACACTTCGGCAGAGTCTTCCTCTCTCTCCCCACTTCTGCTGCCAGGGGAAGACAAACACACAGCCTCCACTTGGCACAGAAATATGTTTTGTTGCTATCAGCTTCAGCTGGTTAAATACTAAATTATTTATAGGTAGGTAAAGGCTTGTGTTGGTGAGATTGGAGAACCTAATTGTGCCTCCATTTTGTGTGTTTTTGCAGAGACGATTTGCCTTTCAATGAACGTCAAGTTAAGAGGAAATTAAGGGCAGGAATTTACCGTTTAGCTCATCATTTATCATGATCCAGATAAGAATTTAGATTTATTATTTTCATGAGAAAACCTCCAAAAACTGTCCTTATTGTCAGGACTGTTGGTTATACTATTTTCTCCACTGCTCCTTCAATGAAAGTATCAATAAATTTTTAAAATACGTGAGAACTAAAGAAACGTATTACAAATTTGAATGTTTCTAAAGAGCAGTTTTTGTGTTTGTGGGGAAATTTTATTTGAATATTTTATTCACTTTTAATTCTGAGAAAGAGTGGTAGATAATCCAATAAAGTGGATTTCCATTAACATACAGGAAACTGCAAAAGGTTACCTGAAAGTAATAATCAGGGCGCAATTCTTCAGTTTTGTCAATCAGTCATTGGGAGGAATGGTTGCCAAGGCAACAGATATAAAATTGTGACAAGAGTGAAAAATTAAATGAGTAAATATGTAAAATATGGGGCATATTTGGTAGTTTGAATTTAATAAGTGTCTTCTTCCTGCTTCTTTTCGGATATGGAAGTTTTGTTTTTGTAGGTTTTTTTTTATTATTGTTAATGTTTTCTTCTTGTTTGAAATAATTTCATTTTATTTCATATGCCATAAAACCCTGAATGTACACTTGTACATTGGGTGTTTTCACGCCTGATAGTCTGGTAGATTTGATTGGGTTAAGGACCAAAATTGCAACATTTGTTACATTTTCAGCTGCTGCAGTTCGGTTTCACACCGCAATACATGAAGCGATCCAAACTAATTGAATAAAGCTGTTCTCCTCCTCGCCTGTGGGGGCGCTGCACAAAGAACTACTGAAGGAAACGACACAAAAAACTCCTTCACAAAATAAATAAAAATGGAGTAGCGTCAGGTTTTTGTGGTTAGGATTTATGTTTTGTCTTTGGTAAAAAGACTACAAGTTAATTCTCCAGCTAGCACCAGACTCACACGTTTGTTTTGGTTGCATTTACCCAAAATGCCCTGCGTTGTAGTCCACTTCCTGCTTTTGGAGCAGTTGGAGTTCACATATGCATTTGAACCACACCAAAGTTCACTTCAACCAAACCCAGGTTCATAGTTGTTTTATTTAATTGTTACTTTTGTCTCAAGTTAGCTTAATAGTTTTAGTTAGAATGTGTTTAGTATATTTTATTAATTAGTTAATACTGGTTAAACATTGTTTACTTTTAGGCTAGTTTTAATTAGTTACAGGAGTAGTTTAGGCAAACCAGAGTTCATTTCACACCTCATCAAATAAACCGGTGATTTGGATTAAAGTGGACTAAACCGGGTTGATGTGAATCCTTGATTTCAGTTTAGAAACAAAGATTAAGCTAACATGTTTTTGGACTGTAGGAAGCTGAAGAACCCAGAGAGAAACTATGAATACTTGGAGAAAATGCAAAAATCTCTGTAGAAAGACAGAATATCATGGAAAAGTAATTTATTTCAAGAATTTAATTAAAAAGTGAAAATGTAATATATACAGTTATGTATTTACTACCACAGTTTTTCCTTCCACTCAACTTTCCTGCTTTATACACCTAGATACAACCCAGTGTGAACAGCCAGATTCCTCATCTAAGACCTTTTATGTCTGTAACGGACTCTTCTGGTGGAAGGTGTCTGCTGAGTAACACTCACACTTTCTCCTTCCACTCAACTTTCCATTAATGTGCTTGTTTACTGAGAAGAAAAATATGTTTACAAAGCTCGACGTCAGAAAACGATGACGTCTGAGTCAAATGATCCATAGAAGATGAGTGGGAAAAACTCTGCAGAGGTCACCACTCAATCACAGCCACCCACACTAAAGGGCGATTTAGACACTCCAATTAGCCGAACGTCTAATTTATCAGAGTCACTACCTTTCAACCCACATATCAGAACAAATTATCATAACCTAATGAACGGACATGGAGCACCAATGGAAAAAAGACGCAGACATGAATAAACTGAACCTATTTTTATAACATCATACAACATTAAGAGCAGAAAATAGCAGCTAGATGGGTAAATGTGTTGAAAAAGTAGCAATATTCCAACATATTTTTACTCAAGCAAAAGTAAAAAAGTATTTGGTAAAAATTTACTTAAGTACTGACCAATCGTTTAATATTTAAAAATTACATCATTAGATGGACCAAAATATAAAGTTAGGTGGAAATTTTGGTATTTTAAGAACCAAAATGACAATAATTTTATATAAGTAACAAAAAATAAGAAAATCGGGCAAAATAAAATGTTTCCAAATCAGTTTCTTTCAAAGAAAAACTTTAAACTGCAGGTGTGTGTCTGAGACTGGAGAGTTTTTGGTTACAGCATGTTTGTTTTTCATTCAGTGGGTAGAAAATACAGAAATTTTACTCAAGTAAGAGTTGAAATACTTCATAATAAAATTACTCAAGTAAAAGAAGAAAATACAGCTTGGTAAAAATACTCCAAAAGTAAGTAAATAAAAAAAAGTAAATATAACCAACTCTAAGAACCCAACAAAACTATTTCTATAGGTGAAAAAAGCCCCAAAAATCTCAAATATAATTGTTTTTCCATATTTAAAAAAAAAAAAGTTAGTCAAGTAAATGTAATTGAGTAAATGTAACTAACTACCCAACTCTGTGTATATGCAACAATCTTTTCTTTTGCCGTGGTCGATACAGCAACCAGTTGAAGAAAACCCAAAAGCTTTGTTTCCCGTTTCCAGTTATTACTCTTGGAACCATCATTTGTCAAAATGTCAGCTGAGTGAAGCTTGCAATTGCAATTTCCTTGGTCCCAAATCAAAAGGGGTGACAAGTAAGATCGAATTTTACACAGACTGCTTTCCGTTTCGAATGGGGGAGCGTGCATGTAGACTCATTCAGATTTGGCTGGAGCTGAAAATGTCGAGTGAGAAAACAAAGGATCTGCACTAACCAGCATGTGAAGAAAGTTAGCATGTTTTCTACTGCTGATAAAGTTTATTGTAATAGTTTTAAAACATTTTAAACCATACATTGTGTTGAAACCTTAAATAATCCTAAATATCTAAAAGTAACTACCAAGACTATTTGTTGATGATTCCTCATTAAGAATGTTGAAAATGTTTTCTCAAAAGTAGAAAAAAGCAAATTTCTGAGCTGGAGCAAGTTGACAGAGTTTTACGTTTCCTCTGTCAAAATATAGTAGCGATATTTGAATGTCTTTCATGCTGAAACATATGACTGTCATCTGCATTTATCTTTAGCCTTATAGCATAGTTGCCCAAGTCATATTTATTCAAAATATTTTTTAATATTTGAATAAATACAGTTATTAGGCTAACAATACGTAAATTGTAATGCTGTAATGCTGCTCACTGACTATGACTACCCTTGATTTTAGCTGTTAAATTGTCAACATAATCCGCAAAAGTTTAAATGTGCGCGTAATTTATAAAAGAGAAAATGACTACAACACTACAACAACTAAGATAACAAGGTCAGGAAAAAGGTTTTTATAAAAAAAATGACAAGGAAGAGGTATGCAGGTCAGCTATGCTAGCTTGACTATAACAACTTAACATGTGGATGTGCTGTGGAATTCTGTGTTTTGGTTCAGTGAAAGAAACAGAAGGAAAAAAGCAACCTAAACACATCAAATCTGACAGATCGTCAGTAGATCCGGTGTTTAGATTAGCTAATCAATCACCTCTGTGTTAGCTTAGCTAATAGCAGCACTAGCTAATCCACCACAGCAATCAGTTATTAATAATCGCAAGATAAACAACAAGCTTGAAAAAATTTAACTGTAAAGGACTGAATGTTCTTTGTGCAGGAAATGTTTGCGTGTTTCTTGGTGTTGAATCCTGATGCCCTAGTGGAGCTGTTGTCAGTCAGTTGCTATGGGAAAGGGGGTTTGTGTGTAGCAAAGCCGACAGAGTGAGAAAAAATAAGAATATGAGTAATTTTGAGTTTTTCTTCCAACGGTTTTTCTGTTACTTTTAAATTAATAACACATGTGTATCCGGGTTTCGTTTTGCAAGCAGAATTGTTCCACCATAAGTTAAAAAAAATCGCCTTTGAGCGAAATTTCTGGATGTAAATAATAAAATGCAACGTGTTCATAGAGAAAATACAAGTGGGCCAAGAACACAACCATGTGGAATCCCCTAATGGGATTCCACATTAAGTCTGAGAAAAACCAACAACTTACTGAACAAATCAGACTTCAGATGCTATTAGCTTCAAATAATAACTATTTATTATTATTTATTCCCGTCTGGTCTGGGATGTGCCATTTTTTATATGAATAATTTAGACAAAAACTATAAAAACACTGAGGTTCATGTAGGTGAACTGCACTTTATAAAACTGCAGAGGTTCACAGCTGATAAAAAGCACTTCATGGTTTATTCTCAACTTTTTAGAGAATTAGCTTAAAAAAATTAAAGGTTGAGTGGAAAAAGCAGAGCTATATGGTAGATTTATAAATGGAACGGGTTGTTAATTATTTGTCTGTCCCAACCACAGAGCGCACAGAAAAGTCAAACAAATGGCAGCAAAGGAACCGATGAAGAGCAAAGGCCAGATTTACCAAACAACCATGGGCTAACTGGTAAATAATACCAGAAGCTAATATATTTAACATTTTAAGGTATTAAATAATAACCATCATTATTGCTTTAAAGTATTTTTCACACCATTGTCTGAGATATTTGGACAATATCATATTAAAATATGGGTACAGAATTATATTTGAGAGAGTTTGGGCTTTTAGTTTTGTTGGGTTCTTAGAGTTGGTTACATTTACCTTTTGGGGAAAAAATTACATTTAGAAGTATTTTTACTACACTGTACCTTGAGTAATTTTATTATGAAGCATTTCTGCTCTTACTGTAGCAAAATTTGGGGATTTTCTACCAACAGATAGAAAAACAAAAATGTTTTAACCAAAAACTCACCAGACACACACATGCAGGTTTTATTAGTTTCATGAGTTTTTTTAGTGAAAGAAAGTGATTTGGAAAAAAAAAATTTTTTGCCTGATTTTGTTATTTTTTCTTACTTGTATGAATTATTGTTGTTTCTTAAAATACCAAAATTTTCACTAAGCTTTATATTTTGGTCTGACTGATGATGCAATTTTTAAGTATTAATTGATTGATAATTTGACCAGTTTCTCAGTACTTTTTACCAAATACTGTTTTACTTTTACTCGTGTAAAAATATGTTGGAATATTGCTACTTTTGCAACACATTTACCCATCTAGCTGCTATTCTCTGCTCTTAATGTTGTATGATGTTATAAAAATAGGTTCAGCAAAAATATGTTGAAGTTGTGCTACTTTTATTCCAACTCAATCTGGTGATGCATTTAAAGAAACATTGAAACAAAATGGAAACAGAAATTGCAGGTGCTTTTCCACATGGCCCTCTGCAGACGGATTGACTACGCATTGTATATAAACGGCGCTCTCTCTCTAAATGGATATTTTTATCTCTCAGAATTAGTTAATTCGTATTATCTCAATGTTTTAAACGTAGGTGGAAACGGCTGCATTGAAGGAAGGTTTTTCACAGACCAGGACCTGCAAACTGGTACCTGAACATTTGTGGATCTTGCCAAATAAAAGATAATTATAAATGTTGACACACATTAAATGTTCATCTGGCAGAGACCATAAAACCCAGCAGGAGGTGCTGAGAAAACAATCGACAGATGATACAGCAAACATTTCATTTAATCTAGATTCGGCTTCAGTTTAATCATCTCATTGAGAAAAGATGTAAAATGAGAAAAGGGTTTAGTTTATTTTGTTTTACCTTCTCTATCCGCTTTTTCACTCACCCCTATAAATTTAAAACCATATACTTCTTGCTTCAACGTAAAGTTCACTTCTCTTCCTTTTACCTAATTCAGTTGCTGGATTCTTTAACTTTGCTTCTGCAGCCCCTGCTTTATTTGTGAATTTCTCCTTTTCAGTCCATGTTTTTGATCCAGGCTTTCATAGAAACACAGCCGCCAGGGTCAGGTTCTTATTCTTGACATTAGCGCGGAGGCGAAAGCTTTAGACGCGAATTCAAGTTTCTCCTAAACCGCCGACCCACGCAGCGATGCACAAAACAAACTGTCAGCTTCGCAGATTTCCAGGCAAATGTGTCATCCTGCTTCAAGGTCGACGTCGACGTTTAAAAGGCGAAGAGCGTCTCGCAAAAGATGTATTTATCTTTTTTGAAAGATGGAGAAAATACTGAACCATCTATTCTCAACTTATTGCAGGATTTATAGATGTAGTGAATTATATAAATATAGTTTTATGATCCAAAAAATTCTCAATTTCTGGTGTAAACAGTTGAATCAGAGAAATAATGTAAAGCAAAGAACATTCACACAGCAGATTTTTGTTTTGCTAAAATCAGATTTTTTTTCACAACGTTGCTCATATTGCTGACTAAATGTGACAAAACGTGACTACCAGGATTATCAGTATTTACGATTATTGATATTAAATATCACAAAGTCATAACAACACAAAAGAAGCTAATAAAAAGAAAGTAATGGACATTTCTTTGAGCATCTTTTTTTTATAGAAGATGCATTTCACTGACAGACTTCTTTCATCATGTCATAATTATAATCTTTTTCATGTTTTATCATAAATTGATTAATTCTCTAATATTTCTTCTACAGAGTCCCCTCCTTTTTTCTCCTTTGTCTGTTTATTTAGATTTATTTTTATTCTCATTTACATGACGCAGGAGAACGACTCTGTTACCTAAATGAAACCTGGAGTTGTAGGTATTATAGATTTAGTGCAGTGCGCCACAGCAAAGAGGAAAATAACGTAGAAAAACCATTAAATAACTCAAAATCACTGTTTTTCTCACTCTCCGTCGGCTAAGCTGCACGCAGACTTGTTGCCATAGCAACAGACAACAACGGCGCTTTATGTTTCAGGATTCAACACCGAAAAACACTCAAACATTTCCCACAAAAAAGGGAACAGAACATTTGGTCTGTCACGGTTTTATGTTTTTAGACTTGGTGTTAAATTTTTTGATTATTATTAAGTGATCGGTGCGGTAGATTAGCTACAGCTGCTATTAGCTAAGCTAATGCTTAGCTAATCAACCAGCAGGTTGATTAGCTAAGCACCATCAACTGCTCATTTAAACACCTGCTCTACTGATTGATCTGCCAGAGTTTGTGTTGAGGTTGACCTTTTTATAAACTTTTTAACTGAACCGAAACACACAGAATTCCACATCACATCTACATATCAGATTGTCATAGTCAAGCTAGCATAATTGAACTACTTCCTTCAACCACACTATTCTGTTTCCTGAGCTTGTTGTCATAGTGTTGATATTTAGTACCAAAGCAATGGATTGCTTTTCCTGGAATATATCATCTATTTAAGATTTAGCAAATTATATTGACAACTAAACAGCTAAAATCAATGCTAGTCATCGTCAGCCAGCAGCTTTTTGCCCTCCCGCAGAGATATGGAGGCAGGATCAACATCAAGATCCACGCTCTAAGTTGGGAAAGTTATTATTTTAAATTTTTTGAATTAAATATTTGCCACATTAGCTATTCTAGGAAAAAAATTATTTCTATTTCTACCACCAATTTTGGCACCATCGGGTCTCTATAGAATGATAAAAACTTGCACATTTTTACCAAGTTTCTTAGTAAAAACTTGGCAAAGTTTGTGCAGATATTAGCTTAAACTTTGCTGTATTTTCCTTATTGTAGAAACAATACAAAAGAAGAATGAACCAAAAAAAGGATTAATGACAAAAAGGCAACAAATTATAGCAGTGTAGATATTTTTGATTATCTCTGATGTTAGTGAAGCAATGTAATTATTCAAACAAACAAGTCGTTACTATGGAAAAAGATAAGAATCCAATGAGATGTAAAGCACTTTATGAGCTTACTTAGACTTTTAAGTAGTTGTAATGTTTTGCTACAATTTAGTATCAATCAAGACATTTTCTAACCTGTTGTTTTTTATCTCTATTAGCCTCATTATTGGAACCGTAATTACCAGATCCAGCTCATAATGTTATTAAACATGCAGCGCTCCAGAGGAGGTAGTTTGGCTGTTGGTGTGTGAGGACGCAGGCAGACCCTCACACCTCAGAGCGTCTGAGCGGGA
This sequence comes from Poecilia reticulata, assembly GCF_904066995.2. NCBI lineage: Eukaryota > Metazoa > Chordata > Actinopteri > Cyprinodontiformes > Poeciliidae > Poecilia > Poecilia reticulata. The sequence continues at coordinate 22,493,065 of NC_088841.1, forward strand.
GGCGGAGCCTCAGCGGATCAGGTTGGAGGTCCACTCTGGTTGTATTTTCCATCAGAGGAGGCAGCAGGATCGACTGCAGAAAGGAGGAAATGACTTCCTCCACTTCGTTCTCCAGGTTTTCTCTGGCTGCCTCGGTGACGAATGGCTGCCCTCAGAGAAAATTAGCTCAATTCTCCTCTCACACTCCCAAAAAAAATTGAAAAAAGGTAGGACTTTCTTTTTCCTGTTTTTCTCTTTTCATCCTTCCTGTACTAAGCTACCTATCAGTGCAGTGAAGCTTCCAGCTTATAAATATTGTGCTTGTAATTTGGAATGATTAAACATTATGAAAATGTAATCCTTTAAAAGAAATACAACAGGTAGGTTGATTTAGGAGTCGGAAATGAAAATAAAACCCCTAAAACAAAACGCTAATTTAAATTTAGCGGTGGATTCCAGCAGATGCATCCCATCAGGGCAGCGTGATCACGGATGTCGCTCAGGCATTGAATTATGAATTTCAAGCAGTGACTCATCCCTGAGGAGAATGGCCAACGTTTTAGGAAATGGACTTCTTCTGATGTAATTCATCACTCCAGTGCTTTTTGCTCTGCAGACGACTCAACAACTGTTAGCATCACAGAGTTTGGAGACGCGCCGACGAATCTAAAGTGAGTTTTTATTGAGCTGCAGCGTGTAAGTTTTACAGAAATATGTTTGTCTTTTACATATTTGTTAAGTCATGACCAGAGTTGGGTAGTAACTAGTTACATTTACTCCATTTATATTTGCTTGACTAATGTTTTTGTGGGGAGGGGGTTATGTGCTTTTTGCTTTTACTTGAGTAAAATTTCTGGATTTTCTCCCAACTGCATGAAAAACAAACATAATCCACTTAACTTTACATTTTGGTCCATCTGATGATGTGGTTTTTAAGTGTTACATCATTTGTTCAGTTACTCAGATCTTGACTAGACATTTTTTTATTGAGTATTTCTACTCTTACTTGAGTGAAATTTCTGGATTTTCTTCCCACTGAATGAAAATCAAACATGTTTTAACCCAAAATTCAGACACACACCTGCGGGTTTTGTTAAAGTTTCATAAGTTTTTTATGGAAAGAAAACTGATTTGGAAACATTTATTTTGCTTGATTTTATTTTTCTTTTATTATATAAATTATTGTAATTTTTGTCCTTAAAATACCAACATTTCCGCTTAACTTTATACAGATTATGTAATTTTTACATATTAAATTATTGATATTTGAACAGTTACTCTACTTTTTTACTTTTACTTGAGTAAAAATAGGCTAAAGAAGTGATACTCTTACTTGAGTACCTCTGGCCATGACAGTATGATATAAGACATATAATCTGAGGAAATCCATCGCCTCTGTCCAAAAACAACCAATCAGAGCCAGGAGGACGGTCTTAGCGCTGCCAATCAACCTTGTGTATGCGCTGCTAAATGTGTTAATGGTGGAAAAACAACGTACCGTTGCAGGAAAACATGCTCTGCCATCGCAGCATAAAAGAGAGCATTGAACAGCGCGTACACAGGCATTATTGACATCACTGAGGCTTATTTTTCATGAAAGTTCCATACTGCAGCTTTAAACGGGTTAAAACAAATGCATTTCAAACTTTCAGAAGTTTTATTTCTTTGAAGACAAAGCAACTTGTTCCCTCAACCTTTCAAGTATGCTCTGAAACCCATTAAAATATATTAAAATAGTGGCTGAAGTCCCACTAACGTGTCTATTTTTATCTGAATTAACCTCCTTCCTTGTTGGAGTCTTGTACATTGACGAAGAAAATCAGGATTGAAGTTGTGGAGACATCTAAAGCCGTGTTAGGTCTTTATCATGAGATCCCAACATTTTATACAGCTCTGTTCAATTATCACCTAAAATGTGCGATGGGATAAAAAATAAATAAATTTTCTGTTACGAATTTAACAAAATATGAATACTTCTACCAGACCCCGGGCAACATTTAGAGGATAATCTCCCAGAAAAATATTCCTGCTGAAGCAGAAAGCACCAGTGGTTTGCTAATTGCTGTTGACTAGTCTGAAGGAGCTCTGAGGAGGAGCTGCACCTCGAAGGCGGAGCTAGGACCACCCAGGCGTTTTGTTCAGCTGAGTGGTTGCCATGGAGATTAAAAAAATTCTCAAACATTCATGAAAGAATTAAAGCGACAGACCAGGAAATATTAGTAATTGTAAATTAACAAAACATGAATACTTCTATGGCGTTTAGAGGAAAGTGTCTCAGAAAACCTTTAAAAAACATGGCCGCCTTACAGTACATCCACACCATGTGTGATAACGACGCTCCCTCGTTTTTTTCAAGCCACATTAGTCCGACTAACAGCCCCGCTGATGCCCTGCCTGTTTCAAACCGAACGGCGTTTTCTCCATGATGGTTCCCAAGCATCAAGGACGAAGCTTTAGTCCATTACATCCTCGAATGCAGCAACGAGAGCTGAGCCGCCTTTACATTTCACATGTAAATTATACCGCTGGCTGCTGGCTTTTGATCAAATCTTATCTCTGGAGGACGAGAGCAGGTGTTCAGTTTCAGCTACCAGCAGAGAAAATGCCGTTTTCTTGGGAGGCATCATTGTAACATCTCCATTATTGTCGTGTTTTTGCAGCACAAATTGAAGAGAAAGAATGAAGAGGAAGGCGGTGTGATGCTGCTTCCAGTGAAGCGATGAAGGTTGGGAGGGCATGGAGGCGATGACCAGCCTGAAAAGGTCATTTCACACATTATAACCCATCATCATTTCATCTGTGTGCTGCTCTCCGCCTGCTGCCCTGCAACAATCTCACTGTACATGAATGAAACATGAACTGGAGAGTTTGGCTGCATCACGACCAGCCGCCGTGCTGAACCGGGAATTAATGAAGCCGTGTTATCTCCTCAATGTTGTGCAGCTCCATTGCTCATGCTAATTGATTCATTTCTGCACCAGATTCACAAAGCAGATAGCAAATGCAGGAAGGAGGAAGAGAAACTCGTCCCATTAACTTGAAAAGATGGCAGCCATTCTCACCTGTTTTTCTCAGATTCTGTTTTTTTGGCTCTTTTATCTTAAATGTCATACAATTTAAACCCTTCTAGACCTAACGTATCAGTGACGATCCAGCCAAATTTGCGGAAATTTTGCAATTGATCTAAAAGAAATTATAGAAAAAAAAGTCGCAATTTCTTACCTTGAAAAGTCAAAACATTTTCTAGAAAAGAACACAGAAAATTTGAAATTAATCTAAATAAAATTTCTAGAAAATTTTGAAATTCCGAGCTTGAAAAGTGATTTTTTTTTCTAGAAAACAACTCTACAAATTTTGCCTGCTCTAGAAAAGAATTCTACAAAACAATTTGGAAATTTATGAGCTTGAAAAGTCAAAACTTTTCTAGAAATTATTAAACAACTCCAGCTAGAAAAGTGTCATTTTTAAGCCTGAATAAAATTTTAAAATACTGTCTTGTTGATATGAACCGATATTTTGTAAGGAGGTGAATACTCTGCAGAAACATTCAGTTGTGAACCAAATTATCACCCTGCAACAGCAGCAGCAGCATCAATGGCTTCACCTGCCAGTGGTCGTAATGTTATGGGGTTTTAAATATGTGGCTGCAACAACAGGTCTATTTATCAAAGCCCATGCAAGTAAAATCTGCCGATTGTCACCCAGGCGACCTCCCAACATAAACATGTCGCCTGCCGCTGACTTACTGCGCCGCCCATGAATCGCCTCCAAACCAGAGAGCAAACAGCATATTGCTGCAGAGGAGTGAAGCATCACTGATGCTGCTTTTCCTCTGCCCAGCGCTCATTTATTTCCTGGTTGACCCTCATTTCCCTCTAACACACCGACACTCCCACACTCAGACGGAGAACAGAAAACTACACACAGGGGAGCAACTTTGTACTTTCTGAGGTTCCTCTCTTATGAATCATATCATTTACACACACAAACAGCTGCTTAATAGAGGAAATGCTGACGAGAAATAATATTTACACCATTGTTTTGGTGTCCACCTTAGCGCAGCACCTCAACAACATACATTAGATGGCAAAGAAAAAATACAAATTTGGAAACTTCTGAGTTTGGAAAGAAATACGTTCTAAAAAACTCAGACTAATCTTTATTTTAGTACAAAAATAAATTTTTGTAGACAAAATTTAATTTCTGAGCTCGAAAAGTGAAAAATTTGAATGCTGAAAATTTTCAGAAATTTCCTAATTTTTTTCTAAAACATTTTTTAAATTAATCCCACTGGTTCCAGTTGATTTTTTTCTTATAAATATTCAAGTTTTTGTAACTCAGAAAATTTCCAGATTACTTTTAATCTCAAGGTCTCTGAGTTCTTTCTCAATTTTCAGTTTTTCAAACTCAGAAATGTCCAGGTTTTAACCAAAAAACTAGTCCAGTAAAATTTAAAAATGTCAGTTTTTAAATTTTGGCAGAAAACTTTTAGGTTTTCTGCCATAAACCTAAAAGAAGGTTTATGGCAGAAACCTACTTTTATCTACAACAGCCTTAATACTTTACTTACACCCGCTAAACAGGTTGCCACTATAAAAAATCTCTCCACCATTATTTGGCGCCCCTGTAGAGCAGCACCCACATGTGTTGCATGGAGCATAACCTGTTGTTTTACAGCACTGCCTCCTCACACTAAGAAATCTCATTACAACTGTATTCAGAGTCACAGTTCATTCCAAGCAGTTCGCCTCTTTCATTTCTGCTCCGCCTCAGGCTCATGAAATCGCAGCATCCAGTGATAGCGAGTGTGAGGTTCCGCCTCACAACAGGACGTGCAGCACAACAAGTCTTTGATTCTGCGCAAACGTGCGACAATGACTTTTTTCAAAATGCTTTTTCATTCTGCTGCAGCTTATCTCTGTAGGTGACATTTCTCACTCTGAAAGGTACGGAGTGAGACTATCGGCACCTGAAGCGCTCGCAGGGAGCTTGTGTAGCGCCCACCTCACGGTTCAATTCTCCGCCTGTCATCCGACGAATGACATAAAGCCCAACACACACACACACACAGACAGACCTTCAGCAGAGCTGTCGCTGGCGCTTGGTGGACTGTTTGCCCTTAGAAACATAATTATATGGCTTTCATTTATCGCCACGCTGCATGCTTGGTTGGGTTTCTCATAATGCTGCAAATGATTTTGCTATTGCTCCCTGGAGATCAACATTTCCACTCTGGTGTCTTTGTGTTTACATCTTATTTTAATTCAAAGTGACGATGCTGAGCGGTAGTTCAGAGCTTCAATATGGTCAACTCAACTGAACCTACAGTTCAGATAATATTAACCAGGAGGTATTTTGGTCCAAAAACAACTTTTAACTTTAATGTGAAAGAATTAAAAAAACTGGGAAACTAGGAGTAGATCAGTGGATCGGAGCCGGGAAAGTAAAGCAAATCGGCTTGAAAAACTCAGATATTTTCTAGATTAATCTCAGAAATTTTATAGAAAAGAACAAAAATGTCTGAGCTGGAAAAGTCAAAATCTGAAGAGGAGCTCAGAAATGTTAAGATTGATCTCTGAAATTGTATAGAATTTTTCTTTTGAAAATTTCTGAGCTTCAAAAGTCAAAATTTGACAAAAAAAAAAAAAGATTAATCTGAGAAATTTTAAACAAAAGAACCAAATTTCCAAATTCAAAAAGTCAAAAATTTCAGCCAAAAAAAACGATTTTTTATTAATCTCAGAAATTTTGTAAAAAAAAAAAAAAAAAAAAATATATATATATATATATATATATATATATATATATACACTGCTCAAAAAAATAAAGGGAACACTTAAACAACACAATATACTCCAAGTAAATTAAACTTCCGTGAAATCAAACTGTCCACTTAGGAAGCAACACTGATTGACCCGACGAGGGTCCCCGTTGTCAATCAGTGTTGCTTCGTAAGTGGACAGTTTGATTTTACGGAAGTTTAATTTACTTGGAGTTATATTGTGTTGTTTAAGTGTTCCCTTTATTTTTTTGAGCAGTGTATATATATATATATATATATATACATTCATACATATATATATAAAATTGAAAGTTTCTGAGCACAAGAAATCAAAAATTGACATAAAAAACTCAATTTTTCTAGAAATAATTTGGTAGTTTCAGAGTTTGAAAAGTTGACAACTGATGTGGAAAAACTGAAAGACTTTGAAATTAATCTCAGAAACTTTACATAAAAAACTAAATGTCAAAATTCAGAAAGTCAAAAAATTCCACCATTTCAGATAAATATCAGAAATTTAGTAAGAAAAAATTGACATTTTTGAGTTTGAAAAGTTGAAAATTGGTTTGTAAAAAGAATAAAACTTTGTAGAGAATAAATTTCAAAGTCAAACATTAGAAATTTTAATTTAGAAAAATTTGAAAAGTTTAAAAATTTTACGTTCACCAAAGTGGGGTAGTAAATAACTCCTGGATTTAGGCCTTAGGGCTGCAGCTCATTACTAGATCACATATTGGAATCAATACATCTGATCAGTTTCATTCCGTTTGTTTCACACAGTTTTTCCTTGGACTCCATCTGGGTGTCTTTACTTTGATTTCGCTTGCAGAGGCAGAAAGACAACAGGCGGCGATGCTTCTGGATAATTGTGTGTTTTCTCTACTTCATTACTCTGATCTCTGCTGCAGATCTAATGAAGGGAGAAGATTGTTATTTATACCTTTTAACCACGTCTCAGATGTAATGAGCTTTGTTTTGCCATTTGCGTTTAATGTGTTTTGTCATTTGGCTTCTCTACCAACAGAGAAAGAGCATCACTGCGGTTTGTTTACTGCTAAATGTCACTACTATGAATCTTTCTTCTTCTACGGATATCCTGACCAATGGCTGCTTTTTGAGCATTTCCAGACCGACTGTCACCAAACTTGACGTTCAGCCAAAGGACCCAGACCTCATGATCTATGGGTTGTTGGCAAGAGTCAATGGTGCATCTGCAAATGAAGCGGCAGAGCGGTTTGTGCAGCTGGGGAAGCTTTTGTCCTCTGTTGGAGCGCGACCATAATGGTTCCCACTGAGAACACAAGTGTTTTCTCGCCAGATGACTTCTGCCCCAACTGCAGCTCGTCTGCCCAGTCCGAGGTGCATGTGGCGAAGGCGGTGGCGTTGGGGGCGGTGCTGGTGGTGTTTCTGTTGTTTGGCGTCCTCGGTAACATCCTGGTCATCCTGTCCGTGCTGCTCCATCACCAGTGGCGATCCGTGACGCATTATTTCATCGCCAACCTGGCAGCGGCGGACCTCTTGTTGAGTTCGGCCGTGCTGCCGTTCTCGGCCATCTCGGAGGCGCTGGGCCAGTGGGTGTTCGGACGCTCCTTCTGCAACGTCTGGGCCGCCCTGGACGTCCTCTGCTGCACCGCCTCCATCCTCAGCCTCTGTGTGATTTCCATCGACCGCTACCTGGCGGTGAGCTACCCCCTGCGCTACCCGGCGATCGCCACCGGACGGCGCGGCCTGACGGCGGTGGCGGCCCTCTGGGGAGTCTCCGCCGCCATATCGGTGGGCCCGCTGTTCGGCTGGAAGGAGCCCGACCCGGAAGACGAAACAGAGTGCCGAATCACGCAGGAACCTGGATACGCCTTGTTTTCCGCGTTGGGGTCTTTCTACATACCCCTGGCCATCATCCTGGCCATGTACTGCCAAGTCTACACCGTGGCGAGACGAGAAACCAAAAGCATCAGGGAGAGCACAAAGGGAGAGGAGGTGGAAATGGGCGGAGTCACACTGAGGATGCACAGGGGGAACGCGGCGGCTCAGGCGGGGAAACACGAAGACGGCGAGGAGTCGAGGACGCACAAGCGGCCATCGTTTCCTCTGCCGAAGCTGCTGAGGTTCTCAGGGGAAGAAAAGGCGGCCAGGACGCTGGGCATTGTGGTCGGCTGCTTCATCCTGTGCTGGCTCCCCTTTTTTCTGGTTTTACCAATTGGTAGGTAACTACAAAACGACTTTTTCATTACTCATTTTTGCGTGACATTCATGATGCAGGGTTTCCCCCAGTGTATTAAAAGCCTGGCGGGCCACCAGGCTTTACTTGTGCCCCCACCAGGCTTAGCATTGCTTATTTATTTAAGTTTTTTTAAATGTTTGCATTTTTAAGACTTTATAGTTGGTGTTCAGATGTCCATCTTCCAATAACACAGAATTATCAAGTCATATTTCCAAGTTTCCTGTCAACTGTAAACATTTTTTAACTCAAAAACACGCCGGACCACTGGATCATCGCCCCGACCACCTGGTTTAGCCGGTATCATCAAACCTTGTGATGATACTGTTCGATATTCTGTTCTCCTGTCACCTAAAGACGTGGCTATTCGGAGTGGAAAGCTGCAGATATCGCTCGTCTTCTGTAGTTTAATAATTTTCGTTCAAATTACAATTCCTTTCTAAATGGTTTCTTCACACCAGAACACAAGACGTTACAAAGCGAATATGTAGCAATTGAGCTTGCAAGGCGTTTTATAAATGTTTGATTTTTTAATGTAATTACTATAGTCCCACCACCACAGTGTTGTCATAGTGTTGACAATTAGTAGCAAAGCAGCTTTTCTTAAATGCGCATATTTCAGATTTAGCGCATTATATTGACAATTTAACAGCTAAAACCAATGCTAATCATCAATAGCCAGCAACTTTTTGCCCTCCAGCTGAGAGATGGGGTGAAGTCACTCTGCAAGGGGAGATAAATATGATCTATGGATGCACTAAGATTACATTTTCTGACATTTTGGTTTATATATTCACAACTACACATTTTAAAACACGTATAGCTGAAATTTCTACCCAAGTAGAGATTCAGTTTCTTATTTTAAGTGTTTGTTTTTTTTGCTGCGACCATGAGAGCTATGCCTTATGTTGTGACGAGAGTTCAGAGGTGCCAACATAACATGTCTGAGTGTTTATTAAAAGCAAAAGTAACAGAGTTGCAGAGAAACTGCAAAACCACAATTTCAACCTTTTCAGAAGCGAGTATCTAGTAGTAAATTGCCGTCACAAGGCAATTTGTTTGCAGCTGCAGCAGATTTGAGCGATTCAACCAGAGGGAGCAATTAAGCTCTGCTTTTCCAAGCGCGGCTCGGGTTTGATGCGCCTGCCAAGAAAACAAGTTATTATGTCAGATGATTTATGCAGGAGAAAATGGATATGTCTCCAATGTCTTTGTTTGGCCTGGATAGATTCACGCAAATGGAGCACTACTATTATTCAATACCCCTAATCTTATGTTGGCATATACACAGTAAACTTAAAAAGTTCACTTTAAGTCTGGAAAAGTTTTTCAAAATGTTTATTGATGAATTTCCACAAACAGGCAAAGTTAGAGACATAAAGAACATTTTTGTTTGTTTTTTTGCTTTTGTGGCAAAACTGTTAAACTTAACTGTTAAACTTGACAGTTTTAGACAGGAAAAAATTGGATTAAAATACATAAAAGCATATTAAAAATATTTATTAAAGAAGATAACATTTATAATTTGAGAGGATCGCCAAATACGTCAGAACTATCTACTTATAGAATACTCTAAAGAAACCAAAGAGTATGTCCATTTTTACTTAAGTAGAAACAATGTAATATTCTATCAAGGCATAATGAAGTATATTGAGTGAGTAGAGCGAACCCACTGACGTGTGACGCGCGCTAGATCCTGCTAGGTGTTAAGATGCGGTTAGTCAGCATGGGGCGCAGCGCTGCTGACCGCCTCTCCACCGTCATATTGTAGTTAGCACAGGCCTGGATCTGCGTGGTGGTGGCATGCTATGCATTATAGTAGAGTTCAGCTGAGAAACTTTCCACTGATAGTGATTGGTGGAAAGTTAGCTTACCAACAGCAAGGATACATAGCCAAGAGCTAGCTAATGGTATTCAAAAACTAAAGTTCTGAGAAACTTTGCACCGGTAGTGACTCGGTCTTAAGCCACCTATCTATTATTATTTTTTAATACAATCCTTCGGTTAGCTAACTGTTGGCTTGTCAAATAACTGTTGGTAGCAGTTAGTTAGCTTACCAACAGTAAGCTAACTCTCGGCTATGTATTGTAATAGTGTTCAAAAACTAATGATCTGTAACTCACTCTGAGAAACTTTCCACTGGTATCTTCAAGCTTTCATTTTAGTGACCCGGTTTTAAGACACATATTATTTAATACAATCCTTTGGTAAGCTAACTACAATTAGCTTACTAACTACAGCTGGTACCAACTAACCAACTGTAGTTCATAGTTAGTTGGCAACTAACAAATAGAACATTGTGTTTCTATTTAAGCCATCTGTAGCTAGCTTATTGTTTACTATAAGCTAACTCTCAGCAAATAAATGGTTTACATGCAGTACCTCGCAGACCACTAGGGTGTGCCAGTGGGCCACAGTTTGAGAAAGACTGCTCTAAATCATTAAGTCCAGTGGAGCAATTTTAGCCAAGATGTGGAGGAACAAACAAATTGTAGTACAGCAAATGCATCATGTTGCCAAGATGATACCAACCAAAATCCCAGAGGAACGTTGAATCAATGCCACAAAAGAAAAAAGAACAAAGGCAACTTTCATTTAAGGACCAAGGAAAGATTAACTCTTTAAAATGCAAAGCTGTAACATAAATTAGCGCTTTAGCAGCCGCTTTTGTTGAGGCATGAACTATTGGCACTTTAATTAATTTGCTGTGAGCACAACAACAGGGAGGCCATCTTTTTTTGACTCCTGTGTCTTGACCCAACGCGGTCTATTACGTCGCTGAAAGGAGACAAAGAAATTCAATTACAAGCAAGCAAATAGAACAAACAAAACGGTACAATGGGCTTCCTCTGTGAGATGAAATGGAATAACCCACCTATTGCTCTCATCTAAGAGAAAACTATTATAGATAACACGCAGGAGGTTTAATGGACTGCAATAGCAGAGTCACCGCTAACTCCCAAAGCAGCCAGTCATCTAAGGAGAGTCATGCATTTCAATGGAGACAGACCTTCACAGCTCATGAAGCTGCTTTCAGACTATCACCGCCTCAGCGTTTTCTATGACATTCTCAGAAAAACCGCATTTATGTTCAAAACTCTGTAGATGAAAAGCTCGTTTCAAGCCTGCTAATGACAGCTTTCAATGAAGCTGCAGAGTTACTGCAAGAGCGCCAGTTGTTTACAAGGCAGCTCCATTTTCTGAACACCAAAGAGTTTGTAAACGCCTGTGACACATCGATTTAAAGAGAATTAACAGACCAGAAAACTGGACAGATTTGTGAATCTATGAGGAAAAGAACAAAGTGGTTTTCATCGCATTTCGGTTATAAAAGTTAATATTTCGAGCGTTTTGGATGAGTGCACATGCATTTTGAGTCCAGCAGTAGGCAACAGTCCAGCGAACAGGCGGGGAGCCCCAACAGGATTAATTTAGTCTGGAAACGGCTGGGAAAATGCCACATTTAAGCTTTGGATTAACATGCAAACAGAAAAGAGTAAAAATTTTCAGCTTCTGACCCTTATTTCAGGTTATTTTGTCTACATAATAAACACCAGACTTTCTAAACATAAGTTGCTCCAATCAAATGGGTTTGAGCTGCGTTAGTCTTTCCATTACATCTTGAAATTAAGTCACTAATTGACTGAGAATCCTGGAAATTTAAAACCTGACTAGCTCGATGAAAAGCTACTTGTTAGTCAGCTAAATCTTACTTTGTAAAATTTTGTATTTTTGAAGTATTGCTGATGGATTACTATCAAATAAATAACAATAACACTGGGAAGAAACAAGATAGTATGGAGTCGACTTATTGCAATGCTGAGCTCTCCTTCTGCTGAAGAACAGCCAGTTTATAGTTAACATTTCTAAATTAAAATGTATTCTGATTAAATTTTTTTAATCAATTGACTTAAAAATATATATTTGTTTTACATTATTGTCCAAACTGTCACTATGTCATTATGACATTATGGTTTGTGACAGAAAATGTGTGAAAAAATTTCACACATTAACCCTAACCCTAAACCACCAAAAATATCCAAAGCTAGGGGCTGGGTTATAGTGCTGTCAATCATGCCCGTGTACACACCACTGACTCTCCCTTACTTTGCCCTCTGTTTTGGGCCCAAGATGACTTCTAAAGCTAATTAGCATAGCTACAGATTACGATATATAAATGGTTTTCACAAGGATGATTGACAACGCTAAGCCCCGCCTCCCAGCTCTGATTAGTTGTGTTTGGTGCATTTCTTCAGACGACGATAGTATCTCAGGGAGAAGGTGGAGAAGATCAAAATTTTAACAGATTATCTGTCTCACATTATACAACCACCACAATATGGTGACAGCTCTAACAAACATTTTTTTATACAAATTATCTACTGCAGGTTTAAACATAAAATTCTAATGCTGCGTTCACACCAAACGCGATTTGAGCGTCAAGCGTTTCTGGTTTCCATTTAAAGTTTATGTGAAGGCGCGTTTCGAGCGTTTGACATGTGTGAAGCGCGTCCGATGCTGGAGTTGAAAAGTCTAACACCAAGCGTCAACCAATCAGAGAGACTCCGCTAAGTGACGTGGAGGCCTGTAGTTGGTGTCGTACCAGCAAAGTAATCAGAGAGAAAAAAAGACAAGAGGTCCCGTTATCGGCTGTCACTGTTGTTTGTTCAATAGACACTGAACACAAAATGTTCAGCAAAGACACCTGAACCTCTGTTATGATTGCAGAAGTTTTCACTGCATAATATTTTGGTGCCACTCTCTCAATTTCATCAGCCGTACAATGGCAGCTCTGAGACCGGCAACGGAAAATAACGGCTTGTTCCAAAGAGCGTCTAGAGCAAAATGTCAAGCAATTATGATGAGTTTGGTGTGAAAGGACCATAATCCTTTGTGAACTACAGAATAATTTGTGCACCAAATTCTTGCATAGTAACTTTCTGCAACATTTTAGACCCTCCCTTACACTTCTATCCAAGTTATTTTTTACTTCTCTTTCCTCAGGCTCCATCTTCCCATCCTGTAAGCCTCCTGAAACCATCTTCAAGATAACCTTCTGGCTGGGTTACCTCAACAGCTGCATCAACCCCATCATCTACCCGTGTTTTAGCCGGGAGTTCAAAAAAGCTTTCCACAACATGCTGAGAGGGCGCTGCGTAAGAACCGCTGTCCCTGTTACCAAGCAAGGACACATCGCCGCTTATTCCTCCAGCCCAGGTCCGACATCCAAAGCATCCTTTAGCTCTGTCCAAAACCACACCGCCGCTTCTTCTTCTTCATGGGCTTGCTGCAGGACACTGTCAATGTCATCATCGTCTATTGGTGGTCAAGACCAGGATCGGGTTGGACACGTTCAGGGGAAAGGTCTGTTAAAGGCCTGGTGCCTTTCAGCCCGGCGAACCTCGGTACCTCAGAACCCATCCACAAACGGGTCAGCTAAAGTCTTACGCCTCTCTCTTGGCATTTCCGGCGACGCCGTTTAATTGGCTTCTCGGAGTTCGGGACATTCGGTCTTGTTATCCAGCCTCCTTGGAGGAACAATTATCTACAACTCTGTCATCAAACGCGAGATAAAAATGACTGCAGATAGAGAAACATGCATGCTCAGCAGGAAACTTCTGGACCGGTTCTGCTGTTGGACTGAGCCAAGCCTCAACACAAAGATAAACGGCATTTCCTCGAGTGCTTGCCAAGGATTAAAAGAGATGCAAGCAATCTGCTAAAAAAGAAACTGCAAAGCAACAATGGGATGTGATTGATCCAAACATTCTGTAGTTTGCACCAAAAGGAACAACTGTAGGGATAATTACTACGAAGGAAGCTGGTGTCGGACTGAAGCCTTTTAAACGACAATGTCACAACAGAAATTTGTGGTGCCTTGTTTTCTTCACACTCATTTGTCAGGCTATTGCCAACATGTTTGGTTTTTGAAATTTAATGTGACAGAACATCATGGAGTAAAAATCCAGCTGTACTTTGATAATGTCAGAGGATTGAGAGAGAATATTAGTGAACTTTAGCGCCAAAATTCAGACTACTGTGCACCCAAAGGTGGCTATTCCTTGTCACACGAGATTATATCGAGTCTATATTATTGAGTCTATATTATTATAATATTACTGATCTGAATAATGATAAACAATCGTACTGGTATGTATGGTGGTCGTTAGCCTCTCCAAGCTAACTTGGCGGTCAAGACCCGGATTTGGTAATAACTAGAAATGTGCCGATCAGGTTTTTTCCTGCCGATACCGATACCGATCACCCATGAGTGCCGATCACCGATACCGATCACCGATACCGATCACATAATTATTTTTTTATTTTTTTGTCATAAACACTACCGGTTACGTTATGTGGAAAAAGGAACCATGAATTCACCTTAATTTAGACAAAAACTTGTTTTTAATAACTTTTCCCAAGAAGAAAACGAAACAAAACAGGCATTGTGTAAATTGTACTGCTATCAGTAATACTATCTTTAACAGACTGATAACATATGGAGGCTCTGAAGAGGCTAAATAATGCAAAGAGCCAAAATAAAACCTCTCAGCATTGCCAAAAAAATTCAAGTATAAAACTTAATATTCAAAGGCAAATACAGGTTCCATTACAATAAACAATCCAGAGTTACTGAATGAAAACTTCCTGATAGCATGGCGGCTAGCTGATTACTGCTAGTTCTGAGTGGCTGTTTCTGACTGAGCGGAGTAATTATGCAGAACAGAGAAGAGATCGATTATTTTTTTTAGAGATTATGTGTCTCATGTTAGGACAGCGAAAGTTTTAATACTTATGTAAAATGTATTTTTTTAGGTTAGATGCTGCAGCTTTAAACAGAAGTTCGGTGTGAGAGTCACTACCAGGTGGAGCAGAAGCGGCGCTCCGTCTGTGAAATATTACTACCTGTAGCGTAGCAGCGGTTCAACAGCGAGAGCAGAACCAGCGTCTTACATCGCAGCTCGAAGACTTAAATAATTTTGTGGGTTATTTGTTTAGCTTTCTGACCGTCATGCTAATCCGGGTGAGTGTTTGTAGCTGTGCGCTGCTTTACCTGCTGTCTGATCCTCCATATGTCTTTTTTACTGCAGTGAGCCTCGATGTAGCCAAACTCCGTCAAGTATGGCATTGTTTTTATGTCGTATTAGCTTCGTTGTGTTGATGCATTTTGAATTTTCCGCCGCAACACACAAACTTCCCCATTCACTCAGTGTGTTATAGTTACACATCGCTTAGGATTTGTTGCTGCACTTTTGCGCAGTGTGAAGGAAAGAGGAGACCAGCTGCACAGGCAGGCTGAGAAATGAGATGCAGGTGATCGGTATCTGCAACAAGAGCCAATGATCGCCGATCACCGATCATGTACTTTTTCACGAAAATCGACCGATTATGATTGGTGACCGATCGATCGGCACACCTCTAGTAATAACTTAAGTGATTACTCTCCTCCTCATTTGCTCATTACTATCTCCAGTTTAGGATATAAAGTTTCACAACAAGAAAGTAGCCACTGCTGCTTCCGCAATAGCCTTAATTTTGGCCCTAATGACGCACCATATTCAACAAATCGCATCATGAAGACCAAGGAAAAGATCAGGCAGGCCAGGAAAGAAGCCAGAGAAGTTATAGGGTGTTTTCACACCTGATAGTCCAGCAGGTTTGGTTCGATTGGGACCAGAATTGACACATTTGTTAGATTTTCAGCTGCTGTGATTGTTATTCAAACTGCACTGCGTCAATTTCAATCCAAACTAATTGAAAAAGCTGTTCCCCTCCTCACTTGTTGGGGTGTTGCACAAAGAACTACTGAAGGAAACGACACAAAAACCTCAAGAGAAGACACTGAGCGCAACTTCACAACACGTAAACAAATAAAAGCAGTCGTAGGATTTCTCTTTTGTCTTTCGTAAAAGACCACAAGTCGTTTCTACCGCTAGCGCTGGAATCAAACATTTATTTGTTTTTAGTTGTGTTTGCCCAAAATGCAATGTGCTGTAGTCCTCTTCCTGATTTTGGAGCGGTCTCCGGTCCACTTAGTGTTCACATACGCATTTGAACCACAACAGAATTCACTTTAACCGAACTGAGACCAAGGTTTATAGGTGGACCATAGTTCGATTTCCAGATTATACAGAAATTATACAGAAACTAGAATTATAAATTACAAAACACAATGGTGTGAATTCACCATTAGTGTCACTTTGGGTTGTTTGTAAAAACACAAATGAACAACCGACGTCTCTATCCTTCACTCCCATACGTTAAATCCTCACACAATCCTTGCGCAAGAGCAGCTAATAAACCAAGATTCCTAAACGCTCGAGTCTTGCTAGCTTAAGAATTTGGTTTTAATGTTGAAAACGTTTTTAAAATGTTCTTTTGAGAGTTGAACATGAGCCTAAAGTGGAAACTCTGCTTTAATTTCACTCTACCCACACCAAATTAATTAAAAGGAGAAGATTGGAAATTATAGTTTTGTACCAGTCATTTGACGATAATTAAATGTTTGTTACTCCGCAATCACTCCTCGAGCTTTGAAACAGTTTAATCAAATAAACTTTAGTGAAGCACATTGCCAGGTTTAAAATATTCTGAAGTTACCCAGAACTTGCTTCATTTTGTGAAGAAGAAAAAAGGTACATTTTTATTTTTCAAGTCAATATAAAAGCAGCTCTTGTTGTGGTGAAAGCTTTAAACACTGCTAGCCTAAACCGAGCGTATCCATCATGTCTGCATCTGTTTTTCGCCTTTACAGCTGGTTTCTCGAGTGATTGTCTTGAAATTAAGTCAAGTGTCACATCTGACTACATCAGTTTGGACATTAGTCATGGAAATAAATGCACAAACCCCCTACTAGACATTCAGCTCTCATTTTTCGAGAAGCAGCAGATCCAAAGGGTGATGCTGCAGCCGTCGCATTAAGTGATGAATAGATCCAGGTTCCCGTTACTGGAAAGTCGGGCTTTAACCCAATCAGTCGACTGAGGAATGTGAAGTGTCGTCACAAAGGGTGATTATGATGAATCCTGTCGAGGCAGCAGAGCAACGCAGATTGAAACTGAATCGACAGCCTGTGGTTTGTGTCAAACTGGAAGTCTTTTGCTGCTAGAGTATCAGGGTTTCTCCGAGTGAATTAATGTGAAATTTTCATTGATAAAAAAAACCCTTACTGGATTTGATGACTTGTAAAAATAATTTTCATTGCAAGACTTTTGTGAAAATGTGCAAAAATTGACATTCTTTGTTTGCAACACAAGAAAAACACCAAATCCTTTTGCCTTGTTTATAGTGCAAATATCTTACTACATGTTAAATAAGACAAAACTAAGTTTTAGCAAGATATAGGAGCTTGTTTAAAGCCAATAATCATTGAATAGTGATCAAAATATCATTTCACTTGTGGGAAAATGTCTTATTTTAAGTTTAACTAATACTTTGAAAAAACTATTTTAAGGAATTAAAACAAGCTAATAAAACTTACTTTTAAATTAGTTTTGTCTTATTTAAAGTGTAATAACATATTTGTACTAGAAATACTTGGTAAATGTTGATGTATTTGCAGCATATTTCATGTTCTGGAAAGAATCATCCTGATAAAGTTACCAAAGTTTCCTTCAGTGTTGTCTTCTGGAATTATTTTCTGTCTTGTTAAATGTAACAACAATATATTGCAATGCACCAGATGTCTAATCCTGACAAAATGCAACACAATACCTGGGTATGGGAGACTAAAATGATACTGCAAAGCTAAATAAATGTCATCAACCTGCTCAGTAAAACATGTTCTTCTGATACAGCAAGACAGGGACTCTATTGGATAACAAATCAAATATTGATCTACCATATTTCATTAATCAACAAGAATGATACAATCCCACAGAGTAATCAACTTATTATGGATCTTATAATAAGACACTTATTATGTCTTTTGTCAGTTCAGCTGCTTTCTGGGTTCCCAAACTTTCATACTTGTCCAACAAAATGGATCATTTTGTAGGTAGAAAAAATTTATTAAATAAATTCTACCCCCCAAAATTTTTTATTTGTGTTCCAAAAGATGAACATTTGCAAGAAACAAACTCAAAATTTGAGATTAATCTCAGAAGTTTTCTTAAAAATCTTGACATGTTTTGAGCTCCTAAAGCCAAAAATGTTTAACTCCACTAAAGTTGAAAGTTTCAAAAGTTGAACATTTTGAACTTTGAGCTCAGAAATGTCCAAGTTATTGATTAAAACCTTCAAAGATTAGTCTTAAAATTCCTGAGGCTTTTCACTAAATTTTTTTTACTTTTGGAGCTTAAAATGTTTTCATGTTTTTTCGAGAAAATGTCTTAGATTAATCTGAAAATTTCTGAGTGAAAATTAGTGTGAAAATTTCGCACTAATTTTAGACTTTTGGAGCTGAAAAATTTCCAAGTGTTTTATAGAAAATTTCTGAGGTTAAGCTCAAACTTTGAAGTTTTTTTGGCTGAAATTTACTGTTTATTTTTCCATTTTCAAAAGCCCTAATATGAAGTCATAGACCCGTTCTACTGTACAGTTAGTTAGCCTCAGCCTTTTTATGTTACTGCAGTTAAACCATCATGTTTGATGCCGTTAAAGCAAAATAAACAACCTAGTACTAAGAGATCATATAATATCCCACAAAATCTTATGTCACTTACAAAAGTGGCTTGAATTGGCTCAACACGATCGATAAATGTTACACAATATAAGCTAAATATTAGCTGAAAAAGACAGCAAACACAGGATAAACACATTTTACTAAATAAAAATAGTTCTCTATTATCTCTCTATTATCCATTTATCATCTTTACCTGCGTATTCTCCCAGGATCCAGCGGCCACTGAGCCTGAAGTACGGACTCTGGACGGGTCACAATCCTTCACGGACAAATACGACAAGTTAGCTAAACATGCTACTCGCTACATTAGCTATTAATTTAAGGTGATTTATCTCTCGACAGTCTTAGATACATGTCAGGATGGTGAAGAGTACGAAGTACAGTTCTTCTATGAACAGGATCTCCCACCTGAACTGTTGGTTCTCAGAAAGGAGCTCCAGATTGATTTCAACATGCTAAACATGAACAAGTAAAAATTAGCTTAAAATGAGGTCTCTGTCTCCCTGTAACATCAGGCAAGGAATAAATAAATATTTTTAGGATGGTGCGTAAAACATATCTTAAAAATCAAACATTTTATATTACTTTTTGATAGGTATTTTTTGACAACCTACTTAAAAAGAACCACAGACAACTTTTGTGAGTTTTTACCAAGCTTACCAAGAGAAGACGCTCGCGCGTCCTGAAACCCTGCAGTTAGAGCTCGTCTTTTATTTTCAGAGAAAGGAGAGATAGAAAGAAGGGACAAGTTATCAACAAGTTCTTCACACACAACGTCATCTCGTCTTTTCCCTCGGTAGCGATTTCTCAAGGTTGGAGGGCTGTTATCAGTGTGAGAAAGTTTTAACACAGACAGTGAAAGGCCAACGCTTCTAAATGAAGATCACAATTATCTATAGTAGTATAAGACTGCTAAGGTAGAATTAATAATCTAAAGTAATATTATAAATGTAAGGATTATAACACAAAAATCCTCACACTCTCCCTCCTCTTTCTCATTTTACATGTGTGTAACTATTAAAAGAAAAGAAAAAGAACAAAGGAAAAAGGAAACAAACAATAAAATGCATAAAAGAAAAATATCAGATATAAAAGAAACTCCACAAAACAAAATGCTATTTTTCTTTTTTTATCGCCAACACCATTTGTTTTCACATTCTCAGTGTAGGAATCATTCAGCAAATGGTTTAATCTGTTTATTGATTACAGATCATTATCATATAATCGTCTTTTCAGCGCGTCTTCATCCATATTGAGCAAGTCGTTCTCATGTGTGTCAGATGTTGGTCTGACCAGCTGATAGCTGATCACAGCCGTGTTAAACGTCTTAGGCATCAGGCTACGAATGCATGGAATGATGCAACTTCTGAACTGGCAAAAACGGATCAGAACACCCAGAATAGGAGCTCCAAGCTTCAACAGCTGGTTCCACCAGGATACAGAAGTGAGCCATGAAAGAAAATCAAAAGAATGTGATCCATGCGTTGAACTTTCCATGTAGTGTTTAAGTTCCTCCAGCTCATGTAGAGCGTCAGAAATATTTCCACCGGTTCCTGTTTCATCAGGAACAAATGTGCAGCACGATGAGCCAATGATTTTCAAACTCCCCCCTGAGAGGCTGTGAGGAAGTCTAGTACAACACGGTTTCTCAGTTCAGTCAGCTCTCTCACGGCGCCATTGGCCAGCTCAGGCGTGCTGTTGATGAGTCGTAGTAGGCCGTACTTGTTGATCTCAATGTGGCCTTGAATCTCAGCTAACAAGCCAGATATCCACACAGGAAGTACCAGTCAGCCATCGGTGAACAGCTCATAGCTCCCAAAGTGTCTGTGTTGCTTCTCCAGTCCAAAGCAGAATAGAATAATCCCTTTTACTCCACTTGTCGTTTCTTCCTGCTGAGAAGCTGTGCCGTGGATGGGCACTCAGGCCATGGAGACACATCTTTTCCTCATCAGTGATGTTCCCTAGTTGAAGACCTGAGCTGTGTGCAGCATAGGGCAGCTGTGCACATACATAGCAGTTGACTTGGTTCCCCTTATAAGCGGTCCTGTTCATCAGTTGGCAGCATAGATTGGTGCTGTAGTCGTGTGGGTGTCACTGAAGGGGGGGACACGTCTGCTTCCTTCTTTGTCCTGCTGAAGGTGAAGGTCTGGGTAAGGGTTACACGTCTCAGCTGGGACTGGACAATTACAACAAATTATGTTTTTTTTTCTTCTGATGTGTCTCCGCTTCTCCTTTGTTCTTAGTGGAGAGTCTAAATATGAAATAAAAATAAAAAGAACGACCGCCATCTTCTTCCCCAGACTCTGTCTCTTTGTTACAAATTCTTGAAATCATGAACATTTATTTCTGCAATCATGTCCTTGTGTCCTTCTGCTGATCTCAAACAACCACATAGCTTCCACCTCAGTGAATAGCACCAGGTCCCACCAACTGTGGCAGCACCAAAAGGACAAATCAAAACAATTTACCAATCAATTTAAAGCTTAGAGATTTATATAATTAAATTTACATACATTTTCCAATTTTCCTTTAACAATATATTTTTTAATGATTTGTTTGGTCTCTAGTCTTCAGGATCATATTTAAAAAATATGTGCACATTCAAAAAGATATCTCAACATATGTTTTTGGATTCCGCAACAAACTAATCAATTTTCTGTTGCTGAAACATTTCACCAATTTGAATAAAATCAATTTTCTGTTATAATATTAAAATCTAATTTATCTGTTCAACTCAAAAGCAAACACACATTTTATGCCATATGAATAGTCTTCAACACTTAAAAATATATATTTTAATTTCAAACAAATCCCTTCAATCAATCAATCAAATTTTATTTGTATAGCACATTTCATCAGCAAGGCATTTCAAAGTGCTTTACATAATTAAAATAAAAACAGAAATAAACAGTGAGAAAGAGAGAGATTTAAAAAAAAACATTACATCATTAAAACGTCGAAAAGAAAGATAAAGAAATTAAAAACATTAAAGACATAAAAACATGGAAGACATCAAAACCTGCACTCTAACCCTAATTTAGCTATAAACAACTCTAAACAGGTGGGTTTTAAGTTGAGATTTAAAGGCACCCAGTGTTTCAGCTGTTTTACAGTTTTCTGGAAGTTTGTTCCAAATCTGTGGTGCGTAGAAACTGAATGCTGCTTCTCCTCGTCTGGTTCTGGTTCTGGGGATGCAGAGCAGAACCAGAACCAGAAGATCTGAGGGGTCTAGACGGTTGGTACAGTAATAACAGATCTTTAAGGTATTGTGGTGCTAAACCGTTCAGTGATTTATAAACTAACATCAGTATTTTAAAGTCTATTCTCTGAGCTACAGGGAGCCAGTGTAGGGACTTTAAAACTGGTGTTATGTGCTCTATCTTCCTGGTTTTAGTGAGAACCCGAGCAGCAGCATCTGGATCAGCTGCAGCTGTTTAATTGATTTATTAGTCAGACCTGTGAAGACGCTGTTGCAGTAATCAATGCGGCTAAAGATAAACGCATGGATGAGTTTCTCTAGATCGCGCTGAGACATAAGTCATCTAATCCTGGAGATGTTCTTCAGGTGATAGAAGGCCGACTTTGTGACTGTCTTAATGTGGCTCTGA
Organism: Poecilia reticulata; assembly: GCF_904066995.2. Taxonomy (NCBI): domain Eukaryota; kingdom Metazoa; phylum Chordata; class Actinopteri; order Cyprinodontiformes; family Poeciliidae; genus Poecilia; species Poecilia reticulata. Next base: position 22,515,276 of record NC_088841.1, read on the forward strand.
AGGTTCAGGTCAGAGTCCATCACTACTCCCAGGTTTCGAGCTGATCGCTGGTTTTTAGTTGTAATAACTGAAGCTGTGCATTGATTCTAGTTCGCTCCTCTTTAGGTCCAAAGATAATAACTTCAGTTTTGTTTCTGTTCAGCTGGAGAAAGTTTTGGCACATCCACACATTGATCTGTTCTAAGCATCTATTCAGTGATTGGATGGGTTCAGAGTCACCTGGTGACATCGTGATGTAGAGCTGTGTATCATCCGCATAATTGTGGTAGCTAATCCTATGTCCTGTTATAATCTTTGCCAGTGGGAGCATATAAATATTGAAAAGAAGGGGTCCTAGGATTGAACCTTGGGGTACCCCACATGTGACCTTTGACCTCTCTGATGAGAAGTTTCCGATTGAAACAAAGAAATCCGTTCTTTATGTAAGATTCAAACCAGTTGAGCACTGGACCGGAGAGTCCGACCCAACTCTCCAGTCGATTCAGTAAAATGTCGTGGTCAACAGTGTCGAAAGCTGCACTGAGGTCCAACAGAACCAGCACTGTGGTTCTCCCACAGTCTGTGTTTATATGGATGTCATTGAACACTTTTACAAGGGTCGTCTCCGTGCTGTGGTGAGCACGAAAACCAGACTGGAAGGAGTCAAAGCAGTTTGTTATTGTTAGGAAGTTATTTAATTGTTTAAAAACAGCTTTTTCAATAACTTTGCTGATGAATGGGAGGTTGGAGATCGGCCTGTAATTCTGCAGTAGGGATTTGTCCAGATTGTTCTTTTTTATCAGTGGTTTGACAACTGCTGTTTTCAAAGCCTGGGGGAAAACACCTGAAGAGAGCGATAAGTTTACTATTTGGATCAGATCATTAGCAACAACAGGCAGGACTTTCTTAAAGAAATGTGTGGGTAGGACATCCAGACAGCAGGAACCGGAGCTTAAACTAAAAAAAACAACAAAAAAAAACTGTCAGCTGGTTTCCAAAACTTAGAAATAGTCTGGAACATTTTTTTTTTCAGGACTGTAATTCAATAATTCTCACTGATAACATTTTTATTTTCATTTTCATTACTAGCTTTTTTTAAAAAAGATAAACTAACATCAGGGCTTCCAAATGCCCTTCTATGGGGCCAGAGGAGTAACGCCTGTGGATCTTGTTGATCATTTTTATCAGCTAGTAATGTGAGAGGGACATCATCTAGTCCATAGGATAGGAGGACAAGCTTGTCAAACCAGGGTCCAAACTACATTCCACACGTCAGTCCTTTAAGACAATCACCAGATCAAGCATTTTACCCAAGACGTCTTCAGGCCTCTTCTGCTATCACAGTTGTGGAAACATCTAAACATTATCTGCAAACTTATTTAATGGACAAACACATCTTGCAGAAATACAAAAAAGCAGATATAATATGTAAATAAATGACAAAAGTATCATCAGTTCCATCAAAAATGAAATAAGACTGAAAATGAAACGTTCTATTACATTGGATTCAGCTGAAAACAGATACATGCTGCATGTTTCATGTTCTTAATGTGTATTTTTGTTTACATTTCACAATTTACTCACCACTTTTTGTTGATCTGCCACATAAACTGAATCCTAACAGACTAAATGTTGGTTATACTTCATCCTGAGTGTTTCTGACTTGTTGCTGCAGCGCCCCCTGCCACTTTTCTCTCCACTTCTCCTCCTGAGAGGGTGAAACCTGCTCCCAGCTCTCCATCTAATGGGTACATTGAGTTTCCTAAACCTGCTGGGTATCACCCTGTCCAGAACTGAGGAAAACTGCTGGCCTGTGGAGAAAGACTCACCTGGTTCCTGACGATCTCCATCCAGGTGTCCCACCCTTCTTCCCCCTGTGAGTTAGTCAGACTGAACCTCCTGCAGCCAACTAGTTTCACAGACCACGCATGTTAACAGTCGCTCGTTCTCTTTGTTACAACCTGCACTTTTAACCAGGTTGGTTTTAGTGACTCCAGCGAGTCTTAAGGATGTTTTACATATAGTTTAGGGCTAAAAGCAACGTATCAAACTTTTTCCACCTTTTCTCTCCAGAATCAAACATCATAACTATTTTACGACTATCAAAGAACTTTGAGGTGACACATTAATTGAATGTCCACAACATGTTTTAGATTTTTCTTTATGCTGAATATTTATTAGTAAGACAATTTTGCGAGGATCAGTACAGCTTAATGCAGTAGCAGAAATAATCAAATAAGTAAAATCAACCATCTATCCTACCTTTCCCTAATGCTGACACTGAGAACTAAAAAGGGAACCTTGGAGAGACGGACAGAGCGTAGGATTGTTGGAGCTCAGAACCGGCCTGATGATGAGGAACATGTTCCAGCAGAGGTTTCACTTGCTAAAGCAAAACTGCTGTCAGATAAAAAACTCACCAAAGAATCAAACCAGTGGGTTCAAAGATTTGGATGAATTTGTGAGGAAGACGCCAACAGCAAGACACAATCACAGTGGAAACAGGGGAGGAAGTTCAAACTGCGATTAGAAAAGATTAGAAAACTTTCAACATTTCTATGTAATTTTGGATCACAATATAGAAAACAGAATCAAGTTCAGATCACTTTGATCCAAACTGATTTAACAACAAATAAAACATCAAAATACATGGATAAAAAAATTAAAGGAAAACCTTTAGAGTCCAGAGAAGTTTTGATTTTCATGAAATGTTTCTGTCATCAGAATGAAATAAATCATCAGCAGTGATTTCCTTAATGGTTCCTGTAACACAAAGAACTAAACCGGAAAAATAAAGAAGATCAGAACAGCAGAGACACCAGAACCATGAACCCTGATCAACAACCTGAGAGACAAGAGGAAATCTATCTGGGTTTACAGAACTCTGCTGAGGATCCCAACTGAATCCACACACCAGCCAGTATCGGTTCAGTGAATGTGGTCTGGACTTTGTGGAGGAGAGTCATGGTTTCAGAGACGCTGTAGAAGGACAGAATACCTGCTGTGTGATCCAGGTACACTCCGACTCTGGAGGAAACTGGACTTGAGATGGAGGTTGAAATGTTGTTGTGTTTAAATTCATAACCGAATAGAGAACAATAAAATGCCCAAGATTTGTCATTAAATCCAAAAGCACATTCATCCCCATCTCCTTCTCTGCTGATACTCTTGTATGCAACTGATACATAAACTGCCCCTCTCCTCTCCACCTCCCAGTAACAACGTCCAGTCAGATTCTCTCTACTCAGAACCTGATAATAATAAGTGAATCTGTCCGGGTGACTAGAATAAAACTGAACCTGATTCATCCTTGTCACCTTCCTGTTACCCGCTGATAGTGCCAGAAGTCTGAATGCTGTGTTTGGATCCAGAGTGATTTCACATGAATATCTTAAGAATCCAGCTCTGCTCTTTGGTTCTGGTCCTGACAGTAGAACATCCACCTCAGTGACCATCAGTGAGATGTTTGTCCATGAGTCTCTCAGGACGTCCTGTAGTTTGTCTCTGAGCTCTGACACAGCTGCTGTCACGTCCTCAAAGTGTCTCAGAGGACGGATGTTGATGATGGATGAATGTGTCGACTCACTGAGTGCTGGCAGTGAGGGGTATTTGAGGAGAAGCTGGCTGTGATCCTCTGTGTGTGAGAGCTGCTCCAGCTCAGCATCTTTCCTCTTCAGCTCAGTGATCTCCTGCTCCAGCTTCTCCTGAACATCTTTGACTCGACTCACTTCAGTTTCCTGCTGGGATCTGATCTGCTGCTTCACCTCAGAGCTTCTTTCCTGGAGGAGACGGATCAGCTGGGTGAAGATCTTCTCACTGTCCTCCACTGTTTTATCAGCAGAGCGATTGATGGCCTCCACCTCCTGCTGAAGCAGCTTCACATCTTTCTCCTGGTCCTGGATTCTCTGCTGGATGTTTCCTCGTCTCTCCTCCAGCTCTCTCTGCCTCTCAGTCCTTTCTGCTGCAGGTGGTACTGTTTCATGGCCTTTATGTTCATCCATAGTGCAGATGAGACAGATAAACTCCTGATCAGTGCGGCAGAAGATCTCCAACAACCTATCATGCTTAGAGCAGATGTTCTCCTTGAGGTTCTTGGACGGCTCCACCAGCTTGTGTTTCTTTAATGGAGCCACATCATAATGAGGCTGAAGGTGTTTCTCACAGAAAGAGGCCAGACAGACTAAACAGGACTTGATGGCTTTCAGTTTTCTTCCAGTGCAGGAATCACAGGCCACATCTTCAGGTCCAGCATAACAGTGGTCAGCAGGAGCAGCTTGGAGTCCAGTCTTTTTCAGCTGCTCCACTAAAGCTGCTAGGATGGTGTTTTTCTGCAGGTCAGGCCTCTGTGTGAAGGTTTTCCTGCACTGAGGACAGTGGAAGTTTTCCTTTCTCTCACCTTCATCCCAGAAGTTTTTAATGCAGTTCATACAGTAGCTGTGTCCACAGGAAGTCGTCACCGGATCGTCATCGTCATCTGTCTGCCAGATGTGCCATCTGGCAGACAGATGGCACATCTGTCTGCCATCCAGACAGATGGAACAGGAGAAAGTCTCTCGATCCAGCTGAACTGCCTGCTGCTCCATTTCTGCTCTCAGTAGCACTGACTGTTAGTTTTATTTCCTGAGAACAGAAACAAGCTGGAGCTGTGATCCACCAATCACATGTCAGGGCAGAGAGGCTGCAGGCAATCAGCTTCCAGCTTCAGCAGGTTCCACCCAGACTCTGTGTGTGTTTGAGACCAGGAAGAGGAGCACTCTGAGAGCTGTAATAGTTTAAGCTGAATCATCTTCACAGCAGTTTTCTGCTCAAAATAACCGACTGAGACTCTAAACTCAGGTTGCTAACATGTTAGCTCTCCACAGCTTCAGGAAATAAAATGAAAGAATCGTTTCTGCTGAAGAAACTAGATGTGTTTGGTGGTTCAGGGAAAATATGCCTCCTGTTTCCTAACTGCTCCATAATGACAACAGAGTCCAATGTTTGCATCGCATTCATATTACTTTGTAATCTGACTTTTTATAAAGCTATAAAACTTTAACCAAACAGCATTTAGCCATTCTACTGCCAGCTCTATTTCTACATTTAGTTTTCAGAGAATCATTAATTCAAGGTCCAACATCTGACCAGTTCTTCTGGGTTTTATGACACGTCTCCAACTTTTCTCACAGGTTTAAAGCTCAATTTTCAAAATGTTGACAGTGGAGGAGCTTTAAATTCCTCTTCATTTCTGCTACTAGGATCTTTCTGTGCTGGTGGATGCAGAGTGTTGTTATTGAATGAAGATGAAACCAAACATCTGATCTTTTTCAGCAGCAAATAAGAGACTCTGGAAGAAAAGTTTAGGCACAATAGACGACCAATTTATCTCAATAATGATTAGAAAACTTTCAACATTTCTCTGTAATCAAGTTTCTTTATTGAAGACAAATAACAGACATTTTTTCTGATCTAAATCTAAAAATACGAGAAGAAAACAACATCAATTCAGATTTTATGTTTCAGATTTTCTGGATCACAATATAGAAAATAGAATCAAGTTCAGATCACTTTGATCTAAACTGATTTAACAACAAATAAAACATCAAAATACATGGATAAGAAAGCTAAAGGAAAACCATTAGAGTCCAGAGAAGTTTTGATTTTCATGAAATATTTCTGTCATCAGAATGAAAGAAATCCTCAGCAGTGATTTCCTTTATGGCTCCTGTAACCAGTGTTTTGGTCAAGACCATCTAACTCGAGACCAAGACAAGACCAAGATCAGATCAGAGCGTATCGAGACCAAGACAAGACCAAGACTTTCAGGGTCCAAGACCAAGTCGAGACCAAGACCGAGGGAAGTTGAGACAGAGTCAATACCAAGACCAGCGGCCTGTGCTACAGAACACGATAAAATAGTGAATTATGACCAAAATTACTTCTCAAATTTATCTGAAATATCCATATTCCCATAAAAACACCTAGATATTAAATACTTAATAAATTTTACCAATATTAAAATGAAGTGCTTCCATATTTGTGCTACAATCCGCGGTGGTCTCGTGCTATTCCTAAAAAGATAACACCCTGGGTGTTTGTCCATATTGCTCATGTCAGAAACCATCACTGTTTGCACCATTAAACATAGCAATTGAGGTAATGCCCAGACGGCAAATAACGCTCAACTATGAACACTGACCAAGGAGCAAGAAGTAACAAGGCGCTCATCATGACTGTTCTCACCCTCTCTCCTGCTACATAAAGCCAGGCAGTCTGACACCATGGCACATATTACAGCTGCCACTTTGAACGAAAACAATCATAGATCAATGTGCATGCTCTGCGTGCTCTTTCGTTCTTGTGTTCTATTTATTTGTTCATTTAAAAAATATCAATGTACATGATTAAATAAAATAATGATAGTTACGGCAGTGTACGCAAAGTATTACAAGAACAAAGAACGGCTCTCAGTGACACTCCAGTCCTATTTTCTAAGAAAAGAGCCGTTCAGAAGAATCGAACTGTTCCTGAATGTCACATCACTATATTGCAGACTTTTGGACACCGGGTTGTCCCACATAAGGGACAAATCAGTTAACACCTCCGCATAATAATTAAGTGCAATGAGTGACAACTTTTTTTCTATCACAAATGCTTATGTGTCTCTGTACAGCTAGCTTTGCTGACATCATGTCATCGGAGCTTACCTTTCTTTGAGCTACTTTTCTAAGTGACGAAAAAAGTTAGATGTAGTCCCCACCGTCTGTGAAAGCAAAGCGATGCTGAGTTGGCTGTGGCCATCGGATTTCTTATGATTTATGCAGTGCTATTCTATTACTGATGATTAGACACACATCTTCGGCCGCTCAGAGAAAACCACTGTGCATGTCCTGGAGCGCCACGTGCGAGTGAAAGGTGGAGAGGTGGAGTAACAGAAACACGTTATTGCTTGGCTTTTAATCGGTGCATTTTGCATCCACGGAAAACAAAGATGTTAACAAATAAACTGGATAGTATGCTGTACGTTTAGTGATATTTTCACAGTTGCTGTCTTGACTGGTCTTGAAATAAAATGCAGAGTCCTCAGCGCTCGAGACCGAGACAAGACCGAAACCAAATGCGGTCCAGTCCGAGACGAGACCGAGACCATTAAAAAATGGTCTCGAGACCAAGACCGATCTCGAGTACTAAAACACTGCCTGTAACACAAAGAACCAAACCAGAAAAATAAAGAAGATCAGAACAGTAGAGACACCAGAACCATGAACACTGATCAACAACCTGAGAGACAAGAGAAAATCTATCTGGGTTTACAGAACTCTGCTGAGCATCCAGAGTAAATATAAACTCCAGCCAGTATCGGTTCAGTGAATCTGGTCTGGACTCTGTGGAGGAGAGTCATGGTTTCAGAGACGCTGTAGAAGGACAGAATACCTGCTCTGTGATCCAGGTACACTCCGACTCTGGAGGAAACTGGACCTGAGATGGAGGTGCAGATGTTGTTGTGTCTAAATTCATAACCGGTTTGGTAACAATATAATGCCCAAGATTTTTCATTATATCCAAATTTACATTCATTCCCACCTTCTGCTCTGCTGATACTCTTGTATGCGACTGATACATAAACTGTTCCTCTCCACTCCACCTCCCAGTAACAACGTCCAGTCAGACTCTCTCTACTCAGAACCTGATAACATCCAGTGAATCTGTCTGGATGACTAGAATAAGACTGATACTGATCCATTACTGCCACCTTCTTGTTCCCCTCTGATAGTCCCAGCCATTTGTTTAATGTGTTTGGGTCCAGAGTGATTTCACATGAATATCTTAAGAATCCAGCCCTGCTCTCTGGTTCTGGTTCTGGTTCTGACAGTAGAACATCCACCTCAGCGACCTTCAGTGAGATGTTTGTCCATGAGTCTCTCAGGACGTCCTGTAGTTTGTCTCTGAGCTCTGACACAGCTGCTGTCACGTATTCAAAGTGTCTCAGAGGACGGATGTTGAAGCTGAATGAGTGTGTAGCTGTAGTGTCCTCCAAGTATGGAGGAAGGAATTCTAAGCTGGAAGATTTGGTAGACTCACTGACTGCTGGCAGTGAGGAGTAGTTGAGTTGATCCTCTGTGTGTGAGAGCTGCTCCAGCTCAGCGTCTTTCCTCTTCAGCTCACTGATCTTCTGCTCCAGCTTCTCCTGAACATCTTTGACTCGACTCACTTCAGTTTCCTGCTGGGATCTGATCTGCTGCTTCACCTCAGAGCTTCTTTTCTGGAGGAGACGGATCAGCTGGGTGAAGATCTTCTCACTGTCCTCCACTGTTTTATCAGCAGAGCGATTGATGGCCTCCACCTCCTGCTGAAGCAGCTTCACATCTTTCTCCTGGTCCTGGATTCTCTGCTGGATGTTTCCTCGTCTCTCCTCCAGCTCTCTCTGCCTCTCAGTCCTTTCTGCTATAGCTGACACTGTTTCATGGTCTTTATGTTCATCCACAGAGCAGAGATAGCAGATAAACTTCTGATCAGTGCGGCAGAACATCTTCATCACCTCATCATGCTTAGAGCAGATGTTCTCCTGGAGGTTCTTGGACGGCACCACCAGCTTGTGTTTCTTAAATGCAGCTGAATCATAATGACGCTGAAGGTGTTTCTCACAGAAAGAAGCCAGACAGACTAAACAGGACTTGATGGCTTTCAGTTTTCTTCCAGTGCAGGAATCACAGGCCACATCTTCAGGTCCAGCATAACAGTGGTCAGCAGGAGCAGCTTGGAGTCCAGTCTTCTTCAGCTGCTCCACTAAAGCTGCTAACATGGTGTTTTTCTTCAAAACAGGCCTTGGTGTGAATGTCTCCCTGCACTGAGGGCAGCTGTGGATTCGTTTCTGATCCTCTTCATCCCAGTGACCTTTAATGCAGTTCATACAGTAGCTGTGTCCACAGGTAGTCGTCACCGGATCCGTCAGTAGATCCAGACAGATTGAACAGGAGAAAGTCTCTCGGTCGAACTGATTCTGCTCCATTTCTGCTCTCGGTCACAGTGACTGTCTGAGATTCACTTCCTCGAAACAGAAACTGGTTTGTCCTGATTTATGACTCGTGTTTCAGTGCAGAGAGGCTGCAGCCAATCAGGTTCACCCAAAGCAGATCTTGGTTACGCCTCTTAGTTCAGATCATAAAAATAATCCTGCCAAGGTTACACCCAAAGTTTTATCAGACCATGAGGTTTATCTTAGTTAAAAAAGACAATAATGGATACAAATGGGCCAAACTGATCATGAGAAATATACTGAATAAAGGAAACATGATTGTAAAGTAATATTATTAAAGAACATGATTAAATATTACCATTTACAATAGCACAAGCACTCCTGGATGTCCATATTTTTTTAGCTCACTGTGGACATGAACTTGAGGTGAAAATGTCGAACCCTCCATAATTTCTAAGTTGGAGAACTTGCAAAGTCACAGGATCTTCAAATACTTGTTTTCCTTTCTTTTCTAGAAAATTATAGTTTAAAGTCTGATCATTCTTGCTGCTAAGTTTAACTGAACTGTGCAATGAATTTATTTGTTGCAATATATGTTTTTAACTTGCATTGTTTCAAAATTAGCTTCATGTAGCACCACGGCTTAAATACAATATGTTAATGTAGTGTAGTTAATTATTTTTAAGTCTTCCATACTGCTGTTAATTGATGTATTACTGGATTGGACAGCGCCTATTGGTCGCTATGTGATGCATTGAGTCCAAAAAACCTTTCTATTCCAATGCAGGATGAGCAGAAATCTGTCACAAAATACTTGTAGCGCCATCATTTGTAATTAGACATATCTATTAAATACAACTTAAAATGAAGATGAGAAAACTGATGTTTCAGGGGCGGATCTATTGGGGTGGCATCTTACGACTCTGAATTCAATAAATAGTTATGGCAAATCGGACACTAAGTGCATTAAACTCTTTTTTCCGACATTATTGAATGCAAACACAATGTAACCTGACGCCCACTGCAGAGACCACTAAAAGGGCAGGTGCTCAAAAAAAGGGCTCATTTAACCGCATTTTAGGACAGAATATTAAAGCCACACAGCTTTCAGGGTTTAATAAGCAATGATAAATTACAAAATTGTGACATATACAATCAAAGCTAAGGAAAATCTCTATATAGAGCAAACAACTATGCATATGTAAGATATTTTATTAGTAATTTCTTTCTGCAGGTCTATTTGTTATATGAAAGTATTGCAATATTAAAACCCGCAATTTAGCAAGATATGTAAATCAGAGCTAGACCACCAGACATATTTTGTCTTTACAGAATTACACTATTAAAAATATAAACAATTGCAACCTTTTAGTCGACTGTAATCTATAAAAAAAGAGCTGCCTGTTTGCTACACTTGCAGTGGAGATGAAGATGGTCCATTCAGGAAAGCAGAGCTGGATCAAACTTTAACGTGGAACTGCAGAAAAAAAAAAAAAAAGTAAAATTTGAATTGTTAATGCATGTCACCATGAGAAAAGCCTACTGAGTTTTGCTTAAAAAAATAACTTGAAGTTCACGAGACAAAAATGAGTTATTTAATTTAAAAAAAAAGGTTTTTAAACAAACAAACAAACAAAAAATGTCATGCTGAATTTTAGTTTCTTGACCCACTTGCAAGTTCACACATAAAACCAGAGAATGCTGATCAGTGTAAGTTTAATGTATGTTCTTTCCAAAAATCAAATCTGATTGTGCTCCAGAGAACGGGTAGGTCAGCTCGGGTTTGTCTCGTTTGGTGGTAGCGCGGAGGGGAAAGGCTGGGATCCGGCAGCGTACTGCAGATCAAAGATGCAGTCTGGAGGAGAGCGGCAGGTGGAGATGTTCGGTCTTGGCAGGAAGTGATCTCAATGTCCAGACTTGATTCCAACAGCTAGTCGGGTTCTGAGGGAAGACAAAATATTACTTAAGTCTCTTAAAACATCCATAACATAATCTTTGGTTTGACTCTGACCAACAAGTTGGGCCATGGAGCGATGAGTGAGTGCTCCACTGCTTCTTAAAGTCCACCAGCCAATTACTTGGAATCAGCTGCCTGTGCGCCAGCCTGTCACAAGTAGGCTATACCTCGCTGCAGCAAACAGAAAGGGGCAGGGACGGACCACTGTCAGTCTCATACCTTATTTGGAAATGGGACCATTGCAATTCGGAAGCGAAGGCGCGCCATTTCCTGTATTATCCGCGATCTCCTGTTTTTATTTTCTTTTTAAATCTGTGATACATCTTCACCTTTAGGAAGGAGTTTCACTGTCAGCATGTATTTGAACTTCAAACTTTTATTTACTTAAGCGCAGGTCACAGTTTTTGACAAATTCTGTAGTTTTCGGTGTACTTCTAAATCTGCTCCTTGTGTGATAATGCCATGGATTATAAGGTTTTACATCACACATCAGAAAACAGATTGGGTACTTTCTTAAACATTACATCATGATTATCATTTTTTTATTGTTTGCAATTTTAACAAAAATAGTAAAAGGTTATTAAGGTACCTAAAAATTCATACATTTTAGGTACTTAAAAATTATGCCTAAAAATTACATGAAAAGTACCTTAAAGGTGCCTAAAAGACAGACTTCTGCATATAAATCAGTTTTATTTTGTAATCAGGTTGCTGCGGGTTGCAGACTTCTGCCAGGTCCCTCTTGAAAATGAGATCTGGATCCCAGCAGGGTTTACCAGTGAAATAAAGTTAAAAAAGGCATTTTTTATTAGACTAAAATGTACACTGAGATGTAATTTAAAACATACTGAAATTAATAATTTAAAGTAGTGTTAAGTGAATTTTAAAAAAATCTATTTTGAGCATATATTTTAAAATATACACAAAATATATTTTAAATATACTTGAGCAAGTGTATGTTTACACTTGGGTAAATATATATTTTGTTCACTTAAAGTATACTTTTATTTAATATATTTATTAAAAGTGTATTTTGGTACAATTATGTTTGTGTGTTTAAAGTTCTAATTTTGAAATTGGTACAAGTATACTTCAGATATATTTAAAGGTAGTACACTTAATACTTAGTATACTTATAATGTACTTTCACAAATATAAATATGTTTGAAATATACTAAAGTATACTTTTTTTCACCTAGGAATATTGAGCATCTTTTCACACTGATCAGTACATCCAGGATTCTTTGTTTTTGTGTTTCTCTGTAATCCGTCATGATGGATTCGGTTCTTTTAACCCACATACGCAGAACACAACTCTGAAGACAAGTGCAAGTAAAAAGGTTAATTACAAAACCAGGTACAACAGAACGTTCTGAGGGGATGGATCTGGACCTGGTCAGCGGGAGTGCTGGATATCTGAACACAAAGAGGTTGGGTAAGGTGAGTTCAGGTGCTGTGGGAATTTGTCGTCTTGAAGTAACTACAGTCTTATTTGTAGATGGATGAACTGGACCGGGGGAGGCTATTGTGGTTCCGGGGCTGGAGGTGAGGAGAGGCGGAGGATAAGTGGAGGAACTTGTTCTCCTTGGATCCAGGAGGGAGCTGCCGACCGGGAGCTTTGATGAAGGTTTGTAAAAGCGAGGAGGTTCTGGAACTGGGGCCACCAATGGGTAATCTCCACGGGGCCTCGAGGGTTTGGACCAGGCTGCCGATAATTCTGGCAGAACAGGAGCCAAAGGCTTCATGGAGGAACAACCATTCCTGGCTATCACTCTGGCCCTGGAGTGTCGGCTGCTCCCTCCAGATAAACTCCTGCAAACGACGGTAAGTGGCAGCAGGTGTGCAGGTAGGGAGCCACAGGCTGCGCCCTCCAGGAACAGCCCCAGGAAGCTCTCTGGTGGAGAAAACTGGAAAACACCAGCCAGCCTTCCTCACATCCCAACACAATCAACATCACAGATTTTGTGGTGCTAATTTAGAAATATTTGTAAGGAATTTTTACAATATTTGCACTAATATATGATGTTAAGTGTGATCTTTTATTCATTGCTCCAGCGGCCTTGGACTATAACTTGACATTCAGTAAGGCTGAGACAGCAGTCACTTGAACCCAAATGTTCTTGGCCAATTTTGAGAAAAAAAAATTGATACATTCAGAATAAATGGGGGGATCTGTTAATTTTTGTGTGAATTTTTCAGTTGTTTGTGAAAAACTGGGAGGCCTATTGCTATAATTTGGAGTCCAGCCGACACTGGCGGCACCCAGATTCTTGGAGCCTCGTGATTTCTAGAAACTGAGGTTTTACAGAGTTTCAAACTTTTCTTCGCACCAGCCTTGTTGAGTCCACCTTCATCAAACATTGTCTCTTTTGCTTAGGAAGTATTTTGCTTGGGGAGGTTTTGTGCAGTCAAACCCTCATCCACCTACAAACCTTGTTCTCGGTTCGGTTGAAGAGAAATCTGGTGTTGTTTGAATGCATATGTGAATACCAGGCAGACCAGAGACCACTGCAGAAGCAGGAGACGGACAAACAGAAATAAGAATACAGGTAAATAGAGAAAAAATAAATAAATATTGCACAAAAACATGATCAATTACATTCCTCATCAAACACATAAACAGATATTGACACCAGAAAGCAAATAACCAAGCAAAAAAGTAAGACAAGCTTTTTGTTTAAGTTTCCAGAACTCGGCAGATTCTCCAAGCCAAACTCCAGCCAGTAGCGGCGCAGTGGATCTGGACTCTGTGAAGGAGAGTCATGGTTTCAGAGACACCTTTTTCACTGGGACAGGGGTTAAAGGTTATTGTGGTATCAGGGGTTAGAGCTGCTGCTGACTGACTCACCTGTTATTAAGTGTGGTAAAAGGAACACAAGTTAAATACGTTGGTATTTTTTCCTTAACTTATTAAATGCTACTGAAAAGGAGACAAACTGTAGCTAAGCTAACTATGCTAAATGGTTGATAATTTCACACAGTCTACCCTCCTCTTGGAGAACAGCTGGGTTACAAATTGACAGTATTTTCTTTCTCTCGTGTGAAAATCTGACCTTATATATTTCCGTGGCAGCATAATAACTGCCTCAGTTGTTCTTCTCTTGTTCTGACTACTACTGAACACCATTAAGTTAAGCAGGAAATATTTCATGCAAAACCAGGGGGGTTCAGTGAAAATATGGATGTGTGCTTTTTGCTGAGGGAGGGCTAACATTTCATTTTTAATGCTAAAAGTCATATTAAAATCATGATATGATTAAATTTGCAATTGACAGGGCCCCATTTTTTCTATTTCTGTGAAGAAAAAAATATCTATATTTTTATGAGGGCTCCTCTAGCGCAGCGTCCCCCTCTAGCCCAGTGTCCCTCTAGCACAGCGTCCCCCTCTAGCGCAGCGTCCCTCTAGTGCAGCATCCCCCTATAGTGCAGCGTCCTTCTAGTGCAACGCCCCCCTCTAGCGCAGCGTCCCTGTCTAGCGCAGCGTCCCTCTAATGCAGCGTCCCCCTCTAGCGCAGCGTCCCTCTAGTGCAACGTCCCCCTATTGCGCAGCGTCCTTCTAGTGCAACGTCCACCTCTAGCGCAGCGTCTCTCTAGTGCAGCGTCCCCCTCTAGTGCAGCGTCCCCCTGTAGCGGAGCGTCCCTCTAGTGCAGCGTCCCTCTAGTGCAACGTCCCTCTCATGCAGCGTCCCCCTCTAGAGCAGCACTCATCTAGCGCAGCGTCCCTCTAGTGCAGTGTCCGCCTCTAGGGCTGCGTCCCTCTAGTGCAGTGTCCCCCTCTAGTGCAGTGTCCCTGTAGTGTAGCGTCTCGCTCTAATGCAGCGACCCTATAGCACAGTGCCCCCATGTGTCAGGGCTAAGAGGCTGCAGCAATCAGCTTCCAGCTTCAGCAGGTTCCGCCCAGAATCAGTGTGTGTTTGAGACCAGGAAGAGGAGCGCTCTGAGAGCAGTAATAGTTTAAGCTGAATCATCTTCACAGCGGTTTTCAGTTCAAAATAACCGACTGAGTCTCTAAACTCAGGTTGCTAACATGTTAGCTCTCCACAGCTTCAGGAAATAAAATGAAAGAATCGTTCCTGCTGAAGAAACTAGATGTGTTTGGTGGTTCAGGGAAAATATGCCTCCTGTTTCCTAACTGCTCTATAATAATAGCAGAGTCCAATGTTTGCATCGTGTTCATATCAGTTTGTAATCTGACATTTTGTAAAGCTGTAAGACTTAACAAAACAGCATTTAGTAGTTCTACTGCCACCTCTATTTTTGCATTTAGTTTTCAGAGAATCATTTAATTCAAGGTCTAACATCTTACCTGTTCGTCTGGGTTTTATGACACGTTTTCTACTTTTCTCACAGTCAGTTTTTAAGCTCAATTTTCCAAATGTTAACAGTGGAGGAGCTTTAAGCTCCTCTTCATTTCTGCTGGCAGGATCTTTCTGTTTTGGTGGATGCAGAGTGTTGTTGATGAATGAAGATGAAACCAAACATCTGATGTTTTTCAGTAGCAAATAAGAAATTCTGGAAGAAAAGTTTCTGCACAATAGACAACCAAACATTCAATTTATCACAATAATGTTTAGAAAGCTTTCAACATTTCTCTGTAATCAAGTGTTTTTATTGAAAGTGTCCAAAGAGATAAAAAACAGACATTTATTTTCTGATCTAAATCTAAAAATATGAGAAGAAAACAGCATCAGTTCTGACTTGATGTTTAACGTTTTCTGGATCACAATATAGAAAACAGAATCAAGTTCAGATCACTTTGATCTAAACTGATTTAACAACAAATAAAACATTGAAATACATGGATAAAAACATTAAAAGAAAACCTTTAGAGTCCAGAGAAGTTTTGCTTTTAATGAAATATTTCTGTCCTCAGAATAAAAGAAATCATCAGCAGTGATTTCCTTTATGGCTCCTGTAACACAAAGAACTAAACTGGAAAAATAAAGAAGATCAGAACAGCAGAGACACCAGAACCATGAACCCTGATCAAGAACCTGAGAGATAAGAGGAAATCTATCTGGGTTTACAGAACTCTGCTGAGGATCCAGAACCAACATAAACTCCAGCCAGTATAGGTTCAGTGAATCTGGTCTGGACTCTGTGGAGGAGAGTCATGGTTTCAGAGATGTTGTAGAAGGACAGAATACCTGCTCTGCGATCCAGGTACACTCCGACTCTGGAGGGAACTGGACCTGAGATGGAGGTCAAGATGTTGTTGTGTCTAAATCCATAACCACTTTGAGAACAAATTAATGCCCAAGATTTATCATTATATCCAAAAAAACATTCCCTCCCACCTCCTACTCTGCTGACACTCTTGTATGCGACTGATACATAAACTGTTCCTCTCCACTCCACCTCCCAGTAACAACGTCCAGTCAGACTCTCTCTACTCAGAACCTGATAATAAAAAGTAAATCTGTCTGGATGACTAGAATAAGACTGAGCCTTATACATTCCTGTCACCGTCCTGTTCCCCTCTGATAGTAGCAGCCATGTGCTTGCTGTGTTTGGATCCAGAGTGATTTCACATGAATATCTTAAGAATCCAGCTCTACTCTCTGGTTCTGGTTCTGGTTCTGACAGTAGAACATCCACCTCAGTGACCTTCAGTGAGATGTTTGTCCATGAGTCTCTCAGGACGTCCTGTAGTTTGTCTCTGAGCTCTGACACAGCTGCTGTCACGTCCTCAAAGTGTCCCAGAGGACGGATGTTGATGCTGGATGAGTGTGTCGACTCACTGAGTGCTGGCAGTGAGGGGTAGTTGAGGAGAAACTGGTTGTGATCCTCTGTGTGTGAGAGCTGCTCCAGCTCAGCATCTTTCCTCTTCAGCTCAGTGATCTTCTGCTCCAGCTTCTCCTGAACATCTTTGACTCGACTCACTTCAGTTTCCTGCTGGGATCTGATCTGCTGCTTCACCTCAGAGCTTCTTTTCTGGAGGAGACGGATCAGCTGGGTGAAGATCTTCTCACTGTCCTCCACTGTTTTATCAGCAGAGCGATTGATGGCCTCCACCTCCTGCTGAAGCAGCTTCACATCTTTCTCCTGGTCCTGGATTCTCTGCTGGATGTTTCCTCGTCTCTCCTCCAGCTCTCTTTTCCTCTCAGTACTTTCTGCTGCAGCTGACACTGTTTCATGGCCTTTATGTTCATCCACGCAGCAGAGATAACAGATACGCCTCTGATCAGTGCGGCAGAACATCTTCATCACCTCATCATGCTTAGAGCAGATGTTCTCCTGGAGGTTCTTAGACGGCTCCACCAGCTTGTGTTTCTTTAATGGAGCCACATCATAATGAGGCTGAAGGTGTTTCTCACAGAAAGAGGCCAGACAGACTAAACAGGACTTGATGGCTTTCAGTTTTCTTCCTGTGCAGGAATCACAGGCCACATCTTCAGGTCCAGCATTACAGTGGTCAGCAGGAGCAGCTTGGAGTCCAGTCTTCTTCAGCTGCTCCACTAAAGCTGCTAGCATGGTGTTTTTCTGCAGGTCAGGCCTCTGTGTGAAGGTTTTCCTGCACTGAGGACAGTGGTAGTTTTCCTTTTTCTCACCATCTTCCCAGAAGTTTTTAATGCAGTTCATACAGTAGCTGTGTCCACAAGGAGTCGTCACCGGATCCTTCAGTAGATCCACACAGATGGAACAGGAGAAAGTCTCTCGATCCAGCTGAACTGCCTGCTGCTCCATTTCTGCTCTCAGTAGCACTGACTGTTAGTTTCATTTCCTGAGAACAGAAACAAGCTGGAGCTGTGATCCACCAATCACATGTCAGGGCAAAGAGGCTGCAGCCAATCAGCTTCCAGCTTCAGCAGGTTCCACCCACACTCAGTGTGTGTTTGAGACCAGGAAGAGGAGCGCTCTGAGAGCTGTAATAGTTTAACCTGAATCATCTTCACAGCAGTTTTCTGCTCAAAATAACCGACTGAGACTCTAAACTCAGGTTGCTAACATGTTAGCTCTCCACAGCTTCAGGAAATAAAATGAAAGAATCGTTCCTGCTGAAGAAACTAGACGTGTTTGGTGGTTCAGGGAAAAAATGCCTCCTGTTTCCTAACTGCTCTATAATGACAACAGAGTCCAATGTTTGCATCGTGTTCATATCAGTTTGTAATCCGTCTTTTTATAAAGCTGTAAAACTTTAACCAAACAGTATTTAGAAGTTCTACTGCCAGCTCTATTTCTGCGTTTAGTTTTCAGAGAATCATTTAATTCAAGGTCCAACATCTGACCAGTTCTTCTGGGTTTTATGACACGTCTCCAACTTTTCTCACAGGTTTAAAGCTCAATTGTCAAATTGTTGACAATTTTGCAGGCGCCTCCTGTAGAAAAAAAATCAAAAGATTCCTGACTTTTTTTGGGGAATTTCAAATTTAATCTAAAGAAAGTCACAATTTTGTCTTTTTCTTTCCAGAATGTGAGATTTAGTTTGGGGAAAAAAAATTATTTGAATTATAACTTTTTTCTTCAAGAATTTGAAATTATTATTTTTTTTTAAAAGAGTCAATATTTTGAATACTGAATAAAGAAGTTTAGACTTCTCCCCCTCATAATCCTGCTTTTAATCTGGAATATAAATATCAGATTATTCCTTTTCTTTCAGCCCTAATCCTCTTCCATACTTTTCACCAGATTTTAAAGAATCCAAACAATTTTTCTGTCCTTTTCCAAGCTAAATATTCTAAGAATTTTCCTTCTTCGAAATAAAATAAACACATGGAAATGTAACTCTTGATGGTTGGAAATATTTACACAAACTGACCACTAGGGGTCACAATACTATCATAAACCTTGTACATAACTTCTTCGAAAGAAAATTCATTAGTTTGGCATTTATAAAATAACAAAAAGTTAATTTAAACATTAAAAGTATCAAGTTAATTCAGACTTCAGAAAAATATGTTGTAGTTGATTCCAATTCGTCACTGATGTATTTTATTCAGCAGCTGCTGTTGAATGATGAAGGATTTACGACAAGCTGGATCTGTAAACAGGACAGCACCGCCCCCTAGTGGAAACCTGTAATATCTCTGGATTCCTCTAAACACGTTGAGATGCCACACGATTAGAGTTACTTGCTTATATTTAATTCAAGTTTGAATTAAGCTATTTGGGAAATTAATTTATTGTTATTTTAGTTTTACAAATAAAAATCTGAATAAGATTTGATGTAATTACAGTTCCAAGACCCTGGGGTGTGTCTGTACCAACTTTACACTTCTTGAAACTGAGGTTTTGCTCTTTATTTATTTATTAATTATTATTATTATTATTATTATTATTATTATTATTATTATTATTATTATTATTTATTTTATAAAAAAATAAAAATCTTTCACAGATTCTCAATTGGATTTAGGGCTGGACTTTGACTGTACCGTTCCAACACATGGATACACATTGACCTAAATCATTACAGTGGGTCAATGGCTCTGACTTGTTGTTTTGAACAACATTATACTTAGTAACAATTAATTAACCAATGACTAATCATTGATGATGTCATTTTGTTCCCATTGCCAGAAGACCTTCTTATAGTTTTTTAAACTTTGACTATAGGTCAGTTTAATTATGTAATAAAAATGTACCTAGCAAATTTTAGAACAGATTTGTAAAAAGAGGAAACAACTTAACCTGAATTTAGATTTTCTTAATATTTAGACTCATTACAGCAGCTGTGGAAATCATTTTAACAATCCTGAATGTGAAATAAATCAATCCAAATGTTTCTTCATCTTACAGAAATGTGAAAGTCATGATGATGAAGGAATATGGAAATGAATGAGCTAATTTTTTTGTTGTGTCATTTTTGCATATTTGAAATCATGGCTGAAAAAAAGCGTTTCTTATCAGTTGATATAGATTATTATTGATTAGCTTTTTGTTTTAAATATCTGAAATACAACATGTGGCGTAACTTTTCTTGTTTTCACTGCACTTTGTTTAGTTTTAAACAGTTATGAAGCACAGTGTTGAAACCTTAAAAAGTGCTGCTGACAAGATGTTGCTAAGTAACCAAAAAGTGAGTGAGTTGCCAGGCAACCAAAGAGCAACTGAGAGTTAGCTGATTTCACAAACTTTGCTCCAGTGAATATTTTATTTATTGAATATTGACTATTCTATCAGATGTATCATCTACTGAGATATATAAAGCTATTGATTAATTTGAAATATATTTAACATACTTAATTTCCCTCTGGAATAAATAAAGTATTTTTGAATTGAATTTTGAATTGTCTTCTGAGTTAAATATCTAATATTCCCTTCATGTATTTACAGGTCAACTATATGTTTATACCTTTTCCTTTATGATTTCCTTTAGTTGTTAAATTAATTATTCATATAGAATTATTTAATTAAAAAAAGAAATTAAATAATTAAAATTAAATAAAATTTCCTTCACAATGAATGAAGTATTTTTAAATTGAATTGAACTGAATCTCTGACGGCAGTTGGTAGAATCAACAAACTCACTCTTTGGTTACCTAGCAACTCACTCACTCTTTGGTTACCTAGCAACAACTTGAGTAACTTGCGCAGCAGCAGTTTAAGGTTTTTGCTTTATAACTTCTTAAAATTAAACTTCATGCTTGAAATAAACAGCAGCAGCTTGAAGTGAAAACTGTATGTGAAACAAGAAAGGTCACTCCACGTTTGGCAGTATTTCAAATATTAAAAAAAAAATACTAATCAATAATCGACTGATATGAATCAAATACGTCGTCACTAATGAGTGAAGCTCCAAGTGTCAAACAAGAACAAAAGTAAACCCTTCTTACTCTGAAGTCCTTGTTTCGTTTATTTTATTTTCCGCTGTTCACATGATCTTTTCGTCATAACAAGCAAGCATCCCAGAAACCCTACAGCCACCAGGACAAACACCATCACACAGTTTCACTTTCACAAAAAGTAGGGGGAGAGCTTACAGAGGAGGAGGTGTGGGGTGACTACGGGCCTCAGGGGGGAAAGGCGGCGTTCAACAGCATCAACAACCTCAGAGCAGAAGGAAGAACCTGTCAGTCTGCAGCATGTTGGGTACATACATGTCACTCATATAGCGTTAGCATAACATGGCATAGAAAGAAAGCGTCCAAGCTGACAGAGCATCAAAGGAGTAAAACTGTGCGTGTAAATGGAGGAGGCATGAGACACACAGAGGACGCCAGTGGAGTCGACTGGCACATCACAGTCGACTCTTCTACGTCTGCAGAATCTTTTCAGAACAGTCTGGAGTCCACACAACAACATAATTAAAAAAATATGTCAGTGCAGAGTTGTCGGTAATAGCGCCGGGTTGCCATGACAAACAGAGGTTAGAGGTTTGTCGCCAACAGCCAAAGGAGTGGTGAGAGAAAAAGTTCAGAGGAAGGGGGTGAAAGCGCGGTTCGCTGCCAAGTCGTGTTACTGTGTTTTTAAACAAACTCAACGGCGTAATAAATCTTTAAAAACAGTGGGCTTTCAAAGGATTTCCAGTCATTACAAATAGGCTAATGCTTCATGTAACGGATGGCAAAAGAGAAAAGTAGTGCTTTATTATTCAATACTATTCACAGCCCAGATGAGCACAGACCAGCTAGCATTAAAGCTAAAGCCATTTGATGCAAATTAAATCTTTTACTTTAACAATATGATTAAAATAAAAAGCTTAACCTGGTCTTAAATGATGAACTGACTGAAATTTCAAATGTTTACTCATTTAATTAAGATACTTTTACTGAATAAGTAGTGGAAATTATTACCCAGCTGTTACTGGGTAAAATTCATGATTTGCACTTTATCCTATAATTTTGCATTTAAATATTTCCCAAATCCTAGAAAAAGTGTGGGCTTTTTTTTCCCTGAAAATTGCAGTTTATAGGTGCGAACACAAGCTTGCTAACATTAGCTACTAGCATGCTAACATCTAGATATTAGAATTAGCTGTGGCTAATCTGCTACTGTGGATGTTGGGTTGGCCTGGTTCCTTTATGGTAAGACTTCACTAATTATCTGGGGCAACATTTTGCTGTGGATATTACTAGCATGTTGTTGTTTTAATTAATAAATTATAGATTAAAATGCTAGCATTTGCTTAAACAGGAGTTAACATCCTAACAGACTACAACTAAATATGACATTATTGAGACTAGTATTAGCAACTATCATGCTAGCATAAAGAGAGACTTGCATGAATTGTCTATCAAAAGAAATCTTTAAATAAAAAATTATGTTTAAAGCTAATCCACTTAATTAAAGAATTAACTCCAGGTTGTGTTTTTACATCTAAATCAAGATGCTAACAAAAGCAGAAGTAGCTTGTTTTTGGGAGCATGAAAATTACAATCATTAGCTTTGAACATTACCACATTACCATACTATAGCTAGTTGATAGCATTCTAATATCCAGATATTAGCTGAGCCTAATACTTAGATGTAGATGTCAATATTAGCATACTAGTGTTAGCATAATAGTTATTAGGCTATTGTTTTTGTGGAAGCTAGTGCTTCTGTAGCATGCTAACAATGAGCACATAATTGTTTATAGCCCATAAAATTAACAATTTTTTAGCAGGCGCCTCCTGTAGGTGTCCCATCCCTCATCTGCATCAACACTAAATATCAGTCAGAACTACGTTAGCTCATGTCTATGTTCAAGCGTAAATCAATAGTGCTCAGCCCTTAGGCACCTAGTTACAGAATAACACTAAAAAGCAGTTTGACAACAAGGTAAAAACTCTAAAACATTAGAACATTTCAAGATATCGATCTCGTTTTTCCTTTGCGTAGGGCTCAGTCGAGCTGAAAAGCCCCTACGAAAGCACAAAAATCTGGCACCTTTGAATCGGTTAATCCTGGCTATTTTACATCTTTTTATCTTACATCCTTCACTTACTTCAACAACAAATAAAAAAAAGAACAAAATCAAAATTTCAGTACAACTTCTGTTTGTTCAGGCACATAAAAAGTGGAAATGAAGGAGAGATTTCGATGAGTAGAAAACAGTCTGTATGCTAAAGCAGCAGTTGGTTGGTTGGTTGGTTGGTTGGTTGGTTGGTTGGTTGGTGGAGGACGGCTGGGATTTCCCAGCTTCCGCTGTGAAATTTGGACCTTTGTGACTCAGGAATGCAAACAAAGTGGAAAATCAGTCACTTCCCAGATGGGACAGATCTCACTAAAAGGATGTAAAGAGACAATAAGGCATGGGAAGGCAAAGTCTGACAGAACAAAACTTCTCAACCACCAATTCTGCAATGCAATTATGACTAAAAACAGAAATGAAACGTGACGGTTTTCCAACCATCACATGCCACAGAAACACTTCAAAACAAACAAACAAAAAAAGATTTAAAAACATCTCTTTAATTATTTTAACTCTTAAGGCAGCATTCATTGTAAATTATCAACAGAATTTGAGATTCGTGACCTTACTGCTGCAACACTGTTAAGACTGATCAATTTGGTACCCATTCTTCATTTTAGCTACAACCAAAACAAAAAGGAAAAGAAATGAACCCAAATACAGCATCTTGTATAAACACGGCCTTTCTTTGTCCTAACTGACTCACCTGAACCCTCAACAAAAACTGCAAAGCAAAAATTAAAAGGGACAAGTGGAATAAAGTAAGTACAATATATAAAAAATCAAAAACAATGCAGTCAAAAGTGCTCAAAAAGCAGTGTTATTTTTTTCTCTTTCTTCCTTTTTGTTTGTTTTCTATTTATTTCTAACTGTGTCCAATAGAGGCTGGGGAAACAGGAAAGTTGGTAGGTGAGAAAAACTGCATAGGAGGAAGTGCCGGAATCAACGGTGAGGCGCAGTGAAAGGTTCGGCTCCTCTCGACCTGATCTCACTGGCTGAACGCCATTATTTGACAAATTTCCTCCTAGGCAGGGTCAAGGGTCAGGGTTTGTGAGGCGGAGCTTTAACCCAGGCTGGTGATGTTGGCCCTGCCACCTGGGGGCGCCACAATGCGCTGGGTGTTCCTGCGTGGAACGTTGTCGTCAATCTGAGCACCTGTGTGACCAAACAGAAAGTCAGCTGTTATGGTTCCTTGAACAGGTCAAAACAAAACATAGTCATTACATTTTCGAGACGTTTTAGGGCGTCCTGTCACTTTAAATCCAAGTAATTTACTTCTGGCCATGCCTCCAACTCAATGTTTACAGATGTGCAAACATACAACCGTACATCTTTGAAAACCAACAAGAATGGAGCAAGTGGTTTCTGGATGGTAAGTCAACAACAAAACATTTTCCAGTAGCCATTGTACAGCACATGTATCCTGACCATCCTCTTCATGAATCTGTATTAGAAAAACAGAGTGTCTTTAGTAAGAGGTTTCTTCAAATTAGCTGTAATATGGACTGCTACAGGCGGTGATCACCATTTACAATAACTCTTGTTTTTGAATTAATATGAGTGACAACAACATTTACTTTCCCTTTGGGTTCAGTAAAGTATTTTTGAATTTGAATTGAATCAACACAGAGTAAAACCAGCTGACCTAATTTCTTGGAGCTCATCTTGTGTTGCTAGGTAGCGAGCGGAATTCCGCTGGTGTTGCTAGGTAACGGGCCGGGATGCTCTGGGATTACTAGGTGAAAGGTCAGTGCTTGTTGATTTGTGACGTTGCATTCCTCAAGTTTTTGAAATGGCTCATTGTCCAGACAACAAAAAATATTAACTTATTGTGAAAAAGCAGTAGAAACCCAAACAGATTCATTAATTCTCAGTTTAATCTACAATTTTTCATATTTATCATGTTAAAATCATGGTATTATCCATGACGGTGGATTAATGGTATTATACGGTTTAAAATAGTTGATTAGATCAGAAATGTCCAGTTATTGACACAGAGAAACTTAAGCCAACCCCATGTCTGACATGGTACAAATAAAGCAAAGCTCCTCATTGGTTCCTTACATTTTCAAATATGAACAAAAATATTCTTCAGGTTTTCTAAAAGTTTTTTACCAATTAGCCAAAAGCTTGGCTTTCTTCAAAGTGGTGGCAGTGCCTTTGAAATCTTCAACTGGGTTATATTTTTGAAATAAACTCAAAGTTTCCCCTCTCTCCTACCAGACAGAAACAAGCTACAGGTTCCTGACTGTGAGTAAAGCTTATGGACTGATGGTTCCTGACTGACCGGACAGGCTGAAGCCAGACTGGTGCAGGTTGCGGACAGGCTGGCTGGGTTGTTTGGCGGGTGAGGTCTTCGCAGAAGAGACGGGGGTCATGGTTTTAGGAGTGACGGACACCTCGCACACCGGACCGTCGTACAGACCTCTAGGTACACCCCTCAGCTCAGCCAGCTGCACAAAGAAAAACAACACGTAATACTCAACACAAGAACCAAAACGACAGTCCTCAAAACAACAGTGCTGAACTATACCCTGCTGCGAGCCTTTATCCTCTTGTAGACGAAGTCAGGGAACGGTTTACGGGCCACGAAGCGTCCTGAGCCCTCGGTGGCGTGGAGAGTCCCCTCCTCCAAAACAATCTTACCCTGGCTGATGACCACCAGAGGCCCGCCACGCACCTCCAGGCCTTCAAAGATGTTGTACTCTACAGTCTAAGAAAAGACAAGTAAGCACATAAAAAACAGGGTTATTTTTCACAAACTAGAAGAATTTGAATTCATTCTGCCAATTTGCATATTTTGGTATTTATCCCAAGTTACAACTGCTGAAATAACAAAACTTAAAAGAAGCTCAAGACAGACTTCCCCCCACCCCGTCATTAAAATGGAGTAATATTTTATCATAAAATGTCAGTTTGTCCACAGATTTAATTAATATGTATTGAAATAGCCAGAACAAGAGATTAATTTGCAACAGAATGTTGAATGAATCTGAGTATCAGTCTAGTAGAACGTAATCTTTAGATAATAACCTGCATAAATTATCAGAAACGCAAGCTAAAAGCTACAAAAGCTAGCAGTGCACAGCTATAAACACTAACAGCTACTTAACTGATATTTGTTAACATTAATGGCTGCCTAAGCTAACATCTAATAATACTAACAGCTATTAAAGCTAACAAATACATAAGCAACTTGAGCTAGCATTTCACAAAATTAGCACTTACCTAAAGCTAACAGACAATAACCAAAATTTAACTGACATCTAGTCAAGCTAGCATCTACCAAGCTAAATTAGTCTAGTAGATATTAAATTGGTAGTTATTAAACTACTCTAGTAGATATTAAAGCTAACAGTGCTTTAATAATAACATCTAATTAAGCTAACAGCTATGGACTAATTCAACTAATGGCTACTTAGGCTAGCAGAAACCTAAAAAAAACATTACTCATGCTAACAACTAGCTTATTTTAAATGACACAAGAACAAACTATTTTCAATTAAGAGAATAGTTGACAATATTAATAGCTTAGAAATGCAAAAAGTGACAAGGCTTAAACATAATCGGTGCATCATCTCTGGAGGTTTTGGGTTTGAGTTCTTTTAGGTTGGACCGGATTCAAGGTCCTGTTATCTTGACTAACATTACAAGTCCTTCCAGATTCTCCAAACTGGAGATCATTCTACCAGATGGACAGATGATGACTCCACAAAAACTGACTTACAACACATCCACAACTATTCCTTTAACCAATTTGTTACAATGTGTTCCCTGTGGTCTAATGCTAATAAAAGAGCTAATTGTATGGACAAGAGGGATAAGCTGATGGGGAACACAAGCGTTCATTTTTATCCCAACAGATGAAGTTTGGCCGATGAAGAGGTTTGTGTGTTTGTGTGTGTCCGCTCTGCTCTCTCCTAAAAGCTACTGAAGTTAACGCTGAGGTCATGGCAATCTGGCAAAACTTTATCCCAACATGAGCTCACCAGAAGGATTAGCCACCCCATTACTCACACGCTGCTATACATAATTTCTCCCATGGAACAAAAAGAGGCTCAAGGACATAACAGGATTAAATTAGCAGATTCCCAGAACATCCACAGCAATGGTCTCCATGTCCTTCTAAAACATACACAGACAGGCAGCCTGCAAACAATCAGACCCTGATCTGTTTCAGTTCTCTGGCAGATTTTATGAATGACATCACTCCCTCGACACCGTGTGAGGCCCACGCCCTGTTCAGCAGTCTTCCCAGCCACTACAGCAGTGGACTAACATCCACTCACTCCCACTGACACCGGTTTCAGAAAATGGAGGACATCGTACGGAGTTGTGGCTCTTGGCAGAGATGATCTTCGTGACGTCCGGGTCCCAGAGCAGCAGATCCGCGTCCGAACCCACTGCGATGCGGCCCTTGCGGGGGTACAGGTTGAAAATCTTGGCTGCGTTGGTGCTGGTGACGGCTACAAACTGGTTTTCGTCCATCTTACCAGTCACCTGGAATACATTACGACTGAGCGTTAGAACTGGCTTGATTCTCTAAGCTTCTATGTTGCATGTTTAGTCGATTGTTCCTGACCAATTGTTTGACTGTTCTCATTTGTTTTGTTTCACCAAAAGTGATTTGTATTTGCCTGAAACATTTTTGAAAGAAAAAACTTTTTGTCAAAAAAATAAGTAAATTAACCAGCTGCTTAGGGCCCCCCACACCACCAGGGGGCCCCCAAGAGCACCAAGCCAGCATAATAAAAATACATATATTTTTAAAATAGCTTTGAATAACACAAACTAAATGGTATTACACATGAAATAAACTATTTCTATATTGTTTTTATAGTTGCAACACAAATAATGGTTAATCTCTTCCTGCTGATGGCTGCTGTTGGTGAAATATTAAATTTATAAATTTATTATTGATCAGCTGATGTCACTTTCACATGGTTAAAATAATATGCTACACTTATGGAGCTAAATTAGTGTCAAAGTTTATTCAAAAGAAAACAATAAACTGAAAAAAATAAATATTTGAAACAGAATAAAAGGATGTGAAGCTGAAAAAAAAATTCAGATCTACAATAAAGCCAGACTGGTGCATGTTGTGGACCAGTTCCTTGAACAGGTCAAGTAGAAGACAGTCTGTATTTGCTTAAACTAGCATTAAAGCTAAAGCCATTTAATGCGAATTAAATCTTTTACTCTAACAATATGATTAAAATAAAAAGCTTAACCTTAAATGATGATTCATCTTAAATGATGAACTGATTTTTATTTTCAGTTTAAAACTTTTTTTCAGTTTCGATTTTTTTCCTGTTTCAAAATAATATTTCAGCTTCATTTTTTCACTTTAATACCTTTTTCAGTTCCAAATCTTTTTTCAGTTTAAAAAAAATATCAAAAATAAATTTTCAGTTTCTAATAATTTTTTTTCGTCACTTGCATATATATTTTTTCTTTTGACCAAACTTTTTGGCCCCAACTTAGCTCCATATTCACTTAAATACCACTTCGCAAACTCAAAATTCAATTTTTTTTTTCCAGTTTGTTACTCCTGTAAAATAAAAATCAATATAATAACATTGGTATGATTTAAGTTAATTAAAAATAATGATAATAGGCATTTACACACATAAAGTAGCTCAGGAATTATAAAGAATTTGGTGTTGACATGTTGGGATGGGGGGTCCCAAATTAAAATCTGCTCTGGCCCCCAAAAAGGCTTGGGCCGGCCCTGGCCAGGACACCTACCACACATTTGTCCCAGATGATTGACATCCTCTCCTCTGTGCCATTGACACCCTCAGGAATCAAGGTGAAGTCATCTTTCCCTACAGCGCGCTGGGCCGTGTTAAAGGGACAGTGCGCACTTCCTGTCACCTGCAGGTCACCACTATAAAGATGAAAAAGGACAGCACACACATACACAGAAAGAAAGAAAGTGAATATAACTGGAATGCTGAGACAGAAACATTTCCAAATGTGTCTCCAGTTGGATCCAACTTGTACCAGGACAGCAGGGAGTTGAGATAGTCCGGAGTGGCCGGGTCAGGGCTCAGCGGAGGGGACGTGACATAAGCTGCAGCCTTGGCCCAGTTCTTACTCCAGTAGTGTGACCCGTCCGTTCCCAGGCTGGCCGTAATCGGCTCTCCATAGACCACAGTGCCTGGAAAAATGGTTAAAGTAAAGTTCTGCTGCCAGACAGAGGCAGGCTACTGCAGCAGCATGTTAGGGACACGGTATGGAGAAAATGTCTGTCAAAAAGTTTTTGAATAATTATGAAAATTTAGGAGATTAATTTCAAAATTTCTATTCTCTCATTCAAATTTTTAACTTTTCAAACTCAAATATTGTAGAAAAAAAGGGAAGTTTATGAGTTTGAAATTTTTTTTAAATTTTTTAGATTAATTCCAAAATTTTTGTCACGTTGATTTTATCGAGTGTCACTGAATAAGCATTTACGACCACTGACAACAAAAACAACAAAAAATGTGGCAGAATGAAAAGTTAGAAAAAATGTAAAATTTTGAGAAAAATGTCAGAATTTAGATTTTTTTTAAATTACGATTATTTTTTCTATTTTTCAGAGGTCCTCTCCTGTTAGCACTTATAGGAGATAATATCAATAAACTTGAAAATTAAAAAATTATATATCACAATGAAAAAGCTTCAACAATTTATTAAATATATAAATAAGATGTTTTTTAAAAATCATAAAATTGGCACTTTCTCAATTTGCATATATGTAAGTATTTTTTATTTCGGGTTGCTGTGTTGCATAGAGGCACAAAATGCCTCAAGCTAATAAAAAATAGCACTTGTCATATAAATATGTATGTATGTAATAGCTTAAATAAAATTGGAAATAATATATTGAGTTATTTACTAAAAATATAATGAATTATCCATGAAATATTTGTATTCACATTATGTTATTGTTTTGCTTTGTAAAATCAGTCAAAATTAGCAAAAAAAAAAACCACATTGATATATCCTTTCCTCACCCTTCTTCCTAGCCTGAGCGATGACATCAGCAGCGCTCTTGCTCATCACCTTGGTAACGTACAGCGGGCAGTTCGTCTGATTGGCCACCGTCACCGCGCGGTTAACAGCTTCCGCTTCCACCTGGAAAACAAAGAAAAACACTGTAGATGTAGACATCAAAAGCTCCTCTAAGTGTCTAATTAGCTGACTTTTATTAGTTGCATCAGTAAAAGAAGGTGAACACAAATCAAATACAATCTTTTTTAGCCCTGACTTATGTTTTACAGTCAAGCTTAGACATTAACATTGTGCTTTTTCCCACCAGGCAGGAGGAAAAAGGGAAGAAAATACATGTTTTAGCAATAACACAGTGTTATCTTTATAACAGATGTCCTGATGACAAACCCCATCCTTTGTTTTGGCGTCTTGTTTTCGCCAAGGCAGAGAGTCGTCCAACGATTATAAAACTGTCAAACACTTTAGTACCAAGCAGTGAACGACTGGAAAGGTCAAACTGTTCTGGCAAAGAAAAAGGCAGGTGTAGAAAGGCAAAGTCCAAGCATTCACCTCCTCTGGATGGCTCAACACGTGTCCTTCAGGTCCGGTGATCCCCTGCTCCAAGATCCGCCTCTGCTCCTAAAAACGCACAAACACACAAACAAACTCGATGGAAAAGTCAACCACTGAGTCATGTCCAGGTGTTTCCGATCAACAGCTGAGAAAACCGATCACAGCCATGACCCCCGTAACCGACTGTCCTCATCTGGTGGCAATTACAAACGTCACGCGGCGGCCAACAAGCGCGACTCGTACATGTTACAACAGGATTACAGGCCACACAAAGCATGGTCATTATGTTTTCTGCACAAAATTATTGTAAAATAATGACGTTTTAGTCTGCGTATCTTGGGCTCCTTTCAGAATTAGCTGTTTGAGTGCGTCTTGTCACTTTAAATCCAAATAAATTCCTGATGGCTACACCGCCAAATCAGCATTTACACATGAAAATAGCTTTATTTTGAGACAAAAAGTAGTCCATACCATTTAAAAATAATAAAAATATACAATGTGTCACAGTTGACAACTATCAGAATCAGAATGAATTGTATTGTCATAAAAAAATAGCAACAGTAATAAACGTGTATATCAATGAATATAAGAATACAGAAACACAGAAACAACTGGGATGTTAAGGCAAAATAAAAATAAATAAAATATAAGATGATTTGCTTTCAAATGAATTAGCTGTGTGTTCAGGGAAACAGCAGCTCTTCAAGCAGCCACTGTCCCGCACATGAAGCAGTAAAACCATTTGGCCAAATGTGCAGGAATTCCTATTGAGTTGCTAGGTAACGGGTGGAACTCTGCTGGGGTTGCTAGGTAACGGCTGGGCAGTGCCTGCTGAATTGTTACATTACATTCAGAAACCAAAAAACTTTTACTGATTGCCAAACAGCGGCTGGCTGGGAGGATTCTTTAAGAGTTTTGTTTGTTTTCAGAAAAAGTAGAAACTCAAAATGGAAGTACAGAAATCTGCAAAATTAGCTAAATTTTTAGATCCTGGTTACGGGGAAACAGACAGCTCAAATTCATACCTCAGCAACGATGTCCCCGTTCTCGGCGTGAACCTGGGCGATGGCTCCCAGATCGCGGATCACGCTGAACACCTCGTACACCTGCATCAAAGAGAAACAGGGAGATTAAAATGTTTTATTTGAAATCAAATACATATAGTGCTGTGAAAAAGTCATTTTTCAGTGATATTTTCACCATGTTACCCTTTTATAAATGTCAGTTTCCAACTGAAAATTTAGTTAGCAAGCTAAATATTGAGTTAGCAAGCATGCTAGCATGTAGTTACTAGTTTAAACAGCAGTTCATAAAACCCACCTTTATTATTAATAAACTTCAGTTTATTAATAAGTAATTTGAATATTAGCTAAATATTTAGCTCTGAGCTAGCTAACATTTTGCTTGTTTAGCTCTGTGCTAAATATTTAGCTCTAGGCTAACAAAATATTTCTAACTTACTTTGAACTTATATTGAACTAACATTTCTAACTTACTTTATATTGAACTAACATGTAGTACTTAGCTCAGAAATAAAGAAGGCTAAGTCAGAGCGTTCCTGCTCTGAGTTAGCCAAATATTTCCGAGCTAGCTCAGCTCTAAATATTTTATTTGGAGCGTAATATTTAGCTTCCTCACTAAATATTTATGCTAGAGTTAAATATTAAGTCGGTCAGCTTCCCAACTAAATATTTAAATAGCTAGCTGAGTGGCTTGTAATCTAAATATTTAGCTAAATAATTAAACAATTAGTTTGAAACTGTGACATTTTATAAATGAATAAATAACATGATGATAATGTGACTTTTTCTTTCTCTTATGACTAAATAACCCAGATTATTATCTTATTTTCACAAACAGCATCTCATTGTTCAGTCTGAAAACAAGAAAACTGAGCTGAAAACATTTTTTCCCAAGGTTTCCACCATTTACTTGCTAACGCAGAAAAATGGGTTCACTGAAGGAATCATCGCCTTCCTGCTGCCAAACATTCAACACTGCGGCGCCGTCAGAGTTCAGCGGAAACAAAAGAGGAATAAACTGCAGCCGGCATTCCTCACGCAGGTGCAAAAACCGACAGAGATCTGCTTCAAAGCTGCTTTCGAACGGGATTAATTCATTTTCACCATGACTCAGAGTGAGATCTGCGCTGAGATATGGCTTTTATTACATCTCACCCTCCCAAGAGAAACACTCAGACTATCATTATGAGAAGAAGCCTCGCCAAGACAAACACACTCTGGATTTGGATCCAGCTTTGCCAAAAATCAAGCCAGAGACACGATTTGTTTTATTACAAAATCATATCGTAAAGTCCCAGCCGTTCCCAGAAAATACAGGAGAAATGAGTAAACTCAAAATCACTACATTCAAGCTTTATTTAAAGAAATATTTCATTTTAATCTGATTTGCAAGAGAAGCTGATCTGCTACAACAGAAATTCTGCAACATGATGTTAATTTAATGACAGATTTATCAATTTTCATACGGCAGAATAATTCAGGGTGGATGTAAATGTTGTTTGGGGAAATGAAGGAGCCGTACCTGAGCATCAGTAAGCTGGAAAATATCTTTATACGCCAAGTAGACCAGGAAAGAGTTGACACCTGAAAATAACCAGATTAAAAAATGATCATTAAAGCAGAAAATATGAAGATCTCAAATGATTGAGAATGAATTTCTTTAAGCAGACTTTATGGGTGCCAATGAAAGCAAACTGTCGGTGGTTTGATTACAAGAAGATCTCACTCCAGATTTAAATCCTTCATTTATTTACTTTTCTTCCTCTTTCATAATTTTTTGAAAGTAAAACAACAAAAAAAACCCAACCTTCATAGTCCATTAAGAAATTGTATATTTCTCCTTAAAACTCCTTAGATAATTTATTTGGAACAAATATCAGTTGTCAGAAAAATTCCTTAGGTTTTTCCAGGTTTCTGTGGATTTTCTGCCAGTTTGTTTTTGTTTCGCTGTGACGTGCAGACGGATCAGACGTTCGTACCGTGGTCCTTCACCAGCGTCTCCATCTCCTCCTGGATCCCCTTGTGCCACTCGGTGATGTCGACGTGCAGCGAGTAGTCGCAGCAGGACTTGCCGTCGGCCCATTCGCGCCACTGCTCGAAGGCGGACATGAGGCTGACGCCGGGCTCGGGAATCACATGGTCAACTGGAAAAGGAAACCACAAGTTCGACCGGAGCTTTTTAAACGGGCAAATTCAGTGCAGCATTTCTAACAGGGTTTTATTTTAACATTGTTTTAGATGTGAAGTTTATCAAAATGTGTTTATTTATTTATTCTTTGAATTCCTTTTGTTAAGTCAACAGGTTCTTTCTTCAGACATTTATTGGTGTTTTAAGGTCTGCTCTGCTGCTCTTGGCAGTTGGTGGTTACCATAGTAACCAGTAACCGTCAGCTCCTCCCCCTTTTTTTCTGTTGCCGTCGGTAACTGCGGGATGTAGTAGGATCAGCTCTATGTTTTCTTTACAACTGTTATATTTTAACATTTATTTTAGACAAATTCAATAATATACAGAGTTCCATGAGTAATTTTACCTTGTCTTGTATACGTTTTTAACTGTTATTATTATTATTATTATTATTATTATTATTATTATTATTATTATTATTATTATTAATGTTGTCCATTTTAGATGTGTTTAATTTTACAAGTGTTAACTGATGCTAACTGACGCTAATTGCCCATTGAGAGCTATTGTTTTGCACTTTCTTTATGGCGATTTATTTGTATTTTAGTTAATGTTTAGGGACAAAAGCTGCTGGACTGATGTTAGCCACCATCTTGGTTTCCTCTTTTGTTACAATAAATAAAATGAACCTGAATATTTCTGTCATATGTCAATCTAGTGGACCTGACATGAACATTGAAAGGAAACACATTAATGATCTTGAATGAATCTTGTAAACATGAGCAGAATGAGATTATTCTAAAGAGTTGTTCCGATTGTACGGCTCTGTTTCATCTTCAAAATGGCGGCAGTTAATGTTGCGTCAATGTTCCAGACCTGACTGCAGCAGTCAGCGTTTAGCCTGGAGTGACAACAGAGTTTGTTTTTGCTGCTGACTCAGCACAGGGAGGCCTAATGTGACATTTAATTAAGGTTTCAATTAGCTGCTTTGTTTCTTATAGTTCACATAAACATCAAATATATTTAACTTTTCTTTTTAAAGCTGAAATAACAAGGAATAATAGCTAGAACATTTATTTTTTGTATTTAAGCTATTTAATAGATGTTTTATATGTTGACTGATGCATTTGTGAAATTTTTCCCAACCAATAAAGGATCTTTTTGAGAGATAATAAGGGATGCATTTTTCTTCTTCAGATTTGTTGTACATATAAGTTGAAATTACTTATATTGTTGTTATTATTATTATTATTATTATTATTATTATTATTATTATATTTTTTTATGTTATTTCTGATGCTTTCTGTCTGATTGGTTGTGGGTCAATTCATCAATCTAGCAAATCTAACAAGAAATATTTCTGAGGAGAAAAAGACCAAAAAAATCACAAGTTCTGTGTGAATAAAATAAAGTTTGATGTGATTAATATGAAAGTTTGCTTATAATCCAAACTGTATTTTCTGGTAATAAAGCCATAATATATTATCAGATGATAAAGTTTTCCGCCACAGATTTCATCAGACGGCATGAGTAAGAATTTATGCAAAATCAGGGATGTCCAAAGGGTGGTCTGGGGGCCTTTTGTGTCCCTTGAAATTATTTTCTGAGTCAAGAATGGTAAAAACAACAATTCAACAAAAAATGAGAACTTTTTCAGTTGAGCGACTCACTGATCATCGTGGTGCCACCGGTCAGCGCCGCCTTGGTCCCCTGGTAGAAGTCATCGGCCGCCGTCATGCCCCGGTCGGGCATCTGGAAGCGCGTGTGCACGTCGATGCCGCCGGGCAGCAGCATGCGACCGTGGGCGTCGATGGTTTTCACCCCGCCGGGAACGATGAGGTTCTCTCCGATTTGTCTGAAGCGGCGACATGGAAACGGGTTGGGCCGAGCAGCGAACGGAGGACGCCATAAACAAGTGACGTAAACTCACTTAATGACGCCATCCTCCATGTAGATGTCGGCGCAGAACGACTGGTCATCATTCACGATCTTGGCTCCTTTGATCAAGAGACGGTCACTCTGACAAAAAAACAAAAACAAACAAACAACGACAGAACATCATCAATCAAATCAGTGGCTGCTTTAGTTTCCAATAATTTATTGATATCCATTAAGTGGAAGTGGAAATAAATTATTATAGAGGTTGCTCTACTGGGTCTCCTAAAGCAGCTTTCCAAAATGTACATTAAAATAATTCATTTTTATTTCTTTAGTGCCAGTTCAATACAAATCTCAGTCTTTTAAAAGCAAACAAATCCAACCCTCTTCAATCCTACTAACAATATTAATAAACCGTTTTATTTCTATTTTACTCGAGAAAAATCACTTGAATAAACAGACTTGTTGCCATAGCAACTGACACAAATGCCACCTTACGTTTCAGGATTCAACACCAACACTCAAACATTTCCCACACAAATAACAGAACATTCAGTCCGTCACAGCTTTATATTTTTAGGTTTGATGCTTATTTTGTGATTATTAATGATTGATCGCTGTGGTAGATTAGCTAGCATTGCTATAGATAGCTAAGCTAACACTGCGGCGGTTGATTGGCTAATTTAAACACCTGCTCTACTGATGGTCTGTTAGAGTTGGTGTGTTTAGATTGCCTAATTTTTATTATTTTTTTGTAACTGAACTGAAACACATCAAATTCCACAGCACATCTACATGCCAAGGTTATCATAGTCAAGCTAGCATACCTAGCCTACTTCCCTCTCCCTCAATTAGTTTTTTCTTAATTAAATCTTTTTCCTGACCTTGTTGTCTAGTTGTCATAGCGTAGGAAAGCACTGCGTCTCTTTTTCTTCCATATATCAGTCGTATATTTACAATTTAGAACGTTATATTGACAACTTAGCAGCTAAAGCCAATGCTAATCATTGTCAGCTAGCAACTTCTTGCCTCCAGCAGGGAGATGGGATCTTACACTCACGTTCCAAGGGATCCAAACAAACAACAGTAGTGATATGTATGTTATACACATAGAGAAGCTTCGGAAATGTTGGTATGGAGGGCCTCATTGAAAATCTGCTTAGGGCCCCAAAACGGCTTGGACCGGCCCTGGCTAGAAGACAATAAAAAAACCAGACGGACACACCCATCCTGCCTCAGCACTGCAGAGAGACACGAGGAGCCGACCAATGAGAGAGCAAACTATGTGATCAATCATCCTTGCCTGCTGCTGTACCAGCAGAGGAAGAGGAGGCAGAGGAGGGGAGCCCCCCAGCTCCACCAGTGTCCCCGTCTCTCCCTCTCCAATGAAGGCGTAGCCGGTCTGGTCACAAGGACTCGGGCGTCCCCGGCTAACAAAGGCCTCTCTGTTCGAGGCGGGCAGCAGCAGAACCGGACCTAGAGCCACTCTGGCTGCACTAAACGGAACATCTCTGCAAGGCTCCGGGACGTCGGTCCAAACGTTGCTCAGCTTTAGGTCTGGACGGTAAATCCTGCTTTAGAACCAAACTAAATTTATTTGGCAACTCAAACTTCACTGTTGGATGAGGAAAGTGAAGCCGTGTTCAAAACCCCTTATTGTCGCAACTCAGATGGAGGGCTGAAGCAATTAATAAGAATCGTTCTTAATAATTATTGATTAGTTTTTTTTGTTTAGGATTAGTTTTGTGGGGGCCACAAATGGCCCACATGCCGCACTTTGGACACCCCTGATTTGGTGAATGTTCTGGGTTTGAATCGGGTATGGTGAACAGGAATAAAGCAAACAGGAAGTGGACGACAGACCAACTACGATGAGTAAAAAATTATCTGTAATTCTTCAAAACTAAATATTTACACCCACTTTTCCACCTAAAATGATGAGTTTGGGAAATTTTCCCACCTGATTAGCTCCCACGCTGCAAAAACACAAAAATCTCACCAACACTCTTTGGTCTAATTTCTATGTAAAATATATTATTACACTCAAAATAAGACAAAACTAACTTACACGTAACTTTTAGGTTTGTTTTTAATCAATAATTCTTTATTAGTAGAGATGTACCGATCCGATACAAATATCGTATTGGCTCCGATATTGGAAACAATTCTAGATTGGGTATCATCATCCATAAATCTATTCAGTCTATTTCTAAACTTTATTATTCATTTTACATTATATTTATGATTTCTAACTGAACTTTCTGAACCGTTTGAAAGAAGTTTGTTGCAGGTTATTCTTACACGTTTGACCAACATTTTGTTTTTGACTTTATTATTTATTTCACGTTAATGGCACTGACTGAAATGACTAATAATATTTTTGACCAAACCTGTGAAGCTACTTGTGTATTTAAATGTTCAGTATTAGTGCAAAGTTATCAGATAAATTTGTACTTTTGTACATTTATGTCCATGTTTTAAAAAAATATAAATTTTAAGTGAATTCGGTATCAGAATCGGCCGATACTAAACCTCAGATATCAGTATTGGAAGTAAATAAAGTGAATCGGTGCTTCAGTAATTATCAGTGGAATGTTGCAAGTTGAAATGTCTTGTTTAAATAGATCATTTTACTTTTTCATCAATATTAATGAATTATTTAGTTTAAACAAACCCCTATAAATTGCTGAAAAGCTACTTCTAAGTTAATTTTGTCTTATTTCAACTGAAAATAGACAAAAAATACTTAATTCGGATGAACTCCACCAATTTATTCCTTCACTTAAAACCGAACTTCATATCTAGACAGTTATAAATGTAATTAAAAAAATCTATTTTGGGGCTGGACATTTAGCATACTGTTGTTTTTGTAACGAGAACAGCTGCAGTAAAGTGACTCCTTAGTTTAATGAGAGAGAATTACAGCAGCTGCAGGCTGTAAATCCAAAACGATGATGGAAAAGACGCTAAAACTCACGTTAGAGACGAGGAATATGAGCTAAAATCATGCCATAATTTAAAAAAAAAACAGAAACCAGAAAGTAACCTGACAAAATGCAGGATGCAGGGTAAAAAGTCTGGCTCAGGCGTAACCTGGCAACATTTTGTGTTGTGTTTCTGAAGGGGAAAATATCCTGGGAAACGTTGAGGAAGTCAGGTGGAGAAAAGCTGCCAGCTGAATTACGCGTCTCCTCCTGGATGAAGCAAAAACGAAAACGCAAAACAACCGGATTTCTGTTCACAAAGCTGCAGGAAAAACCATTAAAACGGACTAAATGTGCAGAGAAAAACACCACAAAATGGGCTGAAACCTGGTTTAAAATATGAAACTTTAGCTCAACCACATGAAACATCTATAAGACAAAATAAGCTTATGAAAACGTATTTTTCCCAGGTAGTGATAAAAAAGCCCCTCAATTTTCAGCTGAAGGATTAAAACTTTACTCTCAACTTATTTCCTGCTTGTTAGCAACAAAAAATGGGTTTTATTTTTAAAAAAATCTTTAAAAGCAACATCTTAAACTTATTAAGGCATTTTTTGCTTTTATTTTTATTTTGCTCCACAAACCTCCTTTAGCTTCAGAAAGTTACAATCAAAAATTTTAAAAATGGGCATTTTAATTGGCATAACATTATTCTTTTGGTGTTTACATTAAATAATTATCTTAAAAACCCTTAAATTTAATTTAGTGATGCTGTTTACTGCAGCCAAGTAGCATTTGCTTAGTCTTTTTTGCTATAAAAACTTGAAATATGTTGTTTAATTTATCCAAACTGTCTTTTTGACTCAAAGTTTGTAATAAAATCCTCTCCCCTGGTCGTTGGCCCCTCGCTGACCTGCTTTCTGCCGCCAGGCGTCGAGGATCCAACAGAGTCTCTGTTGTGATTACAGCAGAGTTTGTTTCTGGGTTTTTATGAATGAAGACACTCAGATTGAAGCTGAAAGGCTCAGAAATGCCAAGCGGAGTCGGACGATGGGCGGCTGATTGGACCGTTGGGCCATCAGCTGTGAGACGTGATGGCCAACGGCGAGGCAGGGCGGTGGGAACTGGTTCCCAGCACCAGACCAGCAAACACTGCTGGTTACAACAGCATAAAGGATTTAGACAAAGGAGAGGAAATTTCTGCCAAAAAACTCAAATTATT
Organism: Poecilia reticulata; assembly: GCF_904066995.2. NCBI lineage: Eukaryota > Metazoa > Chordata > Actinopteri > Cyprinodontiformes > Poeciliidae > Poecilia > Poecilia reticulata. The sequence goes on from NC_088841.1 coordinate 22,554,726, forward strand.
TAAAAAAAATTAAGAATCTCTAACTAGTTGTAAAACTGATACATTTGGTGAAGAGCCACCAATAGATCACTCTGCTCTCTAAAATGTGTTTGTTCTGAGCTGAACTGAACTTTATTACGTCTTTATAACAAGAAAGTTTCTCATATTTATTAGTTTTATATCATATATTCTGGGCTGCACAGTGGCACAGTTGGTAGAGCTGTTGCCTTGCAGCAAGAAGGTTCTGGGTTCGATTCCCGGCCCCGGTCTTTCTGCATGGAGTTTGCATGTTCTCCCTGTGCATGGTGGGTTTTCTCCAGGTTCTCCGGTTTCCTCCCACAGTCCAAAAACATGACTGTCAGGTTAATTGGCCTCTCCAAATTGCCCCTAGGTGTGAGTGTGTGTGTGTGTATGGTTGTGTGTCTCTGTGTTGCCCTGCGACAGACTGGCGACCTGTCCAGGGTGACCCCGCCTTTCGCCCGGCACGTTAGCTGGAGATGGGCACCAGCAACCCTCCCGACCCCACTGAGGGACAAGGGTGCAAGAAAATGGATGGATGGATATCATATATTCTCATGCCCACCCCCTGACACAGCGGCGCCCTTGGCAAAGAGCCAATCCGCTCACGTCAGGAAACACCAAACGTTAGCTGTACGTGTGGGAAACGAGTTCGTAAGGCGGATATATCAGAAACCATTTAATGATCTCTGAAATGTTTTTGTATTTTAGAGTCCTTCAATTTGTCCTGATAATCTACAGACGGTCTTAAAATAGAAAATCTATTTTTATCCTCCATCCTGAACAAAAGACTTCTTTTGTTTCCTAAAATAACTTTTTCTTTCTGCTCTCATCTAAATTTATGGCTCACATCAGAATGAAAACATGTTTTATAACTCGGTCTGATTTTAAAGTGAAAGTCAGATTAACTTAATAATGATATTATATTTCAGGCAATACAATTTATTTAATGCCTTTTTAAAGCATATTTTCTTAAATGGGTTCCTATTGAGAGATTGTTGGCAGTCACTATCTTAAAAATTAATGACTCTCAAAGTGAAATCTGATCGTGACATGCAGTGAATAATCCAGAATAATAAATAGATTAAATTACTTTTTTACAGAAAACTACAGCTTGAATGATGATTTATTATTAATATTTTCAGGTTTTTATATCAATTTACAGGAAAGAAAACATCCGTTTTATTTTTCTTTCATTATAAAATTTCTTTTTGGTTACATTAGATTGTTTTTCTCAATTATATAATCAGATATTGAAAAGTTTAGACTATGAAATGTGTTTCTGTGGAGAGATTATGAGCAATCAGTGTGTTACCGTTAATGCTCCAACTGACAGTTACTTTAGTGATCCATTTTTCTAAAGATCAATTGGATACATTTTTCATTTTCTTGAGCTTTTTGTATTAGAAATATTCAATAACCAATTAATCGTTTCAGCCTTTAATTACAATCTGAATGATTAATCAAATAAAACTGAATATTTTTCAGGTATTTTTGATGTTTGAAATATTTTTCTCCCACTTTTTAATTCATTTAGTCATCAAAAATATCTATAATGGATTGGTGGAATGAAACATATGGAAGACCAAAACAGACGTAATTTTAAAAAAAAAGTAGACATATTTGTTTGTCCTTTCATTTAAACATGTATTTTTGGCAAGAAATGTATATATTTTGTTTTGTCTTTTCCTTGTATAAGCTTTACATTGTCTCCTCTGTTTTCTTTAAGCATTTCTGGCTCATTATGCAAATAAGTTGAAGCTTTAGAAAGTAAAGCTTCTTTTTTTAAAACAAAACTCTGTTGTTGCTCAGATATGGTCAGAGTCAGTTCCCACATTTTCGCTGCGGAAGCATCCAGGTGGTGAATTTGCAGATCCTCATTCATATTTAATGGAAGTGCAGCTGGACTCAGCATTCAGACTCAGCTAAATATTTAACTCAAACCGATTCATGAAGAAAAAAAAAGGTCGGCCAAACACTGACATCATTTGTCTCCCGTTTGGCTTTTCCTGCTTTGGGTTTTAATCAACTTAACATTCATTTCCTGCGCAGCGTCTGTTCAGTTTAATGGCTCCTCGATGAAATTAGAAAGAAAAAATAAAAAGAAAAAGAAAAAGAATTGATAGGAGATGATAGAAAAACTACAGCTTAATGTATTTAAATCTCAGGTTTCCAGAGACATCAGCTTTGTCTCTGACCCACTTTTTCTTTCAAGTGCTTCTCAAGAATAATCACGTCTATCCATTTACGTCCGACTGCAGGAACCCCCTAATCCGCTGATCTCTGCGCCGAGCAGCAGCTGCTCCTGCAGCGCTTCAGCAGAAGAAGAAAATCTACAAAACCTCCCATCAGAAACACATCCAGACCCACAGATATCCTGTTTCTGCTTCTAAATGATACTTAAAGATGTCAGATTAAATAAAAAATTTTAAATCAGACAAACAAAAGTTGAAAATATAAACATAAAAGGTAGCTGAACTGCAAAGACACAAAATATCACAAAGTATTTTTGTCTAAATTCTAGTGAAAATGTCTCAGTAAAGTTGGAATAAGATAAAACTAACTTACAAGTAACTTTTCAACAAGAAACAGGAGCTTGTTTTAAGTCAGAAGTTCTAGTTCCGCTACACTGTTACCTAGCAACCGCAGCCAAGCCCCGCCCGTCGCCTAGCAACCCAGTACGAGTTCCACTGGCAGATTATTTCACTTTAACAAGACATTTTTCCCATGTTATAAGGAATAAGCTCCTGTATCATCCTGAAAAGTTACTTGTTAGTTTTGTCTTATTTCAAATTTACCAAGATACTTTCACTAGAATTAAACAAAAACACTTTTGTGTTTTTGCAGTGTGATTTAATTTCAATTTCTTTATCCAAATTCAGATAAATAAACAAGAAATGAGGCAACACAACACAAAGCAGGATAAAATATGTCTAAACGGTTATCTTAGTATCGATTAATTGGATAAAAACATTTTAACATTCTGCAAATTTTCCATTTAGCCACTTATACAATAGTACAAATACTTAAAAATATTCAAATAAAACAGTTCAATTCCATTTTAAGTGACAAAATACACACTATAACGCAATAACAGCAGAATTAACTAAGTGAACGCTTGATTGTTTGTAGTAAAATAAGAATCTGTACTTAAAACTAACGTCAATATGTGGAAAACTCAAATCTCTCTGCTGAGCGATAATGTAAGGCTGAAATACTGATTATTTGTGGATGATAAAAAAAGATTTCTTTTACAAATTTTAACCTGGTGAAGCAAAAGCTGCGTTCAGATTTTTGGGTAAAATATATTTATAAATAAAAAGGTAAAATGTGCATGTTTTTTGGGCCTAATTACTGAGTATTAGCACAATTGATGGAAGAAAAAGTAGATTTCTTCCCAAAAAATCTCAGAAATTTTGACATTAAGCTAAGAAACTTCTTGTTTAAAAATTTGTCAGAAATTTTTTTTGAAACTCACAAAATGTCATATTTTTTCCAGAAAATTTAATCTAAAAATTTCTGAATTTTTTCCTCAAATTTTCAAGTTTTTTGATGAAACTTTGCTCATTTTTTCCACTACCATGCTGTCTTACAACTTCTTTATTTTTGAGCCTGTTTTTATTCCAGTTAATGGTTAATCGATTACTAAATTAGCCATCGATTTTTTCAGTCCGATTACAACGCTTCATACCTCTATCTAAAGAAATCAAGAAATAAAAGCTTTTAAATAATTATACTATACTTTCTCTATACACGAATGGAGAAAAATAAATGTATTCCAAGAGACAATCAACATCTCATTCCTCGCCTCAGTTAAGGTCAGAGTTCATGATCCAACAATAAAAAGAGAGAGAGAGAGAGAGAGAGAGAGAGAGAGAGACACCAGGCAAAAGTAGCATTCGCGGGACAAAATATTTATCTTAATAAAAAACAAGAATTTTCCAATGTGGCTGAAAAATCATTGATTGATTCAGAATCAGTTGCCAGACAAGTTCTCTGCATCTCTAATTTCAAAACTGTAACACAACAGAAATCGTCCAACAAAACTACAATCAGAGAATGTTTCTGATGTCTTTGTTGTCGGTTTGTGAAAGAATGATCCGATTCCGGTCACCAGACAATTTCTCTTCCAAAACCTGACAAATAAATCTGAATCGACCAATAAAATTTACAACATTTCAGAGATTTTGACAGAAATTTTGACAGAAATTTACTCTTATTTTTCCTTTTTTCTACAACACACCACCACAGACTTTGCATGCTTGCTGCATTAAAAAAAAAAAATTAAATAATTTTTTTAATTTGACATTTGAAATTAGGAAATTTCTGATTTGCAGAAAATTTCTGATAATCTAAAGTTAGATTTTATTTTTTTCCATCTTTTTTTGAAAATTTCTGAAATTACTCATAAAATTCCCGTTTTTTGGCAGAAATTTACAAATTTTCTTCCTTTAATGCATGTTTGCTGTATTAAAAAAGCATATTTTTTAGGTTTGTTTGAATAAATTTATTTTAGTTGATAAAAATGGGATTAGGGTCACTGATTCTAAACACTTGCTATATTTATCCCAGATTAAGGAATAAATTAAGGAATAAAAACTGATTTTGGTGCAGATTTCAGTAAAACTCTGAATAAACTTGGGTTTTATCCTTTTATTAAACCACTTTATGTTGCATTTTACATTTTATTGTGTAAGAAAATGTAAATTAAAAGTCTCAATCTCTATTTTTGGACTCCCCTGTTGTACATAAATGCAAAAGTCCTGATGTTTTATCTTTTTATCTGATTTAAATTCCAGTTTAGAGACAGTGACCTCCTTCCTGCCCTGCCTGCCTGCATGCATCCTGCCCTCACTGCACAGCTGAAGCAGAAACATGAAGGAAATAGGACCCTGCGTCCCCTCCCTGCTCTCCACTTTCCATTGAAACCATCATCCCTGCAGCTCTGCCATGAATTCAGGGGAATAATCTGCTTCCACCGCTAATATCGGCTAAAAATAGGGCGGAAGGAATGAAGATGGCTGTCCTGGAGGAATGAATAAATGGATAAAAAGGCAGTTTGAGGAGGGGGATCGCTACGCTCCCACCAGTTGGTGCCTAACAAAGACCACCGGCGTGAAATCTCCACTGGCGTGCAAACCGCAGGAGACAAAGCGTGGGGGACTGAGCTCAGATTCACGCAGACACTTGTCGCAAAGATGCTGCGGACACACCACTGCTTCTGAAAATTATGTTAAAAGACGAACTCCTGCAGATCTGAGCTGAGATTTTGCGTCACCACACGCACCCCGGTGACATCCCGCGTCCACGCCCGCAGGCCCACACCGAACCCGAGCCGCGGGACCGACCCGCAGGAAGCCGGGGACTCACCGTGATGCGGGGGATGTTCTTCTTGCCCTGGTATCCGGACATCTTTCCCGGCGCTCCTGCTCGTTTTTGGAGATTTTTTTTTGTTGATTTTTTTTTTTTTTTGGAGACGGAGGAGTGCGGATTACCAGCGTGCAGCCTCTTAAAGGGAGCGGAAACAGCCGAACCTGGAGCGACCCAAACCGCCTCGGAAGTTCAGACCCGAACCCTGACAGCCGAACCCAGCTCTCCACCGGCGCGCCGAGACCCGTTACCTTCCCAACGCGGAACCAGACAAGAGCAGAAAGGAGGCGCAGCCCGCACTGGAAGGGTCCGCACCGCGCATGCGCAGAGCCTCGCCCTGCTCCATTGACAGGCGAGCGGCTCTAATGCCATCAATTCCCTTCATGGATTAGGATGGATGGAGGGAGGGGATGGATGGAGGGGGGGGGCTGCACACATTCCCAGGAAGAAACGCCCAGCAGCCATCTTAACCCAGGATCTGATTTTATCACAAACTGGCTCCAAAAACTGGGAATTTTATTAAAATAAACACGTTTTTTCTGCATCTAGACAGGCTAAACTATGAGGTCAAATGGAAAGCAGGAACATTTACAGGCGTTAGGAGATTGTTTTACAAATTCCTTTAAATAAAGACTAAAAAACATATTTTTAGACTAAATAATAACCATAATAAATGAAACATTGACCAACATATTTAATCTGTGTGATGAAACGTAACTAATTTTGACTTTGAACCGCCTTGATGCTGAAATGTGCTGTACTAATGAACTTGCAAAATTTGAGAGAATATCAAATAAATCTGGATGACTGTTGCTAAGTAACGGCTCAATTTAATCACACCAAAAATGTTTCTATTATTTACTTCTGGGGGTCAAATTCATTTTCCTTTAAAAAAAATTTACATATTAAGATTATTAATAAAAAGCTTCATCTGCATTCAATTAGTTCATCTTAAATTAAATAATATTGAACATGTTTTCATACTGATCTGGAGCTGAAGATAGAAGAACAAAGGAGAAAATTCCTGAGATCCAAAAGTTTAAATTTTGTAAGGAAATAACTGAATTTTTTTTAGATTAATCTCAGACATTTTCTAGAAAAAGTAAAGGAAATTCAGCAATGTCCACGTTTTCATATATATGACAGTAAATGTAACTTTACGTCAGGTAAAGCTGAAGCAGCAGAATAGTAGAAGAAGGAAACACTGCCACCTGCAGGTGGGAGTTTGCATCACTTAAACTTAATGTTTTTCTTCTTTTTTTTTTTTTTTACCGTTTTAGAGAAAAATTTGCAATAAACCCAGAATAACATCTGTGCAAAAAAATGCAGGAATCTGTTGATTTAACATGAATCTCTGAGCTTTGATTTGATTGATAAAATAATATTTAAGCATTTAAATGTTTTCTTTATGCATCTCTCTGGAGCCCAGAGGGCCACATTAAACGCTGCGGCGGGCCGGATTTGGCCCCTGAGCCTTGAGTTTGACACATGTAATCTATTTAGTAAATTCTGACATTTTCCCCCACCAGAACCAGAACAAAGACGCTCCACCACTAAACCTGATGATGTTTTTAGCATCAGAGCCATTAAATGTAACTGCATAACACTATATAACTTTTAAAAGCTGTAAACTCTACACTAACATCCCTGCAGTAAAGACAAAGTAAAGCCATAATGGGTGAGTTTCTTATATTTAAGGGCGGAAAAGGCTCGGTTCCTTAATGCTGCCAATCAATATGTAACATGATGCAGCGATTCAACCCGACCCAAAGCGCTGAGCAGCAGGAAGCTCTTAAAGGAGCCGCAGCGTTAAACATCAACAAGAGAAAAATGTTCAGGTTTTAATCAAAGTTACAAAAAAAAGCAAAATTACAGATTTTTATTATCTATTTTTATGTTTGATTAAATATGTATTTATTAAATTATTGAAACATTCAAATGTTTTCCAGATTTTATCAATAATCTATTTTTTAAATGATTTAATATTTATTAACTGGTTAGACCATAAGTTTATTTGTGATTTGCTTTTCCCTTAAATGTTTAGGTGTTCAAATATTTATGAGGAAATAAATAAAAATAAATGCTTACATATACTCCAAGATTTTTATAAATGCAATTTACATTTATTTTTGTTTTATTGTAACTTCTTTTAAATCAAATCATCCACATTAACATTAATCTAAAATTTTTCTCAAGAAAAAAAGAAAAAACATTAGAAACCTCTGAGTTTAGAAAGTCAAACATTTGCAAGAAAAGAACTATTTTTTATATTCATTTCTGAAATTTTCTAGAAAAAAATAAGGAAATTTCTGAGCTAAAAAATGCTAAAACATGCAAGAAAAAATTTTGAAAATTAATCTAAAGAAATTCTCCAAAAAAAATGAAAACTGAGTTTGAAAAGTGAAAAATTTGCAAGAAAACATTTATATTAATCTCGGAAAAAACAAATTGAGCTCCAAAATAAATTCAGTGTTAAATGTTCATTAAAGTTTTTGATAAAAACCAAAATATTGTTTATTGCAATAACTTCTGCACCAATTTATCACCCAGAACATTGTTTTATAGTGACCGGCCTGTGTGTTTATAAAAGCGCCTCATCTACTCATTAATTCATATATAAATTGTGTAAATGAATCTTTATTTCAAGACTTTTTCGCCCCGTAACCATCAGGGTGAAAAAGCCAGAGCCACTCCCTTCTGCATCCAACGCCTCGTTTCAGCGCAATGCCTTCTGGGAAATGCAGTCCAGCCAAGTTAACCGCTCCTGCAGGATTCAACTGAATCAATTTGCGCACGTTTAGATTTAAACAACAGATTGTTGAATGAAACATTTGAGTGCAGAAAAAGCGGGTCGTGTCTGTGGTGCCATGAGGGGCTGAAACGGAGGGGAATTACCCGCCTGTCATCCAGGTTCTGGAGCGCCTCCTTGCCGGTGCTCTCCCGGATCTCCACCTTCCTGGGCTGGGAGATGTCGCTCTGCCGGTCGATGACTCTGCCGCCGGCGGCGCTCCGTCCTCTGCACGCCGACAGCGCGTCAAAGTCCAGCGTCTTCGCCTCGGAGGAGCCCTCCACCGGGCAGAACACGCCGCAAAATTTCTGCCTGGGCCTGTTGGGGCTGTCGGCACCCACGCTGTGGAAAAAAGGTGGCACTTCCCCAGCGGTGGACATCTTTTTATGATTAGTTTTTCCTGCCTGCACAGACGCTCAGAGCCGCTCCTTTTCTCTTTCTTCTTCTCTTTCGGTCCTCCCTTTCTCCAGATGGACAGCCGCCGCCTTGAGCCGGTTCCGGAGCGCAGGTGGTCGCACTGTGACAAAAGGAAAACAGCGCCGGGGCTGGGATCACTCCCACAGTGGCAGAAATAATGGAGATTAGATTAAAAAGGGAGCTGCTGAAGCGATTTCTGCAACAATCCCGAACTGCCTACTCATCCGTCTAAACAAACCCGCATCGCAAGGTGGGGAGACCACAGCGCGGCTTTGTCACATAAACCGACCAGGGAGGAGTTTTTCTCTCTCTGTTCGCCGATGAGGAATTACCTGTAGCCGGTTCAGATCGGATTCCTCCCAAACGAGCTGATTGGACCGATCAGAACCTGAATTGGAACCGATCAGGACCTTGGAGAGTTCCTGAAAGTCACACCCAGACCGGGAATGGAGGGCGCTGTCCCTCCAGCACCACACCCACACCTTCACTCCCAAAAGTTTGGCCACTTCCACTAGTTCCACAGCAGAAGCTGTCAGGCTATTTTCTGAATAAAGATGAACTTTAGATGCGAGGAAGCTTTGTAGGGTACAAACTCTGTCCAATTTCTGTCAAAAATGGACTGAAATTGTGTAAGAAGCAGCAAATCTGTGACAACATAACGATACCTTCCTTTACTTGCTAGCTTTGCTGGAGGATATAGCTTCCAACAGCAGTTAGCTTTGCTATGATGCTAACCTTAACTTCAAATATTACATAGCTATCTTATATATAATGCCAACTTTACTTTCCAGGTATGGTTAACTTCCCATATTAGCTAGCCACCTAGCTAGCCACCTAGCTAGAAGTTAAAGTTTGCAATGCAAATTTTAACTTCAAATATTCTTACAATGCTAACATCTGATATTACATGTCTGTGCCAAACAAACTACAAAAATATTATCTGTACGACAAAACAAACTTTAGATTCAAATTAGCTAGTTTTCCTGTAGTACTAACTTTAAATTCCAGTTGTGGCTAACTTCTGTTATTAGCTAGCTGTCCAGTAGTGCTAACTTTATCTTTCAGACGTGGTTTGCATCATATATTACCCAATTGTGCTGTAGTGCTAACTTTAATTTTGAATATTAGCTAAATATCCTGTAAAGCTAACTTTAACTATCAGTTTTGGCTAACATCTGATATTAGCTATCTGTGCTGCAATGTTAACTTTAACTTCAAGTATTAGCTACTTATCTTGTAGTGCTATCTTTAATCGCTACTGCTGTGAAAAGTATTTGCCTCTTTGCAGATTTCTTCTGTTAGTTTATTCAGGTAGCCTTGATAAATAATCACCAAGGCTTTCTAAAGATCTGTTTTTGGCAGCTCTACTGTGAATCATTTTGGTGCCTGAGATTCATCTTTAGCTTAGCATCATAAGTGGAGCGTTTCCGTGAGTTGTAACTACATTAGTGCTGCATGGCGATCAATACCAGCGCACTCTAACACATGTCAATGTCTGAGCAGACAAAAGCTCTCCCTGGCTGAGGCCATGAGAACGTGTTAGCAACGAGGCCATGCCGGCCCAGTTTCCATAACAACGCGGTGGGCAGCTAATGGTTCTTTACTGCGACCATTAAATCTCCCGGGGGATCGAGTGGGGGTGGGCGTTTCCGCAGGGAAACAGGCGTCTGAATATCAGAGGTAAATCCTGAATGTATGTGTTTTTTCTCCAGCAGAGACAGATGAAAGAGTTTGGGGAAAGTTGGCAGCAGGCCCAAAAAAAGAGAGAGAGTGTGAACTGTGTGGAGAGTCAGGGCGCGACTTTGGCATCCGCAACAGATGTAGGGCACACTGACATCAGCAAAACATGACATGATCCACTTACTGGGAGTGTGAACATGGACGGATTACTTTGGATCGGTTCTGCCTGTTCAGACTGAAGTATGAACAGACACTGTGCACATTTTCCCCTAATTGTCTAGTTTTTATTCTAGATTAAATGATGACATGAGGTGGAGAAGACACAAAAAAACAGAAGCTGTTATTTAGCAGCAATGATGGCGTAGAAACTGGAAAGGATTAATATTCTGACATCAAAAGTCAACATTTTGAGGGAAAAGTCAGAATTCTAAGAATTTTGAGATTAAAGTCATAATTGGAGTCATAATTCTAAGACAAATCATTCTGAGAAAAAAAGTCAGGATTCTGACTTTGATCTTAAATTTTCTGAGACTTAAACCAGAATTCTGAGATTAAAGTCTGAAATCTGAGGGGGAAAAAGAAATCTGAGCTGCTAGCAACAGTCTTCAGTCAGAAGCTTCTTCAGACTGACTGCTACTGGACAAACTTACCTTGTTGCTTTGTGACAGCTAGCGGCTAAACGAGGTTAGCTAGCATTACTGCGGCAGTGCTACTAGATGAGATCAGAAGCTAGAGCACAGCTAACGGCTACTGCAAGCTAATGTTAGCATCGCGGCACAACTTGTTACTATTTATGATGTGAACAGCAGCCAAACAAAGCTGACTTTGTGAAATGTTCCTCTGATATGGAGGAGAAAGAACAAATTTGTCAGATATTCCACCTACTCCCTATTTCTCCGCTTGTTCAAGTGTTAGTGAAAGCTGCAGACATAAAGTCTCACCATGGAGACGGAGCTGGCCGCCACCCTGTAACCCATAGCAACGCCATCAGCTGCAGTGGGCGGAGCCGCCGGTGTTTAAGCTTCTGATTGGCCGATAACAGGTGTCCTGACATTCCATATAAGGAAGGTGGCGGAAGCAGCGTTCATTTTTAAATGTCAGGAATAAACACGCTGGATATCCCTGCAACATGTAATTAAATGGTTATTTGTAAACACAAATACATTCTAGTTATTTATTTTACACAATATGGTTTTATATCCCTATAATTTTTTTATTTTTGTGTACATCTTGACAGGTTTAAGTGAGACTAATTGTGATAATTTCAGTGTAACTGTGAGGATGTAACAGAGAGCAGTGCAGACTGTCTGCCACCAGAGCGCGCTGCTTCCCTCCAAATTAAAGGTTGATTTCTGTCCATTTGAAACCAGAGCTGTCCTGTCCAGCTGCTGCACACCCAGATATACGTTGACAGCATCCATCGTTTTCTCCAAAGATGCAAACAAACATATGAATATTAATTAATTAATTAGAACATTATACATTAATCCAGTAATTCAGTTTATATAGTTGAACTAATAGTCATATTTTCACATTTTTAGTCAATTTTGATAATTATGGCGTGCAGCTAATTAAGAAGCAAAATTTAAGAACAGTTTTCCTTCTACTAAACTTTCCATTATTAAATTAGCATAAAATACTCTGATGAGACATAGTCCTCACGAATTAGCATCTTGCAGATTTCATTAGAAATGTGCAAAAAACTTTGTCAACATTTGACAAATGTAGAAAAAGCTATTTTGGAATTGCTGTGTTTTTGTTCAAATAAGAAACACATTTAAAATCACATGTGAACAAGTTTGCGCAAAAAAAGTGTTTTCATTTCAGTTTAGCAAAAATAAACCAATTTCATAATAGTGGCAAAACCTTTTAACTAAAAACAAGAGTATTTTAAAAAATGAATTTTTCCATTAAGTGAATTTATTTCAAAATGTCCAATTGTGCAGTTATGTGGTTGAACATGAATCCAATATTATCAATGAGTCGAACAATAAATAGAAAAACAGAGTCCAAAAAAAAGTTTCAAAAATTATACTTTTTACAAAATGTTGAGACATGGAATTCATTCAGGCTGCTGAAGAGCGAGAGAAAGCAACACTTCAGTTAACATAAAGGATAAATTTATCACCTCAAAGTTGTTTATTGTTGTCCATTAAAGCTTTTATACTCCTTCTGTTATTGATTATGCTGGATTTTAAAGTTTTGTCACCTTTTTGGGATGGATTCTCATTCTCACCTGCTAAATTTGTTATGCTAGCTGTGCTAACTGCTGACACTAAATACTCCGTGATGGTTGTAATTGTGTTTTATAGCAGCAAAACTCTGTTTTACAGTGACGTGCGTCTCTCACACAGTGTGACGTCACCGCAATTAACAGAAATCAGGTGAAAAAGCTAAAAAATGATTACAAAAATAACATTTTACCAATTGTACTGGAAATCGTCCAACATCTTTAACAAAAACAAAAAACAAAACAAAACCAAGCCTCCATTTCCACTCAGGTCATGTTTATTGACAAAATGTTTATCAATGTTTTCAATGTAGCAGGAAAAAATTAAAGCAATTAAAGCATCATTACAAGAACTTCTGTCAGACTGTCGCAGTCTTACGGAGGAGAATCTCTCTCCACACTTTCCTTTTCCTTCAGGAAGGAGTTTTATTTTCCCGCTTTTGAAACATTTTCACGTCAAGCTTGATTCCCAGTGTGTGCGTTCACAAGCTCTTCTTCGACAGCAGGAAACGAAAACGGTTCAAAACAAATAACAGGAAAGAATACAAAATGTAAGGTTTAAATGCAGCAGGAACAAATACAAGCACCAGCACAAGGGGGCAGCAAACGGAAACAAAACAGGAAGTTAAAAAACAAAACAGGAAGTTAAAAGGTTTTTAAAGCAGAGGCATGCTGAGCTGTTTTTGTCTCGCGTTTGTGGAATCATGGAGATTGTTTCGATGAGGGAACGGGGAACGTTCTTGATTTGTTTCTGACCAACAAGTGCAAAAAAGAGTAAAAATCACAATTTCCATCTATTTCCTCCTGAAATAAAAGTATCTGCTGATCGACCCATCGACAGATACGTCTCGACAAATTAAAATATTATGATGATTATGACTTACAGCCAATGGAAACAGAAAATTCAGCTCCTCAGAAGCTTAGAATAAGACCAATAAATCATTTAAAAAATGAAATAGAAACAATTTTCTTCAAAAGAAACATTGATGGAAAGTTTAATGGAAGGAAAAAACTTGGAGAGAACAAAAGTAAATTTCTATTTTGAAATTACAGATTTTTAATAACATCTTAGGAGAAAGAAATGTGTTAGTTGGTGATCTGATTACTTTATTTAGCTTAATCGGGTTTAAGAAGTTATGGAGGCGAAGGAAAAGTGAAATTAATTCATTTAAGAATCGGAAAATATTGAAGTCATGGTCATTTAAGTAAAAGGTAAAAGATCAAATTTAATTAGAAATTAAAGTAAAAAGCCCTTCATTTTTTTTTATATATATATTTTTTTCTTTTAGGAATTTAATTTAGAGATAAACTGTAGAAAATCTAATATTTTTTAATAATAATTTTGATAATTCATCAACACGGCCAAAGTCAGAGCGTTTTCTCTGCTCCGATTTAATTTCTAAAAACTGAATTTAGTTTTTTTATGAGCTGTAAATCATAATCATCCATCTTTTTTATCGTTTTCTCGTGAGGGAACGGACACACGACGGACTTTCAGGCCGTCATGCGAGTGCCGTCTGTTAGTGCTTTTCTACGTTTGCACAGCCACATTCTGTCACCTGCAGATCTACGGATCTACGGAGTGCTTCACTGTTTTCGCTGGAGTGCAAAGTGATGCTTTCCTTAAAGAAAAGCATCTCCAACTATAAACTCCTAATAGAAACGTTACATTTCTTTGTGAAATATTTACTTCTTGAAAAACATTCAGGAAAAAGTCGATTAAAATGAGTAAAACAGAACCTGAAGAGTTCTGCACTGCAAAAACAACATTTTGCCGGGAGTTTTTGTCCAGTTTTTAGTGCAAATATCTTAGTGCGCTTGAAATAAGACAAAACTTACCTAAAAGGAACTTTTCAGCAACAATTAGGAGATTGTTTTATGTCTATAATTCCTTAATATTGATGAAAAATTACTAGTTCCACTGGCAGATTATTGCTACGACTGAAAGGAGCAAATTTTCACCAAAAAACTCTGAAATTTTTAGATTAATTACAGAAATTATGTAGAACAAAAAACAAGAAAATTTTTTAGCTTAAAAAGTCGAAAACTTGGTAGAACAAAATCTCAGGAATTTTGAGATGAATCTCAGAAATTTTCTGAAATTTCTGAGATTCAAATGTCAAAGATGTTACATTTTTGAAACTCAGAAATTGGCCAGTTTTTTCTAGAATATTTCTGAGATTCATCTCAAAATTCTTGAGATTTTTTTCCCCAGCAAATTTTCCACTTTTGGAGCTTGAAAATTTCTACATTTTCTCACGAAAATTTCTGAAATTAATCTAAAAATTTCTGAGTTTCTTGGCAGAAAAAAATACTCTATTTTTCACCAATATTAAGGAATTATTGACTTAAAACCAGCTGCAATATCTCGATAAAAAGTTATTTGTAAGTTTACTTTGTCTTATTTTAAGCATACCACAATATTTCCACTGTAAACTACACCAAAACTACTTGGTAATATTTAGTTTTTTTACAGTGTGTGCAACCCAAACTGGTTCCCAGTTAGTGTCAGAGTGGCTTTTTCTCTCAATACTGGTCAGAATAAAGGTTTGCGTTGGCTGCTGTCTCTGTAGACAACCACTGTTAACAAAAATAAATAAAGTAGACATAATTAGTAGAAGAAGAAGAAACAAAAATGGCCACTTTCAGGAAAAGGAAAAAAAAGGCGCGATCACATTTCCAGACGTTTGCGTTTGGCTCTGAATTTGGTCGTGATCGAGAGCTGGGCTACTTCACGCAGGTGGCACAATCTCTGGTCAGTCTCTGTTTTCAACGCTGCAACAATCCGCTTAGAAACTTCTAGAGGGGAAAAAAACGACCTCAGAAAGCTGCAGACGGTTAGAGGAAAACAGGAGGAGGGAGGGAGGGAAGGGGTTAAAAAGAAGCAGGAGGAAGAGGAGGCAGGCAGGAGAGGAAGAGGGATGAGAGAGGGGCAATCTTCTCACAACAGCACAAATCCTCCAGAAACGGCTCGTGGCAACTTCTCTTCTTCAGGCACTTTTCTTCAGTTTGGGTTCAGAAGGAGCTGGCCGGCGGCGTGGTCAGCCTCTTCCCGATGTAAACACTGAGGGAGGAGCAGAGGAACATCAAAAAGGACCAAACAGAACCAAACAGAACCAGCGCCACTGCTGCAGCCAACACCCACATTTAGAAAGAAATCTCGTTTTTCTGTCGCCTGAGCCACGACTGGCAGAAAACAGGAAGTGGCAGGAGGATGATTTTCATTTTAATTTAGTTTCTTAACTCGTTTTCATCAAAGGAGCAAATAAAGGAGCTCCTCCTCATAAATGTAGGGATTGTAATTTAAGCAAATAAAATCCTGAATTGTTTTGATGCGTTTCGTTCCTGTTCGGCTTCATTCTGACAGCTGCTCTGCGCTCCCCCTGCTGGTCGAACTGGCGAACTGCACTGGTTCAGGTTTAATTACAGGATCAGCAAAAGATTGATAAAACAGCAACATGGTTTGTGTAAAACATATAAAAATAAATGAAATAATAAATATATAATGGATTCCTTATATAAAGTTTGCATTACGTAATCCTGCTGCCCTGCTAAAAGCCCGACTTCATCATAAAATTTAATAAAACAATTAAGTTTGAGGCTTTAAAGGAACACAATATGGAATAGTGAGAATGAACTCCTATATAGGGAAACCATAGTTAACCCTTTATATAGTGACAAATATGCTAAATTTATATAAAAATTGAAGCTAAAGGTGTTAACTGAGTTGTTTTCGGCTACAAAAGTGGTTGAAATGATTAATCGATTAATCGTCACAATAATTGATAGGATAAGGTGTCAGTCAGTTAATTCGTACCCCAGGCCCAGAGCGAGGATGTGCGATAGCAGCAACGAGGGGATGAAGACTTTGAGGAACTCGGCAGAGAAGATCCCGCCCTTCTTCATGGCGCCGGTCTTCCTCATGCTGAGCATCACCGAGCGACGAGGGTGGCGGAAATGAAACTCCCTGCAACAGAAACGGCCGTAAACACACACCGTAAACACACACCGTAAACACACACTGTAAACACACACCGTAAAAACACACACCGTAAACACACACCGTAAACACACACCGTAAACACACACCGTAAAAACACACCGTAAACACACACCGTAAAAACACACCGTAAACACACACCGTAAACACACACCGTAAACACACACCGTAAACACACACCGTAAAACACACACCGTAAAAACACACCGTAAACACACACCGTAAACACACACCGTAAAAAAACACCGTAAACACACACCGTAAAAACACACCGTAAACACACACCGTAAACACACACCGTAAACACACACCGTAAACACACACCGTAAAAACACACCGTAAACACACACCGTAAAAACACACCGTAAAAACACACCGTAAACACACACCGTAAACACACACCGTAAAAACACACCGTAAACACACACCGTAAAAACACACCGTAAAACACACCGTAAACACACACCGTAAAAACACACACCGTAAACACACACCGTAAACACACACCGTAAACACACACCGTAAACACACACCGTAAAAACACACACCGTAAACACACACCGTAAACACACACCGTAAAAACACACACCGTAAACACACACCGTAAACACACGCCTCAACATTAACTCTGATCGCTTCATTCATCTGCTAAACAGAAATAACTTTGTGATTCTAAATTAATTAAAACCAGAGACATTTGGACTGATTTCACTTCAGACAGAAAAAAAAGGTCAATCTTTCTTTAAATCAGTATTTGGAAGGAAAACATTTGATGCTACTTGATGTTTGTTTTAGTTTTTAGCTGTAATTATGGCTAATTATTAATATAAATATCTGATAAATGAATTAATGTTACAGTAAAATTGTTTTCCAGTCACTCTGTTTTAAAACAAAACGATCCATGAAGGCAAATCTGTTCACATGCTAACATGCTCTAAGACAGGGGTGTCCAAACTGCAGGTCAGGGGCCGTTTGTGGTCCTTGCATTGATTTTTGTGGCCCCTCTTGTGCAGTTCAAGAATGACACAAATGTGGCTTTCTGTACTTTTTTTAGGATGAGATTTTCTTCTTAAACTGAAAATGTTAAATACAAAACAAAGAATTTTTCTCTTTATAGTCTATTTTTGTAGTTTTTGCTTATACTAGTCGTGTCACAAACATCTAGCGAGTCGTTAATAAAAAACAGAAAATCAGGCGCTGTATACAGCAAAGTTTATAGAAGAAAACTTTGCTCTATTTATGTTTTTAAACTTAAAAAAAACATTTTAAACTTAAAAAACGTAAAATAAAAAAGCTAAGTGACTGTTAAAACAAGCAAAATATTTTGTTCATCATTGTTGTCATTATATTGTCATTATCTGTATAATGACTGACCATTTTCTGTGCACAAACAAGGACCGGGATGCCTGTTGCTATGGAAACGTGGGGAGGCCTTACTTGGGGGGAATGTTTTCCGGTCGACTGGACCAGTCGGCGACCCAGTCTGCGTCCTTCATCAGGATGTCCATGTCCCTCTCCTTGTCCAGGGCGTCCTCCTCAGACTGAAGGGAGCAGGAAAGGCGCGTTATCAGAAACACCGTCAGATCACGGGGAACAAGATGGCAGCAGGACTGGCGTTTCCATGGAAACGAGATGAGCAGAAACACCTGACCTGGCTGTCTCTTCTGCCGGTGTCCACGTCGAAGATGATCTGTCCCTCGTCCTGGGGGGAGTGGGGCCGCGGCGGGCTGCAGAAACCAAAGAGAATCTGACTGATACAGTTTAATAAAGAAAATACCGCAGTTTCACTGATTAGTTTTTACAGTGTGAAAATGAACCTGCTCATCCTACTGTCACA
Source organism: Poecilia reticulata (assembly GCF_904066995.2). Taxonomy (NCBI): domain Eukaryota; kingdom Metazoa; phylum Chordata; class Actinopteri; order Cyprinodontiformes; family Poeciliidae; genus Poecilia; species Poecilia reticulata. Next base: position 22,573,045 of record NC_088841.1, read on the forward strand.
CAAAGCTCCTACTTAATTCAGAAACATTTAACTCAGACTCATAAAACTCATAAAACTATTCTGGATAATGATACACTGCAAAAACACAAAATATTACAATGTAATTTAAGTAAACTTTCTAGTGCAAATATCTTAGTAAACTTGAAATAAGAAAAATCAAACTACAAGCAACTTTTCATCAAGATATAGAATCTAAATTCTTAAAATTTATTTAAAAAGTAGTAGTTCCACTGGCAGATTATTACACTTATAAAATGACAAAAATATTTTGTTACAAATTAAATAATCTGCCAGTGGAACAAGTACTATTTAATCAAAATTAGGGAATTATTTACATTAAACAAGCTCCTATATCTTTCTGAAAAGTTACTTGTAAGTTATTGTTTAATTATTTAAAGTGTACTAGACATTTACACTAGAAACTAAACCCAAATTACTTGGTAATGTTTTGTTTTTGCAGTGTATTATCATCCAGAATACTTTTTATTTTATTTAACATTATTTAAAATTCTTATTAGACTTAAAAAATAAGTTTAAAAAAATTGAAAGCTGTTTTCTAGTAAATTGTTACTTATCTGGCAACTTACTGAATCTGGCAACTAAAAATCAATCTAAAAACAGGTCGCTTCAATCAAGAGCTTTTAAAATTTTAAATGTTAAATTTGTCCGACAAAAATCAAAATGTTGGGTCGGTCATGTTTTTCTGCGTGGGGAAGCATGTTTGGCTACGTTACCATGGTGATCTTGGTGGGCTTAAATACGTCCAGTTTGGCTACCATGGTGATTTAAGTGAGCTCAAACAGACCCGTCTTGGTTACCATGGTAATCTCAGTGGGCTCAAGTAGATTGACATGTTGCCATGGAAATCTAGGTGAGTTTAAATACATTCAATGTTGTTGCCATGGTGATCTAAGTTCACTCATATAGATCCGTCGTTGTTGCCATGGTGATCTAAGTTCACTCATATAGATCCGTCTTTGTTGCCATGGTGATCTAAGTTCACTCATATAGATCCATATTTGTTGCCATGGTGACCCAAGCTAGCTCCAGCAGCTCTAGCTCTTTTAATAATGGAACCTCCGACTCAACATAGCAACACTGGCAACATAAACGGAAGAAAAAGTAAAATAATTAGTTTTTGTCAACTCAGGCTCCCTCCACACCTTGACCTTTCAACAAGAGAAGCTGAAGTGGAAGAGCCAGAGGATTAAGCGAACTAAAAAACGCTTCATGATGATATTATTACTCAGAAAGCTGCTGGGTCTGCTGTGTGTCTGGATCCGGGTTGCTGACTCAGCGTTCTTGGCTTGGAAACATGGTAAGATGTCGACTCACTGGTGGCTGAAAGTCCAGCAGCTGATAAGATCCCCTCTATCACACCAGAGGCACATGATGAAGGGTCGCATGTTTTTAACTCATTTAATAAAACAATGACATGTCGTTGTCAACATCACCGACATAAATAAAACTGCTGACGTTTTCCTGACCCTGGACTTCATGACTTCAGTGTTTTTATTTAACTCACAGAAATGATTTGTTCTCAATGAGGGAAAATCCATCAGAACATTTTAGTTTTCATTAAAAACAAAATGTCAACACAGTTCATGAGACAATTTCTGAAACTTCTCTGCACTCAAACGTTTCGGTCAAACGTTGAAGACGTTTTTATTTTACATAATAAAAGACATTTCCACAGACTGAAAGGAAGATTGGATATTTTTTATATTCCTTTTTGTTTTCAAACCTGCAGAGTTTCTAAACAGTAAAATTTAAACATTTACAATTAGACACAAAAACAAAACAGTTTTAATTCGCTGTTATATGATATCATTTATTACTGCTCTACATTCTACAGCAGGAACAAGATGAACTAAAATATAAATAATTTCATTTTTTAAATGTCTCTAAAAAACCTCCACAAAACACAAATTTAACCATTTTAATAATTTTATCTACTGTGCAAAATATAAGCCAACATTTATTTCAAAAAGTCATTCTTGATAAACGTTCCTACTTTTAAAATGATTATTTAGTCAATAATTAAGTCTGCTGTTTTGTTTATTTTTTCCTGTTTATTCCGTTTTAATGTTTTCTGAATGTTGTTAAAAATGAGAATTTGTTCTCAATCAATTTAACAAGTTAAATAAAAGATAAAAAAAATTTAAAAGATGAGGAATAATAAATATTGTAAAACTGTTCTTGCTAAGTTTTATGGCACAGTGTCAAACTCTTGATCTCAAAGAGTTTTTTGTGGCAGAATGTTGATAAAACCCATTAAAAAACATCTAAAATATGAATAAAATCCATTTCTGCCTTCAGTGAGTACTTCTTAAAGTTAAATCATATTTAACATCTTTCCACATTCATGTATTCAGGCAAAAACAGATTCATTTTGATTAATAAAACAGAAGGTTTAGAATCTAAAGGGCTAAATAAGAAGTTATGGTGGGCCACATTTGGCCCCCGGGCCTCGAGTTTGACACACGTTTTATGGAATTTAGTAAATAGAAATAATTTTGGGATTTTTTACTGACCTAAAACAAGAAATGTTTTGTCTAATTTAACTTCAGACATTGAGAAGAAAAATCTTATTATTGAAAACATCAGATTTCAAATGTAAATAACGTTTTCTCTTGAAAAGAGTCTAAATAAGTGCCATAAAAATGTGACGTATCAGCAGTTTTATTACAAACCTATGCAGTGTGAATATGAGGTACTTTCCAAACCTTGATAACACCTGGTTGAACCTCCAGGCTTCTCCAGGATTGTTTCCTCCTGGGCCTACCTGTCGCAGGACGAGTTGCTGCGGCTCGACTCGTGCTGCGCGTCCAGCAGGATCTTCTCCATGTCTCCGTTGTGGATGGAGGAGGACGACGGGACGTGCTCCAGCCCCCCCACCATGGCCTCCTCTTCCTCCACCTGAGGAAGGGGCAGCAGGCCCGGCGCCGGCCCGGCCAGCGAGGACGACTGGGCCTGGTGGGTTCTGTTCATCTCCAACTCCACCCAGGACCCTGCAGGAAGAAACCGGACCGGTAGTTTACTCCTTTATGTTTACTGGAGGTTAAACCAGGATAAGTAACCAGAAATTACCAGAGAAGAAGAAATAAAACGCAATAAACATGATTATAGTTATGAAAATTACTCAAAAAACTAATTTGTTTTCATATAAAGTTTCGTAGGCCTTTAATAATCACAAATTTTGCTAGACAAGAAATTGTTTCAGAAGTTATCGCGATAAATGATATTGTCATTTTGAGACAATTTTAAAGTGATATAGTACAAGAACACATTTTCAAATATCAATAGACTTTAAATTTTAATTAACATTTAAGACTGGAACTGGAAATATCCAAAAATAAACAAAACAACAAATAAAATGATTTATGAAAACTCTGTAAACAAACATATCCTTCAAAATAAGAGCTTCAACTAAAGACTTTTATCATCCAAAGAAAGAAAAAAGGACAATAAGTCATAAAAATAGACATTATTCAAATTGTCTTAATTGATTTATTGTTTGTTGTGCCAAGCCTTGTTATTTGGTGAATAAATGTAAGTTTACTATCAGATTCATCAACTTTGAGTGAAATTCAGTTTTTATTTTCACAATATTAAGATCTAAAAAAGAACAAACCTGTAATAGAGTTTTAAAATAATAATTTAAAAGTCAAACTCACCATAACTAATTTTACTGGAAGATAAACTGTCCCAGAAGTTATTGCAATAACATAATAATATGTTGTTTTGAGGTCATTTCAAGTCATATAACGCAAGAACACAATCTCAAATATAAATAAACTTTACATTTTAATAAACATTTAGCACTGGATCTAGAAAACATTTTAAATAGTCAAAATAAATAAACAAAACAACAAATAAAATGAATAAAACGGACAGGTGAGACCAAAACGCCAAACTGAAATCTTTTATCATCCAGTTTTCTTGGTAAGAAAAGAGAAAAACAATTAATCATATAAAAGAAAATTATTGATTCTGCTTTAATTCATCATGTGATTAAATTATTTATTATGACAGGTCTAAGTCTCAACAACTTTTAAGTTATTTTTGAATTTTAACTCAAAAGATTCTGATAAGATTTGAGTCACGATATTTGACTCAACAAAAGACTTTTATGCCTAAAATTAGTAAAAAAAAAATTTTTATTTGTGGCACTAATTGTAAACTTACAAAACCCGTGTTTATGTTCTTAGATTTTGTGACAATAAAGTTGGCTTCATTAGGTCAGTTTAGGAAAGTTTTCACTTATTAGTGAGGCCAGAGTGTGGATGAGAAATAAAGCAGCCAGACGGTTGGTTCTATTTATTGCCGCGTGATGAGCTGGCAGTAAATGCTGCCTGTGTAAGCAGACGTTGGCTGGGGAATAAAACGCTCCCACCGGCTCGTACGTGAGCTCTGGCATGGACCTGCAGCTCAGAAGGCAGCGGTACAAATATAGAGGAGGAGGAGGAGGAGGAGGAGGAGCAGGAGTAGGAGGAGGAGGAGGGGGAAGAGGGGAAGGGGGGCTGTTTGTTACAAACGCTTCAGAGTAACAAAACAATGAGGAAGAGCAGAAACACGTAAACAGGAAAACACGGCAGAAACGGAGAAGCTGCTCCTCTGGTCAACCTGCGGATCACGCAGCGGACCGCAGGCCATTGTGCTGGCCCGGCGGGCTAAAACCGCGTTGCCATGGCGACCATCGCTCAGAACATTCTGGCCAGACGGACAATATCAGCTGCTGGATCGTGATGTGACCTCTGAGCTGGACCGGAGGGGCAGACAGGAGCAAAATGACATGTTTTCTACCAAAACAGAGCAACACGGACGGGAATATGAAGAACAATCTGGACACAATCATGGACACAAGATTAGCCAAATAATCTAATTAATCCAAGAGTTAGAAGATAGCGCACTGCAAAAACACAAAATATTTTTGTCTAAATTCTACTGAAAACATCTTGAAATAAAATAAAACCTAACTTACAAGTAACTTTTCAGCAATAATTCCTTTATATTGATTAAAACGTACAATTTATATTGGCAGATTATTTAACTTATAACATGGAAAAGACATCTTGTTATAGATAAAAGTAGAACCAGAACGTTTTCATCAATATTAAGGAATTATTTACTTAAAACAAACTCCTTACTTACTCCTTACTGATAAGTTATCATTGTCTTATTTCAAATGTACTTTGTACTTTATTTTTGCCTGGAAATTAGACCAGAAATACTTGGTAATATTTTGTGTTTTTGCAGTGCGTTTGAGGTTTTGTCATGTTTTTTACTTCAAAACTTAGCAAAGAGCTCAATCACATCAGAAGATGAAAAGCAGTTTTCAAGTTTTTCAAAAATGGATAAAAGTCTGAGCTTTTGATTTAAACAAAGGGTGCTCAAAGCGGGGTCCGAGGGCCGTTTGTGGCCCTTGGGCTAATTTTGTGTGGCCCCGTAGACTACAATTCAGGTATAAATTAAATAAATTAGCATAAAACTATGACTTTTAAATTTAAATCTATTTACAAAAATGTTAAATGAAACAGAAAGTGATCATTTTCTCCAACATTTTTGCTTTTTTTATTTTATGTTAACAGTACAACATCTACTCATTGATTTATACTCTAAAGTACACCTTGGTAGGCCTGTTGCAATAAACGTGTCACTTTTTTTTATAAATTGTCACAGTTATTATTGTGATAAGCAATTTTATGACCATGTTCAAGTAACATATTGATAATGGCATAAAACAACCAGAACACTCGACACTGGAAGATATTTTAAATATCCAAAATAAAGAACCAAGAACTATAAATAATAAACAAACACAACTGAACCCATAAATACAATAAAAAAACCTTCATAAAAATATTAACCATCAGAATAGAAATTATCGAGCTCATTTTAATTTATTATGCAATAAATTGGTTAGTTACTTTTTGTGACAGGTTTACACTTTGGTGCACCAAAATCTGCCTTTAATTTATGCTTTATAACTTGGTTAAAAACAGAATTTCATTTCAAAATGAAGAATGATTTATATACTGTTTTTACTTTTGAGAATACATAAATTATTTTTCAGTTTTCTTTCATGTTTAGTTTATTGCTGAGTGTTACTGACAACAGGGGTGCTCCGAGTGAAAGCACCCCTACAGCATGACACTGCCACCACCATGCTTTACAGTGGAGAGGGTCTGTTCAGGGTCACACTGCACACAGATGGGCTGTTTTTACTCATTAGTTAGCTTGAGAAGGGATCGATTGCACAAAGTTTTATTTTGAGAATGAGAATAAAATCATTAAACATTAGGATTAAAACATCTAGCTACAATTTAAAACATGTTTTACGTCATCCACCTTTAACAAGCGTGAACCATCCTACTCCCCCACTTTTCTCATATCTATAACTTTTGTCCCCTTGTTGTCATGACCATAAATAGCAGGTCAAGTCACAGCTCCCCCCTAAATAGTGCTGTAAAACATTTTCCAACCCCTGTGAGCTGGGCCTGAGTCAGTGCAGCAGTGTAATATTTAATGAACACCTCATAATTTATGTCATAGTTATATCTTATATACATATGAATCAGTTATTTACCTTACAAACCGCTGTTATTAAGAGTTAACTATCAAATATTTGCGTCAATTTCACCACGTTGGACATCTTCCATCTAGGCTTGTTGACAAGAGTTCAGCCCGCCTCCAGGGAAGCACTGATTGGTTCACGTCATTGTCACTCTAACAAGCTGGAACACCATTGGTCCACAGACTGTCAGTAAACACGGAACATTACGTTCTAGCCCCGGCCCCTTTCGCTGAGGCTTCGCTTGCAAAAAAAAAAAAAGAAAAAAAAAGAAAAATGTGAAAATTAAACCACTGTTGTTGACACACGCCGATCTATAAACAACTTTTATTTATAAACCAGAGTATTTAGAGACGATAGCAGCGGGGAATAATAGGCTATTTTAAGGGAGCTTTAGGGCATCGGGTTGGTAGCAGTTAGCTTACCGTTAAGCCCCGAGTCTCCGTTGTTGTCTGTAGAAGTGACGTTAGCCGCGTCGGACATTGTGGTTCCTAGTGAGGAGGGAGGGTTGCATTAAGAGCTACAACTGCTCCTGTCTATACACATTCAGACGAGCTTTAATATAACCGAGCCGAGGCGTCGTCAGCCCTGGGCAACAGAACCAAAAAACTGAGACGCTAACAAGCGCCGTTTGTTTTCGTAGGCTTAGCTGGCCTACAGGCGGCACCAGCCAATCACAGCTCCTCGGAGGCGGGGCCGCGGGTTGACGTAACACCCTCTGTTTGACACAACAGGGGTGGGTACGGAACCAGATTACGTAAGGAGTTAGAAAAAACGAAAATGAATGGCAAGTCGATGTATCATATTATAGCTATATGTAGTTAAAGGAAACAGCCAGACGAGAGTGTAGTTTTCAGAAAACATAAGCTCAGGGTTAAATAAAAATAAAGTTAAATATTTTAATGCGGTCTAGTAAACATCTAACCACCTAATACAGCCTTTCACAAAAAAAGTGAAATATTATTTCTAAACAGCTGAAAATCCATTTATAGGTAACTATGATCCTTATTTTAAAGAAATGTATTTGAAAAATATTTTTGAAATAGCTGAAATATTATCAATTATGAATAATTGTTTTAGACAGCAATATCTACCTTTTTAAAATTCCTTTATATTACAACCTGACTTGTCATATTTCAGATCCACCTTTAACTCTAAAGAATCTTCTATTGTCACAAAAAGAAATCCCACTACTTAGATTAAAACAAATAGAGCCAGAGTTCATTATATGCTACAATGTCTTACCATACAGAGAGCTACTTATTAGCTTGAAAAGTATAAACATGGCATCTAAGTTTGCCTCAGACGGTGGGGACATGCATGCCCCCACGTACACAGTCACCACTCTAACCCGATGAGTGCTTATTCACAGATTTCTGTAACTGGACCCCATCAGAGCAGATTTTAATCCACTGACAGTTCAAATCCAAGAACTTTTCCATGATGCCTTTGAGCAATCTCGTTAAAAATAAAAATAGTAAAACCCAGAGTTCTTAAGAGTTGAATTTTATGCATCGGCAACTAAGATGTGAAAATTTGACCTCATAAAACAGAAAAAATTAATATTTAGGCTTTATAAGCTACAGAAGGTAAATTTTAAAGGTGCTGTAGCCAAGTGGAAAGTTTAGTGGAAGGAAAAGGTGTCAACAGGAACGTCAACTTCAACGGCGACATGAGGACGCCGTTTACATTTCAGTAAGGATCCTGAATTTCTTTTAAAGACCTCACCAGTACCACATGCTAATTCACGCCAAAGAATAGTTCATGTTTATCTACGTTTTCCTTCCACAAAACTTTCCATTAATATGGTTGGATACAGCTCAGCTTATCTTCTGTGCTTTATCCCAATTTTCATAACTGAAGGTCACATTAAATCTGTTGTTTTGATATTTTGTCATATTGTAATTTTATGAATTTTTCAGCCATAATCAACAAAGGTTAAAAAAAATAAAATACATCACTTTTTGTATAATAAATCCAACTTTCACCTTTTCATATTATACAAAAATGTTGAACATCTTAATTTAAACAAAAACAGACGGTGAAACGAAGTCACTCAACCAAAACGATGCAAAATAATTCCTTTATTTTTCCCTTTCCTTCCACCATCAGAGTAAAATTATAATTCCACCTTACTGGAGGAATCCCCGTCCTGAACAAAATAAAAAATAAAATCCTTATGACAGTAATGTTTCCAGTGGTTAAAATAAGTTATTCAGTGCCACAAATAATTTTACGGTTTTTAAATCGGAGTCACACAATGCAGACATCCAGAGGACTGAGTTTGGTGCACAAAAAGAGTCCAGTGTGAAACTTAAGATCTCTGAAAAAGGAGCTAAAAGTCCGGCTTTGTTTCACAAAGTGGAACGGAAAACAACCCGCGACGTTTTCAACAGTATTTCATATAAATATGACAATCATAATTTTAACGATATTATCTTTGTAAAGCCTTTCTTTATTACCCGACGGCTGTTGCACACAGAGAAATAAAAATAAAAAAAGAGGAAGAGGATCCGATGCAGAAAGACGGCCATCTTGAAGGGAGATAAAAGAATAACTTCTGGGGTTTGGAGAGTAAGACGGAGAATTAGGGACACGCTAAGAAGATGTAAAAACAAATAAAAATACCAGAATAAAGTACAGTATCAAGAGTATAGACATTTTACAAGAAAGTCATAATACATGAAGAATAAAGTTGAAGTAAGACTAGAATAAACTCGCAATATTACAAGAATGAAGTCATAATTTTGTGAGAACAAAGTTGTAATAAGAGAATAAATTCATATTATTAAAATAAAGTTGAAATATAGAAATAAAGTCAAAATAATACAAGTTGTAATAACACAAGAATAAAGTCGTAACATTACGACAATTCTCGTATTATTATGACTATATTCTTATTCTACTGCAGCTTTGTTCTTTATTTTTGTAATTTAATTCTTTATTTTCCTTTTTTTTCTTATTATGATCCCAATTCTCCGTCGTAGCTCAGACATGGTCAAACTGTGATTTTAAAATCATGAAAGAAATGAGTAAAAATGTGATTTCTTTGATAAATGTAAACACCATAATTTCATGGGAGACAAAAGAATAAAAAAAGTTGTTTGAATTCTACCAGAGAACAAATCAGAGGGACCGTTTATAAAAAAAAAGTCTAGCCAAAGTTTGAAGAAACGATGGGATGAGAGGTAAAGGTCGGGTCGGCAGGCGAAAGGAAAAACATTGGCACGACTTTAACAACAAGGCAGCGGACGACTGGAGAAACCCGTCCACACAAAGGTCACACAGGGGTCACGGAGCTCCTCCAGATGATCCTGCAGGTTAACCCCCCTCCCCCCAAACCCCACCATTCGTCTCCATTAGTTCACTTTATCCTGGAATATGTAGAGGTTGTTCGTGGTTGCCACGGCGATGATGTTGTCCTGCGGATGCCAGGCGGTGTGGAGGATTTTCTTGTTGAAGTCCAAACTGTCCACGCTGATCTCGTCCTTCTTGCGCTTGCCGCCGGTGCAGACCTTCCGCGGCTTGAGGACCTGCAGCGGCTTGCTGTTCTCCCGCGACGCCTCCAGCGTGGCGTCCCGCCGCTGGCCGCGCTCAAACATCCGGAAGAAGTTGTTGTAGGAGCCGGTCATCACCACGCTGCCACGGGGAGGAGGGCGAGACGGAGACAACAAAAGAACAAAAACACTGAAAAAACTCTAGCTTTTCTACGAGTATGTGGAAGAAGAAAGTTTAGTGGAAGAAAAACCACTTTGGTGTTGATTTTTTTAAAGAGCACCTAAGAGGTTCCCAGAGGGATTTGGAAAACAAAGGATAAGACTTAAAACTGCTTATTTTTTGCTAAATGATCCAATTTAAATTGAACGTCTTGCCAGCGTCAAAATATTTCTACCTGTATCTTAAGTGCTTCTCACTTTCAAACTGAAAAATTATAGAAGAAAAGAGAAAACAAAAAAAATGTAGTAAAATTAAATGTTGACTTCTTCTAAATTTGTTAGATGCATTATTTATCTTTTTCTTTCAGTTCAAATGTGCAAAACCACTGAATAAGAGTAAATTTCCACCAAAAAACTCTGAAATTTTAAAGATTAACTTCTGAACATTTCTAGAAAAAAAAATTGGAAATGTGTGTTTGAGTTTCAAAAATCAGAAATGTTGAGACTCTTGAGTTTCAAAAGATGTTTGACTTTTTAAACTCAGAAATGTCCATGTTTTTTCTATTAAAGATTAGTCTCAAAATTTCAGATTTTTTCCCCAGCAAATTTTCAACTTGTCAAGCTCAGAAATGTTTTTGCTCTTTCTAGAACATTTCTAAGATTAACCTAGAAATTCATGAGGTATTTTTTCCAAGGAAATGTTCAATATTTTAAGTTAAGAAATTTTTATGTTTTTTCTGGGAAAGTTCTGAGATTAATTAGACATTTTTCAACTTTTCAAGCTTGTACGTTTCCTTGTTTTTTCGAGAAATTTGACCAGATTAATCTCAACATTTCTGAGTTTTTCTGCTGGAAATGCACTACTCTTTTTTCCATCTACAATACACCTCTGTGAATTAATCCAGGAACCTGTTTTAATCCAGGGAGTGGAGATAATTAAACCTGTTAAACAGAGGAATCATTCAAATCGGCTCAACAACTGAACGGATGACACAGAGGGAAAACAAAACGCTCCTCTGGGCGTCCCGACCGGCGACACATTAGTCATGGATTCTTAGAGTCATAACGGGCGTTGAGCTCCTACCTGTCGTTTCCGTTCCAGCAGCACTCGAACTTGTCGAAGATGCAGTCGTTCTCGTAGAGCGAGCACAGCTTGCTCCTCAGGTATTCATGAACCTGAAACGATTCAACCAAACAGCCGTGAAGCAGCAGAAGAATCACTTCTTCCTACAGCTCTGATACATGAAATGGTTTTATGGCAAATGTCCGTTACAAACTGTTTATCCTGACCTCTAGTGGCCGCTATGCAGATTACAAGGAGTGACTTTAAATGTGTTTTTTGTTTTTTTTATTTAAGGTGGGGCTGACTTCAGTTGAGTAATAACTAGTTACATTTACTTTAGTAACTGGAAAAAACATTTACTTTTACCACAATGTACTTTTAGAAACTTTATTATACATCACTGCTACTTTTACTTGAGTTAAATTTCTGGAAATTCACTAGATAAAGACAAAAACCTGCAGTTATTATTCAAGTTTCATATGTTTTAGATTGAAAGAAACTCATTTGGAATAATGTTTGTTTTTGCCTGATTTTATTTATGACTTAAAATTATTAATTTATTCTTTTCTGGGAAGAAGGAGCCGTTGCTTGGGTTAATATTTTGACTATTATTGTATTATTTCAACTTTATTCTTTGACTTTTTGTTTTCTTAGCATGTCCCTAATACTATGTTGTACACAATGATGTTATTTATATAAATTATTTTCATTTTGGTTTACTAAATACAAAAGCTTCCTTATAACTTTATATTTCAATCCATCTGATTATGTAAATTTTAAATATAAATATTTGATGTTTTGATCAGTTTCTCAGTACTTAAATGGTTTCTTTAAAAAGTATTTACCTTTTTTAATCTTTAATAATTTCTTGGACAGCCACTTTTTTATTTTATTTTTTTACTTTTCCTCAAGTAAAATTAAGTTGAAATATCTACTCTTACTTGAGTATAATTTTCTGTCATCTTTGGATACCTGAACATCTGAAAGGAGCAGGAATATCCAGGAAATGGAATAAAAGCAAAGCATTTTATTTATTTACAGATCCTAAGAGAAATAAGGAATCAGTTTGAGCCAATCAGAGTCTAAGGAGACCCAAGCATCAGCGCTCTGACCTGGTACGTCTCCACCGGCCGGTTCTCCATGCTCAGGTCCCAGATCTTCACAGACAAATAGTCTCTGGTCATCATGTAGCGTCCGTTGTGACTGAACTTGACGTCTGAGATGGACGATATGATCTCTGAGAAGAAGGAGCGGTTGCTGGGGTTTTCTGGCTCCTCAAACACTGGAAGAGAAGAAGACGGAGACCAGCTGTGACCAGAGGGATCCTCACTTCATCCGGCCGTCATTACAGGAGGGAAATGAGGGTTAATGTCACGAATGAACTGTAGAAACTCAGGTTACCGTGGTGGTTCCAGTGCTGCTGACCAGAACAACAACTGCTTCTAGCTCCAATAAAAATATTAAAACCTATTGTTTGGATGTCATGAAAGATGTCATAAATCATCATGTGATGTCACTCCTGTCGGCCATTTTTCAGCCATATAATGATCGAAAATTTAAGTATTGGGACAAAAATGTTCTGGCAGTTCAGTACGAAGGAGCATTAAAGAAAAAAGAAAGAAAAACTAAATCACGAGAATAAAGTTGGAATAATACAAGACAAAAAAATCAATAATATATTAATAAAATCATAAAACAAAAAGTTATAAAATTATGAGAATTAGTCGCAATAATAACAAAAAAAGATTTTAACTATACAGTAATAAAGTCACAATATTATGGGGATAAAGTTGAGAAAAGTCTAAATAAAACATCAAAGAAATTCATGATGCAATAATAAAGACGTAATAATACAATAAAAAAGTCACAGCATTATGAGAAGTCGTACTATACGAGGAATAATGTGGAAAAAAGTCATAATACAAGAATAAAGTCATGCAACAAAAAGTCAGAAAATTTCAATAATAAGTCATAATACCATGAGAGAAAAACGTATAATATGAGAATAACATATCAGAAAGTCATTCGAGAAAAAAGTCGGAATAATACGAAAAGTCGTAATAATATGAGAAAAAGTCAAAATACAAGAATAAAGTCATAAAATTAGGAGAGATAAATTGTAATCTTATAACTCTTACATGGAAAATAATAAACATTTAAATGAGGAATTCTGAGCCTCTTTTGAAGTTATACTGCGGTATCTGTTTACAGATAAGGAAATACTTTATCTTTCAACACATCAGAAGTTAAACAATTTTTAAAATAACTATACATAAAAAAAATCAAGAGTTAAAGGATTTGGTTACATCAAATCTTAAGTAATTTTACAATTCTCTTCTGGCAACATAACATTTCTATTCAGCTAATATTATATGACTTTACTCTTATAATTTAAAAGAAATAAAAATCTCAACCTGTCCCTAATTCTCATGTCCGGGAATTTACCCACTTAAAACGCTAATCTGTCATTTTATTATTATTTTCATTGATGAAGTTTTGATTTTACTCGCATCGTTTTTCTTTTTCCTTTTCCTGCTTAGGAAGTGGCGCAAACTCACGCTTGGAGTGCTTGTCGCAGAGAGCCGACGCCCTCATGTCGCAGAGGCGGATCGTCCCTTTGCTGCTGCTGTAGACGAAGGTGTTGCACTGGAGAGGATGAAACTCCGCCGCCGTTATCACCTCGGTCAGCTCCTCCATGTTGGCCGGCTTGATGTCCACGATGTCTGGGGAGCGCGCAGTCAGGGAGCGCCAACAACACGGCTGAATTCACACTCAACTTAATTCAACTTGTATAGAAACTCCGGTTCGTTCGGAGAGGTAAAAATTAGCAATGGAATATAAAAAGAAAAAGAAAAGAAAGCCGGGTGTTCTCTCAGATGAGCATTCGCTGTCAGAATAGCATACATGTAGTGAGTACGCATGCGCACTAAGAGGTCCGCCACATCTACATGAGCTGTCAGATCAGCATACGCGACCAGATACAACAAAAATAAGTCAATAAATTAATCTTCAATGATAACTGGATAGATATACACGCGTTGTCATGGTTTCAAAGTATATTTATAGAGGATCTAGCTACAGCCCGTCGAAACTGGCCTCCCTGCTACTCGATGATGGTCTGACTAGCTAACCGCTAAGTCGGGATGTCAGCTGTTAATACGGCGATCTAACTTTTACGTCATGATATTATGTTGCTGATAAAATTAAAGCATGTGGAAATGACAGCGCATACTTGCCTGACAGATATAGCCGTCAGTTTGTGTTACGCGTATGACGTCCTGGCAGTTTATCAGCGTCATTTTCCCTAAAAAAAATAAATAAATAAAATTAAAAAAAAAACTACAAAAATTGGATCGACTGCCTCGTTTGATTGTAGAAAGTAGCGATATTCATAACCATCAAATAGTACGAAATATTTCATAAAGTAGCCATGGCTTATTAAATTTCAACAAACTAATTTTAACGGTGTCAATTATGTAAAATTAGAAATTTGCTCCGTCCTCCCTTGACATCTTGACAGAAACCAAACTTTAAACATTTATATTTAGGGAGATTACATATTTTAAATATCAAAACATCATATTTTATAGAAATCGAGTAAGAAATAAGGAGCTACGAACATTTTTGTGACACATTCCTGCTCACATTGGAACGGTCTTGTTTTGCGGACGTGACTCAATGACTCACAGTAATGGCCGCCAGGTTAGCGACTAACAGGCGATGTCCAAACCAGTAGTATATTAATAGAGAAATCATTCAGTCGCTAAAATCCGACAGTTCTCCATTTTTGTTTACATTTTATGAAGCAGGAAGTTGTGATCAGCGTCTTCTTCAGAGGTTTTGTGTCGATACCTGCAGTACTTCTCAGTGCAGCGCCACTACAGGCGAGGGGTGGAACAATGGAACAATCCGGACGCCTAAATCTAAATAAAGTTTCTCAGGTTGTGTTTGAGGATACTGAAGCTGCGGTCGGTGATCTCCAGGTTCCACAGGTTGATGCGCAGGTCGTCCGCAGACAAGTAGGTCTCGTAGTCGCTGTTGACGGAGATGGAGTTGATGTGGTAGGTGTGAGCGTTGGAGAACACCCGGCGAGGGCTGGCCTCCACCATCAGGTCCATGGGGATTAAAACCGGGACCTGCAGCAGGAAAACGGCTTTCATTCACTGAAATGTGCAGAAAAACTAATAAAAATTCAGATTTTCTTTGAATGCATCACGACAGCATCGTGGTGTGGTTCTGACCGACCCGCAGTGCCGTGATCGTGTTGGGATCTCTGTATCGGCCATCTTCCTCTTTCAGGTTGTAGCCTTCTGGTCGCTTGTCTCTTTCACTTATTTTCCACAATTTTATAGTTTTATCTGCAACAGGAAGAGGAAACAAACTCAAAGTTAACAAATTTCAAAGTCAAATACTTTCAAAGTAAGGTTTCAAGCTTTTGGAGCTTCATTTAGTTAAATATTTACAGTCAAAACCAGTCAGTGTGCGATAAATGTTTAGTATTCTGCTCCAAACATTTGTTTTGTTGTTCCAGTCATTTTATTTTTGTATTTTTAAACATTCTATAAAATAAATGTAGGTATAAAATACAGTCAAAGGACCTTCGCACCATGTTTATTCATAAATATGGTTTAAAATCAGAGACAAACTGAAAATTTTCCTGTTATTTTAATATTTCTGCATTTAGTTTGATAAATGATATCAACCAATATTATATATATTTCACTGGTTTCAACACTTTTAGGAAAAAAACAACCAGAAAAATATCGGTTGTTCATATCAGCCCAGTTTTATTTATCCGACCGATATTGGCGTGTTAAAAAATGACTAATATCGGCTGATATCGGATGTTTTGGCCGATATATTGTGCGCTTCTAGTTGAGAATAAATAAAATCCAGCTTTTAGCATGTTTAAATGAAGGTTTATTATTAACTCTCCTCCTTGTTCAGGTCTGAAGGACGCAGAGGAGAAATGTTTGGCCGATAAAACCTGCAGCTTTACCGTTGGTGGACAGCAGGAACTGAGCGGCGTTCTTCTGGGGAAGCCAGCGGATCTTGTTGATTTTCTCCTCAATTTCTAAACTCTTCAAGTAGTCGAACTCGGGCTCGTGGCTCTGGAAGGTGCTGTAGACGTTGTACTCGCTCCTGAACTGGGGCAGGTTCTTGTTCTGCCAGGAGAAACACGGACACTTATGAGACGAAGCGCGACTTAATCTAGAAAAAGACACACCGAACGTTGAGGAGGGCTTTACTTCTACTTCCTGCTGGAAGATGACGACGCGGCCGCCCTTGTCCCCGGTGGCGAGCAGCTCCCCCGTGTGGTTGAACTCAACCGTCGATATGATGTCGGCTGGGCAGAGAAACGACATCAGAATGAAAACATTTAGTTACTAAACGCAGCAGTAGCAGTCTGTGTCGGGGGGAAGGAGGGCGGACGGAACGTGATCGGTTCCATTTT
This sequence comes from Poecilia reticulata, assembly GCF_904066995.2. Lineage (NCBI taxonomy): Eukaryota > Metazoa > Chordata > Actinopteri > Cyprinodontiformes > Poeciliidae > Poecilia > Poecilia reticulata. Next base: position 22,589,793 of record NC_088841.1, read on the forward strand.
CACTCCAGTTACTCAAACCATCTTTCACATCCTGGACTCCTCTCTCTCTCTCTCTCACGCGCACACACACACACACACGCACACGCACACTTTAATGTCCACTGGAGCAGAAAGACACTGAGTGCCCAGATTGTAGTGAGGGGGCCTTTGTGCTGCCTGAGGCCCAGAATGGGGTGTTTTACAGTTTGCAGAGACATTTTGTCAAGTGGTATCCTTAAACTTTGATGTATTTTACCATAAAATATGGTGGTGGCTGCATCATGCTGTGGGAAGCTGGTCAGAGCTGATTGGACGATGGTCAACCCCCCCAAAAAAAACCTGTCAGAGTTTAACCATTTTGTGCTGATTTGTCAAATAAAATATTTGGATTGAGACAATTAATCGTGATTAATCGATAATTGAAATAATCGTCAACTAATTAAGTGATCGATTAATCGTTAACTGGAACGTGAAAACTAAAGAAAAACTGTCCAAATATATTTGCGCTTTTCATTTAAGATAATTACAAAAACTTTGTAGATGTTTTACCCAGAATTTCAAAAGTTTCAGTTTTAGCTTCACCTTGTTCAAATATTAATCAAACTTTTAATCAATAAAATAATCACCAGATTAGCTCTACACTGTATTAATATTAACTTAAGCAGAAAGAACTGAACTTCTCACATGTTGATATAAAAGTATGTTTTTAGCTGTATGTGTTCACTAAAGAAATGCAGTTATTGCGTTTTGGGCAATAAAATGTTTATTTTCCTCTTTAAAAAGGAATTATTTGCATCTTTTATTGCATTTCTATAAAAGAGGGGTCTTGATTACTTAAAGACCCCATAGGAGGATGAAAAATCTTAAGAATGTGCCAATTAAAAAAAAAAAAGGATCGATTAATCATTATACTAATCGATTAATCGTCCAAGTATTTGATTACTAAACTAACCATTACTTGCAGCCCTGATAAATAAACATTTCAGATTTGTCTCCTAATAAAAGCTGCATCCTTAAAGTTCCCTTAATACCAAAAAACAGTTTTCTGAAGCTCAGATTTTAACTCATTTCCATAAAACTCTGAACTTCATAAAGTTTGGATTTTCCCCATTTGGAAACCAACAGCACCATTAAGTCTCATGACTTAATGGAGAAAAGGGAGGGTCTTCGGTTATAAAAACTTTTAGGAATTTCAGATAAACTTTGGGGAAAAGTAAGGAAACATTTCAACATAAAGGATCAAGAGCTCCGATATCCAGATGCTAACCAAGCAGAATCAATTAGATTTGGAGCAAAATGTCGTATGAAGGATTATTTTAAATCGCACCTTCAGCTACGTCGTCATCAATGGCTCCCTTCACCTGGGAGAAGCACCACTGCATGTCGCCTCCGGGTCCTTTCAGAAGGAAGAAAACCTGTTAGATTACATCTCTATCATGTTACACGTTTATTGCATCAATAAGTCCAGAAAAACTGCAATAAATACCAGTTTAAATTATAAATGCATGAGATAATAAGTCAAATAACTGCATCTTTGGTCATTTTCTTGCTAATGTTTTCAAATTTGTGAATATAAAAGGTCAAGTTTGAGCAGCGTCATGAAGTAAGCAATGAATAACAGGCTGGTGTCGCAAAAGCTTACTAACATCCTCTTTAACTTCTGCCGCAAACTGAGCCAAAAAACACAGAAATTTGTCTAAAAAAGATAAAACAGTCTAAATATTTTACAAATTTAACATCCACACAATTCATGTGTATTCCAGTATAAACTCAGAAGAAACTCTTCATTTTTTTATTTCAACAGCAGATCATAAAAAAAACTGAAGACATCAATTACCCAACAGCTCTGGTCAGAGTTCTGTGGCTAACACTTATTACAGGAAGGATCTCCAGTAGCAGTCCGTCTCGCACCTAATCTGAAAAAGCCCCTGACTGAAGACTGTTGCTGTATGACGTTCTAATGACATTTTAACAGCTGAAGAAGAAACTTTGCTTCCATTTTGATTAAATAAATATGGACTCATGAGAACTGGAACCATTTATGATGGTGTCAGATCCAGCTTCTGTTTTTGGGTCAGAACTGCATAAACAAATGATCAGTGGGAACTAATGCAAAACATTTGATCAATTAGTTAGAAAACCACTGCAAACATTTTTCATTAGTTACTGGTAAACTTAGTGTCTGTTTATTCTAATTTTGTTTCTGATTAAGACAATAGGTCAAAATTAGAGTACATTTTATTTATGTTATAATTCTAATGATTAATCTACATTTTTAGGCAAAGAAAAACATTTTTTGTTGTTTTAAAGAAAGAAATATACATTTGTGCACATATTTAGAGTGAAACACTTCATAGTTGTGAAATTGTGGTTACAACACTGTGAGGTTCTCATACCAGAGCATGTCTGGACTCAGTTTTCTTCCATTTCTCAACAACAGCTCGCAGATAATGTTAATAAACATTTTTTAAACTGCTCAATTATCCTGCCATAAAAAACAAAAACAAGAACTATGGGCTATAACTTTAATTTCATTCCTTTATATGTTTGAATGACAGCTGGTAAAGTGTAAAATGCCTCTTATATTGTTAAAGAAAAACAGTCTCGTCTAAATCTGTCCTATAAGGAAACAACCACTGCTTAAAAAACACAAATTGACTAGAAGCTTAGATATTACAGCTCAAAAGCAATTTATAAATTTATAAAGATTTTAAACGTTAAACTACATATATATACTTGTAGATATAAATATCTACATGTGAAATATTCACAGCCCTGAAGGCATTTTTTGTTTTTAGATTAGATTCCTGTTTGGGCTTGATGCTACGATGGACCAGTGATTTATAAACAGATTTCATCACCACTGCAGAACAGCAGCAAATATCCAGGAATAATAAATATTACAAACAACAAGTAATCTTCTTCTTTACATCTTTTAATCACTGAAGTTATACTAAGAAATGGAAGCAAACATAAAAAAATAGCAATTAATTTAATTTAGGAGACGTTAAATCACGCTGAACTACACTTCTTTTAGGTCAGTTACAATTGTCAAAAATATTTTTATCTGCTAAAAGCCAGAAAAACAAAAGCATCGTCATGACTTTCTTTAAATTTCTGAAGTTTACAGTTGGAGCTGCATAAGATTTCAATAGTGCAATCAGAAACGAGAGCTGAAAATAACACAGGAACTATTTTAAACGGACTTTTAATGTATCATTTTAATGGTTAATATGCTGAAAGTAAAAACAGGCATGGTGTGCTGAAAGGAGAGAAAGAAAAGTTAGGAAAAAATTATTGATAATGCCCTTTAAATGCAGCCCAGAATCTATAAAATATGTAAAAATCTGCTGCTGATCTGCTGTTGATTTTACTAATGCCAGCTGATTGGAGATTTAAAGGGGAACAGCAACAGCAACAGAGATGGATTAGTAATGCATGTCTTCAGTCAGAGGCTTTTTCACATTGGTTGGAACACTGACTGCAACTAGAGATCAGTCCTTCACACATCATCTCCATCTAAAATGTCCCTATGAAAAATATTGGATATCTTTCTCAATTTTCCTTTGGAATAAATAAATTATTTCATTGTGCCTTTCGTGACGTCATCAGCCCCTCCCAAGGACCACATTTTAGAGAATAGAATAATATCTTTAATTACACGTGTGCGTTTCTTATAAAGTGGTCGTGAAAGAAACAGACGGTTCTTCTGGGTGATCCGAGTCAAGTGATCCGGCTCTCTGAAAGTAGCCGACATTCCCACCAGCAGCGCTAACGCCACGGCTCGCCTCGTCAAAGCCAGCAGCCCGGGTGTGTTTAGGGACAGCTAGACATCCCGTGGAAACCAACACGTATTTTCCAGTCAAAGCAAACCTCCCAGTTTCATGTTTTGGTTGGCCGGACCGGAGCGCAACTCTTGATAATGAACCGTTAGAGCTGAAAGAACTGCAGCAGAGCTCGGCTAAAGCAACTGTTAGCTTGCAAAAATAGTCCCAGTGATTCGGTTACCAGCGATCATCTGCTACCAGCAGCTGGCAGAGACAACCAGTCCGGGGGGGGCACACTTGTTTCTGCTGGCTAGCTAAGGGTTAGCACTGCTAACTTTGGCTAGCTGGTTAGCTTCCGTTACCCCCACGCAACATAAAACGAGTCGTTACGAACCAGCACCACGCAGCAGTCGGACGGGGTGAAGCCCAGCTCCAGGCTGAATTACCTGCCATGACGAGACACGCAGCGGAGCTGGATCCTGCTCCCCACTCCCACGCGCTGATCCGTGGGATCTGAACTTTTTCTTCCGCTCAGGATCCGATGGCGGTGTGCACAGACCTGCACGCTGCGCCCCAAATGAACCGTATAACCAGTTAATTTATTACACCCCCTCTTTATTTCCCGCTCTTCCTTCGGCTGGTTCCTGTAGATGTCACCCACTCTTCCCCCCTCGGTGCGTCTGTCAGCCGCCCGGCTACTTCGCATCCCATAAGTCACTTCTTCTCTTCTTCTTCTTCCTCCCCACCCCTCACCAGACGTTTTTCCGCACGTGAATCAGAGGGTTCTTATGCGCGCGCATGTATCGCAGGAAATATCTATCTATCTATCTATCTATCTATCTATCTATCTATCTATCTATCTATCTATCTATCTATCTATCTATCTATCTATCTATCTATCATCAAATACAAAAACATTGGAACACCCTCTACACCACAGGTGTTAAACTTAAGGCTCGTGGGCCAAATGCGGCCCACCATAGCTATTTATGTGGCCCTTTACATTTGAGAGGGTCACATAGACTGATAACAGTTTTGTGCTTAGATATTATTTTACAAGTCATATCAAATTAGTTTTCATTCCTATAGGACCAAATTACATAAATGTGAAAAGATGTTAAAATTATTTATGTTTTAAGAAGTACTAATCAAACACGCTATAATATTTTAATAGTTTCTTAACAAGTAGTATAATTGTTACATTCTGTCGCATCCGGCCCTTTAAGGACATTCGTGACCTTGATGCGGCCCAAAATGAAAATGAGTTTGATACTCCTACAGTAGAAGCTACCTTCAGGGGAAACTGTCTCAGCACTAGCTAACTAGCTAGCTTAGCATTAGTTTCCACTCTATGTATTAATGCAGAATAAATGAAGAATTAATCTCTTCAGTTTATAAGTGTTAATAGACAGTTATAAGCATCCTTAAAGCGAGTCTCAAGTTTTGTGGGTATTAGTACCTCCACCGAATACTGGATACTTTATCCCCAAAAGCAAACTGATGTCTTATGAAGGTGATCCGAAAAGAACCCACAACAACATCAAGAGAATGAGCAAATATGGCCTTCATGGGAGAGTTACAAGACCAAAATCCCCCCAAAAACAAAACAAACAAAAAAAAACACAAGTTGTCAGGACCTTGACAGCTCACATTTTGTTCCTGTGGATTTGGAGACAACGTCTGGCTGTTTCCCTCTAGGAGTCCTTTTGGTCGTACTTTGGGATTATAGGGTACCAAGCTGCTTTTGGTCCTTCTACAGCCGCGGTCAGATCTTGGTCTGCATTACTATAATTTCTGGTCAAAGTTTTATTTAGTTTTTCCTTTGTCACTGATTCAGTCCATAACCTTCATTGGCAGAGTTTCTAGGTACAGCTAAAGTGTTGAGGGGATCTGTGTTGGAGGTATCATGATCAGGTTACTACTTTTGCAGATGATGTTGTCCTCAAGTATCTTTGGTACTTGAACTCCTCCTTCTTCATAAATGTCTGGCGACGTACTGGTTTGTCATCTTAAAGAAAGAGTTGAGCTCAAAGGCTATTGGCCTACTGGTCAATCTAAGTTCCTGCTTTCATCTATGGTCACAGGTTTTGGGTAGAAAATGAAAGAACAAAATCGTCGATACAAGCAGCCGAAATCAGGGTGTGTGGACTCTCCCTTAAAGACAGCGTGAGACTCTTGGCCACTGCCCAAAAGTTGTCCAAACAGGGGTACAAATTGCATTTAGAGTCCAATAAATGCAATTTACAAGAGTCACAACCAGCTGAAGAGGACATTACATCTACATAACTTACATAACATAGATTAACTATCAACATATTACTGCATTACTGCTTTTGGTGTGACTAAAATCCCTTTTGAATGTTTTCCTTCTTGCAGTATTTTCTGAGTCATGTGTGCTTTAAAGGATCCACTTCTCGGCTGGAGGTACCAATGCGCTCCATAAATGTCTTATAGCAAAAACACGCAGGCCTTGACTTGGGTGAGCAACAGCTCCGCCGCCCACATGGATACGTCAGACTCCGTTTCTCCTTGAAAGACTGAGCATGCCAAGTAAAGAGGACTAAAATACAGCGTTTGTACACTACTGCAAAAACAGCAATGATGAAAAAGGGAAGAAAGGACACAAATGGCAACTCTAAAAGAAAAGAAGTAGAGCTGTAATTCTCTGCTTTACAGTATTTCTATACATATTTGTAATTATAAAGTCTAAAAATGCTTAAGAAGTTTTCATGGCAATACATTTAAAAGACAATTTAGAAGAAAAACATTTAATTTTATTTATCTTCCAAGCTACTGCCAGTCATACGAAGTTACATATTTTTCGCCACCAGAGGGCGACAGAGTTTTAAAGAGCTGTGATTTAAAACCCAGCCAGATTTTTAAAGTAATTTCTAGCTGTTTTCTTCAGGACTTATAAGGACATAATGTTAAATTATATGTAAATATATTCAAATTAATTAAAGATAACATACTAACTAAAACTGCACCATAACTACTGCCATGTAAAGAAAGAAAGGAAGAAAGTTTGAAAGAAGAAAAAAAACAATTTAACTTGCTCTGACACTTTTGCCTATTTTTGCTTATAAAATAGCCCAGATTAGATGGAAAACATTTTTGAACATCAATTTTTAAGTCTTGTGAATTTCAGTCTGGACTTTGACTAGACCATTTTAACGCACTATGAAATGAAACATGACATTGTAGCTTTTGCTTTACATTTACTGTCCATCCATCTTCCAATCCCCTCTGACCTTCTCTGCCCCTGAAGAATAAAGGTTTTCCCACAGGAAGATGCTGCCACCACCAAATTTCACCATAAGAATAATGTGTTACGGAGCAAAAATGTAACTTTGCACTTCCTTTCACTTAAATTGTAGCACTACTTCAACATACTTTTATTCAAGTAAAAGTAAAAAGTAGCTGCCAAGAAATTACTCAAAAGTATTTAGTAAAACGTCTACTGAAGTACTGAGTAACTGATCAAATGATCAATCATTTATTATTGAAAAATTACTTCATGAGATGGACCAAAATATAACGTCAAGTGGAAACGTTATTTTAAAGATGAAAATGACAACAATTCATATAAGTAACAAAAAAAAAACCCAAATCAGGCAAAAGAAAATGTTTCCAAATCAGTTCCAGAAACTGCAGGTGTGTAAGGTAAGTTAAGGTAATTTTATTTATATAGCACATTTTCAGCAACAAGGCAATTCAAAGTGTTTTACACAAATTAAAAGGAAATACAAACAAAATTAACAAACCAAAGGAAAGAAAACCAATCTAATGTTGTTCTAAAGTATGTAAACTAAGTGCTCCTGTTCAGGGTTGCTAAGTATCTAATTCCATTTCTAAATAGTGAGTACAGTTTCTGATAAAATAAGCTATAGCGGCTGATCTAATTCCTTTTCTGGGTTAAAGTGATATAAACTAAGCAGTGACTGTTCCTGTTAAGTATTTCTGGATTCCAAGTTCATAGTTATTCTAATTCTGATTCCATTTCTGGCCTGTATAATGTTGATCTAAATAGTGCGTACTCCACAATTTCTGATATTACTAATAAACTAAAATAATTAGTGTCTGTTTATGGTGAATGTTTGGTTAAAACAAGCTTGTTTTTCATTCAGTGGGTAGAAAATCCAGGAATTTTTCCTCAAATAAGAGCAACAATATTTCGTAAAATCATACAATTACTCAAGTAAAAAATACAGCACTCCAAAAAGTTACTTAAGTAAATGTAATTCAGTAAATGCAACGAGTTACTACCCAACTCTGCTAAAAGGTATTTATTTAGGGGTAGCAGGGTAAAAATGAATAAAATACGTGATTTTCAGTTCGTTTTGCGCAGCGCTGGGTGTTCGGACGCCGCAGCAGCGGGCCGGGTCAGGGAGGGGACTGTTCGGGGTGTGTCCCGTCCCGGCAGCATAAACAGCGGCTCAGCGCTCTCTGCCACGCCGACTCGACGCCTCTCCGCCCCGGCTGCAGCTCGGAAGCGCTCCCCATCGGCTCGCTCACACCCAGGCAGCACCCGCTCATCCACCCATCCGTCCGTCCATCAACCCCACATTCAGGTGACCTCCGCGTTTCTAACCATCTCTTCGCTGTTTAAATCACAGGAGGGCAGATTACGGAATTATAATCTGGGTTTTACGGCAGCCTGTTTATGGCCTCGATTGGAATAACGGCCTGATGTCAGTAGGAAGCGCGGTGAATAAAGATCGCGTTTGTTTAATCGGACTTTATTTTTTTGCAGAGGAGATTTAAAAACGGACTAAAAGTGTTTTTATTTGCCTTTGTGCAACGCAGCAGGCGCCATATATGGGACTGAAACTGCAGTTTGGAAGTCTGTGGTTGCACACTCACTCACTGACACGCAGTTCAGTTCTTACATGATGAGGGAAATATGGCAAGCAATTTTGTATTTATTCAGTATTCACTACTGCATGGGTACAGCTAGATATGTTCAAAGTACAAACAGTTGTTAAATACAAAAAGAAAGAAAGAAAAAATCCCAAATAGAAATTTGGCGCCCCCTCTTGGGTGGCGCCCCTATTCAGTACCCACCCACTTTTTGCATCACTGGTCATACTAATTAAGTCTAATTCGATTTTCTGTATTTACAGAGCTGCAGTTGAAAAAAGATGTTTTCTGTGAAATGTGACTCCAATTTATTACAATTGCCTGTTCACAGATTTTTTTATAGAGCAAATCTGATATATTCTAAAGCAAATGCAGCTTTGGCAGCTGAAATAAGTCATAATACTACTTGGCATACTGCTTACAAAGCTGCAGATCTACAAAACTCATAATTTGCAGTCTAATTTATTTAAAGGTACACTAGTTTTTATATTCATAGTAAGCTAATAGACCTTACTATAGAGCTCACTTATGAACTCTAAAGTTCACCTAGTGAGTTATAGAACTCAAAATGTTTACTTATTAATTAGTAAACCTATTGCAAAATGTGTTTTCCCTCGAAGATAAGAGTTGACTAATTCAAGCTAATTTATATTCATATTGCATCATTGCAAACAATAACATGGTTAGCAAAGGTTATTACAATGTTTATATCAATTACACTTTTCAGCCTATTGACCTCATTTTCTCAGCTAAACATAACAATTAGTTTACTAGTTTACCTAAAAGTTACTGAACGTTTGAGGCTCAGATTCTCTTTAGTTTGCTAACAACACAAGGTTTGTCCTTACAAATTGACGAGTAATGTTTATTATGACCGTTACAAGTTAACCAAAGCAACTAAAAATGCAAAATTATTAATAATTAGTGTACTTCATAAATGTCCTTTAAGCATCTGTAGTACAATTATGACACAATTGCTTTAAAGGCAACTATAAATCCCCAAAACGTTCAACTAATATTAAATATTTTAGACTTCAAAAGAAACTAATAACAAATAAAATGCACAGTTTTTGCATTAATGCTTCATTACAGCAACTAAAAGTTAAAAAAAAGACGGTAGAATGACTCTTGGTCCTGTCATGAGTCATATTTGATATTTGGTTTCTATGGAGACAAACTGTTTTGAGGAAGTTTTACCTCAACATCCTCAAAGTGTCTGACAGTAAAACCGAACTACTCAGGAAGAGGAGCTGAAAGTCAGATATGAGATTTTCCTGAACTAATCATCAGTTTTCTGTCACAGTGCATGTTTTGTGTCGGGTTGGACTCTGGGGTGTGTCTCCTACTGTTGACATGCGGGACATTTCCTTTCAGCTGTTGAGCCCAGATGCCCTTATTTGGCATCCTGTCCTCAAACAGCTGAAGCAGGCCTGATAATACAGACATGTAAATAAACCACAATATAGGATAAATTAAAAACTTCCTGATGAATGATTTCATTCAGTCACACAATATCAGCCTGCAGTAGCGACTTATCAATGCTAATTAGCAAACGGTGTAAAGGAGGTTGGATTGGTAGAATTAGCGCCTGCTAGCTTATTGGTTCTTTGCTTGTTTTGGTTTTTTGTTAACTCTTCCATTAGGGATATTTCTCTCATTCTCTCCACAAATATTTGAGATCCCTTTAAGGTCGCTTTTAACTGCTAATTAATACTCATAAACCGTACAAAACTGTCTTAGCTAAGCTAGCTAGTTAACTAGCGCTAGCATAGTTTCCCCTGAAGCTAACGGCTACGGCAGCTTCAGGGGAAACTCATTTTCATTTATGGAAAAACGCCACACCCCTCACTACTGCTAGCTGCCTTTTAAGGGGGGAAAAATAAACGTTTTAGTAATTTTTTTAAATGCCTGGTTAAGTTTATTTTGTGGTGCTGTCAGTTGTTGGTAAAATTTCTGCCATATCCCTTCATAACATGGAGGCTGTCCCTAACCCAGAGGGAAGCAGCGAGGATGTTGGTATGCACAGATCTTTATCTGGTGTATCAGAGATCCACAAAAGAATGAGGAAGAATGGCATTCAAGGAGAAAATGAGTCATGAGAAACCCCCTCCTCTCTGACGGAGGAAGGCTCTTATTTTTACCAGGGTGGGGGATGGAAACCCCAGACAGGCTGACAAGGCCTTAAAATCCACTTAACTATATCTTTGGGTTCTTCTTCAGCAGCAGACGGATCACAAAGCACAATACAAATGCAGCTTCTCTTCAAATGAAATCCCAGTTTCTTCGCAGTTTGAGTTTCCAGTCAGACAACAGAGAGACGGGCTGGTGGACAGTGGGGGAGGGGACGAGGTATGTGAGGCGGCACGGCTGCTTGTCCGCACAGGAAGGGCTGCTGGGTCGGACCGGGACACGTTCAGTCTGCAGAGGCGCTGAGCGGCAATCATATGACCCGTTCTGTTTGACAACAGCCTGTTTTTACCCCAAAAACATCTTCATGAGTCGCCAGGCGAACACACTGCAAAAACACAACATGGCACAAAGTATTTTTATCTAGTTTCCAAATATATTATCAAATAAAAGATAATTACTAAAAAGTAACCTTTCAGCTGGAAATAGGAGCTTTTGTAAAGTTAAAAAGTACTGGCATTCGCATATTATAAGTGAAATATTCTACCAGTGGAACTAGTGCTTTTGCATCAATATTAAGAAATTATTTACTTAAAACAAACTTGCTTAAAAGTTACTTGTAAGTTAGCTTTGTCTCATTTTAAGTGCACTAAGATATTTGCACAGATTTTGCAGTTAAATCTTCACTGTGCCGAGTTTATTTGGTTCTTTTCCGAACTGAACTGATATTAATTTAACTCTTTCAGTTATTTCAACAAGAGCTGGAGTAATTTTAACACTTGAAATAGTTGTAACTATGCCATCGCTTGCTGATTTAACTCTGCAAATGTTGCTGTGAAACATATGAAAACTTTTAGTGGCATTTCTTGTGGAAATTCAAGGCAAATATTGCAGGGAAACAATTAAAAAGTGGCTAAAAAGCTGCATTTGTTATTATACATGTTTTTATTAAGAGCCACTGCAGACCTGTGATCTGGTTTGACAAACCGTCGCCTCGCTAAGCATTAAATGAGCGTTTTCTTAATTTAGTTTGTTTTAGTTTCTGATAATATACAATAAAATCTAAGTTTGATTGTGAACAACAGGATGTGTTTTAGTTTTCAGTGTTTATCCTCCCAGCTCTGAGCTTCACTGTTACATAAGAAACAAAAAGGGAAGCTGGTCTCGGTTCTCTCTTATCCCTTTGTCGGGTCGGGATCAGATTCCTGCCATGTCTGTGGGCTCAAACTGCATTCCGGTGGAAAAACGAACTCCGCTAGGTCTTAAATTAAAAAAAAAACTGAGTTTAAAACAGCTGGGAATTACATTTTAAAGATGTCAAGTTCTGGTTTGCTACAGATTAATCGTTTTCAGTATCTGTTGCGTTTACTGTTCAAACTGCTTCTTGAAATGTAACTAAAAACAAAATGTTCAACTTGAGGTTGCAACCATAAGGAAGGAGAGAAAAAAAAATAAAAATTCTGAGAAAAATGTTACAATTCTGAGATTAAAGTTAGAAGTCTGAGAAAACATTTGAATTCTCAAAAGAAAGTTTTAAAAAAATCTCAGAAAAAGTCAAAATTTTCAAAAATAAATAAAAAATCTGAGATTAAAGTCCAAATTCTGAAGGAAAAAAAAATCAAAGTTCGTAGAACAAAGTCTTAATTATGAGGAAAGAAAGTTACAATTCTGTGAAAAGACAGGAATTTGACCAGTCTGAGAAAACAGTCACATTTCTGAGAGAAAAATCACAGATTTAACTGACAGAATTTTTCTTCTTGTACTGTCCCTAATGGTCTTCCGTACAACCTGGTTCAGATAAACCTAATCTGTCCCTGGGGCGCGGAGCGTCTTCTGGATAAGGATGAAGTGTTTGCTATTTATGAGCGCAGATGTTCAGGGCGGACATGTTTCTGCTTGTCTGACACTCAGCCAGAGCTGGTGGAAGAAAACCTGTTAGCGGATGACAGGCATCAAAATACGGCGCGAGACTTGAAGAGTGAGGCTCTCTCCAGTAAGACTCATCTCTGGCACTGCGGTGACAGTTGGTTCTTCATTAGAAATGCGAGCCACACTTTTCAGATTTCAGAAGTTGTTAAGCAGCCGTATCTGTGACCTTGTTGTGGTTTTGTGGTTGTAAAGAGACAAATTGTGACGGTTGGTGTGAAACGTTTTGGCTGAAAGTGGCAATTAATACAAAGAACACTGTAAAAACACAAAACCTTAGCAAGTAATTTAGTTTAGTTTTTATGGCAAATATCTTAGAAACACTTTAAATAAGACAAAAACTAACTTACAAGTAATTTTTTGCAAGATATAGAGGCTTGTTTTAAGCTGGTAATTACTTTCTATTGACGAAAAAGTCTTAGTCCTGCTGCAGATTATTTAACTTAACCTGTAAAAAAGTCATGCTATACGTAAAATAGTATAAAAATGGCGCTAGAACTTTTTCATCAATATTATTAACTTAAAACAAGCTCTGCTGAAAAGTTACTTGTTAGTTTTGTCTTATTATGTGCCATAAAAATTAGACTAAATTACTTGGTAGGGTTTTGTGTTTTTACAGTGTTCAGCAGTAAATTACGTTTCTCTCTTCCTGCTTCAGCTTTCTGCACATGCAGCGTTTCCACACAAGGATTTCCTCTTGGCAGTGAATCATCCTCACGCTTGTTAATAACTAACCAGAGGCCTGATCTTTATCTGCGTAACCGTGGCGACGGCGCTTAAAGGGCGCGGCGGCCGCAGCCTGTGGCTCATCCGCGGCGTTTCCCTCTGCAGGCAGGATGGCAGCGCAGCACGCCGAGTTCCAGCGGGCCGGACAGAACCCGGGTCTGCAGGTGTGGAGGGTGGAGAACTTCGACCTGGTGCCGGTTCCAGAGAACCTGTACGGCGGGTTCTACACCGGCGACGCCTACCTGGTCCTCAACACCATCAAGCAGCGATCCGGGAACCTGCAGTACGACCTCCACTTCTGGCTGGGTGAGGATTAGAGAAAACATAAATATCTCTGTATTTATATTTAAAAATCGAGACGTTGTCAGTTTTCCCATTGCAGCTGCGACTCTGTTTGACTTGCAAAGCGTGATGATGATGATGGTGATGATGATGATGATGGTGGTGGCTCTGACTTTGTTCCTCTGGATTCTCAATAAACTGTTTCGCTGCTTTGCATGTTTCTCTGAAACTCCTGAAAACATTTTAATATCCAACAGTTTCTGCGCAGAACGGCTCTCCTGCTCGCAAAAACGTCAGTAAACACGACGACGGATAAAATGTAAAATCACTGAATCACCAGCTGCGCCTTTTTTATTAGCACACTGTAAAAACACAAAATCCTACCAAACGTTTTTATTCAGTTTCTTGACCAAATATCTCAAAATAAAACAAAACTACAACTTATAATTAACTTTTCAGCAACATACAGGAGATTATTTACAAAAAAATTCATTAATCTTGATTAAATAAAGAGATATTATTTCATTTAAAACAAGAAACTATTCACATTTTATAAGTGAAATAATCTGCCAAACTATTTTTTTTTAATACTGGAAAAAAAATTTCTATGAAAAAAATTTATAATATGAAAATTTAGCACATTTTTTATATTAAACAAATTAAATTTTTTAATATTAATTTTTTTTTTTAAATCAATATTAAAACATTATTTATGCAAAACAAGCTTTTATGTCTTACTGAAAAGTTACTTTTAAGTTAGTTTCCTCTTATTTCTAATGTATTAAGATATTTGACTAAAAACTGCACAAAAATACTTAAGATTTTGTGTTTTTACAGTGCAGGAATTAGTGACACATGAAAAGCAGAATTATACTGTAAAATAGTAAAAACTTCCAGTTCCCTTTTCTACCTAGAAACATGCTAGCAGTAAAACAAAAAACAAATGTATTGGTTTGTTTATTCCAGAAGCAGAATAGTTCATGAATTTGCATAACAGATGTTGGTTGAAGCCATTTTGTTTTTACTATATTATCTTAATCTGACGATTTCATTATTTGAAGTAAGCTTATCTTTATTGATTCCTTATTGGAACCAACTGTTGGTAGATGATTAAGAGAGCTGTGTCTGGGTGGCTTTATCGATTTATGATGTTTTATTCAAACTCAGCAACAATTCTGTTTAAATATTTGTGCATTTTCTCTGGATCATTGTAGTCTGACTCCAGGAACAAAGTTATTTGCTGCTAATAAGCTGCAGTAAACATGTTAAAAATGTAATTCTTTTGTTCAAGCAAAGTCTGCTTTTCAAGAAAATAACTTTTTGTTTTAGAGTTTGTGACCTACAAGAATTTCCTTATCTTGAAATAAATCTGTTTTAAAAGTGCTTATATGCTTTAAAAGTACCTAAATGCTTAGAAAAGGAATAAAAAAGATTATCATTGATTTTTGTTTTAAATTCATAATGCTGTTTGATTTTTTTGTTTTTAAAAACTACAACTGAGCACTCCTCACCAAATCAATGCAGACATTTCTAATGCTTGCCTTTAATTCAGTTACTTTTAAATGACAATAAACAACTTGGTGTTTTTCTGAATTGTTTTTAAATTGTACTTGGTTATACATTTCCAAAAAACAAGAAGAAAAAAAAACAGATTTACCACAAGAAGTTGTTATTCTGGTTCCTACAGGGACGGAAATTTGGTTCAAATTGGAATCAGATCCAAAACAACTGGAAATATGGTGCAAATATATGAAATGAAAGATTTTAGCATTTTATTAGTAGCTTTTTTCATAATTTGTCAAAAAACATATGTACCAGGAGAAATTTAAAAGATCTGCAAAGATTTAAATACACGGTTTGCAAAACTACAAAATGGCTTCTTCTTATCTGAAAAAATGCTTTGTGTCTTCAAGGTTTCACCGCTAAATTTGAAGTCTTTGTATCTTTTGGACTAAGAACAAACAATATTGATAAAGTGTATTTATTTTTCCAATGTAGGCGATTTCTGCAGCCAGGATGAGAGCGGCGCGGCGGCCATCTTTACCGTCCAAATGGACGACTTCCTCGGGGGGAAACCCATCCAGTACCGCGAGGTGCAGGGACACGAGTCCAAAACGTTTCTGGGCTACTTCAAATCTGGAATCAAGTACATGGTAGGACGTCTCCAGGTTTCATTTAGCTAACGGGATTGTTCTGATCCCTCCAGCGGTGTGTGCATGCACAATATCTCCAGATGAAAACTATAACATGTTTCTCTGTCTCAGTTACTCTTTTCTTCATGTTTCCTGTTTTAAATGAATAAATATAAATGTACCTTCCAGAAAGGAGGCGTGGCTTCTGGGTTCAAACACGTCGTGACCAATGAGGTGACGGTGCAGCGGGTGCTCCAGGTCAAAGGTCGGCGTGTCGTCCGGGCGACGGAGGTGCCAGTCAGCTGGGACAGCTTCAACCAGGGCGACTGCTTCATCTTGGACCTGGGGGCTGTGAGTCAGACAGAGAAGATCCTCATTAGCTATGGAACAAAATATCATCTGACCAGAAACAAATAAACCAGCTGCTTCTGCTAATTTAATTGGTTTATCTCTGGGCTCTTCCTCTCATCCCACAGGAGATCTACCAGTGGTGTGGCTCCCAGAGCAACCGCTTCGAGAAGCTCAAGGCTACGCAGGTCGCCAAGGGTATCCGTGACAACGAGCGCAGCGGCAGGGCCCGGGTGTACGTCTGCGACGAGGGAGCGGAGAGGGAGAAGATGACGGAGGTCCGACTGGAAAACCCACTGAAGCAAACGACCAAACAAACAGAGTCGTTTACTGAAACCGCTGCCTCTGCTCACAGGTTCTGGGGCCCAAACCAGATCTGCCTCCTGGGGCTTCGGATGACGTCAAAGCTGATGCTTCAAACAGGAAGCGGGCGAAACTGTACAAGGTTAGAGTGTGAATGTGTGAGCAGATGATAAGAGGATCGAATCAAACCTAGACTTTGTCTGATTACATTTGAAATGGATCTCAGGATTAGCGAATAGCGTCAACGTTACAAACGACTGAGTGTCATCTGCATAGAGGAGAACAATAACCCAAAACCAAACGTCTCCTTTCTGAAGGTTTTACACTTGTTTGACTTTCTATAGTTTATGTGTGTAAACGTAATAAAACCCATTGTCTGGATTTATAGGTGGCCTATTAACTGCTTTACAAACATCGCACACCATTTGCTCAACCATCCAAATTGTTAAGTTCAGCTGTGTCAGTCACTTTTACACGTTGTAAACATCAGCTCAAAACCAGTCGATTTGATTCTAAAGATTGGTCACCTGAAAAACGCAGTGAATATTGGTCATGTCAGAGGAAAAGTTTGTTAAAGCTGCTTAAGCAAAGCTATAGCCACAACAGGAAGTTAGCAGTTAGCCCAAATGATTCACAACCAGAGCAGCAAAGCTTGCTGCTACTGGAAGTTAGCATTAATGCTGTAGCAGAACGAGCCGCTACAGGAAGTTAGCGTTATTGACATCAACATTAAAATAATGTTGTCCACTTAATCTTAGCTTCAGCGCTAGAGTTCAGTTTACTGCAACAGGAAGCTGTAATCCCAGCCAGTCCAATCCCAACTCTCCAGTTTCTCCTCAGTCCGAGTTGGTGTAGACTTCCGGACAGATCCGTCCTCATTCTGGTTGGTTTTTTACGTCGTACTGGTTGGTACTGGGACATGACTCTTCCCGTTTCACATGTTCCAGGTTTCCAATGCCAGCGGCGGCATGACCGTTACTCTGGTGGCGGCGGAGAACCCGTTCGCTCAGAGCGCCCTGGAGTCCGGCGACTGCTTCATCCTGGACCACGGCTCCGACGGCAAGATCTTCGTCTGGAAAGGTCGGTGTAAACTTCGTCACAGGAAGTACTTCTCCCAGCAGTGGAAGCTGAACTCAAGTGATTCTTTCTCCAGGCAAAGACGCCAACATGGATGAACGAAAGGCGGCGCTGAAGGCAGCCGACGAGTTCATCAAGAAGATGGGCTACCCCAAACACACGGAGGTCCAGATCCTGCCGGAGTCGGGCGAGACGCCGCTCTTCAAGCAGTTCTTCAAGAACTGGCGCGACAAAGACCAGACGGAGGGTCTGGGCGTCGCCTACATCGCCAACAGCATCGCCAAGATCGAGAAGGTGGAGTTCGACGCCGCCAGCCTGCACGAGTCGTCGGCCATGGCGGCGCAGCACGGCATGGTGGACGACGGCAGCGGAGAGAAGCAGGTGAGACGGGATTGGTCAACACAGCAGCTCTCAGTTAGCTACGGAGCCCCCTACTGGACATCGGGGGGACTTCTTTTCTTCTGCGTTAAATCGCAAAAGTACGATGGAGTATTAGAGCCATACTACAAAAAATAAAAATAAACCAAAAGGATAAAGTCCGAATATTACAACATTATTTATTTTTATGACAATAAACTTGTTTGAAAATAAAGTCGTACAAGACTAAAGTTAAAATAATATGAGAATAAAGTCAAAATTACAAGAACGTCATAATATTTTGAGTAACCATATAAGAATAAAGTTGAAATAATGTCAGAATAAAGTAATATTACCAGAATATTCTTAACCTGTGAGAGAATAAAGTCGTAAAATTATGAGAATAAAGTTAAAATACAGCAATAAGGATGAAATAATTTGAGAATAAAGTAATTAAATTTCAAGAATAAAGTCAAAATAATATGAGAATAAAATCAAAGTAATACAAGAAAAAGCCTTGATATTATGACTTTATTCTCAGAATTTTATTTATTTTTGCTTGTCGTACTTTTGAAATTTAACGCAAAAGAAAATAAAATCCCCCCCATGTCCACTAGGGGGCTGCATAATTCTCTCTACTAACTTCATGAGTTAAAAGTAACCGTCTCAATTAGTGGCAGATGTAAAAGCCTTACAGTAACACATAACACTCATTAACCTGCAGTATTAGATCTATTGATCTTATTATTGTGAGTTTAGCAAAATATTTCAGGTGGAAATATTTAAGACATTTAAGACAAATTCTGATTTATTTATTCGTCACCCTGTCAGATCTGGCGTATTGAGGGATCCGACAAGGTGGCGGTGGATCCGTCCGCATATGGACAGTTCTTCGGAGGAGACAGCTACATCATCCTGTACAACTACCGCCATGGAGGACGGCAGGGACACATCATCTACATGTGGTGAGAGGACGCCGCACTTCAGCTCCTTTCCTTCGTCTAACGCGTCTGCTTCAGCGTGGTTTATTAAACCTAACAGTGGTCGCCCAAATGGGCTTTGATTTTAAACCTTAAGGTTGTGTTTATCCCTGTTTGTACCATATGTTTTCCTTCCACAAAACTTTAAATTAATACAGCCCTCTGACGTTTTGTGACTTTTCACCGTCTGACTGAAAACTTCCTCATAACTTTTCTATTTCCAAAATGTTTGGTTTTGTTTTCCAGGCAGGGGTCGGACTCCAGTCAGGATGAAATCGGCGCCTGTGCGATCCTCGGCTCCCAGCTGGACGACGAGCTCGGCGGCGGTCCTGTCCAGGTGCGACTCGTTGTTGTCATGGCGACTTCCTCTTTCCTCAGCACAACTCTCGGCTCCGTTTCCTCCTGACCTTTCCATCCTTTCATTCCCCGTTCTGTTTTTATTTTTCTTCCGCTGCTCTTTGCTCGTTGGTTTCTGCCCCGCCTCCTCAGGTTGTTGGTGCTCCTATAACCACGCAGGTATTTCCCTCCCCGCCTGCTTCTCATCCGCTGATGTTGAACTAATTGTATGAATTTACTTCTGACCTCACTTCGCATGGAAAACATTGGTGTTTATGTTGCTGCAAGAAAACAATCCATTCATGCAGAATCAGACAGCGATGGCGTACTGGGGCCATTGTAGATGAAAGAAATAAAAAGGATGAGTAAATTTCTGCCAAAAAGTTCTGAAATTTTGATATTAATCTCAGAAATTTTCTAGAAAAAACAAGGGAATTTCTGAGCTCCAAAAGTAAAATAAAGTTACAAGAAAAAAAATTCAGAAATTTTGTCATAAATTTCAGAAATGTTCTAGAAAAAAAAAGGAAATTTCTAAGCTCCAAAAGTCAAAAAATGTAAGGAAAGATTCATAAATTTCAAAAATAAAAAAATTTAACTTTTGGAACATTTAGACATAGACAATTTTCTGAGATTCATTCCTGAGATTAATCTATATATTTCTGAGTTTTTTGGCAGTAATTTACTCCCCTTTCTAGCTACAATTGCCTTTTTATGCCGTTGTAGAAAAATGTCCTTCTGCCACATCATCATCTCCAAACTAACCCCTTTCCTCTATTGCAATGCTCAAATTGTTTTAATTTAAATAAAACTTATTGCAAAATTTAAGTTTGTGCACCCAGCCCACAGTCATTTTGAAAAGAAAGTACACCCTCCTTCTGTTCTATCGAGATCTAAATTTGTTTTAAAACTGAACCTGAAGTGAGCAAGACAAACTAATTTTGCACATTTTCAGTCATTCACTTTAATACGACTTTAATATTTATAAAATCACAAGAGAAATCTGTTTAAAACTAAGTACACCCCTGCTGCTTCCTTAATATGGGAAAAAGTAACTAAAACATTTGCTGTCTTAGCCATGAAAGTAGAGATATTTGTCTGTAAAGAACAAACCCTGAATGGAGAAAATTACTCACAGCTCATCATGTAGGCACAGTGGTGGCGGTGTGGTGATGTGGGCACGTTGGGGTCACTGGGTCGACCTTGAACTCTTCTGTGCAGTCCAATGTGAGGCCATCAGTCTGGAAGCTGAAGTTTATCTAAAAACCGCACAGATTAAACAAGAAAAAAACCAGAGTTCCAATGTCCTAGTCAAAGGCTGGACCTCAGTCTGATTAGATCACTGTTGTGGGAGTTGTACCAGGTCCCAAAAACAGTAAAGCAACACTGGAAGAAGAGGAAAATGACTGAGTTATTCCTGATGAAGGGTGTATTTACTTTCTCAATCAATCAATCAGCTGTTCTTATGCAGGGTGTACTTTCTTTTTAAACCACATAAATAATAAATATTCTAGACTTGTACATGAACTAGACCGTTTCCTGCTTTCCTCTCCTACCTGTTCGCTCCGTTCCCTGCGGACTACGGTGATTTATCCAACAGGAAGTGACATCACCAGCCGTTGCAAAGCTTTACGGATATTTGGTCAAACTGCGCTGCAGACGTGATGAACGTGTCAAACGTCATGTTTCAAACGTTCATCACGTCTGCTGATCTGATCCGAAGCTCGTCTGTAAATATTTCTCTCTCCTGGCTCTGCTCTCGCACGTTCGGGATTAGCATGATCTGGATTCTTGACTGACGGCGCCGCGTCACAGCTAAAAATAAAGATGACAGTTTAACTCTCTGCTGCCATCTGGTGTTCATTATAAAAACTGCAGCACAGAACAATTTATTACAGAACGTATTTAAAACATTGAATTCTTTTAATTTCGATGATTTTCTGCTCATAGTTAAAAAAAAAATTAAATGGGACCTAAAAAATCTAAAAGGGAATTTTAACATAAAAATGTGACATCATGGCTTGCAGATTGATAGAGGAAGTCACAATAAACAATTCCTAAATTAGCTGTCAGCTCACTGTGAAAGCATGTTGATTGAAAGTTGAGTGGAAGGAAAAAGTGTGGTAGAAATATGTTTGTAGGCAAGATTCAACTGTGAGTTGTCAATAGAACACTCTACAAGAAGGCTAAGTCACTAAATAAGCTGGCTGTTCACATGATACATAGTCATGAAAAGTTTAGTGGAAGGAAGAAGTTCTTTTTTAAAACTTGAGATGAATGTTTGGATAGTTTGCTTTACTAGAAATTTGGTTTTTGTGGCTTACCCTCCATGTGAACGTTGTCAATGGCTGTCCAGTCAGGAGTTGTACATTTTTTAAAAACTCGTTTTCCTTCCACTCAACTTTACATTTATATACTTGCACTATGGTTACCAGCCAGCTTCTTTAGTGATGATCCTTGAGTTTTAGCCTGCTTGTTGAGCATTTTAACAACAACTCAGAGTGGGTAAGCCATAGTTGTAGCTTGCCTACATATACTTTTTCCTTCCACTAAACTTTCCACACATAATATTTCATACTGTGAACAGCCAGCTTGTTCTGCAGCAGTATGCTGCGACTTACCTTGTGTGCAGAGGGTATTTGGAGTCTGTCCAGCCAGAAGTTGTAGATGTTTTTCCTTCCACTAAACTTTCCATCAATATGTCTGTATATTAGTGAACAGCCAGCTTGGTTAAAGATGGTCTATCATGGCTTACCCTACATTTAGAGGGTGCCAATAAGCAGTTGAATTAATTTAATCAGTTTTTCCTTCCTCTAAACTTTCCATCAAAATGTTTGCACATGGATTAACAGTGATTGAGTCTCAACCTGCTTGTAGAGTTTTAATGACAACTCACATTTCCAGTCATATGTTTGCACTCAGTAGTGATTGTGTAGACTATAACATGATTGTATTAATTGATCGTTTTGATGACGTTAATCTTGATCAGCATTTGATGAGTCGCTGTGGCGCATCTGATGTGGATAACTCACAGCTCTGAGTGTCCCGTCTAACGCTGCTGTCTGTGCGCCAGGTGAGGGTGGTCCAGGGCAAGGAGCCGGCCCACCTCATGAGCCTGTTCGGCGGCCAGCCCATGGTGGTCTTCAGGGGCGGGACGTCCAGGGACGGGGGCCAGTCGGCTCCAGCAGAGACCCGGCTCTTCCAGGTGCGCTCCAACTCTGCGGGGCACACCAGAGCCGTGGAGGTGAGTGGTGATCGTCACGTTGTTCTGCCTGCTTCTCGTTTATCTATTTGGAGTCTATTTATCCCGTGAAGAGGCCCGGCGCCAGCCTTAACAAGTGTCGCCTGCTTAGCCGGAGCAGAGCTGATTCCTCTGCGCCTCAGAGCAGATTAAACGCCATGCAGCGCCGCAGTGAGAGGTCTGCTCGGTTATTAACAGACACACTGTAGTTTATTTTCAGGCGCCGTCCTGCTGGCATCATAAACCTTCTAGATCTGTATTAATCCGCTGCTGAAAATAGTCCCCGAACACCATTTGCTCTTGTTTGACTACGAATTGATGTGCTGCAAAAAAAAACCGAAGTATTTTTAGTCCAGTTTCTACTGCAAATATCTAATTGAAATAAGGAAAAACTAACTTACAAGTAACTTTTTAACAACATTAATGTTGTTAAAAAGTTAATTAACATGTTA
Organism: Poecilia reticulata; assembly: GCF_904066995.2. NCBI lineage: Eukaryota > Metazoa > Chordata > Actinopteri > Cyprinodontiformes > Poeciliidae > Poecilia > Poecilia reticulata. The sequence continues at coordinate 22,612,683 of NC_088841.1, forward strand.
ATAGTGATTAAAAACTCAGTTTCACTGGCAGATTATTTCACTTTTCATATGGCAAAAATGTCTTGTTATAATTTAAATAATGTTCCAGTCAAATTAAAACTTTTAAATCAATATTAAGGAACCGCTGTGGGAGTATCTGGGTGTTTTAACTCTCTCACTTTTCATTGCTTTGCTCTAAAAAGAGCATTTCTGTGGCAATGTTTTAGTTCCATCTATCTAATTCTGCAGTGAAACTGATGTGAGCGCAAATATATATGTAAGCAAACAATGACAAACAGTTTGTGGTGATATAATCTCAGATATGCGTCTGACTCATGTTCCACTGATGTATCTTATTACACTTTAAATAAGAAAACTAACTTACAAGTAACTTTTCAGCAATAGGAGCTTGATTTAAGCCAATAGTTCCTTAATATTAATAAAAAGTTCTAATTCCACAGTCAGATTATTTAAATTATATCTAGTACTTATTCATTAATATTAAGGATTTACTGACTTAAAGCGGACCTATTATGCAAAATTCACATTTTGCACATTTTTAATAAACCCTTTGGGTTGTTACTGCTTCTAAAATCGGTCTAAACCTTTAAAAACAATCACTCTGCTGGTTGTTTCATGTTTTTTGGCGTCTGGAAAATTAGCAGTTTCAAAAACTTCCTGATTGTTAAAAACACAACCGAGGGAACTCAGCTGCCACCTAGCAACCCCAGCAGAGTTCCACCCGTCACCCAGCAACCCAAGCTGAGCTCCAACAAGTTTGGTCAACTAGTTTTAACCACAATGGCTGCTGGAAAAGACAAGTGTTTTGCTGTTGACTTACCATACAGGAACCTGCATTCTTGTTGTCGCGCAGGAGGCTCCACTTCTGCTTTTCAATTACACAATTGTGTAACTACACATTTGTTTGCAGTCATTTTTACGTGTGAGTGTAAACGTTGAGAATAGCAGCAAATTATTTGGATTTAAAGTGACAAGATGCCCGAAAACAGCTCAAAATAAGCAGAACTAATTCGACTAAACTCTGATTATCTAAGAATTATATGTGTAAAAAATTGTAATGAACATTTTTCTGGTAGACGTGTCCTTCCTGTTCAAGGAATCATAATAGGTCACCTTTAAAACAAGCACCTATATTTTCCTGAAAAGCTACCTGTTAGTTTAGCATTAGAAACTAAAACAAAAATAGATTGTGTTTTTTCAGCCCTTTAGCCTTCAGCCTCTCTGTGTTCCTGCAGCTCGACGCCGTGGCCTCCAACCTGAACTCCAATGACGCTTTCGTTCTTGTGAGCCCCGACGGCGCCTCCCTGTGGGTGGGAGTGGGCGCCAGCGACACGGAGAAGCAGGGAGCTCAGCAGCTGTGCGGCATCCTGGGAGTGTCGGCGTCCGACGAGCTTTCAGAGGGAGGAGAAACTGGTGAGCACACTGTAAAAACACAAAACCTTACCAAGAAATCATCGTCTAGTCTCTAGTGAAAATATCTTAGTGAAATAAGACAAAACTAACTTAGAAGTAGCAAGATAAAGGGGCTTGTTTTAAGTAAATAATTCCCTAATACTGATTAAATATAGACAGATTATTTCACTTATACCACGAATAATTCCTATTTTATAGGTGACATATTCTACCACTGCAACTAGAACTTTTTCATCAATAGGAAGGAATTATTCACTTAAATCAAGCTCCTGTTTCATGCTGAAAAGTTACTGGTAAGTCACAGGAGGAAGTTTTGTCTTACCAAAATACTTGTTAAGCTTTTGTGTTTTTGCAGTGTAAGGCGGTCATTAGCTACAGTAAATGTGGTTTACTGGAAGACAAAGGGTTCTTAAAGTGACGGCGTGTTATTTCTCCAGATCAGTTCTGGGCCGCGCTGGGCGGGAAGGCGGAGTACCGCACCTCCACCAGACTCAAGGACAAGATGGACGCTCACCCGCCGCGACTCTTCGCCTGCTCCAATAAAACCGGGAACTTCATCGTACGTTTTTCCAAAACAAAATTTTAAAATTCCTGACAATGTCCAGAGAAAGAGAACAAATTAAGACGAGATTCTAGCTTCGGTTAACCCAAAATGTTTACATAACAACCGTTCCCCCTCACAGATCGAGGAGGTTCCCGGGGAGATGACCCAGGATGACCTCGCCACTGATGACGTCATGATCCTCGACACCTGGGAGCAGGTAAACATCACAACTTCCTGTCTGCTATCAGTTCTGTGCTATTAAGGACGACAATATAACCTGAACCAAAACTTTTTCACTTCAGCTGTTTGTTTGGATCGGGAATGAAGCTCAGGAGGAAGAAAAAACTGAAGCCATGGCGTCTGGTGAGAATAAACAGAAAATATTCACACCTTACAGACAGAAACTAAAGAGTTCACTGTAAAAACACGAAATCTTACCAACTATTTAGTCCAGTTTCTAGTGCAGATCACTCTTGAAATAAGAAAAAACTAGCTTTCAAGTACCTTTTCAGCAAGAAACGTGAACTTGTTTAAGTCAATAATTTCTTAATATTGGTTTTAAAAAGGGGCCAAATCTGGCCCGCTGCAGCTTTTTATGTGGCCCTCTCCAAATTACATCAATAAGTCCCTCCAGTTTTTCACTAATCTGCAAAATTCCCACAAAATCAAAATTTTTCTGATATTTACTGCAATTTTTTTTCTCAAAATTGGCCAAAACAAAAGTGACAGCTGCCTCAGCCTCAGGCTATAGTCCGTGATCGATATGGAGATTATTAAAAAGCCACATTTATTCCTAAATTAGCACCACAAAATCTGTCATTTTGATTGAAAGGATGTTTAATATTATTTAATTTAAAGAAACACTTACTGAATGCTGATATTTTACCAGTTTAATTGGTTTTATCAGTATATTCTGGCTGAACTGGCCCTTTAAGAACATTCAGTTACGACCCTGATGAAAACAGTAAAGATGGCTTCCTGCTCCCTCAGCGCTGCGCTACATCGAGACCGACCCGGCCAACAGAGACGCCCGGACCCCCATCGTCAAGATCAAGCAGGGCTTCGAGCCGCCCACGTTCACCGGCTGGTTCCTGGGCTGGGACCACGACTACTGGACCAGCGACCCGCTGGAGCGGGCCATGGCAGAACTGGCTCTGTGAGCGAATCACCACCATCGTCACTCTTCCTCTTCAAGCATCATGCAACGAACGCCAGGAATGGCTTTGTTTCTTAGCTTCCAGCTCACTTTAGTTTTTTAGCTAGTTTTTCTGCCATTAGTGCCACATCAGTGCCTTCGTTTGTATTAGAACAAGCAGGAGACATTTTGTTTTGCACTTTTATCGAAGACTGTCCTAATTTTATATTGAATCCGCAGCTCAGAAGGAAAACAAGCGATGCCTTAATCTCATTTAGTTTATCGTTTTAAAGGTACAGGACCCGTTAGCTGATTTCTTTCATTTCTGTATTTATTTTTTAATTATCGCCAGAAAGCAGACTAATTTAAAAAGTAATGCAGCTGCTTTTATTTCAAATAAACCAAATTCAACACATTTCTGTCGTCTTTCATTCACAAACCAGCTCACAAACATGTCTGTGGGTCGAGTCTTTATTTAAAGTCCTCATAAATATTCAATATTGAATTTAAAAATCACAGAAAACAAGCTGGTAAAAAAATTAGATGCATAAACTTTGAACACAGCCTGAGCTCTGGTGTGTAAGGAGTTTTTAACAAAAGCTTTAAATTTATGTTTTTCAAAAGTAAAACATGTAAAAATTACAACAACATATTATGGAAATTGTAGATAACAATTCTTAGATTAACCTCAAAAATGTTTGAGAAAAAAAAAAAACAGTAGAAATTTCCGAGTTTCAAAACTAAAAAACTATCAACTTTTGAAACTCGGGTCATTTCTGAAAGTCAAAAATCTGGCAAATTTCCTGTAAAAATGATTTCTGAATCTTTTATTCAGAAATTTCCTTGTTTTGTCTCAAATATTTTCAGGATTTTTGGCAGAAATTTTCTCAAATTTAAAAAATTCAATTTTTTTGTTGTAAATTTGCTCTGACCACAGAGCCGTGGGGTGCAGTTGGAGGTTTTTCTTCCTCCTGTGATAAAGATGTGATTCCGCTCTTTCTACAGAAAACTACTAAACTGCTGCAGCAGCACAAACTGATCAGCCAAAACATTATGACCACTGATTGGTGGGAGGGAAAAGAAACAGAATGTTGGAATTCAGGGTTTCTTTTTCAGATTTTACACTTTTCCAGAAAATGTTTTTAATTTTTCAAGCATTTATTAATGACATTTTGGATACTTAACTACAGGATTCACTAGATTTGTTTCTTAATTTAAAATATAAACAGTTAATTTCTAAGCTGGAGCAGGAAAGTTGGATCAACCAGGGAGAAAGTTAACATCCTATGAGTCAGGAAGAAATGGATCTGATTAAAAACATGGATCCAGAACCAGCAGCAGGATGAACAGTGAGTGAAAGGAAAAACATATTAGTTAGAAAGACGTGTCATCGATTCAATGAAGAATCCAGGTGATGCGACGAAGTCGCTACTTTTGATCCCGATCTTTAGTGAAGTGGTCATAATGTAATGCCTGATCACAACATGCTACTCACAGTTCAGCTAACATATTGTATGTTATATTTAATAGATTAATAAAAAGTATTCGGTTTGTTAAAAATGTAAATAAAATCTCCCTACACTGTAAAAACACAAAATCTTACCAGTTCTAGTTTCTACTGCAAATAACTTCAGACATTAGAAATAAGACAAAACTAACAAGTAACTTTCCAGCAAAAACCAAAACAAACTAACTTGTAATTTTTCAAGCAGATTGTTTCACTAATATCAGTGGAACGAATTTTTTTGATCAACATTAAGGAATTATTTACTTAAAACAAACTCCTATCTCTTGCTGAAATGCTACTTATGAGTTGGTTTTTGTCTTACTTCAAGTATACAACGATGTTTGCAGTAGAAACTAGACTAAAATAGTGGTAAATATTTTGTGTTTTTGCAGTGTGTGGCTCATGTGGTGAAATGCTGTCAGTGTTATAATATCAGGATAGATTAGGTGTGGATGTGTGTTTACCTTTGATTTAAAAGCAGAAGATTTGGGTTGAGGTTTCCTGGATCGAACAGTTAAAACAATTTAAGGAGTTTTAAAATCCAAACAGCTGCTTTCAGAGGCAGAAGGCCGACCTGACCTGACCTGTCTGTGAGTGTGTGTGTGTGTGTGTGTGTGTGTGGCGTTCTTCCTCAGTATTTCCTCAAGCTTTGCAAAATGTCCATTGGCAGCGGGAAGATGATGGTGGAGTTCTTCTCAGCGGCGATGGTGTTGAGGGTCTGCAGGTAGCGCAGCTGCAGAGCCGATGGGGACTCAGAGATCACCAGGGACGCCTCCTTCAGGGCCCGCGACGCATTCATCTCACCCTCAGCCGCGATCACCTGCAGGAGGAAGAGGAGAAGAGCCTTCATCTCCACCTAAAACCTAAGATTCAGACAACTACTACCAGATTTTCCAGAGATAAAACACTAAAGCTACGTCCACACTGCAGCCGAATGCGGCCTGTATCTAATATTTTCATGTCAGTCTGAATATCACAGATCGTTGTTCTTTTTTTTTGTTTTGTTTTGTTTTCCAAATGCGGCCCAGGATATTTGGATACGTGTTCTTAAATCCGATACATATCTGACCGTTTTAAATGTGACCCGAGTCTATTCGGTCAGCTTGCATTCATTCGGCCTGAACCTGTCAGGTCTCCCGTTTTGGTCGGGAAACTACCATATTTTATCCCTCTTTCCTGCTGTGCTCCTGTTTCAGTATTTTCCTGTAAATTGCCCGTATTAGATAACCAACTCTCTGCTCCTCCCCGCTCTACCGGGTATGCCTGAACGCAGGCACGTGCAGAGGGGGGGCTGGGGGTGCTTGAGCACCTGCCCCTTTAGCTCCTTGCCCCCAAGTGCCCTTTTGGTCTTTTTTTTTGGGGGGGGGGGGTATTATCATTTCCTAAGCCCTCTTCTGACACATAAAAACATGTGCTAAAATTCTTTGCTCTTTTGTTTCTTTTTTGTATAAGATAATAAGCCCTCCGGTCATCTTGTTACCTTTGACCTTTTACCCGTGACGCATGACGCAGTTGCCTCTCGCGCAGTGAGATCAGGCGGCTAACTGCGGAGCTCAACGTAGCGAACGTTCCAGATTACAGAATATTTTTGGTGAATAAAGTGGAGTAGACTTGCTACTTGTCAGATGACGGAAAACGTTGAAGTATCGTTTCTGCTTCAGCTCGGAGTCGCGGTTTAAGCAGAGAGGTAATGAAACACAACAGACACTGACAGGCCTCTGCGTCTGCCAGTGTCTGTTGAGGAGGAGACAGCCAGGTGAGGAGAAACTGATCTATTGATTCAGTATTTTTATCATACAGAAATTAGGCTGCTTTTGTTCTGCTATTAGCTAGCAAAGCTAGATAACTAAAAAGCTTCTCCCCTGTATTGTTAATGATATCAGTCATTCTTTAGTATTGCAAATGCAACAGGGGCACATCGCCCGTCCAAAACCTATCATCTCCATAATGGATATATGTCCGATCTTCTAATTTCCTTTGCTGCATAATGTACATTGCATTTATTTTGGCGTTAGGTAAATGTATCTTGAAGGAGAATAACACTGAAATAAAAGTCCGACAAATTTAATTAATTTAGAATTAAAAATAACTCACCCTGAATTACCATCATAGATATAATGAATGTAATAAAAGTGACATTAATAAAGGGGAAAAAACTCAACCCAGACTTTAAGTTTAGGGTCTGGTTCGCAGAGTAGGAAGTTAAATTGGTTTCCCAATTATTCAATGGAGAAAAAAAAAACTAACCTCAGTTAAGTAAAATAAAATTGTAATCAAAACCTTCGGAATTGTAATGATTCCTTTAAAAAAAGTTTTGTTTAAAAGACTTTTAAATTACCAAGCAAACATTTATTTGCGCACATCAGGAATCTTTTGTTGTGTTGTGAAAACTCAGTAGGCTTTTCTCATTGTGACATGCATTAACAATTCAATTTTTGCTTTTTTTTTCTTAATTTTTCTGCAGTTCCACATTAAAGTTTGATGCAGCTCTGCTTTCCTGAATGGACCGTCTTCATCTCCACTGCAGCAAACAGGCAGCTCTTTTTATATAGATTACAGTCACTAAAAGGTTGCATTGTGCCCTTGTTTATATTTTTAATAGTGTAATTCTGTAAAGACAAAATATGTCTGGTCCAGCTCTGATTTACATATCTTGCTAAATTGCGGGTTTGAATGTTGCAATACTTTCCTATAACAAAATAGACCTGCAGAAAGAAATTACTAATAAAATATCTAACATAGGCATAGTGTTATGCTCTGTATGGAGATGTTCGTTAGCTTTGATTGTATATGTCACATTTTTGTAATTTATCATTGTTTATTAAACTCTGAAATCTGAGTGGCTTTGTTATTCTGTCCTAAAATATGGTTAGATGTGCCCTTTTTTTGTTGTTGAGCATCTGCCCCTTTAGTGGTCTCTGCAGTATCTGAACGTCATCGATACTCGACAAACGTCACTATTCTGAGTCCGGGACAAAAACAATAAACATGGCAGACGGCAATGAGGATTAAGTTGTTAATATACCGACTCCGGTCAGACAACAACTTTAAAATCTGCAGATAAGCTCCACCGTTAGCATCCACGTTTACTCACGTAAACACCGAGCATGTCGTCGTCGTCGTCTTCTTTTTATTTTATTATGGCAGATCGGAAGCAGCTTCCGGGAGCATACCGCCACCTACTGTACATGAGCATGTAGCACTAAGCACTTGGTTTTTCATGGCAAAACACTGAGCACGCTCGTTACGCGATGCGAAATTGCGCCCTCTACTGCGCATGCGGGACACTTTCAGGTCGTTCACATACAAGTGGAACATATTTGGAAGTGTGAACGACCCCAGCAAGGAAAAAAAAAAGGATTTGGGTCACTTCAGGCTGGAATGTGAACGTAGCCTAAATTAAGCCTTTATGTTGAGGTTCTCAGCACGACATTATTAAATGCCACATGAAGGGATCATGGGCCTTCATCGTATCGTTAATCATTCATGGTGATAAATCAGTCATCCTGGCTGACGACGCTCCGCTCCGCCTCACCTTGGCTCTGGCCTCGCGGCTCGCCTCCGCCTCGGCCGCCATGGCTCTCTGGAGCTGCAGAGGCAGCTTCACGTCCTTGATCTCCACGCGCTCCACCTTGATCCCCCAGTCGTTCGTGGCTTCGTCCAGAGTGGCCTACAACAATCACAACTAACTTCCTGGCTCGACTCGTCACTGTGTAGCTAATCTTCTTTAAAGAATTGTACTTTCAGATTTTTCTTGGTGCCAATTATGTTGCTCTTTTTGCTCCGTTTTCTAAATGTAATTTTAAAAATGGCCAGTTAAATGTGTAGTGTGTAAATGCTGCTTTTCCCTGTTTAAAAATTGAGTTAATTAATTCATTGTTCCCACAAGTCTGAAGCAGAAGTTGTCTGCGTCATCTTGGTAGGCAATGGCAGCACGGGCCATAGCGAACCCACGGGTTCGAGACCAAGATAAAGAAAATATGTGGACACTCTGAACCACTGTACGGAAGAAAGATACATGACCAAAATGGCTATTGCCAGAATTGATAACTCTTCTTGTGAACATCAAGTTTCTGGTGACAGGCAGGGTGTTAGCTAGCAGATAAAAGCAACATTAGCTAAGCTAATTTTGCTATCTAGCCGCAAGTACTACAGTAAATACCACTGATATTTATCATAGTATTACACAGAGTTGGGTACTCAAGCAGTTGTAATGTACTGTAATAATATTGTTGTAATAATATTGTTTATAAGGTGTATAGGAACAAGGCAAGAATGAGTTCTAAACTTGTGGCTTTTTCATTGTTGTCATAGCAACTGCCTACCAAGATGGCTGTCAGTTACAAAGTTCATGGAAGTGTGACATCACATTGAAACAGAGCTTCATTTCCATAGTGTAGATTATTTTAGAGGACAATACTTTGAGATGGAGGTTAAGCACAAAGAAAGAGAATCGTAGCTGAGCTAAATCAACAAACCTTCAGTTTTGATGAATGGTGGAGGGATTGAGCGTCCTACCTGCATGTTGTGAGCGATCTCCTCGCGGTCGGACAGGATCTCCGCCAGGTTCTTGGTGCCCAGGGCGTTCCTCAGGGTGGTCTGGGCCAGCAGCCGCGTGGCGGCGTCCGCGTTGGTGATGTTGGCCACGGCCAGGGTGGCGTTCTGGACCCGGTAGTACACCACGCCGTCAACGCACACCGTCACCGAGTCTTTGGTCAGAACCTGACAGAACGGGAATGTTTTCATGTTGGAGCTCAACAAATTCATCTGAAGGTTAGTTATCACAACATTTTTACACTAAAATCAGTTTTTATTTGCTTTGTGCTGTTTTAACTTTCTTAAACATTGAATTTTGTTTTTTATTAACTTTAATCCATAATCACTAAAATAAATGCTTGAACTACATCATAAATGTATAAAAAGCGAGTCGCACCTCTTGTGGCGGGATGTCGAAGATGATAGTTCGCATGTCCACATTGATAAAGACGTCAGTGCACGGTACGATGAAGAACAACCCTGTGGTGTCACAAGAACATAAATTAGATTTACCAGTGTAAACACAATAATGAGAAACGCGGTCAAGTCAAACTCTGCTGATGAAACTGCAGCTGTGCACAGGGATGGATGTTTGCATGCTTCGGTCTCCGTGACTGGCAACATCAGCAATGGACTTAGAGAAACAACGGTTGCTCTTCATCTGTCTGGGTTGTGAGGCAATTTCTTAAGAGTTTGGAAAATTGCTAAATAAAAAAAGTTTCTGAAGAAAATACCAATCAACGAACACAAGTGAATGCTTTCTCCATGTTCTTGTTTCTTCACAAGAACTTCAAAGCTTTTGGTTTTAAAAGGTCACTTTTAAGACCTTTAATGCTAGCTTGAATTAAATGTAAGACCAAAAACCTATAGCTATAGGGATCCTACTGGCTCTAAAGGGTTGGCAACAGAAGTGAGACGGTGGCAGAAATGACCGTCGTCCACCATGACAGACAAATAAAAAGCTACCTAGCTAGCGAGCAAATTCACATTAGCAGCTAGTTAGCGATAGCCTCAACCATCTCAAGTTGCAGAACAAATGAAGACGTCTGCATGCGATTCAAACTCTTTCCGCAGAACTAAATACATTAGCTTACGTGAGGCCAATTTACATGTTTTAAAAAGTATTTTAGACTTTTTAATACTTTTTAAGGATGCCCTGTTATGTACTCCTTCAACTTTATTGACCAGCTCCTGTTGTCATCACATCCAATTTATCTTCCAAGCTCTCAACCAAACAGTCCCTTCTGGTATATATAGCATAAATATATTTTTATCTTTGGTGCTAAAAATAAGTTAAAGAAAATGAAGCAATGTGAAAACCGGACCCGTTTAAACCCAGACGTACCCGGTCCCTTGGCTCCTCCTTTCAGGATGCGCCCAAGGCGGAAGATAATGGCTCGTTCGTACTCCTTCACTATCTGAACAGAGGAAACACAAGGGTACGTTCTGTATTTTTAACATGTAAAATAAATAAAAACAAAATAAATGTAGACACGGTAAAAACGAGAGACACTTATAGAGTTCCAACATGTTTAACGAACAGCTCTGAAAAAAAAATAAGAGAGAGGCCCATTGTGAAAAGCAAGTGAACTCTGGCGCAGTTTGAAAGCATAAGATGCAAGCAGACCGGAGACCGCTCCATAAGCAGGAAGTGAATAGGAAGTTTAGGGAATTCTGGGTAAAAACAAAACAAATGTGTGAGTCTAGCGCTAGTGGGAGAAATAGAGAAATGACTCGTGGGCTTTTACTAAACACAAAAGAGAAATCCTACATTTCTGTTTACATTCTGTGAAAAAGGATGTTGCGCTCTGTGTCTACCTCATAGGTTTTTGTGTTGTTTGCTTGGTGCAGCGCCACCACAGGCAATTAGGGGAACAGGTTTTCTAATGGTTTGATTCATTTGACTCAATGTAGTGTGAAAGCGAAACGCACCAGCTGAAATTGTAACAAAAGTTTCAATTTTGGCTCCCAATCAAACTGAGTCTATAGGACTAGTCAAATATATGCCAACACAAAAAATTTAATTAAATTAGTTTGTGTTTGCTTTAAAACCAGGTCTAACTTAGATTTGATAACCAGCTGACCTTATAGCACATCCAGATGGAGAGGGGGAACGTGACCAGCACCAGCAGGAGAGAAAGTAAAACCAGCAGCGAGCCGAACACGCCAATGCCAGAGTCTGTGTGGTCCAGAGCTAGGAGAATAAACAACAGTGTTTCTTACACTTCCACCTAATATTAGACCAAACTGTTCTTCCTTCATTTTCTTACAATAATCTGATTTGTTGTAAATACAGCAACAGTGGCAGAAAAACAGTGACCTCTCATTTCCCTATTAACCAGAATATTTACAAGTCTCCTTTCATGCACAGACATAACTTACCAACTCTTTTTCAATCACTTTCCTTTTTTTAATTATCTCTATAATATCTTTAGTTTATCCTTCTCCCTCTTTCATTTTCTTTCACCAAGTCTTCTTCTCTGAGGTGAAGGAGCAGAGAGGCATCTGGCCTAATCAGTGCCATGAGTCTGTTATTGATCATGACATTTACACATGCACAGAGAGCTGTTAAATATAACTACAAATACATTTTTTCCACCATTGTTTCTGGCGCCCCCTTTAGCCTAGCGCCCATATGGCTTTCATAATGCAAACCCACATTTGCGCCAGTAGGAATGTTGTTCCTATGTATCTAACTGCATCCGTTTATTTATTAGTTGGTAGTATTTTTTTCTATAAATTACATAGCTAATCATAGAGATAGAGAAACCAATTTTACATTGACTGTACAGTATGTTATTCTTAATTTTGTTGTATATTTACATGTTTTCTTTTTGTAACTACATAAATCGATTTACTGCTGTTAGACCTGAATTAATCCCCACTGTGGGACAATAAAGGAGAGTTTTAATTTTAGTCACCAATACCATCAAAATTGATTACTAGAAACAGCAACCGCCATTAATCATAATACCATTTACTTTTTCTTTATATTAACATATCTACATATTGTAACAGAATATTTTCTGCTTTGTTGGCTTTTTTTTTTTTTTTAAATCTGGCGGCCATCCTTCATTTTGACAGATAACCGTTTCTACTTTATGCACAGAGAGCATTCCGAAGATCAATAAATCAATCAATAAGAAAATATTCACTCAGAGTATCATCTTTGGTCACTTTAAATGTTTACTGCTATAAAACACTTAATTTGTATAACAAAAAACAACAACTTCGCTTTTCTATTTGGGAAAATGACAGGAAGGTTGCTAACGGCTGCTACCGTTAGCTTTCCGTTATTTAGCATCGAGCTAACAAGTGAAACCACTGCTTTAATTTGACCAAATTTCACAATTTTTAACATCATAATGACGGTAAAATTTTAAAATAAATAGTTTATGTTTGAGAAGTAAGAAAACGTAGTAGTGTACAGCGCACGGTGCGGCTCAGGCTACTTCCTGGAAACCGCTGAAACTCCGTTAATGGGACGGAAATACAGAAGCTCAGAAAATGGACCTACGTTCAGCGGCCTGGGGTTCTTCTTTGGGCTCTTCTATTTCTAAGGGGGGCTCTCCTTTTTCAGAGGCGTTCAACGAAACACTTCGGTTGTCCATAACCCAGAAAGCGGCAGAAATCCTGGCATAAAAGGTTCAATGTGTGCGCCTGGAGAAGCAGCTTCAACGGAAACACCGACTTCACCAGAGATGTTTCAGTTCAGATCGCGGTGCACCGCCACGCCTTCACAAATAAGTTTTCAAAATATTTAAAAAAATGAAAAAACATATCGTGATTCATGATCTTCCACAGTTGGGAGTAAGTAAACAACAAAACTTTCTGATAATGTTGTTTGTACCTTTGCCCTCTGTTATTTTATTATTATCCCCAGAATCAACCTCCTTTAAAAAACAGCTGCTTATGTTGCAAATAAACTAAATCATGTTTCTGTCTTCTTTGATCTGAAACAAACCAATCACAAACGTGTCTGTTGATTACATCTTTATTTAAAGTAGTCATGTATATGTTTCATATTTAAAATCATAGCAAACATGAAGGTAAAAAAATAAAATGCAAGCATAAACCTTGAACACAACCTCAAATCTGGTGTTGTGTAAAGGCGTTTTGGCAAATGCTTTAAATTTATGTTGTTTTTTCCAACAGTAGACATGTAAAAACTGATAAGCAAGAATGAAAATATAAAATTAAAGTATACTACGACAGAGAACAGTGCGGCTTTGACCAGCAGGGGGCAGAAGAGCTCAGGTTGAAGGCTTTTCTTCTTCTTGACTCAGTAAAAAAGAAACAGTCCTCCAGTTGTCAACAGTAACAACATGCAGCAGTAAAATGTAACATACTTTCCACAGTGCTACAACAGCACACACTGATCAGGCAGAACATTATGACCACTGACGGTTGGAAGTGAAAAAGGCTCCACACTCAAATTTTTGAAAGTGCCATTGTAATTCAGATTTTTCTTATTACAATTCTCGACACAAAAAAAGAACTTAGAAGTCTAAACATAATAAATTTTACCTAAATTTGTCACTGACTGAAATTGTAGTACTTTAATGGAGTTTAAAATGGGCGTGACCAAACGACTCTTCAGCGCCCCCTAACCTTAGATTGGCCAACTGGTAAATTATAGAGAGATGAGACTTGCTTTATAGGTAGAACCACCCAAAAGGTATGTCCTATACCAAACAGGAAGTCGGCCATTTTGGATCAAAGTGTCATTTCTGACTTTCCATAAATGTTAAACTTTATCAAAGTCCTCCTAGGGATTTGGAGGTATTGGCTTCCATCTTGGTCAATTTGTCCTGAAGGATTTGGGGATTAAAGTTATCAAAAGTTTGGGTTTTGTGAGCGTCAGAGGGGCAGGGCCACACCTCAAAGCTGGCCTTCTCGCCAAACATTCCGACACGCTTTAACTTTTACATAGACTCCATTACACCAAGTTAGTAAGAACGATCCGCCTCAGTTGTCCAATAATCTGATGTGGTCAAACGCTGCATCATCCGATCCCCGCCCCCCTCACAACAGGAAGTCACCATTTTTCTGGGAAAGCTTAATCTCCAACCCTCTTTCTCTAATCAACATGATCTTGTGTCAGAGGACAGATAACAAGTTGGTCTCCTTGGCTTTAAAGCTCAAATAGTTTTCACTGGAGAGCGTTGCCATGGCAGCAAGGCAAAGTCAGATGTCACACCGTTGCCATTCGTTTGGCACCAAACTCGTCATGATTGATTCTAATCCGGCAACATTTGGTGGGCGTGGCCAACCTCCCCCAGGATTCACACCAAATGAAAGGAAAACCATTTCAGTGCAGATGGATGTTTTATCAATCCACTAAAGCATCCTGGTGAAAAATGGGAGCTGCTACTTTAGGAAGGCGGTCATAATGCAACGGCTGATCTGTGTGTTAAATAACAGCTAAACCTACGGGATGCATAAACTACCAACAGTCGAGCAAACAGGGATGCATTTTGTACGTCACAGGTTAATATAAAAGTTAAACACGTGTTTACATTGAAAATATAAATAAATTCCCCCCAGCAGACAAAAACAACAGGTGAGGTTGGCAGTGAGTTAAGGCTTCGGGCTGAAAGGTTTGTAGGCCCTGTTTTTGTAAAAAGTAAGAAAACTGAAGGTTAGATCAAATGAAAGGCACCAGTGACCTATGAACTGTTACACGCTGGGTTTTAATGGCTTTTACGAATTTCTAGTCTATAAGTGAGTATAAATACTTCAGGTACTCTGGGTTGATAGAAAGCTTTTAGTATCTATGTACAAGCGTCCGAACCCAGCCTGAAGACTGGAAACGTTTCACTGATAAATGGATAATAATAAAGTTAAGTGTGGCATTTATCTCCCATAAATTGAATCCATTCCCAAATCCATTAGTTACGTTTTCCAGTAGTCAGTTAGCTTATGGAGTAATCTGTAAGCAGACGGTGGTGGCAGCATCATGCTGCGGGGTCATTTTCTACAGCTGGTCAGAGTTAATGGATGAAGCTAAACAACAATTTATTTATTTAATAAATTAATTAATAAAGTAATAAATTATTTACTGTAGAAACTAAACCAAAGATACTTGGTAATATTTTGTGTTTTTACAGTGTGTTTAATTAAATCCTAATGAAACACTGAGGTTTTGTGGATGTGAGGAACAGATGAGGATGAGGAGGTGTGAATAGTTTTGCAAGGCACTGAAAGCGACGAATCAAAGAATCACCAGTTAGTTTTTTAAACACCAGTTAACGTGGCGCTTTCTCTACTGGGAACTCTGGACCTTTTAAAGTTAAAGTACTGAATTTAATAGTCATGTGACTCGTGTGGTGAAACGCTGTCACGGCGGCGTTGGAAATTACTTTATTGATCCCAAAGGGAAATTAAATGTTGCTGTAGCTCACATTAATTCAGATTCTTCAGAGTTACTGTCGATGTTGGCAAGAGAGATCTGACAGCGAAGAAACAGTCGTGTTACAATGTCAAGACAGACTGGGAGTGTGTGTGTGTGTGTGTGTGTGTGTGTGTGTGTGCGCGCGTGTTTGTAATACCTTGTGGGGACGATTTTCCTGACACATACTTGTGGGGACTAATTGCTCCTTGTGGGTACCGGAGCCTGGTCCCCACAAGGGGAAACCCTGTTTTTGGGTCAGAGTTAAGACTAAGGTGTGAATTGAGTTTTGGTTAGGATTAGGGTTAGGTATGTGATGATTAGGGTTGGGAAAAGGGTAAAGGTAAAGTTTAGGCTGTAGAAATGAATGGAAGTCAATGGAAAGTCCCCACAAAAATAGCCACGCAAACATGTGTGTGTGTGTGTGTGTGTGGGCGGCGTTCTTCCTCAGCGATTCATCAGGCTCTGCATCATTTCCAGCGGCAGCGGGAAGATGATGGTGGAGTTCTTCTCGGCGGCGATCGTGTTGAGGGTCTGCAGGTACCGCAGCTGCAGAGCCGATGGGGACTCAGAGATCACCAGCGACGCCTCCTTCAGGGCCCGCGACGCATTCATCTCGCCCTCAGCCGCGATCACCTGCAGGAGGAAGAGGAGGAGGAGGGCCTTCATCTCACAGGAACTAAAACACCAGAGATTTCTGAACAACAGATACCAAAAGTCCCGGTTTTATCGTGAACTCCACAGGAGCAGTTTTGGGAAAACCAGTGTAGTTTGGAGCGTTTTCAGACCATCATACTGCCACCGCCGTGTCTGACTGCAGGATCAGGTCATGCGTCTCATCAGAGATCATGAAGATGATTCTTAGTAAATGAAGCGAGACGGTCACTTTGTTCTTTTGGGTCAGAGTTTCTCTCATTACATTGATTATAATAATAAAAATAACTTTAATAAACACTAAATATCTCTGGTAATTAATCAATCTTTAACATTTCATTCTAATGTATTTTATCCTATATTATATAAAAAGACAATTGGTATAGCCACTTATGGATAGATTTAAAGTCTTACCTGAATACTTTCTGTCATTGATGTGATTATAACACCTGGTTTATTATTTATAGAGAATATTTTTTACTAAAATTAAATGAATTTCCTGAATCTTATATTAAATCCCAAGCTGTTCTTTCCTCAGTAAGGATCTAATTATTGTTTGGCAGGATTAGGATTGATGATGTAACCATGTTGTGAGGACAGATTAAGATCCATTACAGCTTTGAGAGGAAGCGGGCCTGGATCTGGATCAGACATTAAACACGGCGCCTGGCTGACGACGCTCCGCTCCGCCTCACCTTGGCTCTGGCCTCGCGGCTCGCCTCCGCCTCGGCCGCCATGGCTCTCTGGAGCTGCAGAGGCAGCTTCACGTCCTTGATCTCCACGCGCTCCACCTTGATCCCCCAGTCGTCTGTGGCGTCGTCCAGAGTCGACTGGAGGCAGAGAGACGGACACACCCTGTAGTTTCAAACATCGTCCAGCAGATGGAGCCCTTCAGGGAAGCCACCTGCTGCTACGTTGTATGTTGGGAGCAAATCTCTGGGCTCTTTCCTGGGAAAACTTTGACTGGTCCATCTCACAGCTAATCAAACCTAATTTATAATGCAGTTTTCATACAAACTGATGTTAAAGGTTAAAACATCCAAACAGGCATAAAACCCCCAGAGACTTAAACACTAGGAAGCATCAAATTACAAAAAATTGTTTATATTAACAACAAGAAAGGCCTTTCACAGAACAGAAGGACATATACTGAGACTCATTTACACAGTAAGAATAAATTCACTGATCAGGTTTCAAGCATTAAACCTCTATAATGCTCCCAGTTAGAGGACGCAGTTTGGAACCAGACTAAATAGTATTAAGCTTTTATCATTTTTTTGCATATTTTTGACAGTTTTGTAGCTTTAATTTTATATTTCTGAGAAATTGAGTTGTACTGTAACGCTGCCCTAAATGTTCTGATAAAACCGGTCCAGGAATGATGTCAACAGGCTGGACGGTTCTGGAGATGTTC
This sequence comes from Poecilia reticulata, assembly GCF_904066995.2. Taxonomy (NCBI): domain Eukaryota; kingdom Metazoa; phylum Chordata; class Actinopteri; order Cyprinodontiformes; family Poeciliidae; genus Poecilia; species Poecilia reticulata. Next base: position 22,630,277 of record NC_088841.1, read on the forward strand.
CACAGAACTTAAGCTAACATTAGCATTTCAGCTAATTTTTACTTAAAACTCAAGCTAACTAACTGAGTGGACTGAGTTAATGTTAGCCATGATGCTAGTGTAAGACAACATGCCAATGATAGCATTTAAGCTAACAGTAGCTTTCTAGCTAATTTGGACTAAAATAGCTCAAGCTAACTGAATGGTCTGAGTAAAAGGTAGCCATCATTACAGTGTAAGACAACATAATAATGATGCATTTAAGCTAATGTTAGCTTTTCTAGCTAACGTTGACTCAAAAGTTAAATTAGAAAGAATACAGAAGTGAGTTCAGGAAAGCTGTGGAGCTGCAAAGGTTGCAGACTCTTGAGTTTTCCTGTAGTTTCAACTTCAATGTAACGTAAAGTATTGCTAATAAAGATGGCATGAGGTCATATTTGTATCTGCAGCTATGAGATTCTTGTCCACAATGCAATACAAGTCCAGTATGAAACGTAGCTGCCTTTGGGATTACAGCTAACTGGGTTGACCTTGCTGGTTTGGTTTTGACAGGATGTAGGTGACGGCCTATTTCTGCAGCCGGCAGGTTGGTCTGAACCTCCCTGCAGGTTTTCTCCATCAGTCTGATCTCAGATGAGAACAAAAAGGTTTCGGGAAACTGAGAGCAAAACCTCAAGAAACAATCAAGCAAAACCACAAGCAGCATAAAGAGGAGCGCGCCCACACAGAGAGGGGCCGACGTTCTGCTAATGCTCAGAGCTGGAGGAGGAGAAAGTTTCACTTTTATACTGCAGCTTATTGATGAGGAGTTTTACAAATGTGTAAATGCTAAACCAATAAACCTCATTTAGAACATTTTTGATAAATGGTGGAGGGATTGAGCGTCCTACCTGCATGTTGTGAGCGATCTCCTCGCGGTCGGACAAGATCTCCGCCAGGTTCTTGGTGCCCAGGACGTTCCTCAGGGTGGTCTGGGCCAGCAGCCGCGTGGCAGAGTCCGCGTTGGTGATGTTGGCCACGGCCAGGGTGGCATTCTGGACCCGGTAGTACACCACGCCGTCAACGCTCACCGTCACAGAGTCTTTGGTCAGAACCTGCCAGAACGGGAACGTTTTCATATAAATTCACCTGAAATGTTGCAACATTTCAGTAATTCAACTCAAAAACAGATTCTCATGTATTTAACCGTGAATTACTTCTGTTTCTCATTTCTGATTATAACCTGAGACCAATGAAAATTACTTTTAATAAAGAAACGTTTTGTTTCAGGGGGAAGAACTGACATTTATCTGGCAGTGACTCTACACAAAAGCTAGAGGAATATTGATAAAGCATATTAACGGAAAGTTTAGTGGAAGGAAAAGTGGATTAGGAAAGGAATGCAAGTTATCACCACTGTGCTGCTCTGTTGGTGGGCTGTAGATTGAGTCAGAGCTTGAAGAACCGCCACACCCAGACATATACTGGTTCACTATCAAACCTGTAACTCTCCCTGTGTCTCCTGCACCTTTAACTACAACATGTCTTCCTTCCACTAAACCTTCCATTAATACTCTTGGACAAATCAGTTCTTTCAAAATGACCCTCGGTGTGCTTTCCTCCTCACTCAGGGCACCAATGCCAGAAAGGGGCAGCTGATACTGTGTCGGTCAAAGCAACATTTTTACACTAAAAATAATTTTTGTTTGCTTTGTGTTGCAATTTAATTCACAATAAAGAAAGTAAAACTAGTTTTCTAAGCCATAGTCACATAAAAACACCAGTAATAAATGATTGAAATGCATCAGGAGTGTATAAAAAGCGAGTCGTACCTCTTGCGGCGGGATGTCGAAGGTGATGGTTCGCATGTCGACGTTGATGAAGTTGTCAGTACATGGTAAGATGAAGAACAAACCTGTGGTGTTAGAAGAAGGTAAATACGTTTTACCAAATCATGAAGGTTTACAGTGTAAACACAATGATGAGGAAACGTCAGTAAATGTTTGGGAACAGAGCGAGCGTCAAGTGGAACCCTGCTGGCTGAACCGCGGCGCTGCACAGGGACAGACGGATGTTTGCAGCTTTCATCAGAACGCGACTGAAACACGACATCAAGCTGCACACGTGTGAGGCGCCTGGGCATCGTGGTGCGTTCACAACAAACGACGACGCACTTTGAACGCAGATGCTTGACGTTTTGCTCTACACACAGCGTTTCATCTGCAAGGAGGAGCATCAGACATGTCAGTTCTAGTTTTCCGTTGGAAGCTCTTGATGCGTCAAATGCTCAAAACGTTCCAAACGGTTCAACTCAGGCCGCGCCTGACGCTCAAAACGCGCTCAGTGTGAACGCATCATTAAGAACACATAAAATTATAACAAAAAACGTCCATTAATGAAGGACTGGATGCATCCGTCCATATGATTCACCAGAAACATGCAGCTGTTTATCCTAACTTACCAGGCTCTCAACCAAATGGTCCCTTTGGATGTTTTAATAAATCTTTGGTGCTAAAAATAGGTTTAAAGTATTTAATCAACCGAAATGAATCGATGTGAGAACCACAGGCGTTTATGTGAAGTAAAGTTTAACCCAGACGTACCCGGTCCCTTGGCTCCTCCTTTCAGGATGCGCCCAAGGCGGAAGATGATGGCTCGTTCGTACTCCTTCACTATCTAAACAGAGCAAACACAAGGGCACTTTCTGTAGCTTTAACATGTAAAATAAATTAAAACACAATAAATACAGTTATGGTAAAAAAAGGGAGAAGCTCATTTCACATATGGTGCTCCTTTTTTAATCAGTGTGTAAATAATAATGTGTCTTAGACAGAAAACAACCAGGAGCTTCCAGTTCAGATCATCATCAGTGAGCGTCTCTACAGAGTTCTTTGTTTTTCCACAAAGCAGGAGATCCTGAATAAATCTATTGATTAATTGATCATCAGCCGGTGTGCCAGAGATCAACTGCTGCTGCACATCAGTCCAGGAGGGTTAGACGGCCATTTTGAAACAACATCAACCCAAATATTTAGCTGAAAGAAAGATTACAGGAAGGTGGGAAAGTTTTAATGTCTCCAGGAGTGAAAATCAACAGATTCATCTGTTTAAAGGAACTTCATCTCAGACGCTGCACTGCAAAAACTATAAAACTTACCAAGTAGTTTTTGTCTAGTTTCTGGTGCAAATATCTTATTACACATGAATTAAACTTTAAAGTAACTTATCAGCAAGATATAGAGGCTTGTTTTAAGTAAGCAGTTCCTTGATATTGATAAAGTTCTAGTTCCGTTACCAGATTGTTTCACTTAAGAAACGGGGAAATTGTCTTGTTATAAGTAAATTTATCTGACAATGAAACCAGAACATTTTCACCAGTATTAAGTTAAAACAGGTTATTTTGGCAGATTATCTTACTTGTCATGTTATTAGTGAAATAATCTGCCAGCGGAACTAGGACTGGGTTGCTAGGCGACAGACTGGGCTTGGCTGGGGTTGCTAGGCGACGGGCTGGGCTTGGCTGGGGTTGCTAGGTAGCGGTGCAGTGGACTATTCCACCAATGGAGCTAGAACTTTCTCAAGCTCCGATAAATTGCTGATAAGTTACTTGTAAGTTAGTTTTGTTTTATTTCAAGGGTTCTAAGATATTCACACTAGAAATGAGACTAAAAATACTTAGTTAGCGTGTTAAACGTTAAAGTTCATGACAGGATGTTCAGAAATCAGAAGAACACTTTGAGTTTGGAACGACTGGAGGAGCAGTCCTGGAAACATTGTGTGAATCAAGATGTTCAAACATCTCGATCAAAGTTCAGACCTCAACCTGATTGACACCTTAACCTGATTGAAACGTTGCTGTGCGACTCCGACTGAACCACAAACCACGCAGAACAGCAGCATGTTTAGGGTAAACCAATTACTGAGCAGCAGCACTAAAACTTCCTGTTTTTCAGAAGCAGGAGGGGAAAGGTGGTGGTGGTCGGCCATGTTGTTCATCTGATGAAACTTTACGGAAAATGTAAAACTGTTGGCTCCAATTACAAGAAACTTTGACAAAACCATGAACTGAGTCAGAATGACTTCCTCCATTACATTACTGCGGAGGGATTTTATCATTTAACGGATTACATTTCTTGTCTTAATAAGAATTAGATTTAGCCTTGTCACAATAAATTCAAATTAAAACTCCCCCAAACTATCCATATTTTCTGTTATTTTATTTTCTACACTGTTTGCTTCCTGACAATATGAAAATAAAAGATGGTTAAATGCAGGTCAGTGGCACAAATCACACTTCTTTACATGACTGGTGTCCTAAAGAAGTGCAGTTAAAGGCTGTGTTTTTAGGAGCAATAATTACTGTGACACGCAGTTAAACACAGGCCTGACAGCATGGCCAGGCATTGGGGGGCGTTAGGGAGCATTGGGGGACATTTTGGGGCATTGGCGGTATTAGGGGTTGTTGGGGGGCATTGCAGGGTGTTAGGGGGCATTGCGGGGCGTTAGGGGGTATTAGGGGACATTGGGGGGCATTGCCCGCCCACAGAGTCAGCTGTGCCCCCCTGGACTGGAAGCTGTTTGTTGTTTTTACCTTAGAATGGCCAACTCTCTGTTATTCCTCTGTCAATTTGATACAGTAGGATCTTCTGCTCTTCCATATCTGTGTCCTCTGTCTCTGTTTTCAGCAGTTAAAACTGTTTAATCCGCTGTTAACACGTCGTAACCTGGTTTTCCGAGCCGCCTTTAAACTCAACATGAACGCTACGACGCTCGCGCTGGGTTTACACCTGTGCGGCAGTGAAGGAGACCTGCTGCTGTGCAGAGCTATGCAGGTGTGTTAGAATCATGGCAGCAAATCAGCAAAACGCAAAGAACTTTGCAGCTTTTCCCCAAACTAACTGACTGAGTTGAGTAAAGCTGTTGGATGCAGGTAATGTTAGCTAAAAGATGACTAGCTAATACCAGTATAGCACCTTAAGCTTGTTAACAAGTAGCCTGTAGGCTACTGAAGTGGGTAGTACTTGTTACATTCACTTGAGTAACTGATTTGGAAAAAAAGGTACTTATAAGAGTAGTTTTACTGCACTGTACTTTTTTCTTTTACTTGAGTAATATTATTATTGCTACATATATCCATTTTGCCCCCCCCCAAAATAAGCCGATGCCCCCCCTGTTGAGCTCGTCTGGAGCCGGGGCTGGCAGTCGCCTTTACAGTTATCATAATGTGGTGATAAAGCTGTAAGTCCATTTCACCCAGCTGTTTGCTTTAAAAGCAGGAACTGATGAGCAGCTGACCTTAATGCACATCCATATGGAGATGGGCAGAGTGACCAGCATCAGCAGGAGGGAGAATCCAACTAGCAGCCAGCCGCACAGGCCGATGCCTGAGTCCGAGTCCTCCAGAGCTGGGAGGAAGACAGCACACACACACACACACACACACGCACGCACGCGCACAGAAATAAAGTAATTCATTTATCAGCTTTTCATCAAACATTCTCTGTCATCACTTCATCCATGTTGCATCTTCCAACACCTCTACACCATTAGTTTGTTCAGGTTAGTCGGGTTTCCTGTTGCACCAGAGCCAAACCCAGACACTCATGGTTAATTACGACGACATTCACCGAGACGGCGGATCAGATCCGTACCTTCAACATCGTGTGAATTGTAACGGCCTGGACCTACAGGTAAAGTAAACCAAACACAAATCAAAACACAGTCCTGCCAGGAGCAGCAAACCCAGGAGGTCTTAAGGGTGCCAGTGCAGAAACCAACAATTTCTGAAAGCGAACATTAATTATTTAAAGCATCTACCATGAAGTACGACTGGAATCACCTCTGCTTCCAGCTTTGATTTGATTAAAACATTAGAACAGAAATCCTGATGCGCTTTGATTTTTAACTGAATGTGGAAAAGCAGTTTGAAAGTCTGAATATGCCACAAAAGCGGCATCTGAAAATATTGACGGTTAACTTCAGAAATCCACATCCATCTCCTCAACTTTTAAACTGCAGGATTTGAGTGGGACAGTTTGGGTTTCCTCCCAGCAGACCGCTGGTAGTTTGACCTGTTCCTCCTGACCCAGTCGGTGTAACAGAACCAGGTTTGTTTTCACACACATCCTCAGCGCTCTGTCTGTGAAGTGCAACACTTTGTCATGTAGAAAAACACCCACCAAACCCCCAAAGCTCCCACCGCGACCTCCACAGGTCGGACGGCATTTCCCTCTACATGCAACAACAGCAACGGTCATAAAGGCCACAGATTTGTTTCACTTTCATCACATGAAATGTCTAAAAATATGAGGGTTTTTTGTCTCTGAGTGAATTTGCTAACTCTTTCTGTTGCTTCAGTGTAATGACTTCTTCCTTTCTGAGTGGCCTTTCAGGTCATGTTGTGGATAATAAAACTCAGACGTTAACCACGTGCTGGTTTTGTTTTCTGTCTAGTTTCGCTCAACACTAATCATGTTTTTAGGGGATTTCTTTGAGAATTTTATGATGTGTTCAGTTTTTATTCAAAAGACAAAATTTCTGAATTTTTAGGCTCACCTGTGACGTTATATGAAGTTATTCCACAATCAGCACAAGTGATTTAAAGTGTATGTATAAGACTTTTATTTATTTCATGTTACTATGGGTGATCATTGTGTGATAAATTAATAAAATGCAACAGTAGCTCTATATATTTTCTGCTAAGTCATATGGTCAAACAATAATTATTTTATAGATTTAAACTAATTTCAGACTGTGCTAATGGACCTTTTAACAATAACTAATATTTTTATAAATTATTCACTTGCTGTTCCTACACTAACGCCTAATTTTAGACCAACCTGCTGCCTCCTCCTGTCTGTCCTGATTCTTCTCTTCCTCTCTTCTTTTTCTCCATCCTCACAGCTGAACGACATGAACTTTATGGTAAGTAGGTTTAAAACATACAGCAGTCACCCACATATAAAACACATAAATATCTGTTTTTGAATAACAGTGAGTCTGATCAGATTTACTATACATCTACACCGATCTAGCGTTATATTCAGTGAAGATATTTAAAACACAAGTTCATCACTACCAAGATCCATGGGTTTCCCCCAGAAAACTTTCTAAGCCTGGTGGTTGGGCACTGAGGCAGTCATTCATCCAGCGGCCATTGTGTGTGTGTTTCTTTTAAATGTTTAAAGTTCACAGGAAATTTGAAAATATCACTTGATAAATATGTTTTATTGAAAGATTAACACTTGAACACCAACCATAAAGTCTTAAAAAAATGAAAACATTTTAAAAAGACTTAAGTAATGCCAAGCCTGGTGGGGCACAAGTAAAGCCTGGTGACCCACCAGGCTTATAATACACTGGGGGAAACCCTGAATTTGATAATTTATCTAATTTATAATTCATTCTCCATGTAGTCTAAACCAAATGACTACAAACAAGTTTCTTTACTGTTGTTGCCATAATTTGTCATATTGCACACAGCACAACAGTGACCTGTCATTTTACTAGACGCTTAAGCTAACCTGAATATTTACACGCCTCTTCTTCATGCAATGATATAATTTGCCTTCTGTCTGTCAACCTGTTTGCATAACCCTTTCTAATCCCTAAAACATCTTTATCCTTCTCCCTCTGACATTTTCCATGAGAGTTTTCTCTTCTACCCAGGAGGGACGTCTACCCTAATCAGTGCTGTGCCTCTATTATTGATCATAATACTAATACATGCACAGATGGCTGTTAAATGCAGAAAAAGCAGAAAAGTATTTTTTCCACCATTGTTCTAAAGAGTGCGCCATTGTTTCTGGCGCCCCCGTCAGAGCAGCGCCCCTTCCTCCGGCAGCCATCACCGTCAGTTAATGGGCGTTTACATCCCTCCTTTCCCCTTTTTTTTGTAAATAGTTCTTTAATACAAAAATACACATGCATATACTTTTTACAAATATATTCTACTCAGTTGCACAATAATTTGATGTCATTTTCTGTACAATATATTATTATTTTGTTATATTTTATAGTTTTGTCTTTGTGTGAACCTACATGCATAGATTACCTGTCACTTTGCTGCTGCTACACCTGAATTAATCCCCACTGAGGGACAATAAAAATATATTTATACAGCTGTTATTCCATATAAACGCTAACATCTGCTGTCCAAGCAGGTACGAAACGACCTTTCACATGCGGGTTGATGATGGGGAAATAACCAGGAAACGTAGAAAATTACAAATTCAAACATGTTGAAACTGGTGCCGCTTTGCATTGGCACTCTTAAGTGACTGTGGGTTTAAATGGCTGCCGTTACTAATGCGATCAATATTGATTACTAGAAACAACACAAACTGACCCCACCCGTCATTACAGCTAATCCCATTTACTTTTAATTATAGTCTGCTACATATAAATTAACAATATACAATCACACTTATTTCCTTCACACAATGCACTTTTAATATGTCCAAACAATCGTATGTCATTCTTATTATATTGCACATTTAGTTCTTTGTACAAAACAACTTAGCTTTTCCATTTGGGAAAACGACAGGAAGGTTACGGCTGCTACCGAGAGCTTTCCGTTATTTAGCATTGAGCTATCAATTAAATCCACTGCTTAAATCGTTAAAGTATCAACATTTTTAACATCATGTAAAAGGGGGGCTCTAAAAATGAAAATGAAAATGTTATTATTTGAGATAGAAGATAACATAGTGGCGTACATAGCACGGCACACAGCTGAGGCTACATCCTGAAAACCGCTAAAACGGATCCATATACAGCAGGTCGGGAAAACGGACCGAGCCTCACCGGACTGGCGCTCTCTTCTTTTGGACTCTGTCATCGAAGCACCTTCGCTGTCCATAACAATTCAGAGCGACGGAGGAGAAACGCTGGGATTAACGGTTCAATGAGAGGCGCGCGCTGGGAGAAGCAGCTTCAACGTAAACACTCACTTCGCCCTGGAATTAGTCTTGCAGGCGTAATGACGTAAGCACGCACGTTTCATGGGCAGTGGCGTTTACAAGACAGGTAACTAAAAAACTAAAGCTCATGGCTATAAAGCACACTTATGTGCTTAATAAATATAAACTTTTGTTTTATTTAGCAACTTAATGAGTGAAACTGACTGGATTGTTGTATATTTATTGACAAATGAAAGGGGTTAATGAAAGATGGCCTCCATTTAAGACGATTTTGCTTCATCTGCATCTGTTTGGATGGGCTGGCCTCAGAGAAAATTTCACCCAAATCCTTTTTTTTAAGTGTATCTTTGCTGGTACAGCAAAGTTGTGCCATTATCAAGCTGGTATTAATGCATATTAGGGTATATTTGGTGTTTCAACTATTAAAATAGGCAGTTGTAGAAAGAAACTCAAGTATTTAGTTATTCATGTACAGTTGTACAGTTGTGAGGAGAGTCTGAAAGCTGTTAATCAACCTCCTGTACACAGGACTGTTATTTTTAGTCAGTTTGTAAAAACACACCATGTTTATTTTTAGAGCTTCTCCACATTCCAGAGGTGCAGAGAGAGCAAATAAAGTCCTTCAAACACAGCAGCTGATTTCTGAATATACCAGCTCTGTAATTTAACTAATTATACCAGAGACTGGCAGCGAGCCTGACATGGTCACAGAGGAAGAGCCCATCCATTGTTAGCAACAAGTTTAAACTGGTTGTGCTACACATTTATTTGTGTATTATCAGCAAAATGGAAATTAAAATTGTTTTAAACAATTAGAAGAAAAATAACATTAGTGGCAAAGTAAGGAAAACAATTGTAGCTCGAAAAACAGACTGTACACTTCATGATGCTTCAGTTGTTATTTATCAAAGGCAGCTTTTAACAAATGGGTCATATCCCTGATTTAAAGGAACTCAATGTTTCAGCAGTTTTGCAGTTTTCTAGAAGTTTGTGCAAGGAAAGTTGCTTGTGCAACAGCCTATTCTAATATAAGAAAACATTTGAAACTAATTTTGCTACAAATTGTATATTATTAATTTATATATAGCAGACTATAATTAAAAGTAAATGGGATTAGCTGTAATGACGGGTGGGGTCAGTTTGTGTTGTTTCTAGTAATCAATATTGATCGCATTAGTAACGGCAGCCATTTAAACCCACAGTCACTTAAGAGTGTCAATGCAAAGCGGCACCAGTTTCAACATGTTTGAATTTGTAATTTTCTACATTTCCTGGTTATTTCCCCATCATCAACCCGCATGTATTCAACTAGAAGAAAGAGGAAGAAGAAACAAGAACAAGGAAAAAGAAAGAAAAAGAACAACCTCAGTCCTCCACGGGGAAAATTGACATTTCAGTTTTTTGTCCAAAGAACAAAAAACAAACATAAAACATGTAGACAGGTGACTGATGCTGCAGCCATCTTGGGAGGTGAAAAAAACAAATGGAGGGGAACAAAATTATATCTCACACTGTGTCTCTGACAGGACAAAACACCGCGATACCAAATGCTTTTCAAACTTGCTTTGGAAACGAGGTTAACGTTTAGCTTCTGCTGCGTTTCATTTTGACCATTTCAAACATTAAATAAAAATTTGTGCACCTTATTCCCGTTTTCAAACTGTTTCACACCACTTTTCCTGTGGTGTCTGCTCCACCACAGGAAAAGAAGAGTTCAAATAAATCACTAAAGTTGGTACGGGTGAACCGACTGCAGTTTTCTGTCCGATCGCCGATCTTTTAAAAATCTATTCTGATTCCGATTTTAGCAGATACCAATTTGTTTTTGTTTGAAATGTTGCTCAATATAGCAAGAAAGTTGCAGAACTGGCAATGGTTGGGTGACGATTGTTAACGGCAAACATAAAGGCATGACCTGGTGGGCCGGTCTGTCAGAAAATCCTCTTCATGACTGAACAGAGGACATTTCTAGACTTTGCAGTGGTAGATCAGATCGGTGGATAAGATCGGCTCCACATGTAAAAATGAGTAGATCTTGAAAAATTAAGGAAATCGGCACAGATAAATCAGCGTATCCATAAAAATTTGGTCTAAAATGATTTGAAATTCATCCCCATGATGTTTGTTAACTTCTGTCTGGAACTGAATATCCTTCAACAGGAAACAGACTCAAACCAGATCGTTTATGTTTTCAAACAGACATCTTGAACATTATGGTTTATTATTAGGAAGCAAAATATTGTACCAAAAAATCTGGTTGACTTCAGACTCTATGATAGAGTCTATGATAGTTGTGGCTAAATTTGGACAGACGACAACAAGCGTTCATAGTGTGAGGGTTAATATATCCTGGAAAGCAGCCATCTTCCAGTTGCTTACACATCCACTGGTTGAAACTGCATTATAAATGTTTAATCCCTTACAGTTGAGCGTAAGCTGGAGGTAAAAGTTTAATGAATAAATAAATAATTAAGCTGAAAGCTGTGCTCTGCACTGAGCCACATGATTAACAGAAGTTTTCCTCTTTTACAGCCGACTTCGACATCTGGCAGATTCAGGCTGAGAACATTATGAGCCAGGTTGTGTTAGTGAGTCTGGATGAGAGCTGATGGAGGCTGAGAAACAAATAAACAATATTTTAAAAACACAACAAACATAAAGAGGAGAGCGAGACACTAAAACCTCATTTCTAGTTCAGATAGAGAACTTGAAACTGAGACTAAACATCTTTTTTTGAGATTCAGTGAAACTTGAGCATTAATAAGACACAGTCACGCTGTTTCTGTATTCCCATGTAAGATTGAATATAAAGAAACATATATTACACATGTAGTAAATATAAGGAAATGTAGCAAATTTGAACAGTGCATGTATGCTGGAATAAAAGTTGTGGAATTCACAGAGTTCAACTGGATCAGAACTGGGTGAGTTACTTTCTCACATTTAGTTTTTCCCATAAATAAATCATCTGATCAACTGAGAATTAAAATTTGATCTTTTATTAGCTTCACTGAGTGGTTAAATAATATTTCAGGCTCCCCACGCTGAAATCTACTAAAGTTTTCTGATGAATCGACCTGCAAGGATAAGAAAATTATGCAAAAATAGACCAACGTTCAGAGGTTTATTTGTAAAAATATTGGAAGCAAAAAATATTTTTTAATCTCTTTCTTAGAAAATTATTCACTTAAAATAAGACAAATTGAAAATATGAGCATTTTCAGGGTTAATAATTCTTTAATTTTGGTGAAAAAGTACCAGCTCCATTGGCAGATTATTTAGCTTATAAAATACATTTCTCCCATGTTATAAGTGAAATAATCTGCCAATAGAACCAGTCATTTTGATCAATATTAAGGAATTATTGACTTAAAACAAACTCCTTAATCTTGCTAAAAAGTTCCTTGTAGTTTAGTTTTGTCTTATTTCAAGTGTGCTAACTTATTTACATTAGAAATGATGTAAATACTTGGAAAGGTTTTGTGTTTGCCTCTCTAGGAGTTACTCCCGTGCGGTAATGACTCCTTTCAGCTGCAGTGTGGAATTACATTAATCACCAGCTGCATTTATAGCACATAATGGCTAAAAACATCTTTATTAAGGCTTCAAGTTATCTCTTCACTCTGTAAAGACTTCCTTATGTCTCTAAATTGGCTTTGAGCTGAAACTACAACATCTGAAATGTGAATACGCTCATTTTGTGGTGGGCATGAAGAAATGTGTTTGTTTATATTAAAGGAAAAAAAGTTTAAAATTTTCACTTTAAATCCAAATAAGCTGCTGCTGCTGGCCCGCCCCACAACTATGCATGTTTGAAAAGCAGAAATAGAGCCTCATGCACAACCAACTGTTGTTGGTTGCACAACAGTCATTTTGTGGGTGGTGTGGTAAGGTAATTGTATTTATATAGCACATTTTCAGCAACAAGGCAATTCAAAGTGCTTTACATGAATTAAAAGGAAACACAAACAAAATAACAAATCAAAGGAAAGAAAAAGAAGAAAAAGAAGTTAAAGAGTGACTGATCTAAATCCTTTTCTGGGGTAAAGTGAGTAGTTCCAGTTTCTAGAAAGTAGTAATGTAAAAGTATTGTTCCTGTTAAGTATTTCTGGATTCCACGTTCGTAATTATTCTAATTCTGATTCCATTTCTGGGCTGTATAATATTGATCTAAATAGTGCGTACTCCACAATTTCTAATATTACTAATAAACTAAAATAATCCTTTTCTGGGTTAAATAAGGAGTAGTCCACCATTTCTAACAAAATAAAACTAAAAAGAGGAAAGGACACATTAGGGGCAAATGGCAACATTCAGACAAAACAAAGGGCAAAACAGAGACATGAGTGAAGGCGGTGACGTCAAAAGGCCATGAAACCACGTTGCTCAGCCTCCTGGCAGAAGTCTGATAAAGGTGTTATTATCAAGGCATTATGTCCTTGGGAGCGCTCAGCTCCACAGCTCCATGGATAACAGGAGGGGGTGAGGAGGGAAGGAGCGTTATGTTTACATATCTTCAAGGAGATTGGAAATATGCAGCCCTTCCAAGGCCACACGGGGGAAGCCAATTCAAACACAGAATGTCTTGGGTCGGGAAGACTATAAATTTCAACCTTTCCTAATGTCTCTCCGATACATCTCAGTTCCCAATTATCCAGATTAGTTTGGTCTTTCCACTGAACCAAAACTAGCAAATTCTCCAAGATTGATTCCATTCTATTAGTGAATTTTAGAGTTCTCAGCTGGGTTGCGAGTCTCAGCAAGACTCACATCCAACTTGCCTCTCTGTCCACACCAACAGTCCGAGTGTTTGCTAGTTCGGCCAAGTCCGTCACAATTTTGTCGATAATCCAGGAATCCACAAGCTCCAAACAGCAGAAATCCTGTTATGAATAAATCCAGGGTGAATACTGCCGGGTGTTTCCCCGCAGGACAAGAGGGCTCTCCTGTGCCCAGGCTTCTCGTCGAAAATGTGATCAATTGCATTGAGAGATCGGTTGACCAGATCCATAATTTGTAGATTTGGAGGATGTGCAAAGAAAGATGAAGCTCCTCCTCAGAGCTGCAGCTTCTAAGCTTCCCCCTCACAGAGGCAGCACCCCCACTCAGCTCCTTCAGACTAGCCAGCAGCGATTAGCAAACACTTGGTGGAACAGCTGAGCTTATTATAAAAGCTACTTCTCAGCTAGTAAAAACTAGTGTCTCTCCATTAGAGAGTTAATGGAGCAGCCATGCTGTGATGACTTCCTGGAGGTGGCGTTTCAGAAAGAGCAGGAGCTTCTTAAAGGGACAGAGGCCCAATATCAAATTACCAAGTCAAATTAGCATTTATACAACTGAAGGTAATATGGTTGCTTGACTGTGCAATAAAATGGCACTATGTGGCTGGAAAACACACAATACTGCCCCGTTAACAATCGGGAGGTGTTTGAAGTGGCTTGTTTTCCAGACACCAAAAAACATTAACTTACTGCCAAAAAATGCCCTGGAGGTTTTCGAAGCTCTTTAACTGTTTTTAGATCCAAAAGAAAGTATAAAAAAGTGGAAAAAAAACCAATGTATTTTTTGACTACATTTGACTACAGGTTCCCTTTAAGTCTGAGGCCATTCCACTGGGAGCAGACCCCGGCTCAGACCCAACTCTTGTTGAAGGGACTATATGTCTCTGAAAGCCTGGGAACATTTGGACACTCCAGAAATAGCTGGAGAGTTGCTGGCCAAAGATATGCCTGCATTTTCCTAATGAACCCACTACGCCCTCCATCTACGAATACAGAAGGTAAAAAAAATTATTGTAAAAACATCTAAAAAATTAAAACCATAAATCCTGTTGTAAAAACTGGGTTTGATTGAAAAATCTCCATGGTAACCCACATTAATGAAGCTGTCGGTGCAACCCTGTGGAAATACAAGCATGCAAATAGTTTCAACAAAGACTAAAGCCACTGCAAACACAATAATGAGGAAGCCTATTGGCAAATGTTTGGAAACACCGGGATGAATGAAATCCTGGCAGGAATCCAAGTCAAACTGTCTGCGTGGAGCTGCAGCTGCGCCGACAGCCAGGCAAAGCTGTGCATCTTTGAAGCTTTCATTAGCTCTCTTCAAGCCACTCTGGTTGAATCAGTGCATTCGACACGGCGAGGCTGATCGAAACAGACGTGTACTAGGTGTAAAATCATTTAGCAAACATTAATACAGTAGCAGCTAAACAGTGGCTGGCTGCATTCTGCGTCAGGTCAGATCCCAGCCATGTGTTCGGAGCAGCGAGCGGAGATAACGACGTTTCCTCGCTACCGTTTTCACAGATCTCAATAATTTCATTTCTTGTAAGTCAGTCGGAAGAGAGTCGGATCTGGTCCGGAGCAGCTTCTGCAGCGCAATAAGGGATGAACAGGAAGTTCTGGAGGGGAGCGGCTGTCACATAAACAGAAATGTATTCATCCTTTAACAGAAAAATAATCAGGAATCTGTTTGAAACTAATAACCTTTTGCTCTTACATCAATTAACAAAAATATTCATGTTTTTTTTTATCTTACAACAGCATTTTGTTTTCTTCTTTTAATTGTATTGCTTTAGATTAAAGGAACAACAAAACATATTCCACGATCCAAAGTGGGAACATTTCAAGTCCAATAATGTTTGTCCACTGATGTTATTTTATCCAGCTGCTAGAGAATAAAACACACCAGTGCTAAAATATAAATATCCACAGCAGGAGAAAGTGGTTCAGACACTTCCTGTTTACGTCTCACTTTTCAGATTGGCTGTTTTCTTAATTTCATTATTTAAAAAAAGCAGGTTTCCTAATGAAATTGATCAGGATTCGACCTGTTTTTGTACATACGCATGTGAATGTTACAGTAATAAAACAATGAGAAGAATAATGTCTGAAGACATGGTGAGTTAAAAAACAACATTGTGTGTGTTTTTAATTAATTATATTGTTTAATAAAACTTTTTGAATCTGTGGACCCTGCACCAATAAAACCCAAACTAATGAACTTAACAGCAGCAGGTTTACAGACAAAACTTTGCTCTGAATTTCCAACATCACAACTTTGTTGCGACTATTCAGACCATTCTACACTGCAAAAACACAAAATCTTACCAAGTATTTTTATCTACATTCTAGCGGAAATATATTAGTACACATAAAATAATATAAAACCAGCTTATAAGTAACTTATAAGAACTTGTTTTAAATAAATAATTTCTTAATATTGATTTTTTTTCTAAAGTCCTAGTTCCATAGGCAGATTGTTTCACTTCTAACATGAGAAAAATGTCTTGTTATAAGTGAAATAATCTGCCCATGGAACTAGTACTTTGTTACTAGGTAACAGGCTGGGCGTGGCTAGGGTTGCTAGGTAACGGCGCAGTGGAATATTCCACCAGTGGAACTAGAACTTTTTCAAGCCCAAATATTTTGCTGAGAAGTTACTTGTAGGTTAATTTGTCTTATTTAAAGTGTATTAAGATATTTGCACTATAAGTCAGACCAAAAATACTTTGTATTTGTGTTTTTCTAGTGTACAATTATAGTTTGTTATTGATGAATGTGTTGAGCTAAAGCAATCCTCCACATTATGTGTGTTGGTACAGATATACATCTAAGACATTGGCATTGGGGGGAAAAAGCAATAAAAACCTCTGGCC
Source organism: Poecilia reticulata (assembly GCF_904066995.2). Classification (NCBI taxonomy): domain Eukaryota; kingdom Metazoa; phylum Chordata; class Actinopteri; order Cyprinodontiformes; family Poeciliidae; genus Poecilia; species Poecilia reticulata. The sequence goes on from NC_088841.1 coordinate 22,646,816, forward strand.
TAGTCAAAGTCCAGACCTAAATCCAGTTAATACTCAATAGCAATGCTTGAAAACTGATGTTCACAGAAGATTCTTTTGGAAAATGTTGCTGGTATTGATGGAATTGCACCAAATATTTGTAAAAGAGCTTCTGGTATTTATTGTGGGTCAGTTGAGTTATTTATGCCTCTGTTTTGTCTGAGTCTCTCAGCAGCAGGAAGTGGTGGGTGGACGGGTTTCCCTCAGCTTCCTCCGTTCTGCTCCATCTTGTGGTCGGTTCTTGGTAAAGCGGCATCGGACTGCAGATCTATTCCATATTTTCTAGAGTTTTCATGGCCTTTAAAATAAAATAAAAAACTAAGATTAATCTCAGCAAAATCTCACAAAATTTTCAACTTTTGAAACTCAGAAATTTTCGTGCATATTTATTTATTTTTAATAAAATTATCTGAGATATTTTAATCTGATATCTTAATGTAAAAATCTGGGATTTTTTGCTCTTGCACATTTTTGATTTTTGCATTTTGACATTTCTGTTCTTTCTAGAAAATTTCAGAGATTTCAAATTTGGTGAAAATTTACTGTTTTACATACCATACCATCACAACTGTGATTGTTTTAATAAATATGTAAAAAAAAAAAAAAAAACCTGACAATTGTAAAAGTTACATACTGGAACTTTAATGAAACAAAATCATTTAAAATTGGAATCAAATTGACTAAAACACTTTAAAATACCTTTGAGTTGCGTCATTCCATTGATAAATCGGACATATCTGTGTAGAAACGGCTCCAGTTCCTCCCTGCTCAGCTGATGTGGACACAAACAAGACTTTAATCTACAGCTGAGCGAATCCCAGTTTCCCTCCTAACCAACTGCAGAACAGCAAACTATCCCAAACTGTCTAAACACAGACTGCTGTGTGTGCTTTCTCTCCCTCTCTCTGCTGCTGGAGCCGCAGAGCTGTCATAGCAACCCACGGAACCAGGCTAGCATGTTAGCATAAAGGACGACAAATAACGGAGGAGGCCATGACAGTTTCACTTTTCAACCAGTTTCTGACCAGAAAAGCCAACAAGGCCTCTTTGGATCTTCCAAAATGGTCCTTATTAGATTTGATTAAGAATCGTAATGAATTAAATTATGTTTTTAAATACAAATACAATTAAAAATGCTGTGTTTTAGCAGTTTTTCATAGAATAAGTACATTAATAAACACCAACATAACCATTAATATTTCTTCTACTTCTTTTGGTCATTTGGCTTTTTTAAAAATCACTTTTAACAAAAGACATTTTAGAGGAAAATGTGTCATTCTATATTTCTTTATTTTAAAAACTAAATATTAAAAGACGTTTCCTTCAGTCTAGTTGTGTCCATGAGGGCAAAAGTTATCAAGTTAAAAGCATTTGGGGCTACAAATTTTCATCATTTTTGAAAAGAACTTTTGTGTCTTTTCTTTAGTTTGTCTTCTCAATAAACAAACAAAAAAAATCAGATTTTTTAAAAAACAAATCTAATTTTTTTTCATATGCATCTAGTATAAGACAAGTTTACAGTTTCTAAATTTTTGAGTTGATTTTTTTTTATTTGGCTGCAAAATTTACTTTTGAGTAAGAGGAGGTCAATGTGGTTCTAGTTACCCTAAAATTAAGATAAAAGTGCAAAATCTACTTTTGCATCTAATACTTTTTGGCAAAGATATTATTTTTCTGTTAAAAAATAAAAGAAAAAGAAAGTTCACAAAAAGAAAAAATGTTAGAGTCTTATGCGGTTGAGTTTAAACAGGGATGTTGCAGCTCAATGTTAAGTCAAAGGGGAAAGGGCGCCCCCTTGTGTAGATCACAGAGTAAACACCGCACAAAGTTTTAATTTGTAATTTTAGTAAATTTTCACTAAGATATTAACATATTATTGGCTTTAATTGAAAGACTATGGACGCAAGTAGAAAACTGGTAATTAATCAAATTTTTATATTTGGCGAATTTCATATTCACAAATGTAAATTTTAATAATTTTCACCGTTTTGATAAAGAAATAAAATTATATTTATCCACTATGTCCAAAAGTAAACATAAAAAATCTGTAAACACATATGAATGTTGTAGATCATTAAATGTTTTTAATTTATTGTAATATCTGCTTTCTGTTTGTTTTAGTACCAATGTATTTATTGTACAAGCCAATACAAATGTCATACTTTATTTCACATTCTTTGTTTGTCTTTGTAAAGATGTTTTTTCAAAATTAAGGAGGTGTTTCGTATGTTTTTTTTTTTCTTTTGCATTCAATCATGTCGGGTTGAAAAACTTTCAGGTGACGATCAGCTAGAATTATCAAAAAAATGCAGCAAAAATAGGTCAATATTTATGAATAAAACCACAAATGCTTTCAGACATAAATTAAAGTCCAGCTGCTTCATTTTGTTGCTTCATTTTGTATCAATTTATTTCTACTTCATCGAGCATCACCAGCTATTTTAATAGTTTTGCATAATAATTATATTTACAGTAAGATATGGTGATTTTTTTTGGCAAATTTTCTGTGGAGAATAAAAAGTCATTGCACTTAAAAATTAAACTTGTGGTCTTTTTAGTTTTAGTTTCCTTTGTCAAACTTGAGGGCCGGGGGCCAAATCCGGCCCGCCACAAGTTCTTATGTGGCCCTCTAGACTCTACAAGAGCAAATAAATAGATAGTGATTATTTTATGATGTTTTTGATGATGAATCTCTGTGATGTTTTTATGATTTAAAGCATTTTGAACTGCCTTGTTGCTGAAATGTTCTATATACTGCCAAATTACAATGTAAAAACAATGTTAAATATTATTCAACTTCAAGAATTACTCATTGGATGCAAAACAGTTTATATTTTAACAGGTTAATGGGTAGTTTTATCAGTATATTTAAAAATAAAAATGAGTTTAACACCCTAAAATGATTCCCATCAGATTGATAAATGAGATTAATTAATAACAAACTTTGCTGAACGATGAATTGTCCCTGAAGTTATAGCGATAAATGCTAATATTGTTGATTTGAGACCATTTTCAAGTAAAATAATGCAAGAACACATTCTTAAATACCAAGAAACTTTAAATTTTAGTGAATATTGAACACTGGAACTGAAAGACATTTTAAATATCCAAAATTAACAAAAGAACTAATAAAATGAATCATGAATTCTCTGTTAACAAAACTGTCCTTCAAAAAAATGGCTGTTTGAGACCAAATCACCAGACTGAAGACGTTTGTCATCCAGGTTTTGGTAGAAAGAAAAAATAAATCATGCAAATGGGAACCATTGAGCTCGTTTTTATTTATCATGCGATTAATTGATTTATTGCTCACTGCGACAGGCCTAACAACAGTATCATTTGGGAAATCCAGAAAAGTCCATTAAACATGCGTAAGAAATCAAAGGAGCAGAAATGGCTGGAGCTGCTTCCCGTCTAATCCTCTTTTAATTAGGGTGAGAAAAAATGTGGGACCTCTGCTGGATTAGTCACAGCACACTGACGGAGCACCATGCTGGGAACCAGTGGACGGCACTGGTGACCACTGCAGCCAGTTGGGTGCAGGAGCAAATCCTCCAGAGTGTGAAGCGATACACCCGTCTCCCTGCAGCTACCTGGAGGTTCGGCCGCCCCGCGTCTCAAATCAAAGCCCGTTTTGGTCTCTGGTGAGCTGGGAGGGATAAGTTACAGCATATGATTTGCTCATTTTCAATCTTTTCACTCCTGCTTGATGGGGGCGACTGTGTCTGCTGTCGCACTTGCTCCCTATTATCCACCCTCTTTGCTAATCCTGCAGGGTGGTTTGTCCTCCTCGTTATCTTTCCTCATCCCTAACTATCTGTCTTCATGCTCCGCCTGCTTCATCCGCCCTTTTCTAGCCCGATAATGGAGGTTCGGCCTCATGGCGATGGGGATCCGGGCGAACAAAAGAATCAATTAACAGCTGGAGCTTCTGCACACGTCTTCACAGAGAGCCTACTCAGGTCAGTTTAGTGGTTAGCAGGCAGTCATTTTGACTGCTGCTTTATCTGGGTCCAACATGAAGATCACAGGAATCGTTACTTTGGTCTAAAATTAAAGAAAGTAACCAATCTGTAGAGCTTCCTTGCGTAAATGTTTTCCCAAAGACTCCAACTAAATCCTACTGCCGTGTAAAACCATGTTTTGAAGTAAACGTTGACCTAATTCCTGACTGGACGATGGTAAACAGGATCAAGGCGACACCTTCAGAAAACCATATAAAGTTGATAAGATTTATTGTTTTTGAGAAAAAGAGTCACTACACTTAAAAACAACAAACTCTTACTTTTCTTGTAACTTATAACCATTCAGCAAGATATAAGAGCTTGATTAAAGTCCACAATTTAATATTGATGAAAAAGCTTAGCTCCACCGGCAGATTATTTTATTTATAACAAGATATTTTACCCACACACTCCAAAAAACTAAATCTTACCAAATATTTTTTTGTCTAGTTTCTAGAGCAAATAGTTTAGTAAACTTGAAATAAGGCCAAACTAACTTACAAGTGATTTTCGAGCAAGAAAGATGCTGAAAAATGACTTGTTTTATGTTAATAATTCCTTAATATTGATGAAAAAGTTGGTAGTATGTTCCGCTGCGCCGTTACCTAGCAACCCCAACCAAGCCCAGCCCGTTGCCTAGCAACCCAGTTCTAGTTCCATTGGTAGATTATTTCACTTATAATATGACATTTATCCCATATTATAGGTGGAACAATTTGCCAGTGGAACTAGAACTTCTTCATCAATATTAAGGATTTGTTTTCTCAAAACAAGCCTCAATTTCTTGCTGAAAAGTATTTTTTTAGTTTGTTTTGTCTTATTTCAAGTGTAATAAGATATTTGCAGTAGAAACAAGAGTAAAATACTGTGTAAGATTTTGTGTTTTACAGTGCATTCTACGTTAAATAATCTGCTGGTGAAACTAATATTTTTTTAAATCCATATTAAGGAATTACTGGCTAACAACAAGCTCAATTTCTTGCTGAAAAGTTTTTTCTTTAGTTTGTTTTGTCTTGTCAAGTGAACTAAGATATTTGCACCAGAACATGGACAGAAACACTTGGTAAAATTGTGCTTTTTTGCAGTGTAGAATAGTCTGAACACGCTCAACAAAGTTGTGATGTTGGAAACTCAGAGCAGAGTTTACACTCCATATCCATAAACCTGCTGCTGTTGTTGGGTTTTATTGCTGCCGGCTCCCCAGATTATGATCCTAAAAGTTTTAAAGAAACAAAATAATCCATTAAAAACACACCGATAGTGTTTTACCCCCTACGTCTTTGAACGTTATTCTTCTCCCCTACATTGTTTTGGTGGACAGACATGATTGGACCTGAAGTGTTCCCGCTTTGGGGCTCGGGACACTGGGTGGCAGTGTGTCCCCCCGTACAGCAGCAGCCATGTTCACCATCTGCTCTGTGAACTCAGGTCTGCTGGGTTTGACAAGCGTGGAGATTAAGAGAAGGTAAAACATCCTGCGTCACACGGAGGGAAGTTTGTTCCTCACATGGAGGAAAATCTTTACAGCCAGACCGGATGCTGAAACTAAAAATAGACTTTAATAAACAAACTCATGCAACTACTTTATTCCAACTTTTTTTAAAAAATTGTTTTACTTTAAAACACTTTTTTGTTTCTCTTTTCTTACAAAATAAACATGTCAAATGTATAAACACTTTAAAAAGGATGTTCAGAGCTTTAGGAGCCACGATTTTCACATTTTATTGATGAGAACATTTGATATTTAGTCATTTAGTGCAATTTATTGAAATTTCAATATTTAGATTATACACTCAAATAATTTTATTCTATAAATGTGTTTATAATTTATTAATCTGAGAGCATGTGCAGTAGTATAAATTTTAATATTATGAAAAAGTTAATTTATTTCTGTAACCTGAGTGAAAGATTAATTACATAACGTTTTATTCTGTTAATTATGTTGATTTTCCGCTTACAGCTACTAAAAACAACTTTTGATTTTAGAATATTACAAATTAGTAAATTAAATATGTGTAACACAGAAAAATGTATATCTAATGCCTGCTCAAAGGTTGTTTTTTATTTATTAATAAAAATGATTAAATGGGTAAGTTATCTAGAATTTATTCTTGAAAAAATATTGTACATTTATTATTTTATTCAAAAACAACTGTAAAGTTTATAGTTTAATACAAAGTGGAATTTTGGAGTTTTAAAAATAAATAACTTGCTTATTGTTCAATAAAATGATTTTGTGAAATAAAAATAATTCATAAACTTGTTGTGTTTGCACAGAAAGCTGCGACCGTCACTTTTCTGACAGTCAACAGAAAAACTGAAGCAGGATTAACACACAGTTACATCCTGATTGTAAATTTCGTGGAGACGCCACAAAACTAATTTAATCTGGTTCAATCTCTGCAGGGATTACAGACATGGCGCAGCAAGTGGGGTCAATTATAAAACCCGCTCCGTACTTTGCTGACTTCTTCTCGCTCCCGTTTTGATTTTGGTCCATTTCAACAAACTCAAATGCAACTTGACAGAAAATCAATTCGCGTTGTACCCGTAATACGGGATTATCCCGCCAATAAGCCTCCAAAAATGGGGATTTCACTCTGAAAATTTAACGGAGGGGAAGACGCGGGGGGTCAGGGAGGTCACGGCGCCGATAAGCCGAGAACTTGTAAATCCTGTCGATCTGTTTTCAAATTACAGCAGCAACAGCGTGCGAGGTGTTGTTTCCGTGTATTATGGTAATGTAATAGCTGAAGCAGGGCCTCGGTCTGCAGCTTCTCCCCGTTTGTTCGCAGGTATCCGCACTCCCTGCCATGTTGGCATTCCGCTCCACTTCTCCCGTAAAAAAAAAAACCCCTCTCCTTCTACCTCTAAACTTAGAGGATGCAGCAGCGCCCACACAGCTGTTCTCCCCTGAGCTGGCGTACATAAAACATAAAAGGCGAGCCTATATGAAAAATGCACAGAGCGCTGGAATATAATGTGGTTGAAACCCCGCTGCTGTCGGGCAGGAGAGGGATAAAGAGAGAGGCCTACCCTGGATGGATTCCTTTTTCTGCAGGATTCGTTTGACTGGATGCCTGTGCAAACATTTACTCACCGTGCTCAATCCGTGGATCACATTACAAAGATTGATTGTTCACTCGCCTCTCACCCTCCACTGTTTCATTGGCCAATATGAAATCAAATGGGATTTTCCTTTCCTTTTTTTTTTTGAACCAGGGGTAGAGTTGTTATGCACAGAATCAGCGACAGCGCTCCGGCAGCCAGAGCAAACTCCCCCCTCATTGTTCTCAAGCATCCCAGCGCCGAGGCGAGTGGAAAACAACTCCATGTGATTGTTACAGTTGAAACGGTGGCGCGGCGCGGCGCTCCCTTGTGTTGCAGCCGCGTAAATTAGAAGAGCTGCCGTGTAAACTTGTAAGGCAAATAATTGGTGCCTCGCCACCTATCGCGGAGTAATTGCAAAGTTCACAAAAAGAAAGTGAAATTAAACAAGAGGGGGAAACATGGGATCTTTCTGTGGGAGCGTGCAGATCAATTAGAGCTTGTAGATTTCAAATCAAATGAAATCCAGTCAAGTTTTTCAAAAAAGAAAATGGTATACAGCTGGGGATTCTCAGGGTAATATTACCTCGAGTAAAACAACAAAACCATTAAGATTAAGAGCATTTATCCATCCATCACCTGTACATGCTCATCTTCAACCACATCTTAGGACAATATGAGGCCAGTTAGCCCAACAGTAGCTGCATTAGCGTTACAAATGTCCACAAAACTTTGTCAATATTCCGCTAATGTCGAAAAAACCCCACAGTTTCGCACTAAATATTAGACATGGTCACTGCAGGAAGTTAGCATTGCTGCTGACACATAGTTAGCCAAAACAAGAAGTTAGCATTTGCACTAAGACATAGTTAGCCATAGCGTTTTTTTTTTTTTTAGCCATAGCAGGGACTTTGCAAAAGTGCTGAAGCATGGTTAGCCACTCTGAAGTTAGCATTAGTGCTGAAGCATGGTTAGCCACTCTGAAGTTAGCATTAGTGCTGAAGCATGGTTAGCCAAAACAGGAAGTTAGCATCAGTGCTGAATCGTAGTTAGCTGCTAAGGTTAAGGTGCTGATTAAAGATTAATTGGAAGATTTAATTAAAATGAACTTGTTTTGTAACGTGCCCTGAGATTACATTATTATTAATTGGTGCTACATAAATAAACTGTACTTTAATTTATGTGAATTGCTCATTTTCTGTTTTGAAGCAGTAGAAACAGGTGGGGGAGAGGAAGTACAGCATCACTTTATGCTCCGTGCAAATAAAATAATATTGATATACTGTAAAACTCGGGTCTAGTAGAACAATGTTCAGTTTCCCTCACTATCCTCTGCTGGGCAAATCTTAACCAGCTGATCCTGGAGATTCTGTGGGTGCAAAATCAACATTAAAGAGTTCAAGCTTTTAGCCCTTTTCTTTTCCAACCAGTCAAACTGAACCGGATCCATAACATCTACTCCCCTCTGTGGTTTTTGTCAATAAAATCAGCTGGTAAAACAAATTAACGCTGTCGGTAGACGGCAGAAGATGTGGCTCTGGGTGTCTGAAGCACTGAAGTGAAAGTAAGGAGCAGAGCTCAGCCGCTGTGACCCGAGGGATGGAAGGTCAGCACACTTTCTCCTCCTCTGTAACCTGCTTTCAGAATTACCAAACTGCTCCTGGAGATTAGCCCCCCTTCTTGCCAACACGTTCTCCTCTCCATTTCCCCTCTACGTCTTCCTCGCCGCGTCACTTTCTCTCCCCCTCTCCCGCTCGCCCCCTCACGTCGTTAGCATTTAGATAGTTGAGAGCAGAGGAGCCTGGGTAATAGGCTTTCCCCTCCTCTCCCCTCCATCCCGCTTTGCTCAAATCAGCTGAAGTGAGAGGGATTAAATCAAAAGAACAACAATGATGATGAGAGCAACTGCAAGGCTGAGAAATGCGGAATCAGGGGGTGGCGCAACGCCTGATCGGCTCTGAGCTCATTAACCCGGGCCTTGACAGAACCGATGTTAGAGGTGATTGGAGATTATCACATTTAGGGGATACTTCATCCCCTTATCTCGCCCAGCGTCGCCTCCCCTTCCCCGCTTCCCCTCGTGCTGCTGTTTCTCTCGATTTCATCCAGGTCAGCTGTCCGCGGTTCGATCCTCCTGGGGAGGGGCACGCAGATGCCATCAACACCGGCTCCGTGTCCGCTTGATCTCCTAATTCTGCTTCATTTAAACTTCATCAACTGTTCCACTGGACCGGAAGCAGAGAAGAATGAAAACAGCTTGTGTGGAAACGGCTTTTTCTCCCTCGCTCCCTTTTTTGTTGTTCGATCTGGTATGATACCCCCATAGCTGCCGCCACCCCCCTCCCACTCTCGTAGCGACCAAATTTACCTCAGAACCTGCAATAAAGGCAGGTGTTCATGCACAAACACCTGAAAAACAGCAAAATGTACCGTCTCTGCAGGGCCGGCCCAAGCCTTTTCGGGGCCCTGAGCTGATTTTTATTTGAGGCCCCCTCATACCAACATGTCAGTAGATACTTTAACATTCCTAACCTGCTATCGCTAACGTCATTTTTATTAACTTACATCATGCTGGCATTATTATGGCTATTGATTTTAGCCTCACAGGAGTGAAGACACATATTTGTATTTTGAAATGCCGAGGTTTTTAAATGCGCCATATTATTTTAACTGTTTGAAAGTAACATCAGCTGATAAATAGTAAATTTGTAGTAAAAAAGCTAAGAAGTTTGATATCTTACATTTCCCCAGTAGCCAACATGAGGAGCACATTAACCAATTATTTTTGTAAGAACCATAAAAATAAAAAATGTTTTTCCATATGCAACAGCATCAAATTTTCCATTATTAAAGTTAATTTAATACCATTAAATAAATATTTTGTTCTTTTTTTCCCCCTTTTCCTTCCTTTTTTCCCTTTTGTTTTTCCTTTTTTCCCCTTGTTTTAAGTGTAATTTCTAATTAGCTTATTATGATTATTAATTTTAACTTTACAAAAGTAGCAAACAAGCAAATATGTTTTAATTAATTTGTATTTGGAAATACAGAGGTATTTAAATATGCCATATTATTTTAATTATTTGAAAGCAACATCCGCTGATAAATACTAAACTTTAAGTCAACAAGCTTTAATTTCTTACATTTCCTTGTAGTGGCAGCAGGAAATTAATGAATTATTTATGTAAAAACTATAAAAAATAATATAGAAATTGTTTTTCATGTGAAATAACATTTAGTTTTTATTATTAATGACATTTAATACATCTAGTATAAATATAAAATAAGCTTGTGCTCCTGAGGGCCCCTTGGTGGTGTGAGGATCCTGCACAGCTTCATAACCCACATATTTCTTGGGCCGGCTCTGTGTCTTTCTACTGGTTTTTGATTGTGTGTCCATTTCTCCTCTTCTTTGCTGATTTTTTCACGTTTTGGATTATTTTCCTCCAGTAAAACCCAGTATAGACCCAGTTTTCAGTTTTATGTTAAATTGTTAAATTATTTATCCAATTCTGTTGTTTCAAAGAGTTTACCAACATTTCGCCCCGTATTTAGGGTAATATTTAATTAGCTTACATCATAACGGTGTTAATATGGTTATTGATCTTAAGGAGTAGAAAACAGGCAAAGATGCTCTACTTGTTTGAAATGCAGAGAGGAAATCTAAACATCTTGGACAGTTTCTGACGTCAAACGCAAAATAATATTTCTATTTTATTTAAATATTCAGATCCAACTGTTTGGCTGTTACCAGTGAAGAACGTTGTTTTTCCAGTTTGCAGGGCAGTGTGGTAAAAAAAAGCTTTATATATGTTCCTCTTTTTACACTAAGAACATCCAGAGTTCAGTTTCCAGCCGACCGTTGCTTATTAATTCGGTGGTTCTGGACTGTGTCCAGGTCCAAGCTAAACTGAACCGTCAATATTTTATGTCTGCTCTGGGGTCTCTCTTTTTTCAGAAATAATCAATATACAACACCGGTGAAAAGCTGAGCCGTCTGTAAAAAAGTAAAAGCAGGAAACCGAAGCAGAACTGGACCCTGCAACACATGAACGACCCAAAACATGCATTTAAAGCCACTATGGACTGAAGGAAAGAGTCCAGAACAGTTAAGAAACCCATTCCAGTTGAAATCATTTGTTTAGTTAGTAAAACTAACGGTGAAAATATTTTAATTTTTAGATCCAGTTATGTTCTGGAAAATATTGCCAATTAACTCTGTGTACTCAGAGTTTTCTGTATCTTCAAAGTTGCACAGACTCTGGTTCTGCTGGAGGTTTTTTCTTGTTAGAACAGGGTTGTTCTTCTCCACTGTCGCCACATGCTTGATTATTAGTGCAGCACATTACTGTAAAAATCTTCAAAGTGTGGAAACAGGATTAAAAATTTGTGTTTTTCATATTTCCCATTAGCCACTTGACTTTCAGGATGACCACCATTTTTCAAGATGGTCGCCATGTTAGAGCCTTTTAAACCAAATACTGACATAAACATTGGATGTTTCTGACTTTGGTTATCCTGTTCGTACAGCTTTTAAGTCATAATATGTAGAAAAATCAGAAACTGTGGACTTTGCTGTTTGCAAAGTTGTCAACACCAGTTGTCAACACCAGTTGACAACTGGCGTTTTCTCACACCAGTCAACTGGAAGGAGATGAAGAGAGACAGTTGTCTTAATGGTTAGCATTAGCTTCTGCAAATTTTTATGTGTTCAGCAGAAACATAGCTAGCATCCTTATTTAGTAAATTAGCAGTTAGTAAAACGTAACTTTTTGGTTAGTGGTGCCCAACACTGGCAATAACTACTGCCGATTTTAGTGCAAACACATATTCTCCGTTACGACCGGGGCGGCCATTTTGGAAAATGTCCACCAGAAAAAGGAAACAAGAGCAAGAAAATGTATAAAGTTCAAAATATGCAGGCTATGTTTGGACACCAAACACATTCAGTTAATTGCTGATTTTATTGCAAAAAATAATTTTCCATGTTAACCATGGTGGCCATGTTGAAAAATGTTTTGAAGCATTTTTTGATTTTTTCATGTGAAAGATTTAGCTGAGATATTCAGTTATCTGCTGGATCACCGTCCGGATGCAGTCGGCTGGGTTTCTCCAGGTGGCTTTATGAACTGAACTTAACTAAACTGAGTGAAGTAATTTGGATGCATTTTGTGGTTTGAAATGTGGCAATAATACTGTAAATGGTGAATCCTGCAATTCTTTCAAGTCACAATTTCTTTTTATTACTAGCAGAAAGTTGTCAAAGTTAAGATTTAGTATTGTACAGAAGACTAAATGTAGGGAGAAATGTAGATTTTCTGCCTGTGCTGCTGCTGTAAGGCTACAAACTCACGCACACACTCCCCTAATTTGGGTAAAGTCACTAATCCCACCGGTCGTCAACGATGTGCACTGCTCCCCCCTCCTCCCCCTTTCACACTGGGAAATTTAGCATGCCCCCTCGGCTGAGGCAGAAAATGAGATTACTGTATTTAAATGACTATGGTAATGGCGGGCATGCTGCCGGGCCCCCGTAGGATACGGGATTTTCTCCTGCGCTCATTGTTAGCAGTTTTGCAAAGTGCTATCGTCCTGCTTTGGCTCACAATGGGGATGTCATTTAAAAGACATTTCTTTTTCTTTCTCGCCCCCCCCGCGCTCTCTTTCTTTTCATGCCCCTCTGTTCCAGCTCCATGTACCGGTCCCCAGGAGGCCCGGTCTCCGACTGAGTGAGCGTCAACCTTCCACCCGTCCAGACATAAGGTGAATATTCTTTATTTAAAGGAGCGGCTGAGTGATTGGACACGGTCGGTCTGTTTTGGAAGACATAATCCAATCTATGTTTGTAATGAAGTGTAGTCTCTGAGGACGGACGCCATGTGTCCGCTGTGTGACGCACAGACCAGGTGGCCGGGAGGTCAAGTGGTTGAGGGTACCTGTGCTACCCTAAAAGTCAGGATTTTCTTGTTAGTTGATCATTTACAACAATAAACAGCAGCAGATTAAATAAAAATACAGCTATTGCCATGAAAAGCTTTTTTTCACATTTCGTCACATTAAAGCCTCAAACAACAATGTCTTTTATTGTGATTTATCTGGTAGACAAAGACAAATTTGAACAATTTTTCAAATACAAATCTGTTGTCCTTAAAACAAATCAAAACTAACCAACTGGTTTTGAATAATATCTACCAAATGCCAATCTACCAAGACATGATTGTCCACCAAAACTGAGACAAGCACCTTACTGTTTACTCTGTGGTGTCAAAGGACATGTTTAGATCGAAGAATTGACTTCTGGAAAGCAGGAAGAATGAATCTAAGGGTGTTTTCACACCTGGGAGTCCAGTAGACTTGGTTTAATTGGGGTCTTTCCAACACTTTCAGCTTGTGCAGATTCCTTTCACACTGCACTGAGTCAAACCATCCAAACCCCTTGAAAAACCTGTTCCCCCTTTGCTTGTGATGGCGCTGCACCAAGAACCACCGAAGGAAATGAGACAAAAATCTCCAAAGACGACACTGGGCGCAATTTCATTCTTCAAAAAATGTAAACAAAAATGGAGATTTTAGCAGTTGTAGGATTTCACTTTTGTCTTTGGCAAAAGACCATGAGCTGTTTCTCCTGCTAGCACCAGACTCTCGTGTTTGTTTTGGTTGTATTTACCCAGAATGCCCTGCTCTATAATCCGCTTCCTGTTTTTGGAGCAGTCTCCGGTCCGCTTGGCGTTCATATACGCATTCAAACCGCACCAGAGTTCACTTCAGTCAAATCGAAACAGAGGTTTGTAGGCCAAGGAGAGTTCACTTTTTTGGTTTTTATCAGAGTTTAATTGCACATTCACACCTTCCCAAACAAACCAGACTTTCTAGGTAAACAAACTATAGTTCAATTGAACCGGACTAAACAGGACTGGAGTGAATGCACCCTTAGAGAGGGTTTCACACAGCACACCTGCAGTTATATTACAAGCATACATACAACACACCCTGCTCCACTTTCAGCCAATCGAAGCTAATTGTAGAAATTATAATTATGTTGATGTTTAGTCCCTCACCAAGTTAAGAGGCTATTCATAAAGAATTCAGAAGAGGAGGACGCTGGAGAAAGATGGAGTAAAAGAAGAAACAGGAATGTGCTCAGGAGGATGTCAAGACACCGGCAGGGAGCGGCGATGTTGCCGTTGCTTTTCTTCTGCGTCACGGAGCACTTCATCATAGGTGGGTTTTTCCTTCCCCATCCTCTCCCTGCCTTCCTGCCTCCTCGGGCCCCCTGCCGCAAGCCTGATCTATTGGTTCTCAGCAGCGCGCGGCACGATAAATCATGAGAATGGGGGCCGGCGATGATTAGGTTGCAGGGAGCGGAGATGGAAAGAGAAGAGAAAAGAGACGATGGATGGATTGGAGGAGCAGGAGGAGGGGTGAGCAGCAGACAGGTTACTGATGGTGTTTGTTTCTCCGAGGCCTGTACCTGTGCAGGGGGCAGATTCCTCTGGGTGTTACATAAAGGAGCTATGGGTCTGCTGAGGCCCGACGCAGCCTGCAGGAACACATAAACTGGAGCTGGAATTACCCAGGCGATGAGATAGATATATATATATGTGGGCACGGCTGCATTGCTTATTCCGGCCAAGCCTATTATATCAGCCCTTCTGCTGAGGCGAAGAGGAGGAGGGAAATAGGGAGCAAGGTGAACCCAGGGGAGCAGAAAATGTAGATTAATACTGCTGCATATTTTAGCACAATTAAAACTTCATTTGTCTAAATGTGTTGGCTTTAGCCTCATTTAAGCCTCTGTGGCTTGGTTTAGATGGGATAAATTAGCCAATGAGAAGCAATAAACACCTTGTTGTATGGTTTGTGTGACATTTTAAAGGATGGATAGTTACACCTTGTTTTGCCCAACTCCTGGGGATAGAGCTCCCTGCCAATTACCCACAACCCCCACCCCTCCAGTCCAAATGTGATTATAGAAATACCAGGAGGACTGTTGATGAGATTGGAGCAAAACTTGGGTTTATCGCCTCATTGACAGAGATTTGCATCATTTAGCCTGTCATCTTTTTCTCAGGTAACAGAACCCCGCTCACGCCGCCATGTTTGGAGCGGAGGACAGGTACGAAACACAAGCAGGGATGGTAATGAACAAGGCTGTGTGTGTTTGGGTGACTGACAGCCAAAACAAGCCCCTCACACCTCCACCTTCCGCTCTCCGAACCGCGCCAGTCGCTGCTGCGTTTAATGGCTGCTCTCTGTTACTGTATGTTTCATCAGCGGCGCAGGGTGGCAGGTGGGAGGGATCCCGCCTTTGGAGGAGCGGAGAGAAGGCTTTGTTTGCTTTAGTTTACACGCTCGCGCGTTGTTTGTTGCATGTTTGCGTGCCAGATCCCCACCGTCAGCCTGCGCCGCGATCGAGTCTGACAACTCCGCGGCCATGTTTCCGGGAAGGGAAGGATCCAGGTGATTCTCTCTCTTTGAGGTTTCCGCCACAGAAGGCACTCTAAGAGCTAACGTGGGTGATTCTCTTCTTCTTCTTCTTGGGGGCATAAGGAGAGGAAGGGGGTGGTGGGATTACAGAGATGATCCTGCCATTCATCCTAGCTCTAAACAGAGCCCCCGTCTTCCCTCCCCAAACCCTGCTAATTCCCTTTTGATGAGGCGTGCTAAATAAATCCCATTTCCACGCCTTTATTCCCCACCGACTCCTGCTGTGTAGATCAGGGGACGCAGATTTTCAGGGGGCTTCTGCCGCCGTTTGGGACCCACAATGGAGCCCGTCTCCGTCCAGTCAGCCTCATTATGCCTGCACACAGACATGCCCCAAACACAGGCAGACTGGCACATTTACACATCGACCTCCACAGCAACACACCGTAATGGCTTCGTGGAGTTTTGGGGACAAATACCCAACATCATATCGTGTACTTTAAGTTTGCAGTTGGACAGCTAAAGCATCCTCCAGGTGTCCACATCGGCATGTTGGATGTGATTTTTGTGTGTGTACTGTACGTCTCCCTCCTGTCCTGTCGGCCCTCTCCACTCTCACATGCTGAGCCCCAGCGCTTCGGCTCTGACGCTAACAAGCTCCTCCGTCTCTCCCGCTCTGTCTAAACCGGGGCCCGGTTATTAATGGGGACCAGCTGGGAGTGGCGAAGGTACATGCACAACCAGACAAAGCCCCATATATAATCATAAAGTCGTAACAAACGACCTGATGTAAATGAGGATTGGGGGTGTTTTGAGGTAGTTTGGAGTGAAAAAAACATTGCAATGGATGGTAGGATTGTGGTAAATGGAGGACGGAGGTGTTAACCGACATGAAAAAGGTTTCCGCTCTCCTGGACGGTTGGTAAGGACCTGCCTACTGGGCCTCTGACCTCAGCCTGGACATGGCAGAGTGGGGGTCAAGACTTGAGAGACAGCCTCTCTGATGGCTCATTTTTCTGCTGATGGAGCCAATAGGCTGCAAAGAAACAAAAAAAAAGAGACTTCCTCCCTGACTGCAGAGTCATGGAGAAATTTTTCACTTTAGGCGATCATGTTACTTTACAAAGGGGAGATATCCTACTCATGTGCGGGGCTTACGCAGACACATGCTTCCAATTAGCAAGGCTTCTTCATGTAAATGCTTCATAAATTACCAGCCCTGCCCTGGGATTAGGTGCTCATAAAGAGAGTTAGCATCTCAATAAACAGCAAAGGTTGTGTATGGAGAGCAAATTAGGGGTACAATGGGAGGGTGAGGAAAGCTGGGGGAAGATGGATAAAGGGCAAGCTAGGTGTAGTTGGAGTAATAAACAGTCCTGACTGTACAAACAAAAACAAATATGTAGGCACAAAGTATGACTATCTGTTCATAGAGACAATCTATTTATATAAATAAGGTTAATTATGTGTACTTTGGATCAAATGTAACCCACGATCCAATCCCCACACAAACTTGTGATGGGTTCAGGACCTATTACCTTAACTCAACATGAAATTTACACAAGCAGAATGAAGATGGTAATAAAATGAAGCACTGTAACAAATGGTATTGAAACACAGTTAGCCTACACTACAGCACATTGATATTAATGCTGAAGCATAATTAGAAACAGTTAGCTACTACAGGAAGTCAGCATTAGTGCTGAAACATAGCTAACCACTACAAGAAGTTAGCGTTAGAGCTGAAGCATAGTTAGCCATTACAGAAAGTTAGTGTTATCGCTGAAGAATAGTTAGCCACTATTAAAAAATAATCAACATTACCATGACTAAGTGCCACAATGTAAGCTAATGTAAGATACGTTTGAGTTGTTTTAGCATGCAAACTAGAATCTGGGTATGATTTACTATGTCATTGCTATATTAGCATTAGCAGTACAATCCCAAAACAACAAAGTTAATTTTGTTTTATGGTTTTAAACACAAGTTTGACCCCAAACCCCTCTTCTGGCTCTGATTGGTTGTGTCTAGTGAGCACTGGGAGCTTACTAGTGAGCTCTCTGGGAGAAGGCAGAGGAGCTCGATTTTTTTTTTTTACAGATTAACTGTCTCGTTATACTGTCATGACACAGTGACAGTTTCAACAAATATGTAAATAACATTTTATTTATGAAAGTTACAAAATCTATTTAATTTATAATGTATGCAGGGATCTTCATCAGTTTTGTTTTTTATTGTATTAAGGTCTAAAAGTTAACCAGACTTTGTGCGATTTCTATGAAGAAAAGAGATAAAAACATAAGTTTGACATTTCATGTTCTCTCCAGTACATCTGTTCTTGTCCAGTTCTGGACTGGCAGATTGTGGCGTCCCGTTCCCTAGGGGAGTACAGCGCAGAACTTTCCCACGTCTTATCTGACTGGAATGACAGTCCGCTGCTTTCCGGATCCAAGGCGTTCAGCTAGCAGACAGAACAAATGTCCAGCTCCATATCGCTCTCTGTTGAAGAAGTTTCAGCCCATTGTTACACAGAGAAGATAGAGGAGGGAACAAGTGTCTGTCTGACCAGCTTTGGTGTTTGGATGCATAAATCTAAGGCTCCCACCCAGGAACAAGCATCAATATAACTCTGGATCAAAGAAATAAGTTACTGGCTGGGTTTAGCTGGGAGGTTCAATGTTACATTAAAGACAAATATTGCTCCTGGCAGTAAGTTTAATGAAGCTAAATATATTTCAGTACTGTCCAAAACTTTTGCATCATGCTTTATGTCTTTATATTTACCAGCTCATTAGTGTTAAGATTCAGTATTTAAACAATTGTATTATTATTTTTTTGGTTCATGAAATTTACAAACTGTAATCTGTGATTTATGTTGCTTTTGGAGAAAAAATAAAAATAAAACATTTAATCATTTTTTGGGTAAGAAGTTTTTGGTAAGAGAGCCATTTCAAAAAACCTTCAGAATGTAACAGTGCAAATCAGAAGGGACTGCCTGTTGCCTAGCAACACCACTGAAGCCCAGTCCCTTACCTAGGAACCCCAGCTGAGCGCAGCTCCAGCATGTTTGATCAGCTGGTTTAAACCGCTGTACAAAGGCTGCTGGAAAAGACAAATGTTTTGTTGACTTACCATCCAGAAACCACTTGCTGCATTCTTGTTGGCTGTGCAGGAGGCTCCACTTTTGCTTTTCAAAGATAATTCAGCATTTGTTTGCAGGCATTTTCACGTGCGTGTGTAAACATTGATTTGAAGGCACTTGGGTAAGTAGCAATTTATTTGGATTTAAAGTGATAAGAGGCCCTAAAACAGCAGCTCAAAAACAGACTGAAATCTGATATCCAACAATGACATTGTGAAAAAATGTAATCAATATGCTCTGTATAGACCATAGACAAATCCTAACCTGTACAATGAAGCATAATAGGCCACCTTTAACATAAACTTATAGATTTAAAGAAAGTTTATCTTTTTAAATTGACTAAAACAATTTTTCCTCCTTATATTCTTGCAACCGAGCCCCTGTGATCCGACAAAGATATGCAACATGGACTGATTATTTGTAAATTCACCAAACGGAAAGTAAGTGACGTAAAAAAGACTAAGTTTGATTTAACGATATTAAGAAAAAATGTTTTGTGTATGTAAACACTTGGTTCTACTGTATAGTAAAAATATAATCAACCTTTCTAGGACTGGTGTAAAAGCTATTGTCTAATCCATTTTGGTGTTCTACAGAGCTTACTAGACTCAAAGAAAGTAAGAAATAATGTAAAACTGACGAAATTCAAACATCTGATGATCCATTCAAGCTGGAATGAACTGCTTGGAGTTTGTGCGATGAAGACTTTCTGGTGAACAATCAATTATTACAGCCACAAACACTGATGAGATTTTGTCTGCTTTAGCTCTAGTCACTTGAGGCTTGTAGATCTACATCAGACACAAATACTGCTGAACAACTCAAAGCTTTTTGCTCCACAACTTCTCCTACGCTCAGGCTCAGGCGTCTGCTGAATACGTGATGGGATAATTTGATAGGGCTGCGTGCCTGTGCTCAGCATCACAGATAAAACGGGGGGCATTACGAAATTAGGCCGCGCGTTTGTGCAAAAGGTGCGGGTGGTAGGGGCTTTGAATTCTGCTGGGAACTTAAAGCGTCTGTAAACACAAAGCACACAAGCGCTTTAAGCGCTAAACCTCGGGCCACACTGGCCACACAATCCACTGTCATATGAATTGGCGCAGAGTTGTGGGAGAGAGGCTGGTGAGGATGGAGTTAAGCTGAAAGATGGAGCCCCCCGGCGTGACAGACACTTGTCCGTGCAAAAGGAGCTGTGCAGAAACTCACACCACCCTCTCGGCAACACTCTGCTTCACTGTCGATCACCAAGACGCTCGGCAACACCGGCTGTCACCCGCACATGTAATATAAATGCAATCTCACATTTTTTCCCTCCCTGTGATGTGTATCAACCATCTCGCAGGGCCAGACTGACACACACTCGCTCAGTTGTGAACACAGACAGTCAATAACAGAACGGGGTGCGAGATTAAAGTCTAAGCCCACCTTCTTTCATGTGGCAGAGCAGCCGCTGCCCTGAGATCTGGCACCAGATGGCGCTGTGCCGGTCGGTGCCAGGAGATAATCGGACAGATCGGCCGCATTACTACCCATTATCTTCTAATTATTCTTGTGTGGAGCGCTGATCCTGCCGTTTGTGTAAGTGGATGGCGCAGAGAGCCTGTCGCCCCGCATCCCGGAAAATCCTCCCGCTTCCCTCACTCCCCTCTGGGATGGAAGGAGAGATCAGCCGAGGGAAGAGGAGGCAGAGGAGCAGGTGGGAAAGGGACCTGGTATTCCAGCTTTGTGGAAACACCGCGGCTTATCATGAAAGTGACACCGGTGAGGCCAGAATGAGGAGATCGCCTGTGACCTGTGCGTCTGAACTTACAAGTTTGACAAAACGGAGCAAGAACTGCAGTTTTCCTCTCTGATGACTCTATAAAACATGGCGAGACTACAGTTCAAGTCTCCCAGGCTTCATTTGTACTGCGCCTGAGTGGAAACAGGCCCCAACCCCCCCTTCACCCCAAAGGATAGAGCTAACTGCGCAGAGACATATGGCCTACCATGTGCTGGGTCCCACGTGCACGCTCTTAAGCGCGATTCAACCCGAACATCTTCGCTTAATTATCAGCATTTTGTTCAGCATCCTCCCTGTTTTGCATATTAATATCCGTCAGATCTGAACGTAATTTGAGGGGATGAAAGCTCAGACTCTGAGGACATACAGTCACGGTAACAAGAAAATACACCTTCTTTGAAATCTGTTTTCTATTATTAGGTGGTCTTTACCAGACTCTAAGCTAACTTTGAGCGTACCCAACACATTCTTTCATTGCTCTTAAACATATCAGGCGCTGTCAATCAAATAGATTTGATTTGTCCCCTATCAGCAAGCGTGATCGCCACTTTAAAAGCAGGATTTGGCTTGCCTGGAGCATACAGGTGTGTTTTAACTCAATGTCAAGACAAAGAGATAACAGACACTTATTTTCAGAATGAATTGTTTCTGCCTATCAAACATAGAAGACCTTGTAAGACCTTTTCCAAGCAATTTGAAGTCCATTGTTCTTCAGGGAAACACTCAGAGATGAGGGCATGCAGTGCTCAGAGAAATTACAAGCAACCCAATCGCTCTAGCTCAGACTCTACAGGCCACAGTTAGCTAGTTAATGTAAGAGATTATAGCAGGGTAATGGGAATAAGACTGAAAAGTATGGCTTGTTTGGAAGGAGTCCCCAGCAGTAAGACTTCTCTCTACAAGGAATATTGCAGAAGAAGTTATACATTGTTCTCTGGAACAATGTCTTTGATAGATAAAACCAAAGTAAATATTTTGGGCATAGGTTATATATTTGACAAATATGTAGCACGGCAAATAAGCACACTTTATACCAAATATCAAACAAGGCGATGGAAGGATAATCCTACGAACTTGTTTTTCAGCCAAAAGTCCCAGACAGTCATTGGGCCAACCATCAATATCTTGGTATTTCTAGAGACAAATGTGAGGCCACCAATCAAACAGGGTCGAACTGCGTCATCCTCAGGGTAACAATCCCAATCATGGCAGCTAATGTACACCAAAACTGAAAACGAAAGGCAGCAAATTGTGTTTAAAAGCCTTCATGAAATGAAGCAACTTTGTAAAGAAAAGTGAGCCAAAATCCTTTTCCAACAATTCGTACTTTTGCGCAATTTAAGTTGGTTTTGAAAGATTTTAGATCCAGCATTATTGTTCTCATTGGTGCAGGACTACAACTGAAAGAGGGTGTGCTTTCCTTTACTAGAACTGTATGATTGTAAACACAAGCCTCGCTGAGGAGGAGTGTGCATATTTTGAAGCAAAGACTCCCAACTGGGAGTCAGAGATGATCTGTGTGTTTTCCTCTACCTTTCTAAACAGGCCTCTTGTGTAAACGAGTATTTGTAGAAGTGTCAGAATCCTGAGATGAAGCACGAGCTCAGTGAGTGTGTTTTATTTGCCCATCACAGCCGACACTGAACACTCCAAACCCGCCCGACGTGCGCGTTCTGCCGTGCTGTACCCATCTCTCTGGCTGACAAGTAATAAAACATGGCGTGGCATTGCTGATCAATCTCGCCAGCCCACAGGCCGCACAGCGAGGGCATGTATATGCAAATGAGAGCAGCTAAATGCCACCGAGGGGGAGTTGAGCAGTGGTCCCCAAACTTTTTCCTGTGAGGGCTACATAACTTTTCCCTTCTCTGATGGGGGGCCGGAGTCAGGTTGTAACAGAAAAAGTGTGACGATTACAGGTGTGCCTAAATGTAAAAATATTTTGTTTTCCAGAAAGCACAATCAAATAACCTCCCTGGATTCTTCACAGAAAAAATCCAGCAAGGATTATAGTCCGTATTTTCCGAACTATGAGCCACACTGGACTATAAACGACAACCCCAAAGTAAAAAAAACAGTAAATATACACATCTAAGCCTCAGATATCTCTGCCGGTTTTCCACAACGATTCAGCAGCAGCAGAGGGGGGCGGACACCCAAAATCTGAGTCATAACAGGTCAATTGAATATCACATTTATTATGGTTGAAAAAGAAAAAGTTGCCCAGATTAGATTTAACTGAACTGATTACGGTAGTTTCTGAACGGTAACTGGAACAGTAAAAGTGCTGATCCTTCGTGTTGCTACTAGCATACTAGTATGCTAGTACTAGTACTCTACTAGTACTAGTACTAGTAGTACTAGTAGTACTAGTATGCTAGTACTACTAGTATGCTAGTACTACTAGTACTCTACTAGTACTAGTATGCTAGTACTAGTATGATAGTACTAGCATACTAGTACTAGTACTAGTACAAGCCCACAAACATCATTTTGATGTTTGTGGGCTCAATGTTGGCGCGCAAGTAACCAGACTTCCAATGATTCACTTCCTGCTAAAGAGCCCCCTGGTAGTTGAAGAAAAATCCACATATAAACGGCTTCTAGTCCGGAAAATATGGTAAATGAAAAAAACTCTGAATGCTTTCTGGTATTGTTCAGGGGGCCGGACCAAATGTGGAGGCGGGCCGGATCCGGCCCGCGGGCCGTAGTTTGGGGACCCCCTAATGTTAAGATTCAGTATTTCCACAATTTTATTATTATTTTTTGGTTCATTAAAATTACAAACTGTAATCTGTGATTTATGTTGCTTTTGGAGAAAAAATTAAAATAAAACATTTAATCATTTTTTGGGTAAGAAGTTAAAAGTTTTTTGGTAAGAGCCATTTCAAAAAACCTTCAGAATGTAACATCGCAAATCAGAAGGGACTGCCTGTTACCTAGCAACACCACTGAAGCCCAGTCCCTTACCTAGCAGCCCCAGCTGAGCGCAGCTCCAGCATGTTTGATCAGCTGGTTTAAACCGCTGTACAAAGGCTGCTGGAAAAGACAAATGTTTTATTGACATACCATCCAGAAACCACTTGCTGCATTCTTGTTGGCTGTGCAGGAGGCTCCACTTTTGCTTTTCAAAGATAATTCAGCATTTGTTTGCAGGCATTTTCACGTGCGTGTGTAAACATTCATTTGAAGGCACTTGGGTAAGTAGCAATTTATTTGGATTTAAAGTGATAAGAGGCCCTAAAACAGCAGCTCAAAAACAGACTGAAATCTGATATCCAACAATGACATTGTGAAAAAAATGTAATAAATATGCTCTGTATAGACCATAGACAAATCCTAACCTGTACAATGAAGCATAACAGGCCACCTTTAAATATAAACTTATGAATTTAAAAAAAGTTTTTTTTTATCTTTTAAAATTGACTAAAACCATTTTTCTTCCTTATATTCTTGCAACCGAGCCCCTGTGATCCGACAAAGATATGCAACATGGACTGATTATTTGTAAATTCACCAAACAGAAAGGAATTTAGTAAGTGATGTAAAAAAGACTAAGTTTGATTTAACGATATTAAGAAAAAATGTTTTGTGTATGTAAACACTTGGTTTCTACTGTATAGTAAAAATATAATCAACCTTTCTAGGACTTGGTGTAAAAGCTATTGTCTAATCCATTTTGGTGTTCTACAGAGCTTACTAGACTTCAAAAGAAAGTAAGAAATAATGTAAAACTGACGAAATTCAAACAATCTGATGATCCATTCAAGCTGGAATGAACTGCTTGGAGTTTGTGCGATGAAAGACTTTTCTGGTGAACAATCAATTATTACAGCCACAAACACTGATGAGATTTTTGTCTGCTTTAGCTCTAGTCACTTGAGGCTTGTAGATCTACATCAGACACAAATACTGCTGAACAACTCAAAGCTTTTTTGCTCCACAACTTCTCCTACGCTCAGGCTCAGGCTGTCTGCTGAATACGTGATGGGATAATTTGATAGGGCTGCGTGCCTGTGCTCAGCATCACAGATAAAAGCGGGGGGCATTACGAGAATTAGGCCGCGCGGTTTGTGCAAAAGGTGCGGGGTTGGTAGGGGGCTTTTGAATTCTGCTGGGAACTTAAAGCGTCTGTAAACACAAAGCACACAAGCGCTTTAAGGCGCTAAACCTCGGGCCACACTGGCCACACAATCCACTGTCATATTGAATTGGCGCAGAGTTGTGGGAGAGAGGCTGGTGAGGATGGGAGTTAAGCTGAAAGATGGAGCCCCCCGGCGTGACAGACACTTGTCCGTGCAAAAGGAGCTGTGCAGAAAACTCACACCACCCTCTCGGCAACACTCTGCTTCACTGTCGATCACCAAGACGCTCGGCAACACCGGCTGTCACCCGCACATGTAATATAAATGCAATCTCACATTTTTTCCCTCCCTGTGATGTGTATCAACCATCTCGCAGGGCCAGACTGACACACACTCGCTCAGTTGTGAACACAGACAGTCAATAACAGAACGGGGTGCGAGATTAAAGTCTAAGCCCACCTTCTTTTCATGTGGCAGAGCAGCCGCTGCCCTGAGATCTGGCACCAGATGGCGCTGTGCCGGTCGGTGCCAGGAGATAATCGGGACAGATCGGGCCGCATTACTACCCATTATCTTCTAATTATTCTTGTGTGGAGCGCTGATCCTGCCGTTTGTGTAAGTGGATGGCGCAGAGAGCCTGTCGCCCCCGGCATCCCGGAAAATCCTCCCCGCTTCCCTCACTCCCCTCTGGGGATGGAAGGAGAGATCAGCCGAGGGGAAGAGGAGGCAGAGGAGCAGGTGGGAAAGGGACCTGGTATTCCAGCTTTGTGGAATACACCGCGGCTTATCATGAAAGTGACACCGGTGAGGCCAGAATGAGGAGATCGCCTGTGACCTGTGCGTCTGAAACTTACAAGTTTGACAAAACCGGAGCAAGAACTGCAGTTTTTCCTCTCTGATGACTCTATAAAAACATGGCGAGACTACAGTTCAAGTCTCCCAGGCTTCATTTGTACTGCGCCTGAGTGGAAACAGGCCCCAACCCCCCCCTTCACCCCAAAGGATAGAGCTAACTGCGCAGAGACATATGGCCTACCATGTGCTGGGTCCCACGTGCACGCTCTTAAGCGCGATTCAACCCAGAACATCTTCGCTTAATTATCAGCATTTTGTTCAGCATCCTCCCTGTTTTGCATATTAATATCCGTCAGATCTGAACGTAATTTGAGGGGATGAAAGCTCAGACTCTGAGGACATACAGTCACGGTAACAAGAAAATACACCTTCTTTGAAATCTGTTTTCTATTATTAGGTGGTCTTTACCAGACTCTAAGCTAACTTTGAGCGTACCCAACACATTCTTTCATTGCTCTTAAACATATCAGGCGCTGTCAATCAAATAGATTTGATTTGTCCCCTATCAGCAAGCGTGATCGCCACTTTAAAAGCAGGATTTGGCTTGCCTGGAGCATACAGGTGTGTTTTAACTCAATGTCAAGACAAAGAGATAACAGACACTTATTTTCAGAATGAATTGTTTCTGCCTATCAAACATAGAAGACCTTGTAAGACCTTTTCCAAGCAATTTGAAGTCCATTGTTCTTCAGGGAAACACTCAGAGATGAGGGCATGCAGTGCTCAGAGAAATTACAAGCAACCCAATCGCTCTAGCTCAGACTCTACAGGCCACAGTTAGCTAGTTAATGTAAGAGATTATAGCAGGGTAATGGGAATAAGACTGAAAAGTATGGCTTGTTTGGAAGGAGTCCCCAGCAGTAAGACTTCTCTCTACAAGGAATATTGCAGAAGAAGTTATACATTGTTCTCTGGAACAATGTCTTTGATAGATAAAACCAAAGTAAATATTTTGGGCATAGGTTATATATTTGACAAATATGTAGCACGGCAAATAAGCACACTTTATACCAAATATCAAACAAGGCGATGGAAGGATAATCCTACGAACTTGTTTTTCAGCCAAAAGTCCCAGACAGTCATTGGGCCAACCATCAATATCTTGGTATTTCTAGAGACAAATGTGAGGCCACCAATCAAACAGGGTCGAACTGCGTCATCCTCAGGGTAACAATCCCAATCATGGCAGCTAATGTACACCAAAACTGAAAACGAAAGGCAGCAAATTGTGTTTAAAAGCCTTCATGAAATGAAGCAACTTTGTAAAGAAAAGTGAGCCAAAATCCTTTTCCAACAATTCGTACTTTTGCGCAATTTAAGTTGGTTTTGAAAGATTTTAGATCCAGCATTATTGTTCTCATTGGTGCAGGACTACAACTGAAAGAGGGTGTGCTTTCCTTTACTAGAACTGTATGATTGTAAACACAAGCCTCGCTGAGGAGGAGTGTGCATATTTTGAAGCAAAGACTCCCAACTGGGAGTCAGAGATGATCTGTGTGTTTTCCTCTACCTTTCTAAACAGGCCTCTTGTGTAAACGAGTATTTGTAGAAGTGTCAGAATCCTGAGATGAAGCACGAGCTCAGTGAGTGTGTTTTATTTGCCCATCACAGCCGACACTGAACACTCCAAACCCGCCCGACGTGCGCGTTCTGCCGTGCTGTACCCATCTCTCTGGCTGACAAGTAATAAAACATGGCGTGGCATTGCTGATCAATCTCGCCAGCCCACAGGCCGCACAGCGAGGGCATGTATATGCAAATGAGAGCAGCTAAATGCCACCGAGGGGGGAGGAAGAGAGGTAGGCAATCACTTTGGCTGACAACCCGCACAGGAAGGAGGTAGGGAGGGGAGGCGGCACCTGATATCCAGGGGGAATTTTTTTATGCAAGGTGATCCAGGAGAAATAAAATTCCAGGTGATAGAGACTAATCAGAACTACGACTGCGGTTGTGAAAGGAAGAAGTGCTAAGTTTCTGCTTCTGTGTGCACGGCTGCAGTGGAAGAAAAACCAGAGAGCCGTGATTAAAATGTAGGAGAGGCTTTCTCCTAAGACTCGAACCATTCTTCGCTGAGCCGGGGGTCAGGTCAACCGATCCCGGGGGCCACTTGGGCAAATCCCAAACATAAACACAGAAGAAGAAAGGCAGAGAAAGCACAAGAAGGCTGGTGGTAAAAAGGAGTGATAGAACTCATCCATGGGAAGATGAACAGCCCGGGAGATCATGAAGGGAGAGCTGATTAACTGGCCTTTTAGTTCTCTGAGAACTATCCCAAGGATTCCCACTCTAGCTCCACAAATCCTGACCCTAACGCTGAATATATCAACCCTGGGAGCCGCTGCCGCAACAATGAGAAGTCTATAAGCCGGCCCAAGCTGCTCCATTGACGGTTCATTAAGCAACAATGAGGAGAGATAACCACTGCATTGCTGTATCAGTTTGCTTTGCGCTCTGAAAATGGAGGGCTTCCCCTGTAAACCAAAAAAGAGCGCATTCGAGGAGACTGAAGCAGGTGTTTTTTGAGATGTGTGGCAAGCTGCAGCTGTCAAGCACACCATTATCAGTTTTTTCTTTTTTTATCTACCTGTGACGAGGTATGGCCTGTACGGCTTCAAGAGGAGTGAGACAGAAGGGAAGTTTTGATATAAAAGCTCAGGCCCGGGGCACCAACCCACTTCAGACGGCTACGTTTGAGATCAAAGACAGAGCAGCAGGTCAAAGATCAGAGAGATTCTCCTGAAAATGAACCGTGCGCTTTAGATTGCAGAAGATGATGTCATGCCTAAATCAAGGAAGCCTTTGTGAGCCTTTCTAACCGAGTTGGCATTTGAAGGACTTGCTGTAAAGATCTCAAGCAATCAAAAATACTAAACCTACGATTTGAACATCAAAGGTAAATGCAAACTAGGGTTTTATGACAGACCATCCATCCATCCATCCATCCATCCATCCGTTTGCAAGGATCTTCTGAAAAGCTCATTTTAAAAGGGACATGTAGAGACCAACTTGAAGAGCTGCCTGGGCGTCCAACATAACTTCCCATCTGCTGTGTCCATGGTCAAGCGTCCAGAAGAAGTTGCTACGTTTAGGTCGATTATCGTCCAGAAGACTTGGTTCGACTGAGGACCAAAGTTGCAACATTTGCTACATTTTCAGCTTATGCAGTTCACTTTCAAATTGCACTGTGTCAAATGAAACAAACACTGTGAAAAACGGGTTCCCTTCCTTGCCTGTGGTGGTGCTGCACCAAGAACAACTGAAGGAAACAGCACAAAAAGAAAACGCTATGCAACTTCCTTCTTCACAAAATGTAAACAGAAATGAAGTAGTATCAGATTTTAGCAGTTGTCTTTGGCAAAAGATCACGACTCATTTTTCCCGCAAGCACTAGACTCGTACGTTTGTTTTGCTTGTATTTACCCAAAATTCCCTGCGCTGTACTCCACTTCCTGATTTCTGATCTCTGGTTTGCTTGGCATTCAAACCGCACCATAGTTCACCTTAGTTTGTAGGCGGACCGGAGTCTGCTTTTTTGGACTGCGTCAGAGTTTGATTACACATTCACACCTCCCCAAATAAACCAGAAAAGGAGGCGGTTTTTATGAGGACACATTTAGGCACCCCAGAATTGCCGCCATGGGAGATTTCAGGATTCCTCAAACACGCATTAAAGAATCAATACAGGCATGTTTTTGATGAGGGAATGACATTATAATGCCTAAGACAGGCTGACAACCTGTCCAGAGTGATAGGCAACAACTCTGCATGAACAGATGTTCACATTTGTCAAAATGGGATAGATTGTTACTATGGTAACTTGGTGACCCTCCGAGTTACCAGTCCTTGGATTCCTTCAGATAAGTTTTTGGTCTTTTTCTAGTTTTATTTATCTGCGTTCCAGTTGCTTAAAACTTCTTAAGGCAACTTTGATTGAGCTGTTTCTTTATAGCCATTCCAAGACTTATGAAAGTCAACACTGGCCTGGCTTTCTTCAGTGGTGCGTTATCTCATCTTTACCCTTTTGGTGAGGGACTAACAAAAATTGCCCTCTGTGTCACATTGTATTTATGCCTTAGGCAAAGACTAAATCATGGATTACTAATCAAAAGTTCCAATACTCAAATAGAGACAACAAGAAGTTTGACTGATTCTTACTCCAGCATCTCAGTCTTTCAAAAATAATGCAGTGTCACTGAGACAGTCATAAATCAAATCCAACTCCAACCCTTTCTGTAGACACCAGTGTGTTCATCTTCAGCACAACAGGCCGGGGTTTCCCATGAGTCTCTGTGATCGCTCTTAAGATCAGGGTTGATGGGTTAAATAGCAACCAGAAGTTGCAGACATTGCTGTTTTTAAATTTTCTTTGCAGCTGTGATTTCTGACCTCTTTGACAGCAATCAAGCTAAAAGCACGGTTGAGCCAGGAGCTAATTGTGTATTATTCAACTTATGGCGACCAGGCCATGCTGCTTCAGCTTGTTGATCGCACGTATGTATAATTTAAAGCTCTCCGCACATGTATTATAAATGAACATGGTTCACGAAGTAGCAGATAGGCTGCAATTAACATCCCAGAGCTCAGGCTGTGCAGTTTGACTGTCTTTAGCCTATTTTTTGGTTGCTCTTTTTTTCCTCTTTCCGTCCTTTTAACCCCCCCACCCTCCCCGCTCTCCTTTCAAACTCTTCCATTACCTTCTTCCTCCCCCCAAATCTCTCCTGTCTCCCTCTTTCTCTGGGAGTCAACTTTATGAAAGAGTCTGAGTGAGAGTGAGTGAGTGAGGACTCTAGAGGCAGTCAATACCTTATCAACTCCTGCCGAACGCTGACACCCTGACGTCCTTGACAGCAAATTATTACTTTTTCATGACGCAACCAGGTGCAATTACAGCAACATCTTTGGGCTCAATCCTGCTGCTCCTGCAACTGTCAAAAGGCGTTCCTGCTGGGATCCTGGAGGAGCTGAGACATCAGTCTCACAGTCCCTCCATAGATCTCAGCAAAGACAGACTGACAGACACGAACGACGTGAAAGAGAGGGACCGAGTGCAAAGGGAAAAAGAGAAGAAGCCATTCAAACGTGCCCAAAGATTCAGTAAATAGTCGCATTCAACTCAGATTCCTTTTTCTCGGCGCGCTCAGCGGTTTGTTTAGAGGAATGCTGAGTGACAGCGAGAATGTGGCAGAGTTTTGTTGTTGTTGTTTCACCGCTGCTAGCAGCCCGGTAAACAGCCGTGTTTGTAATGTCATCACAGGCTCTCCGTCGCCTTCTTTTTCCTGCGCGCCGCACTGTAAACCCTGTGGGCTTGATTATAAAGTTTAAAAGCACACTTTATTGCACAACAACACGGAAGGGGGAGAAAAACAGCCAGGTAAACCTCAATTAAGACTTCAGAGTGTCACTTTCTCCCCGTGGCACAGCAGCAGAAGAAGAGGAGCACAAAGACCTCACAAGCCTGTGATGCCACCCCTGTGAATAGGCGGTGGGTGGGTTGGTGGTGGTGGGAGAAAAACTTTGCCATCCTGGAGGTGGATGTTGCCTCATGTCTCTTTGTGCTTGGAGTGTCCTCCTGGCTGGCATTGGCAGGAAGTGTGTGTGTTTCATTGTGTGTCATGGTAAAGAAGGACAGAACAAACCGCTAAGGTGCAGCAGAGACACCTGAGTCTCACCTTTAATCTCACCCTCCTTTTCTTCCTCATTTCCTTTCCCACTTAGCCAATTCCTCCATTTTTAATGCACCAAGTGCCTTCCAGATTACATTTTTTCAAAGCACACACACATCGGACTTATGCAGGTAATGACACCTCGGTGAGCTATTGGTTTTCCTCGGCCCTCTGTATGTTTTCTCTCTTCTCTTTCTCCCCTTACTCCCCAAGGCCTCTCTACCCCTCTTTCTCTTTCTTTTTTCCCCTGTGTTGTCAGACACAGATTTATTCTGCCTGTGATGCGTGTAGAGCAGAGGAGTGTGAGCAAGCAGGCAGGCAGGGAGGGTCAGCAGCAGAAAGGTGTGTGTGCATGTGTGTACAATAAGAGATAAGATCATGGCTCCCCGGGGGCTTGTTTGGCCCTGTACCCGATCCATCAAACGCCCGCTCCAAGTGCCAAGGTCAACTCTAATGAGCATTTTCTGGGGTCTTATTTTCAACACTGAGCGCCCTCCTTTCCTCCTCCTTACCCTCCTCCACCAGCACTCTCTCAATGCACACAAACACAGACGCTATCCAAACACACCTTGGACATTCCTGCTTAGCTGCAGGATGGATGTTTGTGTGACAGGAAATATAAGACGCTTGCATGCATCCCATCAGACATATCTGCAGGAGAGCAGGTGCACAAGGCGGTAGGGGAGGTGCAAGGTGAATGATCCATGTCAGGTAAGGACTATGGCAGGTGGGAGGACTGTCAATACTTTTTAAGACCTGATCAAAAAATGTGTCAAAGCGTCAATTGGTGATTGATGGGACCAGATGACAAATCCCAATACCATTTATTATGTAGAACCTGTCTGATTTAGGCTTTTGGTGTAAGGCAGTGGTCTTAAATTACATTTCTTAAGAGTCGGTGTCCTGCAACTTTTGTCTCTCCGCTTCAACACACCTTGCTCCAATATTGGCTCAGTTCTGTAGAGCTTGACTGCGTGATGCAGTTCAGTCATTTAATTCAAGTGTGTAGGACAAGGGACACATTGAAAAGTTCTAGAACATTAGTCCTCGAGGACTAGAGGTCAAGACTACCGGTTTAAAGTATTGCAAAGACAATGTGATGAAAAATGTGGTTTCCCCTTACGGATTTCTTCTGTTTTCATTTTTTAAATAACAAAAGCAATGAAGACCAATCCGGTGCTATCCATTCATCCATCCGTCTTCTGCTTAGTCCAGGGTCAGGATGCAGAGGCAGCAGAGAGGCCCAGACTTCCCTCTCCCAGCCACTTGGGCCAGCTCCTCTGAGGGAATCCCAAAGCATTCCTAGGCCAGCTGAGAAACATAGTCCTTCCTGGGTCTTCTTCTGGGTCTCCTATTGGTGGGATGTGCCAATAATACCTCACCAAAAAGGCATCCCAACCAGATACCTGAGCCACCTCAACCGGCTCTTCTCTAGAGTGCCGCCATGACAGACAGGACCATCCCTCGCATGGTCCTGTCTGCTACGCTCATCTGCAGGAAATCTGCCCCAATGTGAAAAGTAACTCCCCCATTAACTTAAAGTGCAACTAATCCTCCTGTGAAAGTATAACCCCACCATTCGCAAATACTGAAAAATTCAACCAAAGTGGGTGGAGCCAAGAAAATCAATCAGCAGTGAGATGGTTTTAGCTGAAATATTACTGAACAAAACATAGCACAGAAATGTAAAAGATTTTCACAAAGGCATAAAGCTAGTTCCCCAAACTGCTTATTTATTGAGTTTATCAGCAGGAAAGTTGATTTGGGGGTTGCTTTCACTTTAATAACTAGTTATCCTGGTAAAAATCAGCCAATAGTTTTATGTT
Organism: Poecilia reticulata; assembly: GCF_904066995.2. Classification (NCBI taxonomy): domain Eukaryota; kingdom Metazoa; phylum Chordata; class Actinopteri; order Cyprinodontiformes; family Poeciliidae; genus Poecilia; species Poecilia reticulata. Next base: position 22,679,667 of record NC_088841.1, read on the forward strand.
TTGGCAACTGAGGCTCTGGACTCTTCACTATTGAGAAGTGATTGTTTGCTAGACTCTTAAAGTTTTAAATTTTACTCGATTGCTAGGAAAGCCAGTGGCCAGAATAGTCATGGTCCAAGAAGTGTTAGCAATTGGTCTTAATTAACTGTGGATGGATTTTCACCCACTCTTCTTTGCTGAAGATTTGCAGTTCAACTACACTGGGAAACTTTTCAACCTGTATTTCAATCAAAATGACCAGACTTTAACTAGGCATCTCCAAAATCTCCATGCTTTTCCTTAAGTATTTAGAGGTAGTCTTGCTTTTGTGCTTTGGACCATTGTCCATTCTTGCCCAGTCCTTTTTCTTTAGGTCTGCAGTGGTTGAGTTGTTGAGATTGGTTCTTTTGTAATCTCCTGGTTGAGTCACCATTGTGTTTTTAGAGTAATTCAGGTAGGTCGGCCATTGTTGAGAACATTACATTCCATCTTCTTTTCTTGATTTGGCGACGTTCTTTTGTAACTTTGCTTCTGAGTTGTTCAGTTTAAGAGACTTTTTTAATTCCAGACCTGCCAGTGCTGAAATTGAACTTATTTATTCAATTTGCAGTTATTTTTCACAGAATGGGTTTGGATCAGTGACGTGCGATCAGGAAAAATCATATAATAAAAAAATACATTTAAAAAATCATTTATAAAGATATTTTCACCCTGTGGTTTGTACTATAAAGTACCTATTTTTCATTTAATTTAACCAAATCTGATGGTCTTTTTCTTAAAAATAGCTGAATTTTCGCATTTTCCCATTTAAATGCGTGGAAGCGAAGCCGGTGTGGCAGCAGTGAGCTGAGCCTCACCTGGGATTGCGCAACCTCTCGCTAACTGCACCGGTTGCCACTCTATGAGAGCATGCTCCTCCTGTCTGTACGTCGTCAATAAAATGGTTAAAAACATTTAATGTATGAACTGATTTTCCATAATTTAGCTTATGTATTTAATGTACTGTGTTTTTATCGTCACCGACTGTGTGTGTAACGCGTTTCGTTGCTGAGGAGCGATCAGAAACGGCAGAGAACAGATTCGAGGTGAGGCAGGCAGTTCTCTTGCCTCATCGCTGGGGGCGCTCAAGAACCCAGATATTGTGACTGCACAACTGCAGAGTAAGAGACAGTAACAGCGAGCTAGCCATACAGTAGCTTCGCTGATACAGAGAGCGAGACAGACGTGGTTTTGATTTGTACTTTAACGGTTTCTCCCTTTGCTGTTAAGCACAGCACGAAATTAAAAATATCTACATGTCAAGTTTGATTGAGATAATGGAATTATTCTGCAGCGGCGGCGAGGCTAAGCATCACATGTTGAATAGTCTTTTTGCCCTCCAGCATTGTACGCATGCGCGAAATTTCCTTACGTAAACAATAACATGCAGGGGTCTAGATTTGTAAATCTGATTATAAATAAGTCGGTCACTGGTTTGGATAGTCCCCCCCCTCCTCAAAATAGATGCAATTGTCATTTAAATTTTTCTTGTTGGCCCGAAAGATGTATGGATCTCAAACAGAAGAAATCTCTAAGGTGGCAAATATTTTTTCACAGCACTTTATAACGACTTCCGCTGCATGTTTTCCATAATTTGGTAATAAAAATATGCCTCAGCGGCAGGGACCGTAGGTGGGCTTTTAAAAGGAAACCGTCCCACATCATCACCTCATCACGTGCTGATCTGCCAAAAGTAGTTAAGGTCTGAAGGCTCGTGCAAGTGTGGGTGTGCACTGGAGCATGTGGAGCATACTAATGAAGCAATAAAAGTCACGGCGGGAGGGGTGAGGGGGATGTTGGGGAAGGGGAGGGAGGAATCGGGAGCCTCTGACAGGAGGTGTGATAATTGAGATGTTGTGACCTCACATATTACCTGCATATTGGCCAAATTAGGGAGTTCAGGGCCAGGAAGGGAGGCTGAGGGCTCCCATGAGCCACCTTGACTGAGTGTTTTTGGGACAAAAGTAGAACATGGTGTGACATATTCCTTCAGAAACTCCAATCTGTTGAAGCGGTTCTGAAGCTTTTTAGATGTAAAAACACGTCTTACCAAGTAATTGTGTAATTTTAGTGCAAATAACTTAGTACACTTGAAATAAGAAAAAACTAACTTAAAAGTGACTTTTCAGCAAGATATCGAAGCTTGATTTACATAAATAATTCCTTAGTATTGATTTAAAAAGTACTTGTTCCATTGATAGATTATTTAACTTATAACAAAACATTTTCCCAAGTTTATTAGTGAAATAACCTAATACAATATTTAGGAATTATTTACTCAGAACAAGTTCTTACGTATTGCTAAACAGACAGTTTTGTATTATTTCAAGTGTATTGAGTTATTTGTACTAGAAACTACACCAAAATTAATTGGTAAGATTTGGTGTTTCTGCGATGCATCATGTTAAAAATATTTGTAAGTCGAGACATTAGACCAACAGCAGCAACAATCACCATGTTTAATAAAAATGTAATTAATTACTGACTTGAAGAGAAATAAATTAAAGTTACCAAGAGATTTTGTATGACTGCAAAGCCTTTTAATTGATGAATAGTTTATTATGGGTTTCTTTCTTTGCTTTGTATGTTTTATGAGTTTGTTATTCTTTTACTCCTTCCTGAATATAAAAACCTGGAAAACTGAGAATCTTACGACATGTTTGGTTTGAGACAGTAAAACATTTTCTTACACATTTTTTGGAGGCGCGCATATAGTCGTCGTTTTTGATAAGGGCAGTAGCCCTGGACGGCATCAGAAAGGGGCCGGAAAATAAAATATATGTTGTCCAACAGTTCTCCTCTAAACAAGTGTGATTCTACTTCTCTATTGAGTTACATGCTTTCTGCTACACAAAAACGTTTGAATTTGAATATAATTTCTTGCTTCTTAATTGGTTGGAGTGCGGCAAAAAGAGGTGCTTGCCCAGGGAACTGTTCTTATATTCCAGATCAAATATGGAGAAGTAGCATTCAGCTTTTATGCACCACAAATCTGGAATAAACTTTCATAAAACTACAAAACAGCTGAAACACTGAATTCTGTTAAATCTGGACTGACAACCCACCTGTTTCAAGTTGCTTTGGAACCATAATAAACAAAACACTAACCAATATTTTGGTGTGTAACAAAATGTACTGCTTGCTGGTTTACTTTGTGGTGTCTTTTATGACTGTATTTTTATGACATAACGCACTTTGAACTGCCTTATTGCTGAAATGTGCTACACAAATAAATTTGATTGATTATATTTCAGGTTTACAAAGTTAGGCATAGTGATTAAATTTTTCTTTTATGACATTAAACGTGATGATATAAGTTGCAGCCCCAAAATAGAGTCAAAGTGACTGCTTCCAGACTTATTTTTTCAGTTTCTGCTATATCTCATGGAGCACTGCTTTATTAACTACCAAAACATATTTTACCTGCGTCTCCTAAGAGACACATGTGATATGGTTCATAAAAGCCTCTCCACTTTCCCACCTGAAGTACTAAGGTGGGATAATAAGGCCAAGGTTCCAGCCCACCTGTGAGCCCCCAACAGGGGGAGAGTTTAGGGGCAAACCTAGACCCTCTGCCCCTCTGCTGCAGGTACAGGAGGTGTAGATGCCTCCTCTGTGTCCACCAGCTCCTGAGTCTCCCTGTGGCAGCTGCAGGGGACCGGCTACCCTATACGAGCTCCGTAACACACCATCACTCAGGAGGAGCATTCCTGACAGATTAACATTGAACTTTGAACTGTGACATCACTGCATGGGGAGAAACGCTGCGCACTTCCAACAGGATTTCAGAAGTAACTGAAATCTAACTGGACAAAGACATTGAAGGGAGTAATACCAGAAATGTTTATCTTGGACTTAGGTCTGGGCTTTGAATAGGCCAATTCAGCGAATTAATATGCTAAACCGTACAGTTGTTGCTCTTCCGTTTAGGATTGTTATTTCTTTTATTATCCCGGCTGCTACGACTGGTTCCATTAGCCATCTTCTGTATCAGGGGTGTTCAAAGTGTGGCCCGGGGGCCATTTGAGGCCCTCAAAGGAATTTTGAGTGACCCTCGATCGCAACATCGAGGGCTTAGCATTATGGCCACACTAAGACAAGAAAAATATAGAATTATGAGAATAAAGTCACAATACTATGACTTTATTCTCGTAATACAACTTTATTATTTCAGCTTTATTCTCATGTTATTTTTATTTTATTCTCATACAACTTTTTTCTCATATTATAACTTTATTTTTCAAGTATTATGACTTCATTCTCATATTATTGCAATCATATTCTCTTATTATTTCAACATTATTCTCATATGACTTCATACTTGTAACTTCATGACCATTCTCATGATTTTATTTTTTCTTAGCATGGCCTTAGTGCAGCGTCCCACAATACAAAAATGACACAAATTTGATCTTCCAACTTGATATTTGAGGTTGATGCAGACAACAAAAAGTAAAAAAAAAAAAAAAGATACAGATCAATTCAACTTCTTAAAAAATGGAAAATAAAGCGTGTCGTATTTACCAACCATGTTGTCTGCTTTTACTTCAAATTTATAGTAAGTAGGGACTTTTACTCAAGAGCAGACATTAGTAGTAAGCTCAGCTAAATACATTTCTTTTTTTCTAAAGAAACACAAAAAATCTAAAGATATTACAAATAAATGTTAGTTTTTAAACATTTCTGGCAGGGTTTTTTGTTGTGTCCCTTTTAAACAAGGCAAAGTTTTGAGATTTTATGTTTCAGATCTACATTGATTTGCAGCTCATTTACTACAGAAATCAGGTTTAATTTGACTAAAATAGTTCAGATAAAAAAAAGAAACATTTTCCAGTAGAAAAAACATTAATTCTGAAGTAAAAAATTTTTTTACATTTTCTGGCCCTTTACTTCTTTCAGACTTAACATTTTGGCCTGCATGGCAAACTCAACAGGTCGTTGCTAGGCAACCGAAGCCGGGTGGAACTTAGAACTACTTGTTACCCAGCAGGTTGTTGCTAGGCAACCAAAGAGTGAGTGAATTAGTTGATTCCACCAACTTAGCTTAGCTAGCTAAAGTTTTTCCTCTGCCTACATCTCCACATAAAGCATTTATGCTCAAATTAAATAAAATTTTCTTTTAAATGTTCTTTTAATTACAGGTATTACAATTTATATTTTTAAAAACTTTTAATAAACATGCCTGCTTTGTTATAATTTGCATTTAAACACAGTGTTGTGTTGCTGGACTTGTCTTACTGACTTGAGATGATGCAAACTGGGATAAATACCAACTTCACTTAACAAATGCAGCACAGGCAAAAATAACTAACCAAACACAAAAACAATTCTCTGAAATGCATCATGGTAAGTTTTAGACAGGGTGTCACAAAGAAGGACAATTTGTGTCTGTCACCAAGAATGCAATTATACGTTCTTCATGGCCATTTCCCTTTTGGCAACAAGAGTCTGGGATAAATATGTACAGACGTACTCCAACGTATACGGACTAAACGTTTTGTCAATTACCGTTCCATAGGAGCCTCATTAGTCACTGCAAACCCAAAGGAAAACTGGTCAACGGCGATGCATCGACCACTTATCTCCTTATTTTCAAGCATTCTTTCAGGTTTTTAAACCCAAGTTTCTTGACCGGGAGTGTCTTCTCAGTCTTCAGCTTCACCTATCAGTACCTTTCTGCGCGATAAGTGCTGATTTAATCCGAGCTGCCGACTCAGGAGTATGTCACTTTCGGTTTTGGAGCAGATTTAACTCCTCAAATGCTGGAAATGGAGTCAGCGTTGGACATCATCCGCTGATTTTCCATGCTATAGTAAATGTTGAACTTCATTCATAACAAGTTACAGGAACGAATAGAGAAAAATGAGACACAAGTCTGACACCGTAATACAACGGTTGTCTTATTTCCCCTTTCTTGTGGTTTCACCTGCCGTTTCAGTTGCCCGTTAGGATGATTTCTACCCTTGTTTATGTCCAGCGGTGGGAAAGCCAGCATGCAGAAGCAAGAGTTGAAATATAAATAGCTAGAAGCCCCTGTGGTATTCTAGTATTCCAACACTGTCATAAATGGCAGCATATATGGATGTGCTATATATATGCTCAGGCAGCTTGGCAGCAGATGATAAAGACAGATGGAAAACCATATATGAACACAATGACTGTAACTGTCAGAGCTATATAACTGTCAGAAGTACTCCCAGTTAGTTGTTGAACAGGACGGATGAAACGCATGTGCCTGTTCTGCTCAGCATAAACACACAAATAAAAGACTCCTGAGCTGATGTCTCAGTTGTCCTTCCTGCCATCTTTACATTATTACTGTTTTCTCAGATTACAGAGAAATAAACAAGATTTAAAAGATGAGAATTGGATTTTTTTCAATTGCTGGAAAAGAATAAAGATTTAAAAGTACCCAACCTAAAATCGAGCAAATAAAGTAGCCCAATTTATTTATTTGCAAATGGACATTTATTGCAGCTCCAAAGCTTGAAAAGGGTTTTTATGACAATGTATTAGGGCCATTGTACATAAAAATACAAAAATAAAAAAGATGCAGTGTGTTTCCACCAAAAACTTCAGAAATTTTATTACATTTGTAGAAAAGACATGGAAATGTTCAGTTTCAAAAGTCAAACATTTTTGACAGTGGAAATTCAAGTTTTTTGCAAAAGAAATTCTGAGATTAATCTCAAAATTTGAGTTTTTAGTCAGAAATCTACTCCTTTTATTCCTTGAGCCATTGTAGATTTTGCATGTTTCTGTTTCTTTTGGGCTTCGTTGAATAACTTTATTTGCAGTTATAATAACAGAATTTTGGTCACCTTCTTTCAAAAACACTTGCTATATTTAGGCAAGTTTAATAAATAAATAAATAAAAGCTGATCTGGGCGCAGCAAATCCAGATTATCAGGAAAAGTCTTTAACTTGGTTATAAAAAGACAAATACTTTTAAAGAAAATTATGCTGGTAATAATTTTACCCTAATTACAGATTAAAACTCTTCATCTGCATCTATGGGACAAATTTATATAATTTCTTTAATTGAACTTGAGGGCCACACAAAATCAGTCCAAGGGCAGCAAATGGCCCCCGGGCCACACTTTGGACACCCATTTCTTTCCTTTGTTTTACCAAGTTGTTTTTTGGCAAAAACAGTCATGAGTTCTACTTGTTCAAGTTGAGCTAATTTGTGTGTAGAATGGAAGTAGCACAACTAGAAGAGGCTGTTAAAATAGCTAGCTTAGCATTATCTACATGGTCACTGTTAAATGCATACCTTCTCCAACGCAGGCTTTGATTCAGTCTTACTAAGCAAACTAACTTATAAAGAATATGAACATTAATCTTCTTACCTTGTAAAAAACACCGAGGGCTGCTGTTCCTTAGGGCTGACGTCTCATCTCCGTCCTCTTTTTTCATCAAAAGGTTAACGACAAAATAACACTTTATGGTTCGCATCCCTGTCTGTTGGTCGACCGTGCAGTGAAATCAACTAAATAAAAGCAGTATTAGGCTACCAACTGTCTGTCTTTTGACAAAGCGTACCGGAGTTAACGCTTAATACGTTGTTTTGACGTCCGCCATGGCGGAGTGCGTCGCTTTCTGAAGAGTATGACGTCACGCGCAAAGGTAACGGCTTTCTAACGTTAGCATCTGTAATGTGAGCAGGAGCTAGCTTTAGCCGAGGTATAATGAAGTGATTTTCCTTTACGGTTTACCACCAACTCCATTCACACAATCTGAAAGTCTAGTGACGAAGCAGTTGATAAATAGCTATTAATTTAAATTAGCCAACAGTTTAGGCTTCTGATGTATGCAAAAGTTTTGCATAGCAAAAACATAAAATAAAATTTGCTAACTGTAGAACAAGCGTTTGCAAGCCAAAATCATTGGGTCAAAAGTACTAGCGGGTCAAGAAAAACAATAAAAATAAAAATACATTATGTGAATAAAGTACTATGTTTTTTAGGAAATAGGTTTTATTTGTTGTAGATCCAAACATGTTAAGGATTTGACACGTTTGTGTTGAAAGAACGAAACTTTTCAAACACTTTTGGGCTCAATTGAACAAATTTATTATCAGCATAAGATCAAGATTTGAGTCTCTTTCTTTCAAAACTTTTTATATCTTGCTAAGGTTAATGATAAAAGCTAACTAGAGTGCAGCAAAGTTTGTTTTTCAATAAAAGTCTACTTATTATAAAAGCATGATTATAAAAAGATGAATACTTTGCGTTGTACTTAACATTTTCCATTGTAAGAAAATTATCATTTTCCCTGATTTAACATAAAAAGTCAACGTCTAGTAATAATCAGTATAATCAGAATTAGCAAACTAAACTTAAAGTCCTTCAGATCATGACAGTTTGAGGTTAAACTGAAAACTTGCTTACTTGGTTTTTCTTTCTTGTAAACAGTCTGTTTTTATACACAAATATACATGCATGTTTTTATACTTTTTTTTAATTTACCCTACAGTTGCACTTTTCTTTTAATCATAGTAAGCTATTTTTAATAACTGTACACAATCATTTTTCCTGTTCTGTAAGTTTGCCCTTACTGTACAGTTTCTTATTACTATTTTTGTTTTTATAGTTTTACCCTGGTGTGCATTTGCTTTTCACTTTGCTCCTCATACATCAGAGTTTTCACTATTAGACAATAAGAGACATTTCTGCTGTTACTAAGCTCTGGTTGCATAAAGAATAAGACATTTTTTAGATATTTCCTTTTCTATTCATGTATATTATCTCCTTTCCCATTATGAAATGCAAAAAAAATAAAAAATCATGTCATAGCCTATATGTATTGTCCTAGATTTAGGTTAAAGCTAACCGCTAAAGTTAGCCCTAATATGGTGAGCAAACAAGAATATGCTAACGCTAACATATTTTAAAGCTCATTTACCATTTTTTGTATTACAGATTCTAGGATGTAAGCAAGCAGACAACTTACAGCTTAAACAGTTATAGGTTATGCTAAATGCTAACATTAGCTTTGGTGATCTAAAAATGTCAAGAGCTGAAAACAAAATCATACAAACTAATAAAGACTTTGATGACCCATTTGTCCCAGTTGTTAATATTCAAAATGCATTTTTAAGCTAAGTTTTATTAACGTTTAGCTTGGGAATTCATAGAATTTCAACACATTCATATTTGCTTGGAAAGCAGGTAAGTAACAAATCAGTTAATAACTAAAACATTTAAAGTTCAGCTAACTCCACTGCTATTTCCTGATGGACTTCACAGTTTGGGGATTTTGGGTCAAAAGTGAGTGAAAGTTGGCCGTGGATGAAGAGGCTGGCGTTCCTCATGAGGGCCGTTTATGATGGATGCTCCTGGCTGCGCGTCCTCTGCCTCCCCACACCCCTCTCCATTGGCACCACACTCACCTCTCCAACCTCTTGCCACCATCCCTCCATCCCCTCTTATCCTCTGACCAGATGTGTTCATTGAACTCTGTCAAAAATAATAAAACGCTAGCTGCAAGGGCCATGTGTGCCGAGCCGACAGCTCAGGGCAGAGAGGCCGTAACACACTTAGTTTTTTCCCAGGTCTTTGCTTTTTTGTAAGTTCATCAAATAAAAAGAACAATTTAAAGATTAGTGCACTATAACTTTAGGGTAAGAACTAAATTAGTTGGAAAGAAAAGTCAATCTATGACCGATAATATGCACGACACTGCAAAAACACAAAATTTTACAAAGTATTTTTGGTTAAGCTTCTACTGTAAATATCTTAGTACACCTGGAATAAGACAAAACTGACTTACAAGTGACTTTTCATCAAGATAAAGGAGCAGAGTTCAGGGTTTATAAGCCTGGCGGGCCACCAGGCTTTACTTGTACCCTCACCAGGCTAAGCATTACTTATTTATTTAAGTCTTTTTAAATGTTTGCATATTTTAAGACTTTATAGTTGGTGTTCAGGTATTAATCTTTTAATAACACATAATTATCAAGTGATATTTTCAAATTTCCTGTCAACTTTAAACAGTTTTTAACTCAAAAACACGGCAGTGGGCTGTGTTTTTGCTAAACCACCAGGCTTAGCAAGTTTTCTGGGGGAAACCTTGGAGTTGAGTCAACTAGCTCAACTCCAAGGTTGAGCTAGTTGACTCAACCTTGGAGTTGAGTCAACTAGCTCAACTCCAAGCAATAAGTTACCTAAGTAACTTATTTACCTAAGTTACTTAGGTAAATAAGTTACCTAAGTAACTTATTTGAAATAATGTACTTTAGGAGTTTTTTTTTACTATTCTGTACGTTCAGTAATTTTATTATGAAGTATTTCTACTCTTACTTGAGTCAAATTTCTGGATTTTCTACCCACTGAATAAAAAACAAACACGTTTTAACTAAAAACTCAGCATAAACAGACACATAGCTGCAGTTTCTGTTAAAGTTTCAGAAGTTTTTTATTGAAAGAAACTGATTTGGAAAAAATTATTTAGTCTGATTTTGTTTTGTATTACTTATATTAATTATTATCATTTTGGTTGTTAAAATACCAAAATTTCCACTTAACTCTATATTTTGGTCCATCTGATGATGTAATTTCTAAATATTAAATGATTGATAATTTGATCAGTTACTCAATACTTGAGTAACTTTTTTACCAAATACTTTGTTCCTCTTATCTGAGTAATTTCGTGGACGTCTACTTTTTACTTTTAGTACAAGCTTGTTTTAAGTTTATACTTAATATTGATGAGAACGTTCTAGCTCTACTGTCAGATTATGACTCTCATAAATGAAATTATCACTGGAATGGAACGTTTTCATCAATATTAAGGAATTATTGACTTAAAACAAGCTCCTGTTGCTGAAATATTACTTATAAGTTAGTTTTGACTTATTTAAACTATAAACTTGACATAAATTACTTGGGAAGATTTTGTGTTTTTGCAGTGTATTTTTTTCAATATCTCCCATACAAAATACAAATATCTTAGCACACTTGAAGAGATACAAAACTAACTTATAAGTAGCTTTTCATAATACATTGAAGCTTGTTTTTAGTCAATCTTTGGCCCTAGAAACTGTTTAAGGTTTTGTGTTTTTGCAGTGAACTGCAAATCTGAGCTAATCAATCTGCTGTTTCTGAAATCAGAATCCCAATCATGTCTGGAAAAGTTTCTAATGGTTTCCACTCCGATTTTTAATCTACAGCTGACAGGCGAGCTCAGGAAATGTCCAACTCTGCTAAAATATGGAGCCCGACGCGGTTCCGGATGATGAAGAGGAGGAGGAAGGAGGCCTTGAAGGAGGAGGTGGGTCTGTGTTTTCTGTGATGCGGCTGCTCACCGAGCCTCCCGGGACAGAATCAAACCCTGCCTCGCTTCAGTCCCTCTTAGCAGGGTGACCAGTCGGCCTCTGGGGAGCCGCCAGATGAGAGCCGGCACGCCGAGTGATGGCAAAGATGGCGGCATGCCGTCCACGCTGATGGCTGGACTGATGATTTCCTTCACGAACACAGACACGAACGCCTCCACACCCCCCCCAACCCTCCCCGTGGCCCCGGCCCTGCAGGCAACACACACTCCCTCCGCCACACACACACACATCGTGGTTAGACCTCCAATTAAATCAAAAGTGGTTTGTTTTTATTGGTCTTTTGCGCTGACAAGTGGGCTATCATTCTGACGGCTCTACCTGTCAGCGAGCAGCTGAAAATCCTCCGTTGACAATGCCCAATGCTTCCAATTAGAGGAGAATCAGACTCCTGGCGCGCTAGCCATCCTTCCACCCTCCTCTTCCTCTCCCTCCCTCTTTTCTTCTGCTCTCACTCCACCTCCCCTCCCATCCGCTCCTTCCTCTCTCCAGGAGAAGGGGGTCTGTCTCCGCTGCAAATTACCGACACAAAACGAAGGTGGTGGCGGCGCTGGCGCAGGGAGCTGCCGGTCCAGGGGCCCTGTCAGCATTAATGAGACGATGAAGGTTTATTTTGCCCGCATGCATGTGCTAAATTCTTTCTTGTGTGACAGCTGACTGGGAAATGTGAGTGTTAACCTTATAAAAGATTCAGCGGGTTCTCATTATTTTCTGTCAACTCCAGTACCTGATGGCGTTCAGGTGCATCATTTGCATCCCTGACTGGTCCGAGGTGCGGCACCAGCTCCACAATCCCATCCCTCCATGTTTTTCAATGCTGTTTGTTTGTTGTGAGGAGTCATCTTTTCTTTTTTGTGGGTTTTTTTTTCTTACACGAAAGACACGCTTTTTCTCCGTGCAAAAAACGATAGAGATGCCAAAGTTTATTCAAAGACGACACAGATTTTTTACAAAACATACCCAGATACGCGTTTAACACGTCTGCTCGGTGACGCAAGTAAATAAAAATGTAGCTTTGTGATTTTTTTTTGTTGTTGTTTTTTTTCTTTACCCAACCACAAAGAAGGGAAGCTGAGGAGGCCCAGCAGGCGTCATTACAGGCCACTGTGATGCCACTGAGGAACGGGGACAAAGCGCAGGAATGTAGACAGATTATTGGCACTGACCGGTCAGTTACAGAGGCGCAACTTTGTACTTTGTGTTATAGATCACATCCTTAAAACACCCGCAAACAGCTGCTAAGTATAGAAAATGCTGACCAGAAATAATTTTACCCCACTTCTGGCGCCCCCTGTAGCGCAGCGCCCTTATGCGTAACAGTTCATACAATTTCTTTTTTATTATTATTATTTTTTTTTTGCACCACTGGTCAGTAATAGGGCTGCACAATGGCGTAGTTGGTAGAGCTGTTGCCTTGCAGCAAGAAGGTTCTGGGTTCGATTCCCGGCCCCGGTCTTTCTGCATGGAGTTTGCATGTTCTCCCTGTGCATGATGGGTTTTCTCTGGGTACTCCGGTTTCCTCCCACAGTCAAAAACATGACTGTCAGGTTAATTGGTCTCTCCAAATTGCCCCTAGGTGTGAGTGTGTGTGTGCATGGTTGTGTGTCCTGTGTGTCTCTGTGTTGCCCTGCGACAGACTGGCGACCTGTCCAGGATGACCCCGCCTCTCACCCGGTACACTAGCTGGAGAGGCACCAGCAACCCTCCTGACCCCACTGAGGGACAAGGGTGTTGGAAAATGGATGGATGGTCAGTAATATGATGAAACATACTCCTTTTTCTATAAGATTTTCTCACGTTGAATTGGAATCGAAATCTTTACGATATTTAAAATTTTTGATTAAATTGTGGAATTTTGTGGAGTTTGTTTCCACATTTTGTCAAGTTACAACTACAAACTTTAACTCAAGCTTAGTTTGTTTGACAGCATGGTATGTTTGAATATATTCTCTTAATGTTTGCTTTTAATTAGATCTAGATCTGTACTTTGACTAGGCCATAATGATTAGTCTGTAGCTTTGGATGTATGTTTAGGGCTTTTTGCCCCTCTGAAAGGAAAATATTTTGACAGGTTTTCCTTCAAGATGATCTCTGCTAAAAACAAACCCACAGTATGATTGTGCCACCACCATGTTTCATGGTAGAGATGGTGATTAATGGTGATTTTTCACAGTAATGTTGGACACATTGTCAAATTTTGGCCTCCTTTGACCGTCTTCCACATGCTTGTCATGTCCACCGCTCCATTTTGTTCAACATTTAGTTATTTTTCACAAAACCAAACAAATAAATAAACAATATTTAAATTCCTGTTAAAGTTCTTGCCTTTATGCTTATGGCAGAGACAACTTTAGATTTATTTCACCAATTGCTTCCCATAAACGGCAGATTTGTGGAGTGAAAAACTAAAAGTTTTGATGTTGACGGATTCTTCCTGGCTTCTGTTTCATTTTCTGATCAGTGTTCTCCTACAGTTAGTTTTGTTGGATGCCTCTGTTTTCGCACGTTTACAGCTTGCCATACTCAGATGCTCCCATTTAACATACCAGAGTAAAATGAGCTGAACACAAATTCACAGTGTTCTTTTTTTTTTTACATTTTAAATTTTTTTTTTAATATAATCCATGTAAAACATGTTGAGGTTTGAGGTTGTAATGTGAGAAAATGTGTAAAAACTCCAAGCTGTGTGAATATTTTTAGTATGAAACTGAAACTGGGAGCCAATTTGTCCCAAAACGAGTCGAAGGTTCAGCTGATGTGCAGCAGCTTGGAGGGACTACTGTCCACTCATTCCCTGAAAGTATCCCAGTTTCCTCTCTTTAACGCGGATCAATAACAAAGTGTGTGTGTGTGTGTGGTGCTGAGTGTTAACTGGCTCCCACACTCTGAAAACACTTCCTGGAAGAAGAAGAAATAAATAAATAAGTAAAAATTGGGCTTCACTTGACAAGAGGGACACTTGTTTAAAAGCAGCAGCAGTATGAGCCAAATCATTACACACAAACAAAACTCACACACATCCGCCCCCTCACACACTTCCACTGCTACAGGTTTGGCTGCATGGCTGCTACTACAAATAAATCCACAATCCAGGGGATTTGTAAAGTTTTCCAGAAGCATATCATTTTAAATTGATTTTCAAACAACACATTTTGTTCACACAGGATCTAAAAATATACAAATTACAATGGTTTTATTTTGATTACAATGTTTAATTTTTTAATTTTCTGCATTTTTTCTTGGTTTTGAGTTTTAAAACCAGAAGTACAAACTAAAGCAAAATTTTAAATAAGTTCATATTTATGTACTTATCAATAAAAGTGTGAAATTTGCTTTCATCTTTTTCTATATCTGGATAAATATGGAAAAAATGAATAGAGTTCATAAACGTGTTTGTGTTTCCAAAGTATATTATATTGGATTGTCTGATTGATACATGACAGATAAACCTAACTTGTACTTCCTATAGTTAATTTTTCATTTTTTAAGAACATTGGTTGATTATCCCAATATTATTGTAAATAAAACGTCTCCTTAGACGTAAGAGACACACAAATAATTAATATTTGTTGTTTTCATTGAGTTTAATGATGGGATAACGAGAGGAAAAATATTTTCTCGACATAATCAGATAAAAACAAGACAACATATAAACTCATATTATCTTTACATTATGACATAGATGAATAATTTGGGAAAAATTGAACTAAAGATTATATTTCAAGCAAACTAAAGAGTTTAATTGTTACCACAAAACATGAGATTGTGACTGAAATCAATCTAAATTAGACAATAAGCTAAATATGAGATCACACTATGATGAAATATGAATTAGCGTTATTCCACTGACATGTTGTAATCTCAAAATAATGAGATTTTATTAACAAAATGAAGAGATAATGGAACTGAAATCAAACAATCTGACATTATCTCAAAATGCTGCTATAAAAATGTTCTAGTTGTCATTTTATCTCAAAATAATGAAATAATAACATTCGTTTCCACAATGAAAGGAGTTGCAAATACTGAAATAAGTTTAAACTGAGACTGTCTCGAGATAATGAAATAATAAACTGTTATCATGACTGAAATGTTTGTAACAAAGTGTGGCAAGATATCAAAATGGTTTATATCACTGCACAGGCTTCAGGTCTCTGCATCCCAACATTATATAGTTAAAAATAACTTTAATATTGATTATCTCAACATAATGATGAACAAAAGCCTTCAGATTTTTATCATTTTGTCAATTATTATGTAATGAAACAATACACAGAGCTAGCTTCAGATCCTGTTATACTAATATGATGAAATAACAAAATGAACCTTCATTTTTAACTTCAAACTCACATTATGTTATTACGTAACAGTTTACGTGACAAAATCAGCTTCAAGCAATATTTATGTGGAGATAATGAGATGAAGAAAATGCTGTTATTATGAAACAAAATGAGATTATTTGAATTTTTTAGCCCTGAAACAGGCTTGAGATCTTATTTTCTCAAGATAATGACAAAGTTACAGTTTAATAAAGACAAAACATGACTGTGGCGCCGTCATCTCTACATAAAACGAAGAAAAACAAAACAGTTTTTCTCCAAATTTAAAATAAAAATTGAAAACCACCTAGTGATGCTATTTGAAATATTGTTTTCTCAAGATAACAACGTAATTATCGTTTAATGAAGGCAAAGCATGACTGTGGTTCTGCTATAAGACAATAAAGCTGCTTTCAGTTACCTCAAAATAAAAAAACACTAAATAAAAACCATCTAGCGATGCTATCTGAGATTTTATCTCAAGATAAAATTCAACAAAACAGAATTATGAAACTATTAAACTGTTTTTAACAACCTTGAGAATATTTTTACTCTCAAATCAAAACAATGATGTTGTCTCACTATCCCAACTCATAGAGATCACTTCTTTACTGAAAATAACCAAAAAGCCTCTAAAACATATTTTTATGTATTTTGCCTGTCAAAAAATATGCTTGAGTACTAAAAAAAAATGTAAAAAAAAAATTAAAATCTTAATAATTGTTATACATGTTTAAATCCATTTATGATACAGAAAACCAGTTAATTGTATTAAATCTGTGTATTGCACTGCCGGCCTGATGCAGGTTTAAAACTAAAATAAAATCCAATTAGGGAGAGTCTCCCGGGGGTTTGATGATCACAAAGAGGAAGAAGAAGTAGAAGAAGAAGAAGAAGTCAGTTGAACCGCCTTATGATTAATTCAGCAGAACTTTAACTGGAGCTTGCGGACGCAGGACAGAGAGGATGAAAAGAGGAAGACAAAAAAAAAAACATTGAGAGGAAGCATCAAACCACTGCTCCTTTTTCTGCCCCAGCAGAGGAGAAAGAAACAGCCACGTCAGGGTGGGTGTGTGCTGCCTCATATCTGCGTTGTCCCCGCCTCGCATGTGACAGCTTGCAGCCGTGATGGGACCCCATGGGAGCGGGGAGCGGATTCACTAACCTGCCGGTGTCTGCGAGGCCGACGAGCGCCTCCAATCTGGTGGTCACAGGGGGGGGGGGGGAGGGGGAGGAGGAGGAGGAGGAGGAGGAGGAGTGTTTGTGTTGGTGATGATGGTGGGGGTGTCGGTCATAATGGGAGGGGGTCGTTAGATTATTAGGGGCTGTCGAGGCCAAGGCGCGGGGCAAACTGTTGTGTTGGATGGAGCGCAAAGTGCGCACAATGGCATTTAACGCATGTTAAGGGGAACAATTGTGCAAAAAAAAAAAAAAAAAAATGGCGCAGTGGAGTTTTTGAATCCCGCTGCTTGGACTTTTTGTTCGCGATTTCCAAGGACTATTAGAAAGTTGTTTTTTTCCCCAACTATCACCATTCAGTTAAAACATGGAGTTAAAGACATTTAACTTTCTCTAAAAGTTAAATATCTGGACATGCAGCGATAAAATCAAACTGACTGGATTAGAATATTAGAGAAAAAAAGAAGGAAAAATACAACAAAGTTACTTTTAGAAGCAAGTTAAAGTGGGGAATAAAATGAGTGAAATATAAATAAAATGTCAGAGATAAATTAATGTATCAAATAAAACATGTTTTTTTCATGTTTATTTTAATAAAACCTAAAAAATGTAATTATTTTAAGCTTTAATCCACAATTAAAAGTGTTTGTTTTAATTCATTCTTTATTCTACAAGCTTCAAATTACAGCAAGTAAAACAGCAACAAGCGATTAAATAAATAAACAAATAAATTCAAAGTCGAATCAAAATAGTGTAATGATGCAAATAAATACATGTAAAAAAAAATCTGTTTTGTTTTCAGTGACTATTATTATCTGTAAACATTTATTTTTAATAAATAAATGCAAATCTAAAGAAGTTTTACCTTTTTTTCTTTTTTTTTTTTACAAAATTTTAAGAAAAGAAAATATATAGATATAAATATATAAATAAAATGTTTTAATTACTTAACTAAAATGGTAATAATAAATCTGCGCCAACCAAACTGGATTCAACATAAATAAAATGTGGACTTTTCAGTTGATTAACAACACAGAATAAAAACTCAGCAGATGGTGAATGCCAAAATGTAAAACACAGAAGAAGAAGAAGAAGAAGAAGAAGATGATGATGAGGAGGAGGAGGAGGAGGAGGAGGAAGAAGGAAAGAGATCCGGAGGAAGAAGAAGAGAGAGGAGCAGGAACCAGCGAGCCGCTGCTCATAATAACCCCATTATGAGCCTCATCAATGATGTAATGAAAGCAAACAGTGTGAAAATTGCCTGTAAACAGTTGGATCTGAGTCTCCTGATGAATTCACTGTCTCCTATCAAAGCGAGGATGAGCAGAGAGGAGCGGAGGGAGGGAGGAGGGGAGGGAGGAGGAGGAGGGGAGGTCCACTCCGGCTCCCCTCAGCCAATCAAGGCTTGTCACAGGGGACTCACGTGGACGAGGCGCTCTTAAAACCTCGCTCCTGACTTTTCCTCAAGTTCAATTTTTTGGGATTCCCTCCCACCCCAGCCGCATCAAGTCGCTTTTACTTCCCCAGTTGTCACTATTTAACCTACTTTATCTCTCCTTTTTTTTCCCCCTCCGCTTCCTCTTCCTCCTCTCTTTCCTTCTTTCTTTCTCTCCACAGCGGCTCCGGACCCTCCTGTCGCTCCGCTTCCAGCTCTTTAAAACCCGTTTTTAAAACCCGCTTTAGCTGCTCACAGGAATGCCGCTGACCAGAGTCCAGCGGGAGGACGGTTCCTGTCCATGGTGCTGAAAACTGGGGAACAATTCCTCTTCCTCAAGCCGAATCGATTGCTGCACCAGCTGCGCTATTGATCGCCGACAACAAGAAAATCGGATAAGCGAACTGTTTTCATTTGAATTTTTATCTGGAACTATTTCCGTCGACCGATCCGGCAGGAGGACTGGAAGTAAAGCGGATGAAAATAAGCAACAGCGGCGCGTTTTGCGGAGAAGTCCGAACATAATCCAGCTTTCTTAAGAGTAAAACTTGCACCTGAAACCAAATGGTCATTTAAAAGAGAGATTAAGGGGAAAAAAAGGCCTCATCGGAACAATGGAGGCGTCCACCAATGGGTCCAGTTTCGGCATCGACTCGCTGCTGTCCCACCGGCCGGGGAGCCCGCTGTCCAAGGCGGACGGCCTGCTGCCGGGGGAGTGCCGCTCGCCGCTGGAGTTCAGCCCCAGATCGGACGTGGAGAGCGGCTGCTCGTCGCCTCCGTCGCCCCGCAGGGAGTGCGTGGAGGAGGCAGCCCAGAGGCAGGTGCACAGCGCGGGGCTGCCGCCGCACCTGCAGCACGCACAGATCTCTGCGGGCGCGCAGCAGCGGACCGTCACCTCCTCCTTCCTCATCAGGGACATCCTGGCGGACTGCAAGCCGCTGGCCGCCTGCGCGCCCTACTCCAGCAACGGCCAGCCGACGCAGGAGGCCGGGCGGCTGGCCGCCAAGATAGCGGACGATTTCATCGAAAAGATCCACAGCAACTCCTCATCGGACAGCGAGTATAAAGGTAGCAACTTCTCCCGTTCCCACAAATATTTCATAGTCCCCCACAACTTTTTATTTAGGAAACAGAAAAAACAAACCACAAAAATAACTTTCTATATGTCATCCAGATATGTGTTAATCATGCTCCATCTCTGGCGGAAAATATTAAAAATTTTAGTTTATTTTTGTGGTTCACAATCTTCTAATTCACAGTTATATATTTTTTTGGCAATTAACTGAATTATTTCTTTTTAATATTTTTAGATTTTTCCATCTAGACTTAATATTGCATTTTAATAATTCACGTGAAATTAAAACGAGACACTGCAATAAAGAGAAAAAAAATAAATTAATTGGAATTTAACAGTCTGAAAAACTGCAAAATTTCCAATTTAATCGATTAAAAAATGCATATATTGATAACTTACTTTAAATTCCGTTCACTTATTATTTTTAATTTAATTTGCAGGTATTTATTGATTAAGTTTGTTCGCGTTGCAGCGGCGGATTCTGCTCTGATGAAGGCAGAAAACATCCAGCTGAAGCAAAACAACTCATTTCATTTCAACCATATTTCATATCATAATTAACATTTTTAACATTTTTGTTTGAAATTTTAAACTCAATCATTCATTTTTTTTTTTTTTTTTTTGCTCCAGCTCCTGATCGATTCATTGATTTATTTCAATAACTGATTGATAAAAAAGCAGCCACGCGCACCTTTACTTTGATGTGGCCGCCCGGATTGTCTCGCGGATTTGATCCAATTTGTCCAATTTCGGCGCTTTAATCAGACGTGTGAGCGCGCGCGGCTCGTGGTTTCTTCCCCTTCCTGTGAAGTTGCGGCGGCCGCGCGTGCAGGCTGCAGCCCCGGCCCCTCGTGGCTCAATTAGGGGGATTATTACCGCGTTGCTTCCTGTGATGCCTCCGCTACTCAAGCTCTCTCGCCTCTGTTCGCGTTTCTCTCCTTCAGAATGGATTATCAGAACGAACTCATGTATGTGATTTCTTTGCACTCCACGCGTGAAAAGAACAAAGACTTCGCGGCTCTGCTGACGGGGAAAACATCAGATGTGAAATATGAATATTGAAGGAGCTTCTCATAACAACTTAAGGCCAAAAATCAAACAGCCCCGCAGCGAGGAAAATCGCTTTGCGCGCTTAAAATCACGTTTTGGAAAAACTTGAAGGTATATTCTTTACTCTAAACACAAGCGCTTTTGTAATTTACAAGAAATAGAAGTGACATTTTGGGCGATATTTGAAGCTGGAATTGCGTTTTAAGCAAAAGAATAAAAATATAACATCAGTTATATACCACCAATTTTCAACAAATGTCATTTTAATACACTTTGTGGACCCAAATACGCAAATTAAACTAATATTGTTAATTAAAATGCCTTTATTTCTCAGCGCATATTTAAAATGTCAATAAAAACTATCTTGAAGACTTCATAATTTATGCTCTTTGAAAATCAGAAAATTTCAGATTAATCAGTGACATGTTCTTTCGATAAATCCAATTTAAAATATATTTTTTATTTGTTTCAGAACTTTATAAATGTGCTGCAGACATTTCCACATTTTTCCCTCCGTTTCCTTCCTCTCAACATTCTTCCTTGTTGTTTGTTTTTAATCGGCAGTGAAAGAGGAGGGGGACCGGGAGATCTCCAGCAGCAGGGACAGCCCGCAGGTCCGGCTCAAGAAGCCCCGGAAGGCCCGGACGGCCTTCACGGACCACCAGCTGGCGCAGCTGGAGCGCAGCTTTGAGCGCCAGAAGTACCTGAGCGTCCAGGACCGGATGGAGCTGGCGGCCTCCCTCAACCTCACCGACACGCAGGTCAAGACCTGGTACCAGAACCGGAGGTGAGGACCGAGCCGCCGCCGGTTCTGCTGCTGCTGTGCTGCTGGTTTTGCTGGGAGAGACTCTGGTTTCCCACTGAGGAGAAAGTTCACTTCCATGGCTGAGTCACGTTGTCGAAACTGATTCACATTTTCCCTTCATCCACTTAAAAATAATTACAGCTGCATTTAATTTATTTTATGCTTTAAGATTAATCTTTGAACCTAAACCTCAAAACACTTTCTGTTTATTCTGTCAGCTCCTATTTAGCTAATAAAATGTGTCAAAGCTGGACGTTTCCATCCAAGAATCTTCTCTAGACCAATACTTTGGTTAGACTTTTTTATTTTTATTTATTTTAAGCCTCATTCTGATGAATTTCTATCAACATGAAAGGAAATCTGTTGGCTTTATTTTATTCTAATGAAATAAGGAGCAAAAGTTGATTGTTTCTTCAATGTTCAACTGTTTTATATTGGGTCTATAATGGTGAACCAATAAACTACAAACATGTATGCAAGTCAAAAAGCCTGAAAGTGATAAAAGTTTATACTTTTCCCTAAAACATAACCTCATGTGTTTAGTTTCAATTTAACCTGAAGGGAAACACGTCTGATTTATTTTGTTTAATCAACCAATCAGCTCCACGTATGGGGCCCATGTTTGGAGGATGTGAGTTGGAAACTTGGGTCCAGATCCAAATGGGTTGATGAAAGTCAAACCGTAGAACCCAGATGTTTTCCACAATTTGAAAATATTCTCTTAATATCCATCCCAGACATTCAATTTTTAACTCCAGTCCAGCTGTGAGGATTAAAGCAGAATCCAACATACATAATACAGTTTAATGCTGTTTCATGTTTAGTTGTCTATTTTAATATTTTTTTTAATATGGAAAAAGAGAAGAAAACATTACGACACTTTTTTTCCAGTTTTGAACGTTTCAGTAAAATGGAAAACAGAGCAAAGAGACCAATCGCACCAATTATTTATGTTTTTTTTTTTTTCAGTTTTTATCAACCATCTATTTACAGCTTAATAACAAACTGCTGGTCAGAAACAATTATTTCCCTTATTTAGGCCAGAAAATGCATCAAAAATAAAAAGTAGGTGTTTAAGGTTTTCACATTGTTTTGATGGACGGCGATGTTTTCTTTTGTATTTGGTGAATAATAATAATAAGGAACAACCAACTGACAGAGCCATGTTGATTATTTAATCTCTTATTTCAGTTTTTGACGATCACTTCATGTTGGTTGGATCTGCTGGTGATTCAATAGCCCAGTGGACAAAACCAAAGACTGGGTTTATTTTTTAAGGTTTTTGTTGACGTTAGTCAGACAGAAAGTGGGTGGAGGGAAGAAGGGAAGACATGCAGCAAAGGTCACAAGGTCAGGGATCGTCCAAGTCCCAGAAAAAAACTTTTTTGTAGCTTTTCTTATTCAGATATTAATAGTCAACCAACATTTACAGAACACATGGGGCCCATTAATGATGCTACCCATGGGTAGCTTCATGCTAACCACTGGTCTGATTTAGATCAAAAAGTGGAACCCATATGGATCCTAGATGTGATGCCCAGGTGAGAGGGGACCCATTTGGTTTTGCTAATGTGTGTTGTATTTAGTCAACCCAATGGGTCTCATATTAGAAGTCTAGCATGATTTCAGGCCCAGTTAGTGCTGATATGAACCCACATGACGTCTTTTTCAAATTTTAACCAGGAAGAACAATTTAAATGTTAAATGGCCGACTGTTGTAACCCTGAAATTTATTTTGTATGTTTAATTTATTTTTAGTTTTTAAAATCATTTTGTGTTTTTTGTGTGACTTTAAGACAACCTCTGACAATCCTAAACCATAAAAACTTCTGCTTGTCATCAGTTCCCAAATGAGTTAACCCAACTCTCTGAAATGTTGATGCTCATGAATGTCTTACATCTATTTATGGGACCCATAAGGAACTGGATTAAGAATAAAGCTCCAACAGTGATTGCCTTTGTTTTCATTAATCACCCCATATTAACTCCCTATATTAGCTTGATGTTGGTCATCTCTGGGCAATTTGGGGGACCCATCCGGTCCTGGGTGTGTTGTCCAATTTGAACAGATTTTCTTAATACCCATTTGAGACCCACTAAAATCCTACATTGGGTCCCCAACTCTTTATTTAAGCCAAGTGGGTCCCATCCAAGAAGCCAATTGCGAGCGCAGGATCACTTAGAACCCATCCAGCCTGAGCTAACACCCATATGGGGCCCATATTCACTTTGACGTCCATGGACAGGGAGGCAGCTAAGTACATTCGGAGGGGTGTGCAGACACATTACAGGCCCCCCTGGGGGGTTTCAATGCACAAACAGCTGTCAAATACAGAAAATGACGACTAAAAATAATCAGCCCTCCATCGTTTGGCGCCCGCTCTTGTGGCGCCCCTACGAGTCGCACCCACTTTTTGCACCACTGTCAATAAATTTATAATAATGTGTATTTTCGGTCGGTCAGAAACATTTTTTATTTGACTTTATTATGGCCCATTTGATTCATCCTGATGAATTCATAGCCACATGTTGAAATCAACAGACTTCTCTATTTTCACTCATTTTTCATTTTTTTCCAACGTCCTTCCAATGAAATTCTGCTTGGGGAGATAATTTATAGAAAGAACAGGCCCGTGAATTGTTGCTTTAAATTTTTTATTTTGAATGCTCAGGAAATTATTTCTCATTTATTTTCCACATTTACGGCAGAAACCATGCTGGTCATCACGGTCTGTGACTGAATTAACCTGAGTGCGTCTGATTATTTATTTATCTTTCATTTTATTTCTAACTCTCATGCAGCTAAATGACATAAATAAATATAAAAAACCCACACAATTTGAGTCGGAGTTGCTTATGAATAATGCATCGTTGCATGTGTGCATATTAATAATTCAAACAAACTACTATATCTACTCAATTATCTTTATTATGAATTATTCACCTGCGCGGAGTGCACGCTGGCAATCTGAAAGACGTGTTTGGGTGTGAACACAAAGTGGCAGGCTGGAGATTTGGGTGATTTTAAAAACAGAGCGGGGGGTAAGAGAGGCTGGGGAAAAAAAGAGAGGAAAACATTCCCTACTTCTAATTGGATCCCAGGTTAACAGATGGGAGATATTTTGGCGTGTCAAACACAATCGCTGCCGGCTGCAGGAAGACTAAAAACAGCCTGTTTTATTTCTCTCCAGGACAAAGTGGAAGCGGCAGACTGCGGTCGGGCTGGAGCTGCTGGCGGAAGCTGGGAACTACTCCGCCCTGCAGAGGATGTTCCCGTCCCCGTATTTCTACCCGCAGAGCCTGGTGTCCAACCTGGACCCCGGGGCGGCCTTGTACCTGTACAGGGGCCCCTCGGCGCCCCCGCCGGCCCTACAGAGACCGCTGGTCCCGCGGATCCTCCTGCACGGGCTGCAGGGGGGCGGAGAGCCGCCGCCGCCGCCTCCACTACCCCCCATGTCCGGAGTGCTTCCCCGGCCTGCGCAGCAGCGGTGAGCCGGGCCCCCCTGCTGAGTTTTTATAGAACAAACTGGACCCGCTTTGAACGAACAGGACAAAATAAAGAGAAAACGATGAACAGTTCGGGCCATTATGGGACAAAACTGGACGGAATCGAGCCGAAAAGACTCTAAACGGACTTTTTGTTGTTGTTTTTGTTTGTCTTTGTGAGACAGAAGCTTTATTTATAATTTATTTATTTTTCAGAAGGCAGTAAAAGCCTTTAAGTTAAGTATTTATTTACACCCAGTTTCAGTATTCGGGCTCCGGTATTCGACCTCCAGCCAATTATTATTATTATTATTATTATTATTATTATTATTATTATTATTATTATTATTATTATTTACAGGTAATATGATCAAACTTTCATGTCTGAATAAAAAGTAGTTGTATCATCCAAAGGAACAATATTTTTTAGTTTTTTCATTCATCCGAGTCGTTGACGTGTAAATAAGAAATAAGAGGACATTTTTTGTTCGATTGTTTGCTACTCGGTTCAGTTTAAACCGAACTGGTGCGATTATAAATATACGGATGGACTGGATGTTTGGATCCATAAAACGTGGCTCTTGCTGACTTAAATATGTCAAATTATTTATATCTAAAACGCGGTTTTAGCCCCCCAACAGATTTTAATGCATCACCTCGGTGAGGCCTCATTTTGTATTTTTATCGATAATCGATTAATCAGGCTTGGGCCCCGAGCTCAGGTGGATTTGTTGACGTTGTGCATCATTTCTGTTATTTCATATGAAGCTGTGATAATAACTCCGTACTGTTCCAACTCTCCTTTATATTGGTGAACATGTATATTGCAGATATCAACCTTGTGGAGTGATTTTGGTATAATTACTTTTCCTGGATTTTATTCGATTTGTTCCCTCTTCTTTTTTTCTTCTTTTTTTTACATTTTAGTTTCTTAAAAGACGTTTCCTCCCAAAAAGTGGTGAAGTTTATTTTTATTTTTTAGTGAAGTTCACAGCAAAGGTTGAACTGATTTAAAAAAAAGAAAAAAAAGAAAAAGAAAAGG
The DNA here is from genome assembly GCF_904066995.2 of Poecilia reticulata. Classification (NCBI taxonomy): domain Eukaryota; kingdom Metazoa; phylum Chordata; class Actinopteri; order Cyprinodontiformes; family Poeciliidae; genus Poecilia; species Poecilia reticulata. Next base: position 22,705,411 of record NC_088841.1, read on the forward strand.
GGGGATTTGATGTAAAAGAGAATTACTTTTATAAATGTGGAAATAAAAAAAGATGTCTTTCATTTAGTACCGTGAAACGCTTTTGGAGTTTTGTGGGGAACATGGAGGGGAATCAACACGTGGATTTAGGAACAATATGTTTATTGTTGATAGAGCAACATTTGTTTAAATTCTTCCAAGCGCAAAATCTGGACTTATGTGAACCAAGCAACGAAAATCTGTGAATTTTAAACAGTTTGGTGTCTTTTCTCGAACATGGCGTCCACTCTGCCCTGCCCGCCTACAAACAGCAGCGACTCCGAGCCGTTTGTCCATAAACAATGCAGGGAGCGGCATGAAATATTAATGCCATTCATCGCGATTGTTTAAGTGCCTTTAAATGATCCCCATTTTGGAAAATTGATTGTTTCCATCCGCGTGCAGTTCCTCCTTGAGAGGGTGCTGGATGCGCGCTGCGGTGCCAAGCGGCTCCAACAGCTGGTGACCGGGCTGGAGCTGCCGGCAGACCGGGGATCAGAGCCGGGACAGCTGGTCAGCGGCGGCCCCACCTCCCCAAAACCCCCGTCCAAGCCTGAGCGCACCCACACGATCCCTCCGCGGCGCGTCAGGGGTTAAAGGAGTTCAGGCTGACGGACAAGGCTTGGCGAGCAGGATGTTAACGACGAGACAAAAGACTTTAATAGGTTTTAATTGAAAGTCGATAATGGGTTTGATAGCCAGCTCCCCCTGCTGTCAGCCGCGCATGGCACCTGTTATCTGGGAGCCCCGCTCCTCCTCTCGGCGGCTGATCCGGCCGTGAAACATCAAACTGACGGCTGGAGAACTTGCGCTTTTATCAGGCGGAAAATTGCATTAAAAGCGCAGCGAACTGCGCCAGGTTCTGGCCGGTCTGGGTCATGCATGACGCTTCTTACTTACAGTAAAAAGAAGTTCCCAACAGGACATAAACATGCTCCGGAGAACCAGCAGACATGTTTATAATGGGTTTATTTTACAAAAGAAGTCCGATAAAATCAATAGTGACCAAAGCGTGGACCAATCAGGATCGACAAACAATCCTCCAAAAGCAAACCCACCGCAGCAGCGCTTAGAAAACAGAGAAAACTCATTTTTAAAGAACATAATATAAATAAGACGAAACAAAACAAACAATTAAAGTCCTATAATTTTTAATATTATTTCATAACTTTAGAATTAATATTTTTCTACTTAATTCCTATTAAAGCACTTTGAACTGCCTTTAAATGTGCTACAAATAAAATTACCTTTACCGATTATTATTGATTTATTTTATTTTCCAGTTTGATGATTAGAGATAAAAACGTTATTGGTTCAGTCACTTTGCAAAGGTTACAGAATTTTTTATTTACTTTTTATGTTATTATTCTTTCGAAATTAACATATACAAATAATTTTATTTATTTATTTATTTATTTTTTTACATACTTTTTAAAAAATCTGTTTTTTTCTTTCTTTTGGTGCAAAAGTGAAAACCAGCGAATATATCGCCTCATATTTTAATCAGTTTGTTACCATAACAAAAATCAGACTCTTATCCTGTTACTTTTTTTTAATTTTTTTTTTATAATTTTGTTCTAATTTCCTTCACGCGGTGATGACGAGCGCCTCGTTCCGGATGGATTTTCTTGTAATTACGTGAGATAAACACCGTTTTGTATCTTTTTCGCCTCCTGCTAAAGTTCAGCTTTGATTATGTTTATGGCCACTTGCTTCCTTTATAATGGCGCCTTCTTTATTTACACCTGCAGCGGCCATGATACCTGAAGCACCCGAGCAGCACCTGCTGGATGCGAGGACATAACAAGGACCCGGCAGCGCTTCAAAATCCCCTCTGTTCAGATTTCACCTGGATAAAGAGGGAAAAGAAATACCTCCCAACTCGCCAAAAGATCATTATATCCCCATCATGTGGATCCGTGACCGATTCAGATAACGACTGCGCATTTTCTTTTAATACTTGCAAAGTGCGCAGCTGATTATCACAGGAATAAGGGCCCAGCGCGTCCTGCCTGATGACTCGGAGATTTCCCTTTTATTTCCATGTGAAAGGGGGAGCTGGTGGTAAATCCCCCGGCTCTCACCGCGGATTGTCCCCGGCTCAGGGTTAATGAAGTGCGGATGGAGTGTGGTTAAGATCCCGACAGACAAAAAGAAGAAGAAGAAAAAGGCTTATTCTCTCAGGATCAGTGGCTCATTCTAATCCAATGGACCTCTAATACTAATAATAATAATAATGATTCAAAGGAGAAACAAAAACACGAACAACAACCTTCTGATGAAATTAAGAGCGAATCAAAGCCTGATTTGGATTGTTTCTGCTTTTATTTTTAATTTTAGTTGTCCAGTGAGGCAGATCTGCATTAGATCTTTATTATTATTGTAAAAAGATCCACAAGGGAAGATGAAAAATACATCAATTAAAATGCTGAACAATCGCACGGCCTATACCCCCTCCCTCTCCCCCCTTCTTCTTCTTCTTTAGCCACAAATGAAAAAGATCAAATTTTACAGTTTGGTGCGCAAAATGTGCTTTAATGCTGGTTATTATATCTGCTCTTAGTCGGATGAGAAACAACAATATTTTATGCACAAACAGCCACAGCTTCGCTGTATGCATTTAGGGCATCTGGAGCAACTTTTGAAGCCATCTCTGCGCACGAAAAAGTTTCAAAACAAACCGATTTATTGCGCACAGAGCTTCAATCTGAACAAAATATTAGAATTTAGCTCGATAAATGCATCCTGCCGTGTTAATTATGTGCTTTAAATATTCCCTTTAACCATTAGCGGGGAAACTAATTACAGCTTTAAATCACACGGATCTTAGTTTCTGACCCTTTTCCAGTTCCAAAGGAAAACTAGATTTAGGAAGATGCTTCCATTTTAGTTGGAAAAATAAACAGCTAAAGTTGATCTGATGATCATGTTGTGTGATAGGATGAATTAGGGACTGTACTGTGGGAATATCTTTGAAGGAAAAGGAAAAGGAGAAATACTTCTAGCCTGGAGGTAGGAGTGGAGGAAGCCTGGTGGAGCGGAGGGGAGATAATTTCCCCCAATATGACGGAGGGGAAGAAAACATACAAACTTGGGTCAGGGGCGCCGGGATTGACATCCCAATCTCAGCAAATAATGAAAGCTTTCCTCTCGGATCACAGGGAGGGTTAGGGAGGAAAGGGAGAGCTGGAGATGGAGATGAGGGAGAGGGAAGAGGCGGGCTTGCTGCCTCGCATAGCCTCACACACGACCCGCTGCTACCAGACCAAACAACCAAACTGGTGGCACTGGTTGACTTTCAGCCGCGCGCTATACTGATCGAAACGACTGCTAGCTAGGATGCTAGCTAGATAGCTAACCACAGACGTGCACTCTGTTGACATTCGAAATATTTATTTATTTATTTAAGTTTTTATTTATTTATTTATTTAAAAGTTATCCGGTCGCTAACGTCTGTCCGAGACGTATGCGAAAAGCACCAGTTCGGCTATGAAGCTAACCGGAAGTTACGTGCACTGTAAACAACAATCCTCAAACTTATGAAACGTTAACAAAAACGTCAGGTGTATTTCTGTCTGCTGATTTGTTGTTGTTGTTGTTAAAAAAATAAAAATATAGTGAATTTAGTCACAGAGGATAGAGTGCCCAGAATTTTTACTCAACTAAGAGTAGCAATACAAAATTACTCAAGTAAAAGTAAAATGTACAGCATTGTACAGTATTTTTTTTTTCGTTCAAAAAAGTTACTTAAGTAAATGTAACTAGTTACCCAATTTTGTCTATTTCATTTTTTACATTTTAGGAACTTCCAATGTTCCTAATTGGAAGTTCCTATTAGATACCACACTGTGGGTGTGGTATCTGTGGGGATACCACACCCACATATGTGGGTGTGGTATCCAAAAATTGTTCTCCAGTGAGAGAACAATTTTCTCTCACTGGAGAAAATTGTGAGAGAAAATAATAGCTCTTATTGTCATAAGAGCTATTGTAGATACGAAAAAATGAAGTGCAAATTTTCGAGAAAAATTAAAAAAACTCAAACTTTGTTATTAATATTGGAAATTAATATCATGAAATTGTTATAGTTTCAAAAACTTAAAAATTTAGACCTTTGAAAATCAGAAAGTTTGAAAGCTTTTCTAGAACAGTTTTGAGAACAATCTCAACATTTCTGATTTTTTTTAGCAGATTTTTACTTTTCGAGGAAATTTTTGTTTTTTCTAGAAAACATCCAAAATTAACCTAAAATTTCAGAGTTTTTCCTATCATCTTTTTACTTTGGAGTTCTGAAATGTTTTTTTCCTAGAACATTTCTCAGTTTTTTGGTGGAAATTCACACCTTTTTTTCTATAAAATGGCCCTAATACACCATCGTTTGTCCTTCTGTTTGTTGATTGGTTGGTAGAAATACTGCTGGGGGGAATCCAAGTTAATGGGAGAAAGCCTAGACTGTAGCCTGGTAAGAACCAGACATGTATTATACTTTTTGCTAGAGGATCTGGACCCTCAGCTACCGAGGAGTGATTGTTAGCTAGAGGAATCCAAGTCAATGGGAGAAAGTCCAGATTGTGAAGTGAAATTTAAATTGGAATTGCATAGGAAGTGAATGTACCAGTGGAACTAGTGCTTATACTTTAATATTGAGGAATTATTGACTTAAAATAAGGTTATATACCGTATCTTGCTGAAAAAGTTCAGTGTAACCCAGTTTTGTCTTATTTGCAGTGTACTAAGATATTCCCACCAGAAATATTTGGTAAGAATTTGCATCTTTTGCAGTGCAAATGTAGTTTAGTGTTCAGATGTTACCAAAATGAAAGCATGATTGAGTGATAACAGGTGAAAAAGACAGAGGAACCTTGTTTCTATTCAAAGCGATTCATGTAAATAGTGTTGATGAAGTGCCATGAAAACACAGATAATCAATAACAACCAGCAGCCACCAGCACCTCTTTGATTCCCTCTCAACATGAATTGCTTCTTCTTTTCCCCGATAGCGCTGAAGGCTGCGCGGCTCCACAGCGGGGGGCCCGTGTTAGACATATTACTATCGGATGACACAGATTACTCAATCAATATCTGGTTGTGTTTGTGAGAGCGTCGGCCCCTCTCCCAGCGCTCTCCCAGGAGCCACTTTGGTCAGACGACATGTTGGAGAAACAGAGAGGAAAACAGCCTGGGGCCCTGACACCCACCGGCCAACTAGCCCTACAAATGCCTCTGGGAGCAGACGGCTAGCTCAGTCTGACACCGAAGCTAACAATGATGTGACATTCAGGAGAAGCAAAAACGAAAAAACAAAAATCAAAACACAAATGTTTTGTTGTCACAGCATGAGAGATATTAGATGTAGAAAGTAGATAAATCTAGTGTGAACAGTAGAACCAGAGTTGGGTAGAAAGTTACATTTACTTGAGCAACTTTTTTGAAAAAAAAAAAAAAATACTTCCAGGAGTATTTTTATTATGTTGTACGATTTTACTTGAGTAATTTAATTGTGAAGTATTTCTGCTCTGACTTTAGTGAAATTTCTGGATTTTCTACCCACTGAGTGAAAAACAAACATGTTTTGACCAAAACCTCACCAGGCACAGACCCACACCTGGACGTTTTGTTAAAGTTTCATACGTTTTTTATTGATTTGTAAAAATTTTTTTATTTTGCCTGACTTTGTTATGAATTATTGTCATTCTCGTCTTAAAATACCAAACTTTCCACTTAACTTTACATTTTGGTCCAGATTGTGTCATTTTTAAATATGAGATGACTGATAGTTTGATCAGTTACTCAGTAGTTGAGTAACTTTTTACCAAATGCTGTTTTACTTTTACTTGAGTAAAACATGTTGAAGTAGTGCTACTTTTACTTGGGTACAATTTTCTACCCACTTCTGGCTGAAACATTAGAAGTTAATAAAATTTAAAAAATCATGTGGATAAAGTTGGGTAGTAACTAGTTACGTTTACTTTAGTAACATTTTTGAAAAAAATTACTTTTAGTTGAGTGATTTTATTATGAAGTATTGCTACTGTTACTTGAGTAAAATTTCTGAGTACTCTACCCACTGTGAGTAACTTCACTGAATGAAGAACAAACATGTTTTTAAAAGAAAATCAAAAATAAGTTCTATATTGACAGAAATTAATTTGATAAAACGTTTCTTTGGCCTGCTTTTGTTATTAAGCTCATGTTTTGGCGTCTGGTAAACGAGCCATTTTAAAAAATTCTAGAATTCTAGAACGTAACACCACAAATCAGCAGGCATTGTGCCGTTACCTAGCAACCCCAGCAAAGCCCAGCCTGTTACCTAGCAACCCAAGCAGAGTTCCAGCACGTTTGGTGGAAAAAATGAAATGAACATGTCTAGTGTTGCTCAGAGATCTTTCCTAACCTGTTCAATAGGTCACCTTTAAGGCTTCTTGTAGCATTTTTGTTTTAAAAACAATGAAAATATTAACGTTCTGATGTCAGATTAAACAGATTCTCCTTCTCTTGTGTTTTGATGTGTCCTAAATCACATCAAAGGTTAGCGCCACCTAAAGTCAAAGATAGGGCATTTCAGTCATTCTTTTAGATGTTGGGAGAACATGATGTTCATGTAGATTAGGAACCATAGTGAATAGTTAAAATCTGCAAATATGAGGCCCTCTCTAAAACAGTAAACATACTTTAATATAAGTTAATACATACAGTGAAAACCATTGTAGCCGCATAGAAGCTAACATCTACAGTTTCCTTTATTTCCGCTCTTTGGAGTTCAGCCAATCAGCAGCGAGGAAAATGAATGGAGTTCCTGGATTGGCTGCTTTGTAAACACCAGGCAGCGTCTCAAGTACAATTACGCTTACATATTTCAGCTTCCCAATCTGCATTTTCTTTCAAATATTTAAAATATGAGGGGGTTTGTATAGGTTGATTTGTTGTTTTGTTTTTTTTGGGTAAAAATCCAAAGAAAAGTAAATCCACCAGCAGCGTAAATGTTCAAGGAAACATCCGGGTCACTTAATTTTGTAAACAAAGTCTAATTTTAGTTCTGGACCGGTTATGTTTTCAGTCTGTTGGTGTATGTTTTTAAAACTGTGGTGTTCTGGGAAAACTCTGCGTTGGAAGCTAATAGGAAGACGTCAGTGTTTGTGTAAGGAAAGCTGAGAAAAAAACGTTGAATTTAATTTCATGAAGCATTTCAATTGTTTTTTCCCCCCCGTTTTTACATTTTCTGTATTTTGCTACTGAATTGCTTCTCACACAGAAATGTTTTCACTGCCGAGTTTATTTGACGACTTTCCTCTGTTGGTAACGTGTAATTGTGTTTGTATTGGTGACTTTGATAATGACAATAATTCAGCAAACTCTTTCACATGTAAATCAAACCGAGGCTTATTCCTTTCCACCATCGCCTGAATCGATTGTGGAGTGCCTGCTCGATCCCCTGTAGGCTACAAGAAAACATCAATCATTCCCTTTCCTCCCAGAAACCAGCAACACTCCCTCTACAACTTTCCCATAATTTATCCCAAGCTGAGACGTGAACGCTCGATGTAATGAAATGTTAAAAAGGAAAAGTCATTGTTTACTTTTTGTTCCGATGAACAAACGCGTCTGCGTGTCAAACCTCGCAAATCCAGCTCCGAAAACGTTTAATATTCCTCTCCTGAATGCAATCAATCAAGTCGATCAAGTGTATTTGTTCAGCACATTTCAGCAGCAAGGCGCTTTACATAATAAAAACAGAAAATTGCAAAGTTATAGAGAACATGATCAGAATCAGAATCCCTTTGTGCAAAAATCTAAAAAAAAATAGCAATTCTTGAAATCAAGTCAAATATTTGAATTTAACAAGTATATCTCAATAAATAAAAATATAATAGGAACACACAAAAACATATGAAATTAATGAATCTGTTATTCAAGTAGTGGTTTATTTTTTATTTGTTTTATTATTTTCCAGCAATCATAATCATAATCAAAGCTGAATTTCTGCCAGAGAGGAAGAGAGGAAGGATTGATTCAAACACCAGTGGTCCTGCTCTGCTCTCTGGCCTCCAGTGTGAGAGAGCTGCCAGACATCAGACAGCAGCAGCGTTAAAAATACATGTATACCACTCCTCATCACTTATTGATGACCTCTCCTCCCTTTATGTTTATGAGGTGAGAGGCCTCCAACGGTGACCCCGAGGACCCGCCGAGGTGTCCCACAAGCTGCCTGCTCCTTCTAATTGAGGCTCCATCGCTCACGTACACGGAATAGCGCAACGCAAGGGTCACCAGTAAATAGCACACAGTCGCCATTATGTTTAAGGGAAAAGTTAGCAGACTCAGTTCGGAATGTTCATTCGTTATACAGTGCTCCAGTGATGTCACGCGTCCGTCCAGTTTCCATGACAACACTAAATACGAGCTGCGCTTAAAACTAGCTATCGTCTGGTACAACTATTCCTCGATTACAACTTACATTACAACTATTCCTCGATCAGTGTTAGAGTACTCTACCCATCTCTGTGTAATACTAAGATAAATATTAGTGATATTTACTGTAGTACTTACTGCCGAGCTAGCAAAATTAGCTTACCTAATGTAGCTTTTGTCTGCTAGCTAACACGGACATGTAGCCTACCTGTGTGTCAGTCAACAGAACCTTCACACGAAGAGTTCGTACGTCCTTTACAAATCTGGTTAAACATTGATGGGATGCGTCCATGGATTTCAGGTGAAGCTCCTCCGTGTTGTGCTCACTCTTCATGTTCACTATAGTTAGCCATGTCCATATCTTATGGCATGTTTTCCATCTCTGTCTCACACGGGTCGATCCCGACAGCGGCCATTTTGTTTATGCATCTTTCTCTCATACATTTGTTAAACATGTCCACATATTTTGTTTGTGTTGGTGTCCGCGTGCTGCCATTGCCGGCCACGATGGTGCGGATCACTTCGGGTTCAGACTTGTTTCGTAGACAAAGCAGTAGTGATGTGTGATACCACCGATACTGAGTAAAATTGAAGCGGGTACCGGCGATACCGACCTGGTACTTAGTGCAAAAGACACTTAATTTTCCTGCTAAGTCTAAAACAAAAAAAGTGCTGTAATTTAAATCTTGGCTTCCTAAAAAGAATATCACTATGGTCTATACAAAACATGTTACATACATTTTTTGAACAAAATCATTCTTAGTGAGATTTTAATCTGATCATTTCTGCCTATTTTGTTTTAGGGCCTGTTGTCATCAAATAAACTGCTGCGGGCCACAACACCCAACTGTTTTTACTCAGATGTGAAAATGGCTGCAAACAGATGTGCAATTATACAACTGTACAGTTTTGAAAAGCATTAGTGGAGCCTCCTGCACAAACAACAAGAATGCAGCAAGTGGTTTCTGGATGGTAAGTCAACAACAAAACTCTTGTCTTTTCCACAACTAAAAGACAAGAGTCTTTTAGACCAGCTGACCAAATAGGCTGGAACTCAGTTTGGGTTGCTAGGTAACAAGCGGAACTCTGCTGGGGTTGCTAAGTAACGGCTGTGTTTTGGCAAACACAACACCCCTAGGCAGTGTTAGGTCTGATTAGGTCTCTAATTGTGTTAAGTTTTGTTCCGTAAGATAAAAAGAGACAAACAGGGTTTTAGGTAAAAAATAATGAGGCAAATTTGTATTTTAATCATTTGTCTTCTGTCAGAGAGAATGTTGACTCGCCCCAACAGAAGAGACTAAACACATCGGAGTAGCCCTAAAAAATAAACTGATCAACTATGTTACCATAAATATACAATAATGTTTGAAATATTTTGTTTGTCCGCCAGGCTGCACAGTGGAGCAGTTGGTAGAGCTGTTGCCTTGCAGCAAGAAGGTTCTGGGTTAGATTCCCGGCCCCGGTCTTTCTGCATGGAGTTTGCATGTTCTCCCTGTGCATGCGTGGGTTTTCTCCGGGTACTCCGGTTTCCTCCCACAGTCCAGAAACATGACTGTCAGGTTAATTGGCCTCTCTAAATTGCCCCTAGGTGTGAGTGTGTGTGTGCATGGTTGTGTCCTGTGTGTCTCTGTGTTGCCCTGCGACAGACTGGCGACCTGTCCAGGGTGACCCCGCCTCTCGCCCGGAACGTTAGCTGGAGAGGAACCAGCAAACCTCCTGACCCCACTGAGGGACAAGGGTGAAAGTGGATGGATGGATGGATGGATGGATGTTTGTCCGCCATTTTGTAGTGAATTTGCTTCCTTGTTTGGGATCATTTTCCTGTTTTTACCAAACTTCACCTAAAGGACAGATGATCCCATATTGGAGTCAATGTTGACTCTGAGTGTTTTCACACCTGATGGGGAGCAAAACTGAAACAATTGTTACATTTTCAAACTGCTGCGCTTCCAAACTGCATTAAAATTTTTTAAGACATAATCTACAAAAGAAAACAAACAAAAAAAACCAAAACAAATAAGTGAATTTGCCACAAATAATTTACAAAAATGTGCAAATACCGAACTGTGACTGTGGTTTAAACATACAGACCTTCAATAGAATCATTTAAAACATCCTCATGTGTTGGAATGGCCTAGTCAAAGTTCAGACATATTCCAATTAAGAATCTATGTTCAGTTTCACTCTCACTAGTTACACAGAACTGATGCTTTACTGTGTGTTAGCTTCAAATATAAGAGCGCATGGAAAAAAATGCTTTTATTTTAACAATATACTATTTTTACAGTGTAGAATTTAAATAGTTAAATTCCACTCAAACTTTGGAAGGAATTGTTTTTCCGACCTCTTGAATGTCACTGAGAAGAACGTCATTTTGGCTTGAAGGAATGCTACTTCTGATATTTAAAAAGTTAGCGTGGTTTGATTATATGTTAAAACGACTTGCCATACTCCAGGGGGCATGTTTAAAACAATCTGAGGGGTTTAAAATTGGTTAAAACGCAGATTTTTTTCTCTTTTTTTGCATTATTTAGAGTTATAAAAACAGCGGCCCAGATGGAGATGCCAGTTATAAATTGTTTGTGGGGAAATATGTGATGTGTTGTGGATTTTTTCCATTTGTTTGTTTATCTTCTGTACTTCTGTCAGTGTTTACAAATGCGATGAATTATTCGGCGCGGCGCGTTTGTCCTTTAAGAAGACGCTGATATTCTTGGGGAAAAAGTGTTACGAGAGCAGTCAGGGAAAGTTGATTCCCATAAACAGGCTAAGTTGAGACATCTGTAGTGAGAAACCACTTGAATCGGCGCGGCACATCACAGCCTGTTTACTTTTTTTATTGTGTATTCTCGGGAATTTGTTGCGTTTTCTTTATTATTCTTATTATTAGGGCTGAGTTTGGGTGTCAGTACCCATCAGGCCTGTGTGAGTCTCTGTGAAGGCGACGCCACAGACGGAGCGTCACATCCAGTTAGCAGACACCCAGCGCGCTAAAGAGGTTAAACTGCTGCGCCTGGCACAGCCAATTGTATTGAAAGCCGTTTGAAGCCGGGTTTCTCTCCTTCCTCTTGCATCACGCTTCACACGCTTTATTCGGGTTGCCACTCCAGACAAACTTCAAACCTGTGTGTGTACAGGTGTGGGTGTCTGTGTTCATGAGTGTGTGGGTGAGTGTTTGCGGCTCCAGAGGCCTTTGGTGTTGTTTGTTTGCGCTGCTTTCCTTTCTATAAACCGGGCTTCTGATCTTCCAGCCAACATGCCTCCAAATTCCTCTGCCGTTCCCGGCGCCATGTAAATAAATCGGTGTCAGCTCGGCTGATGATGAAACGAGCAGCGACACAATCCTGGAAAAAAACAAAAAAACGCGCAGCTTCTTCTTCTTCTGCGGTGTGAAAGTGTGAGATCTGCGGCTGCAGGGAGTTTTATGCGTCTTTCTGTCTTCCACTCTTAGCAGGACGTCCAGGTGGGACGAGTGTCCACAAATTATACTCAAGTAAAGGAAAGTTACATAATCAGATGAGCTAAAAGGTAAAGTCAGGTGGAAATGTTAGTATTATCAAAATTAAAATCATTTACATAAATTACAAAATCAGTCTGGTAAACTTGTGGTTAAAATAACTTTGTTCTTCATTTAGTGAAGTGAAATGAGTATCCAGTTTGGGATTAAATTGTCCAAATTACCCAGTTTCCTTAGCTGAAATTAGCCAGATTTTGGGTTTAAATTAACCAGTTTTGAGTTTAAATTCACCAGTTTTGGGTTTAAATTCACCAGTTTTGGGTTTAAATTCACCAGTTTTGGGTTTAAATTCACCAGTTTTGGGTTTAAATTCACCAGTTTTGGGTTTAAATTCACCAGTGTCGGCTCCTATAGAGGTGAAAAGTTTGGACTCCTGGTCTCTAACCGCACCTTGTTAGCCCGCGCTGCTCGCGGCCCGGAGTTATGGCTCTGTCGGGCCAGCGGTCGGGGTCCTCCGAGGCAAATGGCGTGTCACGAAGTGGTCAGTGAAGTCGGCTGTCTTCCTCACCGCCACCGGTCTCGCTTGTCCAATTAGGGGCTCTTTGGCCCCCCTTCACGTCCCCAACATGTCCGCCTTTGACTGATTCCCCGACACCTCCGGCCCCTGAGATGGAAACACCTGACAGAGCGAATGAGTCCAGGTTCGCTTGAGGAGAGAGACGAGGACAAACAGAAATAATCCTCTTTGTTTTCACTCACTCTGTCCTGCAAAAGAATTCAACTTTTTAAAAATACCAGATTTTAAAATCAATACAGATTCTGCATATATGGATGAAGCATAAACAGCCTGCTCATTATGTGACAAATCTGTTTGCCATACCGGTTCCTTATAGTGATTCTTTGGGTTTCTGTCAGATATTCTGAGGGTCATGAAGATGGAAAAGAAAAGAAACAAAGTCAGAAGACGGAGAGCTGAGAGGAAAAGGGCAGAAGGGGGGAAGGATGCCAGGGAAGCGGCGGAGGCTCTGGGGATTGCAGCTGGCGTGCGTCAGGCTGGCTGGGCGCGGCGGCGGCCGCCTCGGCGTCCCTTGATCTCGCGCAGAGGCGGGTTTTCAGCAGGCCTGCGGTGCCAAGGCGCCGCCATCCAAACCTGGAACCGTCCTCATCCTCCCTGCGGACGCTTGGAAAAGCAGAGAGAAAACACACGGGAAGAGCGCGTGCATCTGCAGGACGGATATTCATGCATGCATACACCGCTGACAGGCCGTACACACATGTTCCCGTGGTAACGATGACAATGTCAACACATGCTGCTGCACATCCTGAGTCATAATGAACTAGAGGAACGGATCCGTCTTTTCTTCTTCGAGGGTTTTCTCTGACAATTTGTCGCCTGCCTCATGGCTGCAGGTTGGATTCGGACCCTGAGGAGGAGAATGAGGAGAGACGGGAAATAAAGGCAAACACAACCAGAGTGTGTTTATATATGGCAACCCGATCCGGATGAAAAGATGTGCCACTCTGCGACCGAGTTGTTGCCTTCAATTAGGCTCGACACGAAAATGAGAGCAGAGAGGCGAAGGCTGAAGGCGAAGCGAGGAGAGACCGAGTCATGAGAAGCAGCTCAGACACAGATGAAGAGCAGAGGGTGTTAGGGAACTGTTAGGGATCATTTAGAAAGGAAAAACAGGAGTACATTCCTGCCAAAAAACTCTGGAGATCTGAGATTAATCTACGAAAAATTCTAGAAAAAAAATTGGAGATTTTGAGTTTCAATTTGGTTTTTTTTTTACCTTTGAAAGTCAGAAAATAAAAATAACAAACTCAAAAAGTAAACCTTTCAAGGTAATACATTTCTAACTTTTTTCTAGAACATTTTTTGAAATACATTCTTCAAGAAAAACTTGGAAATTTGAGTCTCAGAATTTTTTTTATAAAATCTTAGAAATTTATGAGTTTCAACTTTTGAAACTTAGCTTTCCAAAGGTTAAAAAATTTGTTGTGATTTTTAAAACTCAAGAATGTTTCTGGAAAAAAAAATTGGAAGTCTCTGAGTTTTTCCTAGCGAATTTTCAATTTTTCACATTCAGAAATTTTCCTTGTTTTTTTTCTACAAAATCCTGAGAAAGATTTTAAAATTTGAGTTTTATAGTAAATTTTTGAGCATTCAAACTCAGAAATTTTCATGTTTTTTTTCAATCAATCAATCAATCAATCAATCAATCAATCAATCAATCAATCAATCAATCAATCAATCAAATTTTATTTGTATAGCACATTTCAGCAACAAGGCATTTCAAAGTGCTTTACATGATTAACATAAAAACAGCATGTGACATTGAATAAACAGTGAGAAAGAGATTTAAAGATAAAAACATTAAAACCTGCACCCCCTTTAGGACTTCAGTTAAACGTTGTTTAACTGGGCTTAAACCTCAGAGTTTTAGTTAAAACACTGCTTAACAAGGGTAACTTTAGTTAAACAACGTTTAACTGGGACGTTTTCCGGGGGGCTTTACATCATTAAAATGTAGAAAAGAAATAAAAAGAAATTAAAAACATTAAAGACATAAAAAGAGATTTTTAAAAAAAAAATTCAAGAAAATTTTAGAGATTAATTTCAAAATTTCTCTGATTTTCTACCAAATTTTCAGCTTCTCAAATTCAAATTTCCTTTTTTAATTTGGAAAATCTTTGATAACCTCAAAATCGCTGATTTGTTTTTTCTAGCAAATGTTCAACTTTTGAAACTTGTAAATTTCCAAGGTTTTTTTTTTTTTTTTTTTTGGATTAGTCTCAAAATTTAAATAGATTTATTTCTTGCAAAGTTTTGACTTTTAAAGTCAGAAATTTTAACTTTGCTTTTAGAATATTTTTGAGACCACTCTCAAAATTTCTGAGATTTCCTAGCATATTTTTGACTTCTGAAACCCTAATGACCATTCGTCTGCATCATGTTGAGCTGAAGCTAGAAAATGGATCCTGATTTAAATGTAAAGGTTGGCTTTCACACTGCACTGAGTCAAATGAAGAAACCTTTGAGGAACCTGTTCCCCTCCTCGCCTGTGGGGGTGCTGCATTAATAACCACTGAAGGAAACAACATGAAAACCTCTGAAGAAAAAACTAAGTGCAACTTCCTTCTTCTTTAGTGGTTGAAGGATTTCTCTTTTGTCTTGGTGACAAACGACAACTCATTTCTCATGCTAATGCTAGGCTAGCACTAAGCTAGAGGGTTTGTTTTGGTTGTATTTACCCAGAATGCTCTCCGCTGTAGTTCACGTCCTGTTTTTAGAGCAATCTCCGGTCTGCTTGGCGTTCACATATGCATTTGAACTGCACCAGTGTTCACTTCAAACTGAGACCGAGGTTTGCAGGTGAACCAGAGTTTGATTTTTTGAGTTCAATTACGTTTTCTCACTTTCCCAAACACACCAGACTTTCTGGGCAAACAAACTAGAGTTCAGTTAAAGCGAACTAAACAGGGCTGGTGTGAATGATGCACCCTGAATTTCCAAATCTTTGTAGGAAAGCTCGCATCTGCTTTAGTTGATTACAGTTTTTAATGTTGTGTGGTTGTTCTGCAGCAGGAGGGACTGGTGCACTTCACAAAGTAGTTTTCATCCAGAGGAATTAGGTGTAAATACTCAATAAAGATCTCAAGGAATCAACCAGGAAGTCACACATCGAATATTTTTCTACTCCAAAATAAGAAGAAAGAGGCCAGCGTTGGAAATATCCACTTCCTTGCTTCCTTACGCCTGCGTACAACGGAGGGTTTTATTTTGGATGCTTTTATCACCTGCTCACCTGAGATTCCCTGGAAGCTATTAATTTAAAGCCACAAAGTTTACTGCCTCCGTTAAAGGAGGAAAAAGGGTAAAGGAAGAAAGAGGGAGGGAGGGAAGGAGAGAAAAGGCAAAGAGTATCTTATTGTTTTTATTA
Organism: Poecilia reticulata; assembly: GCF_904066995.2. Taxonomy (NCBI): domain Eukaryota; kingdom Metazoa; phylum Chordata; class Actinopteri; order Cyprinodontiformes; family Poeciliidae; genus Poecilia; species Poecilia reticulata. The sequence goes on from NC_088841.1 coordinate 22,721,239, forward strand.
GATCCATTCCCTGGGTGTCCTGGTCAATAATGACTCGATATATTAGCGGGCGCCTTGCTATTTGCGCTGTTTTCCGCGTGTTTTCCCTGCCGGTGATTGAGCGGAGCTATTTTCACGAGCGGAGGCGGCTGAGGGGACCAGAGAGGCTAACGCGTGTTTGATCAAAGTTTATGTGAAATTTCCCGGGGCCTCCTGTGGGAGCTGCTGTTTATGAACTGTAATAAAAAGAGTCATTTTGACGGCGTGACCCTGCCGCGCCGGGTGAAGGATTTGGTTATGTCTCTGTTTGCAAGGAGCAGGAGGTGGAGCGGGAGACGGGAGGAAAAGCTGGATGGGTTTTCGGAGGAAGGCGGATCACGCAGCGGCGAAGGATGGGAGTAAAAAAAAAAAGAAAAGGAGAGTGTTGGAAAGACGAGTGAACAGAGGGGATTACAAGCCTCGGTGTTGTCTCAGCAGCCAGCCAGCACCTCTTAATGAAACACTTTGGTTCAATTCCTGACTCATCCCGCGCCGCCTGATCAGCTTTGTCCCCCACAATCCTCCTCTCCTCTGAATTTAATGCATCGTAAATGAGAAATTAGAATGCAGGAGACTCTCAAACACGGGAACCAAGAAGAGAAGATGAATCTTATCGAGTGTGCTACGAAGAAACCGCGTCGATAAGAAGGTATAAATAGTAACCTTTGAGAAAATCAAATAATGTTGACCTTTTGCTAAGTCGATAAGATAATCCTCCATGCTCCTTTCTGCCTGCGGAGATGCTTGAACAGTATTATGCTTTTAATGAAGTGATGAACAGTCTCCGGGCTGCGAAGATTACCGCCGGACTTGGACAGATGCTTTCCAAAAGCTACTAAATGATAGGTTAATATTAACATTAGCTCGCCTGAAATCATCCTTTCCAGCATTTTGCCTCTGCATGCATTGCTTCAGAAAATCACTCTGAATTTCTTCAAACTTCTCCAGACTTCCTTGTAACCTTTTAAAGTGATCTTAAAATAGTTCCTGTAGGTCTTCTAAAGTGTTTTTTTAGACTCTGGTGGCTTTATCACTGATTTTCTTTCCAGTACTTGTGTGTATTTATGTAAATATATGAAAATTTTAACTAGAAGACATAGATTAATCTCTACAAAACTGTCCTCAGCAGATTAAACATGTCTGTAAGAAATTCATCAACTGGTGAGGTCTTGTTCATCACCTCGACAGTTTCCTGGTTATCACCTTGGAGCAAAAATGTTATTTCCTGTCTGTCAAACTCTGTCATGTTTGGTGTTTTTCATAGATTCAGTTACAGAAATGGGAATAAAGAGCATCACTAAGGTTGGTGTATGGCATTACATATCAGCCAAAAATGTTTATGGGTTTCAGAGGGCCTTGGCAAAAATATTGGTGAAGTCTTAGTTAAGTCTTGACAAGATAAAGACAAATTATTGGTAAGGTTTTGGCAAGATCATGTTAAAATATTGGTCCCAATAAGGTCTCTACATGACATGTGTAAAGTATCTTGGTAAGTCATTGGTAAGGTCTTGTCAACATATTGGTACAGTCATGGTAAGGTCTTTGTAAGATCTAGTCAAGACTTGAGTAAATTATCAGTAAGGTCTTGACAAGATGTGGGTAAATTATTTGTAAGGTTTAGGCAAGATTATGTCAACATATTGGTACATATTGGTAAGGTCTTACCAAAAAGGTCGTGTCTTACCAAAACATGAGTAAAGTATTGGTAAGGTCTCAATATTTTACCAAACACATGTTAAGTATCAGTAAGGTTTTGTAAATGTACCGGTAAGGATAACTAGTGATAACGGTGGTCATTTATTGGTGAGGTCTTGGTGAGATATGGGTCTTTGTAAGGTCTTGTCAACAAAGTCTTGATAAGTTGTGGGTAAAGTATCTGTACAGACTTAGTAAGATATTGGTAAGGTCTTATGTCTTATCATGATGGGGTAAAGTATCAGTACGTTCTTAGGAAGACATTGTAAGGTCTAGTAAAATCTTGACAAAATATAGGTAAAGTACCTTTTGTCAACATATTGGTTGCCAACATATTGGTAAGGTCTTGATATTTTATGGGTAAAATATCAGTACGATCTTGGTAATGTATTGTTAAGGTCATAATAAGGTCTTATGGTAAAGTCTAAGACCTAGAAAGGTCTTTGTAACATGTTGACAAGTTGTGAGTAAAGTAAGATATTGTAAGGTCTTAATAAAGTCTTGACAAAATATCGGTAAAATACTGGGAAGGTCCTGAGATATCTGTCTTTACCCACAACAATATGTTACCAATATGTTGGTAAAATCATAAATAAATGTTGTCATTAAGTGTCCTTTGGTAAATAATGACGCTTTTAAAGCAAAGTTGCATTAAAACTTGCATTCAAAATTAAATAAAAGTGTCAACTTTGCTTTAAAATATCATTATTTAAGGAATAATGCAAATTTGACACTTTTAATGTAACTTTGCATAAAAAGTGTCATTGTATACTGAATGACGCTTCATGACAGCAGTCATAAACATTCATAAAGACTCCTTTATCTTCATGATTCTCATATCAGGCTTATGCACAACTCTACAAAGGCTAACTGCTTGCTGGGAAAGTGTAAGGAAGTAATAGATGATCCAAGACTTTTGCACAGCGCTATGAAAGGAAAGACGTCGGCTTTAAGTTAAGGAAATCAGAACAGCCTCCCAGTTCAAGCTGCGCTCCGCTTCTCTAAATAAACCCAGCAGGTCAATGAAATCTGCAGGAGAATCGGTGAAGCTGCGCTGCGACGACGCTCCCGTCTGAGATTTATCACGAAAGAAAAATCAATGCGGCAGAGAAGGATCACAGCGAACACCAGAGACCCATCAGCTGTAATAGCCATCACGACACGCACCACTTAAAGAAAAAACACACATCTGTCAGACGAGGCGGTTTGCAGGAAAACACACGAGAGCCTCTCCTAATTTCCTTTCTTATATTGAAGGTCTTTAATGTGGAAATAAAAAGAAACTGAGGAAGATTATTTGTGCATCTGTTCAATAACATGTCCTGGACTTCCTGCAGGCCAAACATGAGCATGCACATCCATCACAGAGCTCACCTATGGGTCCGTGGCTGCATGCCACTCACACTCACACACACACACGCACACCCCCCCCCCCCCCCACACACACACACACACACAGAGGCAGGCAGGCAGGCAGAGGATTATTGAGGTGGTATCAAACAGGAATAATAAAGCAGGTTCTTAAGATTTTAATAAGAATAAAATGAAACAGTAACCACCAAGGGGCCAGCAGGGTTAATCCCTTCTATATTACTGAAAATAAAAAGAGGATAAAAACAGACAGGAGGGCAGAGCTGCTGCTGCTGCTGCAGGAGGAGGGAGAGCGAGGAAGAGGAGGAGGGGGCTGCAGGGATGAGAGCGAAGAATATGCCATCAAAAGTGGATCCAGTTAAAAGGGATTGAAATTAACAAGCAGGTTTTAAAATAGAACCTATAATTTTCTTCCACATGCAGAAAAACGGCTGAGTTTAGGCCTGAGTGTCACTTCTTCTTCTTCTTCTTCTCCTCCAATGTCAGCGCGCGAGCAGATGGCATGAAACAGTTGGCAGGAGAGCGCGAGCGTGAATATCTGTTTACTAATAACCCTTTAATTACTTCAGATGGGCAACGGGATCAAACACGCGGACCCACTCAGGAATTAGCCTTAAATGAGACCGGACTGGAAACCCGGCCGAACCCCCCGGCGCTGCAGCGGGCCAGAACTTTTGCTGTGAAAAGTGGCGCTTTGAAAACCCGTTACAGACGGGATATTCTGTCTTTATTTTTACCGTCAAACACGGCAGATGCTGCGATGCAAATTTAAGAGCGAAAGTGATTCATGTTTGAAACGTCAGAAAGTGGAGGGGAATTTTTTCTTGTTGAATTTTTTTAAACACAAAATAAAAGCAGAAAAAAAAATCTATCATTAAAATATTTTACACATCCACCGATCCACTTTTCTCACTTCCAATACCGATACCGATATCTGGCGCTTCGCATCGGCCGATACCGATCTGATACAGAAAAACGGCTGAATTCATTTCAAACGATTCTTTTTTTAAATGAACTGAATTACAAATTTATTTGCTAAATATACACACTTACATACACCAACAAGCTTGATCAAAACATGTAAAAACAACTTTAATTTGTTCAGTCAGTGAAATTAATTATCCAACGTCAAATAAATAAAGTGAAATTAACCAAAACAGTTTCAAACTTGTAAAAATAAACTGCAACAAACCTTTCAAATGGTTCAGAAAGTGCAGTTAGAAATTATATAATGTATAAAAATAAAGAGGACATCTTCCGTTATGGATCGTTGATATCAGATCTAGAATGTTTTCAGATATCGGACCGATACAGAGATTAATATCGGATCGGTGCATCTCTACTCATGAGTTTAACTCCTCCTCTTTTATTAATTAGTTATGTTTTAATTTTTAGTTCACATTGATACGTCTTTCAATATCAGCAGGGAATGCAACTGATATTTAGATTTAGCATTGTGTAATTTCACTGCAAAATCTTACCTAATATTTTTTCATTTTTAGTGCAAACATCATAGTTCACTTAAAATAAGATAAAACTAACTTATAAGTAACTTTTCAACAAGATATAGGAGCTTGTTTTAGGTCAATAATTCCTTGATATTGATGGGAAAGTTCCAGTTATATTAGCAGATTATTTCACTTATAAAATGGGAAAAATGTCTCGTTATAAATGAAATAATCTTCAAATTGAAGTAGCACTTTTTAATCAATATTAAAGAATTGTTGACTTAAGACGACTAAAACATGCAGGACGTTGAACGTCCAGCCGCTTCCTGTCATTCATTATAAGATAAAAACTCAAATCTGTTTTACTGCACTAATCAGCTGCTATTTTAAAAATATTTTAACAATATAATCCACAGTGATAATCCATGATGTCCACTTCAGAGAACAGATGATTTATTCCAGGTTTCCTTCTAGAAACGACTCGCCGTTTGGCCTCCAAATGGACCCGACTGACTGACTGACCAAAAGCGTCTCATGTTTTCCTCAGACGGATTTGATGAGGAATCTTCAGTCAGAACTGGTCTGCTGACAGACCGGATCTTAGGGCAGTCAGAACCGGTCTGCTGACAGACCGGATCTTAGGGCAGTCAGAACCGGTCTGCTGACAGACCGGATCTTAGGGCAGTGAGAACTGGTCTGCTGACAGACCGGATCTTAGGGCAGTGAGAACTGGTCTGCTGACAGACCGGATCCGAGGGTTTACTGCTGATCCTTGCCGTCAACTATCACTTCCCGCTGCTCACAATGTAGAGCTACGATATTCACCAGCAGGCTTTAGAAATGATCACAGCTCCACTATTTGACTCACCTGTTTTCAGTAGCTATGGAAGAAGAAGAAAAAAAGAATACGATTTTATCAAAATTCTGATTTTGTTCTCAGAATTCTGACTGTAATCTCAAAATTCAAACATTTTTCTCAAAATTCTGACTTTAATTTTGATCTCAGAAGATTTCAGTCAGTTTAAGGGCCACTGAAAGAAAATCATTTTGATTGTTTTTCTCAGAAATTACTTTTTCCTCAAAATTCTGACTTAAATCTGATTTTTTTTCTTAATTTTGTTTACTTTAATTTTCATCTCAGAAGATTAAAGTCAGAATTGTGAAAAAAGGTTGACTTCCTAAAACCTTGACCTTACAGTCACCTCAATCTCTAAAACAAATCACTGAAAAAAGCTGTGGTTAAACAGCATTTCAAAATTACACTGTAAAAATATTGTTTATGTTGACTTAATGTAGATATGAGTCAAAACTAGTGAAATAAATGTTGGGTTTTACTCACTTTAATACAGCCTAAGAGCTACTTACCTCATCTAAATCCTATTATTTCTAACTAAAATGAGGCTATTTTCTAAGTTGTTCAAATGTGTTGATATACAGAACCATCAGAGTCGATGCAAAGCACAAAAGCTTTTCATGTTTCTTATTTGTTCAAATCAGTAGTGAATGACTGCACGTAAAATGATGCTTTGCTACTTTTTGTTTTGTCTACAACAGTAAAATAATTTTACCCATTAATCCTGCTTTTCTCCCTTCCTGCTGCTTGCTGCATTCTTGTTGGTTGCGCAGAAGGCTCCACTTCTGCTTTTCAAAGATGTACGGTTGTTTAATAGTTAAGATTATTTCACATATTCACTTAAAACAATCTCCTGCATCTTGCTGAAAAGTTACTTTAGTCTTATTTCAAGTGAACTAAGATATTTCAACTAAAAGACTAAAAATCCTTTAGTGTTTTTTCTGTGTGTGCAATTATTACCACACAAACCAGCCAGATTTGTTTATTTTTTCTTATAGAGACCAATTTAATCCCAGTTATTTCTACTCCAGACTCTCATCCTCACTGTGACCGACACAAACGTCCCGCGTTTCGCCATTAGAATCATTTATAGCTCCATCCACCTGAGTGTTTCCTCCACATCTCGCAGACACTTTTATTATTTTGTACTCTTAATGCATATGCCTCTGTTCATATACAGTGAGCGTTATGAGGGTGCTCTCAGGGAGAAAATCCCCGCTGTGTGTAAATGTCATGGTGGGAAAAACATTCCCTCGTGTGCCAGAATAGAGTTAACCTTCACCATTTTGTTCCGCTGAGCCCACCTCTCAGCGAAGCGCCTTACAAAGATACGCTCTCCGTCTTCCTTTCTACGCCTTTCATTACGCGAACGCGGAGCGCACGCCGCTCGCCAGATGCCCTTTTCTTTTTGCAAGTGTGTTGAGAAAGCATACATTTTAATGACGGGACCTTTACTTTTAAATAACTGCAAAGAGAGAGAGAGAGAAAGGTGGGGGGGAAATAAATTGCTGTTCAAAAGGAGATAACACTCCTGGCATTGTGGGATTGCTGGGGATTGGCCAGCTGTGTGGCAGCAACCCCTGTGTTGAGACCAACCTGTATAAATTAGGATAAAAATAGCCTCATCTGGTGTAGTATTACCAGGGGTGTGCTTGAGAGCTCCGGCACATGCTTAATATACGGCTAGGTGTAGAAAGGAGAGCATCATATGTCCAGCCTGCAGCCTGGTGGTTGCATGTGTGACTGGGCGCGAATGCTTTATCCTAAATCCTGCTCAAGTGTAATGCAAACAGTGGTGGCAGTGTGTGTGGTTATTGTTTTCTCTGAGCTTGGATCCCAGTAAAGACCCCCAGGCCTGCGCCGCCCGCCCACCCGTGACTGCGGCCATGCGGCCGGTTTCGGTGCCGCGCTGCAGCCAGAGCCCTGGCGCCGGCCCCGCAAGGAAATTAAAAGGGGATTAAGGCTGGCTGACACTTTGTGGCCGATTACTCATTTCTTTCTCTGAGTGAGAAGCCGGGGTGGCAGGTTGGAGTGGCATCTTGACTTGGCTGGGAAGAGCAGGGCGAAGGGGCGTGGCCACAGGGGCGGCGCCGGACACCCTGAAGACCTGATTGGTCTCCCCACCAGAGCTGTCAGTCAGTTTGTTCATATCATGACGTTCATAGATTAGCATTTTGTCCACACTTCATGTCAACAGATGACAGAAATGCTCCTTTTTGTTGTTTCACAGGTGCAAAATTCACATTTTGCACAATTTTATACTTTGATTTGGATTTCTACGGCTTCTAAAAACAACCCAAGCACTTAAAAACTTTATGCCCTGTACAATGGCTGCTGGAAAAGACAAGTGTTTTGTTGCTGACTTACCATCCAGAAACTAGTTGTTACATTCTTGCTGGTTGTGCAGGAGGCTCCACTTCTGCTTTTCAAAGATGCACGGTTGTATAATTGAACATCTGATGCAGCCGTTCTCGCATGCGAGTGTAA